>NC_086097.1:38655738-40026986 GCF_963921235.1 Mobula hypostoma | reverse complement strand
GAGCTCGGCAGAGATGGTGCTCGGTACTTGGTGTCGGAGAGCTGGTCGGAGGCTCGGAGTTTTCGGACGGACTCAGAGTCGGACTGTGGTCGGATGCCTCCAGAATTGGCAAGTTTGCGGCGCTGGAAGTTCACCGTCTGCGTGAGATGATGAGACTTTGAGAGACTTTGAGATTTTTACTGTGCCATGGTCTGTTCTTTATCAAATTACGGTTTTGCTTTGCACTGTTGTAACTATATGTTATAATTATGTGGTTTTAGTCAGTTTTTCAGTCAGTTTGTCATGTATTTCTGTGATATCATTCTGGAGAAACATTGTATCATTTCTTAATGCATGCATTACTAAATGACAATAAAAGAGGACTGCATGTCCTCATAATCTAATTTCTAATCTAATAATATAATCCTGCCCACACTTGTGTCCATTTTGAGTTCATTACTAAGGATGAGGTTTCAGGATACTTGGAGGCACATGATAAAATAGGATGAAGTCAGCACAGTTTCCTTAGGGAGAAATCTTGCCTGACAAATCTGTTGGAAATCTTTGAGGAAATAACAGGGAAGATAGACAAAGGAGAGTCAGCAGGTGTTGTTTACTTGGATTTTCAGAAGGCGTTTGACCTGGTGCTGTGCATGAGACTGCTGAACAAGTTAAGAAACCACGGTTATGAAGGAAGCATATTTGCATGGACAGAATATTCGCTGACGGGAAAAAGGCTGAATGGTAATAAAGGGAACTTTTTCTAGTTGGCTATCAGTAACTAATGGTGTTCCATAAGAGTCGATGTGGAGTCCACTACATTTTACAATATATGGTAATGATCTGGATGATGGAATTGATGGCTTTGTGGCCAAGTTTGTGGATGATTCAAAGATAGTGGAGGAGGAAATAGTGCTGGGAAAGCAATGAGTCAGGAGGAGGACTTGGACAGATTAAGAGAATGGCAAAGAAGTGGCAGATGTGTAGGGAAATGTATGGCCATGCAGTTTGATAGAAGGAATAAAGGTGTAGACCATTTTCTAAATGGGGAGTAAACTCAGAAAATGGAGGTACATAAGGACTTGGGAGGATTTCCTAAAAGTTAACATGCAGGCTGGTTTGGTGGGAAGAAAGGCAAATACAATGTTAGCATTCCATTCATGAGGACTACAAACTAAAAGCAAGGATATAGTGCTGACACTTTATAAGGCATTGGTCAGACACACTTGGAGTGCTGTGAGCAGCTTTGGGTTCAATATCAAAGAAAGGATGTATTGACATTGGAGACTGTCCAGAGGAGTTTCCAGAGAGTGATCCTAGGAATGATAGGGTTAATGTGTCACAACCACAGACTCGGCTGCACAGCAAATTCAGTAACTGTGCTCATGAATGTAAGAGATAAGATAAGATAAAAATTTATTTATCCAAAGGAAATTATTGTTGCAAGGTTGCTCGATCATACACACACACATATATATACATATACTTGAAAATACAAAACGTAAGCATTGAAGTATGAAAAAGAATACAAAATGTGTGTTAAAAAGTATTGGTGCAAAATACAGATGTGCAATGAAACTATATACTTGTATACTTAAGGAAGTGGATGAGAATCTCTAAGTTCTGTACTGGCTCTCTCAAGGCAAAGCTGCTACCATCACAGGATGGTCTTAGCAGTTCCCCAGGTATCTGCAGCTTCGGACATTCCGCCCGTAGGTGACCTGCTTCCCCCAGTAAAAACAGAAACTGTGGTTCTGATGCTGAGTCCCCTCAACAGCGGAGAATCTAGTGCAACTGACCTGCAAGCGTTCGACAGGATCTTGAGCCGGCGATGGGCTGGTCATGGCCCGAGGTTGAGGGGGATGGGGAAGAGGGTTGAATTGCAACGCGACAGGCTCTCTTTGACCTCCTGAAGTGGTCCCACTTTCGCTCTGCCAGACAATTATTGAAACGGATGGACTGATCGATGAGAAACTCTAAGTTCTCTACTGGCTCTCCCAAGGCAAATGCCTCCTTCAGTTCGGCTCAGAGTCTGTGGTGGCATAGCGTGGTCAAGGCCTCCCCATTCCAGCCACTCTCTTGGGCCAAGGTCCGAAATTCAATCACATAGTCAACTGCTGACCTTCCACCCTGTTGAATTTTCATCAGGCGGATCTGAGCCTTGGCTGACTCCAGCAGAGTGATGGAACACCTTCTTCATGGCAGCCAAGAATTCCTCTGAATCTGAACAAACCTCCAACCTGCGTTCCCCAAAGTGCAGTGGCCCAGGCTAGAAGAGAGATAATGAGGGCTACCTTTCCGCATTCTGAAGGGAACTGGGACGGCTGAAGTCCAAACACTAATGAGCACAGGATGGGGAAGCAGCAGCAAGAGCCTGGGTCACCATTGAATCTCTCCAGGGTCAGAAGGTGGACTGGCTGCTCAGAGAAACTGACAGCCTCATCCGAGCGACTTTGGCTTTCATCCTGTAATAGTTGGCACAGAGCGACCTGGAGGTTGCGTACTTCCAGGCTCTGTGTTGAAATTTTCTCACTGTGGCTGACTACAGCCGACGAAAGGCTCTGATACCCTGCTGGTTTCCTGTACACTCATTCGTACTGTGACAAGAGTCCTTGACAAGGAAGGCTTCGACCCAAATGCTGGAGTATCTGAAGCAAGGATTGAGACAAGATATCAAACTGGATCGAGAACTGAGCACAAGACAAATGCTAGGCAAAAACACTGGTAAGGCTTACGATTACACACCAAACCACAGTTCAGGTGTTCCTTAAATGCTTAGTTTTTGAACCATGATTACCAATTAGTGGGACTGTCCTGAACCCTTGAAGAGGCTGCATCAGCTATCGGAGCAATTTGAGTGTCCGAATCCCAGAAGCTGGTGTGGTTGGGGGCGTCTCGTAACAGGTAGACAACGGAGAATGGGTTGATAGTGTATACTTGGACTTTCAGAAGGCCTTTGACAAGGTGCCACGCATGAGGCTACTCAACAAGCTGTGAACCCATGGTATTACAAGAAAGATTCTTGCATGGATAAAGCAGTGGCTGATTGGCAAGAGGCAAAGGGTGGGAATAAAGACAGCCTTTTCTTTATTGCCAGTGACTAGTGGTATTCACAGGGATTGTGCTGGGATTGATTCTTTTTACATTATATGTCAATGATTTGGATGATGGAATTGATGGCTTTGATGCAAAGTTTGCAGACGATATGAAGATAGGTGGAGGGGCAGGTAGTTTTGAGGAAGTAAAGAGGCTACGGAAGGATTGAGACAAATAAGCAAAGAAATGGCACATGGAATACTATGTTGGGGAGTGTATGGTCATACGTTTTGGTATAAGAAATGAAAGGGTTGACTGTTTTCTAAATGGCGAGAAAATACAAAAAAAACTGAGCTGCAAAGTCACATGAGAGTCCTTGTGCAGGATCCGCAAAAGGTTATTTTGCAGGTTGAGTCTGTGGTGAGGAAGGCAAATACAATGTGAGCATTCATTTCAAGAGGACTGAAATATAAAAGCAAGGATGTAATGCTGAGACTTTATAGAGCATTGGTGAGGCCTCACTTGAAGTATTGTGAGTAGTTTTGGGCCCCATATCTTGGAAAAGGATGTGCTGAAACCAGAGAGGGTTCAAAGGAGATGCACGAAAATGATTCCAGGATTGAATGATTTGTCATATGAAGAGCGTTTGATGGCTCTGGGCTTGTATTGACAAGAATTCAGAAGAATAAGGGGTGACCTCATTGAAACCTATCAAATGGTGAAAGGTCTTGATAGAGTGGATGTGGAGAGGACATTTCCTATGGTAGGAGAGTCCATGATCAGAGTTCACAGCTTCAAAATAGAGGGGCATCCTTTTAGAATGGAGATAAGGAGGAATTTCTTCAGCCAGAGCATAATGAATCTGTGGAATTCTTTGCCACAGGCAGCTGTGGAGGCCAAGTCTTTATGTACGTTAAGACAGAGGTTGATAGATTCTTGATTGGTCAGGGCATGAAGGGATATGTAATGTTCGGAATAAGGTGAGTGAACTCATGACACAATCAGAGATTGGTTGGTATGACACTGTGTGCATCGCTAAAAGAAAGTCATAGTTGGGAGTTTAATATCAAAGGATATATTTTGTATCAAAAAGACAGGCAGGAAAGCATAGGTGGTGGAGTGGCTCTGTTGGTAAGAGTTGGAATTACATCTTTAGAAAGTAGTGACATAGAGTCAGAGAATGTCAGATCTTTGTGGGTGGAGTTAAGAAACTGCAAGGATGAGCAAAAAACATCATGGGAATCATATATAGGCCTCCAAGTAGTTGTCAAGATGTGGGGTTGGGATTGCAAAGGGACCTGTAAAGGGCATGTATTAAGAGTAATGTCACAATTGTAATGGGAGACTTCAATGTGCAAGAGGAATGGGAAAATCAGGTTGGTGTCAGGTCGCAAGAGAGGGTATTTATTGAATGCCTACAAGATAACTTTTTAGGTTAGCTTGTGCTTGAGCCTACTCAGGAAAAGGCTATCTTAGATCAGGTGTTATGTAACAATCCAGATTTTATCACAGAGCTCGAGGTATAGGAACCCTTAGGAGACAGAGATCTTAATATAATTGAATTCATGCTGCAATTTGAGAGACAGAAACACAAGTCAGATGTATCAGTATCACAATGGAATAAATGGAATTACAGAGGCATGAGAGACGAGCTTGCCTGAGTGGATTGGAGGGGGATACTGGTGGGGATGATGGCAAAGCAGAGGTGGCTGAAGTTTCTGAAATAGTTCACAAGGCGCAGGATAGATATGTCCCACAGAAGAAGTTGTTCTGAAATGGCAGGGGTAGGCAACTGTGGCCGACAAGGGAAGTTAAGGACTGCATAAAAGCCAAGGAAAAGTGAATGGGAAGTTGGATGATTGGGAAGTTTTTAAAATCCAACAAAAGGGAACTAAAAAAGCCATAAGAAGAGAAAAGATGAAATATGAGGTCAAACTGGCCAATAATATAAAGCAGGATACCAGAAGTTTTTTGATTATATAAAGAGTAAAAGGGAGGTGAGAGTTGATATTAGACTACTGGAAAATAATGATGGTGAGGTAGTAATGGGGAAACAAAGAAACTTAATAAGTACTTTGCATCAGTCTTCACTGTGGAAGACACTAGTAGTGTGCCAAAGGTCCATGAGTGTCACGGAGCAGGAGTGAGTGCCATTGCTATTACAAAGGAAAAAGTGCTAGGCAAACTCAAAAGTTTTAAGGTAGATAAGTCACCAGGACTAGATGGCCTACATCCCAGAGTCCTGAGGGAGGTAGCCGAAGAGATAACAGATGCATTGCTCATTATCTTTCAAGAATCACTTGATTCTGGCATGGTTCCAGAGTACTGGAAAATTGCAAGTATCACTCCATTCTTTAAAGAGGGAGGAAGGCAAAAGAAAGGAAATTATAGACCAGTGAGCCTAACCTCAGTGGTTGGAAAATTGTTGGAGTCTATTATTAAGGATGAGGTTTCGGGATCCTTGAAGATTAATAATAAAATAAGTTAAAGTCAGTATGGTTTCTGTAAAGGAAAATCTTGCCTAACAAATCTGTTATTCTTCGAGGAAGTAATAAATGGGGTGGACAAAGGAAAGGCAGTGGATGTCATTTACTTGGATTTTCAGAAGGCATTTGATAAGGTGCCAGACATGAAGCTGCTTCTCAAGATAAAATCCCATGGCATTACAGGAAAGATACTGGCAGGGATAGAGGAATGGCTGACAGGCAGGAGGCAGTGAGTGGGAGTAAAGGGAACCTTTACTGGTTGGCTGTCAGTGACTAGTGGTGTTTCTCAGGGGTCAGTATTGGGACCGCTACTTTCACATTGTTTGTCAATGATTTAGTTAATGGAATTGATGGCTTTGCGGCAAAGTTTGCAGATGATATAAAGATAGGTGGAGGCATAGATAGTGCTGAGGAAGCAATGCGATTGCAGCAGGACTTAGACAAATTTGAAGGATGGGCAAAAAAGTGGCAGGTGGAGTACAGTGTTGGGAAATGGATGATAATGCATTTTAGTAAAAGGAACAGAAGTTCAGACTATTATCTAAATGGGCAGAAAATTCAAACAACAGAGGTGCAGAGGGACTTAAAAGTCCTCGTGCAAGACTCCCAGAAGGTTAAGTTACAGGTCCAGTCTATGGTAAAGAAGGCAAATGCAATGTTGGTATTCTTTTCAAGGGGAATAGAATATAAAAACAAGGAGATAATGCTGGGGCTTCATAAGACACTGGTCAAGCTGCACTTGGAGTATTGTCAACAGTTTAGGGCCCCAGATCTCAAAAAGGATGCGATGTCATTGGAGAGAGTCCAGAGGAGGTTTGCAAGGATGATTCCAGGAATGAAGAGTGCTTGGCAGCTTTGGGCCTGTATTCACTGAAATGTAGAAGAAAGTGGGGGGGAGTCTCATTGAAACCTGCTGAATGTTAAAAGGACTACATAAAGTGGATGTGGAGAGGATGTTTCCTAAGATGGCGGGGGCGGGGGGGGGGGTGGTAGCCAGAACTAGAAGTCACAGCCTCAAAATTGAGGGCAACCCTTTAGAACAGTGGTAAAGAGGAATTTCTTTTAGCCAGAGAGTAGTGAATCTGTGTGCTCTGCCACAGACAGCAGTGGAGGCCAAGACAATGGGTATATTTCAAGCAAAATTGATTGGTCAAGGCATCAGAGGTTATGGCAAGAAGGCAGGTGTATGGGGTTGAGTGGGATCTGTGATCAGCCATGATGTGATGGCGGAGCAGACTCAATGGGCTGAATGGCCTAATACTGCCCCCTATGTCTTATGGTCTTATGGTCTAAGGCAGGAGATGGGGGCTGAGAGGAAAATTGGATCAGCCATGATGAATTGGTGGAGCAGACTCGATGGGCCAAGTGACCTAATTCTGCTCCTGTTATCTTATGGTCTTGTGGACCTTTCAGCCATGATCTTGGCACCTAGTTTTCTGTTTGAGAGTTTTAGTTAACAGTCCTGTTTGGCCTAGTTTTTATTGTTTTCTTTTCCTTTAAAATCCTGTTTACATTAAAGTCTGTGAAATGTGGACCCCTTCAGAGTCTCAATCCCAGTACTTGGGCCATATCCAAACGTACTGACATAAAGTACTGAATGAGGAGTGTTTGATGGCACTGGGCATGTACTCACTGGAGTTTAACAGAAAGATGGAAGATCTCATTGATACCTACCAAATGACCAAGATAGAGTGGATGTGGAGAGAATATTTCAAATAGTGGGGGAGACGAGGGCCAGACAGCTCAGCCTCAGAATAGAAGGATGTCCCTTCTAAACAGAGACGAGGAGGACTTTGGTGAGCCAGATGATGGCGAATCTGTAGAATTCATTGCAACAGTCAGTTGCAGAGGCCAAGTCATTTGGTATATTTAAAGCAGAGTTTATAGGTTCTTGTTTAGGGATGACATCAAAGATTATAGGTAGATAGATAGATAGATAGATATACTTTATTAATCCCGAGGGAAATTTGGTTTCGTTACAGCTGCACTAACCAAGAATAGAGCATAAATATAGCAATACAAAAAACCCCAACAATCAAACAACAAAATGCAAAACTACGCCAGATGGAAAATAAGTCTAGGACCAGTCTATTGGCTGGTGCGGATCCAAGTCAGTCTATTTCCACCACACATCTATAAAAGCTTGTCAGCCTTTGACATGACATGTTTATAGTCATAGTAGTCATAGTCATGCTTTATTGATCCCAGGGGAAATTGGTTAACTATTTTACTAAACTATTATTACTAACTATTTAACTAAATTAACTATTTATCTTCGCAAACTTCTAAGAGGAAGTAGAGGCTCTGCAATGCTTTCTTCATCCTGGCACTTGCTGGGCCTAGAACAGATCCTCTGAAATGATCACACCAAAGAATTTAAAGTTGATGATGCCCTCCACATCATGGACCTCTGGTTTCTTCCTGCTAATGTCAATAATCATCTCCTTGGTCTTGCTGATATTGAGTGAGATGTTGTTGTTGTGGCACAAGTCAGCCGGATTATCAGTCTCCCTCCTATATGCTGTTTTGTCACCACCTTTGATTCGGCCAATGATAGTGGTGTCACTGGCAAATTTAAATACGGTACCAGAGCTTTGCTTAGCCTCACAGTCATACGTTTAAACAAGTAGAGCAAGGGGGTAAGCACATAGCCTTGTAGTGCACCTGCGCTGAGAGACATTGTGGAGGAGATGTTGTTGCCAATCTGAACTGACTGGGGTCTGCAAGTGAGGAAATTGAGGATCCTGGTGCTCAAGGAGGTATTAAGGCCATGGACTTGAAGCTTATTGATTAGTTCTGAGGGGATGATATCATACAATGCTGAGCTGTAGACAATGAAGAGCATGCTGATGTATACATCTTCACTGCCCAGATGTTCCAGATTGAATGAAGAGCCAATGAAGTCTCGTCTGCTTTGATCTGCTGTACCATTGCCCTTTGAAGGTTCACATACACCTATGAAGCCAAACTCAGGTTGGAGGAGCAAAATATCATATTCCATCTGGGTAGCCACCAACCAAATGGCATGAGAATCAACTTCTCTAACTTCAGGCTATTTCTCCTCTCCCTCCTCCTTTTTCTCATTCTTAATTCGGGTTTCCCTCTGAGCCCATTCTCTTCTCTTCACCTGCCCATCACTTCCCTCTGGTTTTCTTCCTCCTTCCCTTTATTTCATGGTCCTCTCTCCTCTCCCAACAAATTCCTTCTTCTTCAGCCCTTTATCTCTTCTACCTATGCCCTCCCCTACACGCCCAACTTCTGCCTCACTTGGTCTCACCTATCACCTGCCAAGTTATATTATTTCTCTTCCCTCCATATTCATATTTTGCTTCTGCTCCATTCCATTCCAGTCCTGATGATAGGTCTCGGTCTGAAACATTGACTGTTACTTCTCCTCATAGACTCATAGAACACTACAGCACAGAAGCAGGCCTTTTGGCTCATGCCAAACTACTAATCTGTCCAGTTCTATTGAACTGTGGCCAGATCATAGCCTCTGCACCCCCTCCCATCCATTTACCTATCCAAATCTCCCTTATATGTTGAATTAGACCCTGCATCCACCACTTGCGTCAGTAGCTTATTCCACACTCTCACCATCCTCTGAGTGAAGCAGTTCTTCCTCATTCTCCTTAAACATTTCTTCTTTCACCCTTACCCATGACCTCTATTTGTAATCCCTTCCAACCTCAGTGGGAAAAGCATGCTTGCATTTACCCTATCTGATCAGTACCCCTGATAACTTTATGTACCAGTGTCAAACCTCCCCTCCATCTTCTACATTCTGGAGTATAAGGTTCTAACCTATTTAACCTTCCCCTATAACTCAGGTCTTCAAGACATGACAACAATCTTGTAAATTTTCTCTGCACTATTTCAGTCATACTTATATCGTTTCTGCAGGTAAGTGACTAAAACTGCACACCACGCTTCACCAACATCTTATTTTCAACATGACATCCCAACTCCTGTACTCAATACATTGATTTATGAAGGCCAATGTGCCACAAGCTTTCTTTATGACCCTATCAACCTGTAACACCACTTTCAAGGAATTATGGATCTGCATTCCCAGTTGCCTCTTTTCTACAGCACTCCTCAGTGCCCTGTCACTCACCATGTAAGACCAACCCTGGTTTGTCCTCCCAAATTGCAACACCTCACACTTTTCTGCATTAAATTCCATTTGCAATATTCAGCCCTTTCTTCCAGCTGATCCAGATCCCGCCGTAAGCTTTGATAGAATTCCTCACTGTCCACCACACTCCCAATCTTGGTGTCATCTGCAGATTTTCTGATCCAGTTAACCACATTATCATCTGTATCATTGATATAAGAAGACAAATAACATCGGACCCAGCACCGATCCCTACAGCACTCCACTAGTCACTAGAGGCAACCATCTACTACCACTCTCTGGCTTCTTCCACAAAGCCAATGTCTAATCCAATTTACTACCTCATCTTGAATGTCAAGTGACTGAACCTTCTTGCAGGACATTGTCAAAGGCTTTGCTAAAGTCCATGAACACAACATCCACCGCCTTGCCAAAATTGTTTCTTGGGGATTTCCTCGAAAAACTCTAGAAGATTGATTAGACACATTCTACCATGCACAAATCTATGCTGATTATCCCTAATCAGTCCCTGTCTATCCAAATATATCCAATCTCTTAGAATACCTTCCAATAATTTTTCTCTACCGACATTAAGCTCAATGGCCTATAATTTCCTGGTTTATTTTTAGAACAACAGAACAACATGAGCTACCCTCCAACTTCTGGCACCTCACCCATGGCTAAAGCTGTTTTAAATATCTCAGCTAGGGCCCCTGAAATGTATGTACTAGCTTCTCACAGGGTCTGAGGGAACATCTAGTCAGGCCTTGGGGATTCATCCACCCTAATTTGCCTCAAGACAGAGAACACTTTTGTAATCTATATATGGTCCATGACCCCACTGTTGATTTGCATCTCTTTTACAGACTCTGTATCTGTCTCCTGGGTAAATACAGATGCAAAAAATCCATTTAAGATCTCCCACATCTCTTTCAGCTACACACATAGATTACCATTTTGATCTTCCAGAGGACAAATTTTGTCCCTTGCTATCCTTTTGCTCTTAATATATCTGTAGAAGCCTTTAGGATTCTCCTCAGAACCACCAGATGCCTTCACTTAGCCCACCTGATTTCTTTCTTAAGTGCTCTCTTGCATTTCTTAGACTCCTCAAGTACTTCGTTTTATTCCTGCTTGCCTATACCTGCTATGCATCTTCATTTTCTTAACCAGAACCTCAATGTCGCTCAAAAACCAAGGCTCCCTAAAACTGTTATCTTTGCCTTTTATTCTGACAGGAACCTACAAATTCTGTACTCTCAATATTCACTTATGAAGGTCTCCCACTTACCAAGTGCACCTTTACCTAAAAACAGCCTGTCCCAATCAGCACTTGCCAGATCCTTTCTGACACTATCAAAATTGGTTTTTCTCCAATTTAGAATCTCAACCTGAGGACCAGACTTATCCTTCTCCATAATTACCTTGAAACAAATGGCATTATGCTCAGTAGATGCGAAGTATTCCCCTACAATAACTTTTGTCACTATTCCTGTCTCATTTCCTAATAGGAGATCAACTATTGCACCCTCTCTAGTTGGGACTTCTATGTACTGATTAAGGAAACTTCCCTGAAAATATTTGACAAACTCTTTCCCATCCAGCGACCTTGAGATCACTAGACAAACGCCTTAACCACTTGGCCACATGCCCAACACTAAGGCCCGGTATAATTGGAAATTTTTCACTATTTATTAATTCAAATTCTCTTCAAATGAAGTCAAGTGTACCCTTTGCCTCCCTAATTGCTTGCTGTACCTGAATATTAACTTCTAGTGACTTATGCACAAGGTCTCTCAGATTACTCCAAATGCTATTACCTTTCAGTTTCTCATTATTAAAACCCATTCAGTGTTTCTATTGTTTGCCAATGTGAATGACCTCACATTTTTCAATATTATGTATCTTCTGCCATTCACTTCACTTGTGCAAATTCTCCTGAAGCACCATCTATCCTCTACACACCACAGTGCCATCTGGCTCTGTATCATCAGCAAAAGTTGGATATATTATACATGATCCCCTTATGCAAATCACTGAGATGGATGGGGAACAGCTGAGGCATAAGGACCAACCTATGGTTAACCATTTTGTCACAACATCCAATCTAAAAATGACACATTTGTTCCCAATCTGTTTTCTCTCTATTAATATATCATTCTTCAACATCAGGAGAGTACCCAAGATACCTGTATAAGACCATAGGACCAGAAGACGTAGGAGCAGAATTAAACCATTCAGCCCATCAAGTCTGCACCGCTATTCCATCACCAAGACTTTCAAACATTGTGGGGACCTTTTTTGATTTATTTTCAAAACCTTTGACTTGCTGTTAAATCACTGATGATGACTAATAATTTTTTTTTCTTTTTTTTTCTTTACTAATCAGCTTCGGTCTTGGTAGTGGGTTAGATTTTCTTATATAATAAAATTACTAAAATTCAATTTTACAAATTAATTAATCTGTATGAATATAGGGTAAGGAGTCTTATATATGGTTTAGTAAAATGTATTGATATATATATTTTTTTTTCCATTTCCTTCTGGCTAGAAGAGACATAAAAGCCAAAACGTGCAAGTCAGATGACTCCAAAATAATTTCCTTTCCTCCAACAATACCAAATAAAGCGGTCAAAGGATTTAACGTTAAGGTTTACTTTGAAAAGTATCGAGAAAGTTTGAAGTACTTCTTTCCAATATTTTCCAAGACTCGGACATGTCCAAAACATATGAATGAGTGAAGCTTCTCCATTATTACATTTATCACAATACGGAGATATATCTAAATAAAAACGAGACAACTTATCCTTGGTCATATGGGCCCTATGGACCACCTTAAATTGTAGGAGAGAGTGGCGGGTGCATAATGATGAAGTGTTGACCAATTTAAAAATTTGATTCCAAGTTTCCTCAGAAACTGAAGTCTGTAAATCATGTTCCCAAAGATTTTTGATTTTATCTAAAGGAACACTTCTCATTCCCAACAGCATATTATAAATATTAGATATAGATCCATTATAAAAAGGTTTCAAATTAATCGGGTCAAGAATAATGAGTTCGGAGAAGGACATAAAGATACGGAAGGCGCTGGTGTGGAGGGCTATGAATGACATGAAGGAAGTCTGGAAGTCAAACATGACCAGAGGGCTTAAAAAGAGGATTTTCATAGCAGTCATAGAATCCATTCTCACATACGGATGCGAGACGTGGACACTCACCAAGACTATGTGGAAGTCTCTAGATGGTTGTTATACATGAATGCTCCGGATGGCTCTTGATGTGAGTTGGCAACTGCACATGACGAACCTCGAGCTCTATGACGACCTACCAATGCTCACCGCTAAAATTGAGGTGAGAAGACTGCAACTAGCGGGGCACTGTCTACGCCACCCTGAGCTACCTGCCAGCCCAGTCATCATATGGGAGCCCAAGTATGGGAGGATGAACCCTGGGCATCCTCCCAAGACTATGGTCAACATGCTCCTAGAAGACAGCGGCACGGCTAATGTAGATGAACTGAACACACTGATGAGGGAGAGGGAGAAGTGGAGAGTCCGTCGTCGTGCCCGACGCCGGCCTTTAGGCCTGAGTCGACGTCGTAGTAGTAGTAAATTAAGACTTTCAGGAAATGTACTTATTTGAGACCATAAAAACTCTATTATTTGTAGGTATCGAAAATAATAAGTTTTGGGTAAACTATATTTAGTTGGCAGTTGTTCAAACAAAAAGAGACTTCCCTCTACAAACAAGTCCTGAAAGCATTTAATACCTAATCTCTCCCAGTCTTTAAAGGCCACATCAATCATAGAGGGTTTAAAAAAAAAATTAGAAAAAATGGGACTCGAAAAAGAAAATCTCAATAAGCCACAGTATTTTTGGAATTGTATCCAAATTCTCATGGTGTTTTTAATTACCAGATTATCAGTTAACTTACTCAGAGACAAAGGAAGTGAGGATCCGAGAAGAGAAATAATAGAAAACGTATTGACAGAGTTAGCTTCTAAAAAAACTCACATTGGGCAATCCTCACGATTAATGTAATATAACCAAAATGTAAGATTTCTTATATTAACTGCCCAATAATAAAATCAAAAGTTTCGTAAGGATAATCCTCCATTCTTTTTATCTTTCTGAAGATGAATTTTATTTAATCTAGAATGCTTATTCTTTCATATACTGTATAAGATATAGTAGAGTCAAGAAAATCAAAGAAAGATTTCGGAATAAAAACAGGAAATGCCTGAAAAAAATATATAAATTTAGGTAATATATTCATTTTAATAGAGTTAATTTGGCCAATCAGCGATAATGAAAGATGCGACCAATTTGATAGTATCCTTTTTACATGATTCAATTGGGTAAGAAAATTTTCTTTAAATAGATGTTTATAGTTTTTAGTAACTGTTACACCTAAGTAGGTAAATTAGTTTCTTACAATTTTAAAAGGAAGGTTAGAATTTGTTGGTATCAAATTATTCAAAGGGAAAAGTTCACTTTTATGTAGGTTTAATTTATAATCTGAGAACTGGCTAAAACAGGAGAGTGAAGAAAGCGCATATGGGGAAATGAAGTCTCAACATTAGAAATAAATAGCAGCAGGTCATCAGTGTACAGCGAGACTTTGTGAATAGTGTCTCTCCTTAAAATACGGGTGACATCATTAGATTCTCGAAAGGCAATAGCTAAAGGTTCTAAGGCCAGATTAAAAAGCAAAAGACTCAGCCTTGTCTAGTGCCACATTGAAGCTTAAATGGTTTGGAATTATGAGAATTAGTGATAACCCTAGCGGAAGAAGCTAAGTAAAGTAATTTAATCCATTGAATGAAAACGAATCCAAAATCAAATTTTTCTGAAGTTTTAAATAAATAATTCCATTCAACTCTGTCAAAAGCTTTCTCAGCATCTAGGGAGACCACACATTCCAATATCATGTTAGAAGGAGAATACATAACATTTAATAACTGATGAATATTAAAGTGAGAATATTGTATGGGGAGCTTCAACATAGCTTTGATCACTCGAACTCTTAACCTTCTTATTTCAAGGCACAGAGAATAAAAATGTGTCTGATTTAATTCCATCAGCTTGTTATTGGGCAGTTTGTTAAAACAACCAAGTTTTGATTGTTCTGTGCTCATGGATGCTTTTACACAGTGGGGGAGCTTCCAGGTTATTTTGTGCGTAGCGATTAAAGCTGTGCTGAAGATGTAACGCAGAGTTATCCCTCTTATTTTGCTAAGCGAACTTCAACAGAAACTGAAGCTCTTGTGGAAGCTTAATTCTTCGAGAGCTTTTATTATTTGTCTTCCTAAGCTTTCCAATTTTTGAGTAACTTGTTCTACAAGTAAATTCATTTTCCAGATCCAGGTCACCATAACGAGAAGCAGCCAGTTCATTGTGAAACAATATGTTATTGACCAATCCTTTCCACATCAATAGCAGAACTCAATTAGATGTTAACAGAGAACCCATTAGCCTTCTACAGGAGTTGCAATCACCTTATCATAACATGGCTAATATTAGAGTAGAGATGTTGAACATAGGCCTTTTGTATCTGACCTCAGCATTTGGATTATGTTGACAAACAAGCAATTTCTGGTTCTGTATTACCAGCATGTTCTGTTTTTATGTCAGAATCCCAGCATCTGCGTTCTTGTTTTAACTTGATTTTTGAAAGCAACATATCTGCTGCCTAAAAGCAAGAAAATAAGTCAAAATAGATTGTTCAATCTACTTTGACATTTTCATGGATGATCTAATTTTCCAAAAGCTCATGTCAAATGTTACGTATTTGCAAGAAAGGATTATTGCAAGGACTGTACTGAAACTACCAGAGCATTTTTAACCATGTGTATTTTATTAATAAGTTCTCCTTATTAATTGGAAATTTCTCCTTCAAAATTTCACTACATTGATAGAAATTAGCTGTGGTGGCATCCGTTAGTCTCGCGAGACCATGGATCTGCGCTTGGAAAGTCTTGCTTCAGTCTGTGTTAGAGCAGCGTCTGTTGTGGCTGTAGAAACCCACACGGGAGTGACAGTCTCGGCTGCAGCAACTGCACTTGAAGGCGCTGTCCTCCAGTGTTGTCTTGGTGCTGTTTTTCCGACGAGTGCGCTTTTCTTCAGCAGCAAGCCTCAGCTTCTCTTCTCCTCTTTTTAGACCTCTGCGTAGTTCCAGCCTCCAGTGAGAGCGATTGCTTGCGATGTCCTCCCACCTCTCGACGTTCATTTTCAGTGACTTCATGTCCGTATTGCAAATGTCTTTGAAACGAAGATGGGGCCGCCCTTGTGCTCTCTTGCCGGAGGCCAGTTCCCCGTACAGCAGGTCTTTCAGGATCCTCCCGTTTGACATGCAGTGTACATGGCCCAGCCAGCGGAGACAGCATTGTTGGAGCAGGGTGAAGAGGCTGGGTATCTGGGCGCGGGCCAGGACCTCATTGTTGGTGACTCGGTCAGTCCACGTGATGTCCAGGATGCATCTCAGGCTGCAAAGGTGGAAGGCGTTGAGACGCCGCTCTTGTCTGCAGTAGAGGCTCCAGGTCTCGCTGCCGTAAAGCAGTGTGCTGAGGACGCAGTCCCTGTAGACTGCAACTTTGGTGTGCATCATCAGCTTTTTGTTCTCCCAGACTCTCTTTGTCAGCCTGGCGAATGTTGAGGCTGTTCGTCAGATCCGTCTGTTGATCTCGGGGTCTAGGGAGAGACTGTCCATGATGGTGGAGCCAAGGTATGTATACTCGTGAACTATCTCCAGCTGGTAGTTGTTGATGGTAATGGCAGGGGGGTGCTCAATGCCTTGGCCCAACACGTTGGTCTTCTTCAGGCTGATGGTCAAGCTGAAGTCCTGGCAGGCTCTTGAGAAGCTGTCCATGAGGCGTTGAAGTTGCTCTTCAGAGTGTGTTGCCAGTGCCGCATCATCTGCAAACAACATGTTTCTGATGAGTACTTCACAAACCTTGGTTTTCGCCCTCAGCCGGGACAGACTGAACAGCCTCCCGTCCGATCTGGTGTGGAGGTAGACACCATCAGTTGATGTTCCATAATTGACATGATCTTCTCCCTTCGACAGCTACAGGAGAAATGCAGAGAGCAAAGACAACCACTCTACGTCGCTTTCATTGACCTTACGAAGGCCTTCGACCTTGTGAGCAGAGACGGCCTGTTCAAAATCCTCACCAGGAGTGATTGTCCCCCAAGGCTCCTCAGGATAGTTCAGTCATTGCACACAGACATGACGGGCATCGGTTAGTTCGACGGTTCATCTTCGGAGGCCTTCAACATCCGCAGCGGTGTGAAGCAGGGCTGTGTGCTTGCCCCCACCCTGTTTGGCATCTTCTTCGTAGTCATGCTGAAGCACGCCTTTGGAACATCAACTGATGGTGTCTACCCCCACACCAGATCGGACGGGAGGCTGTTCAGAAATTAGCTGAAGCAGTTATATCACCGCCAGAAGCATGATTGCCGAAAAGGTTTCAACAAAGTATTTACCTAGTGTAGAAAGACAGAAAAATGGGGATCAAGGAATCACCAAGCCTGCCGTAATAACAAATTAAACATACTGTTTATTTAATCTGGTGCCTTTTGTTTTAAATTTTTGTCAGAACGTAAAGTATCTGGCCCAATATATTAATGATTCCAATTGTGTTTCATGGAAGCTTAAACATTGATCATTAGGATTGTTGTTAACCATCCAATTGGTTATGTTGTGCCCTTTTTGACCTCCAATTTGCAACATCTGTGCAGAGAGAAACAGATATAATGCTTCGGATTAGTAGTCTTCAATGAGAACTCAGTTAGACACCTCAGATACAGATGCTTTTAACTGCAGGGAAGAAGGAGGGCTGGAGAGAACTAAGAGACCGTCTGTGATGGCATGGAGGTCAGCAGAGACTGAAAGGCACAGATGGATGGAGTTGACTGTGAAAAGATTGCAAAGCCTTGCTAATTGTTGATGATCCATCTGGCAAAAAGATAAATAGATGAACAAATACAGGGGAGAAAGAAAAAGCAATATTAGAACCATGAGACACAAAACACTGCAGATGCTGGAAATCAGATGCAAAAGAAAATACTCAAAATACTCCGCAAGTCACGAAGCATCTGGAGAGAGAAACATGGCTGATACTACATTAGAACTGGCAAATCCAACACGGGCTGGAAAAAAAAGGTTGAATTTAAAAACACACGACAGCCTGCAGATGCTGGAGGTCATTGAAGATGGCTGAATTCAAGGCTGTAACATGCCGAGATGAATGTGTTAGATTTCAGTGCAATAATGTAAGAGGCTGAAGGCAGAATGTTTCGAATTGGACAGGGATGAAGATCAAAGTGACAAGCAACATGATGCAGAGTGTCACATTGCAAATTAAACAGACCTATTTTGGAAAGCAGGATCATGAGCTGCAAATAGGTTACGCTAAATTGGAAGTATAAGGAATTACTGTGTCAAAAGGGAGAAGGAAGCGTGTCCCTGGATGATGGCAGGTGAAAAGGCAGAAGAGCAAGTGTTGCATGTCCTACAGTTGATGTCAGGAGAGGGTTAGATGGAGACGAAAGAGTGAACCATGGAGTTGCAGAGGGCGAGCAGACTCTTTGTAATCTGAAAATGGGGAAAGATGTTTCTGGCAGTGGAATACCTTTGAAATACTGTTGACAAACACTTTCCCATCCAGCCCTCTTACAGTATGGGGGTCCCAGTCAATATGTGGAAGGCTAACATCACCTACCATCACAACCTTATGTATCTTACAACAGTCTGCAATCTAACTAAAATTTGTTCCTTTAAATCCCATGGACTGTTGGACAGTCTCTAATATAATCCCATTAGTGTGGTCAAGCCCTTCTAATTCCTCATTTCTACCCTTAAAGCCTCACTTAGAAGAGCTCTCCAGTCTGCCCTGACTGAGCACTGCTATCTTATTTTCCCTGATTAGTAATACTATCTCTCCTTCTTTAATCCCTCCCTCTCTGTCACGTCTAAAACAACAGAATCCTGGAAAATTGAGCTGCCAGTCCTGCCCCTGCTGTAACCAGGTCTTATTAATATCTACAATGTCATAATTCCACATGCTGTTCCATGCCCCAAGCTCATCGGCCTTGCATTGGAATCTATGCAGCTCAGAACATTAGTCCCACTATGCTCAACCTTTCGATTCCTGACTTTGTATGCAGGATTAACAACACCTTTCTCCACAACCACTCACTATCTGTTCTGGCACTCTGGTTCCCACCCCCACGCCCGCCCCCCAAACCCTGCAACTCTAGTTTTAGACTTGTCTGACCTCTGTGCATCCCAAAGCACTTTGAAGTATAACCATGCATCTCTGGGGAAGCACAGTGGATAATTTGTATAAATAACAGGGAGATAAATGACCAGATAATGGAAGATGTTGACAATGCTGTATAATACATTAGCTGATAGTGGACAGTAAATTATCTTTACATAGACTTTATAGAAGTGAAAGTTTGCATTTCACAGTGGAGGTGACCTTGATTTCAAATGGTGTTTCATTTAGGAAGAACCCTTGTTAGTGTCCTTATTCTAAAATATCACAGCTCTGCAGTTGTGCCTTACTGATGGAAATCATGCAGAGGAAATTTCATTTAGTCACTGCTAGTGAAATAATTCTCATCGCTTATATTCACCATTGTTATTGCTCCTGACCATTTCTACTGTACAACTAATTCTAGCAATTTATCAAACCCAGAAAAGAAAATAATAAAAGTCTCCCCTACAATGTATTAAATGCCCTGTTAATCCAAGCAGGATAAACTGTTCACCCTTTTTAGGATGTACCAATTTATTTTATACTTTATCTTTGATATTGAATAATAGTTTACATAAACAGTACTGACCATAGTGGCAAGCGGGGCAGAAAATATCTGTATGATGAGACAACATGAAAAATTATCTTCTTAGCAAGATTATTTTATTTCTTTTATTTTACTTAGAGATACGGGTCCTTCCAGCCCAACAAGCCACACCGCCCAGCAACCCATCGATTTAACCTTAGCCTAACTGCAGGACAATTTACAATGACGGATTAATTTACTGGTATGTCTTTGGGATGTAGGAGGAAACTGGAGCCTGTGGAGGAAAGCCATGCACACACAGGAAGAATGTACACACTCCTTACAGAGTCAGATCTCCAACAACCTGAGCTGTAGTAGCGTTGCACTGACTGCTACACAATAAGAGTGTCATGGTGCTTTACTTAACTCAGCAGAATCAACATGCAGAGGCGGTATCAATAACAGATCACCAAAAGCCAATGAAAACACCAATGGAGCAATAAGAAATTGACATGAGACATGAGAATGCTGGAATCTGAAGCAAAAGACAAACTGCTGGAAGAACTCAGTCGACAGAACCGCATCTGTGGGGAGACAAGGAACTGTTAACGTTTCACAAACACAAGAAATTCTGCAGATGCTGGAAATCTAAAGCAACACACACAAAATGCTGGAGGAACTCAGCAGGTCAGGCAACATCAATGGAAATGAATGAACAGTCAACATTCCAGGCTGAGACCCTTCTACACGACTGGAAAAGGAGGGGACTGGTGGGGGTGGTGGACGGCAGTAGGATTATCTAGAAGGTGATAGGTGAAGCCAGGTGGGGTGGGAAATGTAAAGGGCTAGAGAGGAAGGCATCCAATAGCAGAGGAAAGTGGACCACTGGAGAAAAGGAAGGAAGAGGGGCCCCAAGGGGAGCTGACAGGCAGGTGAAAGGAGGTACGAGGCCAAAATGGGGAATAGAAGAATAGGGAAGAGGGAGAGAAAAATGTTTTACCGAAAGAAGAAATGGATGTTCATGCTATCAGGTTGAAGGCTACCCAGATGGAATATGAGCTGTTGCTGCTCCTTAGAGTGTCCTTGTCATGGCACAAGATGAGGACACATCAGAACGGGAATGGGAATAGGAATTATAATGGACTGAAATGGGCATCTCAGTCAAGATCTCTCTGATGTGCAGGATTTTGACCCAAAACATAACATCTCCCCTCTCCAAGGAATGCTGCTCAATCTGATGAGTTCTTAATGACAGGTGTTCCAAACACCTATCCTTTTTTAATACACTATGGTTTGCAGTAATTCTAAGCTTGGCTCACTTCAAATTTGTGAACTTCCTCACACACAGAATGACTTCATTAATATGAAATATGAAGAATGTTGATGAAAAGGATAATGCTTGAGAAGTTCCACTGCTCATTAACACTCTGCCGGATACACATCAGAGAGCTGCGTAACTACCACCTCCACTTTACTAATATACCTCCTTTTCTGGTTCTCATCCTAAATTGTTACAATACTGTGGTTTGGGTGCTTTAAAAGTAGATATCACCTAGTTCCAAGAAATTAGAATAAAGAAGATAGAATTTAGAAAAGCTGGGCACAGGAACAGACCATTTGTTTGGTCCATGGTGAAGGTACCAGTCATGATGCCAGTCTAAATTAATTCCAACTGTCTACACTTTACTAATATACCTCCTTTTCTGGTTCTCATCCTAAATTGTTACAATACTGTGGTTTGGGTGCTTTAAAAGTAAACATCACCTAGTTCAATATTTCTCCATTTCCTACCGGTTCATGCAGCTGTTTCGATGCCTTTTAAATGTTGTTACCATATCAATTTCTACTGCTTTCTCCCCCAGTGCTTTCCTAGCATTTATACAATCTTGAGATTGTAAAACAAAGAAACCCAGAAGAACCCATTAAAAAAGAAAATGGTCAGACACCCGATGTGCAAAAAAAAAAGAACAAAACATGCAATCAATAAAAAGTAAGCAAATAACATTCAGAACTAAAGTTCATTAATGCTTATTCATAGCCACCAAGTCAGTCATCACAGCAGCCAGTCCAGCAGCCCATTGGTTGCAGACCACTGCCTCCGTTCAGCACAGAGAAGAGTAACCCTTGCCGAGCATCATGCTGAACACCAGCCTATCCCCTGCCTCCTGCTCCAATGCCCTGATGAAGATCAATATGTGTTTGTTTCAGCATTATGTGGTTGATGGTAAACTTTTGATGAAGTGAAATGCAATAGGGTAATTGGCACTGACCAGAAATTTGACTAGGTATTGACACAGCCAATTTTGTGCACCTAACAAGATTTCAGTAATATCTAAATTCAAGAGACATCATTTGCCATGCTTTCATTTTGGTTTCGCTTCACAGCACTAGCCTATGGCTCAAGGGCTTCTCCCTTTAATAGTTACACATCAAACTTCCTCAAAACTTTCCAAGCACATGAAACACATCTTCTGATCTCCTGGCCCTCTGACCCTACCCATCCCAGAACCTCTGTTGGGCTCCAGCTCTCCTACCCCACTTGGTCTCAGTACCAGCTGGTACAACTTCTTGAATACAAATGGGTGACACTCTTTCAGAGGTGCCCTATAGCACCTAAACCACCACACCATCAAATATACTTATGTCGCAAATGTTCAGCCGGGACAAATGATTGACATCCAGGATTCAACAAACAAGCAGATTGTCAACTGTATCATTATCAACTGTGGAAGGACTTTCAACATCAGGACAAGATTTGGGAGAGAGGTCTTAGAACATAACATAAGAACATAAGAAATAGGAGCAGGAGTAGGTCATCTAGCCCATCAAGCCTGTTCAATAAGATCATGGCTGATCTGGCCATGGATTCATCTCCACCTACCTGCCTTTTTCCCATAACCCTTAATTCCCCTACTATGCAAAAATCTAAACAACCTTGTTTTAAATATATTTACTGAGGTAGCCTCCACGGCTTCATTCCACAGATTCACTACTCTCTGGGAAGAAAGTTCCTCCTCATTTCCATCCTAAATCTACTTCCCCAAATCTTAAGGCTATGTCGCCTAGTTCTAGTCTCACCTACCAATGGAAACAACTTTCCTGCTTCTATCTTATCTATCCGTTTCATAATTTTAAATGTTTCTATAAGATCTCCTCTCATTCTTCTGAATTCTTAAAGCATATTGGGAGAGATCAATATTAAGGAAGTGTTGGAGATGGAGAAAGTGGAGAAGGGATTTGAGGGGGGCGGGGGGTGGGAATTCTTTCACATTAGTTCAGAGGCAACTACTAGTTCATTTCCAGGACTGTGACCATGCAGTTTTTTTTTATCTGCCAGTCTAGTAATACTATTGTGGCATAGTTAGTTCCAAAGACAAATTTTCTCTGTGTCTTAGCAACAAATAAAAAAAACACAGAACTGAATGAAGAAGTTAGTGTTATTTGGGAAAGTTTAATTAAAAGCCATTGTAGAGTACTGAAGCTTTAAGAAATGCATAATGGAGCTAATAAAATTTCAAGCAACTGTGAAGCAAGTACTTTATCACCTCCCTGTAACTGTCTGAATGAGTAAGGATGTGCTGAACCCTTTAGGACTTTTAATGAGTTCCTATACACATTACTATATCCTTTTTACCAGTTGTATAGAGCCTGTCTCTAATTAAACCTCAGCAGATTAAAACATAAAGGTGTTATTACAATATCATTAAAGTGGAATAGTTTTACACTAATGGACTCGGAATAGCTAAATTATTCATGCATGTATTGCATATAAAAATTATCAATGAGCATAATCACCATATCATATCAAAACTCTCTCATCTGTCTTTTTAGAATTAAATCTGAAACAAGTGATTTTATATAGTGTAACCACCCAAAAATTAATAGCAAAAGTAGACAACTACCCGGGGCTCAGAATGTTAGAATCTTCCTGCAGTGACAGAGGTCAAGAAAAATGCAGAAATGTAGTATCCAGCTATCCATCGTCAAAGACCCAGACCCTGCGCCAAACTGACAAGGTCCATGCAAATTATTTCGTCAAAGTCAAAGTCAAAGTAAAAGCGTTGTAGTTTCTCAAACAAGAGGTACTGTAATGAGGACTGGTGCAACTCAACACTGTTTGAGGTTCACTGTCTTTCCTTGGCCACACTTAAATACTCAGTTTAAATGTCCTTAGTCTTATGTGATCAGTTCATTTCTGGGCAGAAAACTCTGTCCAAATATACATACAGTCATTCTTTTTAACTTGTTTCGCCTTCAGGGTATTCATTTATGGGATGTGGGCATCGCTGGCTTAGCCGGCATTTATTGTCCATCCTTAGTTGTCCTTGAGATTTCCCAACAAATATGGATGATGGTATTATACTGGGAATGACTACAAATTACATAAATTGAATTAACGTACAGTTGGACCGACGACGCAAAATGTCATCACTACTTTCCCAAGAATGAAAGCTTGGAAAAACTGCCTGAAGTATTGGCAGAAAATGAGGCATGGTTTGTATTCATTAAAAAAAAATCATTTAAGTGGGTTCAGCTCAGAGAGATTGGAGAAGAAGTGAGATATCCTTGTCTTCTGGAATAGATGAAAAGGCTGAATCTGTTTAAAGTTTCTGGGCATCAACGTCTGAGACAATCTAATCTGAGCCCAACATATTGATGCAATTACAAATAAGGCAAGACAGTGGTTATACTTCATTAGGAGTTTGAGGAGATTTTGTATGTACCAAAGACTTGAGCAAATTTCTACAGAAGTACCATGGAGAACATTCTGACTGGTTGCATCACCACCTGTAATGGAAGCTCTAATGCACAGGATTGAAAAAGCTGCGGAGGATTGTAGATTCAGCCAACTCCATCATGAACACTAGCGTCCCCACCAGCAAGGACATCCTCAAAAAGCAATGCCTCAAAAAAGAGGCACCCATCATTAAGGACCCCTCCCTCACCAATCAGAACCTCTTCTCATTGCTGCCATAGGAAGGAGTTACTTGTGCCTAAAAATGCACACTTAATATTTAAGGAACAGTTCCTTCCACTCTGCCAACCGATTTCTGAATGGTGCAAGAACCCATGAATCCTACCTCATTATTTTGCACTTTCGCAATATTTATTTATTTTCATATTTCTTATTGTAACCTACAGAATTGTAATTTTTATGTATTGTGCTGTCCTGCTGCAGCAAAACAACAAATTTCACAACCTATATCAGTGATAATAAATCCAATCCTGATTCTGATTCACTACCAGGCACTAAATCCTATTGTCAGGTGCATTCAGTTTCCAACAATACATCAATTACTTGGTTATAAGGTACCAATTAACTAATTAATTTACAAAAGAATTATATTCTGGTCATCATATAAGTGCAGAGTTTGATTTTAAATTTATCTGAAGGGAGAGGATTTAACTACATTGTGGATGAAATTTAAACAATTTGGCAAATACCTGAACACCAGGAAATATTACTGAAAGGATGAGCAAAAGATTGGGTTATGTAGTTCGAACAAATGCATAAATAGTGTCATTTAAGATGGGACAAGACCAAGAGGTAGTACAAAAGTAAGATAAATTTCCTCTGCACCTACTGTATATAAAGGCATGAAGCATGTTAAACTAGCTTTGGAAGCTTCCAGTATAATTAGCCATATATAATTAGCCAATTATAAAATATGATTATGATGTTGTGACAATCATGATGACATGGATACAGAAAAGAACAAGTATTCCTGGAATCAGAAAGGATAGGAAAAGAATAAAGGAGAAGATTGGCTGTATTAATTAGGAAAAATATTGCAGTGCTAGAGATGGAATGGCCAAGGACAGATTCTGTTCAGCTGGAATTAAAACAAGGGGTGAAATTTAATTTATAGGGTTATTCTATAGGCTGACAAACAGGGATGGAGAACCTTTTTGAGAGCAGATACCCAAACTGGTGATAATCTTCTAAACAGTTCTCACATGCTGTAGTAATTTTGAGCAGAAATTATCATTGATTGATGAATTAGAAATAATAATTATGGATTTTAAAAAGAAAAAGGATGAGTCCTGTTCCTTATGTGCATTCACTATTTTACAATTAAAGTATAACACCAGATTGAAATAACTGAAGAATTTCAGAAAATCTAATTAAAAATGATCAATATTAACCTTTTAAAAAAACTATTGAAAAATAACATGATTTCTAAGAAGTATTGTTATTATATCTCATGCAACATAAGGAAGGTGAAATTTGGTGCATATGAATAAAAGATCCAGGAAAGGAAAATAAACACACTATTCTCGGTGAGACTTTTGTTGCTCCACTAACGATAACAAATAGTCATAGATTCATAGAACACCACAGCACAGAAACAGGCCTTCAGCCCTTCTAGTCCATGCTGACCTATTAATCTGGCTAGTCCCATCAACTTGCACCTGGACAACAGCCCTCCATATCTGTGTGTTCATCCATGTTGATGCTGTTGTTGAGTGCCGTCAGGTTGTGGTCGAAATTCTTTTAAATGTTGAAATCAAACCCATATCCACCACTTCCACTGGCAACTCATTCCGCCCACTCACCACTCTCTAAGTGAAGATGTTCCCCCTCATATTCCCCTTAAACATTTCACCTTTCACCCTCAATCCATGACCTTCTAGTTCCAGTCTCACCCAACCTCTGTGCAAAAAAAGCCTGCTTGCATTTACTCAAAGGTTGAATAGGTTAGAACTTTATTTCCTAGAGAGTTGGAGAATGAAGGGAGATTTGATAGAGGTATATAAAATTATGAGATAGGGTCCTCAAGTCCTGACAAAATTCTTGTAAATTCTCTCCGCATCTTTCAACTTTATTGCTTTCTTTCCTGTAGGTAGATGACCAGAACTGAACACTATATGCCAAATTAGGCAACACCAATGTCTTATACAAGTCAACATAACATCCCAACTCCTGTACTTAATACTTTGATTTATGAAGTCCACTGTGACAAAAGCTCTATTTATGACCCTATCTACCTGTGATGCTACGTTCAATGAACTATGGATCTGTATTCCTAAATCTTTCTGTTCTACTGCACTTCTTACGGCTCTGCCACTCACCAGGTATGTCCTGCCCTGGTTTGTTCTCCCAAGATGCAACATCTACATTAATTTCCCTTTGCCATTTATCAGCCCTTTTTTTAGCAGCTGGTCCATATCCCACTGCAAATATTGATAGCCTCCCTTACAGCCCACTACACCCCTATAGTATTTTATATCTGGCTTGTGTTTGGTTGTTTTGAAAGATATGACTGTAGCATTAATTTTAACAGTGTGTTCCTATAATTAGACTTGATCAAGTCCATCATTGAAAACAATGATTCAATATGTAGATGAAAATGTTTCAGGCAGTTAAACATTTCAAGAATGAATTTCCAGAGACTCAAAACCTCATAATATAGATTTTTCGATCTTATCACTAACTGATCTCCCTCAATATTTTCCAATTCAACTCTTAAGACGACTGTGTGCTGCATGCCAACAGAATTTTTGCAAGTTCCATCGTGGGCATACATACCATATGTTCGCCGCCCCTATTGTCAACAATTGGGAAAGATACGTAGAAGCGAGGAAAGGGCACAGCTATACCAAAGCCCATACAACTCCTCCATAGTGATAATGGAGGAGATGGTTTGGTTACAAGCTATAGACATCACCACTTTTCAGTAAGGTGGAACAATGAAAGCCAAAGCTCCCTGGATGACCAAACTGTACAGAAGGAAACAGAGCAGTAAAAAAGGACGCATAATATATATCAAACTGAATAAACAAGTGAGAACCATGTTAATTGCAGCATGATTAGGTGGAAAGAAGAAAAGGATGTGAAGAGAGAATTAGTTAATCCAAATCTCTACAATGGGCAAAAGAGATGTTGTGAGACCAAACAGGAACAAAAAAGAATGCGGAGAAGGCTTGACTAAATGAGAGCTAAATCATAAATGGTAGCTTCACTTTTGTTGTTATTGAGGGAGGAAGCACTTCTGGAGTCTCAGTAAAGGAAGATGTTATCAATATAAGAAGATACTGTTGAGAAAGCAAGGGAGAAAACCTGCAGGAATATTGTTTTTGTGACGCGTGGGGAATGGAGAATGGAAAACGTTGCATCCTTGCTGTAAACTGGTTTAAATGTTAAAAGGCCTGAATAGATTAGAAATGGAAAAGTTATTTCCCATGGGAGGGGAATATAGGACAAGAGGGCATTACTTTAGGATAGAAGGATGTCCATTTTGAACAAAGATAGTCAGAGGGCAGTAAATCTATGGATTTTGTTTCCACGAGTGGCTGTGGAGGCCAAGTCATTGGGTGCATTTAAGGCAGAGATAGATAGGTACTTGATTAGCCAGGGCATCAAAGGGTTTGGGGAGAAGGCAGGGGAGTGGAGATGACTGGAAGAATTGATCAGCCATGTTTGAATAGCGGAGCAGACTCGATGGGCCGAATGGCCTGCTTCTGCTCCTATATCTTATGGTAACAACAGGCCCATCAGTTTAACTTTGGAAAAGTGAGAAGTATTAGCATTCATTTGGGCAAGAGAGGATTGATTGGGGAAAGTGAGATTTGTTAAAATGAAATCATTTTAAACTACAACAACTTCTCCTATCTTCTCCTATCATTTTGGATCTCCCCCTCCCCCTCCCACTTTCATATCTCTTACTATCTCTTCCTTCAGTTAGTCCTGACGAAGGGTCTCTGCCTGAAACGTCTTCCTAGAGATGCTGCCTGGCCTGCTGCGTTCACCAGCAACTTTGATGTATGTCATTTTAAACTACTTTGATTGTGTATTTACAAACGGTAATAAGATAATAGAGAAGCTGATGAGAAAACATTGGTTGATGTAGCTGATGTTTCATAAATATGTTATAAAATGCTTTAGTAATAGACTTGAAGAGGCAGAATGGAAAAATAAGTGGCCATGGAATTTACCACAGAAAAATGTTAATGTCCCAAGCTAGAGGAAAATAAGAAGAGGTAGTATGAACAATAGGACACAATTCGAACAGAAATACAAGAACTGAGAGAGCTATTTTAGACAGTGGGGGGGAATTATTAAAGAGGGGAGGGGTAGTATTATTTGTCAGGAAAAATTTCACTGCGGTGCTCAGATGGGACAGATTGGAAGGCTCGTCTACTAAGGCTATAGCGATGGAATTGAGGAAAAAGAAAGAGATAACCGCGCTAATGGGATGATATTAATCAATGGGATTCCGATAAGCAAATTTATAGAGAGATAGCAAACTGTTGTAAGAAAATGGATCACTTTGCTGCAAGTGATAAGAGACTGCCTTTTCATCATTGGTCAGATTGCTCTGCTGTTGGAGAGGGGACAGCCTGCCGCTGTGCCAGGAGAAGGTTATCTAGGTTTTCTGCGTTTTGGACATGGACTTGGACTATGGTCTTTTTTTTCAGTCCTATGGTTTTTTATATTCTGTGTTTTTGCCCACCTTTCTCTTTTTTAGTGCGGGAGTGGGGGATTTGGTCATTGATGATTGTGTACCATTCTTTGCTTTCTCGATGTTGTGGCTATCTGGAGAAGAAGAATTTCAGAGTTGTATACCTTGATAATAAATAAACCTTTGAAGCTTGAAAAATAAGGTTTTGATCATAGAAAGTTTTAACTTTCCACATATTAGATGGGACTCCCATTCAGTAAAAGGACCAAATGGGATAGAGTTTGTCAAATATGTTCAAGAAAATTTCCTTAATCAATATATAGAGCTTCCAAATAGAGGGAGTGTGAAACTAAATCTCCTCTTTTGCTGGTAACAGAAGTGCCAGCAAAGGGATCTTGGTAAGTGGGAAGCCATCAAAAGTGAAATATCGAGAAAACAGGTTTGCATCTTCCTATTAGTATAAAAAGGCAAGGCTAACAGGTTTAGGGAGCCTTGGTTTTTGAGAGATATTGAGGACATGGTTAAGCAGAAGAAGGAGGTGCATAGTAGGTCTAGGCAGCAAAGAATAAATAAGGCACTATTTATTACCTATAGAAGTGTGTTTAGGGGAACACTTCAGATCTAGTGATCATAATTTCAAGATAATTATCGAGAAAGATAGAGAAAGATCTTGGGTTTAAGTACCAAAATTGAAGAAAGGCCAATTTGAATGGTATCAGAACTGATCTGGAAGTGTGGATTGGGACAGGCTGTTTTCCGGCAAAGGGATGCTTGGTAAGTGGGAAGCCATCAAAAGTGAAATATCAAGAAAACAGACTTTGCATCTTCCTGTTAATATAAAAAGGCAAGGCAAGCAGGTTTAGGGACCCTTGGTTTTTGAGAGTTATTGAGGACCTGGTTAAGAAGAAAGAGGTGCATAGCAGGTCTTTGCAGCAAAGAATAAATGAGGCACTTGATGAAGAATAAGAAATCCAAGAGAACACTTAAAAGGGTATTCAGGAAGGCATGAGGTTGCTCTGCCAGGCAAGATGAAAGAGAATCCCAAAGGCTTCTACAGACATATTAAAAGTAAAAGGGTAACAAGGAAAAATAATCCACTTGAAAATCACTGTGGTCATCTACGCGTGTGCCTGAAAGAGAGAGGGGAGATCTTAAATGGATTTGCTGCATCTGTATTTCCTCAGAGTGTGAGTCTATGGAACTCTCTCTCTCGCTGGTGAGTGAGAGTCTGCTTGTCCTCGTCAGGGGAATTCGGACAAGCAAATCAGCAGATTCCAATATCGAAACAGCAAGCTGTTGGTCTCCCCTCTTACTTTGGACAGGAGTGATAGCTCTCTCTCCTTTGCTAGTGGGAAAGAGAGCCTCTCTGAGACGCCAAAGTATTGGGATGGACAGTAGTTTTTGGTGGACTCTAGATCATGGTCTCTGGGTGTTTTGCTATTGCTTGCATGGTGGGGAGGGTTTGATGTTTTTGCTGGAGTAAGTGGGATGAGTGGTGGGGGGTGTTGATGTTTTGCTGCTGCTTGTGTGTGTGAAGGGGGAGGTGGGCTTTGGGGCTCCAACATTTTTCTGTCATTCTTTCCTTGGGTTTTTTTTTTCTCTATTTTGGATGTCTGCGAAGAGTAAGGGTGTTGCAACGAATGAGGCAAACCCAAGCGCAGGACACAGACATGGAGATTTAGTTAGGATGCAGTCGCAAGCATGAGCGTTGAACAGCAAACAGGAGGGAGAGCAGGAAGGTGGGAGACTGGCAGAATTTATCTTGACATGGAGAGACTGGGTTTCAGACATAAACCTTGGAACTGGAGTAGAACTTAAGAAAACTGATCTTGACGCAGAGAGACTGAGTTTCACAGATAAATTCGGTACTGAAGCAAAACGTTAATTACCACTCTGGCAAAACCAATGATTTGGCAACTAGTGGGTTCAAAGCCAGGGTTCTTATGCTGCAGGTCTTGATGAAAACCAGGTGTGTCGTCATCAAAGGGAATGGGAAGAAAATGGGGAATTCACGGTTGGAACCGTGGCACAATCAAAGGGAATTAGGAGAAAATGGGGAATTAACAGTTGGGACTGTGACAAAGGATTTCAGGTTGCATATTGTATAAATTCTTTGATATTAAGTTGAACCTTTGAACCATTGAGCTGAGACAAAACAGTAGAGAGGTCATGGACTACATTCGGATTACACAAGAGGAAGTGCTTAATATCTTGAAGCAAATTAGGGTGGATAAATTCCCAGGGATTGACCAGGTGTTTCCTTACACCTTGTAGTAGGCTAATGCAGAAATTGCAAGGGCACTAGCAGAGGTATTTAAAACATGGGTGAGGTGCAAGCGGACTGGAGGAAAGCTAATGATGTTCCATTGTTCAAGAAAGGCTCTAAGAATAGACTGGGAAAGTGTAGGCCGGTGAGCCTGATGTCAGTCATAGGAAAAATATTGAAAGTATTCTAAGCGACAGGATATATAAGTATTTCAATAGACAAGGGCAGATTAGAGATTGTCAACATAGCTTTGTTCATGGTAGGTCATGTCAAACCAATCTTATAAAGTTTATTGTGGTGATTACCAGAAAAGCTGATAAAGGAAAGGCAGTGAACATTGTCTTTATGAACTTTAGTAAGGCTTTTGACTAAGTACCACATGGGAGGGTAGTCCATAAGGTTAAGTTACTTAGCATTCAGGATGAAGTAGCCAACTGGAGCCAATATTGACTTAGCAAGGGAAGCCAGAGAGTGATAGCTGATTGTTGTCTCTGACTGGAAACATGTAACTAGTGGCGAGCCGCAGGATTAGTGCTGGGTTTGTTGCTGTTCGTCATCTATATTAATGATTTAGATGATGATGTAGTAAAATAGATCAGCAAATTTGTGGATCACACTAAGATTGGGGGTGTGGTCGACAGCGAGGAAGGCTATCAAAGCTTCAAGTGATCTGGACTAGCAGGGAAATTGGGAGATGAAAAACGGCAGATAGAATTTAATGCAAACAAGTGTAATGTGTGTCCCTCTGAGAGGACAAACCAGGGTAGGACTTACAATAGCAGAGCTCTGAGGTGTGACATAGAACAAAGAGGCCTAGGAATATGGATCCATAATTCCTTGAAAGTGGAATTATGCTAAGGTTGCTAAAGAGATCTTTAGCACATTAGCCTTCATAAATCAGGACACTGAGTACAGGAGTTTGGGTGTTATGTTGAAGTTGTATAAGACGATGGTGAGGCCGAATTTGGAAATTTGTGTGCAGTTCTGGTCACCTACCTACAGGAAGGACATCAATAAGATTGAAAGAGTGCAGAGAAAATTTACCAGGACCTGAGTTATACTGTAGGAAAAGGTTGAATAGGTTAAGACATTCATTTCCTGGCATGTAGGAAAAGGAGGGGAGATTTGATGGAAGTGCACAAAATTATGAGAGGTATAGAAAGGGTAAGTGTATGCAGACTTTTCCCCTCAAGTTACATCAGACTAGAACTAGAGGTCATAGATTTAGGATAAAAAGTGAAATATTTAAGGGGGATCAGAGAGGACTCTTCTCCACTCAGAGGATGGTATGACTGTGGGAAGTACTGCCAGTGAAAGTACTAAATGCAGGTTCAATTGTAAAATTTAGTAGAAGTTTGGATAGTTACATTGATGGAAGGGATTTGGAGGTACATGATCTGGGCGCAGGTAAATGGGCAAAAGGCAAAAGATCTAGATGAAACAAGGTCTAGATGAAACATAGGGCCTGTTTCTATGCTGTAGTGTAGTGTTCTATGACTCTGCCTCTATTTCTCTCTTGACATACACCTAGTGGCCAATTTATTAGGTACACCTGTACACCTGCTTGGTAATGCCAGTATTCAATCACCCAATCATTTGACATCAACGCAATCCATAAAAGCGTGCAGACATAGTCAAGAGGTTCAGCTATTGCTCAGACCAAACAACAGATTGGGGAAGAACTGCTGATATCCTAGGACTTTCACACACACACACAGTTTCTAGAGTTTACAGAGAATGGTGCACAAAAAAGCAAAAAAGAAATCCTGCTTTTTGGGCAAAAATGCCTCATTCGTGAGAGAAGTTTGAGGGGAATGGCCAGATTGGTTCAAGTTGACAGGAAAGCGACAGTAAATCATATAACCACACATTACAACAGTGATGGGTAGGAAAGCACCTCTGAATGTACAACACATTAAACTTGCAGTGGATGAGCTACGGCAACAGAGGACCACAAATATACACTCAATGGCACTTTATTAGGTACAGGAGGTATCTAATAACGTGCCTACTGAGGGTATACATTGGCTGACCGTATTGGTATTTCAAGCATTATTCTTTTCTTTCTTAAAAGTAAAGGCAGTAAGGTTTACTCTAATCTTTCTTCCTAGAGAAGTCCAACTAACATTCCACACAGCACCATACAATAACTGTGCCACAAAACCTTCTCACTGTTTTACAACATCCCCTGTAAGCAGTAAAGCCTTCCACAGTAATAATGTTTTACTTTCAGAGATCTTTCATCTTTTCACTGATTCATGTCTGAGACAGCGCAGATTTACTAGCTTTCACCTAATTCACTTAATCTCACCGCCACAAAACCCACAGGAGACAGAGCAATTGAGCAGTCTTCTCTGTCACTGCTGTCTTATTCCTGATGTGGAGGGGTTGCTGAGGCATGGTAGTCTTGACACAGGAAAGTACAAAGTTGGTGGAAGAGTCTAAAAGTTGCACAGCTGTGTGTTTATCATGTAACTGCTTCTGGTCATAATCTTCTCCTTTCTCTGCCTCTTTAATCCTGTCACTTTTCCCTCTGTTTTATTGTCTCCTTTTCTGCAGGTTCATTACAGTGCGTGAGGATAGGAAACAGGAGGAGGGCAAAGAAGACCAGGAAAAGAGAAATTATTCTTAAAATTAATAAGGGTGAAAATCATGGTGAAGAACTTCTGGTCCCTCAGAGTGGTAAAATGCACTCTCTTCCCCTATCATGAATCATTTAGTTATTGAAGACACCTGAGGAGTTAGTCACCAGTCCACACACAACATGTCTCAATATCTGGTAGGCTTATGCTGCAAATTTCAATAGAGAGATCTTTATTGACAAATAAGGTTTCAACAATAAATATTTTGCACAATCTGTTATAATTACAAGTCCTGATGAAGGGTCTCAGTCCAAAATGTCAACTCTTTATTCTTTTTCATAGATGTTGCCTGGCCTGCTGGTTCCCTCCAGCCTTTTGTGTGTGTTACTCTGGATTTCAAGTATCTGCAGAATATCATCTGTTTATAATTACAGGTCATACCAACTTCACAAACACACAACTTGCAAACCAGCAAATGAGGCTTTGAACATAGAACATGTACTCAGAACAATATACCTCCAGTAACTCATAAAATAGCCACTGAGTGTATGTTTGTGGTCTTTGCTGCTGTAGCCTATACAATTCAAAGTTCGATATGTTGTACATTTAGAGATTCCCTTCTGCACACCACTGCTATAATGCATGATTATTTGAGTTACTGTCGCCTTCCTGTTAGCTGGAGCCAGTCTGGCCTTTCTCCTCTTACCTCTTTCATTAACACGGTGTATTCATCCACAGAAATGCCACTCATTGGATTTTCTTTTTGTTTTTCACACCATTTTCTGTAAACTCTAGAGAATGTTGTGTGTGAAAATCCCAGGAGATCAACAGATTCTAAGACATTCAAACCACCTTATCTGGCACCAACAATAATTCCATTGTCAAAGTCACTTAGATCATATTTTTGGCCCATTCTGACATTGGGTCTGAACAGCAACTGAGTCTCTTGACCATGTCTGCATGCTTTATGCATGGAGTTGCTGCCACATGATCGGCTGATTAGATATTTGCATTACCGAGCAGGCGTACCTAATAAAGTGGCCACCAATTGTAGAACACCTCAGCATGAGAATAGATCCTTTGGCCCAAGCTGTTAATTAGATCAGTAATCAGATGCCCAACTAAACTAATCCCTTCTGTCTACACAATGTCCATATCCTTCCATATCCTGCACATTTACAGGCCTATCTAAGAAATTGAGAGTGCCTCCATTATTTTTGCCTCCAACACCACTCCAGGCAGCACATTCCAAACACCCACAACTCTGTACAAAAAAAAAACTTGCCCTGCATATCATCTGCTTTAACCTTAGCCCCTCTCACCTTAAATGCATGCCCTCTGATATTAGATATTTCAACCATGGTAAAAGACACTGTCTATCTATGCCTCCCATAATCACATAAACCTGCCAGAGAAACCTCTGCCACTTCAGAGAAAATGGCTCAAGTTTGTTCAACATGCCCTCTAATCCAGGCAACATCCTGGTAAACCTCTTCTGCAGTCTCGCCAAAGGCAAAGCTTCACACATCAGGAGCACAAACTACACAGGCTGACAGTGAAGAGAAATCGGTGCAGGGTATACTTTGCTCTCCTGACACACAGAGCTTCATGCAGTAACAACAGGCTGTAAACTGCCTATTTGTATGATGAACTGCAAGAGTAGTCAGAAGATAAACTGAATGGGTAAGTGTGCTGGTAGGGCTGCTTTTTCCCAGAATATGATTGTGGTGGGTAACTGCCTTTACCACTAACAGCAATTGCAGACCTGGGACGGAAAGTGCTATACTTAGAGCCAGGTCCTCCTCCTGGTGTCTGTGCTGGACGGTGAGTAGCCTGAATACTGAACGAGAAATTACAGTGAGAAATTAGCAGTAGGAAGTAAATTGTCTATTTTTTTTGGAGGAGTATGTTAAACACTCCTATTGATACACAAACACCCAGTAAATGTTCATAAATGTTATAGTTATGTGTTGGAAGGAAGAACATTGTTCTGCTTCTCCTATCCCCATTCACTACTGTATGGGGAGAAAGGAGACACAGAACCATGTTCCTCTTCCCTCACAAAACTTTAGAAACTATAGTCATCTCTGAATGTCTGCATCAATTATTGGATGATAACTGACAAAGTCCATTACACATAGTTTTGATCTCAGACACAGGATTTATACTTTCCACCATTCCCTTGCCTACACCATCCACTCTTCTCCTTAAGTGATGAGTGTAACAAATCCATCGTTATATTTGTTTACTTGTCTGCTGGGTAATGCCAGTGTCATTGGTGAATGCTTTACAGTGCTGTATTTCCTTTGCCTTATTGTGTAACATTTGATATTATTAGTTTTGTGTAAACATACTTACCCTTTGCAAACCAGTATCCAATAATGTAGGATAGCAAAGCTTTTACTGAATCAAGGAAATCATGGGATTATAGGGTCTGTGCAGAAAGCAGCAATGGTAAAAGAACATGTGTGACCTTACTGACTGGCAAAGCATTTACAAAGGGCTGAATCCCCCTTTTATTTCTTATATTTTGATGTTATGTTATATTATTCCGTATGTGGCCCTTGTGGCTAAAGGGATCAGGGGGTACGGAGGGAAGGCTGGTACAGGGTTCTGAGTTGGATGATCAGCCACGATCATACTGAATGGCGGTGCAGGTTCCATGGGCCAAATGGCCTACTCCTGCACCTATTTTCTATGTTTCTATGTTTCTACGTCTTTTTTCTGCCTACCTTCTTCCTGCCAAAGGACGTAAGCTCAATTTACTTCATAGCTACATGCTCTGCATTATTGGACCATAAGACGTGGGAGCAGAATTAGGCCTTTCAGCTCCTTGAGTCTGTTCCACCATTCGATGAAGGCTGATTTATTTTCTCTCTCAACCCTCATTCTATCTAGAGTACATTAGTGAACTAAATGAGAGAATGAAATGTAGGGTTTCCTAATTTGCCAACAGTATGACGTTAGGTGGAAGGACACGTTGTGATGAGGACATTGTGATTTTGTGACAAGATATCTAGAGATTTAGTGATTGGGCAAAACTTGAAACAGGTAGTTTAATATGAGTGAATGTGAGGTCACTTCCTATTTAAGCTGGTTGTTCAGTGTGTATATATATCTCAGGATCACTTTACAGGGAGTTCCCTCATTCATTTGAAATCTAGCTCTCATGTGGTTGCATTTTTACTGCACAGAAATGGGAAGAGCTAGGTGACTCCATGCCCAGAAACACTGAGCATCATTTTATAACTGTCACGGTCCAGTCCATGAAGTCCGCATTCTGGTTCACGGTCCGGTCCGTGGACTTAGGACTCCGGGTCTTCCAGCTGTCCCTTGTTTCGGTTGGGTTAATCATAGGCACCTGACTCCCATCTTGGGGCTTGGAATATAAGTAGCCTTGGGGTCGAGTGTGGGCTGCTGGTTCATCTTGTCAAGATCCCCTGGGAGCAACCTGCCAGTGGAAGGCTAGAATGGCCACTTGCCATCTTTAAGCCGCGTTGGAGAACCATTGCTTCATGCAGCCTTGCTATTGGTAGTCGGGGCTGTCTTTGCAGTATGGATTCAGCCATTTCTGGACCAGCTGAGTGGCTACCAGCCACTCCGAGCAAGGTAGGGATCCGGCTGTTTCTGTAGCCAGCCGAGGTTGCTAGCCATAACTGTGACTTGGAGCAACCCCAATGCAGAGATGGGACAGAAAGTCTGTCGTTCTTTGATGTTTGTCTCTGCTTGTCCTCGCCTCCATGGGGTAAGTCAGGCCGTTCTGCTGTTGCCCTGCGGGGAGATCCATCTTGTCTTCCCCTTGCCTCTGTGGGGTAAGTCAGGCCGTTCTGCCATTGCCCTGCAGGGCGACCTGTCTTGTCTTGTCTTTGCCTCTGTTGGGTAAGTCAGGCTGTTCTGCCAATACCTGACAGATGGACCTGTCCCACCTTGGTGTGGAGATAAAGTTGAGTCCTGGCTTGTCTAAGGATAAGTCCCAGCTCTATGTCTATGTACTGTCCAGTCTCATGTTAGTGTCGTGTTAAAGATGAGTCCCGGCTTTTTGAAGGATTAGTCCCGGCCCTATGTTGATGTAGAGTTCCTAGTCTGTTTCCAAGCTCCAGCCCCCAGCCCCCAGCCTGCAGCCTGCAGCTTCAAGCCTCTAGATCCCAGCTCTGTAGCCATGTAATGTCTTTGCCTAGTTCTGGGGTCCGAGCCAGAGGCAAGACCCAGGTTTTGGGTCCTTGTCCAATCTCTGGCTCGGAGTCCAAGCACAGGCTCCTAGTCCATGGTTTCTAGTCCTGGTCCTGCTTTCCCTAGCACAGGCTCCTAGTTCATAGTTCCTTGTCCGGGTTCCCTGTCTAGTCCATGTCCTAGCCCAAGTCTGCGTTCTTGTCCCTGCTCCTTGTCTGTATCCTGTCACGTCCCTACTGTAGTCAAGTCCTGTACCTAGTACTTCAGTGTCTGTGTCTTGCACTTGGGTCCGCTCCCAGCGTCAACCACTGTAACAATAACACCTGACATCCTATATGGTGGAGGCAAAATTTATTTATTCTTCTTATTCAAATGCCAACATACCACAATTTAATTTCTTGTGGTGCCTTGACCTGATAAAAACAAAATTTTATTACCTGTAAATGCAAGGGTTTCAGCAGATGCTGGAACTCTTGAGAAACACCCACAAATTCTGGAGGAACTCAGCAAGTCAGGCAGCAGCTATGGAGGAGAATCCACAGTTAATGTTTTGGCCAAGGGCCTTCATCTGGAATGGGAAGGAAGGGGGCAGAAGTCAGAACAAGAAGGTGGAGGGAAGGGCAGGAGCTCAAGCTGGCAGATGATAGGTGAGACCAGGCAAGGGGAAGGTGAGTAGGAGGGGGAGGGGGATGAAGTCAGAAGTTGGGAGGTGATAGGTGAAAGTGGTAAAGGGCCAAAGAAGAAGAAATCTAATTGGAGAGGGCAATGGACCATTGAAGAAAGGGAAGGAGAAGGGGGACCAGAGGGAGAAGATGGGAAGGTGAGGAGAAGAGAAGAGGTGTATGGGCAACAGGGAATGGAAGAGAGAAGGGGGATGGTAATTACCGGAAGTTGAAGCTCATCTCATCAATTTGTAGGCTACCCAGATGGAAGATGAGGTGTCGCTCATATTACATACTACATATATTACATAAGGTATTACATATTACTTGTGTCTTTTATTTGCTCATCTTTTAATCAAAACTGTCTGTTTGGGACTGAAAAGTTGGTTCCTTCTTGATTCCAGGCCCATGATGTATTCTCCTTGTCACAAAACTGCCAGATAAGGGATATTTTAACAAGTTCTGGAGCTGCATGAACTCACTGATCTGACTCTGACAAACAGGCAGCACTAACACTTCGAGATTTGCAGAGAATGTGATCCTTTCTGATCTTATTATATTCCAGGAATGACAGGAAACCATCCAAAACACTCTTAAAATCCTCTAAGAATCATTGGTAATGGGAATAGACAGCTCCATAGCTGCAAAGAGTTTGCACTCTTAATTCTACTCATCCTTTATGTAAACATCATGCTCTGTTTATTCACAGAGAATAAAAGCACACACTTTAAGGAAGGTTAATGCCTTGTCCCCCCATAGCATTTACATAATATCAACTCTCTTTACACGAGCAGCCTTAAAGAAGCACATGAACAGAAGGAAAAGCAGGTGACCACAAAACAAATCAGATCGATCATCAAAGATCCCCATCATCTGGTCCATGCCATCTTCTCACGGCTACCACAGGACAGGGGCAAAGAAGCCTGAAGTCTCATACTACCACGTTCAAGAACATTTACTTTGCTTCAGCTATTCAATTCTTGAACCATCCTACACAACCTATACAATTACCACAGTATAGCAACACTGTGACCACTTTTTTTTCCAGTTCTAATTGAGTTCTTTCTTGTATAACTTTTATAAACTTGTGTTTAATTTATGTTTGTCTTGTGAATATTGTGTATCTGATGCTTTGTTCCTGTGATGTTGCTGCAAGTAAGTTTTTCGTTGCACTTGTGCACCTGAAATAAACTCAACTTTGAGATAGAACATGTGGGAAAAAAACATAAATTTTTCATTAGCACTACATTTTTTCCCCATTAAGAGAACCTGCTGTAGCACATGCAAAAATCAATAGATGTGGATTTTCAGATTTATGGTTATTTGGTATAGTTGCAACATCTGTTTTAGACAATGTGGCACTAACACTTTCACATCTCTGTTTGGAGGTTCCAGTGGATTTGGCACACGCTGGCTGTTTAAAGTATTCTATAGATACTCTCAGGTACTGACAGCTGAAACTATACTGTGCCATTGTAAAAGAAATATGGTTCTGGATTCTTTTGAAATTGCTGAGAAGATATCCAGCTGGAACTTTGCCTGTCATACCTTCCTGCACAGTTAACTGTGTCTGTGGAGCAGCCTAATTGTGGCTGAATTGTGGAGCAGCCTAAAAGTCTCTGTGGAGCAGCCTAATTGTGAATGCACATGAATCCCGATCTTGGCTGTGTGTCGGCTGTTGGAAATGGAGGGGATCTAAAGCAGCTGCAGTATTAAAGGCTCCACTTTCCAAAATGAAAGGATGGCAAATGGCCAAGAGAGAAGGACACAGAGCAGGAACTGCAGCAACATTCGAAGGCCGAATGATCACTACCGGCAGGGCAGAGCAGTTGCGTTCTCAAGGCTCTATATTTTGTTGTGAACAGATTGACAATGAAATGGCTCAACTCCTCTGCTGTGCCTTTTTCTCTAAATCCTTTTATTCTTTGAACTATCAACTATTTATCCACCTCCACTTTAAATACCTTGAATCATTCAGCTTCCACCACCCGCCAGGGCGGAGAATTCCAGAAACTCACCATCCTCCGCAAAAAGAAATTACTATGCACTTAGAACGAGAAGGAGAATCACTATTGAATAGTCAAAGTTGTCCTAGCACAGGCTAATGTTAAATGTACTTTCTGAATAAGCGAAGCATATTATCAGATAAAAACATTGCCAGTTAGAAGAGTAGTTTTGATGCAACTCAGCAGCACAAGGATCAGCTGCCACACAGTTCCAGTGACCCACCTTTGATCATAACCTCAGGCGCTACATGTGCAGTTAGCACAGTCTCTCTGTAACCAAAGGAACTGCAGGTTGGTCGGTTAATTGGCTGCTGTAAATTATCTTTACACTAGGTAGCAGTAGGCGCAACTTGGTGGAGCTGATGGGATGAAAGGGATAAATGGTGGAATGGAACCAATGGAAATGCTCTGAGAGCTGCCATAGACTGAGGCACTCGACAGCCACTGTGAGGGATAGAATATGAAAGTTAAAAAAGTATTTCTTTTGAAATACCTCTGAAAAGAATCATTACTTCTCATATCCATATTTCTGATTTGACTAATCTCTCCGTGAAAGGACATCCTTCTGGGAACAGCGGAGACTGTGAACGGTTGGCATGCTCACCATTTAGGAATGGTACCAATACCATAATACAGTCGGTTTAGTACATGTAATTTACAGGTAAATGGACTGAAAGGTATTTCATTTCTGAATGTGCACGAAGTGTTCTGCAAAGTATTGAGATAAAATGGGTAAGGACCGTTATCTGCTGGGGTCTTGTTTTTCCCTCTGCTGAGTAGTTAGCTGCAGAGAAGTGAACAAAGTTCCACTGCTGCTCACTCTCCAGGCGTCTAACCGGAGTCTCACTTCTTGTCCATGCTGTTGCTCAACATAATCCTTACACATGACAAGGATAGTTCATATTCACTATCTACAGTATTTTCTACTGTATTCCAGGTCTCTTTTGCTTCTGTTGCCTTTAAATTCAATTTGTCCGTATGTGTTTGCATCCGTCAGGAATAGTTACTGACAAGAAAGCCACCATTCCAAAATGATGGCAAGATTTCTCTGATAGCTAATTGTTGGTGATATCAGAATCGGGAAAGTTTAGATCATAGAACATAGAAAATCTATAGCACATTACAGGCCCTTCGGCCCACAATGTTGTGCCGACCATGTAACCTACTCTAGAAGCTGCCTAGAATTTCCCTACCGCATAGCCCAAAGATGTTAATGATTTTAATAGAAAAGGGAATCAGTGACACTAACTTTGTTAATTCTGCTGTTCAGCAGTCTGGGTGCTGCAATTGTGTGAGAGCAACAGTGGATGCTGGAAGGTAAGGCTGGGAAATATTCTTGGCATTTCTCCCAACCTGGTGTCAGGGAGAGTTCAAGGAACCACATTTATGTGATACCAAAGACACCAGGACAGTTTGTGCTGGCTTCACCTCATTACATAGAAATCACCATCCGTGCTGCACACCATCTAGAGTTAGAGAGTAATACAGCAAGGAAACAAGCCCATCAGCCCAACTCATCCATGCCAGCCCTATCCATGCCTATCTACATTGCTCTCACTTGCCCATGTTTGGCCTATACCCTTCTAAACTTATCCTTTCCATTTACCTGCCTAAATGTCTTTTAAACATTGGAACTGCACACAGCTCTGCCATCTCGGTATACCTACCACATCTCATGTGAAAAAATTGCTCCCCCGTCCCCTTTTAAATCCCTCTCATCCTAAACCTATATGCTTAAGTTCTAGATCTCTGTACCCTGGGGAAAAATACTATGATTATTTACCCTAAACACAAGAGATTCTGCAAATATTGGAAAACCAGAACATCACACATCATAGCAATAGAGGATTACCCAAGGTTACACGTTGTATCAGACTAGGGGATCAGCTATACTGGATTGTGTGTTACATAATGTACTGGAGGTAATTAGGGAGTTTAAGGTAAAAGAAACCTTAGGAAACAGTGATCACAATATGATTGAGTTCAATTTGAAATTTGATAGGGAGAAAGTAAAGTCAGGTGTAGTAGTATTTCAGTGGAGTAAAGGAAATTACAGTGGTATGAGAGAGGAGTTGGCCAAAGTAAATTGAAAGGATCTGCTGGCAGGATGACAGCAGCAGAGCTACTAGGACTTGATGTTTCAATCCCTATGGTAAGTTGGTACTCTCAATGTTGGCAGTGGGTTTGGAGTGGTGACAAGGAGGGAGGGTAGCTACATCATCGGGCTCATCAGGTGGGCACCCTCCTTCTTTGACATTTCGTTGATAAGCCCACGACTTCTCCAGAGGGCTCAACGGCACTACCTGGCATCCCAGATACACCCCCCTCAGTTCCATACCCTCCTCTCTTCATCTTGCAGCCCAGTTGTTGTCTTTCCTTTTAATCCAAATCCAGTTGCTGCTTTCTTCTGCTGCATTTGACAAGGACTTGATTGCTTGTTGGAGGGAGTGACCCCTCACCCCCATCTTCTTCAGTAGACTGGTCATTGATGTAGCAACGAATCCCCTGCATCCCAATTCTACAGGGAAAATCTTGGTCTTCCAGCCCTTCTGGGCAGTTTCAGTTGCCAATTCAGAGTACTTGGTCTTTTTCCTCTCATAAGCTTCTTCAATACCATCTTCCCATGGTACTGTCAATTCCACAACATATGCTAGCTTGGCTGTTGTGGACCACAGGACCATGTCTGGCCGGAGTGTTGTAGCCGCAATGTCTTGGGGAAACACAAGCTTTTTTTCCAAGTCCACGTCCTTTTTCCAATCCCAAGCAACCTGCAGAATGCTTACATCTTTTGATGTTATATGGTGCTCTGGAGGTTGGCCTGCTGGTACAAATCGTGTAATAGCAGCAATGGTGTGAGTTTCTGGGAAAAATGAAGGAAGTGCAGTATAGAGGTATCCAAAAAGAACGAAATACTCAAATGGCAAAATAATACAACTGTGGCTGACAAGGGAAGTCAAAGCTAATGAAAGAGCAAAAGAAAGGACATAGGACAATGCAAAAATTAGTGTTAAAACAGAGGATTGGGAAGCTTTTAAAAACTTAGAGAGCAACTAAAAGAATCATTAGGAGGGAAAAGATGAAGTATAAAAGCAAACTAGCAAACAATATCAAAGTAGATGGTAAAAGCTTTTTCAAGTATGTAAAAAAATAAAAGAGATAAGAGTGGATACAGGACTGCTAGAAAATGAGACTGGAGAAATAATAATGGGGGACAAGGAAATGGCAGACAAACTAAATGAGTTTTTTTGCATCAGTCTTCACTGTGGAAGACACTAGCAGTGTGCCACATGTTGAAGGGTGTGAGGGAGGAGAAGTGAGTGCAGTTACTATCACAGGGGAGAAGGTGCTCAAAAAGCTGAAAGTCCTAAAGGTACATAAGTCTCTCGGGCCAGATGAACTGCACCCTAGGGTTCTGAAAGAGGTAGAGGTAGTGATTGTGGAAGCTTTAGTAATGATTTTCAAAAATCATTGGACTCTGGCATGGTGCCAGAGGATTGGAAAATTGCAAATGTTATTCCACTCTTTAAGAAAGGAAGAAGGCAGCAGAAAGGAAGTTACAGACCAGTTAGCCTGACCTCAGTTGTTAGGGAGATGTTGGATCAATTGTTAAGGATGAGGTAACGGGGCATTTGGTGACACAGGACAAGATAGGACAAAGTCACCACGGTTTCTTTAAAGGAAAATCTTGAAATTCTTTGAGGAGATTACAAGTAGGAAAGATAAAGGAGATATTGTGGATGTTGTAATATTTGGACTTAGAGAAGGCCTTTGACAAGGCACCACACATGACACTGCTTATCAAATTAAGAGCCCATGGTATTACAGGAAAGTTACTGATGTGGTTAGAGCATTGTCTGATTGGTAGGAGGCAGCAAGTGGAAATAAAAGGATCCTTCTCTGGTTGGCTGCCAGTGACTATTGGTGTTCCGCAGGGGTCAGTGTTGGGACCACTTCTTTTTATGCTGTATATAAATGATTTAGATGATGGAATAGATGGGTTTGCTGCCAAATTTGCAGATGATATGGAGATTGATGGAGGGGCAGGTAGTATTGAGGAAACAGGTAGGCTACAGAAGAGATTAGGAGAACGCGCAAAAAAGTGGTAAATGAAATACAAATGTTGGAAAATGTATGGTCATACACTTTGGTAGAAGGAATAAATGTGCAGACTATTTTCTAAATGGGGATAAAATACAAAAATCTGAGATGCAAAGGGACTTGGGAGTCCTTGTGCAGAATACCCCAAAGGTTAACTTGCAGGTAGAGTCAATGGTGAGGAAGACAAATGCAATGTTAGCATTCACTTCAAAAGGTCTGGAATAAAAAAGTAGGGATGTGATGCTGAGGCTTTATGAGACACAGGTGAGGCCTCACCTTGAGTATTGCGAACAGTTTTGGGCTCCTTACCTAAGAAAAGATGTGCTGGCATTGGAGAGGGTTCAGAGGAGGTTCACAAGGATGATTCTGGGTATGAAAGGGTTTTCATATGAGGAACGTTTGGTAGCTCTGGGTCTGTACTCGCTCGAATTTGGAAGGATGAGGGGGGAATCTCACTGAAACCTTTTTAACGTTGAAAAGACAGTGTAGATATGGACAGGATGTTTCCCATGGTGGGGGAGTCTAGGACAAGAGGGCACAGCCTCAGGATAGAGGGGTGTCCATTTAAAACAGAGATGCAGGGAAATTTCTTTAGCCAGAGAGTGGTGAATTTCTGGAAGTTATTACCACAGGCAGCAGTGGAGGCCAGGTTGTTGGGTGTATTTAAGGCAGAGCTTGATAGGTTCTTGATTGGACATGGCATCAAAGGTCACGGTGAGGTCCAGGAAGTGGAGTTGAGGAGGGGAAAAAGGATCAGCCATGATCGAATGGTGTAGCAGACTCGAATGGATCAAATAGCCTAATTCTACTCCTATGTCTTATTGTCTTATTTATTCTATCTCTATCCCTCATAATCTTGTATATCTCTATCACTCAGTCTCCTTCACTGCTGAGGAAAACAGTGCCAGCTTATCCAATCTCTCCTCTAATTCAAGGCCACTGCAGGCAATATTCATATGAATCTCTCTGCCCCCTTGACAGTATATATAAAAATATATATTTATATATTTCATAAATATTTTAAAACAAATGTCTCTCATATTCAAATCCCCAAGTGATTCGATGCAAATTTCAGTCAAAGTTGCTTGAGGGTAAAACTTAGAGGTGAATGTATTATAAACGAATTTATCATTTGCAGATGTAGAACTCTGAGTAAGCTATTATTCCACACCTGAAGGTGTTCACTGAAGCAGAAAAGGCTGTGAATGTCTGGAAGGCCTTTGGTTTCATTGTTGTCTCACTGCTAAACCACCCTGACCAAGTCTACAACCACTTTTACATACCACTAAATAGAAAAGTATGTAAATAATAGAGAAATGTTACAACTATTGAAATAAGGCAACACACACAAAATGCTGGAGGAACTCAGCAGGCCTGACAGCATCTATGGAAAAGATTACAGTTGACATTTCAGGCCCAGACCCTTCATCAGAACTATTGAAATGAACCTAAATACTTTGAAAAAATTAAAAATTCTATAACAAATGAAAACCAAAATTTAAAACGTACTTGAAACACATCAAATACCACCAAGGCGCTTTAGATCACTGTATGCCAGGACAAATAGGTACAAGAACAGTTTCTTTCCGTATGCCATCAGTCTTGTGAACACTTGAGTTTTAGTCTATTATAAACCAAGTCCACCTGTACATACACAGGGATACCTCATTATATATAGTTCACGATTATTTGCACTATTGTTCTGTTTGCTTTTTGATTCTGTACAGCGAGAGCTCAGGGAAACTGGCATCAAATTCCCTGTATGTGTCCACATACTTGGCGATAATAAAGGATTCTGATTCTGATTCTGATTTTGATTCTGAAAATAAATAAGGCTTTTTGCTATACTTCTTACTTTCTATGGTGTTGATATTTACGTCCAAGCGAATACTGCTACTGTTTTGACTTGCTCTGATAAGAGCCAGGATATGTAGGGCTCAGCAACATCTTCACACTGGGCTCTTGTCATCCTATATGCTTCTATGTGCCAAGTTTTCCACTTGGGGGTTCCACCTTCTTTAAAGAAGAATGCTCTAAATATTTGAATCTGCACCATAAATCTAAAATAATTTGAATTCTGTACACAGAGGAAAATTCAGCACTAACAGAAAATGTGTTCAAACATTTAGAGAATTTCTAATGGACACAGGTGCATTCTATATTATTCATATTCCTGCTTCTTTTGCTTTTACCAACATGCATTGTATATATATTTCATAAATATTTTAAAACAAATGTCTCACATATTCAAATCTCCAAGAGATTCAATGCAAATTTCAGTCAAAGTTGCCTGAGGGTAAAACTTAGAGGTGAATGTATTATAAGAAAGATCATACCGCCTGGTTTTATGTATTCTATCAAAGTCTAAAAGCTGAAGTCCAGTTTATTGTGCAACACACACAAAATGCTGGAGGAACTCAGAAAATCTGGTGGTATCTACGGAGGGGAATGAACAGTCGAAATTTCAGGCCAAGACCCTTCATCAGGATTGAAGTCAAGTTGATTGTCATATGCACAAGCACATGTATGCACAGATACACTGAAAAACATACGTGAAGCAACACCAGCACTGTGCAACAATCCAGCGCTATCCTGAAATCCAAATCTGCAACCGGTCTGAAGCCATGCTGTAACCACAGACACAGGTAACAGCCCTGCTGCATTCACAAAGTATACTTAAGTACACAAAGAATTTCTTGCCTATAACTTCAGGAACCAGGTTGCCTTGATTAAAGTTTATGCTCAACAGCTCAAGGTCTTCAAATCTTCTCCTTTCACTTTAATTGTTTTTATTTCATGCAAAAGAGTTATTTTCCCTAATCCCTTATTAATTCATTTCCCTTCCAGACACTGACAATAGGGTACTGCTTCCATCTGCAGGGTGGAGGGTAGTTATTGTATTTGCAATACTGTTGCTCATATCAGATCTGACAAACTGGCGATTTTCTCTTTCCAACATACAAACTCAGTAATTGCAGAGAAAATCCTTTCTGCTATATTCTTCTCACAAGGAATTTTTTATCCATTCCATATTTTGCCTTGTTGTATACATGTACTGCTAGTTAGTACTATTTTTCTCATTTGCCATTTAATAAAACTTGGCTAATTCTCTGGCACGTCCACAATCTCCCAGCAATGCACACAGCTCTTGCTTTCCTTATAATTCCCATTCAAGTCACCCCAAAATCTACTCAACAATGGAGAGAGGTTTGTCATCATCTTCAAAGCTCAGCACTTTTATCTTGTGCTCACTAATTTTATTTTTAGTGCAAATTCACTTTACCTGGATTCCCTTTATTTGTTAGGCAATATGATTTGCAGAATTTATTGTTGTGAGGCCATATTGGCTTTGAAAGATATATTGGAAATTAGGACGTGTAACATGATGTGAACTTATTGACAAATCACACAAGCCCAGTATTTGGATTGTGGCTATTTTTGGTTGCATAAATATGATTGTGTCTAGTGACAATACCAAATTACTTCCCTGCAAAAAAAAACTACAAAATTGAACAAAATCTGGTCTGAAACAGCATTATGCAAGAAACAAGAACTAAAGCAGAACATGCAGAATTTCAAAGGACAAGGATCAATACAGAGCACATTTTATGGCTTCTGTCGGGGGTGGGGAGAGAGAAAGGCTGTGAGTTTTCACCTTCACTATCAAGGTTCGTGCTAAGAAGGAGTAGGCAGGAGACAAGTGAGAAATCCAACACAATGGAGCAACACCAGTAAATGGATATAAATTAATGATCTGCAAACCACTTTAAATCAGCAGATTGGGGATCTACACAGAAGAGTGAACTTAATATTGATTCCTCCTACATTGGAGTTGCTCGTACTTTCATCTTCATGTTGACTCAGTTTTCCTCACACTACAGGTATCATCTGGCCAGCAGGACTTGTTACACAGCCACACTATTTACAACACATTACATGGACAAAGAAGCTGACGAGGTGCCTGTAACTGCCCCATATAAGCAATTTAGATTCACCCTTACAGAGGTAATCTCTTTCTTCTATCCACCCATTCCCTAATTTCTCTTCTACTATAAGTAACTTCCATTTCTCTCATTTCCAATTCCGACAAAGTACCCACACATTTATTGTTTCTTCTTTCATAATTGCTGTCAGCCATGGTAAATGTTTCCAGCGTTTTCTGATTTTGTGAAAGAAATTGAATTAGTGAAATTTTGTATATAATAAATCAACAGGATTGACCGATGACCAATCCCAAGGACCGGATGAATTGCATTTCAGGTCTTTGAGGTGACAAAGATACCAAATGCCCTCATAATAATTTTGGTAATTAGTATATCATTTTTATTACTGAGGTACAATGGAAAGCTTTAATTTGCATGCCATCCATACAGATCACTTCACAACTGAGGTAGTACGCGACAAAAGGGTCGGGGCATGGGGCGGCACGGTAGAGAGTGGTTAGCTCAACGCTTTACAGTACCAGCAACCCTGGTTCAATACCCACTGCTGTAAGAAGTCTGCATGTTCTCCCCGTGACTGCGTGGAATTCCTCCAGATGCTCTGGTTTCCTCTCACAGTCCAAAGACCCAGCTGTGCAGGTATAGGTAAATAGGTTAGTTGGTCATTGTAAATCTTACGGTGATTAGGCTAGGGTTAAATCGAGGGGTGCTGGGCTGTGCTGCTTGAAGGGCTGGAAGGGTCTATTCTCCACAGTATCTCAATAAATAAGTACAAAGTAGATAAAAACAATAACAGAAGGCAGTGCAGAATAAAATGTTACAGAGAAAGTGCAATGCAGGTAGACAATAAGGTGCAAGAATCATGACAAGGTAGATGATAAGGTCAAGAGTATATCTTGTCATACAAGGGATTCATTCAATGGCCTTCTAACTGTGGCATAGAAGCTGTCCCTGAGCTTCATGGTCTTCCAAAGTTCTCTTCGTTTTGGAATGATTCCCACAGATATGAAATGAAATCCCACTGTTTCAGAAAGTTGGGAGAGAGAAAACTAAAAAGTATAGACCAGTTAGTCTGACAAGGGCAGAAGGAAAATAAAAGCATCTATTATTAACGAAGTAGTAACAGGGCATTCAGAACACAGTAATAGGATAGGGCAGAGGCAACTGGATTTATTGAAAAAAAATGTAGTCATACAATGAGTAGTCATGATTTGAAATTAATTTCCTGAAAACAGGATGGCAACAGATTCTGTCGTTGCTTTCAAAAAGAAGTCAAACCAACCGGTTGAAAAGAAGCAAGTACAGGGAATGGTAGTGACCGGATCGCTTTTACAGGAGGCTGGCACAAGCTGAGGAAGGAAATTTCCTCTTCCTATGTTGTAACAATTCTCATTCTTTTCAAAATTGTGTTGTGGTCAAAGGACATTAAATAATGCATAAACATATTTGATAAAATTGACAGCAGAATGTTTAAAGCTCTTATGAAAATGAAGAATTTTAAATAAGAATTTATTTAAATCTTACGTTCATCCCACAACATGAGGGAATAAATATCTTTGTGTTATGTCTCTGTTGCAATGTAGAGACATGTGAATTTAAATGTCTAATGGCTTGTAGAAAGAAGCTGTCCTGTAGCCTTGTTGGTCCTGGCTTTAATGCTGTGGTACTGCTTGCCAGTCAGAAGCAGCTGAAACAGTCTATGCTTGGGGTGACAGGTGTCCCTGGTGATCTTCCAGGCCTTCTTTCTGCACCTGCTGCTATAAATATCCTCAATGGAGGGCAGTTCACATCCACGGATGTGCTGGGCTGTCCGTACCACTCTCTGCAGTGCCCAGTGATCAAGGTCGGTGCACTTTGTGTACCAGTCGATGTATGCTCTCAGTGGTGCCCCTGTAGAAGGTCTTGAGGATTTGGGGACCAATGCCGAACTTCTTCAGTTGCCTGAGGTGGAAGAGATGCTGTTGTGCTTTTTTGCCACAAAGCCAGTGTGTACAGTCCAGGTGGGATCATCAGTGATGAGCATACTGAGGAACTTGAAACTACTCACCCTCTCAACTGCAGACCCATTAATGCTGATCAGGTCGAACCTGTCTCCATTCCTCCTGTAATCCACAATCAGCTCTTTTGTTTTTTGGACATTGAGGGAGAGGTTGTTATCCTGGCATCACTGTCAGGGTGTCAACATGTCAGCACAGCTGAAGAATACCACGTAGGCATGTTTTAAAAGTTAGCAGTCAAATCAAGATATGAATATTTAATAATCTGGTCTTTGGGAGGTTGTGTAAAACAAGAGTATTTAACCTTTCATGAACCTATGAGCTTAAACTTGGATATTTTCCACAGTTTCTGAGATTTGCATTAGGCATTATGATGTAAAGTGGATTTAATGAATCAGTGCCCTTCACTTTTATCTGCATCAACGATATGTTTCCCCATTAGACTTTGTTAACGGTGGTGATGGATTCTAATACAAGCTCCTGTGTAACCAATATGTTAGGAAACCATCACAAAGTGCAAGTTAGTACCAAATGAGCACAGAATGAACAGCCCTTAAGATTCTGATTACAACATAATCAAGAAAGGATGCAAGGTATACAAATTAGCATGAGTTGAGATGGCCAAAGTGGAACTACTTATTTTCTTATTTGGGATATCCCATTTTCCTGACAACAAAACACATTAGTTTACCTCTGCGGTGAATACAAAGCCAGATTTTTCCTGCATCCAAGTTGTCCCAATAAATTGAAATATCTTCCAACTCCAGCATAACTGCTCCTGGAGTCAGGGCTACAGAGGCCATTAGTCCCAAATCAATGAGTGGACCTACCTGTAACCCTCTCACCAGGGCTTGTATACAAACTCGGCTCGTTAGTGAACTCAGCTAACAGCCACGTGACTCTGCATGACTCTGAAAGGTCACCTTTTATAAACAATACATGTCTAGGTCGGTATGATTTGGGTTTCAACAAAACAGGAACATCATGATGTTCCAATTCAATGAATCTCAATTGGAGCGAATGCTGTGTAAGTACTACCCATACACAATTATCGGTCAGCAAGAGATAACAGATAGTAGACCGCATAAATTATAAAGAAAGTATATTTACCAATTTTAGTTTTATCTAAGTTTTTCATATTATCCGAGCACTGCTACTCATCCATTAACTGAGATGTCTGCTCCACCCAAGCTTCATTCTTCTTTCCCATCGGGTGTGAGCTTGACACCAGAGAATACTCCCAGCCTACGATAACTTTGGCTCTCCACAGCTACATTTTGGCATTCATCAACTATTGATGTAATAGCCGAAACCAGCTCGGAACTTACATCAACCGCTGAAGGACCCATTAGACCATTCACATCAGACAACTCCTTTCCCTCACTTCACAGAAACTAGAACAACTTGTCTTTAAAGTCTTTTCCCTCAGCTACCTTCACCCCTTCTATAAAAACATGGACTGCCCATGGCCCCAACTCTCCAGGGTCTCCTAACATATTGGATAATGCAACTTCAGTCACATCACTGCTAGTCCGGACTGGCGCAACATCCTTACCAGCCAATTGGTCAAAACACTGTTCAATCAGTGTAACATTCCTCAACACTTTAACAGAACTTAGCACTTTGACTTCATCATATCATACAGTGGGCGTTGAGGACGGACCCAAATGCAAGACAGACACTGAAGTACTGGGAACTGGACTGAACTAGAGTTAGGGATGGGACTGGACAAAGACTAGGAGGGGGACAGGAACACAGACTTGGGCTAGGACTTTGTCTAGGAAAGCAGGACCAGGACAAGGAAATGGGAACTAGGAGCCTGGGCTTGGACTCTGAGCCAGAGATTGGACAAGGACAAAGAACCTGGGTCTTGACTCAGGCTTGGACCCCAGAACTAGGCAAGGACATGACGCGGCTACAGGCCTGGATTCCCACAGAGGCCAGGACAGGGAGGGACAGATCCAACCGTAGGGAAATGGCAAGTACGGCCTGACTTACCCCATGGAGGCAAAGGACAGGAAGGGATAGATCCAACCACAGGGTAACAGCAAAGATGGCCTGACGTAGCCTACAGAGGCAAGGACAGGAAGGGAGTTCAGTCCGGGGTGGCTCCGAGTCTCGGGGCAGCCAGCAACCTTGGCTGGCCACGGAAACAGCTGAATCCATATCCAGCTCGGAGTGGCAGACAACCACTCAGCTTGCCCCAGAAACAGCCGAATCCGTACCACGATGACTGCTCCGACTAGAGACAACAAGGCTCCATGAAGCGGTGGTCCTCCAACCAGGTGTATGGCTGCTCTAGCCTTCCACCAGCAGGTTGCTCCAAGAGGATACTGACAAGACAAACCAGCACCCACACTCGATCCCAGGGCCACTTATATTCCCAGTGCCAGGACGAGCATCAGATGCCTATGATGAAGCCCAAATGAAACAAGGGACAGCCAGAAGACCCAGAGTCCAGAATCCACGGACAGGACCGTGAACTGGAATGTGGACTTCACGGTCCGGACCATGACACATCGGGACATTGAATATCAATTAACCTACCAAGGATCAATTACTAGGAAGGTATACCAACCTCCTAATTTCTTAGAAGGTTAAGAATGTTTGGTATGTCACTGAATACACTAACCAACTCCTACAGGTGTACTGTTGAAAGTATCTTCACAGATTACATCATGGCTTGGTAGAGCAATTCAAATGTGCAGGAATGTAAGAAACTGCAGAATGTACTGGACTTAGCCCAATACATCAGGGACACATCACTCCCTATCATTGAACTGACTTATATGAGGCTTTACCTCAAAAAGGCAACATGTATTACCAGACATCCCACCCTGCAAAAACTCAACTCAGGGAGGTAGCACCATCAATTTGCGGGAGACTTCCAGGAGAGGTGGGATGTCTGCAATAGAGTAGCTCCTTAGCAGCTGGCCAGCTAGTTTAAATAACGTTAGCTATGCTAATGAACGAATGACACTTGTTAAACTTACCTCAACATGTCTTTTACAGTCTTAACCCACCATGGGCAATAGAAAAGTCACCGTTGCAAACAGTGCAGCGAGCAACGCTGTCATTATTTTTGACCCCTATTAGGCAGGGGTGCACTTCAGTGTAGTCTGGGGTGACGTACGTTTTATATTTTTTTGGAACACTCTGCCATGGCGCGCTCTCCCTCGCGCTCTCTCTCTCTCTCATGGTTGCTCGCGCTCTCTCTCTCTCATGGTCGCTCGCACTCGCACTCTCTCTCATGGTCGCTCGCGCGCTCTCTCATGGTCGCTCTCTCTCTCTCATGGTCGCTCTCTCTCTCTCTTGGTCACTCGCGCACTCTCAAGCGCTCTCGCTTGCTTTCTCGCTCGCGCTCGCGCTCTCTCTTGCTTCTCTCTCACTCGCTCTCAAAAAAATTGATTTCCGTGATATTGTACATAATTTGCGGGCATCAGGGAGCCACTATTAATAAGCAGGAGACTCCCGGAAGTTCCAGGAGAGGTGGGATGTCTGTATTACCTAAGATTCCTACTATCCAGGCCATGCCGTCTTCTTGTAGGTACTGTTGGCCAGGAGGTACAGAAACCCAAAGTCCCACACCACCAAGAGATACTTATAACACCAAGTTCAAGAACAGCTACTTACCTTTAACAATTCAGTTCCTAAACTAACCTACACAACTCAAATTACTGCCTCAATTTAACAAAACTGAACTACATAGTTTGATGGCTTTGTATTCTAATGGGTTTCTTTTTATGTTCTGATTGTGTTGTATCTTGTCTTTTGAATTTTGTATAACATATATTGAATTTATGTTTTACTTGTGAATGTTGCGTCACTAATGCTAATCATTTTTCAAGATGCCACTGAACTGCAACTTCCACTGAGACACAGCTCAGATCTAGTTGTTTTTCTATTGTTTAGTTGTTTAATTTTTATTTGCTTTTTTAGGTTTGTAAGGATGGTTGAGACAAGAGAGGGAAGCTAGAGGTCAGGCCAGACTCAACGTTCAAAGACTGCACTTGAGATATCTGCAGTCAGATGTCAGATATCAGATCTACAGAGAGAGGACAACGAAACCCTTCCCCAACTAGGTCAATGAGTTGGTGTGCTGGTTGCTAGCAAGACTGATGCATTTCACTATATATTTAGATGTATATACAAAAAAATAAACTTGAATCTTGAATCTTGAATCTTGAAAATGACTGTTAAATCGGATAATGAGAACCGAATCTAGAATGGCCTGAAAAGACAGACCATCTGTTCCTAAGAGCAATTAATTTCAATCTCACCTGTTATGCAATGATCTCAGCTGCATTTGTCCTCTGCTAATGGGGTAGTAATGGATTCAAAATCAGGTTAGTAGCCTTATTAATATTAGTGATGAATCCTCTTTCAGAAGAAAAAGTCTACTGATGGGAACGAAAGTGCCTCTCTGTTTCAGACAATGGATCATTTTTAATATGGCCATGGAGTCCTCTGATGTAAATAGGATCCAATTGCTGTATTAAATTGGAACTGTTTGAAACCTGTGCAGCTAATTTCCATTCTTCTTTTAACATTTTCATTCCCTGAACTGTTTTGGTGAAGTGGATGGATTTTAGCAGCAATCCAGTAGTTTCATGGTTAGCTGAATTTTTTTTTAAAATCTTATCATTTAAATTTCCATATTGCACAATTTTCTGAATAAAACCATTTTGAGATCTTATGTGTCCCTCTGGATTGTTAGTCCAGTCAAAGTTGAGTTAATTGTCATATACATAAGTGCATGGTGCTCAGGTTCAATGAGAAACGTACTTGCAGTGGCATCACAAGGACAAAGCATCATATATGCAGCATTCACAATAAAAATAAATTGAACTTAAATTTAACACAATTTTTACTAGAAAGTATGAGAACACTGAAGCCCATTTTAGTGTAAAGTAACCAAAGAAGTCGTAGTGTTGCTAAATTCTGGTGATAAGGGTTGTGCTGGTTGGTTCAAGAACTGAGTGGTTGAAGGGAATTAACCGTTCTTGAACCTGGAGACGCTGGACTTCAGACTTCTGTACCTCTGAGAGGGCTGCCAGTGGAACTCCCCACCCTGAGGGAGTACCTTCACTAGGAGTACAGAAAAGTGGCTCACTGCCACCTTCTCAAGAGCAGTTAGGGATGAGTAATGTGCTGGTCTTGCCAGTCACTTGACCACTCGCTAAATAAAGCCCTGTTCTGATGCATGAGTATCAACCCAAATTGAAACCCTCCTTCTCTGTCTGACCTGCTCAATATTTTAGGCTTTTACTGTTGCTACTTCAGATTTCCAGCTTCAGTAGAATTTGCTTGAATGTTGCACAATTGCGAGATTGTTGTGTATTTTACAGAAATACTCAGTACTAATTAGTATGTTGCTTCAGAAGGTAGCAACCTGCCAAATGGTATTTTAATTTAAGAGAGGCCCTATCTTTAATTAATTCAACTGACAAAAAATAGCGCTCCCTGTTGAATAATATTAGTCCAGTAGGATTGCAATAGATTCCAAATTCTTCTCATTAAGCTCAGTTTTGTCACAGTGAAGATATTATCAAATGCAGTTTTCAGAGGAGGGTAGTTTAGTACATAAAAACAAAGATTTAATTTGTCTACCTGGACCTCTGATGGATATTCACTCCTTGGTTCTTTGATAAACTCACTTTCTAAACACAATAGCTATCATTTGTAAGATGAAACAGATGTAAGTAAACTTCCAACTAATATTGCTTTCTTTCGTTTCTGTTCATAAATGGGAGTCAGTTCTTAAAATGTAAATAGAAAGCAGTAATCAGTTTGAAGTTAAAACCAAGTATTATTTATAAAGCAGCTTGCAGACACCCTCTCTATGAGAAGCGGATGCTCGCTCACAATACCTGCTTTATTGCTGATTTAGGATGCAGTATAACAGGATGGGTTGTTTCAAAACAGACAAGCTGACTAAGTTGCTTGATTCAAAGAAGCTTGCAGACCAGATGGATAATATCATTTGCCACATCAATAACTGATCTACTAATGATATGAGTTTTATGTACTCGAAGTTAGCTTCATAGCATTAATTGTGGTCTATGACCCCAAGATGCTTTAAGACTGTTTGCGTAAAAACGGTATCTGAGGAAATATCATATGTGTGTGAAGTCATCCAAGTGGGAAAGAAAGTGTATAAATGCTGAGAGCAGTTCAGGCTTATTAGGAATGGTGAAAAGAACATCAAGAAACATGAAAGGAACACAAGGTGAACTAAAATCCTTTCTTCTGGCTTCGGTTTCTGCGAAGGACAATTTGTTCATCTGGAACTCATTGATATGTCTTTTTAGTTTATATGAATTGTACCTGTGATTTGGAAATTCTTTGTCCTTTGTGCTTTGTGATTTAGAAATCTTTTGTGTTTTAGAATTGGTTTGCAAATTGGAAATATTTAAGATAAAATCCTCTGTTAGTTTTAAACATGTTTTAAGGATGTTATTTTTATTTAAACATGTGACACTCAAAATGAAAGAACTGTGTTTTAAACTGGAAGTTTCTTTTACTTGATAGGGAGAGGAGACTCACTGCTCGAATACTGGCTATTGGTAGCTAAACATGCCGTGGAGTATAAACAGGGATGGGAAATAGTTTTTGAAGATTGGAGATTTATAATGCAATCTATTTTTAGTGAGATTACTTGCGGCTATTTATATCAGATAAGGTTATATCGTTAGAGTTTGGAACTTTGCAGTTGGCGAACCCAATACCATCACAGACTCTGAACAAGCACACTTTCAGAGTAGGGCAAGTAATCGGAGCATGTGGTTTAAGCTGGGATACAAAAGGATTGAAACAGAGCCTCTGCCTTGAGTTGATGGGGCTGTAAGGAATAGAATGGGTACCACTAGTGAGCGATAGGGGACTGTTGGAGGTGCTAATGTGTTATGGGGCAGGTGTTGGCATGATTGAAATACAGGGGCTGTGGGTGTTCGTGACCGACAGTGATCAGTGATGTGAGGATTGATGCAGTAAAGAACAATGTGAACTACATGTCCCACTTCACCCATAATACTCCAAATGTAACTCTGAATGAGAAACCATTCCATCCCATATCCCCAGCACATGAAAATCACTTCAAGCTTGCAACGGTGACTCACGCCCAGGAGTGTATGGTGAAATTTACAGACGTGAAATAACCCACAAAAAGGTTGTTACTGCATATCAGTCTGAATAAAATAATTCTCCATTGCTTAATGTTCTGCAGTTGAATTTTAAACAATACTTTGCTTCAGGGAAATCAAACTAGCAAGAGCTCAGGTCAAAGTTCAATGTTTATTGTCATTTCAATCATATACATGTGTACTGCCAAACAAAACAACATTCCCCTGGACCAAGATGCACAACACAAAAGCAGATGGTGGCAGCAGGAAATGATGCTTCAAGTATACAAGCCATTTACTGAAAGCCCATGCTGTATGTAATGAAGCAGTCAAATCCCTTCAATGCATGCTGAGTCAAAGCATTTTTGTGAATATTTTAAGTTCTTTGAGGATCAACAAGAGTAATTGTATCCATTTGATCCTGAATAAATTAAATGTTATCTGACTTGGAAAGGTACTAGGAGAGAAGACTCTGATCCTCAAAGGGCTTAACTTGTGTAAATTTGACAAGAATATTGAGTTTATCTGTGAAAGGGTGCATTCTACGTTATTCTTTCAGTTGATAAAATAAGGTAATTTGAGTTCTAAATTTTGTTACTGAAACTTTTTCTGAAGTTGTTGGCCGGTTTCTCTTTTTTTTACACTCAGGTAGAACATTCTTGTGCCATACCTGGTGCTTAAATAAGCCTGGTCCAAAAATTAGTCCAACAGGTTAGGACATTGTAGTGGTCTTGTATTTCATTTCCAGCAGGAGCTTGTGTAATTATAAAAAATGAATCAGCAGCCAGTTTTATATCTCTCCTCATTTTTATTTCCTTCAATAGAAATGATAATTCACCTGTAACCAATGTGACACTATTTAAAAAATGAAGATTTGGCCAAGTGAATGCATCTTGACCACACAGCACTGAACTCAACCTGCACAAAGTCCAACCAAGCTTTATCTTAATTCAATAAATCCCTTCAGGTTACAAACAAATGTACACTAATATGTCATTCTGGACATTGTAATGGTCTTGTATTTCATTGACAAACTGATGCTTTTGAGCTTTCAAAGGCTGTATTTAAATAAAACAGCTAAGAAGAAGACTTGAATACATTTGAAGCTCCATGTACTGGAACTTGGTATGTGCTGCAGGTTTCTGCTTAAGCAGTTGCTGTGAGCTGACTTAATTTGTCTGTGCAAAAATTCATCTGTTAAGTCCTGAGTGTGGACTTGATAAGTTACTCTTTGGTGCACATTCCTTCTGTTTAACCTACAGGCAACATACTAATCCTCAAGAAAGGTTTCGTGAACCAAAAGCAACGTTCTGCAGAAAGCAAAAACCTGATGTAAAACAGAAAACATTGGATATAAACAGCACTTCAATCACCACATGAGGAGAGACCACAATCTTGCTCTTTGTTCTTTCCCTAACCACTTTGTTCCATCATCAGTTCTAACATTTGCTTCCCTCTGTCAACAGATGGTTATGTTTACATTTCTTTTCAGAAATGTAGCCTTGTATCTCTGAGAATTCCCTGATAATGTGGGTCTCTTTAACAAGTAGGCAAGTAAAGTGCAGCAACCTATTACTGTGGAAATGGGATGAATTTCTATCACATAGGCAGCCCACAGTACTCAGTGGAGGAATTTGTACCTATATATCACTGGACATCACCCCTATCCCTCCACCACAAAGGCACTATCACCACCATACACTGAGCAGCATTATAATATTTTGCATTTTACTACTTTATGGTGTTTCAATACTGTTCATATATGGTCATAATACAAAAAAAGAGAAGTCATTTACCATTATAAACAGCAAAATTGCATTGAATTGGCTAAGTTGCACAGAGATAGACAATGGAAAAACCCAAGCTGTTATAAAAACCCACTTTGTTCAATAGAATGGCTCAATAATTTTATAACTGTATACATGAGGCAAATTGTTGCTCCAATCTTAATATAAAATCTTCATATCAACCACTGCAAGGAAGCTTGAGGAATATGAAGACAGTCTAACGCAGGCCGATAAGCTGGAACATGTCGAGGTTAAGAAAAAGGATGTGCCAGAACTCTTGAAAAACATTAGGATAAGCAACCCCTGGGGCTAGATGAGATATACACCAGATTACTACAGGAAGTGAGAAGAGATTGCTGAGCCTTTGGTGATGATCTTTGGAAGTGGTGAACGTTATTCCTTCATTCAAGAAAACTGAAAGGGATAACCATGGAAATTATAGACTAGTGAGTCCTACCTCAATGGTGTGCAAACTGTTGGAGTGGTTTCTTAGAGGAGGGATTTACCAGCATTTGGAGAAGCATAGTCTGATTAAGGATAGTCAGTATGACTTTCTGAAGGGCAGGTCTTGCCTCACTAGCCTGAATGCTTTGAGGAAAGGACAAAGCACACTGATGATGTTAGAGCAGCAAATGTGGTATATATGGATGTAATGTCATGGTTAAGATTTCTACTACTATACAGGTAGTTTATTTCACAAACAAGAGAAAATCTGCAGATGCTGGGGCTCTTCTCCCAAAAGCAACACACACAAAATGCTGGAGGAACTCAGCAGGCCAGGCAGCGTCTTTGGAAAGAAGGTACAGTCAACGTTTCGGGCCGAAACCCTTCGGCAGTACTAGAGAAAAAAGCTGAGGAGTAGATTTAAAAGGTGGGGGAAAGGGAGAGAGAAACACCAGGTGATAGGTGAAACCTGGAGGGGGAGCGATGAAGTAAAGAGCTGGAAAGTTGACTGGTGAGATGAGCTGAGAGAGGGAAAGGAGGATGGAAATTGGAGAAGGGGGGAAGGGGGTTGCTGGGGGACATTACCGGAAGTTTGTTCACAAGGTGTCGTTCCTCCTTCACGACTGGAGGAGGCCATGGATGGACATATCGGAATGGGAATGGAAAGTGGAATTTAAATGGTGGCCACTGGGAGATCCCACTTGTTCTGGAGGATGGAGCGTAGATAATCGGCGAAGCGGTCTCCCAATCTACGTCGGGTCTCACCAATGTACAGGAGGCCATACTGGGAGCAATGAACACAGTAAATAACCCCAACAGACTCACAGGTGAAGTGTCACCTCACTTGGAAGGACTGTTTAGGGTCCTGGAAGGTAGTGAGGGAGGAGGTGTAGGGGCAGGTGTAGTACTCGTTTCACTTGCAAGGATAAGTGCCAGGAGGGAGATCAGTGGGGAGGGATGAATGGACAAAAGAGTCACGTAGGGAGTGATCCCTGTGCAAAGCAGAAAGTGGGGGGTGGGGGGAGGGAAAGGTGTGGTTGATGGTGGGATCCAGTTGGAGCTAGTGGAAGTTTTGGAGTGTTATATGCTGGAGGCTGATGGGGTGGTAGTTTATATTAGCAAAAACAGTGTGCCATGTTGGAAAATGTGTTTTGGCTTTGGCTAAGATAAGTAACTATGTTGTACAACTTAGTGCGACAGCCAATCAGGATTGTGTGATGTGAGAGAAGATTCTAGAGAGCTGTGGGGATGAGTTTCCTAAAGGACAGTAGCTTGGTTTGGGGTCTTTTGTCAGGATCTGCAGAGCGGGACACAAGGAAAAATGCCATAGAATGCAGTTGGAAGGAGAGTCCCCATTGCAAGAAGTGCTTTCCGCAGATGGATGGCTCCAGGGAGGAAGTGCCCATACTCTGGAGAGAGCCAGTTTGTTCGAGATGGTCTTTGAGGGGAGTTCAGAATGTGGTGGGTGATTTCACACAGACTGTGGGTCCAGCACATGAGTAAAGAGATACACCCCCGAATACTTCAATAGGTTTCAATAGGTACATTTAATATCAGTGAAATGAATGCAATATTCATCCTGAAATGCTTTTTCTTTGCACACATCCACGTACACAGAGGAGTGCCCCAAAGAATGAATAACAGTTAAAATGTTAGAACCCCAAAGCTCCCCCCATCTAGTTCCCCCTCCCACGCACAAGCAGCAACAAGGCAACAACCTCCTCCCACCCCCCCACCAGCAAAAAAGTGTCAGCACCCTCCACCGAGCACTCAAGCGTGCAGAAAAGCATCAATAAAAGTCACAGAATTGCAGTACCCCAAAAAATACTCATTCACCCGGTAATTTGACATACCACAGGCTCTCTCTCACTCTCTATCTAATAAGGGTAAAGGAGATGTCCCCGTTTCACAGTGAGAGGGGAGACACAGCAAACAACCTGCTGATTTATGATGCTAAAAGTCTGTGGCGTCAGTTTGTCTGAGCTCTGAGCCCAGAGAGCCACCCTTAGAAAGGCGCAGGGTTCAGGGTTCTGGATTTTCATGGCTCTGGGGTCGCGCTGATTCTAGGCCATTGCCCCTGACTGAAGCATTGTGGGAGAACACGGAACATCAGGAGCAGCAGGTTAGCTGCCGGGGGTTGTGTGTGCGGAGAGCTGCGCCTTTCTGAGGCTTCCAGGCCACATCCTCGGGATATCAAAAAGCAGCCGGTCGTGAGGCCCTGAGAGCGGGTCCCATTCCCGCAAAGAACCGAAGTCAGAGTGTAACTCCAGGTCAGGGTCTTCAAAAGGACCTCGAAAAGGGAAAAAAGAGATATCAAAGATGGAAAGAGAGCTGTTTCCGAAGATGCAAGCAAAGGAGTGGCCATTTAGTGCCATCTTGACTTTGCTCTGCCTCCAGTTTTCAGTATGAGCTCCAACATTATGTGCATATTGGACCGGTTTAACATAGTCCCTTTAATTTTTCTTTTCTTTTTCTGCAACTGTTTGTTACAGTTGAAAATTTGGAAAATATACTTTCTTTCTAATTGTATGCTGATGTATGATCTGTCATTTCTAGGCTACCGACAGTGTGCTTGAGCAGTAGGTACACAGTATTCACTCAAATAGAGGTTCCTTTCATCAGAACATCACAATATTCCTGGATGGTTGAACCCAAAATCATTCCAGCTCTAGAGGTATATTGTTTACGAACGGTGGCCTTCTCACCGCTGAGGCACGTGGCTGGATACAAGCCCTGGTGAGAGGGTTACGTTGATTTTAGTAAGGCGTATGACAAGATTCCCCTTGCTAGGCTCGATCAGAAGGTAAGGAGGTACGGGACCAGGAAGAACCTTGCTGCGTGGATTCAGAATTGGCTTGCCCACAGAAGATAGAGGGTGGCAGCAGATGGAGAGTATTCCGTCTGGAGGTCTGTGACCGGTAGTGCTCGACAGGGATCTATTCTGGGGACCCCTGATGATGAGGCCCTTCGCTGGTCCAGGTTGACCATGAATGTTGTGTCCCAGCTGATAGGCAAGCCAGTCCACAAGTCTGAGCAGTACGACGTGGAGAGCAAGCTGTTGCCCAGGTAGCATCCTCCTCTTCTCCATGCAGCTATCGAATCCCAATGAATGGCCGAGACCAACACAGTTTGACATCAGCAGCATCGTACGAGTTGCCAGTCAGCATTGAACTCAATGCAGGACTGCCACAGGGACTCCAGCCCTGCTGTTTTCCTTGGGGTTTACTCCTGAAGACTTCCTCATGAGTGGGTATAGGCACAAGGCAGCAGAGTTTTGAGATCAGTGTTTTCCTTCTCCTAGATGAGCTGCCAACCACAGCTGATGAGCCCAATCTGTCCAAAGTGACTGGTTTTAAGACACTGGTAACCCACCTTTGCCCCTCTCCTGTCAGTAGAAATGGGTCCGCCGGACTTAGCTAAATCACGTGAAGGCCAGGAGTTGGACTTGGTTGTCAGAGGCTATTTGAGATGCCTGCCATTGGGAGCATTTAATAGGAAGTGGGAGCTTATCCCCACTGTCACCCCCAGCAATAACACCATTCAGTAACCAAGGTTTCCTGGGACTCCTACTCTTTGTGAAGTTTATCAAAGACTTATAAATGAAGAAGTGGGTGAGTAAGTTTGCAGATAACACAAAGGTTGGTAGTGTTGTGGGTGGTGTAGAGGTTGTTGTGGGTTATATCAGGACATCAATAGGATGCAGAACAGGGCTAAGAAGCAGCAGATGAAAAAAATCACGAAAAGTGTGAAGTAATTCACTTTGGAAGATCAAACTTGAAGGCAGAGTATGAAGTTAATGATAGGATCCTTAGCAGTGTGGTGGAACAGAGGGATCTGGGTGCATGTCCATAGATCTCTCAAAGTTGACGCACAAGTTGATAGGGTGGTTAAGAAAGCATATGGCGTGTTGGCCTTCAGTAGTTGGGGGATTGAGTTCAAGACCCATTAGATAATGTCACAGCTGGATAAAACTCTAGAAGGACCACACTTGGAGAATTGTGTTCAGCCCCGGTCCCCTCATCATAGGAAGTGGAAACTAGGTAGGGTGCAAAGGAGATTTATAGGATGCTGACTGGATTGGAGAACATGTCTTATGAGGAAAGGTTAAGCGAGCTTTGGAGTAAAAGAGGATGAGAGGTGACTTGGTAGAGGTGCATAAGAGGATATGAGGCATAGATAGAGTAGACAACCGGTAGAAATAGCTAATACAAGGGGACATAATTTTAACTTGATTGGAGGAAAGTATTAAGGTTGATTTATATTTGTGCATCAACTCAACGCCGTAGGTACGGCGTCGCCGCGAACCCTACGCAGAGCCTACACGGATCCCTACACCGTAGCCCGATGCATACCTTTCCCAAAACGTAACTACGCGTCGTAGCAACGCAGACCGCAACAACTGTGATTGGTCCGCCTGGTAGCATCGCATTTCCTCCTAGGCTGCAATAGCTTCCCATTGGTCGACTGAAGGGCAGGGAAGGAACCCTGGCTGCAATGCTTTCCATAAAGCTTTACAGACCTTCAAAATTATGGAGGACACATTCGGCTTTTACGAGAAAAGACGCTCACTTTAAACTTGTTTACCCCGAGAAAGACTACCATGACCATGAAGCCTTGCGCGGGCAGGTGTGTGCGTATGCGTGACATGCGCGAATTGCAAAGCGACACAGACACACCAATGCAAAAGTATAAATGCTCACAACGCGCGTAGGCCACTTGCGTCAGTTACGGCGTCGAGTTGACGCACAAGTATAAATCAGCCTTTAAGGGGATATCAGAGGTAGATTTTTCACACAGAATCTGATGGGTGTATGGAGCACACTGTGAGAAGTGGTAGTAGCTGCAGATACAATAGGGATAATTAAGATACATGTAGATGGGCACATGGATGACAGAAAAATGGAGTGCTATGTGGAAGGGAAGGAGTAGATTAATATTAGAATAGGTGAAAAGTCAGCACAACATCATTGGCCTGTACTGTGAGTACTATTCTATGTTCTATGAAGCTTAAATAACCTGCTTCCAAGTAGAAAATACATGAAAAGAACAAGTTGATTTGCAGGTTTTTCATCCACATTGGTGAACCACTGGCCTTTGTGTGGACAATCAGCTTTTCTTTACAATTGCCTTACACACCATTCACACCGAAATTAGAAACACAGAAACATCAAAATATAGAAAACCTACAGCACATTACAGGCCCTTCGGCCCACAATGCTGTGCCATACATGTACCTACTTTAGAAATTACCTCTGGTTACCCATAGCCCTCTATATTTCTAAGCACCATGTACTATTCAGGAGTCTCTTAAAAGACCCTATTGTATCCGCCTCTACCACCATTGCCGGCAGCCCATTCCATGCACTCACCCCTTCCTGCGTAAAAAACTTACCCCTGATATCTCCTCTGTACCTGCATCCAAGCACCTTAACCCTGTGTCCTCTTGTGCTAGCCATTTCAGCCCTGGGAAAAAGCCTCTAATTATCCACACGATCAATGCCTCTTCTTTCTTAGTTTTAACTAGAAAGGGAGAAGAATCTTCACTTCTCATATTCAGATTTTGAAAAGCTGAAGCTATAAGTTCAATTGATAAATGGTATAAAAGTATTGAATCCTGTGCAACAAACCCAAAATGTAAGTCAGGAGCATCTATGGAACAGAGTGAACAATCAGTGGCCTGAAACATTGACTGTTTACATTTTTCCATAGATACAGCCCGGCCTGCTGAGTTCCTCCAGCATTTTGTGTGCGTTGCTTTGGATTTCCAGCATCCGCACATTTTCTCCTGGTATTGGATCCTGTTTTTTTTTCCAACCTTAGCATGCATACAGATTCTTGCATTGAATTAGAGATACAAACTGACGACTAGCAAGGCATAACATGACCTGGAATATTATCATTATCAATGCATCTAAAAATTAATGTACTTAGCCTCAGCCATTTACAGGGTCTCTATTCAAGCTCCCAGACAAGTCCAACACAGTGTAATTAGTACACATTTCCAAGCAGTGTCACAGGTTTAAACATGCCTTATTAATATGCTGCTTTCATTGTTGTGTGATGGGAAAGACTTCATTTCACAATGTGAATTCATGACTATCCTTGTACTTCAGGTCAGCCTTCAGGTAGATACTCATCAACAACTCACCTGGAAGCTTTAATGTTCAGCTTATTCAGAGCACCAACGCAAGCTCTTGGACTCCATTTTGGTGCATGGAAAGCCTTGATTTCAGCAAGCAGCGCCCCAGGACTGGAATCCTCGGCTGAGACACGGGTTATTCACTTGGCGTGAGAAGGACTTATTTCTGGGTCGGGTGATTACGATGGGGAATAATACCGAACTGAGAGACGACATGGGGATCTGACTCAACACCCACAAAATGCTGGAGAAAGTCAGTGGTTCAGGCAGTATCTGTGAAGGAAAATGAACAGTCAACATTTCAGTCTGAGAGCCTTCAGCAGAACTGGAAAAGAAGGGGGCAGACACCAGAATGAAAGAGTAGGGGAAGGGGAAATCACAAGCTGGCAGGTGATTATTATTTATTTAATTATTTAGTGATATAACACAGAATAGACCTTACCTGCTCTTCGAAAGTTGCTGCCCCAGCAACGCCCAACAGCCCCGATTTAACCTTAACCTAATCACGGAACAATTTATAATGATCAATTAGCCTTCAGGATGATGCCAGAATTGAACCCCCTACTCTACTGCTCTAAGATGAAATAGCATCATGCTCACTGCCTTGCTACCAGGGCACCCAGGTGAGTTCAGGTTAGGTGGGAGAAGGTGGGAGGGGTATGGCCCATGATACGTTAGTCTGGGTTGGAGGGGGAAGGAAGGAGAGTGTGGGAGGGTCAGGAAGGGAAGCTGGGATGATGTGAGAAGCTGATAGGTGACAGATGGGAAAAGCAAAGGGCTGAAGAAGAAGGAATCTTATAGGAGAGGACAGCAAAAGGAAGGAGGTAGGAGCCAAAAGGCGAAAGGCAGGTTTTAAGGTTATGAGGATCGGAAGGGGAAAGGAAAGGGGAAGCAGGGCCACAGGGATAACAGAAAACAGGGTGGAGTGCAGGAAGAGGGATAACAGAAGGGAGTCTTTACTAGAATTTAGAAAAATCAATGTTCATGCTGTCAGGTTGCAGACTGCCAAGGCAAAATATGAGGTGTTTCTTCTCCAAGCTGCATCAAGCTTCAACATGGCAGTGATGGAGACTGTGGATAGATATGTCAGTGTGGGAATAGGAAGTGGAATTAACATGGTTGGCCACCTAGCTGTTGTGGCAAACAGAGCAAATTTATTTGATGAAATTATCCCCAAACTGCGCCTGGTCTCACCGATGTGGAGAAGGCTGTACCGGGAGCACTGGCTGGATATGTGGGCTGAGGATTGACAAAAGGGTTTCAATTCAGATAGGTGCAAGGTATTATAGATCAAACCGGGGCAGAATGTATAAACCTGCAGATGCTGGTAAGCAATACGCACAAAATGCTGGATGAAATCTACATGTTAGGCCGCATTGATGGAGGGGAATAAATAGTCAGCGTTTTAGTCCGAGACATCATCAGGACAGGAAAGGATGGGGGCAGGAGGCAGAATATGAAGGTGGGGGAGTGAAGGAGTACAAGCTGACAGGTGATAGCTGGGACCAGGTGAGGGGAAGGTTGATGGTTGGAGGATAGACGAATGATAAGCTGTGATGTGATAGGCAAAACAAGTAAAGAGCTGAAGGACAAGTTATCTATTATGAAAAGACAGTGGAGCATGGAAGAAAGGATAAGACTTAGACAATAAATGGTAGGATCCTGAGGAATTGTAGCTGGGAAGTTTTGTTCAAAGTTCAAAGTAAACTTATTAACAACGTAAATGCTGTATACGTCACCAAATATTCGTTTTCTTGTAGTCATTCATAGTAAATACAAAAAATCACAATAGAATCAACAAAAAAATCACACAGAACAAGACAAACAACCAATGTGCAAAAGACAAAAAACTGTGAAAATACAAAGAAAGAAAATAATAATAAATAAGCAATAAATATTGAGAATATGAGATGAAGAGTCTTTAAAAGTGAGTCCATGGGCTGTGAGAATGAATTTTAGATGACATGCCAAATCTTCGCAAACTTCTGAGAAAGTAGAGGCAATGGCAGTTATGTGCTGGACCCAGGACACATCCTCTGAAATGATAACACTGAGGAATATAAAGTTGCTTACTCTGTCCACTTCTGATCTCTCTCGATGCTCATAGACCTCTGGTTTCTTCATCCTGAAGCCAATGATCTGCTCTTTGGTTTTGCTGACATTGAATGAGAGGATGCTGTTGTGGCACACAATTTCAATCACCCTCTATCCCGACTCATCGCCACCTTTCATTCGGCCAACAACAGTGGTGTTGTCAGCAAATTTAAAAATGGCGTTGGAGCTGTGTTTAGCCACACAGACGTAAGTGTAAAGCAAGTAGAGCGGGGGTTAAGCACGCAGCCTTGTGGTGCACCTGTGAAGATGGTGATTGTGGCCGTGTTGTTGCCAATCCGAACTGATTAGGGTCTGCAAGTGAGGAAATCGAGGATCCAGTTGCACCAGGAGGTATTGAGGCCAAGGTCTTGGAGATCATTGATTACTTTTGAGTGGATGATAATACTGAATGCCAAAGTCAATGAATAGCATCCTGAAGTATGCTTCTTCACTGTTCGATGTTCCAGGGTTGAGTGAAGAGCAATGACATTGCATCTGCTGTTGACTTGCTGTGAAGATAGGCAAATTGGAGTGGGTCCAGATTTCTCCTCAGTCAGGAGTTGATATGTTTCATCATCAACCTCTCTAAGCACTTCAGCACTGTGGGTGTAAGTGCTACTGGATGATAGTCATTGATGGAGGTAATCGTGTTGCTCTTGGGCACTTCTGTAATTGAAGACTGCTTGAAGCATCCATTGCTATTATATAAGATGTTAGTGAGGCCATGTTTGGTGTACTGTGTACAGTTTTGGTCATCTTGTTATAGGGAAAATGTTTCTAAACGAGAAAGAGTGAGAAAGGATTTACCAGGGTGTTTCCCGGGCTTGGGGGCCTGAATCACAATGTGAGGTTCCATAGACAAGGACTTTATTCCCTAGAACTAGGAGATTTAGGGTTGACCAGACACAGGTATATAAAATCATGAAATCCAGAGGCAGTCTTTTCCCCAGGAGGAAGGTGCAAAAATAAGATGGTATAGGTTTTAAGATAAGAGACGAAAGATTTTCAAGAGACATCAGAAGCAGCTTCTTCATGCTGGTGCGGAGCTGCCAGAAATAGCAATTGAGGCAAATGCATCAGCAACAATTAAAAGCCATCTAGATAAGTATCTGGATAAGAAAGATATAGAAGGCTACGGACCAAATGGAAGCAGATGGGTCTAGCTTGGTTGAGTGACGCAATTGGCATAGACAAGCTGGGCTGAAGGGCCTGATTCGAGTCAGTAAGACCCTATGACTCTATGACAAGGATATAGAAAGTGTAGGAAGGTACTTATATTAGAAGGGCAAAGATTATCCATGAGTCATATCTGATGGACGAGACTAAGGACAGTCCTTGAGTATCTTATATGTACAGTATATTAAGAGCAAGAGCATAACCAGGTAAGCATCAAAGTGGTAATAAGTGCATAGAGTCAGAGGATGTAGAGAGAGTCTTAAATGGATATTTCTTATCTGTAGTTGGCCTAAGAAGAGAGACATTGCAATTTGAGAATCCAGTAGGTGGACACTTCAGTTGTAGAATATGCTATCATTAAAAAGGAGGAGGTATTAGATGTCATAGTAGGCTTAAAGGTGGATTAGTGCTGAAGTTCAGATAAGATGTTACTAGGCACACCCAAACATGCCAGCTTCTGGAGTTAGACACTCTAACTCTCCAGAATATGGATAGCTGTTGTGGTCCCTTTAAGGGTTCAGAAATGTCCCGCAAATTAGCAATCATGTTTTGAGCACCAAGAATTGAGTACTTAAAGAGCACCTGAATGGAATCTCAGTGCTCAGTTGTAAGCCCAACCAGAAATATCATCTAGCGTTTTGTTTTGTGCTTAGTTCTCAATCCAGTTCTATTCTGTGTCTTCATCCTAGCTTCGGATACTCCAGTAGCTGGGTCCAAACCACTTTTGTCATGGACTCTAGTCACAGACGTAGCCCCTGCTGGTATAGAAAGGAAAGGAGGAATTTGCTGAGACCTTACTGAAATATGTTAAATCTTTACATTTTACACAGGTGAGGTGCCAGATGATGAAAGGACAACAATTCTAATATATTTGTTGAAACTGAGCAATAGGGTTAAAGTCATTATTTGCAGATCCGTGAATTTAATAACAGTAGTAGATAAGTTATTGGGAAAATTCTGAGGGTCAGAACTAATGCGTACTAGGAAAGGCAGGTTTAATCGTAGATACTCAGCATATCTTTATCGGGGCAGGATCCAGTCTGAAAGTAAAATTGAATTGTTTGAAGAAGAAACAAATTTTTTGATGAAATAGTCTACATGGATATCAATAAGGGCCTTTAATAGGTTCCCACATGGGAGTACGGTCCAAAAGAACTGCAATTTAGGTCAAGCAACATACATCAAAGTTGCTGGTGAACGCAGCAGGCCAAGCAGCATCTATAGGAAGAGGCGCAGTCGACGTTTCAGGCCAAGACCCTTCGTCAGGACTAACTGAAGGAAGAGTGAGTAAGGGATTTGAAAGCTGGAGGGGGAGGGGGAGATGCAAAATGATAGGAGAAGACAGGAGGGGGAGGGATAGAGCCGAGAGCTGGACAGGTGATAGGCAAAAGGGGATACGAGAGGATCATGGGACAGGAGGTCCGGGAAGAAAGACGGGGGGGGGGTGGACCCAGAGGATGGGCAAGAGGTATATTCAGAGGGACAGAGGGAGAAAAAGGAGAGTGAGAGAAAGAATGTGTGCATAAAAATGAGTAACAGATGGGGTACGAGGGGGAGGTGGGGCCTAGCGGAAGTTAGAGAAGTCAATGTTCATGCCATCAGGTTGGAGGCTACCCAGACGGAATATAAGGTGTTGTTCCTCCAACCTGAGTGTGGCTTCATCTTTACAGTAGAGGAGGCCGTGGATAGACATATCAGAATGGGAATGGGATGTGGAATTAAAATGTGTGGCCACTGGGAGATCCTGCTTTCTCTGGCGGACAGAGCGTAGATGTTCAGCAAAGCGGTCTCCCAGTCTGCGTCGGGTCTCGCCAATATATAAAAGGCCACATCGGGAGCACCGGACACAGTATATCACCCCAGTCGACTCACAGGTGAAGTGTTGCCTCACCTGGAAGGACTGTTTGGGGCCCTGAATGTCTACTATAAGCCTACTGACTCTCACAGCTATCTGGACTATTCCTCTTCTCACCCTGTCTCTTGCAAAAACGCCATCCCCTTCTCGCAATTCCTCCGTCTCCGCCGCATCTGCTCTCAGGATGAGGCTTTTCATTCTAGGACGAGGGAGATGTCTTCATTTTTTAAAGAAAGGGGCTTCCCTTCCTCCACTATCAACTCTGCTCTTAAACGCATCTCCCCCATTTCACGCACATCTGCTCTCACTCCATCCTCCCACCACCCCACTAGGAATAGGGTTCCCCTGGTCCTCACCTACCACCCCACCAGCCTCCGGGTCCAACATATTATTCTCCGTAACTTCCGCCACCTCCAACGGGATCCCACCACTAAGCACATCTTTCCCTCCCCCCCTCTCTCTGCATTCCGCAGGGATCGCTCCCTACACAACTCCCTTGTCCATTCGTCCCCCCCATCCCTCCCCACTGATCTCCCTCCTGGCACTTATCCGTGTAAGCGGAACAAGTGCTACACATGCCCTTACACTTCCTCCCTTACCACCATTCAGGGCCCCAAACAGTCCTTCCAGGTGAGGCATCACTTCACCTGTGAGTCGACTGGGGTGATATACTGTGTCCGGTGCTCCCGATGTGGCCTTTTATATATTGGCGAGACCCGACGCAGACCGGGAGACCGCTTTGCTGAACATCTACGCTCTGTCCGCCAGAGAAAGCAGGATCTCCCAGTGGCCACACATTTTAATTCCACATCCCATTCCCATTCTGACATGTCTATCCACGGCCTCCTCTACTGTAAAGATGAAGCCACACTCAGGTTGGAGGAACAACACCTTATATTCCGTCTGGGTAGCCTCCAACCTGATGGCATGAACATTGACTTCTCTAACTTCCGCTAGGCCCCACCTCCCCCTCGTACCCCATCTGTTACTCATTTTTATGCACACATTCTTTCTCTCACTCTCCTTTTTCTCCCTCTGTCCCTCTGAATATACCTCTTGCCCATCCTCTGGGTCGCCCCCCCCCGTCTTTCTTCCCGGACCTCCTGTCCCATGATCCTCTTGTATCCCCTTTTGCCTATCACCTGTCCAGCTCTCGGCTCTATCCCTCCCCCTCCTGTCTTCTCCTATCATTTTGCATCTCCCCCTCCCCCTCCAGCTTTCAAATCCCTTACTCACTCTTCCTTCAGTTAGTCCTGACGAAGGGTCTCGGCCTGAAACGTCGACTGCGCCTCTTCCTATAGATGCTGCTTGGCCTGCTGCGTTCACCAGCAACTTTGATGTATGTTGCTTGAATTTCCAGCATCTGCAGAATTCCTGTTGTTTGCAATTTAGGTCAAGTTGGGTAAACAGATCTGAAACTAGTTCAGTTATATGCTTATAGTCAAGAGATGTTTTTGTAATCAGAGACTGTGACCAGAATTTGAAGTATAGATTAATGACCTGGATGTGAATGTAGGAGGTAATGGTTAATAAATTTACAGATGACATAAAAATCAGTAGTCATGTTAATTATGAGGAAGCTCATCTTATGCTACAGGAAAGTATCGATCAGTTGGTAAAATTGACAGAAGTAATGACAGAATTTGATCCTGATAAATGTGAGGTGATGAATTTTAAGAGGACTAATAAGGCCAAGCCAAACAGAATGAAGGCTAGGGCCTCGTGATTATTGTGGAACGGGGGGCACATCTTCATTAGTTAGGGCACAGAATATAATAGCATAGAAGTAATGTTACAATGTTTAAAAACAATGTATCATAGAGTCTTCGACTTGTGCAGCACAGAAACAAGTTCTTCAGCCTACCTCATCCATAGCAACCTTTTTGACCATCTATACTAATCCACATTACTTCCGTACCCTTCTTCCCTATTCAAGTACCTGTCTAAATAGTGTATTTCCCAAATGTATTTATTGTATGTGATTCCACCACCTCCTCTACTTTGAATAAATACAGATGAAAATTGTTTGACATTTGTCTGATACCAACTTTTTTCCAATTACCTGGACTCTCTAAATGCTTGTTGGTCTAAACTGTCCGAAGGGCAGAATGATCACTCAATGCATTAAATTGCCAATGCTAGATTCAGGGGAAGTGATTGATACTCACCAGCTTGATGCTGTGAGCTCCTTGTTAGAGTTCAGTCAGAGCTTTGGTTCGACAGCAAACGTTGCTCACAGCAAACCAAAATCAATAACAGTCAAATAGCATTGTCCCTAAAGGTTCTCATCCATCTCCAGTCTGTGTGTGTCTCCTAGTTCATTTCAGCTACAAATATTCTGCTTGGTGATTACACCCAAAGTATATAGCAATGCCCTAATGATGCCAGGATGTGGACAAGATGATAAAGTATCTGTGATCCTCAATAAAACCCAATCCCATTTGTCATGGCTACAACTTCAATGTTCTGCCTAGAGCTACAATACCGTAGCTTTGTATTTTGTTTAGGGAATGGAGGTGGGTTAAGAAGGAATAAAGAAAAAATCTCTCTTTATCTTCATTACAGTTGAGAGCTATTTGAGCCTGGATAAAGATACCTACTTTCTCTGTCCTTTACCACTTAGAAAATATTGCCATAACCATTTAGAATATATTGCTCTTAACTGCCTTGCTAATCAGAAGGTTCTGCTATTTAAAATAATACAGAAATGTAGGCAAGCTCAAACTAGCTATAGAGAATGACATCTATGCTAGAACAGGTAGACCCAAACTCCCCGCTGATACTGAGACTCAAGCTTCCTAATCATCAGACTGATCAGTTACAGACCCTGGTGGGTCCCCTCAAGCAGTAAAGCCCTCTCCACTATTGAGCACGTCTACATGGAGTGTTGTTGTACGAAAGCAACATCTATTATCAAGAAGACCCAACTTCCAGGGCATGCTCTCTTCTTGCTGCTGCCAAAAGGAGGAAGGTTCAAGAGCCTCAGGACCCCCTCCACCAGGTTCAGGGAAAATTATTACCCCTCTGACCATCAGGCTCTTGAACCAGTGGGGATAACTTTGCTCAACTTCACTCGCACCATCGCTGAAATGTTCTCTCAATCTATGGACTCACTTTCAAGACATCCTCATCTCATGTTCTCAATATTTATTGTTTGTTTATTTAATATTTTTTCTTTCTTTTTGCATTTGCGCTGTTTGTTGTCGTTTGCACATGATTGCTTGCCCATCCTGCTGGATGCAGTCTTTCTCTGATTCTATTGTGTTTCTTGTACTTAATGTGAATGCTCGCAAGAAAACAAATCTCAGGGTAGCATATACTGACATATGTGTACTTTGATAATAAATTTACTTTGAGTTTTGAACAGTAAATATTTGAAATCTCAGCCTAAAATAAGTCTGAAGGGAGTTTAAATTAGTTCAAATTAACAATGTCCATTGTTGATCCTATACTGAAGAACAGGGATCTTTCCCTGTCTTATGCTAAGCACCTAATGCAAGGCTCAGGGCCCATGGCAATCTCGACCACCTGACTTCCTTCTGATGGGTAACTACTGACCACCCACTTTCTGTGGGAAGTCATTTGTTGGCAGGTCAATCAGCTTAATACGAAAGAAATTTTCCTCTGGAAAGTGTACTGAAACAAGCTCAAGATTAAAATGGTCACCACTATTCAAGAAAAAAACACCTTCAGATTTTGTAATGCTTTTTTTGTAGTTTTAAGGTCAAATTTCCTTCCAAACTTCCAGAATTAATTCAAGCAGAGACAGCATAATTATGAACATAATTATTAACATACAATAAATTAAAATTGACCCTAGAAACATAATGTGAAAATTAAATTTCAAAAATGACATGACATTAACATTATGTCAAGCAGAAATCATTTAATCAGATGTCAAATAATCCCTTTAAAATCGATTGTTATCACGCACTTGGCAAAGAGCAAGGTAAATTGTACAAGGCAAAGTGCAAGATACAAGTTTAAAAATCTTGCTAATCTATTTTTTAGCATTAAGACCATAAGACTATAGAAGTTTGAGGAAGAAAGTTGAGAAATTAAATATATTTTAACATTGTGTTTGCTGTAGTGTTTTAAATTAGTTAATTGTGTTTTAACCATTTCCTGTGTGTTTTCACATTGCTTAATTGTTTCCTTAATTTTAAAAGTTTTTTAATGTCCTTGCCTGTTAAAGGAATGAAGGAACTTGGCAGTTTTGACAGGCAACAAAACTGAAGTGTGATCACAAACAAGAGAAAATCTGCAGATGCTGGAAACGCAAGCAACACACACAAAATGCTGGAGGAACTCAGCAGGCCAGGCAGCATCTATGGAAAAGAGTAAACCGTCGACATTTCAGGCCGAGAGCCTTCCTCAGGACTGGATGTGAATGGGTAGACTCACTGTGAACAGTTTTCTCAGCAGTGTTATGGGCATTGCTTCTTCGAGCCCAGTTTGTGACGTGCTTGCATCACACATGTCGCATCACAAAGCCTCACCATTTGTTCCTTGTGGATATAAACGAGTCTCACGTTGCCATTCTCAGCAATTTCAGAAGGTAAGCCTGTTTGTTTTTTTTTAAACTGGGTTTCCATGGTATCTCTGCTTTAATAACTTAGTGAGCACATGTAGACTATGTAGAACTGTGGGATATTGTATATCTCACTGTTAGGACCAAATCAAACACCTTAGCCAGGAACTTTCCATAACAGATCTTCATTTATAACTACCAATCTAAAAACCACAGAAACACAAGCAGAAAGGTGTATCATTTGTACCAAAAAGAGTTTGTTGTGTTGAAGGCTTACACAATCACAACTAAATTGCATCTTGCAAGTAAGTAGGTCTGTTGCTACCACCATAATTAGCTCAACTGCAATGCTCACCAGAGTCAATAAAATCTATCTTCTAAATTGAAGACCTCTGCTTCAATCCAACCACTTTCTTTAAATGCACTTCTATCTCACACTTTAACTGCACTTAGTGCTGCTGCTTGTCATATTGTTCATATTACATCTATGCTTAAGTGCTTTTATTTATAATGGGTTTATTTTCTGTGTCCACAAAAGGCCACCGTTAGTGTTGTTCAGTTCAGAAGCCATCAGTTTGATTAATCTCTTGGTTTTGGAAATAAATCTGATCCTCGAGTATCAGCCTGAGTTTCAATCAGTCCAACACCAACTCTCCAAGAAGGGAACTTTTAGAATTATATTTTGTTTTATATTTAGCTCTGTGAGAAATGGAAGAGCTAGCAAATGAAGAGCCTTACTGCTTCTGATGTGGAAGAGTTACCCGAACAATTGCTGAAGGACTATGCCCTAGACCTCCCTGTAATCTCTGAAGAACAGGTTTGATTGTCTAATTGTGAATCTTCTCCTACCTCCCAAAGAACAAATGTTATGATTTCTCAGAGAGAGGTGGGGAGTTCAGGTATTGCATACTGTACGTCTTCACTATTAAAGAATAAAAAAAGAAGAAAATTACTGAATTTGAAAATATTGAGTATAGTTATCCTGCAGTTATCAGTCTTAAGTCAAAAACTGTGATGCATTGTTCATCAACACACAAGGGCTTATCCTCAGTGAGTGACTGAAGTTCTATGCATTTGTGTATGGGATCTCATGAGCTAAAGCTAACTTAAAATGTTTGATAATTATGTAAAGGACCTTCCGCTATTTCATAGACTTGAAGACATGAACGTATCATTTGGTATGATCACCAAAAGGCCAAATGGATCACCTCTGCATGGTTAGAGTCATGTAACACTACAGCACAGAAACCGGTCCTTCGACACATTTAGTCCGTGCCAAACCATTTATCTGCCTAGTCCCACCGACCAGTAGCTGGATCACAACTCTCCATACCCCTCCCATCCATGTACCTATCCAATGAAGCCCTCTGTTGCTGGGGTCAACCATGGCTATTGTACCACAGCTGTCTATGTGATATGCAGGCTAGTTGCAAGCCAGGGCAGTACAATACAGAGAGCAACGTGTTACCAGCATAGCAGGCGCCCCCTCGATGTACAGCTGATGAATCCAAAGGAATGGCAGAAACTGGTCTGGTTTGGCACCAGCAACATCTCAGGAGTTGCTAGTCAGCACTGCTTTCAACGTAGAACTGCCTTAGGGACCACAGCTCTGGATTTTCCATGAGGGTTAACTCCCAAAGTTTCCCCCATGAGTGGACAGCTGCAAGGCAGCAGAGGTTTGAGATCAGAGAGGCCCTTCTCCCAGATGAGCTGCTAACCATGGCCTATGAGCTCATTCTACCCAAAGTGACTGATTTGAAGGCACCAGTAAACTGCATTTGCCCATTCTCCTGTCAGTAGAAACAATTCCGCTGGGCTCAGTAGCAAAGCCACAAGTGAAATCCAGGAGCTGGACTTGGTCAGAGGCTATTTACTATTTGAGAGGCACACCACTTGAAGGTTATTCCCACTACCTCCCCCTACTATGACAACCTTAAGGAACCAGAAACCTATTCAAATATATATATATATATATATCTCCAATATAAATAAACACAACGTTATAAATAAATATATCCAGATTTCCCTTAATTGTTGAAATTGAACCCACATCCACCACTTCTGCTGGCTGCTTGTTCCACACTCTCACCACCCTTTGTGAAGAAGTTCCCTCCTCATTATTCCCTTTAAACATTTAACCTTTCACCCTTAACCCATGACCTCTAGTTCTAGTCCCAACCAACCTCAGTGGAAAAAGCCTGTTGGCATTTACCCTATTGATACCCCCCATAATTTTGTATACCTCTATCAAATCTCCCCTCAGACTTCTATATTCCAAGGAATTAAGTCAGAACCTCTTCAACCTTTCCCTATAACTCAGGTTTTCAAGTCCCAGCTACATTTTTGTAAATTTTCTTTGCATTCTTTTAATCTTATTTCTTGCAGGTAGGTGACTGGAACTGCTCACTAAACTCCAAATTAGGCCACACCAATGTCCTATACAATTTTAACTTAACATCCCAACTCCTCAGTTCCCTACCATTTACTATGGACGTACCCTGGAAGTTCCTCCCAAAATACTACACCTCATACTTACCTGTATTAAATTCCATCTGCCATTTTTCAGCCCATTTTTCCAGATGGTCCAGATTCCATTGTGAATTTTGATAGTCTTCCTTGCTGTTCAGTACACCACCAGACTTGATGTCATCCACAAATTTGCTACTCCAGATCATTGATATAGATGACAAAGAACAATGGACCCAGCACCGATCCCTGCAGCACGTGACTAGTCACAAGCCTCCAGTCAGAGAGGCATCCATCTACTACCACCTTCTGACTTCTCCCACAAAGCTAATGTCTAATCCAATTTACTACCTCATTTTTAATGCCAAGTGACTGAATCTCCCTGACTAACCTCCTTTGTCAAACATCTTGCTAAGGTCCATGTAGACAACATCTACTGCCTTTTCTGGTAACTTCCTTGTAAAACTTTATAAGATCAGTCTATCCACATACTTATATATCCGATCCCTTGGAATACCTTCCAATAACCTTCCCACTACTGATGTCAGGCTCACTGGCCTATAAATTCCTGGCTTATTCTTAGAGCCTTTCATAAACAACAGAACAACATTAGCTATCCTCCAATTCTCCAGCACCTCACCTGTATTCAAGGTTGTTTTAAGTATTTCTTCTAGGGTCCCTGCAATTTCTGTACTAGCTTTCCACAGGGTCCGAGGGATCACCTTGTCAGGCCCTGGAGAATGCTCCATTTGCCTCAAGGCAGCAAACACCTCCTCTGTAATCTGTAGAGGGTCTCTGACCTTGCTGTTGCTTTGCCTCACTTCTATAGACTGTTTCCGTCTCCCAAGTAAATCCAGAAGCAAAAAATCCATTTTAGATCCCTCCCATTTCTTTCAGTTCCACGCCTAGATGATCACTCTTATCCTCTGGAGGACCAATTTTGTCCCCTGTTATCCTTTTTCTCTGAATACTGTACATCTGTAGAAGCCATTAGAATTCCCCTTTAACTTGTCTGCTAGAGCAACCTCATGCCTTCACTTAGCACTCTGATTTCCTTGTGTCCTCTTGCTTTACTTATATGCCTCAAGTACCTCATTTGTTCATACCTGCCTATATCTGCAATGCACCTCCTCCTTTTTCTTAACCAGGGCCTCAATATCTCTTGAAAACAAAGATTCCCTAAACTTGTAATCTTTGCCTTTTGTTCTGTCAGAAGCATACAAACTCTGTACTCTCAAAATTTCACTTTTGGCCTCCCATTTACCAAGTATACCTTTGCCAGAAAACAATCTGTCCCAATCCACACTTGCCAGATCCTTAATGATACCATCAACATTGGCCTTTCTCCAATTCAGAATCGCAACTGAACACCAGACCAGTCCTTTTCCATAATTACCTTGAAAGCAAAGGCATTATGATCACAAGATGCAAAGTGCTCCCAAACATACACTTCTGTCACCTGCCCTGTCTCATTGCTTAAGAGGAGATCTAGTATTGCACTCTCTCTAATTGGGACTTCTATGTACTGATTAACAAAACTTTCCTGAACACATTTGACAAACTCTTTCCCATCCAGCCCTTTTACAGTATGGGAGTCCCAGTCAATATGTGAAAAGGTAAAAATCACCTTCTATCACAACCTGATGTTTCTTACAACTGTCATGGTCCAGTCCATGAAGTCCGCACTCCAGTTCACGGTCTAGACGTGGACTCCGGACCCTGGGTCTTCCGGCTGTCCCTTGTTTCAGTTGGGCTTAATCATAGGAAACTGATGCTCGTCTTGGGGCTGGGAATATAAGCGTCCCTGGGATCGAGTGTGGGTGCTGGTTTGTCTTGTCAGTATCCCGTCCTTGCCTCTGTGGGGTAAGTCAGAATGTCTTTGCCATTACCCTGTGGTTGGATCTGTCCCTTCCTGTCCTTACCTCCGCTGGGTAAGCCAGGCTGTCTTTGCCATTACCCTGAGGCTGGACTGGTCCCTTCCCTTTCCCTTCCTTCTGCAACCTATGTGTGGAGCCTTGCCTGCAACCTTGTCAAGTTCTACCACTGGAGCGAGACGAGAGCATTGCTGTGTCAAGTTAAGGAACTGTCTACTGTTGAGTTGGAACTGTTTCTTTGTCTACGCCTTCGCTAGGTAGGTCTGGCTGTTTGCCGCTACCTAGTGTTGGGAACCGTCTCTGTGTCCACATGTTTACTAAGTAGGTCCGGCCGTTTGCCGCTACCTAGTACTGGTACAGATGACCACTGGCAGCTCATCTTCTCACTTAAGCATGCTGTGGACTCAATCCACGATGTCTCTGACCTTGGCATCTGGGAGGCAACATATTATCCAAGAATCTCACTCTTGTCCACAGAACCTCCTTTCTGTTCCCCTAACCAATAAATCCCCCATCACTACGTCTCACCTCTTCTCCCCCTTTCCTTTCTGAGCCACTGAGCCAGACTCAGTGCCAGAGACCAGACCACTGTGGCTTTCCTCTGCTAGATCATCCCCTCAAGAGTGTCCAAAATGGTAGACCTGGCATTTGATGGGAACCGTTACAAGGGTATTCAGTACTGGTTGCATATCAGCTCTGTCCCTTCTGTTTGACACCCAGTTACCTGTGTCCTGCACTTTGGGTGTAACTTCTCCTTGATGTCTTGTCTATCAACCCCTCAGCCTCCCAAATAATCCGGAGTTCATCCAGTTCCAGCTTCAGCTGCTTAACATTGTCTGTTAGAAGCTGCAGCTGGATACACTTCTCACAGTTGTAGTCGTCAAGGACACTGGAGGTCTCCCTCCCCTCCCACATCCCACAACAGGAACATTCGACCACCCTGCCTGGCATCCCCACTGCTCTAAAAGTCCAGTAAGAAAGAAAGAAAAAATAAATAATGAAGAAGAAAATCTACCTACTGCCTATGCTTCTCCTCTCTGAAGCCTCAATGAGCCAAAGCCTCAACTCCCCACTCTAGCATATTGGCCTTTCCACTTAAAGCTAAATTGTTTTTATTAGATCTTGCCAAGTGCCTAATTATATGCAATCTAATGTCTCCTCAGGAACTGTAGTGGGTAAAATGTACTGTCTGACCCTGCTTGCTTCTTTTAAACTGTTTCAACCTCTTTTCAATCCAATGTCTCCTCGGGAACTGTGGTACACAAAATGTGCTGACTACTCCCGTCTGCTTCTTTTAAACTCTCTTTCCCTCTGCACAATCCAATATCTCCTCAGGAACTGACACACAAAATGGTCTTGTGGGTTGAGAGGCATCTGTGGAATGTGGTTTTGCATCTGATTAAAAATGGGATGTACTCTGGACAAAATTTCATCTACTTGCCTTTGGTCTGTTCAAAGACCACAGCAGCCCCCAGATCCAATCGATAATGTTATACTCATATTGATATGCATTCTGAAACTTCTCTACATTGCTGAAAAAATGGGAGTGCAACTTCACTTTTAAGCAACAAGCTGGTGCATCAGACAATGACAGATAATCAAAATATCAAAATTTATTTTCAATTCCATGCTCAGTTTTTGCTCATTATTCTGGTCCAGCTGTTGTTTGTAACTTCAAGGAGAAGTTATCCATACTTTTTCTGTGATATTGATTTCAGCTGCTCTAAAGACAGAAGTAATTTTGATTATCAAATACCATACTAAACACCACAACTGTTGCCATCTACTGTTTATCATCTCATGAATATAGGAAGTATTTATCAAGATTTAACAGAGGATGAAGCAAACTTTGTCATGGTTCCTTGCCAAATGTCCCAGCAGGGTTCACAAACAAACTATTTCAGAAATCACACCTAGAATTGTGTCCCATTCTGGCTGTGCGGCTCCGCAAATTCTAGCTACTGCTGAGGTCAGCATTTCTTTTCCATCCCAAGTACCTACGGGAAGATGGTGGTGAGCCATTTTGAACCTCTGCCATTATTCTGGTGAAGGCACTTGCATGGCAGGGGCAGTCGGCACATTTTGCTCACCACAGTTCCCGAGGAGACATTGGATTGCATAGAGGGAGAGAGAGTTTAAAAGAAGCAACTCCCATGTTGTGGAAGGAGTTCCAGGAATTGGACCCAGTGATGATGAGAGGTTGGTTATATACTGCATTTCCAAGTCAGGATCATACGCAACTCGATGGAAAATCTGCAGCCAATAGTGTTCCTAGTTGCCTGCTGCCGCTGATACTCTTGATGGCAGACATTGTGTATTTGGGAGGTGATTCATGCAATTTCTAGCTGGTATTAACTGTGCACCAATGTTGAATGGAATGAATGCTTAGGATGGTGAAAGGGTTGCCACGCAAGCTGACTTCTTTACTCCAGGTGTTGTCAAATTCCTGAGAAGTACATTATCCAGGCAAATGAGGAGAATTCCATCATGCTCCCTTCTTGATATTTTGTAGATAGTGGAAAGACGAGGGTGTATCAGGAGGTGAGTTACAATCAGACACCTAGCCTCTGAACTCTGCATGGTAGTTATGATGAGTTTCTGGTCAGAGGTTAACCCAGGATTTGCTGAAGTAATGTCTCTGATTGTCAAAATGGTTAGACTTTCTGATTTGAACCTGGTCTTTATCTAGCACTTTGTGTCATTAGCATTGCTTGTCAAATATCACCCCATGCTTGAACAGTGTCAGTAGAGCTACTAGGACTTTATGTTTCAATCCCTATGGTAAGTCGGCACTCTCGATGTTGGCAGTGGGCTTGAAGTCGTGACAAGGAGAGAGGGTAGGTACGTCATCAGGGTCATCAGGTGGACACCCTCCTTCTTTGACGTTTTGTTGACAAGCCCACAACATCTCCAGAGGGCTCAATGGTGCTACCTGGCGTCCCAGATACACCCCCCTCAGTTCCATACCCTCCTGCAGCCCAGTTGTTGTCGTTCCTTTTAATCCAAATCCAATTGCTGCTTTCTTCTGCTGCATTTGACAAGGACTTGATTGCTTGTTGGAGGGAGTGACCCCTCACCCCCATCTTCCTCAATAGACTGGTCGTAGATGTAGCAACGAATCCCCTGCATCCCAATTCTACAGGGAAAATCTTGGTCTTCCAGCCATTCTGGGCAGCTTCCATTGCCAGTTCAGAGTACTTGGTCTTTTTCCTCTCACAAGCTTCTTTGAAACCATCTTCCCATGTTATTGTCAATTCCACAACATATGCCAGCTTGGCTTTTGTGGACCACAGGACTATGTCTGGCCGGAGTATTGTAGCCGCAATGTCTTGGGGAAACACAAGCTTTTTTCCAGGTCCACATCCATTTTCCAATCGCATGCAACCTGCAGAATGCTTACATCTTTTGATGTTATATGGTGTTCTGGAGGTTGGCCTGCTGGTACAAATCGTGTGATGAGGACATTTCCTGCCAATGTTTGTGGGAGAGCATTTGTGGTGATTCGCCTCTGTTCCAAGATTGATGCCAGCTGCCTGAGAACTTGGTTATGCTGCCAAGTGTACTGCCCCTGGGTGAGGCTCATGGTGCATCCTGTTAAAATGTGCCTTAGTGATCCAGGTGCTTGACAAAGAGAGCAAGTGGGGTCTTTCAGGTTCTGGGATGTGAGTAGGAGGTCATAAGTGGCTCTGATGACAAAACATAGCCAAGATCCCTCCATCTCCCAGATGTCACGCCAGCTGAGTTTCCTCTTTTCCAGGCTCTCCCAATTAGTCCATTGGCCCTGCTTGACCATTGAGATGGCTCTCACTGCGTGCAAGAAGGAGTTGTTTCATTTGGTGAAGAATTTTGAATGAAATAAACATGAGTAATCATCAGAAAATATCGCAGCTTCTGACCTTTTAATAGAAGGAAGATCATTGAGGAAGCAGCTGAAGATGGCTGGGTCTCAGACACAACCCTAAGGAGCTTCTGCACTGATTATCTGGGGATTCAATGATTGACCCCCAACAACAGTCACCTCACCTCCCTTATGTGTAAGGTATGACTCCAGTCGCTGGAGAATTATTTTTTTCATGCCCCCTGATTTCACTTTTTCTCAATGTCACAGTGGTGAACACCCTGCTGCCAAGGACAGCAACTCTCATGTTACATCCAGGAATTAAGTTCCTTGCTCCAGGTTTCACATGAGGCTGTGATGAAGGTGAGAGCTGGGTGGTCCTGAAGAAACACAGCAAATCCTCTCAATAGTTAGGAAAACTGAAATATTAGAACCACTAAGTGCTGGAAATATGCAAGCAGGGTCTTTATTAAAAGTGAGGTCACTGCATCCCAAGGACTATTCAACTACTTAAAAGGAGGCAGTGGGAAAAGCTTTCAGCCATTGTACTCACAGCAGATCTTGGGTCACAACAGTTCCCAACATCCATTTGAATCTTCTGGACAATTGCCAACTCCATTCCTGATGTCAGCTAGAATCTCTGCAGCCAGCACATTTGATGCCACACACAAGCTCTTACTCTCACAGGAAATCTTCCCTTTGACTAAATCTGCACAGCATTCATGCTCTGATTGCTTCAGGAACTTCACTCCTCCTTACTCAACTGCTGGGTTCCCAGAGGGAAAAAAATGCAAATTCCCTTTTAACGTTGGTCATTCAATACATAGGTTTTCCCACCCTCTTAAAATATAAAGTTGCCATCCACAAAACCCCAATACAACTTATATTTACCTAGGGAGTTCTCCTCCATCATCCTGACCGCAGTTTACCTACCGCCAGAGGCCGACTATAATCAAGCACTTGAGGTACTGCATGATGCTGTTTCCAAACAAGAAATACATCATCTTGATGCATTTCAAATCATAGTCGGGGACTTCAACCAGGCTTGTTTGAAGAACACCCTGCCCAATTACCATCAACATATAACCTGTAGCACCAGAGGTCCCAACATACTTGTCCACTGTTACACTAAGATAAGAAATACCTACCGTACCATGCCCAGACCGCATTTTCGGTAAACCTGATCATTTGGCTGTCCAGCCACCTGCATACAGAAGAGGCTAAAGGGTAGAGCTCCAGAGATGAGGATAACAAAGAGTTGGTTGCAGGAGGCAGAGGATCAGCTACGGGATTGCTTCAAGTCAGTAGACTGGGCTCACCTGTGGATCTGAGTGAATGCACCATGGTTGTCACAGATTTTTTTTAAAACAGTTGTAGAGAAGTGTGGTGTGCCACAATATCATTCAAAGTCTCCCCCAACCAAAAGCCCCAAGATCCACAACTTGCTGAGGGTCAGGTCAGAGTCATTCAAGTCTGGCAACCAAAGAAGTTACAAGAGTTCCAGGTCCGATCTGTGGAAAGCCACCTCACAAGCGAAGTGGCCATTCCCGACTACACTTAAATCAGCGAAGGACGTTCAACAGTTTTGGCAAGGCTTGAATCCTATCATAAAGTAAACACAGCTTCACTTCCACATGACTTCAATGCCTTCTGTGCTCATTTTGATCATTGAAATATGGAGGAACCATCACAAACTCCCACAGCCCCCAATGATCCTGTGATTTCAGTCTCTGAGGCCAACATGCAAGCAAACTTCAAGAGTGTGAAACCACAAAGAGAATCCGCCCAGATGTGGTACCTGGCAAGTACTAAAGACCGGCGCTAATCAACTGGCTGGAGTGTTCACTAATATCTTTAACCTCTCACTTTGGCATTCTGACATACCAACCTGCTTCAAGTAGGCTTCATTCTACGGTTGCCTAAGATGAACATGGTAACCTGCTGCATTGACTATCACTCAGTAGCACTTACATCCACAATGATGAAGTGTTTTGAAAGGTTGGTGATGAAACATAGCAACTCTGCCTGAGAAGCAACTCGCATCCACTCCAAGTTGCCTACTGGAGCGAAAGGTCCACAGCAGATGGAATCTCAGTGACTCTTCACTCAACCCCTGGAACATCTGTACAGCAAAGATGCATATATCAGGATGTTCTTCATCGACTACGACTCAGCAGTCAGTACCATCACCTCTTCTAAACTAATCAATAAGCTCCAACACCTTAGCCTGAATGCCTCCTTGTGCAATTAGATCAGCAATCTCCTCACTTAGAGACCCCAGTCAGTCAGTTTGGCAACAACATCTCCTCCATAATCTCCATCAGCACAGGTGCACCACGAGGCAGTGTGCTTAGCCCCCCGCTCTACTCACTTTACACTTACGACTGTGTAGCTAAGTACAGCTCCAATGTCATATTCAGTTTGCTGATGACACCACTGTTGTTGGCCGGATCAAAGGTGTTGACAAATCAGCATCTAGGAGGGACATTTAAATTCTGGTTGAATGGCGCCACAACAACCTCTCACTGAATGTCAACAAGACCGAGAAGCTGATTATTGACTTCAGGAGGAAGGAACTAGAGATCCATAAGCCAGTCCTCATCAGAGGAGAGGGTCAGCAAATTTAAACTCGGTGCTACCATTTCAGAGACTTGTCCTGCACCTACCACCAGTGCAATTATGAAGAAAGCACAGCAATGCCTCTGTGTCCTTAGGAGTTTGGGAAGATTTGGCATGACATCTAAAACTTTGACAAACTTCTATAGATGAGTGATGGAGGGAATATTGACTGGCTGCACCACTGCCTGGTATTGGAACGCCAAAGTCCTTGAATGGAAAATCCGACAAAAAGTAGCAGATTGGCCCAGGCCATCATGGGCAAAGCCCTCCCCACCATTGAACACATTTCCAAAAGCTGCAATTAGCATCAGAGACCCCCATCACCCAGGCCATGCTCTCTTCTCACTGCGGCAATGAGGAAGAAGGTACAGGAGCCTCAGGATTCACACCACCAGGTTCAGGAACATTTCTTACCCCTCAGCCATCAAGGCCTTGAACCAAAGGGGGTAACTTCACTCATCTTCTCTTGCCTTGTCATTGAAATGTTCCCACAACCTATGGACTCACTTTCAAGGACTCTTCATCTCATCGTCTCAAAATTTATTGTTTATTTATTTTTTTATTAATATAATTTCTTTTTTTTATTTGCACAGTTTGTCTTTTGCACACTGGTTGAACACCCAAGTCAGTGTGGTCTTTCATTGTTTCTATAATAGTTTTTATTCCATTATGGATTTATTGAGTATACCTGCAAGAAAATGAATCTCAGGGTTGTCTCTGGTGACATACATCAACTTTGATAATAAATTTACTTTGAACTTTTAACTTTGAGTCCAGGTAAGACACCAACCTGATACAGTCAAGATTGAACATTATTTTAGAGTCTTACGGTAACAGGATGGCATGACAGCAGACAACAGTCTGGAGAATGGAGACACGAGTCCTGATCCTGGAGTTGAAAAACTGTTGTTCTGTTGTTTGTTATCATCTGTGTTGCTCTGATGAACATTATGGGTATGCTATGTTGGCGACAGAATGTGAGGCAACACTTGTGACTGCCCCCAGCACATCCTTGTGTGTGTTGGTTGTTAATGCAAGCGACATATTTCACTGTTTGTTGACATGTATAGGTGATAAATGAATCTGAATATGAAACAGGTCCTTTGACCCAACTTGTCCATGTTGACCATGATGCCCACCAAGCTAGGTGGTACGTTTTAGGCCAAAGGACCTGACCCATATCCCTCTTAACTCTTTCTTTCTGTTACGTACCCCGTAACTGGGTTGCCAAACCAGCAGAAATGGATCACTCAGTTGGAGTCTGGAGTACTAGAACTAAGAAAGTTTTATTAAAGAAACAAGCAACACAGTAATCGAAAGGATAATAAATGCAACAGTTCAGTGATGATAAACACACATGTGCACAGAATTAAGATAACAGCATCAATCAAGCTCTATCGTTGTCTAGGGGTAAATGACCAATTTCAAAATGACTCAAAGTTCAGTCCAGTTTAGTAGTTCAGTTCGCAGTAATCGTTGCCATGGCGGTGGACAACGTGGGGGAAGAGAGAGATAGAATAGGAACAACTCATCATTCAGAACGGCTTCACTCACAGACCAGCAAGATGGCTCACAGACCAGCGAGATGGCTCACAAACAGCTTTTGGGCGGGTCCTTGGTGATGTCACCTGAGGTCACCGACTGTGACCCCTCCTCCAGATGCAGTCGATCCTCTGCAGTGAACCCGGCACCCAGGCAAGGGCGGACACACACCGGGTTCCCGCTGATCGTACCTTTCCACCCACTCGTGAGAAGCGTACCGCTTCCAGGGTCTCGTTACCTCGGGTGGCGTGTGTCTGTCTTAGCGAACCTGTCCCTTTTTATCCCCCTGCTGGGGTATCGCCTGTCCATCACTTCAAACAGTTCAGGGTTCAAAGGGGGGAGCCGCTCCAGACAGCTCTTCCTCCCACATCCCTTCATTACACATCTCCAGACGCTGCTCCATTGTTCCTTATCTCTCCTTCCCCTGAGGGCAGGTGGCAGACCAACTGCTGATGCCACTGATGCTAGCCCAGGCCAGCAAACATCTTAATTTTATGTGTATTCTCGTAACATTTCAAAGTATGTATCATGATCAATAAATAAGACTACATATCATGAACCAGAGGCCACAGTTTAAGAATAAGGGGTAGGCCATTTAGAACAGAGTTGAGGAAAAACTTTTTCACCCAGAGAGTGGTGGATGTATGGAATGCTCTGCCCCAGAAGGCTGTGGAGGCCAGGTCTCTGGATGCTTTCAAAAAAGAGATGGATAGAGCTCTTAAAGATAGTGGAATCAAAGGTTATGGGGATAAGGCAGGAACTGGATACTGATTGTGGATGATCAGCCATGATCACAGTGAATGGCGGTGCTGGCTCGAAGGGCCGAAGGGCCTACTCCTGCACCTATTGTCTATTGTCTATATCATTTTAAGAGTGGGATAAGTTTGAGTAGTTGGAAGCATAAGCCTTTGAAGTGTTAACACCAACAAATACCGTAATATTGGGCCAACCCTTTCTAAAAGATGTCAATAGTTCCATGATGAACTTACAGAATGTACCTCAGAGATTCTGGCAGGCTTTGAATATATACATCCTATACCTGGCTACTGTGCCCTACACAGAGCCCAGCAGTGGAGCGTGAACTTGCTGAGAGACACAAGAGACTACAGACGGTAGAATTTGGAGCAAAAATGTAAATCTGCTGGAGGAACCCAGCACATCGAGCGGCACCTGTGGGAGGAAAGGTATTGTCAATGTTTCAGGTCGAAACCCTGCATCAGTTCTGAGTACTTCCAGCAGGATGTGGGAAATTACTGAGACTTCTATGCCCTGACACCAGGGGTGTTGCTGACAGATCCTGCATCAGGTTAAACTTGAAACAGGATTCCATTGCCCATTCACTTCACTTAGATTTATAGCAGTGAGGACGAAAGAATAAATTACATTTTCAAAATTACTTGTATTTGTTACAGTATTTTAATGCATTAAAATTATATTTATGTAGCTTTTAATTCTTAAAAACTGTCAATTTAAAAGATTTAGCTGTTTACTTTCAACAGCTTTTGAAAGTTTCCAGATGTCAGGGTCTTTCCAAGGCATTTAAAAAGTGCCACAGATTTGACAAGCAGCAGTGTACCTTTGTCGTCTGTCAGTGGTTTGCTCAACCATTCACGGGCAGGTATTCTTCTGGCTGATCATGTGGCCCTAAGGCGTCACAAGAGGACTTGGTACCAGCAGGTCATAGATGCTCTCGGCAGCTTGGTTTAGCCTTCCAGATTCATAACACAATTGGAAATACAAGTAGTAGGGACTCTACAAACTCTGAAGACCAATGAATGCAAGGCCATCATTCACAACCAGTGTTTCGAGTCTTACCATAACCCTTCTAAGTTGTTAATTTTCATCAATAAACTAAGAGGATTTGAGTTGACCATCATAACCAAATTGGCTCCTGTTGTCACCCAACATTTAGTCAAGCCACTTTATCACTAATTTGGCCTGATAAAGAGTTATTTTCCTTTTCCTTATCAGGGGTTATTAAGTCCCAGGGTTAGAATCAGGTTTAATACCTCTGCCATATGTCGTGAATTTTTTTGTTTTGTAGCAGCAGTACAAAACTATAAATTATAATAAGTATATATAAAAATTAAATAGGTCGTGCAAAAAGAAAGGAAAACACACTGAGGGAGTGTTCATTGTCTGTTCAGAAATCTGATGGCGGAGGAGAAGAAACCGTTCCTGAAACATTGGATGTGTGTCTTCAGGCTCTATACCTCCTCTTTGGTGGTAGAAATGAGAAGGGTGAATGTTTTGGGTGCTGGGGTCTTTAAAGATGGATGCCACCTTTCAGAGGCATTGCCTTTGAAAGATTTCCTCATTGCAGGGGAGGCTAGTACTCATGGAGCTGGTGGAGTTAACAACTTCTGCAGCTTTTGGTGATATACCAACTCTCCTCAAATTCAAAATTAAATAAAGCCACCGTCGTGCCTTCCTTCAACATGTTGGCCCAGGATAAATCCGCAGAGATGTTGACTCCCAGGAACTTAAAACTGCTCATTCTTTCCACTTCAGATCCCTCAATCAGGACTCGTGACTGCACCCTATACTATTAATCACCTACGTACCAATATCTCATAGATCAAATCTTGAACACCCATTTATTGTGCTGTTAAGGGAAAAATATTTTAATAACTATATTTATTGAGGTTCATCAACTTTACAGAAAGATGAAGAAGTCTAGTCTTGTAAACTTTTGTGAAGTTCCTGTGTCTGTTTTCAAAGTGAGCTTGAAGTGTAGTTTATTTCAAATAGAAGAATGGATGAATCTCACTCTCTTAAAATACGAGCAATGGAATATGCCGGCGGGCTGGTAGAATAAAGTAACAACAAAAGATAATTATAGCTTTATTAGCATTTCAACATTTAGCTGCAAGGCATTTGCTTTGATTGTGTTAAAAGCACATTTAGCAATAAGAGACAGTGCTAATGTTAAGGCTAGCACTTTACGGTTAGGGAAGCAATGGGAGTGAAATGGGAGGATACAGTTGTCATGGCACATTTGTGAACTAATCACAAAAGAAAAAGCAGGGCTGAAATTCTGTTGGGAAATTTGGGATCCTGAGGCAAAAATTAAAATGCAGCATTGCAATAATCTCTGAATTCCTAACTGAGTTACATGCAAATTGGCATCTATTCATGCAGATCAGAAAGTCTCAGAGAAGGGTATGGGTGACAGATGGCTTTAGTTTATGCGCATGGTAAAAAATGGGTGCTATTCTTTTCAGACAGATTCCGTTTAAACTTAGCAAAACTTAATGGACTGGTGAATCAAATAACTGACTGTGAAGATAGGGTATAAAACTATAGTGTCAGAAGAGAAGTAAAGTAAGAAATCTAAAAAGGAAGCTTGGCATCAGAGCAAACTAATGATTTAGACAAGGAAACAACAGGAATTCTGCAGATGCTGGAAATTCAAGCAAAACACATCAAAGTTGCTGGTGAACGCAGCAGGCCAGACAGCATCTCCAGGAAGAGGTACAGTTGACGTTTCAGGCCGAGACCCTTCGTCAGGACTAACTGAAGGAAGAGTTAGTAAGAGATTTGAAAGTGGGAGGGGGAGGGGGAGATCCAAAATGATAGGAGAAGACAGGAGGGGGAGGGATGGAGCCAAGAGCTGGACAGGTGATTGGCAAAGGGAATATGAGAGGATCATGGGACAGGAGGTCTGGGGAGAAAGACGGGGGGGGAGGGAACCCAGAGGATGGGCAAGGGGTATAGTCAGAGGGACAGAGGGAGAAAAAGGAGAAAGAGGGAAAGAATGTGTGTATAAAAATAAATAACGGATGGGGTACAAGGGGGAGGTGGGGCATTAGCGGAAGTTAGAGAAGTCGATGTTCATGCCATCAGGTTGGAGGCTACCCAGACGGAATATAAGGTGTTGTTCCTCCAACCTGAGTGTGGCTTCATCTTTACAGTAGAGGAGGCCGTGGATAGACATGTCAGAATGGGAATGGGATGTGGAACTAAAATGTGTGGCCACTGGGAGATCCTGCTTTCTCTGGCAGACAGAGCGTAGGTGTTCAGCAAAGTGGTCTCCCAGTCTGCGTCAGGTCTCGCCAATATATAAAAGGCCACATCGGGAGCACCGGACGCAGTATATCACCCCAGCCGACTCACAGGTGAAGTGTTGCCTCACCTGGAAGGACTGTCTGGGGCCCTGAATGGTGGTAAGGGAGGAAGTGTGAGGGCATGTGTAGCACTTGTTCCACTTACAAGGATAAGTGCCGGGGGGAGATCAGTGGGGAGGGATGGGGAGCGACGAATGGACAAGGGCGTCGCTTAGGGAGCGATCCCTGCAGAAAGCTGAGGGGGGGGAGGAAAAGATGTGCTTAGTGGTGGGATCCCGTTGGAGGCGGCGGAAGTTACAGAGAATAATATGTTTGGACCCGGAGGCTGGTGGGGTGGTAGGTGAGGACCAGGGGAACCCTATTCCTAGTGGGGTGGCGGGAGGATGGAGTGAGAGCAGATGTGCGTGAAATGGGGGAGATGCGTTTGAGAGCAGAGTTGATGGTGGAGGAAGGAAAGCCCCTTTCTTTAAAAAAGGAGGACATCTCCCTCATCTTGGAATGAGTCGGCTGGGGTGATATACTGTCCTGGCAGACCTATTGTCTCAGCTTGCTCCTGCCCCACCGAACTCGTTTCTGCATACCTCGACACGGTTTTATTCCCCCCACCCCGTTCAATCCCTTCCTACCTATGTTCGTGACACTTCTCACGCTCTTAAACTTTTCAATGATTTTAAGTTCCCTGGCCCCCACCGCTTTATTTTCACCATGGATGTCCAGTCCCTATATACTTCCATCCCCCATCAGGAAGGCGTCAAAGCTCTCCGCTTCTTTTTGGATTCCAGACCTAGTCAGTTCCCCTCTACCACCACTCTGCTCCATCTAGCGGAATTAGTCCTTACTCTTAACAATTTCTCCTTTGGCTCCTCCCACTTCCTCCAAACTAAAGGTGTAGCTATGGGCACCCATATGGGTCTGAGCTATGCCTGCCTTTTTGTTGGCTTTGTGGAACAATCTATGTTCCGTGCCTATTCTGGTATCTGTCCCCCACTTTTCCTTTGCTACATCGATGACTGCATTGGTGCTGCTTCCTGCACGCATGCTGAGCTCATTGACTTTATTAACTTTGCCTCCAACTTTCACCCCGCCCTCAAGTTTACCTGGTCCATTTCCGACACCTCCCTCCCCTTTCTAGATCTTCCTGTCTCCATCTCTGGAGACAGCTTATCCACTGATGTCTACTATAAGCCTACTGACTCTCACAGCTATCTGGACTATTCCTCTTCTCACCCTGTCTCTTGCAAAAATGCCATTCCCTTCTCGCAATTCCTCCATCTCCGCCGCATCTGCTCTCAGGATGAGGCTTTTCATTCTAGGATGAGGGAGATGTCTTCCTTTTTTAAAGAAAGGGGCTTCCCTTCCTCCACCATCAACTCTGCTCTCAAACGCATCTCCCCCATTTCACGCACATCTGCTCTCACTCCATCCTCCCGCCATCCCACTAGGAATAGGGTTCCCCTGGTCCTCACCTACCACCCTACCAGCCTCCGGGTCCAACATATTATTCTCCGTAACTTCCACCACCTCCAACGGGATCCCACCACTAAGCACATCTTTCCCTCCCCCCTCTCCCTGCTTTCCGCAGGGATCGCTCCCTACGCGACTCCCTTGTCCATTCGTCCCCCCCATCCCTCCCCACTGATCTCCCTCCTGGCACTTATCCTTGTAAGCGGAACAAGTGCTACACATGCCCTTACACTTCCTCCCTTACCACCATTCAGGGCCCCAGACAGTCCTTCCAGGTGAGGCAGCACTTCACCTGTGAGTCGGTTGGGGTGATATACTGCGTCCGGTGCTCCCGATGTGGCCTTCTATATATTGGTGAGACCCGACGCAGACTGGGAGACCGCTTTGCTGAACACCTACGCTCTGTCTGCCAGAGAAAGCAGGATCTCCCAGTGGCTACACATTTTAATTCCACATCCCATTCCCATTCTGACATGTCTATCTACGGCCTCCTCTACTGTAAAGATGAAGCCACACTCAGGTTGGAGGAACAACACCTTATATTCCGTCTGGGTAGCCTCCAACCTGATGGCATGAACATCGACTTCTCTAACTTCCGCTAATGCCCCACCTCCCCTTCGTACCCCATCTGTTACTTACTTTTATACACACATTCTTTCTCTCACTCTCCTTTTTCTCCCTTTGTCCCTCTGAATATACCCCTTGCCCATCCTCTGGGCTCCACCCACCCCCCCGTCTTTCTCCCCGGACCTCCTGTCCCATGATTCTTTCATATCCCCTTTGCCAATCACCTGTCCAGCTCTTGGCTCCATCCCTCCCCCTCCTGTCTTCTCCTATCATTTTGGATCTCCCCCTCCCCCTCCCACTTTCAAATCTCTTACTAACTCTTCCTTCAGTTAGTCCTGACGAAGGGTCTCGGCCTGAAATGTCGACTGTACCTCTTCCTAAAGATGCTGCCTGGCCTGCTGCGTTCACCAGCAATTTTGATTTAGACAAGGATATGCATAATGTAACAAGAAAGTACAGTGTTTAACAGAAAGAATGCAGAAATAAATGCCAAATCAGCAAAATGGTAAAATTAAAACTAGCAAGAGAAATGTTCCTCCAGCATTTTGTGTGTGAAAACTAAAACTAAAGGCATTTCATTTCAACACACAAAAATACATAACAAAGTTGATAAATTGACAGCACTGAAAGAGATTAATGGTTTGATTTAATACCTGTTCTGGAAATGTGATTACAACCAAGATTAAGAACAAAATATACCAGTGCACTTGATGTTTTGAAGGAACTGACAAAATGCATGAAGAAATGCAAGTGGGTGTCAGCACTGATAATAATGGATGCCACAGGAACAACTGGAAGATTCAAAAATACAATTAATATGGCAGATTTTAAAAGGGAGAAAAAATATTTAAAAGAATAACTCAGCTGATGATAATGTTTGAAAGTGTATCATTTCAGGATTTTTTTTGGCAAGTGTAATTTTACGAAGATTTTGTCTGCTTGTGGTTGGATCACCCATTTCCTCATGCAACAAGATTTCTACACCTGATATTCCCAAAAGATTTCCTACATAAGTACCAACCAGGCCTTACTCTGGATACTCCCAGGCAGCATAATACAAGCATAGATCACCTCCACCAAGTAGTAATTAGGGCATATATTTAAAATATAACTGAAGAAAAATTCACAGAATATCTGCAGGGCAGGTTTTGCAAATGCAAAATATTATGAGAGGCTCTGCAAGAATGAAAAACGAAAGCAGTGGAGGTAAATTAGGTTCCTTTGGAGGCTGAGGCAGAAGAAATTATAATGAAATGAAGAAATGATTGACTTAATAAATCAGTACTTTGTTGTGGTGTTCATCAGGATTTCATGAGAGATGGAATAATACCATGCATTAATTCAACCAAGTAAGAAGTAATCCCTTTGAATTTTAAAGGACAGCTTTTTAGATGATCATTGCTGTCTACAGACAAGTGGGTATGGGGCTATAACAGGATGATGGCTGCTCAAAGGATATGGTTTGCAAAATGACATAAGCACGCAACATTCTTGTATGTATCAACCAAATGCAAGGCCAATGGGTTCATGTTAACCGACCTATATCAAACCAGGCAGCGAATACTGGCTAAGCTATTTTTCACCATTGTGACCGAGTTCAAGGCAGCTTCCAGACCAGCGAAGCTATTTCAATGCTCAACACATCAATCATGTTCATAGGCATATTCGCTCTATCTATCTATCAATATTAGAGGCATTTTTGTACCCAGAGAGTCAGCCCTCACAATGCTAATCTTGGGTGCCTGCATTCTCTATCCTCAGAGACTTTTAGAGCATCCATACAAAATTGTATTGTCCCAGTAAAGGTGTTTGACCATTCAGAGCTGCATTGTCACTTACCGTGTGCTCCCATTGTAGAAACATGTAATACAATGGAATCATTTGTCAAACACAAAATATTGAAGTGAACAATAAGTGTAGTTTTTGAAATTATGTCAAATCACCTGCTGGTAATTTTGTTCCAAGGAATATCAAAATGTGATATCATTTGTGTTTGGGGAGACTCTATAGATAGTCTTCAGGAGAATCCTTGCTTGTCAATGATGAATGAAGATTTTTTATGCCAACCAGCCTCATTGTCTTTACATTGACCCGGTTCAAAGTTACAACACAAAAGAGTTACAAAAGACATTGTGTTTGATTTTGGAAATGAGTATAACTGGAAGCCAATAGACTAACAGTGCTAATGGCCACAGACAAATTTCTGCGGCAGTGTTTTCCATCAATATTCTAACTAAATAATACACATCTATTTCATACTTAGTGAAGTGCATTGAAACATCCAAAAGATGGAAAACTCTCCATATAACTGCTACTCTTTAATTAATCAGGCTTAATAATAAAAAAGAGACGCTTCTGATGTAGTAATTGTATTTCTTTGACAACATAAGGCTGAGAGTTAAAAACAATGTAAATGTATGATTTTTCTTGTCAAAACAGGCCAGCTGGCAATGGATGCATCTATATGTTTACATTTATAAAAATAAAAATCAGTTGTGAGAAGAATTTATCTTTTGAAACTAAGTTTAGAATAGAATAACTATATTATCTTGAAATCAATTTAAAGTTCAGCAACCAGCTTTGCATTTGTTTCCCAAAATTTAGGCTTACAGCGATAATCTCTATCTGATTATTGTAATTATCAATTGGGATCAAAGCAGTTTAAAGAACTGGCCGGAAACTATGTGATTCTCATCTATTCAGTGGGGTAAGTATATATAATATGCCTTACTATACTTACACTGTAGCCAATCTTCTAAACATCACATCGAAAATCTCTCATTCTACTTCCTCTTATAAATAAATCTTTGTAGTGTCTACCTAAAGGTGGTTTGTATTAATATTCTGGCAGTGTTTCACCTTCAAAGCAGAATTTTCAGCAGCAGTATCAATTTCTTGACAAACTTCTTCCCTTTCTCAAGAGCAGCTAATGTGTCATGCATGAAAATTTTCTGCCCAAGTATTACAAATAAAATTATTTTGGTATCTCTGTGTGGAACCCTATATTACCTGGGAATTGAAAACCATGTGCACGTGATTTAATATTCTGTTATTTCATTTGCACAATTTTTTGTCATTTCATCCTGGTTTTAAATAAACTGCCAAGGTTAAAAGTGTTCAATGGGATTGTTAACCACAGGTAGGCACTTGATAGATTTCAATTGCATTAATCCACAGCACATTCTAATGGAAAGCACTTCTATTTCCCTGACAGAATTGGCATTCTATGCTCTGATTTAGTAGAAAATCCTAGGCTCTGTAAATATCTGCCAGTTTCTGTAGCTATTTTGAATTTCCCATAGTAAGATAAAAATACAGCATTAAAACAAGAATCGTATCTTGATGCTTCCCAATTGCCTGGAAACAGTCCAAACCAAGGGACAGTGCTTACCATTCACCTCAAGAAACGTACTCATAATGATTCTCTGTGTGTGCCTTTCACCACAGAGCCTTCAAAAGGACATTTAATGCTGTCAGCACCATCATATGGTCATATTGACATGTGATCAATCAGACTGAAGAATTATGACAGACAGGAAACTAGAAAATGAAAGACTCACCAAATATACAAGAAGTATTTTAAATCTTTTGGAATAAATAAAGTTTGGAACATTAGAAGTTGAGGTAGCTCATGGACTGAGATATTTCACAAAATCTCTCAAGTCCAAATCTGATGCAGGCATCACTCACCCTGTGCCTGTCCTTCGAACTGCCCTGCAGCAGAGGGCTCTGCATGTAACCCAACCATGCAGCAGGATTCCCGCAGGCTTCCGCATTTGGACCAGCTTCTGCTGATCTTGTGCTAGTTCAATCCTGGTTTGAGTATACCAGTGCCTGGTCAGGAGGAAGAAGGAAGTATTTGACAGGTATAGGTATCTCTGATCAAGTGAATCCCTTGAGTATGACAGATTTAGGAATTCTCTTAAGGAGAATCAAGAATCAAGAGGGCATGGAAAGGAAATAAGACAGCTCTAGCAAGTAAGGTAAAAGAGAACCTAAGAGGTTCTACAAGTGTATTAAAAAATGGGATCAATATGTGGAGCCACAAGAGATGGAGAGATCTTAAATGAATATTTATCTTCTGTTTCATTATGGAAAAGGTTATGCAAGCTAAGTAACTAAGGAACATGAATAGTGATATCTGAAAACATAACAACATTACAATCATGTTTTTGACTATATTGGCTCGACAAGAGCCAAAAACCAGCTTGGATCGATTTGGAATGAAAAGCTATCAAACAACTTTATTTAACCTCATTATTAGGAGCTCCATTACCTTTACAACTTGCTAAAATTCCAAATTTAAATCTCTACCCAGTTATTAAACAGTCCTTATGGATTTGGTTTCAGTTTCGCAACTCTTTTAATTTTAAACAATTTAAATTGTATAGCTGTTTATATTGAAATTTTCTATTTAAGCCTTCAAGGATCTGTTTTTTTGCAGATTTATTTTGTGATGGTCGATTGATGACTTTTGAAGAGTTAATTAGTAAATATTCCCTCTCTCATACACACTTCCTGCAATATCTACAGGTTGGACATTTTTTACAAAAATACTTATCTAAGTTTCCATATATGCAAGTATCTGATTTGTTGGATACTATTTTGAATATGAATCCTTTAGTGAGAGGTTCCATTGGTAGAATTTATAATTTATTTTTACTACAAAAAGTTAACCTCTCACTAAAGATTAAACAAGATTGGGAGGGAGAACTTAATATGACCTTTGTTAATGAAGATTGGTTGCAAGTTCTGAAAATGGTCAATTCTTCTTCGGTATGTGGCAATCACTGTTTAATTCAATTTAAAATTGTTCACCGTTATTATTTAACAAAGGAGAGACTATCCAAAATATTTCCTAACATAGACAACTATTGTGATAGGTGTAAAACTGAAGTAGCCACTTTGTCACATATGTTCTGGTCATGTTCTTCATTAAAATCTTTTTGGAACTCTTTATTTTTTACAATTTCTAAAGCTCTGAAAATTAATTTACAACCTTATATACTGACTGTTCTATTTGGAATAGTTCCACATCATATTCAGGGTGTTTCATCTTCAGACCAACATGTAATTGCATTTGATACATTGTTGGCAAGAAGGGCTATTTTATTGAAATGGAAAGGTACCTCTGTCCCTACATTAATTCAATGGTTTTCCCAAGTAATGTTATGTCTTATTTCGGAAAAAAATTAGAAGTAGGACTTTTGATCCTCGATTCGATTTTGAGAGAAGATGGGGCTCTTTTGCCAAATATTATCATTTAATTTGAATTAATTTATATGGTTTCCTTCCAATCTTATTTTATATAAATGTGAGTTGGCGGATGATGATTTTTCTTCTTTATATATACAGATGATCGTAAGACATATTTTTCCAGGAGCTGGTTCCTAATGGATTTTTTTTTCTTTTTTCTTTTTTCTTTTTTTTTCTTTTTCTTTCTTTTGTAGTTAGTGGGTTTTTTTCTTTTAGTTAGTTGGAGTTCTCTTTTTTTCCTTCTTTTCTTTATAAAAAATAATTTTTTTCATTATCATATATTATTCTTATTTGATAAATATTTTCTTCAGCTTTATTAACTGTATATATATCAACTTGTTGAAGTCTTGTATCATTTTATAGCTGTAGAAGATTATGTATCAATAAAAATATTTTAAAAATGAAATGACAAAAGAGGATGTGCTGGTCATCTTAAAGCAAATCCCATGGACCTGATCAAGGGTATCTGAGGACATTGTGGGAAGTTAGGGAAAAGTTTGCAGGGGCCCTGGCAGAGATGTTTATATTCTCCTTAGACATGGGTGAGGTACTGGAAGACTTGAAGATGTCTCATGTTGTACATTTATTCAAGAAAGCCTGCAAGTACAAGCCATAGGGGAGATAAAATTGGATTAGTAGAAGGAGGCATAGGGTGGTAGTGGAGGGTTTGTTTTTCAGAATGGAAGCCTGTGACCAGCAATGTGCAGCGGGAATTGGTGTTGAGTCCACTTCTATTTATCATATATATTAACATATATCCCATCAGAATCAGGTTTAATTTCACTGGCATATGTTGTGAAATTTATTGTGTATATCACATTAACTGGAAGGTCACATCAGTGATTCCAATTCTATGGCAAAGATAACCAGTATATCCCACAGCACAGCAGGGTATTACTGACATTGACTTTTGGATTTTTGCATTAGCATGAATGCCAGAATTAGTTATTGGTTTAACTGTAAAGCCAAGAGCCCTGATGACTTCACTATCTTTCCAACCACTAACTCTCGTCCATTACTGTAGGGATCACCAATTTGAAGGGAAGAATGCCAAATATTAATTCCTTGCAATGTGACAGCTGGACCAAATGACATTCACAAATACATCTTGGCTCTCAAGGGAATATTGTTTACAACCCACCCCACCACTGAGAACATCATCAAAAGGTGGCATCCATCATTAAGGTTGCGAACCATCCGGGCATAACCTCTTCTCATCACTACCACTGAGGGAGGAGGCACAGGAGCCTGAAGATCCACCCTCAGTGCTTTTGGAGCAGCTTCATCCACTCCGCCAGCAGATTTCTAAATGGTCTCTACGCTCAAGAGCACTGCGTTTGTTGGATTGTTTATACTTTTGTTGTAATTTGTAGTAAGTTTAATGTATTGCATTGTCATCAACATCTTGAGCATTCATTTGCTAGTCAAAAGATCATGAATTTGAGTCTAAAAAGAGCTTCTCACTTGAATGACCCTGGAGAACCTTCACTAGTTCTCAGCTGAATTATAAAAGGTAGCTCCACATTGAAGCAAATTGTTCCTTCTCAGAAGGAGGTAAAAACTGATTAAGTCCATCTCATTCCCTTTGAGAGAGCTTCTTTCCAGCTGATCACACAATAGCATAAATTGCACTTAGGCAGCACTCGTGACTGACAGCACTGTACTCTCTAGAGCTGCGGAGAAGGTTACCATCAAATCTGCCTGAACTAAGATAACATTTTATAGCTGGAAGATATCCAAATGCATTGTTCAATAATTGAATGTAATTTTATTTGGTAAAGAGAAACTTCTTCATGGTTAATGCAGCTTCACTGTCAACAGGGTCAAAATGTTGTTCGATGGCTGTGTTTTGATGCTTCACAAAATTCATTGTGCCAATGATGGAAAATAATTGCTTGCGTTCTTTAAATTCTGCTAAAACAAATTAACAAAATACTGCTACATGCATAGTATCCTGGTTGTTTACAGGAAGTGGAAGTATTAACCATTAACCACAGCTATATTGTGGTTTATTTCAGGTAAAAGTTATACATTTTATACTAGGAGAATTAAAAATTGAATACTTATAGTTATTATAATCAAAGTTCCAAGTAAATTTATTATCATAGTATATATATGTCACTACATACTGCCCAGAGATTTATTTTCTTGGTGGCATTCACGGTAGAACAAAGAATTACAATAGTATCAATGAAAAACTACACATAAATAGATGAATTAAAAAATAAATAGATACATAAAAATAAAAAATAATATTGAGAGCATGAATTGTACAGTCCTTGAAAGTGGTTATGGACTCAGGTCAGAGTTACTTACTTACTGCCCGTTTAGTACAGCAATGAAGTCCTCCATCTCTGTCTGTCCTTGGTCACTCAGATGTAGAAGAATCCTTAATTGCTGTTTCCATAACAGTTCTGTTTTCCCAGCCATGTTTATCAGCCCTGAGCTAAACCCCTGAACCTGGAGTTAGTCCTCTACCCTTAAAGCGTTGGTTCTCTTTGTCTGGCCTCTAACCTTTGACCTGTTTAGCATGGGTGACCCTAACAAGAGCCAAAGCATAAGGCCCTGACTCCAACCAACATAGCTCTCCAGGTCATTGAGGCACACAAGCCTCCAAACCATGACAAGGTTGTGGTTCTCTTGGAGGAGTTCAGAGGTGAGGTGACTGAAATTAGTTCTAAAGTCTGATGGTTGAAGGGTATAATCAGTAACAGGTTAGGCTTTACTATGTTGTTTGTAGATAGAACATAGAAATCTACAGCATATTACAGGCCCTTTGTCCCACAATGTTGTGCCAACCATGTAACCTACATAAAAACTGCCTAGAATTCCCCTACCACATAGCCCTCTATTTTTCTAAGCTCCATGTACCTGTCTAAGACTCCCTTGAAAGACCCTTTCGTATCCACCTACACCACTGTCACTGGCAGTGCATCCCTAGCACCCATCACTCTCTGTGTGAAAAACTTACTCCTGACATCCCTCTTGTACCTACTTCCAAGCACCTTAAAACTATCCCCCTTCATGTTAGCCATTTCAGCACTGGAAAAAGCCTCTGGCTATCCATGCCATCAATGCCTGTCATCATCTTATACATCTCTATCAGACCACCTCTCATCGTCCGTCGCTCCAAGGATAAAAGGCCAAGTTCACTCAACCTATTCTCATAAGAAATGCTCTCCAATCCAGGCAACATCCTTGTAAATCTCCTCTGCACTCTTTCTATAGTATCCACATCCTTCCTGTGGTGACCTACCAGTTGGTAGATTAAGATCTACTGTATGTCAGGGCCTCAATTATTCATCATATTTATAAATGACTTAAATGACAAGATTGAAAGCCATATATCCAACCTACATGATCAAGAAAGAAAGATGACATTGTAAGTAATATAGATCGAAGCATTAAATTAGACAAAAATATTAATAAATTAAGCAAATGGAAAAAAATTGTTGTTCTTAATTCATTCCTATGCAAAAAAAAATGTAAGTTCAACACTGTGATTGGAATTCCCAAATATCTTTCATGTATAATTAGGATGTCAGGGTCAGGGTAGAAAATAGTCCAAAGGCCAAATGGCATGTTTCCCTATATTCAGAGGACTGTAGCACAAGGAGATCAAATAATATTTCAGCTCAGAATGGTCGAGGTTAGACCATGTAAAGGACTGGAGCAGATCTAGCAAATCTAGGACTGGAGCAGACCATAGTTCTTAAATCAGAATCACATATTATTGCTGTCTTATAAGATGTAAAATGTGTTGTTTTTGTGGCAGCAGTACAGTGCTTTCGAGAATACAAGGTAGATTTACTGCAATGATGCGAGGACTGCATGAGTTATGAGAAGAGATTATACAATCTCAGATAACACTTTGTGCTTTTTTAAGAGGTGAGTTAATTTTAAATTCCTTGATATTAAGGATATTACCAGTTAGACAGATAGAAACAACTTCAGTGTCATTGTCTAAAAGTCAGACCCTGGCCTTTAGGGGTGATGCTACAAGTTGAAGGTGGGATTGTTTTCTAGCTCTCATACAAAGACAGAATTCCCACTTGAAATCCTTGACTACAAAAAATTCAGTCTTACATTCAGTTAAAACAGTGAAAGAGAGAGCTGCACTTTCCCAGGCACCAATGCTTTGGACAAACCATTAACACAGCCCACGTTTGCCATCTCAAAACAATGTGAAAGGCTCCTTGGGACTATTTTGAAGAAAAAAAAGTGAATTAATCCATGTTTCAGCTGAAATGCATCACTTAGTGTACACCATTAAAAAAATTAACATTATGATTTGTAGGAGCCCTCTATGTGCAACGCGGTTGTCATATTTCCTACGAAACCTTTGCTTCCAGAGTTTAATTGGCTGCTAAGTACTTGGAGGCATTGTGAAAGGTTAAGTTTTTTTTTGCTGCTGTAGTTAAGTTATCTCCTCTGCCATTCCTTACTCCCCGGTGCTGAGTCAGAGCTTCCAGCACAGTGTGTTAGTGCACGGTGTACCCTACCATCGTGAGTCCATAAATTTTCAGCAACTGATCCAAGGTACAGGATCAGTAAAAATATGTCTGAAAATTATCATGTCAAGAAATTATGCACACTTCAAGCAGGTTGCCCTGTGACCTCGTGTTTTGGCTGCTGTTCAAAAATGTGCCCTCTAGGCAGAACCATTTTCTAGTTTTCTTAGGGAAAACGTACAGGCAGAAGGCAGCAAGTGGGAATAAAGGAGGCCTTTTCTGGTTGGCTGCCAATGACTAGTGGTGATCCTCAGGGGTCAGTTTTGGGACCGCTGCTTTTCACACTGTCTGTCAATGATTTAGATAATGGAATTGGTGGCTTTGTGGCAAAGTTTGCAGATGACACAAAGATAGGTGGAGAGGTAGGCAGTGCTGAGGAAGCAAGGTGATTGCAGCAGGACTTGGCCAAGTTGGAAGAATGGGCAAAAAAGTGGCAGATGGAATACACTGCTGGGAAATGAATGATAATGCATTTTGGTAAAAGGATTATTAGTGCAATTATCTAAATGGGGAAAAGGTTCAAACATCAGAGGTGCAGAGGGACTTGGGAATCCTCGTGCAAGACTCCCAGAAGGTAAATTTACAGGTTGAGTCTGTGGTTAAAAAGGCAACTGCATTGTTGGCATTTATTTAAAGGGAAATAGATTATAAAAGCAAAGAAATAATGCTGAGCCATTATAAGACACTTGTTTGACCACACTTGGAGTATTGTCAAAAATTTTTGACCCCATAACTCAGAAAGGTTGTGTTGTCATTGGAGAGTCCAAAGGAGGTTCACGAGGATGATTCTGGGAATTAAGGTGTTAACATATGAGGAGCATTTGGCAGTTTTGGGCCTGTACTCACTGGAATTTTGAAAAATGTGGGGGGGGGGTTGGTGGTTTCATTGGAATCTACCAAATGTTGAAAGGGCTAGATAAGGTAGATGCAAAGAGGATGTTTCCAATAGTGGGAGTATCCAGAACTAGAGAGCACAGCCTCAAAATTGAGGGAGACTTTTTAGAACAGAATTAAGGAAGAACTTTTTTTACCCAGAGAGTAGTGAATCTGTGGAATGCTCTGCCAGGGATTGCAGTGGAGGCTAAGTCAGTGGGTATATTTAAGGCAGAAGTTTTCTGATCGGTCAGCGCATCAAAGGATATGACGAGAAGGCAGGTGTATGGAGTTGAGCGGGATCTGGGATCAGCCATGATGGAATGGCAGAGCAGACTCGATGGGCTGAATGGCCTAATTCTGCTCCTATGTTTTTCGGTCTTATGGTCTAAAAGGCAAAGTTACAAAATGTAAAGACACTGAGTGACACTAACCACATGTAACTGTAATCCGAATTAAAAAAGACTGGGAAGTTTCTTTCCCAGCAATATTGTGGTGTTTGTCCTCTATCACAATAACTGTTTAATATGTCACCAAGCCACGAATGCCTATGTTCACTGGTAACTTTCATCCTCAAATCTGTGCTAGACTCAAGCCCCATTCCAAAGACTAGGCTGACACCCCACACAATAACAGGGAAACTGCTTGCCTTCTCTGGATGAGATGTCAAACAATATTGAGGTTGTCTTTTGTCTTTTCAAGCAAAAGACCTCTTGCAATTCCAATGATGAAAAGAGATCTGACCAGCAATGCCCTGTCAGTGTTGACCATGACAAGCTGCTGCTGTTGCCATGGTGTAGACAAAGGAAATGATTATGGTGGTCAGTGGTTTACCGTTCTAACAGACAACACACACAAAACGCTGGTGGAATGCGGCAAGCCAGGCAGCATCTATTGGAAGAGGTACAGTCGACGTTTCGGGCCGAGACCCTTCATCAGGACCCATAGACTACAACCCGCTGTTGTAGTCTGGCGTACTGACCTCTACCTTGCTGAGGCACAGCGACAATTCGCGGATACCTCCTCTTATTTACCTCTTGATCATGACCCACTAAGGAGCACCAGGCTTATCAGCTCAGGGGATCTCCCATCCACTGCTACCAACCTTATAGTTCCCACACCCCGCACTTCCCGTTTCTACCTCCTACCCGTCCTGACAAAAGGTCTCAGCCTGGAAAGTCGACTGTACCTCTTCCAATAGATGCTGCCTGGCCTGCTGCATTCACCAGCACTTTGTGTGTGTTGCTTGAATTTCCAGCATCTGCAGATTTCCTCGTGTTTACTGATCTAACAGAAATCCTTTGCCTTGGATGGTTCCAACTCCCAGAGCACTACGGCTGAACCAGTTCAGGGGAATAAAGAGAATTCCAGCAGAATCCTTATTGGTGCTGTCTAGATAATGAAAATCCTTTAGGGGTTGGAGGAATGAGGCTCACTGCTGAGTATCTTGGCTCCAACCCAGATACCACTTCATTTATGTAGCCATTTTACTTCAGTTTCTGGCCAATACTGGAAATCTAAAGTGAAAACAGGCAGTGCTAGAAATTCTCAGTAGCTCATCTGTAAAAAGAAAAACAGAGTTAACACGTTCACTGTTTCTCTCGCCATAGATGCTGCCTGAAAAGCTGACCATTTTGTATGGCTCCCATAATGTTGATGGTGGTGATTCGATGATGATGAATTAATTCAGTATGAACCACCAGTGCTTACACGCCCTTTTATTTTATCGATTAACACTGTTCAGTGCCTGCAAAACATAACATTTCCTTTACTGTTTGGAAGACCAAGCCTAGAGGTTGCTCAGGTCCTGCTGCTTGTAGCCAAGGATTGCTCCATTCTTTGAGGAATACAGCTGAACCCCTGCAAACATGAGGAGACAGCTCGATGAAGCTGCCAGTGATGCTTAGGAGGAGATGCTGCCCTAGGTAACTCTTCTTGCAAGCCTAAAGGCAATTAGTTTCCAATAACCACAGCAGGCTTTCTGTGTGCCAAACATAACACCAGCTACTGGGGAGTACTGCTCTAATCCACAATGACTTTATCTTAATAACAGCTTCTTAGTGTCATAATCAGTGTAATACTACATTGACTTCTTCACACAGGGAGTGGTGAATCTGTGGAATTCTCTGCCACAGGAAACAGTTGAGGCCAGTTCATTGGCTATATTTAAGAGGGAGTTAGATGTGGCCCTTGTGGCTAAACGGATCAGGGGGTACGAAGGGAAGGCTGGTACAGGGTTCTGAGTTGGATGATCAGCCATGATCATACCGAATGGCGGTGCAGGCTCGAAGGGCCAAATGGCCTACTCCTGCACCTATTTTCTATGTTTCTATGTTTGACGTGATGAGCATAACACCAAAGATGGCGATAGATTAGAAATAGATAATACCCAATGTAGGAATTGTGAGGTTGAGATATTCTAAAGTGTATTTTTTCACATTTTGTAGACAGGAAGATAAAATACATTGGATTTAATTGGCATCAATATGGATTATGCACCACTTGTGGGAAAAATGGCTTTTATCGATTGAATGGACATTTTTCATCCATGTTCTTCGATTGTCAACAGTGAATTTGTTCAGAACTGAAACTAATAAGTTATGTAAGTCAGGATAAAAATGCATTTTTAGCATTATCTTTATTTACTGCCTAACTTGCTGAGTTCCTCCAGCATTTTTTGTGTGTTGCTCTTCACTACCTCTTGTTATTTTAAAGAATTATTTGGACTTCTTTCTAGTAGCAGTAATGTTCCATAGAGTTAATGTCTCCATCACCTATTTCCTCTTTCTATGGTCCGGTTTGGTGATGATTACTCCTCATCACCGATTTAATCAGACCCTTTGCCCCACAAACTATCCATTTACACTCATCCTACACCAGTTCCATTTTATTCTTAACACATTCCCATTGTACTGATCATCTACTGACCAGGAACAATTTACAGAAGGTAGAGAAAGCATGTGATATGTTAAGGGCACAAGGTTTGCTGCTGCAAGTGGGAAAGATGGGAATAGGTGGTAGAATGTTCAATTGGATTCAAGATTTTTTAATGTGATAGGAAGCTACAAATTATGACGGGAACATTCTTTCAGGAGCATGAGACAGAGAATGGGAATCCATAGGGGTGTGTTTGTAGTGCACACCTCCTCTTCTGATATCTGTTAGGGTCTATGAAGTTGATGCTGCTTTGTCTCACTTCTGTAGACCCTGTGTCCATCTCCCGAGTAAATACAAATGAAAACAAAATGTTTAAGATCCCCCTCATCTCTCTTGGCACCATGCATAGATTACCATTCTGATCTTCCAGAGACCAATTTTTTACCTTGCTATCCTTTTGCTCTTAGCAGGTCTGTAGAGTCCCTTGGGATTCTCCTTCACCTTGTTTGCTAGAGCAACCTCATGCCTTCTTTTAACCCTCCTGATTTCTTTCTTTAAGTGGTCTCTTGCAGTTCTTATACTATCACTGAATCCCGTACTATCAACAACCTGGGGGTTACCATTGACAGGAAACTGAACTGGTCTAGCCATATAAACACTGTGGCTACCAGAGCAGGTCAAAGGCTAGGAATCCTGTGGCATGTAACTCACCTCCCAACTCCCCAAATCCTGTCCACCATCTACAAGGCTCGAGTTAGGGGTGTAATGGAATACTCGCCACTCACTTGCATGAGTGCACCTCCATCAACACTCAAGAAGCTTAACACCATCCAGTACAAGGCAGCTCACTTGAGTGGTACCCCTTCCACAAGCATCCACATTCCTCCACCATCGATGAACAGTTGCAGCAGTTTATACCATCTACAAGATGCACTGCAACAACACGTACCGTTCCTAAGGCAGCACCTTCCAGACCCACGACCACTACCATCTAGAGGGACAAGAACAGCATATACCTGGGAACACCACCACTTGCAAATTCCCTTCCAAGTCACTCACCATCCTGACTTGGAAACATATCGCCGTTCCTTCATTGTTGCTGGGTCAAAATCATGGAAATCCACGCCCCCCCCAACAGCATTGTGGATGAAACTACACTTCAGGGACTGCAGCGGTTCAAGAAGGCAGCTCAACACCACCTTCTCAAATAAAGGAGGAGGGGTTGGTGTTACTAGTTAGGGAAAATGTTACAGCAGTGCTTAGTCAGGACAGACTAGAGAACTCATCTAGAGAGGTATTATGGGTGGAACTGAAAAATAAGAAAGATATGACCATATTAATGGGGCTATATTACAGAACACCCGACAGTCCTAGGGATTTAGACTGTTGCAAGAAACATCAGGTTGTTATAGTAGGTGATTTTAATTTTCCACATATTGACAGGGACTCCCATACAGTAAAAGGACTAGATAGGATAGAGTTTGTCAAATGTGTTCAGGAAAGTTTTCTTAATCAGTATGTAGAAGTCCAAAGAAGAGGGAATGAGACAGGGCAGGTGACAGAAGTTTGTGTAAGGAAACACTTTGCATTTAGTGATCACAATGCCATTAGTTTCAAAGTAAATATGCAAAAAGATAGATCAGGGCCACGGGTTGAGATTCTAAATTGGAGAAAGGCCAATTTTGATGGTATCAGAAAGGATCTGGCAAGTGTGGATAGGGACAGGCTGTTTTCCGGCTTGGTACATGGAAGGCCTACAAAAGGGTAATTTTGAGAATAAAAAGCTTGTATGAAAGTTAAAGTTAACAGGTGTAGGGAACCTTGGTTTTCAAGGGATATTGAGGCCCTGTTAAGGATAAAAAGAAGGTGCATAGCAGGTGTGGGCAGGGAGGAACAAGTGAGGTATTTCTGGAGTATAAGAAATGCAAGCAAACACTTACAAAAGAAATTGGGGTGGGGCAAAAATAAAGGCATGAGGTTGCCCTAGCAGACAAGGTAAAGAGCAAAAGGTTTGCAGGGAACAAAATTGGCGCTCTGGAAGATCAGAATAGTGATTCATGTGTGGAGCCAAAAGAGATGGGGGAGATATTAAAAGAATTTTTTGCATCTGTATTTACTCGGGAGACGGACACAGAGTCTATAGAAATGAGGCAAAGCAGCATCAACTTCATAGACCCTAACAGACATCAGAAGAGGAGGTGTTTGCTGTCCTGAGTTCAATTAGGGTGGATAAATTCCCAGAACCTGACAAGGTGATCTCTTGGACCCTGCAGGAGGCAAGTGCAGAAATAGTCAGGGCCCTAGCAACGATCATTTAAACACCCTTCGTGACAGGTGAGGTACCAAAGGTTTGGAGAATAGCCAATGTTGTTCTGCTGTTTAAGGAAAACTCTAAATATAAACCACCAGATTATAGGCCTGACATCAGTAGTGGGAAAGTTATTGGAAGGTAATCTAAGGGACTGGAAAGGAAGTATTTGGATAGACATGGACTGATTAAGGATAGTCAGCATGGCTTCATAAGTCCATAGGTCCTTGATAGGTTTTTTAAGGAAGTTACTAGAAAAGTGGATGAAGGCAAGGCAGTGGATATTGTCTACATGGACTTTATCAAGGCATTTGCTAAAGATCTGGTAGAGGGGACCAAGTGTGGTGTCTCTAAGTTTGCTGATAAAACTAAATTGAGTGGAAAAGCAAATTGTGCAGAAGATATGGAGAGTCTGCAGAGAGATATAGATAGGTTAAGTGAATGGGTAAGGGTCCGGCAGATGGAGTACAATGTTGGTAAATGCGAGGTCATCCACTTTGGAAGGAAAAATGGAAGAGCAGATTATTATTTAAAAGGTAAAAATTTTCAGCATGCTGCTGTGCAGAGGGATTTGGGAGTGCTTGTGCATGAATCACAAAAGGTTGGTTTGCAGGTGCAGCAGTCTATCAAAAGGCAAATGGAATGTTGGCCTTCATTGCCAGAGGGATTGAATTTAAGAGCAGGGAAGTTATGCTGCAGCTGTACAGGATACTGGTAAGGCCGCACGTAGAGTACTGCATGCAGTTCTGGTCTCCTTACTTGAGAAAGGATATATTGGCTTTGGAAGCGGTGCAGAAGAGGTTCACCAGGATGATTCCAGAGATAAGGGGTTCCAGAGATACTATGAAGAGAGATTGAGTTACCTGGGACTGTACTCACTGGAATTCAGAAGAATGAGAGGAGATCTTATAGAAATATATAAAATTACGAAAGGGATAGATAAGATAGAGGCAGGAACTTCCACTGATAGGTGAGGCTAGTACCAGGGGATATAGTCTCAAGATCTGGGGGAGTAGATTTAGGACAGAGATGAGGAGGAACTGCTTTCCCTAGAGAGTGGTAAATCTGTGGAATTCTCTGCCCATCGAAGCAGTGGAGGCTACCGCAGTAAATATATTTAAGACAAGGTTGGATCAACTTTTGCATAGTAGGGGAATTATGGGGAAAAGGCAGGTAGGTGGAGATGAGCCCATGGCCAGATCAGCCATGATCTTATTGAATGGTGGAGCAGGCTCAACGGGCCAGATGGCCAACGCCTGCTCCTATTTCTTATGTTCTTATTTGATATGGTCCCACATGGGAGCATTGTCAAAAGTTTCAGTTGCTCGGCATTCAAGATGAGTTAGAAAATTGGATTGGACATTACCTTTCTGGGAGAAGCCCGAGAGTAGATGTAGATGTCTGCCTCTCTGACTGGAGGCCTGAGACTAGTGGTATATCGCTGGGATCACTGCTGGCTCTGTTGTTGTTTGTCACCTATATGGATGATCTAGATGATAATGTGGTTAACTGCATCAGCAAATTTGCAGATGACACCAAGATTGGGAGTGTAGTGGACAGCAGGGAAGGCTATCATGGCTTGCAGTGGGACCTGAAACAGCTGGAAAATAGGCAGAAATATGGCAGATGGAATTTAACAGACAAGTGTGAGGTCCTGTACTTCGATAGGACCAGCCAAGGCAAGTCTTACATAGTGAATAGTGAACAATGGATACTGAAGAGTACGGTAAAACAAAGGGAGCTGGGGATACAGGTCCATAATTCAATGAAGGTCATGTCACAGGTCAATAGGGCCGCAAAGAAAGCTTTTGGCACATTGGCCTAATTAAAGTATTGATTACAGGAGATGGGATGTTATGTTGAAGTTGTATAAGACATTGGTGAGGCCTATTTTGAAGTATTGTGTGCATGTTTGGTCACCTACCTACAGGAAAGATGTAAATAAGGCTGAAAGAGTACAAAGAAAAATTACAAGGTTGTTTTCAGGTCTGTAGGGCCTGAGTTATAAGCAAAGATTAAATAGGTTAGGAGTTCCTTGGAATGTAGAAGAGTGAGTGGAGGTATAAAAAATTATGAGGGGTATAGATGGGATAAATGCAAGCAGGCTTTTTTCACTGAGGTTGGGTGGGGCTATAACCAGAGGTCATAGGTTAAGGGTGAAAGGTGAAACGTTTAAGGGGAACATGAAGGGAAACTTCTTTAGACATGTCAGAATCCACAAGACCAAAAAGTGAGCAAGTCATCCTTGATTCCAAGAGACTGTCAAAGAAGAGCTTCGTTTGGTTGAGGTGGTCTTACTGGAATAAGTAAAGTTCTGCAGTTGAATAATTAATCAATGTTTATTAGCAGTTATGAAGAAATTTTCCATCCAAGCCTGGTTTGTCTGCAATACACTCAATCTTTTAATCATACTTGTTTATAGCCATGTATTCACACATGGCTCTAGACAAGGACATAAAGAATTCTTAAATAATTAGGTTGTTTTTGGTTATTGCTATTGGAATTGCAGCTGTTTTCCTCTGGCGCAATGGATCAAAGTCAAAGATACTATCTCTGTTCACCACCTTCATCAAACAAATTCATAAACTTCCTGCTGTCTGTACTGACCAACTTAATTAACTGCACATGTAGTAAATATATAGACGAAGCAGAAAGTAAGGTGATAAATGCTCTGTTGTTAAAGGCAAAACTATCAAAATCAATCATTGTCAAAAGTTGGAAAGTAAACAGAACAATGGAAATGCCAACTGAATGTTATGGCATCAGCAAGTAAGATGAAAATACCTATTAGCTATAAATATTTGTACCTGTTGCTTGGTTTTAGGTTATGAAGCCTCTATAAAACTTTTTGAATAAAAATATTCTCCGAATATTAAAATGATGTATTGGGCTGTTGTAAAAGTAAAGAAATTCTTAAACTGCCATTTCACCAAGCATTGAGTGTGGAGTTATTCATTTATTTAACAATATTTACAGCTGCTTTATTGTGTCTGTACAAAAGAACAAATTTTAGATGTCCAAACATTCATTTTCCAAACACTTAAAATGTTACAGAGAAATGTTTGTACTTTGTTAAGGAAAGTAAGATATTAAGTAATAGACCACTTTCCAAATAAAAGTAGTCTTCTTCTTCTTCTTCTTCTTCCTGTTTAGACGCATCTAGGCGTATTACAGCCCTCCACAGGATGTATAATTAATTATAGAACTTCAAGGAACTCAAATTCTCAAATACAACCTAGTCTCACGTATAAACTGAATGATAGACTCTTCAATCAGATGTTGATTCTCTTGATGGCCAAACAAAGATTTAATAGAAAACCAAGATAAATTTAAGCCAGATAGCCTCTTGAACAACATGCTTCTTTCAATTTTGTATCAATTACAGCTCAGCAAAACATGCTGGACTGTCTCTGGACTACCAAAGTCACATAATCCAGTAGGATGTTTTCCTCAAACAACAGGAAATCTGCAGATGCTGGAAATTCAAGCAACATACATCAAAGTTGCTGGTGAACGCAGCAGGCCAAGCAGCATCTATAGGAAGAGGCGCAGTCGACGTTTCAGGCCGAGACCCTTCGTCAGGATAGGATGTTTTCCTATTATCTTTAAATAATAGTTCAACCCACAATGCCCCAACCCAAGTCTTGTATCTCTATGACTTAGAAGGTGACAGTCTGAGACCTTTTTAACTAGTGGGTGACGAGAAAAATAATGCCTGCCCCTTAATTCATTTTTCCAATCCTCCTGCCACTTCTTCTCTATACCTTTTTTAATCCTACTTCTTAATTCTGCTCTGCCTAGGGGAACTCTAATTTCTACTTGCCTGCTCTGTAAGGAAGACTTTGCAATGTCATCCACAATTTCATTTCCCTCCACCCCAGCATGCCCAGGTATCCATGAAAATCTAACTGCACAGCCCATCTTCTCTACTCTAAACAACACTAAGAGAATCTCAATAACTATGTCAGGATAAGCTTTAGATTTACTCCCTTTTACAGACTCTAAGGCAGCAGCAGAATCCGAACAGATGATAACCCTATGTGGTCAAGAGTCTTCTATCCACCATAAGGCCCAGAGGATTGCTAATAATTCTGTTGCAAAGACAGAAACACCATCTGAAACCCGGTGACCAATCTTAACTCCAAGAAATAAAAAAAAATCTTGATTACTTTGTGTGTATATATAGGCTGGTGCATGATTAAACAAAGATAACAAACAGGATGCTAATGATCAACGACATAATGAGTCGAACGAACTAAACTAATTAACTGAAATAGAAACAGGTGTAGAAGGAATCAAACTGGGCAAAGGACAACCAACACACACAAAATGCTCGAGGAACTCAGCAGGCTAGGCAGCATCTGTGGAAAAAAGTACAGTTTATGTTTTGGGGTGAGACCCTTCCAAAGATGCATCCATAGATGCTGCCTGGCCTGCTAAGTTCCTCCAGCATTTTAGATGTGTTGCTTTGATTTCCAGCATCTGCAGTTTTTCTCTTGTTTGTGAAAGGATAACCAACTGTGGTGTTGCCTATTGTTAACCTGGGAAGGATCTGATGCTGCCAAGTAGCTACAGGCTTTTGTTCTCACCTCTTCACTTTGCAAAATAATGGAGAAAACTACAGCAATGAGACTGATATTGGTTTTACAGAAGAGAGAATTACTTAAGGCTGATTTATACTTCTGTGTCAAATTGACGCCGTTGGTATGGCGTAGCTGCAAACCATACGCAGTGCCTACGTGGATCCCTACGCCGTAGCCTGATGCACTCCTCTCCCAAAATGTAACTACACGTCACGGCAACACAGACCGCAACAGCTGTGATTGGTCCGCTTGGCAGCATCGCATTTCTTCCTACGCTGTCATAGCTTCCCATCGGGCAACTGAAGGACAGGGAAGGAACTCTGGCTGCAATGCTTTCCATAAAGCTTTACAGACCTCCGAAATTATGGAGGACACATTTCGCTTTCACGAAAAAAGACGCTCGCTTTAAACTTGTTTACCCTGAGAAAGACTATCATGACCATGTAGCCTTGCGCAAATTGCAGAGCGATGCAGACACACCAACGCACAAGTATAAATGGTCACAACGCGCGTAGGCCACTTGCGTAGGTTACGGTGTCGATTTGACGCAAAAGTATAAATCAGCCTTAAGTCACTACCAATGTGGTTTACATAAAGGGAGATCTATATATGATGCACTTGCACTACAGGGAAATTATATTTGGAAAGCTTTTATAGTAAAAGAATCAGTAAGGAGCTGTAATACTGCCTCTGTGGTAAGATCTGTGTAAACAGCGTTATCAGCAATGAGAGAATGGTCTTCAGACTGGGGTTTAAAATTTTCTGTTTCTGAGTCAAAATATGTGTTTCTTACTCAGAAACATGGGTTAGACAATACTCACTTTACTCTGTATGGGTGTTCCGTGTTGAAAACTTGGGGTTATGGTTAGATGCCAGATTGACTTAGAGAATACATATAAAGTTTTTGGAGGATAAAGATAAGCAGGTCATTAACTTTTTGCAGTGTATGACTGTGTATTACTGGGGAGCTTCTAGGGGTGTGCTACTGACAAATTATCATTCTTTAATGAGCTCTTGCTGGACTATGGTTGTATGAATTATGAGGAGGCAGCCTGTTCAGTTTTATATAGGTTGGATGTCCTACAGGCCAGTGCACCTAGAATCTGTAGTGGAGCATTCCGAACCAACATTGAGATGCATTGGTGGTTGAACTAGGCAAGATGCCTCTTGACCTGCGGAGAAGAAAATTGACCCTTGCGTGCTGGATTTCCATAGTAGGGTAGAGGACGTCCCATTTCACATATTCAGTTTTAATAGATTGTTGGGAATATACCAGCAAGGTGGTAAATGTTTTGGGTGGATAATTAGGGAATATGTGTGAGATGGTCTTGGGGATTTGTGGATTAGCCCAACAGTGACCTGGCCAGGAGTTCCACTTTGGAAATTTCCAGATGTGGGAATAAATTTGTCATTACTGGGGGATGGACAGGGTCTTGTGGGTGGTGAGAGGGTGTCTGGTAACTTAAAACAGCAGTATTTTTCCTTTTATCCTACCTTTACAAAGTGCGCTGAAGACCCAGTTGGTAACCAGGTGAGCTCAGGGATATTTATCCCCTGGTTTAATGCTGAGGCGGGGAAAAGGCTGACAGAATTTATGGCTGTTATCATTAGTTTACAATGGGTTGAACAAGCTAAGCCAGGTAGAGTCGTGGTCTGCTCAGATTCTGCCTCAGTACTACAGAGTTTGGATCAAAGTGTTCAAGGAGACCTGATCCGTTGACGGAAGTGTATTACAATTTATATGTTCTGGAGAGTGCAGGAAGAGTAGTACAGTCTTGTTGGGTACCTACACATCTGGGTGTATCGGGTGATGAAAGGGCAAATGTTACAACAAAACAGGCACTTACTAAGTCAGAGGCAGATATTACAGTCAATATACGTAGGAGAGTATGAAGCCAAATCTTGTATTAGGTTGGCTGGGATTAGAACATGACAGAATGTATGGGATAGGAGTGGTGCAGGGAGGTGGTATCACAATTTGTTTCCATCATTTCGGGGGAGGCACCTTTTCTGAAGGAACAGGAGGGAAGATGTGTGGTTGGCAAGACTGAGGTTTGGACAGACAGTATGGGTTTGCACTCCATTTTGGCACTTGTTGGTAAACATGGAAATAGGTGGTGTGCGTTAGGTAAGGTACTAGAAACACTGGAACATGTGATCATGGTGTGCCACAGATTCTCATCAGAACATAGGAAGCTGTTTAGGCCATTAATGTGTAGATCTGGGTGCCTAGGTTGCAGGATATTCTGTGAGCTGAAGCAAGAATGATTAAGTCATGTAGGGCCCTGGTAAATTTTTAATTAAGGCGGGTTTGGGAGGCAGGATTGATCCCCATTATGACTTCTGTCATACTCCATTACAGTAGGTGGCCTTCCTGATAGGTGTGACCCACCATTAGCACAAAAGAAGAACAAGGACAACCAAACTAAAAGTGGGGGCATGGCAAATGTGACAGTTTATCCTTTAAATCATCAATTCGTACACCATGGCAAGAGCAAGCATGGCAACAAGACACAAGGTGGTCATCCCACATCAGCAAGGTCTCTCCAAAGCAGAAAGTTGGCAGCAGATGAGAGTTTCCAGATGTGCTGTGCAAGCTCTTCTGAAGAAGTACAAAGAAACGGAAAGGCTGGGGACCAGAAATCCAATGTTCAGACACGAAAACTGAGTGCAGCAGGCAAGAGGTACATCAAATTGATGTCTCTTGTAAATCAGAAGTCCAGTACTGCTCTGAACTCACAGAAACCACTAGAACACAAGGACACCCCTCTACAATCCAGAGAACTCTTGTCAGAAGTGGTCTTCACAGAAGAATTGCCGTCAAAAGGCCATTCCTCTAAAGTAGAAATAAAGCTAAGAGAATCACCCTCGCACAAAGGTACAAGGACTGGGGAGCTGAACAATGGCAACAAGTGATCTCGACTGATGAGTCAAAATTTTAAGACCAAAAGACATAGCAGCAGAATTAAGGCATTTGTCCCATCAAGTCTGCTCCACCATTCAAACATGGCCGATCATTTATTCCTCTCCTCAACCCCATTCCCCAGCCTATTCCCTGTAACTTTTGATACCGTGTCTAAACAAGAAATTATCAATCTTTGTCTTAAATACACCCAATGACCTTGCCTCCACAGCTGCCTGTGGCAATAAATTCCACAAATTCACCACCCTCTGATGAAAGAAACTTCTCCGCATCTCTGTTTTAAATGGACACCCCTCTATCCTGAGGCTGTATCTTCTCATCCTCGACTCCCCCCACCATGAGAAACATCCTTTCCACATCTACTCTGTCTAGGCCAGTGGTCCCCAACCTCTGGGCCGTGGACCAATACATTGCTGCGAAGAATGCAGCGGTACAGTTGTAGCCAGAACGCACCCAGCATATCTTTAAGAAAAAAGCCGAAATAAACAAGCTAATTAATTAGGTGCCACCCGGCACGTAATTGTTGGCCCAGATCAGAGGCGATTGCCAATTGCATCGCCTCTGATCTGGGCCGATGTTTACGTGCCAGGCGGCACCTAATTAATTAGCTTGTTTATTTCGGCTTTTTTCTTAAAGATGTGCTGGGTGGGTCCCAGCTACCGCTGCACCCCTGCATGCCTTGCAGCCCGGTATCGGTCCGTGGCTTGGAGGTTAGGGACACTGGACTAGGCCTTTCAACATTCGAAAGGTTTCAATGAGATCCCCACTCATCCTTCTAAATTCCAGTGAGTACATACGCACAGCCATCAAAAGTTCCTCATATGATAACCCTTTCATTCCCAGAATCAACCTTGTGAACCACCTCTAAACCCTCTCAAATGCCATCACAAATTTTCTTCGATGAGGAGCCCAGAACTGTTCACAATACCTAAGGTGAGGCCACAGCAGTGCCTTAGAAAACCTCAGCATCACATCCCTGCTCATGTATTCAACACCTCTTGAAATGAATGCTAACATTGCATTTGCCTTCCTCATCAGCGGCTCAACCTGCAAGTTAACCTTTATTAACTCCCAAGTCCTTTCCTGCACATTTATCTCCACTACCAAAGTGTATGACCATGCATTTTCCAACATTGTGTTTCATTTGCCACTTTCTTGCCCACTCGCCTAATATGCCTAAGTCCTTCTGCAGCCACCTGTTTCCTCAACACTACCTGCCCCTCCACCAACCTTTGTATCATCTGCAAACTTGGCAACAAAGCCATCTATTCCATCATCTAAATCAATGATATACAGCATAAAAAGAAGCACTCGCAACACCAACCCCTCCGGAAAACCACTAGTCAATGGCAGCCAACCAGACAAGGATCCTTTTATTACCACTTGCTGTCTCCTCCCAATCAGACAATGTTCTAACCATGCCATTAACTTTCCCGAAATACCATGGGCTCCTAACTTGATAAACAGCCTCATGTGTGGCACTTTGTCAAGGGCCTTCTGTAAGTCCAAATATATAGCATCTACTACATCCCCTTTATCAATCCTACGTGTAATCTCCTCAAAGGATTCCAACAGGTTTGTCAGGCAAGATTTTCCCTTAAGGAAACCACGCTGACTTTGTCCTATCTTGTCTTATGTCACCAAGTACTCCATAACCTCATCCTTAACAATTGACTCCAACATCTTCCCAACCACTGAGGTCTGGCTAATTGGTTTATAATTTCCTTTCAGCTGCCTTCTTCCTTTCTTAAAGAGTGGAATGACATTTGCGATTTTTCAGTCCTCTGGCACCATGCCAGAGTACAATGATTTTTGAAAGATCATTTCTAATGCCACCACAATCTCTAATGCTACCTCTTTCAGAACGTTAAGGCGCAGTTCATCATCTGGTCTGGGTGACTTATGAACCCCAGATCTTTCAGCTTTTTGAGTACCTTCTCCCTTGTAATAGTAACTGCACTCACTTCTCTTCCTTCACACACTACAACATCTGGTACACTGCTAGTATCTTCCACAGTGAAAACTGATGCAAAACACTCATTTAGTTTATCTGCTAACTCCTTGTCCCCTGTTATTATTTCTCCATCCTCATTTTCTAGCGGTCTTATATCTACTCTCATTTCTCTTTTATTTTTTACATACTTGAAAAAGCTTTTACTAGCTACTTTGATATTGTTTGCTAGCTTGTTGTCATATAATGAAGGTGTTAACATATGAGGAGTGTTTGGCAGCTTGGGCCTGTACTCATTGGAACTTAGAAGAATGTGTGGGGATCGCATCAAAACCTACCAAATGTTGAAAGGACTAGATAAGGTGGATATGGAGAGGATGTTTCCTATGGTGGGGGTATCCAGAACTACAGAACACAGCCTCAAAATTGAGTGGTGACACTTCAGAACAGAGGTAAGGAGGATTTTTTTTTTGCAGGGAGTAGTAAATCTGTGGAATGCTCTGCCACAGACTGTGGTGAAGGTCAAGTCTGAGCGTATATTTAAGGCAGAAGTTGATCGTTGCCTGATCAGTCAGGGCATCAAAAAATATTGTGAGAGGCAGATGTATGAGGTTGAGTGGGATCTAGGATCAGCCATGATGGAATGGCAGAGCAGACTTGATGGGTTGAATGGCCTAATTCTGCACCCATGTCTTAGGGTCTTATAGTCTTAGTTCATCTTTTCCCTTCTAATGATTCTTTTAGTTGCTCTCTGTAGGTTTTTAAAAGCTTCCCAATCCTCTATCTTCCGACTAATTTTTTGCTTTGTCGTATGCCTTCTCTTTTGTTTTCACATTAGTTTTGACTTTCCTTGTCAGCCATGGCTGTACTATTTTGCCATTTGAGTATTTCTTCATTGTTGGAATACATCTATCCTGCACCTTCTCATTTTTTTTCCAGAAACTCACGGCATTGTTGCTTTGCTGCCATGACTGCTAGCATCTCATTCCAATTTAATTTGGCTAACTCCTCTCTCATAGCAATGTAATTTCCTTTACTCCACTGAAATATTGCTAAGTCAAACCTTCATTTCTCCCTATGAAATTCATAGTTGAATTCAATCATATTGTGATCACTGCCTCCTAACGGTTCTTTAACCTCAAGCTCCCTAATCACCTCTGGTTCATTTACATAACACCCAATCCAGTATAGCTGATCCCCTAGCAGGCCGAATGATAAATTGCTCTAAAAAGCCATCTTGTAGGCATTCAACAAACTCACTCTCTTGAGATCCATTTCCAAACAGATTTTCCCAATCAACCTACATGTTGAAATCTCTTATGACTATCATAACATTGCCCTTTTGACACTCCTTTTCTATTTCCTGTTGTACTCTGTGGTTCACATCCCAACTACTGTTGGGAGGCCTGTGTATAACTGCCATCAGGAGCTTTTTACCCTTGTAATTTCTTAACTCAACCCACAAGGATTCAACATCTTCTGATCCTATGTCACATCTTTCTACTGATTTGATGCCATTCTTTACCAGCAGAGCCACACCACCCCTCTGCCTACCTTCCCATCCCTCGGATACAATTCGTAATCTTGGACATTTAGCTCTCAACTACAACCAACCTTCGGCCACGATTCAGTGATGGCCACAACATCATACTTGACAATCTGTAATAGTTCAACAAAATCATCCGCCTTATTTCTTATACTCTGTGCATTGAGATATAACACTTTGAGTACTATATTTGCTACAATCTTTGATTCTGCATCCCTAATGCACTGATACTCACCCTGCTGGCTGCAACTATGTCCTATCATCCACCTGCCCTTCTTGATAGTCTGACTGCATGCTATCTTTGTTATTTTACCAACCATCCTATCCTGTGTCCCTTCACTCTGGTTCCCATTCCCCTGCCAAATTAGTTTAAACCCTACCGAACAGCTCTAACAAACTTGCACGTGAAAATACTGGTTCTCCTCTGGTTCAGGTGCAACCCTTCACTTTTGAACTGATCATACCTCCCCCAGAAGAGATCCCAATAATCGAGGAACTTGAAGCCCTGCCCCCTGCACCAGCTTCGCAGCCAGGCATTAATCTGCCAAATCATCCTGTTTCTAGCCTCACTGGCGCGTGGCACAGGCAGCAATCCCAGAAGCTCCTGCTTCTCAGCTTTCTACCTAGCTCTCTAAATTCTCTCTTCAGGACCTGCTTGCTTTTGTTTCCTATGACGTTGGTACCAATCTGTACCAAGACATCTGGTTGCTCTGCCTCCCTCTTTAAAATGCTGTGGTCGTGATCCAAGATGTCCCTGACCCTGACACCTGGGAGGCAACATACCATCCGGGTGTCCCTACACATTTATAGGATCTCTTGTCTGTTCTTCTGATTATTGAGTCCCCTACCACCACTGCTCCTCTTTTCTCCCTCTTTCCCTTTTGCGCTACAGACATGCTCTGTGCCAGTAACCTGCCTATTCACATTTCCATTTCTCCTGACAGTCACTCAGTCCTGCTGAAAGGTTTTGGCCCGAAATATCGACTGTACTCTTTTTCTAGATGCTGCCTGGCCTGCTGAGTTCCTCCAGCATTTTGTGTGGGTTGCTCAGAAATTTTTTGGGTGTCTTTTGAGAACTGTCATAATTTCACTGATGAGCAGAGAAAATCATTCAAAGAAATGAAGTATAGCAGCAGATGGCCAAACTTATTGCTTGAATGGTCTTTATACCAGTAATGTGCCTCACTCGTATTCCCAGGACTAAGGAGTAAGTCAAAAATGGCATTCAATGATGCAATGTTGACAAGCAAAAATTCCAGGTTTCCAAAAATTGCATAAACGTCAGTTGTTCTGACAAATCTTGGAACCAATGGGCACATGGTTAGAACAGGAAGGAGAAGGAGGCCAATCACAAACAAGAGGAAATCTGCAGATGCTAGAAATCCAAGCAACACACACTAAAGCTGGAGGAACTCACCAGGCCAGGCAGTATCTATAGAAAAGAGTAAACAGTCAATGCTTCGGGCCGAGACCCTTCAGCAGGACTGGAGAAAAAAAGATGAGGAGTCAGAGTAAGAACGTGGGGGGAGGGGAGGAGGAAACACAAGTTGATCGGTGAAACTGGAAGTGGGAGGTGTGAAGTAAAGAGCTGGGAAATTGATTGAAAGAGATACAGGGCTGGAAAAGGAGAAATCTGATAGGAGAGGACAGAAGGCCATGGAAGAAAGAAAAGGGGGAGGAGCTCCAGAGGGAAGTGATGGACAGATAAGGCGATAAGTTGAGAGAGGGAAATGGAAATGGAGAAGTGGAGGGGGAGCATTACTGGAAGTTCAAGAAATCAATGTTCATGCCGTCAGGTTGGAGGCTACCCAGATGGAATACAAGGTGTTGTTCCTCCAACCTGAGTGTGGCCTCATCACAACAGTAGAGAGGGCCATGGACTGACATATCAAAATAAGAATGGGAAGTGGAATTAAAATGGGTGGCTGCTAGGAGATTTCTACTTTTTCTGACAGACAGAGCATAGGTCAACTTCCCAGCTCTTTACTTCTCCCCTTCCCCCCAATCCTGTGGTTTCACCCATCACCTTGTGTTTCTTCCTCCCCTCCCCCCATCTTTTAACTCTGACTCCTCACTTTTTTTCTCCAGTTCTGATGAAGGGTCTCAGCCTGAAATGTCGACCGTACTTTTTTCCATGGGTGCTCCTTGGCCTGCTGAGTTCCTCCAGCACTTTTTGTGCGTTGCAAGGAGAAAGAAGGCTCAGTTTGTTTTGACTTCTCAGATGCACACTACCTCAATCAGGGAACTAGGCTGCTCTCAGATTTAACAGCAACAATTAGATGACTGCACCATCAAAAGTATAGTCTGCAGCTCAGGAATTAATGTTGAGAGATGTAAAAGATGGAGTGTCTTCTTCTTTTGAAGAAAAAAAATTGTATAAACTCCTTCTATGTAATTCTTTTATTGCTAATTAAATGCATGTATAGCTGCTTGGTAATATGGAGACATTATGCTACATTTGTTTTAAATCCACTACACATGTTCTAACTTATATACAGAATACTACAATGCAGAAATAAGCCTTCTGTGTCCAGCACGCAGCTAATTTAAAACAATTCCGACTCCCTACATGTGGTCCGTATTCCTCCTTCCTTCATTATATATTTACAAGAGCCTTTCACACAGGCTACTCTTGACGTATTTGCCATAGCAAAACAAGAATTATCCCTGAGCCCCCCAGTACCACATTTGATTATCTAGCCAATTAGCACATTGCGCTTGTAATATCCTTGTATTTTATGAATGTCATAGGAGCTTACAACAATCTGTGGTTGTAAAACTGGAAAAGCGTGTCTTCTTATCTGTAAGCGCTCCTGCTGGATCTTGAGGTAATATTCCTGGCTGTTAAGGAAAGGCAGAAAACTTCTACAGAAGCTAGTCATATTCCTTCACCCGGGGTGGGTAATAGAGTTTCTTCTTGCTGCAGATCAAAGTTAAAGTAGCTCTCGGAGCCAAGTAACATCGTCTGAACTGAATTAGCATTTGAAAATTAGGTCTCTCCTGCCTTCAGGTGGATGTCAGAATCATAATCAGGTTTAATATCTCCGGCATATGTGTGAAATTTCTCAATTTAGCAGCAGCAGAACAATGCAATACGTGATAAATATAGAAAAATATCAATTACAGTAAGTGTATATGAAATAGTTAAATTTATAATAGTGCAAAAACAGAAATAATAGAAGTGAGGTTCATGGGTTCAATGTCCATTTAGAAATTGGGTTACAGATGGGAAGAAGCTGTTCCTGAATCACTGAGTGTGTGCCTTCAGTCTTCTGTACCTTCTTCCTGACGGTAACAATGAGAAGAGGGCATACTCTGGGTTTGTGGGTCCTTAATAGTGGATGCCACCTCTCTGAGTTACCGCTCCCTGAAGGTGCCTTGGATACTACAGAGGTTAGTATTCATGATGGAGCAGACTAATTCTACAACTTTCTGTAGTTTCTTTCGATTCTGTGCAGCCTGTCAGAATGGTCTCCACAGTACATCTGTAGGGTGACTGGCCTGGGGCCCCTTAACAGCTCAGCACACCCCACAGCACCAATCAGGAATGATTAAGAGCTTCCTAACTTTTTAAATATTTATCAATTAGAGTAAATTGCAAAACTGGCAAAACATTAGATACTAGTTATACTCCAGATTTACTAGTTTATTGAAACATAACTAATTTATGACTATGTTTGTTTACTATTGTGAACATTTAGCATTTTGATTAGTGAAATTTTATTAGAACAAGTAGCTACATTAGGCCATCTTTATTAATGATTAAGTGTGCCTTGGAGCATCACTGAGAATTAGGCACTATTGACTCTTTAAATCATTTTCTGCATGACTACACATTTTGCTATGCTTTGACATTGCAATTGATTCTGACGTTGAATTATTTTCTGTGTTGAATTGCTAATGGGTAAAATCCCTGAAGTAATTTGCTGCAACTTGTTTCTCTCCCTATGTTCTAAAGCACTGATGGTCTTTGAAATCCACAGGGTACTCACACATTATTCAGCTCTTTATCAATCATTAACCAATAAATAAAGACAATTACATAACCTTGATTTGATAGATTAAAATTTGTCCATTTCCTAATTCAGTTCAAATGCTCCCCCACTTTATATTGTCATGGGGCATTCTCGTTTTGGGTTGATACCAATTATGTTGCAATAAGGCTTAATACGTAATTCCAAAATAACTTTTCAAAGTTCTGAACCAATTTGTGCTCCTGGTCTCATTATTTTCTCCTACTGAGTAATTACATAATATTCAGAATATTGACTTTTCCTGGTGTCATTAATAATTATTTTCAGGTCTATTTAATGAAACAATCATACTGGTCCAGTAAATGGCAGCACAAATTAGTTCCTGCCAACACTTTGTGTGTGTACCTAACCAGCAACTGGCAGGGTGCTGTCTCAAAGTCTCCTAGAATCCAGTAATGTACGAAAGTCTCAGAAGACCACTGGAGAAATCTCATGTCTGAAAGTCTTCTGACAGCAGGTAAAACTCACCATTAGCTTTGCCAGACATCAAAATTATAAGATTTTTTTTTAAAAGTCTGCAAGTTTCTGACATTCATCAGCACTTATAAACCATTATAAATGAATTAGCAACTTAAAACATGTAAAACAATGAAAAGAAAAATAATGCAAATCAATTGGATAAAATCATAGAAAAATTCTTAAATAGTTTAGAACTTAAACAAGTTAAAAGAAAGAGCATATCCTTTCTTCACCCATCTGTTTGCAGCCTTATAATCTCCATTGAAGTTATGGGGATGGTTAGCCTCCTGCAGGTTTGGAGAGTTGATTTCGCAGTAATAGTGCTGGGCATTCTCAGTGTAACTAAGTTCTGCCGCTGGACTCTATGGGGAACCTGCACTGCCAATAATTGCATGGGAACTTTTAACCCATTGATTTGCTGCTTTTAAATGATTACTGTAAATGCTGGCATTTCCATTTAGAACTGCTGGCATTTACTACCAAAACCTGGTCTACTGGGTTGAACAATGCTAAGCACGTTTATTGGGCAAAGCATTAGCTATACAGGAATTAATTCCAATTATTCCTCAGAAATGTACTGAGCGGAATCTGGAATGGAGGACTGAGAAAATGTTGGAAGCTAAGTCAAAAAATGATCTTAAGATGTGAATTTGACAAAGGGGATGAGAAAATTATGAGGAGTATTTGGACCCCTAACTCCTAACAGCTGTCAACATTCACTAGGCAGTCAGACCTGATCTTTACTCAACCCTATTTCTCTGCCTTCTCCCCTTAATGCTCAACTCCACTAGAGTTAAAAAAGGGGAAGAGTGAAGATGTGTTACAACATTTGATCCTAGGCAAAATGGATCAAATGCTTCTCTATTCATAAGTTTCATAAGACAATAGAAGCAGAAGTAGGCTATTCAGCCCATCAAGTCTGTTTTGCCATTCCATCATGGCTGATTTATTATCCCTCTCAACTCCATTCTCCTCTCTTCTCCATGTAACCTTTGATGATATTTAAGAAGAATGATAAAATTGGGTCTTTATTGAAAGGGAATGGAGTGAAAAATCTGGGTAGTCTTGCTTCGACTATAGAAGTTTTGGTGGAACCACACCTAAAATACTGTTTTGGTCTCATTCTTTAAGGAGGCGTAATGTATTTGCATTGGAGGTAGCCCAAGGAAAGTTCTGAAGATTGGAATCCTGGGATGCAGGGTTGTCCTGTGAGGTTTGAACTGGTTGGGCCTTTACTTACTGGAATTTAGAATAATGAGTGTGTACGTTATCAACTTAGATAATATTCCAAGAGGACTTGATAAAGTGGATGCTAAAAGGATGCTTCACTTCCCGAGACAAATGTAAAACCAAGGGATAGAAATCGAAAATCGTAGGTACTGACACTGGGTGCCCAACATAACAAATAAGGGTCACAGTGCCTACTGTACAACCTCAGTGCAAGATTTCTTATAATAAGTGAAATCGAATCAAGTGAATTGCACCAACATTTCTATCCTTTGCCAAACTTGAACTGTCCCGCCAAGCACAAGCAATTTCTCATGGGCACCATGGTAGCTTGGGGCGTCAGTGTTCAATTCCAACATCATCAGTAAGGAGTCTATACATACTCCCTGGGGATTGCATAGGTTTTCTCCAGGTCCTCTGCTTTCCTCCCGTGGTCCAAATATGTACAGGCTAGCAGGTTAATTGGACGTTGTAAATTGTCCCATGATTAGGCCGGGGCTAAATCGGGGGTTGCTGGGTGGTGGTGCTCAAAGGGCATATTCCACATCGTACTTCTAAATAAATAAATGTACATCACCAAAAAAATCAACATCTGATGAATTTTGCTTTTCAGTTTAACAGTGATTGCTATTCAAAGAAAGGACTTTATGTTTCGGAATCACTGATACCATCTTTATGTTCTCCACAACCATAAGGTATTTCTTTTCTTTTTCAGAGGCAGGCTTATCCCTACTGTGGCTTAAAAGAGTTTAATTGAATAAGCAGTGCAGCTGAAATAATAGCCTGGAATCCCTTCAAAGTGAAGGTTTAAACAATCATATTACCAACGTCACAGACAGGTGATGCAGCCGCAGCACGAACCATTGTGGGCTGAGGGCTTGCAGTGCTGCTACGTGACGGGCAGGAAGGGACGGAGTAAAGTGTGCATAATTAGGGTGACTCTGCTGCGAGCCACATTGCAGATGAAAGGATGAAGAAAGAACTGAAATCCTGAAAATTATGATGCAAAATCCATTCATCTGTCCATTTCATCCATCCCCTCTATATTTCAGCTGTGCTGCCCAACAATCTCCCTATTTAATCCTAGCCTAATCATGGGTCAATTTGCAATGACCAATTAACCTTCCAGCTGGTTATACCTCTGGAAAGTGGGAGGAAACAGGAGCACCTGAAGGAAACCCACAGGCAGAAGGTAAAAACTCCTCACAGCCAGCCAGCGGTGGGAAATGAACCCCAGTCACAGGTACTGTAAAGCATTGTGCTAACCACTATGTCACCATGCCACCCCTGATATCAGAAAGAAAACAATAATGAAATTGAGGAAAATGTTTAAGTTTCTGGGGAAACAGCAATATGGCTCCAGGGCTATTAGAAGAGCTCTCCAAAGAGTTGGCACCAATATATTAGGAGCCTCTTCGATGTTGCATTTCTGCAAGCACCGAAGAGTGCAGCTGTGAAAACATAATCTGAACAAGAGTATAGTTTTAATTAAATAATTAATAAATATTTTTTCACATTCTTTGTTATGTTAGTTTCATGATATCTGAAAGTGTCTCCAAACTTTATTTATCTGTACTTTACACATATTTCAAGTGGTGTTGCGACAAGTACCTGTTGTGTATGTGGGCGGGTTACACAACAAAGCTATAAATAAGAACACTGGAGACGGGAGCTAAATTAGCAAGATTCTTTACTGACTGAAGCTGAACTGAACACACACGTACTGATCAATACGCGCCTAATAGCACATGCTCAATACGTGCCTAATAGCACATTCAACGACGTGTTACTACAACATAATGTACTCCCTTATTATAATGTAGGCTATACGATACACTCCACCCCTTTTATTTTAATAGTGTATCAACTTTTTTTTTACTGGGGCACTATGCTAAACAAATATGTTTACCCCTAAGATAAAACGCCTACCATTTGTTTACTTAGTAACTTAATAATATCAAATTATAACAAGCCTTTTTTTTAACTTTTGGTCTAAGACCCATTTATAACTCAAGTCTCTGGGGGGGACTCTGCCCACTGTGCTGTACTTCTCTAGTTGATGATTATGTACCAGCGGTAACAGAAGAAATAACTGAAGCTGTAGCAAAATTAGTCATATTTTGCAAGAGGTGTGATGCATTTTTTGTAGCTTTGGTTTCCAAAAGAAGTAGTTGGTGATCTTCTGTCTTGGCTAGTTATTCAAAAGTCGGGGCAATCCAATGTCTCACAGAAAGATCACTACTTTACCAGTAATCTTTCACAGTTTGAAGAAGCAGTTGATCGAAATCCTGCTGTTCATTCCATTGTTCTTAAGCTGCTGCTAAAGTACAGTTTTGCTGATATTAAGGAGTACCTGCAGTGCTATCTGTCTGAAGTTAAAAAAAAAACAAATCTTAGTCGAGAAAATGAGACTGAACTCTATGCACTGTTTCTGAATTGTTTGGAGGATTCAATGTATGAAAAATCCCAATTGTGCACAGTGCAAGAAAAGATTGACATAGCCAGTCCCAGCATCCTCTCTATAATCAACAGCTCCCTGGCCACTGGTACCATTCCAACCTGCTTCAAGCGTGCTACGGTCAAGCCCCTCCTGAAAAAAAAACAATTTAGACCCTACCTTACCTAGTAACTACAGACCTATTTCTAAACTTCCATTCCTGTCAAAGGTTATCGAAAAGGTTATTCTTAGTCAATTGCTGCCCTACCTACACCAAAACAACATCTAGGAAAGATTTCAGTCAGGTTTTAAGGTTATCATAGCACAAAGTCTGCCCTGCTGAAAGTGTACAATGATCTCCTCCTCTCTACCGACTCAGGTGACTCTGCCATCCTAATTCTTCTTGACCTCAGCGCATTCAATACTATGGATCATGCCATTTTAATAGACCGTCTCCATTACGGGGTTGGTGTTGATGGCACTGCCTTGAAGTGGTTCATATCCTATGTCAAAAATAGAAGCTGCGCCGCCAGCATAGGCAAATTTTCCTCTTCTCTAGTTAGTCTCTCTTGCAGGGTCCCATAAGGTTCCATCCTAGGTCCTATTCTTTTCTCTATATACATGCTTCCCCTTGGCCAAATCATTCAAAAACATGTAATTTCCTTCCATTGTTATGCTGACAACACACAGCTTTATCTCCCCTTGAAACCAAACGACCAATCAAATCTAGTCAGTCTCATGAACTGCCTTGAGGACATAAAGTGTTGGATGGCACAAAACTTCCGACAGTTGAATGAAGGCAAGTCTGAAGTTGTCCTATTTAGCCCCACTGACTCCATCAAAGTGATTACCAACAGTCTTGGTAACCTGTCTACCCTTGTCAAACACCATGTCAAAAACCTTGGTGTAATATTTGATTCCGCCTTTAAGTTTGACCAGCAAGTTAATGTGGTAGTAAAAGCCAATTTTTTCCAGCTTCGTACTATTGCCAAAATCAAGACGTTTCTCTCTTTCAAAGATCTCAAGAAAGTCATCCACACCCTTATATCTGCCCGCTTGGACTACTCCAACTCCCTGTATACTGGGATTAGTCAGTCGTCCTTGTCCTGCCTGCAACTGGTCCAGAACACCACAGCCAGGCTCCTGACAGGTGCCCGGAAGAGGGACCATATTACTTCTATCCTGGCCTTTCTACAGTGGTTACCAGTATGGTTTAGAATTGATTTCAAGGTTCTCCTGTTTGTTTATAAACCCCTAAATGGGCTGGCCCCCTCCTATATCGCAGACCTTCTAACTCCTTATTCTACTTCCAGTTCCCTCAGGTCGGCTGACTTGGGGCTCCTGGCTGCCCCGCGATCTAAATTTAAGTTCAGGGGTGACTGTGCCTTGTGCTGTTGTAGTCCCTAGACTGTGGAACAACATTCCCCTCCCTATCAGATCTGCCCCCCCCCCATTGATCTTTTAAGTCCAGGCTCAAAACTTACCTCTATTCACTAGCGCTTGAATCTTCCTGATGTGGCTGATTTTTGGCTTGTGCCCAAGCTCATGTGTTGTTTATTTTGTGCAAGTGTGAAAATACAACAATAGAAACCTTACAGTTTGTTGCCAGAATTCGCCTCTGTTTTGATGCTGTTTCCCAATGTCTTTGTGCAAAACAAGACACATTGCTGAGGATTCAAAATACGTACGTGCAAAAGAAGCTTCCCTGCAAAGGATTAAGTGTATGATTCTCAATGGAGGAAATGATCAATTAAAGATTTACCTTGTGCGAAAGCTGTTCTGTTTGAATGGAATTGATTTTGTCCAAGAGCTTTTAAGGGATAATCAATTTGCATGGATCTTTCCCAAGGAAATTGTTCAGGAGAAGACGGAGATGCTGGTCTTTTCGGAGATTTAAGCTTATTGAGAGTTTGCAGATCTTCCATTATATGTTCATCTGTTAACAAGTAAGTTAACTGCGCAGGTGCAGGTTTTTGTCTTTTGTCTGTAATTGGAATAGGGCAATTAGGTCTCCTCCTTAGTTTCCTAGTCCTTATTGGCTTTACCTCCATAGAATCTCCTGTGAGTTCCATTGTTAGCCTCTCATTCTCAATCATCTTTTTCTTTTCTTCTAACTCAATCTTTTTATCTTCAAATTCCTTCACTGCTGCTTTCTTCTCTTTAATATAATTCCTTTCCACTTGTTCTGTCTCCAGTTGCAGAAAAAGCTCTGCATTTTGTATTCTTTCCTTGAATTGTTGATCTAGTTTCTTCATCCTTTTCTAATACTCCTGCAAAGTGCCTTCCTGTAATTGCTGTAGCTGTCTTTTAGGACAATTTCTCCTGGTACATCTGCTCTTTTACTTCCAGGTAGTCTTCATCATCCTGCTTATTGGCAATATCGGTCTCCCTTGCATCCTCTGTATCTTCATCCGAGTCGCGGCCACGGATACTACGTTCGCCCCCATCGTTGACGCTGCCTAGCTCCTCCTCGTCATTGGAATAGTGGACAATGGGTGAGAGGAGAGCTGCGGACATCTTCCCCGCCGAGCTGCCCTCCTTTGTTGACACATCTAGTGCCTTGATGGTGTGTCAATCCACTGGATTTTCCTGAGCCATTCACATCCCAGCAAAGGTGGTCCTCCATTTTTCAGTACATAGAGGTTCAGTTGCTGTATTTTACCTCTGTGGGTCACTGTCACTTTAATTTTGCCTTCGGGACGCACTTTCTATCCTGTGTAAGTCTTTAGCAGTGGAAGTTTTGTTCGTTTCAGAAGTATGTGTGAAAACAGTCGTTTGTAACAGAGATCACTGTTAAAGCTGAGCCTGTATCCAACTCCATTTTCAGTCTTACGCCTGCCACTTGTGGAGTGATCTCTATTACTCTTCGATCATCTGTCTCTTCCACACTGTGAAGTTGCAGATAAGACAGTTCACTTTCATCAGATTTGTTTTCATCAGAACTGTCTTCTTTAATTTTGTGTACCTTGTTGTGTTTTCCTTTCTGGGGTTTCTTGTTTCTCTGTAATTTGACCTTTCTCTGCGGTTTACTAGCTTTGCATACTCTGCCAATGTGGCCCTGTTTGCCACAGTTTCTGCATTCTTTGTCTTTAAACCAGCAACCATCAGGATCATGTGACCTGTTCCCACAAAGGTAACATTTCTTTCCTTCATTTCTGTACAGTGTCATTTTATTCGTTGCATATTCCAGAGATTTTTGTTGTATCTCTGAAGCACCTCGTGCAGCTATTTCTAATGATATTGAGATGTTTAGTGCTCTCTCAAATGTAAGGCCTTTTTCACCCAGGAGCTTCTTCTGTGTAGTTTCACAGTACATGCCACACACTAACCTGTCCCTCAATGCGTCCAATGGACCAGCTCCAAATTGACAATGTTCTGATAATTTGTGCAATTCAGCACAATATTCAGAAATGCTTTCATTTTTGCTCTGATTCGAATTGTGAAATTTAAATCTTTCAGCAATGCCCAGCGGTTTGGGGTTTAAATGCTGTTGCAGAGTGTCTACTATTTGCTTGAAAGTTTTGTCAGCTGGCTTTTCAGGTGTTAACAAGCCCCGTGGCAGGCTGTATGTTTTTGCTCCCATAATACTAAGTAAGATACTGACTTTCTTTCCATCATTAACATCGTTAGCATCACAATATAACTCCACTCTTTCAATGTAAGTTGCCCAGTCTTCAATGCTACTATCATACGCTGTAATGGTTCCAATCATTGCCATCTTTGTTATGTTAATTTAGTCCCGTTCTCCCTTTTTTTACTCATGTGACCTTTTTGCTAGTGCCACGAGCGCATTCTGTCTGGATGTGTGTGTGTTGCTCCTTTTTATTTCCCTTCTGAGGCAGGCAGACCCTCAGCCCCTGGGGGTCAGCGCCGGCTGTGGTCTCGGCTGGACATGCTGTGGCTCCGACTGTGTCTCCTGGTCTCCCGACGTTCCAGACTTGCAGCTGTGCTTCCGTTTCCTTTCAGACTCGCGGCCTCACTCTGCCTTGGCTCGTACGTTGCGCTCTTCTTCCGAGTGTCGTTATCAATTAAAACACGGCGTTCCGATACAATGTAGGTTCATTAATCTCATCGCCAATTTGTTGTGTATGTGGCCGGGTTACACAACAAAGCTATAAATTAAAACGCTGGAGATGAGAGCTAAGTTAGCAGGGTTCTTTACTGACCAAAATTGAACTGAACACACATGTACAGATCAATATGCGTCTAATAGCGCATGCTCAATATGCACCTAATAGCGCATTGAAAGATGTGTTACTACAACATAAAGTAGTCCCTTATTATAATGTAGGCTATACGGTACAGCACCAGTTTAATAGCTGAATTGTAGTTTGGTTATTTTTCCAATATTTGCAAAGATACTAAGATATAACCAGCCCATCATTACCGAGACAGATTATTTTACTGTCATGGCATTGCTGTTTGTGGGACGTTCTGATGCTTAAACTGGCTGTCATATTCCCTGGAGTACTGGATGTATGCACTTCAAAATAAGTAGATGATCAGAGAACTCCTAAGTGAACAAAAATGGTTTCCTAAAGCAAGCAATTCTTGATGACAGGTAATGCTCATAATTTCATTATAATCAGGGAGTAATTTTATTGTATGAGAAGGTCATATTGTGTGTCTGGCACAGTGAGCAAATTAGGATACTGTCAAAGTTTAATCATGCTTTATATAGAATGTAGATGTAGATTCTTCAAACTGGATTCTTTAGTTTGTAAATTATTTATGATTACTTGATTTAAAAAATTAGATTGTTTTGGTCAACATTGAAGATTTGGTAATGTAAGTCTGTTACTTGTTTTCCTCACCCTTGTCTTGTGCATTTCTTTAAAAGGTTACATGCATTCTGCTCCAATTGGGTAGGGCCTGTATAATAGAATTGTTTTAAAAATGCACAATTACCGTCAATAGTAAGACAAATTGTGTAAGTTCTATTATATTTCTATGCCTAAGAGGGTATATGTCCTTCAGTCAGCAGCTGTCCAGACGCTGAGTTATGGGCTGTGAAAAGACCCCCAAAACATCGACTGTTTATTCCTCTCCATAGATGCTGCCTGACTTGTCGAGTTCCTCCAGCATTTTGTGTGTGCTGCTGGAAGTCCCATACTCTGCTTGTCAACCATACTTCCCTTTCCTTTGATTCACATCACTTGCAATTTTAACATGTAGAACTCAGGAAAGATATTAATATATACTGACGAAGGGTCTCGGCCCAAAATGTCGACTGTGCTTCTTCCTATGGATGCTGTCTGGCCTGCTGTGTTCCACCAGCGTTTTGTGTGTGTTGCTGGAATTTCCAGCATCTGCAGGTTACCTCGTGTTTGCAAAGATATTAATATAATTGCATTTCAACAGTAATGATTAAGAAGCACATTTACTTCAATTTTTATATAATTACTCTGTGACACTGCTCCAGTTTTTTATTTCTGCAGTTCTTTTTTATACCATAACTGCACTTAATACTTAAACGTTCCAATAAATAAAATGTAGTTTTGATAGTCTTGAACCAAAGAGAGAGGGAGGTTTGCCTTCTAAACGACAGAGTTCTCCTTGTCCAAGAATCAGGATTGGTATAAGGTGGGGACCTTACCTCTCTGTCAAGCTGTACCTTCTCTCTTTGGAGTGCTTTGCACTTTTCCAATCTATTTCAAAATTCTACACTTACGTCGATCCTATCTGTCCTTCAGCTTTTCCGATGAAAAGTCATCAAACTGAAGGATGAACTTTATCTTTTCTTGTCTGATTTTTCTCTCCATTTGTTGTTCTTTTTACTTCTTTCTAGAGACTTTCTGTGTTTATTATTTCTTTCCCTCTCAGTCCTGTTTCTCTTGAACCTTTAACTCTTTAACTTGCTCATATATTCAAGCATCTTCTGGCATCTAATATATTCTCTTGCTTTTATCCTGCTGTTACCTGACAGGAATGATTAATTAATTCATTCCAACAACATTTATACTCTGTGTGCTCTTCTGATTTGGAAAATTTTAAAGAACACTTTCTGGATCAGACCAAGCCAGCCAGGTCCACTATGAGCACATGAGAAGTAAATACAGATTCTTTTACAGATCATCTAACATGGAATCACTGTGAAATATTATGGCAGCCCGAAATAGTAAGTTCAGAAACAGCACCAGAGACTTGTACAGCAAATTACCCATAGGTGAACATGACAGAACAGCCCTACCCATGAAATTACCGTAAAATCCTGATAGCTGATGAAACCATACCCAGATGTCAAAGCTGTCAATGGTTTAAACACTTCAGAAAGTCCAGAAAGATGAAAAAGCTGTTAAAAACAATAAAGCAATTGAAAAGTTATTTTTAAGCTTGTAAGAAATAAAATCACAAAAAAAATCTAAATAGCTAAACACATAGTAAGTTATTTAATTCAAATTACTTAATAATTTTCCTTGCCTTGTGTGAACATTCCTCTAAGTTCTGTTGAGTGAACTGGATGTTTCTGCTGCCAGTCTATCCAGGTGCAAGCTGAGTATGCAAGACCCTGGGTCCACTGGTGTTGAATTCAGCAAACTTCCTCTTCCCCATCTGGCCACATGTGTCCAACAGCATCAGCCACAGTGTGAGGGGTTTATTCTTTTATGTTATTGTGTATGGTAATTAAAATGGCTTCTTTGTTATGTTAAATGCTGAGAAAGTCTCCAGCTAGCACTTTGCTTGGGTTATAACAGATAGCAGAGTACTATGAACCAATGGGTGTCCATGTTATTCTTTCCTGGGTTGATATGCTGTCTCATATGACTGGGAACCAGGGGCTTTTGGCGGGGAGTCGGAGGAGAGACTGTGAGGACGACGGACGTGCGGGAATGCTCAGGTTGATCACTCCCGGTTGTCCCGAGCTGCGAGTTGAAGGGGTCAGAGTGGTCCCGAAGAGGACCCCGAGCTCCAACGTGTGCACAAAGAAATTGAACTTTGATAAGTCTGGCACCTTTTCCATTCCTTTTTTGTATTGAATTTCTATTAATCCCATAGACTTAGTAATATCTATAAAGTGTAACTGGTAAAACGTACATTGTGTGCTGGCTGATGATTGATGTTTGAAGCTGAATCAGGTGGCAGTTGTACAGCATCCGACATCACCGGGAGACCAGGTGGGCGACGAACAAGGTTTCCCTTAGATAAATACGAGCCAATATAGCTGATCATTACAACAGCAAAAGTAGGCTTTTCATGTTCTTTCAAAGGATTTGACCAGCTGGTTCTTTTCTGTTGAGTTTTTTTTTGTCTCATAATGCCGAGCATCATCCTCCCATTCTTTAACCTGCATGTGCAATCTTGGTAGAAACTGTCCTTAATTAATTTCCAAGCATGAATTATAGATAATGGATAGCCAGAGTTTAACATGTTTCACACTGTCAAAGCTTATTGCGGCAACAAAAGAAAAAAAGAATGATTTGACCAAGACTGGCTTGCTCTTTTTAAAATGCTATTGATTACAGAACATGTTCAGAGTTACAACTGCATTGAGTTATAACTACTTCTGTGATGTAGATTTCATTGTAAGTGGGTTAAACTGGAGGAAGAGTATGAATGGTCATATTAGCATGAACACCACTGGTAGAAATGAAAGATACGGTCCTGCAGGCAAATCTTCGGATGGGGTTGGCACTTGGCACTGAGCCCTCCTCAGCAGGTCCACAAACTTTACCTTGTTGCATATTCATTGGCGACCACAAGTGACTTGATATTGGCACAATACCTAAAATTTGTTTAGAGATGCATTGCGGAACAAGCCCTGCCAGAATTGGAATCAGGATCAGGTTTAATATCTTCCGCATGCACCGTGAAATTTGTTAACTTTGCCACAGCAGACAATGCAGTACATGATAATTGTCAAAAAAACTGAATTACAGTCAGCATATATGTATATTAAATAGTTAAGTTAAAACAAGTAGTGCCAAAACAGAAATTTTAAAAATGTAGTGAGGTAGAGTTGACGGGCTCAAAGTCCATTTAGGATTCAGGTAGCAGCGGGGAAGAAGCTGTTCCTGAATCACTTGAGTGTGGGCCTTCAGGCCTCTGTACCTCCTTGCTGATGGTAACAGTGAGAAGAGGGCATGTCCTGAATGCTGGGCATCCATAATGATGGAAGCTGCCTTCCTATGGCACTACTCCTTGAAGATGTCCTGAATACTATGGAGGCTAGTACACATGATGGAGCCGACTAAATTGAAAACTTTCTGCAACATACTTCGATCTTGTGCAGTAGCTCCCCCCTCCATACCAGACAGTGATGCAGCCCGTCAGAATGCTCTCCACAGTTCTTCTGCAGAAGTTTTCAAGTGTTTTAAGTGACAAACCAAATCTCCTTAAACTCTTAATGAAACATAGCAACTGTCTTGCCTTCTTTATAGCTGCATCAATATGTCGCAACCAGGTTAAGTCCTCAGAGATATTGATAACCAGAAACTTGAAAATGCTCACTCTCTCTACTTCTGCTCCTTCTTTGAGGATTGGTTTGTGTTCCGTTGTCTTCCCCTTTCTGGAGTCCACAATCAGCTCTTTGGTCTTACTGATGTTGAGTGCAAGGTTTTTGCTACGATACCTCTCAATCAGCTGGTATATCTCACTCCTGGGCGCCCTCTCGTCACCATAGGTGATTCTACCAACAATGGTTGTATCATCAGCAAATTTATAGTTGACATTTGAGCTATACCGAGCCACACAGCCATGGATGTAGAGAGAGTAAAGCAGTGAGCCAAGCACACATCCTTGAGGTGCGCCAGTGTGGATTGTCAGTGAGGTGGAGATGTTATTTCCAATCCACACAGATTGTGGTCTTCTGGTTAGGAAGTCGAGGATCCAGTTGCAGAGGAAGGTACAGAGGCCCAGGTTCTGTAGCTTTTCAATCAGCATTGACGGTGTTAAATGCTGAGCTATAATCAATAAGGATATTTGTATTGTCCAGGTGAGGCAAGGCCACATGGAGACCCACTGATATCACATCTGCCATAGACCAATTGTGCTGATAGGCAAATTGCAGTGGGCCCAGGTCGTTCCTGAGACAGGAGTTGACTCTGGCCATGACCAACCTCTCAAAGCACTTCATCACCATAGATGTGAGTGCTACAGGGCGATAGCCATTGAGGCCGCTCACACTACTCTTCTTGGGCACTGGTGTAATTGTTGCCCTTTTGAAGCAGGTGAAACTTCCGACAGTAGCAATGAGAGTTTGAAAATTTCTTTGAATACATCCGCCAGCTGGTTGGTACAAGTTTTCAGAGCCTTACCAGGTACTCCATCGGGGCCTGCCTCCTTGCAAGGGTTCACCCTTTTGAAAGACAGCCTGACATCGGCCTCCAAGACAGATATCACAGGGTCACTGGGTGACACAGGGATCCTCATGGCTCTAATTTTACCCTACCTTTCAAAGCGGGCATAGGAGGTGTTGAGCTCATCTGGCATTCATGATGTTGGATTTTGCTTTGTAGAAAGTAATAGCTTACAAACTCTGTCAGAGTTGACGTGCACCCAATGTCGCCTCCAACCTCACTCAGAATTGTTTCTTTGCGCTTGAAATAGCCCTCTGCAATCATACCTGGTTTTCTTATACAGACCCGGGTCACCAGACTTAAATGCCACAGATCCAGCCCTCAGCAGACTACGGACCTCCTGGTTCATCCACAACTTTTGATTTGGATATGTACAGTATGTTGTTGTAGGCATAACCTCTACACAGGTTTTAATGAAGTCAGTGACAACTGCAGCATACTCATCCAGATTAGAAAATGAATCGCTGAATACTGTCCAGTTCACCAATTCAATCAAGTCCTGTAAGCACTCTTGTGTTTCCCTTGTCTATATCTTCTTGGTCCTCACTGCTGGTGCTGCAGTCTTCAGTCCTTACCTATACTCAGGGATCAGAAGTACACCAGATGATCAGACTTCCCAAAGTGTGGGTGTGGGATAGCACGGTAAGCACTCTTGATGGTGGTGGAACAGTGGCCCAGTATTTTTCTTACCACTGGTGATTTATTGATCATGATTACATAGTGACCTTTTCACGATGACCCGATAAAAAGCTCCAAACTGATGGGGAAGGCACCAGGATGTGCAGTTTCATGCCTATTGATTACATTGCTCAGTTCTTCTAGAACCTGTTTGACATTGGCCTGAGGTGGATTGTGCACTGCTACCAAAATGATCACTGAAATCTCCCACGGCAGGTAAGATGAACAGCATTTAAATGCAAGGTATTCAAAGTCTGGTGAACAGGAGTGGGAAAGCACCACTATGTTTGTACACCATGAGGAATTGATCATGAAGCAATGCCCTTGCATGGATTTCCCAACAAGCCATGCCCCCTGCAACCCACCTATTTAACACTAGCCTAATCACAGGACAATCTACAATGACCAACTAACTGCTAACTGGTAAACACGAGGAATTCTGCAGATGCTGCGTTCACCAGCAACTTTGATGTGTGTAGCTGCTACCTGGTACGTACTTGGACTGTGGGAGGACACCAGAGCCAAGGAAACCCACGCAGTCACAGGGAGAATGTAAAAACTCCTTACAGATGGCGCCAGAACTCAAAGTTCAAAGAAAATTTATTATCAAAGTACATAAAGGTCACCCTATATGCAGACATCCCACCTCTCCCGGAAGTTCCGGGAGTCTCCCGCATATTAATAGTGGCTCCCTGATGCCCGCAAATTATACACAATATCACGGAAATCAATTTTTTGAAAGCGAGCGAGCGAGAGAAAGCACGGGAGCGACCACGAGAGAAAGCACGTGAAAGAGAGAGCGAGAGCGTGCGAGTGACAGAGCGAGAGAGAAAGCAAGTGACAGAATGAGAGAGAGAGAGCGCACCATGGGAGAGTGTTCCAAAAAAAGAAAATATAAAATATTATAAAATATAAGCTGTTTGCGACAGTGACTTTTCTATTGCCCATGTTGGGTTAAGACTGTAAAAGACATGTTGAGGTGAGTTTAACAGGTGTCATTTGTTCATTAGCATAGCTAACGTTATTTAAACTAGCTGGTTAGCTGCTAAGGAGCTACTCTACTGCATCTGCACCTCTCCCACAAGTTCTGGGAGTCTCCCACAAATTGATGGTGCTACCTCCCTGAAATGAGTTTTTGCAGGGTGGGATGTCTGTATATAACCCTGAGATATGTTTACTTGGGGGCACATTCAATTATGTAGTGTATATGGATTTCAGCAAGGCATTTGATAAGGTACCTCATGCAAGGCTTATTGAGAAAGTAAGGAAGCATGGGATCCAAGCGGACCTTGTTTGTGGATCCAGAACTGGCTTGCCCACAGAAGGCAAAGAGTGGTTATAGGGTCATATTCTGCATGGAGGCCGGGGACCAGTGGTGTGACTCAGGGATCTATTCTGGCTCTCCTACTCTTTGTGATTTTTATAAATGACCTGGATGAAGAAGTGGAGGGATGGATTAGTAAATTTGCTGATGACACAAAGGTTGGGGGTGTTGTGGATAGTGTGGACGGTTGTCCCAGGGCTTTTTATTTATAAATAAATAAACAATAACTATCTAGAATATGAGATAAAGAGTCCTTGAAATTGAGTCCATAGGTTGCGGGACATTGATAGGATACAAAACTGCGCTGAGAAGTGGCAGATGGAGTTCAACCCAGATAAGTGTGTGGTGGTTGATTTTGGTAGGTCAAATATGATGGTAGAATATAGTATTAATGGCAAGGTTCTTGGCAGTGCGGAGGATCAGAGGGATCTTGTGGTCTGAGTCCATAGGACACTCAAAGCAGCTGAGCAGGTTGACTCTATAGTTAAGAGGGCATACAGTGCATTGGCCTTCATCAATCGTGGGATTGAGTTTAGGAGCCAAGAAGTAATGTTGCAGCTATATAGGACCCTGGTCAGACATCACTTGGAGTACTGTGCTCAGTTCTGGTCGCCTCACTACAGGAAGGATGTGGAAACCATAGAAAGGGCGCAGAGGAGATTTACAAGGATGTTGCCTGGATTGGGGAGCATGCCTTATGAGAATAGGTTGAGTGAACTCAGCCTTTCCTCCTTGGAGCGACAAAGGATGAGAGGTGACCTGATAGAGGTGTATAAGATGATGAGAGGCATTGATTGTGTGGATAGTCAGAGGCTTTAATCCAGGTCAGAAATGGCTAGCACGAGAGGGCACAGTTTTAAGGTGCTTGGAAGTAGGTACAGAGGAGATGTCAGGGGTAAGTTTTTTTACGCAGAGAGTGGTGAGTGCGTGGAATGGGCTGCCGGCGACAGTGGTGGAGGCGGATACGATAAGGTCTTTTAAGAGACTCCTGGATAGGTATATAGAGCTTAGGAAAATAGAGGGCTATGGGTAACCCTCGGTAATTTCTAAGGTAGGGACATGTTCAGCACAGCTTTGTGGGCCAAAGGGCCTGTATTGTGCTGTAGGTTTTCTATCTTTCTAAATCCAAGGACTTTAACAGAATCAATGAAAGACTGCACCCAACAGGGCGGACAAACTGTGCTATTACTAAAGAAAATAAATAAATAAATAAATAAACAATAAATATTGAGAATATGAGACAAAGAGTCCTTGTAAGTGAGTCCGTAGGTTGTGGGAACAGTTCACTAATGGGGCAAGTGAAGTTGAGTGAAGTTATCCCCTCTGGGTTCAAGAGTCTGATGTTTGAGGGTAATAACTGTTCCTGAACCTGGTGGCAAAGAGAGCATGGTCTGGATGGCAGGGGTCCTTGATGATGGATGCTGCTTTCCTGTGACAGTGCTCCGTGCAGATGTGATCAATTGCAGGGTTGGCTTTACCCATGATTGTCTGGGCCATGTCCATTACTTTCTGTAAGATTTTCTGTGCAAGGGGATTGGTGTTTCCATATCAGACTGTGATAAAACCAGTCTATATACTCTCCACCACATACCTATAGAAGCCTGTCAAAGTTTTAGATGTCATGCCGAATCTTCGCAACTTCTAAGGAAGTAGAGGCACTGTCGTGTTCTCATTGTAATTGCACTTAAGGGCTGGGCCCAGGACAGGTCCTCAGGAATGATTACGCCGAGGCATGGGAATTGGTCTTTTTTTTTTTTTATTGGGTTTCTTGCTTTGCAGCTTCCTGTATGCAAACTAATCTCAAGGTTGGATCATTTATGCATTCTTTGATCATAATATACTTTGAATACTTTGAATACATTGGCTCAGAGACTGAAATTATAGGGTCATCGGAGGCTGTGGGAGTTTGTGAAGAATCCTCAATGTTTTGACAATCAAAACAAGCAGAGAAGTCACTGAGCTCACGTGGGAGCGAAAACCTGTTGTCACATATGTCGCTTGGTTTTATTTTATAAGAGGTTTTAGCATTCAAGCCCTGCCACAGCTGTCGCGGATACTTCAAAGATTCACGTTTAGTCCAGAATTGCTATGTAGCCCATGAGATGGCTTTCTAGAGATCGTACCTGGACCTCTTGTACCTGAACTCTGAACTCTGACACCCTGAGCTGTAATGGCATTGCGCTAACCACTGCACTCCCATGGTGCGCAAAATGTCAACATTCCCTTTTCTGCCACAGATGCTGATCAACCTGCTCAGTTTCCCCAGCAGATGATTCGTTACAGTCGAAGTTAATTTTTCTGAAAGATTTTACAGAAGTGGGATTCTTGAATCGAAGATGCAAAATATGAAATAACTAAAAGATAAGTAGCACCCTCAAAGTGTTGGAGGTGCTCAGCAAGTCAGGCAGCATCTATGGAGGGGAATAACTTGTGAATATTTCTGAGACCTTTCATCGGGTCGTCCTAATTAAGGGTCTGAATCACCTTCAATAACTCCAAAAGACTGAGGTTTGGTAAAATACTGAAAGGCTTTTATTCGCTGTACAACACGACATCCATGGTGAGTGTCTGCCCCCGGACTGAGGGGGAAGGGCAAGGCGAAACACCTTTATACAGGATAATGTGGGAGGAGCCACAGGGGCAGTCAGCAGAGGGGTGTGTCCAGACAGTTAACCCAGTTACAACATACATATGGTTTACCACAGGGTCTCGGCCCAAAATATTAATTACTTATTCCCCTCCATAGGTGCTGCCTAATTTTCTGAATTCCTCCAACGCTTTGCGTGTAGATTTCCAACATCTACAGAATCCTTTGAGTCTGACAAAATGATGGAATTATTTGGAATAATGCTGGAAATAAGAGCGATCTGTCATTATATGTGTTGGTAATATGGCTCTGCACCCCTCCTTACAATATACCAAAGTGTTAACTAAGAAGAAGGACCCAAAAGAAAGCAATTTTTGGATAACTTCCTGTGTTACACTCCAGCGAGAATAGAAATAGAGACTAGCACAGATAAATGTGCAACTGGAGAGATGGTGCAGAAAGAAAGCCTTTAGCTTCCTGAGACATTGCAACCAGTTCTGGGGAAGGTGGTAACTATACTATCTGGATGAATGTTCCCCAACTGAGCAATGTCATGCAAGAAGGCTCACCAGTACTGTGCAGGGTGTTTGATAGGGAATGCTCTCAGGAAGTTTTACTGAAAAAGAGAAAAAAAGGTGCAAAAATGGATTGGAAGAGATAAATAGCACCAGAAAAAGTAATATCAAGTTTTTATAGCGGACCCAACAACATGACTGTACAAATAGATTTAAAATAGTTGTAAATACTAGAAGTTTATTAAAGAAGGTTGTTGAACTGCAGGAAGAATTCACATTCTGGTAGATAACTGGCCAAACAAAAGGGCAGAAATTGATTCTAAATATCCCTGATGACATGATGTTAAGGAAGGTGAAGAAATGAAGGAGGGAGGAATGTGATTTGGATTAAAGAGGACATTGTTAGAGAGAGAAGCCTTGTAATGTTCGAGAGCAGATCCTATCTGCTTTAATCTGAGAAACAACATTGGTGTGATTACACTTTGGGGACTATTATTTAGGATAACTAGTCATGAGAATAACAAGATGAAATTTAAAAAACACCACAGCCGCAGGAAATCTGAAATAAGAGTGCAGGTGACAAGTGAGGTAGAAAATCTAGTCAGGTGGAAGAAGGCAGCATACATGAGGTTTAGGAAGCAAGGATCAGATGGGTCTATTGAGGAATATAGGGAAGCAAGAAAGGAGCTTAAGAAGGGGCTGAGGAGTGCAAGAAAGGGGCATGAGAAGGCCTTGGCAAATAGGGTAAAGGAAAACCCCAAGGCATTCCTCAGTTATGTGAAGAACAAAAGGATGACAGGAGTGAAGGTAGGACTGATTAGAGATAAAGGTGGGAAGATGTGCCTGGAGGCTGTGGAAGTGAGCGAGGTCTTCAATGAATACTTCTCTTCGGTGTTCACCAATGAGAGAGAACTTGATGATGGTGAGGACAATATGAGTGAGGCTGATGTTCTGGAGCATGTTGATATTAAGGGAGAGAAGGTGCTGGAGTTGTTGAAATACACTAGGATGGATAAGTCCCCGGGACCTGATGGAATATTCCCCAGGCTGCTCCACGAGGTGAGGGAAGAGATTGCTGAGTCTCTGGCTAGCATCTTTATGTCCTCGTTGTCCACAGGAATGGTACCGGAGGACTGGAGGGAGGCGAATGTTGTCCCCTTGTTCAAAAAAGGTAGTAGGGATCGTCCAGGTAATTATAGACCAGTGAACCTTACATCTGTGGTGGGAAAGCTGTTGGAAAAGATTCTTAGAGATAGAATCTATGGGCATTTAGAGAATCATGGTCTGATCAGGGACAGTCAGCATGGCTTTGTGAAGGGCAGATCGTGTCTAACAATCCTGATAGAGTTCTTTGAGGAGGTGACCAGGCATATAGATGAGGGTAGTGCAGTGGATGTGATCTACATGGATTTTAGTAAGGCACTTAACAAGGTTCCACACGGTAGGCTTATTCAGAAAGTCAGAAGGCATGGGATCCAGGGAAGTTTGGCCAGGTGGATTCAGAATTGGCTTGCCTGCAGAAAGCAGAGGGTTTTGGTGGAGGAAGTACATTCGGATTGGAGGGTTGTCACTAGTGGTGTCCCACAGGGATTGGTTCAGGGACCTCTACTTTTCGTGATTTTTATTAACGACTTGGATGTGGGGGTAGAAGGGTGGGTTGGCAAGTTTGCAGACGACACAAAGGTTGGTGGTGTTGTAGATAGTGTAGAGGATTGTCGAAGATTGCAGAGAGACATTGTTAGGTTGCAGAAGTGGGCTGAGAAGTGGCAGATGGGAGTTCAACCCAGAGAAGTGTGAGGTGGTACACTTTGGAAGGACAAACTCCAAGGCAGAGTACAAAGTAAATGGCAGGATACTTGGAACTGTGGAGGAGCAGAGGGATTTGGGGGTACATGTCCACAGATCCCTGAAACTTGCCTCACAGGTAGATAGGGTAGTTAAGAAAGCTAATGGGGTGTTAGCTTTCATAAGTCAAGGGATAGAGCTTAAGAGTCGCGAGGTAATGAGGCAGCTCTATAAAACTCTGGTTAGGCCACACTTGGTGTACTGTGTCCAGTTCTAGTCGCCTCACAATAGGAAGGATGTGGAAGCATTGGAAAGGGTACAGAGGAGATTTACCAGGATGCTGCCTGGTTTAGAGAGTATGCATTGTGATCAGAGATTAAGGAAGCTAGGGCTTTACTCTTTGGAGAGAAGTGGGATGAGAGGAGACATGATAGAGGTATACAAGATATTAAGAGGAATAGATAGAGTGGACAGCCAGCGCCTCTTCCCCAGGGCACCACTGCTCAATACAAGAGGACATGGCTTTAAGGTAAGGGGTGGACAGTTCAAGGGGGATATTAGAGGAAGGATTTTTACTCAGAGAGTGGTTGGTGCATGGAATGCACTGCCTGAGTCAGTGGTGGAGGCAGATACACTAGTGAAGTTTAAGAGACTACTAGACAAGTATATGGAGGAATTTAATGTGGGGAGTTATATGGGAAGCAGGGTTTAAGGGTTGGAACAATATTGTGGGCCGAAGGGCCTGTACTGTGCTGTACTATTCTATGTTCTATGAAATACTCAGGCAACATCAGTGAAAAAAGAAACAGGTAAAAAGTCAAGTCAAGGATCCTGATACAGAGGAGCAACTTTTCAGGGAGAGTGTGCAGATTTGAAAACAAAACATAGAATAGTGAAATTTGAGCCTTTGACTCTCTGAAGTTTCCGAAATGTTCACAAGGACTTCATTGATCAAAATATTCCTGGCCCAACTTTGCATTGCTAAATTTGATTCTGAGATGTGAACCAGGCTGTTTTCAGCAAGTATTAGTGGGTAAATAGCCAAGGAGCAGTAATCATGTCAAAAGGTTTAAAGTAACTATGGAAAAGGACATTAGCTACTCCAAGATAAAAATTGTCAACTGGACAAGGACCAGTTTCAATGGGATGAAAGTGGATCTGGTCTCGGTAAACTGGAAACAAGGCTGTAATTGAAGTGGAGATGTTTCAGCTACAATCTAGGTCCAGTTTTATTAAGGAAAAGGTTTAGGGAATTAAACCAGATCTCCAAGGGATGACTGAAAAGATAGAGAGTAAAGCAGAGTAGAAAAATAGCATATGAGAGGTGCTGGGTTGTTAATACAAATGAGGGCCAAGCTGATTTCAATAAGCTCTGAAGGGAAGTGGAAAAAAAAAATCAAAGATACCAAATAAGGGTGAGAAAAGAAGCTTTAGACATAAAAGGGAATCGGTAATAGTGCAGAAGTTTGTAAGAGGAGAGAAGAGACTGATCAGAGACTATCAGAGAGGCACGGAGGATGGCTAAGGTACTAAATTAGTATTTTGCATCAGTCTTCACCAAGGAAGAAGATGCTGACAGACTTCAGGATTAGAAGATGAAGCTCATATTCTGGATGGACTGAAAATGGATAAACAAGGAATACAAGAAAGACCATGCACTTTGGCTGAAATAACAGTCTCCAGCAGCGTAATCACATCAATGTTGCTTCTCAGTTTTCAGCAGATAGAATCTGCTCTCAAACATTACAGAACTTCTCTCTCCAGTGATGTCCTCCTTAATCTAAATTATTGCCCACCTTCCTTTCTTCACTTCTTCACCTTTCCTTAAAATCATGTAGTCACATGTCATCAGGAATATTTAGAATCCATTCCGACCCTTTCAGTTGGCCAGGTTTCCGTTATTGCCACAACATGAATTCCTCCTGCAGGTCAACAACTTTCTTCTGGTTCCTGCAGTCTGGAAAATTGCAAATGTTTATGCTGTCACTCGAAAAAAAAAATTGTAGGAATAAACCCTGTATCTACATAACTAAATAGTTTATCCATAGTGGTGGGGAAAATTCTAGAAATGGTAATCAGGGACAGAAGTAGTAGAAGAAGCACTAGAGACAACAAATGTTCAAACTAGAGCAAAGAATAAACTGCTGGAAGAACTCACTTGATGATGTAACATTTGTGTAGTCAAAGAGATTATCTGTGTTTTGTGCTGAGACCCTGCATCAGGACTGAGTGTGTAAAGGGGAGACAGCCAATGTTTAGAAGCAAGAGGAAGAAGTGAGACAGTGGGAGGCAGGTAATAGGTGGAACAAGATGAGGAGGTAGATGGGGATGATAGGCAGATAGACCAGGTGAGGAAGGGGAAGTGAAAGTTAGACCAAGGGACAAGAAACCCAGTTAGATGGACCTTAAAAATGTGGATAGACAGGAGAATCTGCACTCGTTCTTCTTGGTTCAAACAGTTTGTAAGTAGACCAGGTGGAGGTACTTATTTAAAATCATGTTACATACAGAAAGAGAAGACATTGAGAAACTGTTCCCACTGATGTAGGGGGAAAGAACTATGATATATTGTTCCATTATGGAGTAAATAGAGAAATTCTGAAAAGGAAACAAAAGTCACATGAGGAAATCTCTTCTTAGCCTCTCAGTAAGAGTCTGCTGGGCAAGTAAAGGAGGCAAATTCAGTTGTTACATTCAAAGGGAGCCATGTGAAAGTATTTGCATGGCAAATAATGGAACTACCTAGATACTATTACATAAAGCCAAACATCATTAAGATCAATCAAAGGGTTCCAGCAAGCTAGCAACAGAGGAGCTGAAGGCAGTGTGGACAGGGCCAATGAACTTAACCTGTTCTTTAGCAGATTTGACATCGTGGCCCCTGCCCATCCCCCACATGAGCCATCTGTTGTCGGCCCCCAACCAACACATATTCCACTCTCCCCTCCTACCCCTCCTCACAGTCCCCCTCCCTGCTCTCATGACTATACCCCTTCCCCACACGAAACCACCACGGTGGACTTCATAGCTGAACAGGTGAGAAGACAGCTGAAAGATCTCAACCCAAGCAAGGCTGCAAGACCAGATGGTGTCAGTACCAGGGTGCTCAAAGCCTGTGCCCCTCAGCTATGTGGAGTACTTCGCCATGTATTTAACCTGAGCCTGAGGCTCCGGAGGGTTCCTGTACTGTGGAAGACGTCCTGCCTCGTCCTTGTGCCGAAGACACCACGCCCCAGCGGCCTCAATGACTACAGACCGGTGGCATTGACCTCCCACATCATGAAGACCCTGGAGAGACTTGTTCTGGAGCTGCTCCAGCCTATGGTCAGGCCACACTTAGATCCCCTCCAGTTCGCCTACCAGCCCCAACTAGGAGTTGAGGATGCCATCGTCTACCTGCTGAATCGTGTCTACGCCCACCTGGACAAGCCAGCGAGCACTGTGAGGGTCATGTTGTTTGACTTCTCCAGTGCGTTCATCACCATCCGCCCTGCTCTGCTGGGGGAGAAGCTGACAGCGATGCAGGTGGATGCTCCCCTGGTGTCATGGATTCTTGATTACCTGACTGGCAGACCACAGTACGTGTGCTTGCAACACTGTGTGTCCGACAGAGTGATCAGCAGCACTGGGGCTCGACAGGGGACTGTCTTGTCTCCCTTTCTCTTCCCCATTTACTCCTCGGACTTCAACTACTGCACAGAGTCTTGTCATCTTCAAAAGTTTTCGGATGACTTTGCCATAGTTGGATGCATCAGCAAGGGAGATGAGGCTGAGTACAGGGCTATGGTAGGAAACTTTGTCACCTGGTGTGAGCAGAATTATCTGCAGCTTAATGTGAAAAAGACTAAGGAGCTGGTGGTAGACCTGAGGAGAGCTAAGGTACCGGTGACCCCTGTTTCCATCCAGGGGGTCAGTGTGGACATGGTGGAGGATTACAAATACCTGGGGATGCGAATTGACAATAAACTGGACTGGTCAAAGAACACTGAGGCTGTCTACAAGAAGGGTCAGAGCCATCTCTATTTCCTGAGGAGACTGAAGTCCTTTAACATCTGCCGGACGATGCTGAGGATGTTCTATGAGTTTGTGGTGCCCAGTGCTATCATGTTTGCTGTTGTGTGCTGGGGAAGCAGGCTGAGGGTAGCAGACACCTGCAGAGTCAACAAACTCATTCGTAAGGCCAGTGATGGTGTGGGGATGGAACTGGACTCTCTCACGGTGGTGTCTGGAAAGAAGATGCTGTCAAAGTTGCATGCCATCTTGGACAATGTCTCCCATCCACTATATAATGTACTGGGTGGGCACAGGAGTACATTTAGCCAGAGACTCATTCCACCGAGATGCAACACTGAGCGTCATAGGAAGTCATTCCTGCCTGTAGCCATCAAACTTTACAACTCCTCCCTTGGAGGGTCAGACACCCTGAGCCAATAGGCTGGTCCTGGACTTATTTCATAATTTACTGGCATAATTTACATATTACTATTTAACTATTTATAGTTTTATTACTATTTATTATTTATGGTGCAACTGTAATGAAAACCAATTTCCCCCGGGATCAATAAAGTATGACTATGACTATGACTATGACTATGAAAAATATATTTGGTATGCCCAAGATATTTTCTTATCAAAACAAACTAGGCATATTTTCCTTAATTTCTAATAAGTAGCAGTCAGAGATTATTTTCAGTGAACTGAGAATGTACAAGGCAATGGTTAGAAGGCTTGCAGATGACTCTAAGGTATTATTGGCAGTGAAGAAAGTTGACAAAAATTACAGGAGGGTCTTGATCAGGTGAGTTAGTGGGCCAAAGAATGTCAAATGGCGTTTAATTCAGATAAATGCAAGGTGTTGCATTCTGTAAAGTCAAGTCAAGGTAGGATTTTCACTGTAAACAGTAGGGTACTGGGGAGTGTGGCAGAACAGAGGGGTGTTGGAATGCAGGTACATGGTTTCCTAAAGTTGATGTCACAGCTGGAAAGGGTGGTAAAGAAGGCGTTCGACATACTGACCTGTATCGAGCAGGACACTGAGTATAGAAGTTGGAGTTTTTTTTGTAGCTGAACAAGGTGCTGATGAGACCACACATGGAGAATTGTGTTCAGTTTCGCTCACCCTGATAATAAAGATGTTATTAAACTGAAAAGAGTGAAGAAAAGGTTTACAAGGACATTGTCAAGACTCTAGGGACTACGTTACAGGGAGAGGTTGGTCATGCTAAGGCTTCTTTTCCTTGAAGCAAAGAAAACTGAGAAGTGATCTTACAGAGGTGTATAAACCACGACGAGCACAGATTTGGTAAATTCAATCAGTCGTTTCCTCAGGGTTGGAGAATTAAGAACCAGAGGGCATAGCTTAATGGTAACAAGAGAAAGGTATGAGTGAATCTTTGAGGACAACTTTTTTTAACACACAGAGGATGGTATGTACATGGAACGAGCTGCCATAAGAAATAGTTGGACCAAGTACGACAATGTCTGGCATGGTGAGACACAGCGGCAAACAAAACTACTAACTGTTCTATTAATTATACTTTTTCTGGACTTCGGTTACTGCAATCTGCAGCCTGTAATTTCCCTTTGGAAGTTGTGTTTTTGAACCATTTATATGACCTGAAGTCTTTGTGGTGTCTTAAAAGATTCAATGAACTGGACTCCAGAGATCGCAGGTATATCTGCGATGGCAGATATTGCTGGAGTGGACTCGACGTGGCAGGGCCCAGGCCCGAGAGCGGAAAATGAACCAATGTTTAGCCGGTTTAAGTGCCAAGCCAGATTAGAAAGATCAAGACGTTGAGGCCAAAGACAAAGGCTGAATCAGTGTTCAGCTCACTACTCCAAGAGGCTTTACTTGCCTCAGCGCTGAACTGACTCCATGGCTATGGCCTGCAGCCATTAGGCTCGTGGACTGGCTGCAGTGTCTAATTGGCCCCGTGGCTGTGGACTCACTCTGCGGTTCATGTTCTGTGTGGTATTTGTTTACTTTTCTTTATTGTTTGCACAAATTGTTCTCTTTTTGCTGTGTGGTTATTTTTAGTGGGTTCTACTCTGTCATTTGGTTTGTGGCTGGATGCAAGAAGATGAATCTCAAGGTTCTGGATGGTTGGCATACTTCAATAATAAATGAACTATGTCCTTTAAACTTTGATCTTTTAAAAGACAGTTGTATAGGTGCGGGAATAGAAAATGCTTAGATATGTTTAAAAGGATAGTTTGCCATACAGGGGCATATCAGACTAGCTTAGTTGGGCATTGCGGTCAGTATGGACAAATTGTGCTGAAGGGCCCATTTCCATCACTGACTTCGATAACTTAGTTTAAAGTTAATAAAAGTAAAGAGAAAGTGAGGACTCCGTTACCTCAAAAAAAATTATTTTCAGTGGTTGTGATGAATGGGACTGTCAGACTGTTTTTGTATCTGAGACATTTGCATAGAGCTTGTGATCTACGAGAACTTATTGTCTAATGAATGTTTCTTTTGTGTTCGCTTTGCACATAAAACTTCCTGCTGCACTGGCAAGTAGCTACAGCATGTATCATTTGAATAAAATTGTGGCATAATAAAATATATATTTTTGACATTTAGATCATTCAGGGCGGCAGCAAATCATTTCTTAAATTCAGACCTCGTATTATCCCAGGCTCCCTGACTTTTTGACAAATGTAGATATAGTGATCAATGTCTCTTATGCATTTTTGACACTTTATTGCTTAATTCAATCTGTCTTCATTGCATTAATGTGCTGATAGTCCCAATTTTTTCCCAAGAAGAGAAGCTGTCAGCCAACCAAATGGATAAATTCCTTTACTAGTTTTATTATCAGACAAAATGGAAGTTCTCTCTGTCTGTAAGGGATGATGAATCAGGCAGCTTTGGAGGTTGTTTAGAAACAAAGACCATGATTATTTTATGGCTGAAGTATTAGCTAATGAATCATTCTGACTCCTACTGATATAACACTTTCTCTGAAATTTCTCTACAGGAGTCACAGAGTAAAGTCATTAGTTAGATCCAAAATCCAAGTACAGCTCAAAGGATGAAAATCAAATACTGCTTTAGGCTAGCTTTGGGACCATTGCATGATTTCAAACAGGAGTGAGTGTCCAGCTCTTCCAAGTGGCTCGAAGCTTGTCTTTCATGGGCAGAAATGAAGCTGAAGATGGTGGCAGGCCAATCTAACTAATACATTCTGAATGTTACATCTAGGTTCTGATCTCATACCCTAATGTAAATATTTGATTAAGCATGGGAAGAAAGCTCTCTTTGAAGTACTTAATCAAATTATATTCATTACAGCATTTTATCATAAGGAAATATGAGCAATGGTGATATTATAGGGGACTTCCTTGCAATGAGCCTGAAGGTCAAGGACTTAAGGATCATTTCAAAGACAAATCCAAGATGAAAGGTTATTCCAGACTGATTATTTCTATCTTATTTATTCATAATATGTGGAAATCACTGGTAAGCTCTGCTCTTATTTTTCAAAGGCTCAAAGGTTCATTTATTATCAAAGTATACAACTCTGAAATTCTTCTCCAGATAGCCATGAAACCAAGAAAGACAATAAAGGCAGCATGATTATCAATCCCCAAACCCCTCCTCCCCACACAAGAAATGAACAAAAACAGAACAAGCACAGCTATCTCCAAGTCTCCCTCCCCCGAACACAAAAAGAGAAAGACCAGGCAGAAAGCACAGAATACAAAAAACTATAAGACTGAGAAAAGTCTAGCGTCCAAGCCCATATCCAAAATGCAAAATAAAACCTGGGTAACATCCTCCAGGCACAGTGGCAGGCTCTCCCCTCTCCAGTAGCAGAGCAATCCCACCGGTGATCAAAAGGCAGTCTTCCCTCTCCGGTAGCAGAGAGATCCCATCAGCGATCAAAAGGAAGTCTCCCCTCTCCGGTAGCAGAGAGATCCCATCAGCGATCAAAAGGAAGTCTCCCCTCTCTGGTAGCAGAGTGATCCCACTGGAGATCAAAAGGCAGTCTCCCCTCTCTGGTAGCAGACTGATCCCACTGGAGATCAAAAGGCAGTCTCCCCTCTCCGGTAGCAGAGTGATCCCACCAGCAATCAAAAGGAAGTCTCCCCTCTCTGGTAGCAGAGTGATCCCACCGGTGATCAAAAGGAAGTCTCCCCTCTCTGGTAGCCAAAAGGAAGTCTCCCCTCTCTGGTAGCAGAGTGATCCCACCAGCAATCAAAAGGAAGTCTCCCCTCTCTGGTAGCAGAGTGATCCCACCGACGATCAAAAGGAAGTCTCCCCTCTCTGGTAGCAGAGTGATCCCACCAGCAATCAAAAGGCAGGCAGCCAGTGCTCATCTTCTGCATTTGCCTCGATGTTTCAATCTCGCTCGTCACATTAATTGGCGAACAATGGAAGGTTTAATCAGCAAAATGGAGTTGAACATCAGCTCGTGCCCCATCCCGCAGCCTTCTCACAACAAGGGTCATGCAAGCTGCCTCTCCTCCCAGAATCCTCTTGGAGACTGCAGAGTGCTGGAACACCCAAATAATCACCAAACAATAAATCACAGACTTCAGCAGTTCCAGAATTACATTCAAGATGAAAAACAAATGTAAAAGACATAAAAGAAGTCAAATATGTTTCATGAAGTATCCAGAAACTGTCGACCGAATAAGCATTGTTGGCAGGCGCCATCTTGACCATCTTGACTTTTTCATCCATTATTGCCTTTGATCTGAGGGAGAAAGTTACAAGTGAACCATTTTGATGAGCCTGGAGTTAAATCCAAGTCAGACCATATGGCAGATTCCCTTTCCTTAATCTGTTGGCTTTTAATGACAATCCTATAATTTCATGTTTACCATATGGATCCAGCTTCTTACTCCAGGTGTGTTCAAATACTTAGTTTAAATTCACCAAGCGTCATGCTGGAATCTGAACTCGAATTCCTGTTTAATTGCCTCCAGAGAATAGTCCATTGTTAGAGGTATTAATTTGTGAATGCAATGTTAAACTGAGGCCTGTATGTTCAGGTGAACATAAACAATCTCGATCTAGGAAGCATGCTCTTGTCAACATTAATCTCCCAGCACACAACCAGTCTAGAATAATTGTTTACCTCCTTTGCGACATAGAAAATCATTGCTATCCTCAAAGCTCAAAGTAAATTTATAATCAAAGTATATATTTGTCACCATATCACCATGAGAATCACTTCCTTGTAGGCATTCATAGTAAATACAATAAAAACAATAACCTCCACTCCTCCACAGCAGTTACCACACTCAGAAAGTAACTCATGTACAGTATATGCATTATAAGATCATAAGACATAGAAGCAGAATTAATCCATTCAGCCCATCAGACCTGTTCTTCAATTCAGCCATGGCTGATTTATTATCCCTCTCAATGTCATTCTCTTGCCTTTCCCCTTAGCCTTTGACACTCTGACTAAACTAATCAAAATCCTAACAACCTCTGCTTCAAATATATCCAGTGACTTGGCCTCTGCAGTCATCTGTGGCAACAAATTTCACAGATTCATCACCCTCTGGCTAAAGAAATTCCTCCTCATCTCTGTTCTGAGTGAACATCATTCTATTCTGAGGCTGTGCTCCCTGGTCCCAGACTTCCCCACTATAGGAAGTATCCTCTCCACATCCACTCTATCTAGGCCTTTTGACATTTGATAGGTGTCTCCCCCACCCTCATTCTTCTAAACTACAGCAAGTACAGGCCCAGAGCTATCGAATGTTCTTCATATGTTAACCCTTTTATTCCCAGAATCATTCTCATGAATCTCCTCTGGACCATCCCCAATGCTGACACATCTTTTCTTTAGGTAAGGGGGTCAAAACTACTCAGAATACTCCAAGTGCAGTCTGACATAATAATGAGTGAGGCCTTATAAGGCTTATTTTACATCAGAATATCCTGAGAGGTTGATGACAATATAGCACTTCTGTTTTCCCACATATACTCCCTCATAGCATAGCTCATGCTCTCCACCCCCACCCAAGCCCAGGGAATCCATGTGAAGTGGATGGAGAAAATCAAAAAAACTGCAGCTGCTGGAAATCTGAAATAAAGACAGAAAATAAAGTTCCTGATAAATTGAAGTAAAACTAAGGAAGTAAACTATTCATGATCTGAAATCTAAACTCAAAATAAAGTTTAGATTTCATAATAGTCATAATGTTATGTCCCAGTAAATTAATTTAAAGAGGATGTTGAAGGGAAAAGAAAACAATTACCCCAATTTACCACAGATCTGTTCCTCTGAGACATTTTGAGATCCTTACAGAACCAGAACTGGTGTTACTTTACACCACTTTGCCAAGAAATGCTCTTCAGCTGTAGAGGCATTCGAGCGATCTTTCAAATAGACTGAGAATTTTTAATGGTCATAAGCTGACTGTACTAAAAAAAATGAAACATAACTTGATCATGGAATCGCCAAGTGAAACATGGTAAGCGCTGAGACACTATCAAATTTAGACCTGATGTATTTTTGGGCTTATGGCAATTTAAATTCTGCCACTTTCTATTAAGATTTACCTTTTATTTATAAAAGGCACCAAATGTTATTCCTGTAATTGGATTGATAGCATCCTCACAAATGTAGCCCAATGGAATAGCATAAGTAAAGCATCTCTGAATGTACCTTGGGTTTTGATGCCATTAGCACGTAACATAATAAATGCACTTGATAACACTTTCTGCCTGATGTTGCAAAGCATTTGATTTGTCCTCCCATCAGGGTTCCATGGTTTAGAAGTTTCTGATGTGATAGAGAGGGAAGGATAAGTAATGGAGGAGTTGCTTCACTGATCAGGAAGAAGGTCACAGTTTTACTCCCTTGAGATCCCATCCAGCCAAGCCATGGGCATATGCGTAGATCTCAGGAATGAGCATGGTATGGGGTGATCACTATAATACTATAAGCCTCCAAGTAGCCAGTGAGGGATAGATAAACTGATACATGCGCAGATCATGGAAAGATGCAAAAACCATGGGGCTGTTAACATCCCCAATATTGATTGGGATTCCCTTACCGCCAGGGCCTTAGATGGGGCATAATTCGTTGGATGCATCTAGCAGGGTTTCTTGAAACTATATGTAAATAGTCCAGCTGTGGAAGGAGCCACAATACATCTTGTCTGGTAGAATGAGCCAGGCCAAGTTAGCAAAATTTCAATGGAGAAGTATTTTTGGAACAGTGATCATAATTATTTGTCATCTATCTTAATAACTTGAATGAGAAAGAAGTTGACATAGATAATAAAATATAGTTTGCAGATAACACCAAAATGGGTAGTCTAGCGGACAGTGAAAATGATTATCTAAGATCATAATTGTATTAGCACAGGGTTTAAAAAACAGTCAGGTCCTTTCAGGACTTTTTGATGGGCTGCAATCAGCAAGGGAGGACTTCTGTTGGTGACACAGCGTGAGGTTTCAAAAGAGCTCAGGTGGTTTCAGGACTTTCAGCAGGCTGCAATCAGCAAGAGAGTTCCTTTGTTGGTGATGCAATGCGAGGTTTAAAAAGAGCTCTGGTGTTTACAGGACTTTTCAGAAGGCTGTGATCATAACAATCTATTCGGTACTCAGCAGGGGCCAATAAAAAGAAGTGAGATATAACAGAGTGGTCATTGTGGGTGTGGGCAGTGTTAGAGTGGTCAGGCTTTGGCTCAACAGGCTTAGGCGACAACAGGCTTGGGCAAGCACAGGCAGAGTTTCTAACTATGTTTCTAGTAAGTTTTTTTTCTGTTAGTGCATAGCTAGTGGTATGTTCCTTGTATGAGATGTGGGAACTTCATGAGACCTCCAGTCTCCCTCAAGTGCCCTGAGCTGTAGCTCGATAGAGACCATGTTATGCCACTGGATAACCTGCAGCTCATATGGGAAAATGAGGAAGTGATAAATAGGAACTATCCCCCTAAGTTGCAGAAGGCATGTACCTGGGAAACAGTCAGCAGAGGGAAAGGGAATAGGCAGTCAGTGTAGAGTACCCCTGTGACTCAATAATAAGCATACCATTTTGGATACTGTTTTGGGGGATGACTTACTGGATTGAGCTGATCTCTGGCACTGAGTCTGTCTCTGTGGCTCAGAAGGGAAGTGGAGGGGTGGAGAAGAGAAAAGCAGTAGTGATAGTAGATTCCGTAATTAGAGGAGCAGACATTAGATTCTGTAGACGTGAAAGAGACACTTGGATGGTAAGTTGTCTCTCAGATATCAGGGTTCGGAATGTCTCAGGTCAGGTCCACCACATTCTAAAGGGGAAGGGTGAACATCTGGAAGTTGTGGTACATATAGATGCCAATGACATAGGTAGGAAAAGGGAAGAAGTCCTGAAGAGAGAATATCAGGAGTTAGGTGGAAAGCTGAAAAGGAGGACCAGTGAGGCTCTGATTGCTGCCTGTGCCATGGGCCAATGAGGGTAAGAATAATGCCTTTGACTTCTTTTGCCTGCACCTTGGTGCCTTTGTCTCCTTCACCCACACCTCAATGGGCTCCCCACCCATCCCAACCCGCCGAGCTATTCTTCTGCCACTTCTGTCCCTGAGCCCACTTTCAGCAAGAATTCCCCACCCCGCACCAATGATCCTTTGTCCTATATCCAACCTCCCTCATCTTCTTGGACACCCTAATCTAGTTCTCTGCCTGCCCTGGATATGTTCATCTCTAATGGTGACGAGACATCAACTAGCTCAATTTCAGCATTCCTCATTCCTCCTCAAATCCTACCCCATCTGAACACCCACCCCTCCACTCTCTCCACACCAATCCCAATCTTGCCATCAAACCTGCAGGCAAAGGGGGGAGCTGTTGCAGTGTGGTGGGCTGATCTCTACCTTGCTAAGGCCAGGCGGCAACTTCTCGAAGAAGATCCCATTCTGGTCCATCAGAAAACTGCCTCCAGCACCATCACTGACCTCATCAGCTCCGGAGAACTCCCATCCACAGCCCCCAAACTCATAGGTCCCTCACCCAACATTGCTCACTTCTACCTCCTACCAAAGATTCACAAACCTGACTGTACAGGTAGGGCCATTGTCACTGCTTGCTCCTGCAAAACTGAACTTGGCTCGTTCTGTTTCTGTTGGCTCATTCCATTCTATCCCCTTTGGTTCAGTCCCATCCCACCTACATCTGCAATATTTCTCATGCTCTCTATCTACTCTCTAGCTTTCAATTCCCTGGCCCTCACCACTTCATTTTCACCTTGGATGTCCAGTCCATATACCCCCATCAAAAAGGCCTTAAAGCTCTCCGCTTCTTTCTCAATAGAAGAATCAACCAATTCCCCTCCACCACCCTCCTCCTTCTGGCAGAACTGGTCCTTACACTCAATAATTTCTCCGGCTCCTTCCACTTTTCCCAGACTCAATAGGTAGCTATGGACAACCGCACAGGCCCCAGATTTGCCTGCCTTTACAATGGCTACATGGAACAGTCCATGTTCCAAGCCTTCCCTAGCAATGCTCCCCAATTCATCCTCCACAATATTGACAACTACGTTGGTACTGTTGACTGACAACTCTTATAAACCTACTCATTCTTGACTATCTTGGCTATCTTGACTATACCGCTTCCCACCCTGTCTCCTATAAGAATGCTATTCCCTTTTCTCAGTTTCTTCATCCATTTCCCAGACATCCACATGCACCCCATCTTCCTGCCACCTTAACAGTGATAGAGTTTGCTTGTTTTTACCTGCTATTCTACGGGCTTCCACATCCAAAACATCATTCTCCACATCTTTTGACATCTCTAAAGGGATCCTACCACCAGACATTTCTTTACCTCCTCACCTCTCTCTGCTTTCTGCTGGAATTGCTCCCTCCTTGATTTCATGTCCATTTGCCCCTCCCCACTAAGCTCCTTCCCAGCAAGTGGCCAAAGTACTAAACCTGACCATTCACTGCCTTCCTCTCCTCCATTCGGGGCCCCAAGCAGTCCTTCCTATGAATCTACTGGCACTGTCTATTATGTCCAATGCTTCTGCTGCAGCCTCCTCTACATTAGTGAGACAGCTTCATCGAGTACCCTTGTACCAACCAGCAAAAGTGGAACTTCCCGGTGGCCAAACATTTTAATCCTAATTCCCATTCCCATACAGACATGTCAGTCCATGCCTCCTCTTGTGCCATGATGAGGCAACCCTCTGGGTGGAGGAGCAACACCTCATATTCTGTTGGGGTAGCCTCCAACTTGATGGCATAAATGTCAATTTCACTGTCTGCTAAACAAATACATCCACTCTTCTTCTATTCCACACTATGGCCTCTTAGAAAATTAATATATGTACAATACTTTGGTAATAAGTTTATTTTGAACTTTGAACTTAACACTTCTCACCTGAGGATCAGCTCCTGCTGGTGCCCCTCCTCCATCCCATTCTCCTATGATCCACTCTCCTCCCCTATCAAATGCATTCATCTCCAATCCTTTACCTTTCCTACCCACCTGGCTTCACTATCACCTTCCAGCTATTCCCCCTTCCCATCCACGCAACTTTTTATTCTGGCATCTTTTCCCTTCATTACAGGTCCTGAAGAAGGGCCTTGCGCCTGAAATGTCAACTGTTTGTTCATTTCTATGGATGCTGCCTGACCTGTTGAGTTCCTCCAGCATTTTGTGCATATTACTTGGATTTCCGGCATCTGCAGAATTTCTCATGTTGAAGAATAAGGTGATTTGGCAGATAAATTTGAGGCTGAAGAATTGATGCTGGGACACCATTGCAGATTTTTGGAATATTAGGAACTCTTCTGGGGAAAGTATGACTTGTACAAAAAGGATAGGTTACACCTGAACCCAAGGAGACAAATTTTGATGCAGGCATGTTTGCTAGAGTTGTTGGGGAGAGTTTAAACTAATTTGGCAGGAGTTTGGGAACCAGAGTGCTAGGGCTGAGGATGGGACAGTTGGTGTACAACTGGATGCAGCATGTAGTGAGGAAATACAGGCAGATGATAAGGCAAAATTGCAGTTATTGGGATTAGACAAAGTGCAACAGGGGGCCAAAATTGAAAAGGGTAATGAATACAGGACTGAAGATGTTATATTTGAATGCACACAGTATATGGAATAAGCTGGACGATCCTGTAGCATAGTTAGAGTTTGCAAGTATGACATTGTGAGCATCACTGAGTTGTGACTGAAAGAAGATCACACCCAATTATACCAAGGAAAAGATAGGCAGGTAGGCAGAAGGGGTTGGGTGGCTCTGCAGGTAAGAAGGATTGGAAGATATAGAATCCTTCTGGGTAGAGAAAAGACCCTGATGGGAGTTATATGCAAGCCTCTGACCAGTGGATGTGGGCTAAAAGTTAAAATGGGAGTTAGAAAAGGCAAGTAAAAAGGGTAATGTCATGATAATCATGGCAGATTTCAACATGCAGGTAAATTGGGAAAGTCAAGTTGGTGCTGGATCCCAAGAGAGGGAATTTGTAGAGTGCCTACAAGATGGCTTTTTAGAGCAGCTTGTGGTTGAGACCACTGGGAAAATTCTGGAATGTGTGTTATGTAATGACCCAGGTTTGGTTAGGGAGCTTAAGGTAAAGGAACCCTTAGGAGATAGTGATCATAATATGATAGAATTCACCCTGCAATTTGAGAAGGTGAAAATAAAGTCCGGGATATCAGTAGGACAGTGGAGTTACAGAGGAATGAGAGAAGAGCTAGTCAAAGTGAATAGAGAAGGATTAGAGTTCAGGGATGAAGGTAGCACAACAATGCTTGGAGTTTCTGGGAGCAATTTGGAAAGTAATTTGGGATTTATCAGATAGATAGATCCCAAAGATTAAGAAGCATTCTAAAGTGAGGATAAGGCAACTGTAGCTGACAAAGCAAAAGAGAAGGCATATAATATAGTAAAAATTGGAGGGAAGGTAGAGAACGAGGAAGCTTTCAAAACCCAACTGAAGGCAGTTAAAAAAGCCATAAAGAGAGAAAAGAATAAGACTAAAAGGTAAGCTAACCAATAATATAAAAGATGATACAAGAAGATTTTTTCAAATATATAAAGATAAAACAGAGACAAGAGTAGATATTGGACTGCTGGAAAATGACACTGGAGAGGTAGTAATGGGAGACAAGGAAATGGCAGATGAACTTCATAAGTATTTTATGACGGTATTCACCATGGAAGACACAAGCACAATGCCAAAAATGTGAGAGTGTCAGGGGTTAGAAATGAGTGCTATTGCTATTACTACAGAGAAGCTGCTTGGGAAGCTGAAATGTCTGAGAGTAGATAAGTCACCTCGACCAGGTGGACAACACCCCAGGATTCTGAAGGAGGTAGCTGAAGAGATTGTGGAGGTATTTAATAGTTTTTCAAGAACCATTAGTATCTGGATGGCGATGAAAGCTTTTGGTATACTTGCCTTCATCTGGCAGGACACTGAGTACAGGAGTTGGGTGTCACGATACAGTTGTACAAGATGTTGGTGAGACCACACCTGGCATATTGTAGGCAGTTTTGGTGTCCTGGTTTGCTGGTAGGATGTCTTTAAGACTGAAAGTATGCAAAATAAAATTCACAAGGCTGTTACCAAGACTGGAGGGCTTGAGTTACAAGAAAAGACTGGATAGGCTGGACTTTTTACCTGGAGAGCTGAGGCTAAGGGATGAGTTTATAGTGGTTTTATGATATCATGAGGGTCATAGATGACAGGAATAGTCACAGTCTTTTTCTCAAGATAGAAGGTATTGAGGGGGAAGATGTTAAGGTGAAAGGGTAATGGTACATGGAACAAACTGCCAGAGGAAGTGCTAGAGGTGGGTATAATTAGAAAGTTTAATAGGCATATCGGCAAATATATGTAGAGGAAAGATTTAGAGCAGGGATTCCCAACCTGAGGTTCACGGAACACTTGCTTAAAGGTATTGGTCCATGGCATAAAAAAGGTTTGGAACCTCTGGTTTAATAATATATTTACTTATTTATTTATTGACATAGAGCACAGAGTAGGCCTTGAAGCCCAGCAATCCCCCACTTTAATTCTGGTCTAATCACGGGACAATTTACAATGACTAATTAACCTACCAACCGGTACGTCCTTGGAATGTGGGAGGGAACCAGAGCACCCGGAGGAAACCCACGCGGTCACGGAAAAAACGTACAAACTCCTTACAGACAGCGGCGGAAATCGCTGGATCTGTAAGGCATAGTGCTAACCATTACACAACCATGATGCTTCTCCCATTTAGGAGGATACAGGCCAAGTACCAGCAGGTGGAACTAGCTTAGACAGGCAACTTAGTTGGCATGGTGCGTTGAGCCTAAGGATCCATTTCGCTGCTTTATTACTCTCTGGCTCCAGGAATATAAAGAAAGAAGGAAAGCACTAAAACTGAAAATTAAGGGGTCTAAAAGGGAAATGAAATTTCCTTAGCAAGTGAGATTAATGAGAATCCAAGGTCACTTTTACACAGAAATTAAGAGGAAGCAGCTTGCTAAGGAAAGGATATGTCCACTCAGAGTGTTTGAGTGTATTCATGCATGCAGCCAAAGGGACTTGATAAGGTCCTAAATGAGTCCTTCACCTCAGTGTATTCACCAAGGAAAAGAACGTTAATGATGGTGACATCAGGGAAGAAGAATGTTGATAATCTAGTGCTGTTCATTGACTTTAGTTCAGCATTCAATACTGTGACCCCCTCCAAGCTGATCACCAAACTTCACCAGCTTGGTATCAGATCATCCCTCTGCAATTGGATCTTGGATTTTCTGACTAACAGACCCCAATCAGTTAAGTTAGACAACCTCTCCTCCTCCACTCTCACCCTGAACACCGACATGTCTCAAGGCTGTGTGCTGAGCCCTCTTCTGTACTCCCTTTTCACCTATGACTGCGTTCCTGTACATGGTTCTAACTCCATAATCAAGTTCGCAGATGACACCACGGTGGTTGGCCTGATCAGAGGGGATGACGCGACGGTCTACAGGGACGAGGTCCAGCACCTGGCTGCGTGGTGTGCCAACAACAACCTGGCCCTTAACACCTAGAAGACCAAGGAGATCATTGTGGACTTCAGGCATGCTAGGAGCCACACTCACATCCCCATCTACATCAACGGAGCTGTAGTGGAGCGTGTATCAAGCTTCAAATTCCTTGGTGTCCACATTTCCCAGGATCTCACCTGGTCCCTGAACTCCTCCATCCTGATCAAAAAGGCACAACAGCGCCTTTATTTCCTGCGGATCATCAAGAAAGCTCACCTCTGTCCCAGGATACTGACAGACTTTTACTACTGTAACATTGAGAGCATACTCACCAACTGCATCTCAGTGTGATATGGCAATTGTCCCATATCGGACCGCAAAGCACTCCAGCGTGTGGTGAAAACTGCCCAGCGGATTATCAGCACCCAATTGCCCACCATTGAGAATATCTACCATAAACGCTGCCTGGACAGGGCACAAAGCATTATCGAGGATGCATCTCACCCTAACCATGGACTTTTTACTCTCCTCCCGTCCGGTAGGCACTACAGGAGCCTCCGCTCCCTCACCAGCAGGCACAGGAAGAGCTTCTTCCCGGAGGCTGTGACCCTGCTGAACCTCACATCACAGAGCTAAGCAGTATTGCACCCATATTGTACTGTCTCAGTACTTTTATATTTGTGTGCTGTAATACTTACTTTTCATTCACAGTTATTTTGTAATTAACACTATTCTTTGCATTTCTGGTTAGATGTTAAATGCATTTCATTGGCCTTGTATCTGTACTTGGCACAATGACAATAAAGTTGAATCTAATCTAATAGTGATATTAAAAGGAGGAGGTGCTGATAAAACATTAAGATGGATATGTCCCCAGCATCAAATGGAGTCTGTCTCAGTGCGCAGGGCAGAGATTGCTGGGGTCTTGCCAGTGATCCTTTGCATCCTACTTTGCCAGGAGTGAAGTCCCAGAAGAGTGGAAAATAGACAATATTTTTCCTTTGTACAAGGTCAGAAGGGTCAAACCAGGAAGTTACAAGCTGCTGAACCCTACATCAGCGATATGGAGACCATTCTTCAGGACAGGATTTACTCACATTTGGACTTGTTGGGAATGTGGACTTGTTAGGAATAATCATCATGGCTCTATGAGTAAAGTCCTGTCTCACAAATGTGACTGAGTTTTTTGAGGCAGACCAAAGATGATTGATTAGTGTAAGGCAGTGGATGTTATCATGCAGCAGTTGTACAAAACTTTAGTTCGGACACATCTGGAATACTGTCTGCAGTTCTGGTCACCACACTGTGGAAGGATATAGAGACTTTTGAGAGGGTACAGAAAAGGTGTGCAGAATGTTGCCTGGATCAGTGTGTATTAACTATAAGTAAAGACTGGACAATTGTTTTTCCTGGAACACCAGATGCTGATGGGCAACCTGAAAGTAATATAAAAAAATGATGAGAAACATTAATAAAGTAGGTAATCTTCTCAAGGTGGAAATACTAAAGAGCATAGGATTAAGGCAAGGGGGCAAACTTTAAAGGATGTGTGGTAGGTGCTTGGTTTCATGAGCTTGCAGGCCTCTACAGTGAGCCGTAGATTGTTGGGCTTCTAGGTTTCTCAAGCACCTGTATTTACTAATTGTTGTCTTAACTAGAGTCATTAAGCCCTTGTGCTTAATCTTCTCATGTTAATTTTGACTAGCACGGGTTTTCAGCTGACAGTAATTATTTAAAGTGGACTCCCAGTTAAGGCTTATCGAGGGGTCCTTGTGTGTTTGGAGAATGATTCAGCTCATGGTGTTGCTCGGTCAAATTACCAATGTTCAGCTGGAATTCCAATGAATAACCTTTTGTTTCTGTCTCAACATGGGAGTCCATTGTTCCTCCGCACCTGGGATCAGCCATTTGTCAGCGCACACTGTGACAGCCCGGAATGTGCTACCAGGGAAGGTTGCAGAGATGAACATGATGGTAAGAGGCATTTAGACAGACTCTTGAACAAGCATGGAAAAGAGGGATATGAATTATGTGCAGGCAGATGGCAGTAGTTAGTTGGCATCATGATCGGAACAGAGATAGTGAGTCAAAGGGCTTATTCCTGCCTTGTACTATTTTATGTTCTATATAAAAGTTATATTAGTTGTTGTGAAATAGGTGACTTACTTAAAACACAAGATGACCACAAAACTTTCTGATCTACTATCCTGAGGTGTATATTTGGTTAAAATGAAGGAAAAAAAGGACCTTCCCAGATCCTTCCACAGATGAGGAAGTCTTATTTCAGTCCTTTATTTGTAATTCAACACTTCTGACAGTTTGGGAATATTGTGATTGATTAATGTTCTTCTATCATATACTAATGAATTATTACTTTGGTTGACTGATGAAAAGTAAAATATTTATGATGGTGTTTATGGAATATACTATTTTGAGAAGAACTGAGGATATCTATTTGAGGGATGGGGGTAACTGGTTTTAAAAACTTCAGTTATCAAATATTTTAACAAAACAGGTGTAGCACCTCTGTCCAGCCTCAGGGTTGCTCAGCTCGCTGTCGTCGAGGGAAACAGCCCTCGGCCCCGCCAAACTGTGTGGATGCTGTGCGATGTACCCCGCCCCGCCCAAATAACAGACAATACACCAAATACAATTAAATGAGTTACAGTTTATAGATAATACTGGAACTATATAATTAATAGATAAAATATAAAAGGAAAACAAAAGGCGCCACACTTATCAAAATTCAATCTCTTCGTGCACAAACAGTTGGAGCTCAGGACCCTCCTCCTTCAACCTGCATTTCTCCTCGGACCACCTCGACCTGCCGCCTGGGACCAACAATGGTGGTCGACCAGTTGCTCCACACGAGTCCGTCTCCGTCTCCTCGCCTCACCGAACACCCTGGACCTCGGACTCCTGCTCGGGGTCCGACCCCGTTAGGGGACTCACAGCACCTGGTCCATCCTCTCTCCCGCCTTCTGCCCAAAAACCCACGCATCACACTAACTTACAAACACACAGAAAGAATAACATCTATTCCAATTAGTTTGTTCATCCTCTTATCAGTAACATGATCCAGACAAACTGCTAGCGGGAGGACTTTCTCAGCAGGTAACAGCAAAGAAGCCATTTCAATTATAACATAACAAAGAAGCCATTTTAGTTAGACTGTGCAGTAACATAAAGAAGAAACCCCTTACACAGGTATATAACATAAGGAACCACAATAACTGGTTTGCACACCACAAATAATAACAAGACCAAAACAAAAACACAGAAAATCAGCTGAGCAATGAGTAGTTATCAAGTTATTAGGATGACCCAGGCCTTACTATTCAAGTTCCACTCTGGGCTTCTTTACATTCATTCTGGGCTTCTTTATAAATCAGTTTTTAAACCAGCTAAGCAATGAATAGTTTATCAGGTTATCAGATGACCCAGACCCTACTGTTCAAGTTCCTATCTGGGCTTCTTTACATCCAGCTTACATTCTTCACATTCAGCTTAAAGTATTAGTTCAAGTCTCAGTCCAAAATCTTATTAGAAAGAAATCTCAACTAACAATACACTCTGGATTTTGTACTCAGATATGAAAAATTAGACCCAGAGCCTTTCAACTTGGAGCACTCCAGTGCCGGGGAAAGCTCTGAATTATAGAAGTAAAATTTCAACTGAAAGCCATCCCAAATAAAATAATTGGAACCTTGGTGCAATAATGAAGCCCTTCAGTTCCTCTGCAGAGATATTCTTTAGGAAAAATTGAAATTGAGGGTGAAGGCACAACATTGTAAGATTTTGGTATTCTATTCAATTTTTTTTCTCTCAGCAGTTGATCGGGACAGGACTGCGCAAGCGTGTGCATGTCAGTCCGTGAGGCAGCGGGAGTATTTAAAAGAGAGCAGTTTGACAGAGCGGGCGATGTTGTAGCAGGCAACGGAGTAGAGGGAGACAGAGTAGGAAGGCTTTGTCTCGAGAAGCTTCGGCGAGCAGAGGCTGAGGACGAGCTTCACTCCAAGTCAGGTATGGCCGGGTAAGTTCCTTTAAAAGGAGAACAGTCTGCAGCGGTATTTTATTTGAAGCAAGGAAGGCCGCGAGGCTGTATCGTATTGGGTAGGTCAAGACAGCTGAGATCGGCCCCGTGGTTTGTTCCTCCTGCAGCATGAGGGAAATCGGGGATACTTCCAGTGACCCTGACGACTATGTGTGCAGGAAATGTGTCCAGCTGCAGCTTCTGGCAGACCGCATTGAGCGGCTGGAGCTGCAACTGGATTCATACTGGAGCATCCGCGATGCTGAGAAAGTCGTGAATAGCACGTTCAGTGAGTTGGCCACACTGCAGGTAAAGGCTACACAGGCAGAAAGGGAATGGGTGGCCACGAAGCAGCGTAGCAGTAGGCAGTTAGTGCAGGAGTCCCCTGAGGTCATCTCCCTCCTAAACAGATATACTGTTTTGGATACTGTTGGGGGAGATGTCTCATCAGGGGAAGGCAGCAGCAGCTGAGTTCATGGCACCATGGGTGGCTCTGCGGCACAGGAGGGAAGGAAAAGGAGTGGGAGAGCGATAGTGATAGGGGATTCGATTGTAAGGGGAATAGATAGGCATTTCTGTGGCCGCAAACAAGACACCAGGAGGGTATGTTGCCTCCCTGGTGCAAGGGTCAAGGATGTCTCTGAGCGGCTGCAGGACATTCTGGAGTGGGAGGGTGAACAGCCAGTGGTCGTGGTGCACATAGGTACCAAAGATATACGTAAAAAAACAGATGAGGTCCTACAAGGTGAATTTAGGGAGTTAGGAGACAAACTAAAAAGTAGGACCACAAAGGTAATAATCTCTGGATTACTACCAGTGCCACGTGCTAGATAGAGTAGAAATAGGAGGATATTTCAGGTGAATACGTGGCTTGAAAAATGGTGCAAGGGGGAGGGATTCAAATTACTGGGGCATTGGAACAAGTTCTGGAGGAGGTGGGACCGGTACAAGCAGGACGGTCTGCACTTGGGCTGGACTGGAACCAATGTCCTAGGGGGAGCATTTGCTACTGTTGTTCAGGAGGATTTAAACTAATGTGGTAGGGGGATGAGAACAAGTGCAGAGAGACAGAGTGGTGTAAAAAGAGGGTAGAAGCAAAAAGTAGTAAGGTGAAAAGTAAAAGTAGCAGGCCAGCAAATCCAGGGCAAAAATCAAAAAGGGCCACTTTTCAACATAATTGTATAAAGGCTAAGAGCGTTGTCAAAGCAAGCCTGAAGGCTTTGTGTGTCAGTGCAAGGAGCATTCGTAACAAGGTGGATGAATTGAAAGTGCAGATTGTTATTAATGAATATGATATAGTTGGGATCACAGAGACATGGCTCCAGGGTGACCAAGGATGGGAGCTCAACATTCAGGGATATTCAATATTCAGGAGGGATAGACATGAAAGAAAAGGAGGTGGGGTGGCATTGCTGGTTAGAGAGGAGATTAAAGCAATAGAAAGGAAGGACATTAGCAGGGAGGATGTGGAATCGATATGGGTAGAGCTGCATAACACTAAAGGGCAGAAACTACTGGTGGGAGTAGTGTACAGGCCACCTAACTGTAGTAGTGAGGTTGGGGATGGCATTAAACAGGAAATTAGAAATGCGTGCAATAAAGGAACAGCAATTATAATGGGTGACTTCAATCTACATATAGATTGGGTGAACCAAATTGGTAAGGGTGCTGAGGAAGAGGATTTCTTGGAATGTATGCGGGATGGTTTTCTGAACCAACATGTCGAGGATCCAACTAGAGAGCAGGCCAGTCTAGACTGGGTATTGAACAATGAGGAAGGATTAGTTAGCAATCTTGTCGTGCAAGGCCCCTTGGGTAAGAGTGACCATAATATGGTGGAATTCTTCATTAAGATGGAGAGTGATATAGTTAATTCAGTAACAAAGGTTCTGAACTTAAAGAAGGGTAACTTTGAAGGTATGAGACGTGAATTAGCTAAGATAGACTGGCAAATGACACTTAAAGGGTTGACGGTGGATATGCAATTGCAAGCATTTAAAGATCACATGGATGAACTACAACAATTGTTCATCCCAGTTTGGCAAAAGAATAAACCAAGGAAGATAGTGCACCCATGGCTGACGAGGGAAATTAGGGATAGTATCAATTCCAATAAAGAAACATACAAATTAGCCAGAAAAAGCGGCACACCTGAGGACTGGGAGAAATTCAGAGTCCAGCAGAGGAGGACAAAGGGCTTAATTAGGAAAGGGAAAAAAGATTATGAGAGAAAGCTGGCAGGGAACATAAAAACTGACTGTAAAAGCTTTTACAGGTATGTGAAAAGAAAAAGATTGGTTAAGACAAATGTAGGTCCCTTACAGTCAGAAACAGGTGAATTGATCATGGGGAACAAGGACATGGCAGACCAATTGAATAACTACTTTGGTTCTGTCTTCACTAAGGAGGACATAAATAATCTTTCAGAAATAGTAGGGGACAGAGGGTCTAGTGAGATGGAGGAAGTGAGGGAAATACATGTTAGTAGGGAAGTGGTGTTAGGTAAATTGAAAGGATTAAAGGCAGATAAATCCCCAGGGCCAGATGGTCTGCATCCCAGAGTGCTTAAGGAAGTGGCCCAAGAAATAGTGGATGCATTAGTGATAATTTTTCAAAACTCTTTAGATTCTGGATTAGTTCCTGAGGATTGAAGGGTGGCTAATGTAACCCGCTTTTTATAAAAAGGAGGGAGAGAGAAACCAGGGAATTATAGACTGGTAAGCCTGACATCGGTGGTGGGGGAAATGCTAGAGTCAGTTATCAAAGATGTGATAACAGCACATTTGGAAAGCAGTGAAATCATCGGACAAAGTCAGCATGGATTTGTGAAAGGAAAATCATGTCTGACGAATCTCATAGAATTTTTTGAGGATGTAACTAGTAGAGTGGATAGGGGAGAACCAGTGGATGTGGTATATTTAGATTTTCAAAAGGCTTTTGACAAGGTCCCACACAGGAGATTAGTGTGCAAACTTAAAGCACACAGTATTGGGGGTATGGTGTTGATGCGGATAGAGAATTGGTTGGCAGACAGGAAGCAAAGAGTGGGAATAAACGGGACCTTTTCAGAATGGCAGGCAGTGACTAGTGGGGTACCGCAAGGCTCAGTGCTGGGACCCCAGTTGTTTAAGATATATATTAATGACTTAGACGAGGGAATTAAATGCAGCATCTCCAAGTTTGCAGATGACATGAAGCTGGGTGGCAATGTTAGCTGTGAGGAGGATGCTAAGAGGATGCAGGGTGACTTGGATAGGTTAGGTAAGTGGGCAAATTCATGGCAGATGCAATTTAAAGTGGATAAATGTGAAGTTATCCACTTTGGTGGCAAAAACAAGAAAACAGATTATTATCTGAATGGTGGCCGATTAGGAAAAGGGGAGGTGCAACAAGACCTGGGTGTCATCGTACACCAGTCGTTGAAAGTGGGCACGCAGGTACAGCAGGCGGTGAAAAAGGCGAATGGTATGCTGGCATTCATAGCAAGAGGATTCGAGTACAGGAGCAGGGAGGTACTACTGCAGTTGTACAAGGACTTGGTGAGACCACACCTGGAGTATTGTGTGCAGTTTTGGTCCCCTAATCTGAGGAAAGACATTCTTGCCATAGAGGGAGTACAAAGAAGGTTCACCAGATTAATTCCTGGGATGGCAGGACTTTCATATGATGAAAGACTGGATCGACTAGGCTTGTACTCTCTGGAATTTAGAAGATTGAGGGTGGATCTCATTGAAATGTATAAAATTCTAAAGGGATTAAAATTCTAAAGCATAAGGAATAAGGTGGATGATCTTGTCGTACAGCTACAGATTGGCAGGTATGATATTGTGGCCATCACTGAGACGTGGCTAAAGGATGCTTGTCTCAGGGAGCTGAACGTCCAAGGATACACGGTGTATCGTAAGGATAGGAAGGTAGGCAGAGGGGGAGGCGTGGCTTTATTGGTAAGAAATGATAGTAAATCATTAGAAAGAGGTGATATAGGATCGGAAGGTACAGAATCTTTATGGGTTGAGCTAAGAAATCGCAGAGGTAAAGGGACCCTGACGGCAGTTATTTTATAGGCCTCCAAACAGCTGCAGTGATTACAGACTACAAATTACAACAGGAAATAGAAAAGGCTTGTCAGAAGGGCAGTGCTATTATAATTGTGGGGGATTTTAACATGCAAGTGGACTGGGAAAATCAGGTCGGCACTGGATCTCAAGAGAGATAATTTGTAGAATGTCTGCGAGATGGCTTTTTAGAACAGCTTGTTGTTGAGCACACTAGGGGATTGGCTGTACTGGATTGGGTATTGTGTAATGAACCAGAGGTGATTAGAGAGATTGAGGTGAAGGAACCCTTAGGAGGCAGTGATCATAACATGATTGAGCTCACTGTGAATTTTGAAAAAGAGAAGCTGAAATCTGATGCGTCAGTATTTCAGTGGAGTAAAGGAAATTACAGTGGCATGAGAGAGGAACTGGCCAAGTTGACTGGAAAGGGACACTGGAGGGAAACACGGCAGAGCAGCAGCAGCTGGAGTTTATGCAAGAAGTGAGGAAGGTGCAAGACAGGTATATTCCAAAAAAGAAGAAATTTTCGAATGGAAAAAGGATGCAACCGTGGTTGACAAGAGAAATCAAAGCCAAAGTTAAAGCAAAGGAGAGGGCATACAAGGAAGTAAAAATTAGTGGGAAAACAGAGGATTGGGTAGTTTTTAAAAGCTTACAAAAGGAATCTAAGAAGGTCATTAAGAGGGAAAAGATTAACTATGAAAGGAAGCTAGCAAATAATATCAAAGACAATACTAAAAGCTTTTTCAAGTATATAAATAGTAAAAGACAGGTGAGAGTAGATATAGGACCAATAGAAAATGATGCTGGAGAAATTGTAATGGGAGATAAGGAGATGGCAGAGGAACTGAACAAGTATTTTGCATCAGTCTTCACTGGGGAAGACATCAGCAGTATACCGGACACACAAGGGTGGCAGGGAAGAGAAGTGTGCACAGTCACAATTACGACAGAGAAAGTACTCAGGAAGCTGAATAGGCTAAAGGTAGATAAATCTCCCGGACCAGATGGAATGCACCCTCGTGTTCTGAAGGAAGTAACTGTGGAGATTGCGGAGGCATTAGCGATGATCTTTCAAAAGTCGATAGATTCTGGCATGGTTCCGGAGGACTGGAAGATTGCAAATGTCACTCCGCTATTTAAGAAGGGGGCAGGGAAGCAAAAAAGAAATTATAGACCTGTTAGCTTGACATCGGTGGTTGGGAGTCGATTGTCAAGGATGAGGTTACAGAGTACCTGGAGGCATATGACAAGATAGGCAGAACTCAGCATGGATTCCTTAAAGGAAAATCCTGCCTGACAAACCTATTACAATTTTTTGAGGAAATTACAAGTAGGCTAGACAAGGGAGATGCAGTGGATGTTGTATATTTGGATTTTCAGAAGGCCTTTGACAAGGTGCCATGCATGAGGCTACTTAACAAGATAAGAGCCCATGGAATTACAAGAAAGATACATACGTGGATAGAGCGTTGGCTGATTGGCAGGAAACAGAGAGTGGGAATGAAGGGATCCTATTCTGGTTGGCTGCCGATTACCAGTGGTGTTCCACAAGGGTCTGTGTTGGGGCCACTTGTTTTTACATTGTACATCAACGATTTGGATTATGGAATAGATGGCTTTGTGGCTAAGTCTGCTGATGATACGAAGATAGGTGGAGGGGCCAGTAGTGCTGAGGAAACAGAGAGTCTACAGAGAGACTTGGATAGATTGTAAGAATGGCAAGGAGGTGGCAAATGAAGTACAATGTTGGAAAGTGTATGGTTATGCACTTTGGCAGAAGTAATAAACAGGCAGACTATTATTTAAATGGGGAAAGAATTCAAAGTTCTGAGATGCAACGGGACTTGGGAATCCTCGTACAGGATACCCTTAAGGTCAACCTCCAGGTTGAGTCGTTGGTGAAGAAGGCGAATGCAATGTTGGCATTCATTTCTAGAGGAATAGAGTATAGGAGCAGGGATGTGATGTTGAGGCTCTATAAGGCGCTGGTGAGACCTCACTTGGAGTACTGTGGGCAGTTTAGGTCTCCTTATTTAAGAAAGGATGTGCTGACGTTGGAGGGGGTACAGAGAAGATTCACCAGAATGATTCCGGGAATGAGAGGGTTAACATATGAGGATTATTTGTCCGCTCTTGGACTGTATTCCTTTGAGTTTAGAAGAATGAGGGGAGACCTCATAGAAACATTTCGAATGTTGAAAGGCATGAACAGAGTGGATGTGGCAAAGTTGTTTCCCATGATGAGGGAGTCTAGTACGAGAGGGCATGACTTAAGGATTGAAGGGCGCCCATTCAGAACAGAAATGCGAAGAAATTTTTTTAGTCAGAGGGTGGTGAATCTATGGAATTTGTTGCCACGGGCAGCAGTGGAGGCCAAGTCATTGGGTGTATTTAAGGCAGAGATTGATAGGTATCTGAGTAGCCAGGGCATCAAAGGTTATGGTGAGAAGGCGGGGGAGTGGGACTAAATGGGAGAATGGATCAACTCATGATAAAATGGCGGAGCAGACTCGATGGGCCAAATGGCCGACTTCTGCTCCTTTGTCTTATGGTCTTATGATTGGACAGGCTAGATGCAGGTAGATGGTTCCCGATGTTGGGGAAGTCCAGAACGAGGGGTCACAGTTTGAGGATAAAGGGGAAGCCATTTAGGACCGAGATGAGGAAAAACTTCTTCACACAGAGAGTGGTGAATCTGTGGAATTCTCTGCCACAGGAAACAGTTGAGGCCAGTTCAGCGGCGATATTTAAGAGAGAGTTAGATATGGCCCTTGTGGCTAAAGGGATCAGGGAGTATGGAGAGAAGGCAGGTACAGGGTTCTGAGTTGGATGATCACCCATGATCACACTGAATGGCGGTGCAGGCTCGAAGGACCGAATGGCCTACTATTCCACCTATTTTCTATGAGTACTGTGGCGTAAGTTCATGTGCAGTCTAGCAGATGAACAAACTATTGAAAGTGTAAGAGCCACGTAAGTGGAGACACCTGCAAAACATGCCAAAGAATTTGTGCAAGTTTGTATTGTAAATGTGCCCTATGGTCATCCAGTTGCACCAAGGCAGAGATTCTGACCCGAAGTCTGATTTGCATGAACAAAAAGCTAATCAGGGAGGAAAAGCTACCCCAAGCATGAAGGAGATCACCTGTGCCAATTTAGCATAATGAAATGCTTTAACTGTGAAAGACATGCATATCACCTCAGTGTGTAGGATTAGACACAGGATGGCAAGCCAATAATAATGTCAATAAATAGGATCTTGGAGTAAGGGGAATGTTAACAACAGCAAACAACAAGGGAGAGGTTTGTTTGACATTAAAGCTGATAAACACCTTGAAACATCTTAGAAGATACATGCTCCACCAGCAGCAATAACAGAAAATCTCGTGATTTCAAAACTGAAGTGGAGTTGAAGATCAGCATATTGATATTAATATCAACATGGCTGCTGTATACCTGAATATGGGCAAAGCTCATATATTCAGAGAAAGGTGTATACATTACAAGGTTCAGCAAAATGCTATTAGCAAAGAGCACAATGAATCTGAAGACATTCTGGTGAGACAGTTTTCCAGGTGCCATGCAGGGCAAAATCGGTTTTGATTGGATAATGTTGAACAGATTGCAGAGTCACCTTAATCCAGGAAAAAACTACAAATTCAGGACCAAAAACAAACAGAATTTAGGGTTATATACGAACTCTCAACTGAGCTGAGGAAAATAGGCAAATCCCTTTGCAATGTTGTAGGCTTAGATTTAGGGTTCGGGTTAAGTGTTAATGGTATAGGGCATTGCCTCAGCAGTACATCATTGTTTTTATATTCTAGTCCACTCGAAATGAATACTAACATTGCATTTGCCTTCTATACCACTGTCTCAAACTGTAAGGTAATCTTCTTGGAATCCTTCTTGAGGACTCCTGAGTCCCTTTGCTCCTCTGATTTCTGGGTTTTCTTCCCATTTAGAAAATGTTTTGCAAGGTCTGTGGTGAAGAGGTTGTTCCCTTTGCAAGAGGATCTAAAACTGGAATCGGTTGAAAAATTAAAGATTGTTGATTTAAGGTAGGTATAAGGGATTTATTTTTCCCTCTCTTGCTTTTGGAACGCTCTTTCTCAAAGGACACTGGAAACTGTCTGAATATCATTAAGTCAGAAGTTGATAAATTCTTAATAAGAGAAGGAGTCAAAGATTACCATGGAAAAACAGGATGGTGAAGGTGAGGTTGAAGTCAGATCAGGATTGATCTAACTAAAGGGCAGAACAGGGAGGATGGGCTGAATGGTAGTTCATATCTTCATATGTAAACGCACTAAGCTGAAAAATTAGGCCTATCTTGTGCCTTATGCACAATGTTGTTGCATCTCATACCAAATTGACAGGGGCCAAGTTCTTTACTAGTACCATATGTAGTGAAGCCTAAGCATAAAGAGTTGCATCAATTCAAACAATATAGTGCTTTCGTCTAAACTGCAGGACTTGAATGGCTAACTTCAATTATCACATGGCCTGAAGCAGGAAAACTATTCAGCTTTGCAAGGATTATAAAGTTGAACTCAGCTGAGTTATGGACAATGAACGATATCTTTACCCACCTTCCAAGACCTGGGTGCTAAAATAACAGGGGCCAAAATTGGATCTGGTCCATACATCTGCACAATTAAGTTTTTACACAGGTTGCCATGCTACCTAACAATCAACACCAATACAGGGCTTTATCCCAACCTGCCTCAGAGAGAGAGGAGACATCACTGACTTCATCTGCCTCAGAGAAAGAGGAGACATCGCTGACTTCATCTGCCTCAGAGAGAGAGGAGACATCACTGACTTCATCTGCCTCAGAGAGAGAGAGGAGACATCACTGACTTCATCTGCCTCAGGAGAGAGGAGACAGCACTGACTTCACCTAGACCTGTGTGGACGAGTGCATGCCCTGGAGAAGATAACAAGTTTTCCCAACCTGAAGTCCTGGTTGAACCTACAGATTTGCATTCTGTTGAGAGCTATTATGTGGCTTTCAAAATCCTACAAGAATTCCAGCTATCACCAATGGAAGACTGTAGTGAGAGCGAGAAGGTGAAATTAGAGCCACAACTGGAAGCATGACAGCTATGGCAGGGTTTGCATGCCATTACTGCCTAAAAGGTGAAACCTAACAGCATAATATGCAGTGGTGCTTCACTTCCCAATGAGCTTACTGCCTTTTATGCACATTTTGAAAGAGTGAATAACACTACACCTGTGTGAATTCCCACAGCACCCGGTGACCCTGTGATCTCTGTCTTGTGGCCAATGTCAAAACATTCTTCAAGAAGCTGAACACTTGCAAGGTTTCAGGCCCTGGTGATATACTTGGTCGGGCACTGAAAAGAGATGCTGACCAACTGGCTGGAGAATTCAAGAATGTTGTCACTGCTGCAGGCAGAGGTTTGTCACCTGCTTCAAAAGGCCAGCCATCATACCAGTACCCAAGGATGACAGGCTGAGATGCCTTAATGACTAACACCCAGTTGCACTCACAACTACTGTGATGAAATGCTTTGAGAGGTTGGTTATGGCCAGAATTAACTCCTGCCTGAACATAGACCTTGATCCACTGTATTTTGCCTCCTACTACAACAGGTCTACTGCAGATGCAATCTCACAGGCTTCGGAGCACCTAGATGACAGCAAAACATACATCAGGCTGCTTTTAATCAATCACATCTCAACATAAAATATCAACATCCCCTCAGTACTAATCACCAAGCTTCAAAACCTGGGCTTCCATAACTCCCTCTGCAATTGGGTCCTCACTTCCTCATTTGGACACCTCAGTCCATATAGATCAGTAATAACATCTCCTCTCTAACAATCAACACAGATGCCCAGCAAGGATGTATGTTTACCCCACCACTCTACTCTCTCTACACTCAAGACTGTGTAGCTCAATCTCCATCGACAAATGCACTGGTGACACCATTGTTGGAAAAATCTCAGATGGCAAAGAGGAGGCACGCACGAGTGAAATAGATCAGCTGGCTGAGTGGTGTTGCAACAACAACCTTACACTCAACATCATCAAGACCAAGGAATTGATTGTGGACTTCAGGAAGAGGAAGTCAGGAGAACATGTGTCAGTCCTCATTGAGGGAGCTGCAATGGACGGGATGACCAGCTTTAAGTTTTGGGTGTTAATCTCTCGGAGGATCTGTTGGGGCCCAACACATTAATGCAATCATGAAGAAGGCTCACCAGTGGCTCTACTTTGTTAGGTGTTTGAGGAGGTGTGGTATATCGTCAAAGATTCTTACAAGTTTCTACAGTGGACAGCGGAGGTCATTCAAACTGATTCATTACAGCCATGTATAGAGGTTCCAATACACAGGATCACTAGAGGCTGCAGAGGCTTCTAGAATCCATCACATGCACCATCCTCCCCAACATCCAGGACATCTTCAAGAGGTGGTGACTCAAGTTGGAGGCATCCATCATTAAGGAACTTCATCATGCCGTCTGTTCATTACTACAATCAGCGAGGAGGTATGGAAGCCTAAAGACCTACATTCAGCAATCCATTTTCACTTTCTTCCTCTCCATCATCAGATTTCATAATGATCCATGAAGACATGAATCCTACCCCGTTGTTCTATTTGTTTTGCACTATTTATATATTTGTAATTTATTGTAATTTTATGCATTTGCACTCTATTTCTGCTGCAAACAGTAAATTTTTTTGCATTTCAATAATTCTGAAATATATTTCTGCTAAAAACATGATGTTAAACATCACCAATGCAACAACTACAACAGAAGACAAATTCCTGTGAAAATTTGAAGAGATGTTCTGGAGTTTTCTCAGGCACTACATTAAAAGTAAATACCCCTTTGCTGTCAATTAACTTGCAGATATTTCATCACAGGTTGAGATGATGTCCTCAGTGCACAGTATCACCAACAACTGCACACGGTGGATGTCACCTTAACAGTGATTAAACATCTGTAAGCTAATTGCCAAGCTCGGGGAACACCACAACATCAAATGCCTCAACCCAGGCTACCAATATTCACCACCATCCTAAACACCCATTTGTTTATTCAGGCTTGAGGTGAGTGTGAATAGTCTACAATCATGCAAATAGGTTCAATCAATTTTACGGCCATAAGTTCAAGAATGTCTTCAAATTGAACACCTCTATTGGCTTGGTCTTCTACCGACCAGACTGCACTGATGGTTAGCTGGTAGTTTCATTCAGAAAGATGGAACATATTCAGATGCAGGAAAATGTAATCTCTTGCTTCACTTCTGGACCCCAAGGAAGTCTAGAAATGTCTTGAGCTGAGGCACAGGATACACTTGGTGCTTGGTTTCTCAGCTTTACACCAGCCTTTGCTGCTGTACTTGGTACACTTCCATTTAAGTAAGACCACCAGCCTTCAAGGTAAGTGATTGCTTTTTATACATTACTTTAATAACTATTAATATTTTAAAATATCTTCAGTAACTTAAGTATGTTTTAAAGTATTGTATTAATATTTAACTTGATTCATTATTTTTTAATATTTTTTACACTCTTTCTAAATGTCTGTGACTGGGACATAGCAGAATGTGATGCTTTAAGAGGAAGGGAGAGCACAGTGAACTGGAAAATGCGAATTTTGGAATAGAGGATGTAAACACTTGCAGGTTTTGTTTTAAAATTAGAATAGTATGTACATTAAGAAACAGATATACAGAAAGTAAAACTTGTTTTGTCTTTCCATCATTGCCCACATACTATTTTCATTATTGACTTGTATAGTGTATCAGTTATTCACCTCCCAGTTCAAACCATAAGATAATGCAAAAGATTACACAAGACAACATTTTTCTTCTGTTCTCAGAGTCCTGGTGCCAATATCTCTTTCCTCTCTTTTCTTCACTCTCTCGTCTTATCTGCTCCTCCTGTATTCTTTTCGTGCCTCTCTCTGCTCAGTGGGAGACGTCATATTTCTTACTACACTTTGATGTTGTACTCTCCATGTCTTAATCTTTCACTTTAGAAAACCTCTAATTCAGCATTAGAAAACATCTTCTGTCAGAAAAACCAGAGCTGTTTTAAACATTTTTTGAGTAGTTCCAAATAGCTCCTCTTAACTAGGCCAAAAGTCCACAGGATTTCAGTTCAGGCAATTTCAGGCAGACTATAAAAACAGTGTTGGTTTCTTTGCACCAATTACTTCAAGGCAGAGTGGGTTAAAATCCCATTTCAACATTATGCTATTTAATGCAGCCTGGGTAACATCAAAATTCAGGCTCTGAAGAATCCTTTCACTGAGGCAATATTTCTGTCAAGATATAATTCTGCTGGAAGACTAATTTTAATTTTAAGTAGTTCTTCTTTATGACTACTACTACTACTTCTTTATGAGACAAGTTCATTTCCATTAACCTTCATCTTATTCTGCACACATTATCATAAATATATCATAATACCTTAACACATGCAACTTTATAAATAACTGTTTATCTTTAGTTAAATCCCTTGCATATCCTTGCACCTCCAGCATAATTAAGATAATTTTTTGAGAGAAATGTTATACAAGTTAAATCAGTATGGAGAATGGAACATCAGATTAAGATGCCACACAAGAACAAGCTGACTACTTATACACATATTATTTATCACACTGTAGGAAAACTAAGGCACCATGTAATGACATCCCTGTTTATACCAAAGGCTCAACATGAGCACCAGTCAACACATTAATTTGAGAATATATGTTTTGCCCAAGCACATAACCTTGGAAATTATAGACAAAAATATAAATTCCCAAGTGCTGTTACATTTCATACTTGGAGCCCTAATTTCAGTTCAGCTGTTTAACATAGGGGCTTAAAATTTATTATAACCCCCACTGATTTCAATACTTATTCAATTACCTTAATTCCGATTTATTGAGCCACCTCCTTCACTGGCACGGTTCAGAAGATAACAATCAGGGCAGCAGACGCATTATTCTAATGGAAATACAAGAGTCAGAAGTGACTGATATCATGACAATTATACAAAGAAATTAATTAAGAACACTGAACAAAACAAATAGATGATGTATTCCTGATTAAATTGCTCATTATTCATATTTTTGGTAACATTATCAAATCATGAATATTTTCAGCAGGAATATTGATCTACCATTGGTGAACATTATTTGGCCCGTATATAAACAATTCTAATCCAGGAGAGAAATCCAAATAAAAAAGCTGCAACCTATTCAGTCAGCAACTTTCTCTCTATATTTGTCAGCTGCTCCTCAGATTACAAAGTATTTTGTTTCTACCTGCCAGCAGCTTATTCATTGCATATATAAATCTGAGTGTTATTTTCACTGTATTGAAAGCTGCTAATCCTTAATTATTTGTTGTGAGATTTAGTTATTAATTGATTATTTATTTAGAGAACAGGGTGTTACAGGCCGTTCTGGCCCCATGAATTACACCGGCCAACAACCCATATATTTAACACTAGCCCAATCACAGGACAATTTACCATGAACAAATAACCTACCAACCAGTACATCTTTGAACTGTAGGAGGCCCCCTGTTCTATTCGCTTTACACTTATGACTGTGTGGTTAAGCACAACTCCAATGCCTTACTCAAGTTTGCTGATGACACCACTGTCATAGGCTGAATCAAAGGTGGTGATAAATCAGCATATAAGAGGGAGACTGAGAACCTGGCGGAGTGGTGCCACAACAACAACCTCTCACTCAGTATCAGCAATACCAAGGAGCTGATTATTGATGCAGGAGAAGGAAACCAGAGGTCTATGTGCAAATCCTCATTGGAAGATCAGAGGGTCAGGAACTTTAAATTCCTTGGTGTTAATATTTCAGAGGACCTCTCCTGCGCCCGGTGTGTAAATGGAATTATGAAGAAAGCACGATAGCACCTCGACTTCCTAGGAGCTTACGAAGATTCAGCATGACAGTGAAAACTTTGACAACAAACTTCTATACATGTGTGTTGGAGAGAATAAACGACTGGCTGCATCACAGCCTGGTATGGAAACATCAATGCCCTTGAATGGAAAATCCTACAAAGGTAGTGGATGTGACCCAGTCCAAAGCCCTCCCAACCATTGTGTACATCTACATGAAATGTTGTCACAGAAAAACAGCATCCATTATCAGGGACCCCCACCACCAGGACATGCTCTCTTCTAACTGCTGCCATCAGGAAGAAGGTACAGGAGGCCCAGGTCTCACACCACCAGCTTCAGGAATAATCATTACCTCTCAGCCATCAGCTCTTGATCCAAAGGAAATAACTTCACTCAACTTCACTTGCCCCATCATTGAAATATTTCCTAGAGCCTATAGATTCACTTTCAAGGACTCGTCATCACATGTTCTCAATATTTATTTAGAATTATTACTATTTTTGTATTTGAACAGTGTGTTGTCTTTTGCATACTGGTTGAATGCCTAGTTGGTGTTGACTTTCAGTGATTCTGTTATGGTTATTATTCTATTATGGATTGAGTATGCCTGCAAGAAAATTATTCTCAGGAATGTATACGGTGATATATATATATTTCAATAATAAATTTTGTTTGAACTTTGAACTTTGAAACTAGAGCACCCAGAGGAAATCCATGCGACTTTGGGGGGAGTGTATAAACTCCTTACAGACGGGGCTGGAATTGAGTGTGATGTTCCAGGTGTTAAAGTAACAAGCCAGATGAATTCGCTTCGGGTCTTCCGGGCTCCCTACTGTTACCTTAAACTAGGCCGGGTATTTAACTCATGGTTTTGCTTTCCAAGGGAAGTAAATCAGAATGCCCAAGAAGTCAGAGTTCAAGCATACTTAGAAGCCCTTAGAGGTCGGAGAGTCAGGAACAGGGCTTTGGGCCCACCTAGTCCATGCTAATCGGTCATTTTGCCTACTCCCAAGGATGTGCTGGGAGTAGCCCGCGGGTGCCACTACACATCCCAGCGGCAACCTAGCATACCTACAATGTTCAGCAGAACAATAACAACAAAAACAGAACATGCAACAGTAAAGCAAACCCCCTTTCCCAGCTCACCTACACATACAGGCCTCCATCTCCAGGACAGGCCAGCCTCTAATTCTTGGCCCAGGACTCTGAGACTCACAGATATGAGACCTCCAACCACCAGTCTCCCAGACTTGCAGACATCAGGACTCTGACCTCTAAAACATCCAACCCAACCTTCAGGCCTCTACCACTGGACTCACTAACTTTAGTCTTCAGCCTTAAAGCTTTTACCTCTGGGCTCATTGAGCTCTGGACTTCGACCTTTGGCTATGTCCTCTGCACTTTGCCAACCACTGGGTCTGACCTGGGTCTGATGCATAGAAGTCTAACCCCTGGGGCCTAGGCTAGGTAGGGTCACCAGCCTTAGTGACAGTCGCCCGTGTGGACCACCAACACGGGACTCACCAACCTCTGGGTTGCTGGTCTCTTCAGCTCCTGTTGACCCAACCTCCATGATAGTTGACTTTCAGCCACTAAGCACTCCAACCTGGACACTACTTTCAAGTAATTATGGATCTATATTCCCAGGTCCCTTCGTGTCATACCTTCACTATGTAAGTCTTACCCTCGTTGGTCCTCTTAAAGTGCATCACCTCACACCTGTCTCCATTAAGTTCTATCTGCCATTTTTCAGCCTATTTTTCAACCAATCCAGATCGCTCTGATAGCCGCCCTCATTGTCCACTACACCCCCTGTATTGCATGGGTGAGGGAAGGACGGTAAGCTGATAATTGGTCAGCGCTGTATTGCACCAAGGGGATGATACTAGACTGATGAGAAGCATGAAGTGTTTTCCAAGCACTGAATGGACTCACCCAACTTGGGCTGTGATGACAGCCTTCCCTTCCTGAATTACCTCCCCCAACTTCCCTTTACACACCACTGACAGACTTATGGGAGCAAACAAACTGCCAGTGTAGCAAAAAATTGGGGGGAAATTTTCATTCTGAAGAAGGAATTTTTACATACAGCAACTCAGCTGCTGCCCTTCCACTCTGCTGTTGTAAATGTTGCAAAAGGTGGAATGTGTAGGTTAGAAGTGAATTGTACTCTGAAGTTTTCATATTTTTTGTGTTTTTCTCACTTAGTTATTTAGTCATAGTCACAGTCATACTTTATTGATCGCGAGGGAAATTGGGTTTCATTACAGTTGCACCAACCAAGAATAAAGTATAAATATCACTGTATTCCTTGGAGTTTAGAAGAATGAGGGGAGACCTCATAGAAACATTTCGAATGTTGAAAGGCATGACCAGAGTGGATGTGGCAAAGTTGTTTCCCATGATGGGAGAGTCTAGTACGAGAGGGCATGACTTCAGGATTGAAGGGCGCCCTTTCAGAACAGAAATGTGAAGAAATTTTTTTAGTCAGAGGGTGGTGAATCTATGGAATTTGTTGCCACAGGCAGCAGTGGAGGCCAAGTCATTGGGCGTATTTAAGGCAGAGATTGATAGGTATCTGAGTAGCCAGGGCATCAAAGGTTATGGTGAGAAGGCGGGGCAGTGGGACTAAATAGGATAGAATGGATCAGCTCATGATAAAATGGCGGAGCAGACTTGATGGGCCGAATGGCCTACTTCTGCTCCTTTGTCTTATGGTCTTATGGTCTTATATAGCAATATAAAACCACAAATAATTAAATAATAATATGTAAATTATGGCAGATGGAAATAAGTCCAGGACCAGCCTATTGGCTCAGGGTATCTGATCCTCCAAAGGAGGAGTTGTAAAGTTTGATGGCCACAGGCAGGAATGACTTCCTATGACGCTCAGTGTTGCTTCTCGATTTTTATCTTTATTATACTCTTCTTCTTATACAGTCCATTAGTACAAAGATAGCTACTTATCAGTGGGTTTTACACGGACTGGTGATCCAAGTTGTCCTGTTCCACTGTGCCTAGTCTGTGGCAAACAACTTACAAATGCAGCAATGGCTCCAGCAAAATTGAAAAGACACTTAACTACAAATCACAGCCATATCAACGTAAAAGCGCTGATTATTCTAACTGGCTAATGGAATCTCAAATGAAACAGAATAGAGTTTTTGTTAATAAAGTCACAGTCAGTATAAGAAGTAAAAAAAGAAAGCAAGTTATTCAGCAGCAGAACTTATTACCCAGAAAAGGAAAAATCATACAATTGGTGAGAAACTAATAATGCCAGCATGTAAAATTATAGTGGGTAAAATGCTAGGACAAGATGCAGTACAAGAAATTGAAAAGGTTTCACTGTCAAACAGTACAATAAGTTGATGTATTTTTGACATGTAACATGATGCTGAAGAGGTTTTGTGTGATAAACTGAAAAACAACAGCTTCTCTATCCAGGTTGATGAGTCGACAGACTTCACTGATAAATGTCATGTTGTAGCATTTGTAAGATTTGAAAATGATGGCAAAATTCAAGAAAGCTTTTTCTGTTACAAAGAGCTGCCTGAAACAAGCAAAGACCAAGATATATTTAATATTTGGTCTTCACATCTGGAAACAAAAGGTCTGTCTTGGATGAAGTGGTAGGCATCTATACTGATGGTGTCCCATCAATGGTTGGCACCATGAGAGATTTTGCTTCTCATGTAAAAAAAAGAAAATCTTGATGTTGACACACTGCTTCAACATTGTAAACAAAATTTTCATGTTGTAAATAGCATTAATTAAAATCATTTTACGATCTTTATTTAAATAAGTCTACCAAGCCTATGGTTAGAAAAATTAAATCCCATTTTGGCTTAAGCCATTTCTTTAACAGAAATTTATTATGTTTGTCCGATGAGTTTTTAAAATTTATGAAAGGGAAAGAAAGAGATTAATTTCAAGAAAGGTAAACCAAGCTTAAAGGCCTGTTTTTTTTTCAAGAAAGGTTGGCTAAAATATCATTTTCTACACAAAAAAGCATTGACAATTATTTTTAGATTATTATTGTATCTACAACTTACTGATCACGCTAACATATAGAGGGATTCTCTGAGACCTGAAAACAGGGTTCCTCCAGGGCAAAACAGTTGAGAAACGGTGATCTAAATCATTAATATAACTGATAAACAACATTGGATTCACCACCGATCCCTGCAGCACATCACTAGTCACACATCTCCAGTCAGAGACAACCATCTACTACCACCTAGGAACGGAGAGAGGTAAATGTAGAAGATTCCAAATCAAGACATGGCCAGGCTTAGAACCAATTATTAGATGAGCTCTAAAATCTACAGGGCACACAGCAAGAGCCCAACCTAGAAGTTGACAACAAGGAAATCAGAGACTGACATATTTCGAGAATATAAGAATCAGGGTTTTAAGGTTCATGCAGGGAAGCAGCTTTGGGATAAAAGTCACCCATGATCTCAGTAGCTGGTAGAGTAATCATGAGGGGCCAAGCAGCCTACTCCTATTTCCATTTCTTATCATCTTTGGAAAATTTTGAAATAGTTGATCTAGAGGTGAAAAGACACAGGTTTAAATCTTGCTCCACATTAAATCAGAATCTTTTAAAAGAAACATTTATGTTCTTCATCCCACCCAAAACCATGCAGAATTTAGTTTGGAATTCTTGGCCAATATATGGAAAAAGAATGAAGGCAAATCCATCCTGCTTCATCCAGCCAATCAAAACTAGACAAGATGGTTTCTCTAGCCCTGAATTCCTACTTTTCAGCTCTTACATACAATAAACCGGTATCTTTAGTCGAGAATGGCTGAAAAAAATGGAATAAAAAGACAAATCAACGGGAATTAGAAAGATATTTTGAGCTTAGAGCATGGATGAACACATGGAATTATGATATTGGGTCCAGTGCTCCCAATACAGCCTCGTTTACAATGGTGAGTCCCATTGTAAACTGGGGGACTGCTTCGGTGAGCACCTCCATTCCATCCACCAAAAGCAAAACTTCCCGGAGGGCAAACATTTTAATTCTGATTCCCATACTCATTCCGACATGTCAGTCCTCTTGTGCCACAATGAGGCCACTCTCAGGGTGGAGGAGCAACACCTTATATTCCATTTGGTTAGCCTCCAACCTAACGTCATGAATATTGATTTCTTCTGGTTAAAAAAATGTCCCTTCCCCTCCCCTCTTCTTTTATTCCCCTCTCTGGCCTCCTACCTCTTCTCACCTGTCTATTACCTCCTCCTGGGTCTCTTCCTCCTCCTTCCCTTTCTCCTATGGTCCTCTCCTATTAGATTCCTTCGCCTCCAACCCTTTACCTTTCATACTCATCTGGCTTTACCTATCATCTTCTATCTATCCACCTTCCCTGCCAGCCCACCTTTTTATTCTGGTATCTTCTCCCTTCCTATCTAGTCCTGAAGAAAGGTCTTGGCCCGAAACGTCAATTGATTATTCATTTCCATATATGTTGCCTGACCTGCTGAACTCCAGCACTTTGTGTGTGTTGCTCTGGATTTCCAGCAACTGCAAATTTTCTCATGTTTTTGAATTATGATATTGTAGGCATTAATGAGAATTGGTTGCAGGAAGGGCAGGACTGGCAGCTCAGTATTCTAGGGTTTTGTTGCTTCGACGTGATAGAGAGGGAGGTATGAATAGGGAAAGGTGGCATTACCAGTGAAGGAAATTGTCATGGCAGTGCTCAGACAGGACAGATTAGAGGGCTGTATGGGTGGAACAAAGGATTAAGAAAGAGATGAACATGCTAATGGGATTAGCACCCAAAAGTCAATGGGATCCAGAGGAGCAAGCTTGTGGAGAGATAGCAAACATGATGACATCAGAAAGAATCTGGCAAATATGGATTGGGGTGGGTTGTTTTCTGGCAAAGCGATGCTTGGTTAGTGACAGGCCTTCAAGAGAGAAATACTGAGAGCACAGAGTTTGTATGCTCCTGTTAGAGTAAAAGGGGAGGCTAACAGGTTTAGGGCACCTTGGTTTTTGAGGGGTATTAAGACAAGGCCCTAGTTAAGAAGAAGGTGGAGGTGTACAGTAAGAATAAGCAGCAAGAATAAATAAAAAGCTTGGAAAATATAAGGCATTCCAAAACAGAATGGGAACATCTTAAATGGACAGTTTCCATTTGTATTTTCTCAGGAGATGGACTCAGAGTCTATAGAACTGAGGCAAAATAATAGTGGGGTCATGGACCATATATGGATTACGGAAGAGAAAATACTTGCTGTATTAAGGCAAATTAGGTGGATAAATCCACAGGGCCTGAACCCCATACCTTGTGGGAGGCTAATGCAGAAATTGTAAGGGTTCTGGCAGAGGCATCGCACATGCAAAGTGGCTTTTCCAGACCAAACCTGAATCACTGAAAGATGCTCGACATCTGTGGCAGGCCTTGAGTTCTATCACCTGTAAGGGGGTTCTTCTTTTATGTTACTGCGTAGGCTAATTAAAACGTCTTCTTTGTTATGTTATAATTAAAATGGCTTCTTTGTTACATTAACTGATGAGAAATTTCTCTCACTAGCACCTTGTTTGAGTTATATTATTGATAAGAGAGCGAACGAACCAATTGGGATAGATGTTATTCTTCTGTAAGTTTGTGATGCGCAGGTTCTTGGGGGAGAAGGCGCAATGGAGAGAGAGAGTATGGACAAGGTGCTGCGAGCTGGCTAACGGGGTCGGACCCCGAGCAGGAGTCTAAGGTCCAGGGTCTTTGGCGAGGAGCGTCTGGTCGACCACTGTGGTTGGTCCCAGGCGGTCAAGGTGGTCAGAGGGGATCAAATGGTGAAGAAAGGATCGTTACTAGAGCTGCAACTGTTGTGCACAAAGATATCGAACTTTGATAAGTGTGGCACCTTTTTATTTTCCTTTTACATTTTATCTCTATTAATTAAATCCAGTAATATCTATAAACTGTAGTTTATTTAATCGTATATGGTGTATTGTCTGTTATTTGGCGGGGTGGAGTACAACACACAGCATCCACACAAACTTAATTACCCAGTTTGGCGGGGCCAAGGGCTACTTCCCCTAGACGACAGCGAGTTGAGCGACCCTGAGGCTGGCCAGGGGGGCTACACACCGCTTACAAAGTTACACCAAGCAACATAGGTGACAATAAGACTTCAATCCCAGGTAAGCTCAATACCTTCTATGCTCACTTTGACCATCAAAACGTGGAGGAATCTTCACAAACTCCCACAGCCCCTGATGAGTGCATAATTTCAGTCTCTGGGGCCTGCATGAGAGCATCCCTCAGGTGGGTGATCTCTCAAAAAGCATCCAGCCAGCTGGGCGAGTACTAAAGAATTGTGCTGATCAACTTGCTGGAGCATCCACCGATATCTTTAACCTCTCACTTTGGCAGTCACTGGTACCCACCTGCTTCAGGCAGGCTTCAATTAAACCAGTGCTTAAGAGGAACTTGGTAACATGCCTCTATGACTAATGGGAGGCCTGCATCGGCTCAAGGATATCAACACGCTGCCACAGCTGAGGCTCAAACTAGCGACCTTCAGATCACTAGACAAATGCCTTAACCACTTGGCCACGTGCCCAACATATCCACTTACATCCACTGTAATGAAGTGCTTTGAGATGTTGGTGATGAAACATAACAACTCCTGCCTGAGAACTGACTTGGATTCACTCCAGTTTGCCTACTGGCACGACAGATCAACAGCAGATGCCATTTCATTGACACTTCATTCAACCCTGGAACATCTGGACAGCAAGGATGTACATATCGGGAGCTTGGCATTCAATCCTATCATTCTCGCAAATCTAATCAATAAGCTTCAGGACCTTGGCCTTGGTACCTCCTTGTGCAATGGGATCCACGATTTCCTCACTTGCAGACAGGTTGGATTGACAACAACATCTCCTCCACGATCTTCACCACAAGTTTGTGTACATAGCCCTCTGCTGTAGTCACATTACACTTATGACTGTATGACTAAGCACAGCTGCAATGTCATATTTAAATTCGCTGACAGCACCACCATCATTGGCAAAATCAAAGTAGGTAATGAATCGGCACGTAAAAGGGTGATGGAAAATCAGGCTGAGTTGTACCACGACAACAACCACCTCTCATTCAGAATCAGAATCAGGTTTATTATCACTGGCATGTGATGTGAAATTTGTTAACTTAGCAGCAGCAGCTCAATGCAATACATAATCTAGCAGAGAGAAAAAAAATAATAAATTAAATAAAAATAATAATAATAAATAAACAAGTAAATCAATTACAAATATTGAATAGATTTAAAAAACATGCAAAAACAGAAATACTGTATATTAAAAAAAAGTGAGGTAGTGACTAAAGATTCAATGTCAATTCAGGAATCGGATGGCAGAGGGGAAGAAGCTGTTCCTGAATTTCTGAGTGTGTGCCTTCAGGCTTCTGTATCTCCTACCTGATGGTAACAGTGAGAAAAGGGCATGCCCTGGGTGCTGGAGGTCTTTAATAATGGACGCTGCATTTCTGAGACACCACTCCCTAAAGATGTCCTGGGTACTTTGTAGGCTGGTACTCAAGATGGAGCTGTCTAGATTTACAACCTTCTACAGCTTCTTTCATTCCTGTGTAATAGCCCCTCCATACCAGACAGTGATGTAGCCTGTCCAAATGCTCTCCATGGTACAACTATAGAAGTTTTTGAGTGTATTTGTTGACATGCCAAATCTCTTCAAACTCCTAATAAAGTATAGCCACTGTCTTGCCTTCTTTATAACCACATCGATATGTTGGGACCAGGTTGGATCCTCAGAGATCTTGACACCCAGGAACTTGAAGCTGCTCACTCTCTCCACTTCTTATCCCTCCACGAGGATTGGTATGTGTTCCTTCATCTTACCCATCCTGAAGTCCACAATCAGCTCTTTCGTCTTACTGACGTTGAGTGCCAGGTTGTTGCTGCGGCACCATTCCACTAGTTGGCATATCTCACTCCTGTACAGCCTTTCAATACCAACCTGAGATTCTACCAACAATGGTTGATCATCAGCAAATTTATAGATGGTATTTGAGCTATGCCTAGCCACACAGTCAGTTGTATATACAGAGTAGAGTAGTGGGCTAAGCACACACCCCTGAGGTGTGCCAGTGTTGATCATCAACGAGGAAGATGTGTTATCACCAATCCACACAGATTGTGGTCTTCTGGCTAGGAAGTTCAGGATCCAATTGCAGAGGGAGGTACAGAGGATCAGGTTCTGCAACTAATCAATCAGGATTGTGGGAATGATGGTATTAAATGCTGAGCTATAGTCAATGAACAGCATCCTGACGTAGGTGTTTGTGTTGTCCAGGTGGTCTAAAGCCATGTGGAAAGCCATTAAGATTGCGTCTGCCATTGACTTGTTGTGGCGATAGACAAATTGCAAAGAATCCAGGTCCTTACTGAGACAGGAGTTCAGTCTAGTCATGACCAACCTCTCAAAGCATTTCATCACTGTCAATGTGAATGCTACTGGGTGACAGTCATTAAGGCAAGTCACATTATTCTTCTCAGGCACTGGTATAATTGTTGCCTTTTTGAAGCAAGTGGGAACTTCTGCCCATAGCAGTGAGAGGTTGAAAATGTCCTTGAATACTCCCAGTCGTTGGTTGGCTCAGGTTTTCAGAGCCTTACTAGGTATTCCATCGGGACCTTCTGCCTTGCAAGAGTTCACTCTCTTTAAGGACAGCCTAACATCAGCCTCTGAGACAGAGATCACGGGGTCATCAGGTGCAGCAGGGATCTTCACAGCTGTAGTTATATTCTCCCTTTCAAAGTGGACATAGAAGGCATTGAGTTCATCTGGTAGTGAAGCATCACTGCCATTCATACTATTGGGTTTTGCTTTGTAGGCCAAGGAGCTGACTACTGACTTCAAAAGAAAGAAACCAGACATCCAGGAGCTCTCAGTCCTCATCAGGGGATCAGAGGTGGAGAAGGTCAGCAACTTTAAATTCCTCATGTTTATCATTTCAGAGGATCTGTCCTGGGCCCAGCACATAATTGTAATTACAAAGAAGGCACAGCATTGCCTCTACTTTCTAAGAAGTTTGCAAAGATTGACATGACATCTAAAACTTTGACAAACTTCGATTGGTGTGTGGTGGAGAGTATATTGACTGGTTGAATCACTGCCTGGTATGGAAACAGCAATGACACTGAACAGAAAATCCTACAAAAAAATTAGTGGACACCACCTAGTCCATCATGGGTAAAACTCTTCTCCACCATTGAGCATATCTACATGGAGTGCTGTCGCAGGAAAGCAGCATCCATCATCAAGGAGCCCCACAACTCAGTCCATACACTCTTCTCACTCCTGCCTCAGGTCCCTGAGAGAATAACTTTATTCATTCCATCAGTGAAGTGTTCCCACATCCTATTAGACTTTAAAGGGCTCATCATCTCACTTTCCTGATATTAATTGCTTATTTATTATTATTATTATTAATTTCTTTGGTTGTATTTGCACAGTTTGTTGTCTCTTGCACATTGGCTGTTTGTACACCCTGTAGGGTGCCATCTTTCATTGATTCTATTATTGTTCTTGGATTTACTGTGCATGTAGTTTGTTAATAAATTTCCTTTGAACTTTGAATGAAAGGAGATTTGATAGAGGTATACAAAATTATGAAGAGTTGAGATAGGGTAAAGGCAAACAATCTTTTTCCACTGAGGTTGGGTGAGACTGGAACTGAAGTTCCGAAGTTAAGGATGCAAGGGAAAATGTTTAAGGGGAACATGAAGCGGAACTTTTTCACTCAGGGTGGTGAGAGTGTGGATGCAGGTGCAATTGCAAATTTCAAGAAAAGTTTGGATAAGTATATGTATGGGAGAGGCATAGAGGGCTATGGTCAAAGCATGTGCCAATGGGACTTGGTAGAGTAACAGCCTGGCATGCACTAGAAGACCAGTCTCTGTACTGTGGTGCTCAATGAATCCATAACTCTGTAGCCTTACAAGAATCAATAGTATAAGTCCATATTATAAAACTAAATTTGAATAGATAGATTTTACAAAAAGATTTTTATCTTCAACTCCAAAAAAATGTCCAAATATAAAGTGCAGCTTTTTTTTATTACAAATAAATTATCCTGGCATAAGAAAACTGAACCAAACGCAAAAAATGGAGGCAGGCAGTGCACTGAATTAGCTCTGTCTCTGTCTCTGTCACTTTCCAGGATTTTTTGTCAATTACGTAATAGCTTTATTTACTCAGAAGGCAATACCTTATTTAGTCATAGATGACTCGTTCCATTATTCTAATTATTTCATAAATGAACTAAATCGATTTCTCTCCACACACAATAAGCAGGCTGTCCATATAATGGAAAGGATACAGTGAATTGCAACAATGCCAATGTTTACAGAGGATGAGCTATGAAGAAAGATCAGAGTAATTCAAGCTCCACGGTCTACAAAGAGTACAATTAAAGAGGGACTTTGGAATAGTAAACCATTAACTTCAAAGTAAATTCTGAAATCAAGGCTGAAGGGCATAAATGGAATTTAGTGAAATTCAATGCATTAATTTGGAACAGATACTGGACCATCTTTATTCAAGATAGAACTAAATTGCTTGGAATAATCTACCATGTCAAATGGAAAACTAAAAGATTTGGGGTATTAAAACTACAATGAATTGTGAAAGGGCAAACGTCATTGAATAAAAGGGTTGACTCGTTGCAACAAATAGCCAATTTTTTTTTATTTCCATCTATTTACTATGAATTACTATCTTTATAATTTTATAGTTTAATGGCCTGGATTTTGTGACCAGCAGCAAAGAAGCTGGACACATTTTTCCTGAGAAAATCCGTTCACAAAGATTTAGTGAACTCTTGGGCACAAATGCATTGATATATTCTGTCTGCTTGCTTTCCGCAGATGAATTTTGGCTCACCAATTAGATAGAGAAGTGGGAAGTAAAATAATCAGCATGTATCCATTGCATAGAAATCTTTGTACTAAAACATGATGAAGATTAGAAAGTGTACACAAATTAAGAGATCAATTTAAGGAACAAAATATAAATTATAGAAATGCGTATTTTCATAAAGATCTATATTTTTAAAACTTTTAGGGCAATCATACTCTACACACAAAAGTGACAAAACATTATTCACCAATAAATGTGACACAGCACCTCATTAAAATCACAGTTAATCCAGCATTAAAAAATATTAATATTGTTATCAACTGCTACAACAATTATAACTCATAATTGGTTTAAATTCAAACCACATAAACTATTCCGATTGGTGGAAAAATGAACCAATGCAGTTGATTAGGGGAGATAATTCTTTTATGGTTCCAGTGATTAGTGGTGTTCTACAACAGTCGGTATTAGCTCCACTACTTTCATATTATATGTTAATGATTAATTATGTTTGACGTTGGAATTAATGACTTTGTACCAAGTTTGCTGATGATACAAAGATACATGGATGTGCAGGCAGTGTGGAGGAAGTGGATAGTCTGCAGAAGGACACATTCAGAATATGGGAAAAGAAGTGGCAAATCTTGGGACCTACACAACCATGAATTTTGGTAGAAGGAATAAAGGAGAACATTTTCAGAAATCAGAGGTGCAAAGGTTCTTTGGAGTCCTAGTGCAGGATTTTCTATAGTTAACTTCTAGGTTGAATTGGTAGTAAGGAAGGCAACTGAAATATTAGCATTTATTTTCAAGAGGACAAGAATATAAAAGCAAGGATGTAATGCTGAGACTTTGTAAGGCATTAGTCAGACCATACCTAGAGCATTGTGAGCACTTTTGGGCCTCATACCTAAGAAAGGATGTGCTTATTGGAGAGGGTCCAGAAGAGGTTCACAAGAATGATCCCAACAATGAAAGGGTTAACATATGAAGAGTGTTTGCTGGATCTGGGCCTGTACTTGACAGAATTTAGTAGGATTAGCGGGGATCTCAGTGAAACCTACTGAATACTGAAAGGCTGAGACAGAGTGGAAGTGCAGATGTTGTTTCCAATTCTGAGAGGGTCTAGAACCAGAGGGCACAGTCTCAGAATAAAAGATACCTCATTAAATCAGCGATGAAGAGGAATTTCTTTAGTCAGAGGGTGGTGAATTTGTGGAATTCATTCCCACAAATGGCTGTGGAAGCCATATCATTAGGTATATTTAAAGTCGAGGTTGATATGTTCTTGACTAGTATGGGTGCCATAAATTACAGGAGAAGGCAGGATAACGGGGTTGAGAGGGAAAATGCCTGTAAGGATCTTACTATTTATTGTATACTTTTCCCCAAAGTGCAACACCTCACATTTGTCAGGATTAAACTCCATCTGTCATTTCCAACAGATCTATGTGCTGCTGTATCCTTTAACAAACTTCCTCACCATCCACATGTCCACCAAGTTTCACATAGTCTTCAAACTTACTAATCAGACTATCTACCCTTTCATCCAAATAATTAACATACAAAGTATATATTACAAACAAAAGAGATCCCAGCGCTGATCCCTGCAGAACATTGGTCACAGACCTCCATCACCATCCTCTGTCTTGTATGGATCCAGTTTACCAATTCAAAGTGGATTCTATCGACCTTAATCTTTTGAACCAGCCTACTATGAGGGGCTTTGTAAATGTACACATCCACAAAATTCACTGCCCTACCCTCAGCAATCACCTTTATCATTTCCACAAAAATGTCAGACAAATTTGTGAGATTTGACACCTCCTTTATAAAGCCAGGCTGACTATCCCGAACAAGGCTATGATTGTTAAAATGCAAGTAAATCCTCTCCTAACAACACTGGCACTTGGCCCATGGCTACGATGAACCAAAGTCCTGCATGATCGGTAATGCAATTCCCATCTTTGTTTACATCCCTCTCTGTCATATCAAAAGCAATCATATACTGGGATTTAAAGCTCCCCTTCTCTCATCTATGTTTTTGTAATGGCTACAATATCATGGCGTCAATGTACTTACTATGCAGGTTCTAGGATCACCTGCCTTACTCATTACATTCTTTACATTAAAATAAATACTCTTCCAGCCATCATTCATACCATGTTCATCATCCTGACCCTGCTGGATTTTGTTCATAGACTTTCACTTCACTCAGTCACTCAACCTCCAGACATACTGCTCCAGTTCCAACCCCCTTTGTGTAGTGGTTTAAATCCCAAATACAATGAGCAAACATCCCTGCAGAGATACTGGTCCCCACACCAACTTAGGTGCAACAGCTTCTTGAACAGATTCCACCAGCCCTGGAAGAAAGCTCAATAATCCTACATCACAAAAGTACAAGGTCACCAAACATATTTTTAATATGAGGAAGTTTTATTTTTAAACCAGGGCATTTGCTTTCCAGTTAGTAATTCAGATATTGAGGGAACTTTAAATAGAATGAAGGGAATATTGTAGCCAGAATTTCTGCTGTTGATGCGTTAATCATTAAAACCAATTATCTGAATTGCATACCTTCTTTCTGAGTACCAGCTATGTCGATAATTATTTGGCGAATAATAAAATCACATTTTTGAGAATAGAGGTTGAAAATATCTGACAAAAGCTATAACCAGAAGTTTGCAGCAATTTTAATAATTGATTGTAAATGTTTGCATGGAAGAGTCAAAATCATCTAAGCAGTTCTACAAATGGTAGGAGAGAATATGATCAAATAAATCTTTAATAAATATCCAATGAGGAATGAAAATAACTGTATTTCAAAGGTCTCTAATGCCTGGAGACCAGGAAATAAAGTTAATCACCACTTTGATATTTCTAATGAAATGTCTAGATTTGAGCTTCCAGTTAAATCACACAGATTTGCATAATGATCAAGGAACTGAATATCTTTTGTTCAAAGTCTTGGTAACTATGTATCACCCATACACAGACAAAAATTAGCAGGTGCACCATGCTTGCCATATCCTGACTCCTGGAAAAGTGAAAAATAAACTTTCCTCCCCGTCGTCTCCATTCGCTTCCCCTTCTACCACCAGTATCACCTGGTGGAAGCAGTCTCCGTGAAAAAATAAATAAATAAAAATAAATCTTCAGGCCAATTCGATAAGGCAAGATAAAGGGGTAGACATTTAAAACTGAAGTACTAAGGTCTTCTCCAGAGGGTGAGTCTTTAGAATTCTCTACTCCAGAGTGCCTGATGGCTGGATCAGAATAACAGAATTACGCTTTTTATCACTGACATATGTCGCGAAATGTGTTGTTTTGCGGCAACTGTACAGTGCAATACATGAAAATTATTATAAATTACAATAAGAACTATAAAGATAAATAAATAGTGCAAAGAGAGTGCAAATTAGTGAGGTCGTGTTCATGAGTTTATGGACTGTTCGGAAATCTGATGGTGAAGGGGAAGAAGCTATTCCTAAAATGTTCAGAGTGCATTTTCAGGCTCCTGTACTCCCTTCCTGATAGTAGTAATTATCAAAGGGCATGTCATCGATGGTCAGGGTCCTTAATGATGGATGCCACCTTCTAGTGGCATTGCCTTTTAAAGACGTCATTGATAGCGACGAGTCCAGTGCCTGTGATGGAAGTGGCTGAGCCTTTAACCCCAGCAGCTTCTCTTGATCCTGTGCATTGGAGCCTCAATATCAGCCAGTTGATGCAACCAGTCAGATTGTTCTCCCCCATACAGCTGGAGAAATCTTCAAGAATTGTTGGTGACATGCCAAACCTCGTCAAACTCCTAATGAGGTATGGTTGCTGGTGTGCCTTCTTTGTGATTGCATCAATATGCCAGGCCCTGGATAGACCCTCTGAGATGTTGATGCCCAGGAGCTTGAAACTTCTCATCCTATCCACTGCTGACTTCTCCATAAGTACTGGTGTGTGTTGTCCCAACTTCCCCTTCCTGAGTCCCCAGTCAATTCTTTGGTCTTACTGTCATTGAGTGCAAGGTTGCTGCTGTGACACCACTCAACCAGTCAATCTGCTCACTCCTATATCCCTCCTCGACACCAAATGAATTTTTGCCAACAGTAGCTATGTCGTCCGTGATTTTATAGGTGGCACTCGTGCTGTCTCTAGCTACATAGTCATGAGTATAGAGAGAGAGCAGAACATTCCTTAAGGTACACCTGCATTGATTGTCGGTGAGGAGGAGATATTATTTCAGATCCACACTGAACGTAGTCTCCCAATGAGGAAGATAAGAATCCATTTGCAGAGGGAGGTACAGAGGCCCAGTTTAGAAGCTTGTTGATTGGTACTGATGTGATGATGGTTTTGAATGCTGAACTTTAATCAGTAAACAGCAGCCTTATGTTAGTATTGCTGGAGAGACAGTGGGATTGCATCTTTTTGAAGCAGGTGGGAACCTTTGACTGGAGCAGTGAGAGAATGAGTATGTCCTTGAGCACTCCGAATAACCGGCACAGGTTTTCAGTGCCCAGCCAGGTACATCACCAAAGGTAGATAACTGAGGAACTGACACACCTGCTGCCTCAAAAATAGAAATTACAATATAAGTCAGCTTTAATAAATTTGATAAGCAGTTACAGGCCAGGACAGATATCATATTGAATGGTTGGAAGAGACTGGAGGGAGGGGGGGGCCAAGTAACCTACTCCTGCTCTTGTTGTCAATAATCTCAGGTATATTCTGAAACATATTCAGTCTATAACAGCAGGTTTTTTTTAATTTTCCTTTTATGACTATTTCATTATTTGAGAAAGCAAGTTGTGCTATTTGAATTGATACTGCTATTTTCACACATAGACCATAATCCTTGTGCAGGATTCCCAGAAGGTTAATTTGTAGGTTGAGTCTGTGGTGAGAAAGGTAAATGTGATGTTAGCATTCACTTCAAGAGGACTAGAATATAAAAGTAAGGATGTAATGTCAAGATTTTATAAAGCGCTGGTGGTACTTGGAGTATTGTGAGCCGGTTTGGGCCCCTTATCTTAGAGAGGATGTGCTGAAAATGGAGAGGGTTCAAATGAGGTTCAGGAAAATGATTCCAGGATTGAACAGCTTGTCATATGAAGAACATTTGATGGCTCTGGACCTGTATTCACTGGAGTTCAGAAGAATGAGCGGTGACCTCATTGAAACCTATCGAATGTTGAAAGGCCTTGATAGAGTGGATGTGGAGAGGATGTTTCCTATGGTGGGAGAGTCTAAGACCAGTGGACACAGACTCAGAATAGAGGGGCGTCCTTCTAGGACAGGGATAAGGCGAGTGGTGAATCTGTGCAGTTTGTTGCCATGGGCAGCTGTGGAAGCTAAGTCTTTATGTATGTTTAAGGCTGAAGCTGAGAGGAAAAATGGATGAGTCATGATAAAACAGTGGAGCAGACCTGACGGGCCAAATGGCCTAATTCTGCTCCTATATCTATGATCTTGTGGTCTAAAACCATTAAAACATAGGAGCAGCATTAAGCCATTTGGCCCACCCAGTCTGCTCGGCCATTTCATCATGACTCATCTATTTTTCCCCTCAGCCCCAATCTCATGCCTTCCCCCTCATATCCCTTCATGCCCTGACCAATCAAGAATCTATCAACCTCTGCCTTAAATATACTTCCTCATCTTCTTTCTAAAAGGACCTCCTCACATCACCACTGGAAAGATTTGTATCAAAGGAATTAAAACTGGGCTGGAAGTTAATAGGCAGGGAATAATTTTAACCTATCTCACCAAGGGAAGAAACTAACAAAACTGGATCTCCAGCTTATTTCACTAAATTTAATCCACAACTTACTTCATGGTTACAGTTCCGTGTTTAATACGATCATATCCTCAGTTTTAATCAATGAATTTCAAAACATGAGCCTGCAATTGCTCATTGAAAGACACACACTCAGTGGCTCAGGAACAGTTACCTCCCCTCCTACATCCCCGATTGCTGAATGGTTAGTGAACGCTTCCTCATTCTTCCTTTCTTTGCACCATTTATTTATTTTTATATTTCATGGTGATTCTGTGTCTTTGCACTGTACTGCTGACACAGAACAACAAATTTCAAGTCACGTCATAATTTCATTTCATCTTGTTCACTTGTCAGAGCCACTTACTCTGTTGTGGTCCCACTTGAATTCAATCTGTGTTTCAATTACCTCTTGTCTGTGATAGGCACAATATTGCCTTTTTATGGCATTCATGTTTCAATATCAGTGGGACTTACACTCCTATAGAATGGGAACACTGTAGTAAGCCAGACATCCATGCAAATTCACGCCTGGCCTAATGCAGCCAACACCAGTGCTAGAATTCACATTGTTACTCTATTCTGTCTGCATGTGGAACTCCTATTGCAGAGACTATTGTCATTATTCTTGTAGTCCCTATAGTGCTTGTATCCTTTCTTGTTCTATTCTATAATGATCCAGCTCTGAAGCAAAGACTGGAATTCATTGAAGCTGTTGAGGAGATCACATTGATGAGTAACCTTACACTTTATACTGCATTGTTATTGTTTTTCCTTATTCTGGATCGATGTCAGGCCTGCACAGGAGGGCACCTCTCAGTCTCCACTCAGCTAACAGGAGTCACCTGCCATTCATTTCCAACATATCACCTGCAGCCTATTTAAACCCAGCTCTCAACCACAGTCCTTGATCACCCAATAAACCGGCCAGCCTCATCCAGTTGCTCCTAGTCTTCAGTTACCTTGTTGCCTTGTCATGTTAAGCACCCCATATCATATTTCCTCTTGTCATATTAAGTTCTCTCTTGTTTGATGGCCCCTCATGTCTTATTATTTTGCAGTTTATTATTATAGTTACCGCTCACTGCTAAATCATCTCCGCTGCTCTGTGTTAGGGTCAAGCCTCCATTACATTTCCTGATAGGATGGGTGAAACTGCGACTGTCGCTGCAGAGATTGCTTGTCTAAAGGAAGTCATCCAGCAACATGAGGACACGATCCAGAAGCAGCGGGAAGCCATAGACCATCTGCTTACCACTGTCAACCAACTCTCTGTCTCACCACAGCACCTCTAGGCCAGTCAACCTCCTCCCTCAGATCCCCGGATACAGTGCCTGGAAGCTTCGATGGATGCCCAATGCTGCAATTTCCTGTCCCAGTGTATCTTACACTTCAAGCTCCAGCAATCTTATATTCTATGGGGCGAGCCAAGATTGCCTTCATCATGCCTCTCTTGACTCATGATCTCTGGCCTGGGCCACCACCAATGGAGACAATAAAACCACCATTTGCAATAAATACCAGGAATTCACCACTGAGAAGTGCCAGGTTTTCAACCATCCAGGAAGTGGAGCAGATACTTCACCTGCAACTGGTCTCACGTTCAGTGCCGGATTGCGCCCTGGAATTCAGGATCCTCGCCGTACACATGAGCATCGGGGAGAACTGTGAGTCCATTGACTTCCTCCTGATCGACTCACCTAGCACTCCTCTCATCTTGCATTACCCCGACTCTCCACTCACAATCCTCACTTTACCTGGTCATTCAGTTCACTGCTGGATTACATGTACCAGACCACCTGCCTGCAACTTTAGTTGACTTCTCCCTGTAAGTCTATAGAGATGGAGGAAACCTTCTTCCTCAGCAAACTCCCTTTGCAGGACAATAACTTAGCCATCGCTTTCAGTAAAAGGGAAGCTGGCACCCTGCCACCTTACAGAACGCACAACTGTGCAATCAACCTCTTCCTAGGCACCACCCTCCTTGAGGTGACCTGTTTCCCTCTCCCCTCCTGAAACCCATGAATGACTACATTGCCGAAACACACTAAAACATGGCTCATTCATCTCTTCCAGTCCCTAGCTAGAGAAGGATTCTTCTTTATCAAAAACAAAAATGGAGGTCTTCGTCATAGCATTGACTACTATGGACTCATCAAAATCGCCATTAAGAACACTACCCTCTCCCTTTGATGGATAGCGCATTCAGAGCACTCCACAGGGCCCTGATCTTCAACAAACTGGATCAATGGAATGTATTCATCTTGCTCTGCATCCACCAGCAAATGAGTGGAAGACAATTTCATTAGCATCCCTGGCCATACAAATACTTGGTAACGTCCTTCAGACTTTCCAACTATCCAACTATTTACCAAACCTTCATTAATGAAGTCCTCGGAGACATGCTACGCAGATCAGTTTATCCCTTCTTCTCCAAGGACCCCTCAGACACTTGTCATGTCCGATCAGTCCTACATGTCATCTCAAACCAGCTCTATGCCAGTTCCACACCCCCATGATTTCCTTCCTGGGTAACAACCTTTCACCCCGAGGCATAACCACAGACCCAGAGAAAGTGCACACCATAATATGGCCCATCCATGCTCCCTCAAACAGCTACAGTGCTTCTTGGGCTTCTCCAAATACCACAGACAAATGGCCATTCCTCTCACCTCCCTCACCAAGTCTCCTATCTCATGGACAACCTGGTCTGTTGCCTTGGACCACAGTTTCAAGGAGCTCATGAGACACTTCACCACTGCTTCTATTCACCACCATCCAAGCCCCTTTGTGGATGACCCAGGGCCATTCTCTCCTAGCAAACACTGGACAGGAAGACACACCCTCCTGCCTTCTTCTCTGCACAGTGCCAGATATGGAATAGGAGACAGGGAGCTACTCACCATTAAATGGGCCTTGGAGGAACGGAGACATTGACTGATGGGAAATAAACAGTTTTCCCAGATCTGGACTGACCACCAGATCTTCACATCTGTACAACAGACCCACCAACTCAACCCACGTCAGGCTCGCTGGGCCTTCTTCTTCAAGCAATTTGCTTTCTCCATTTCCTACCAACCCAGCTCCAAGAACATCAAGGCAGACAGACTGTCATGACGGTTTGAACCAGTGGAAACGGAGGTTGTCCCTCAGCCCATCAGCTCATCTGCTCAGATCCTCACCCGGATCTCTGAGACAATGAGAACCAGATTAGCCAGGCCCTTACATCATGAGCCTGCTCCAACCGACACACCTGATAATCCACTGTGCATGCTGGCTGCTATGCATCCTGAGGCACTCCAGTGGGCCTACTCCTCGTCCCTCTCCGACCATCCAGGCTGTGACAGGCTCTGGATTTTTTCCCACTCCAGTTCTGGTGCTGCCTGGCCAACCACCAGCACTGCATATCTGGACTACTCCAGCCAGATCTGCCCCAGCACATCAACACCCGCAAGTTCTCACCCCAGTCCTTTGATCCCTTCAAGATTACCCATCGCATCATTCCAATCACTTACTGTCTCCAGCTGCCACCTTCCCTCAGGATCACACTTAACTTCCTCAAGCCCGTCGTACATGAATCACTTTACCCACCTGAGCCTGCACCTCCAGAACCAAGGATGGTGGAAGGCGGCCCAGTGTATACAGCTTGCCAGTTGATTGGTTCACGGCATCACGGATGGAGTGTGCAGGGACTGATTGACTGGGAAAGGTACAGCACACAGGAGAGGTCTTGTGTGTTGTACAATTTCATCTTGGATCCTTTGCTCAGAGGAGTTCCTCCAGATCTATCCAGTTCATCGTGGGCCATTGGGTGCCAGCCATGGGGGGGTGGGGTTCTGTCAGGCCTGCACAGGCAAGCACCTCCCAGTCATCAACCTGCTAACAGGTGTCACCTGCAGCCTACTGAAACCAGGTCTCATCCACAGTCCTTGTTCACCCATTGAACCAGCCAGCCCCAACTAGTTGCTCCAGTCCTTCAGTTACCTCGGTGCCTTGTTGTGTTAAGCATCTGTTGTCTCTTGTCTTGTGGCCCTTCGTGGCTTGCAATTTTGTAGTTTATTATTAAAGTTATCATTCACCGTTAAATCTTCTCTGTTGCTCTGCATTTGGGTCAAACCTCATCTACATTTCCTGACTGCTCAATGCACTGTATAATGATTTGATCTGTATGAACAGTAAGCAAGACAAGTTTTCACAGTATATATGACCATAATAAACCTGTATCAATACCAATACTCCTTTACTGATTTACCACTGTAAACTAGTCCTTTTCTGGATTAGGACTGGAAAAGCATGAAATATGGAAAAGGGCCTGGCATAATCGATTTAAATATGCAAACTTTAAAAAAACTGTTGCCTTTTCTAAATGAAGGAAAGAGTTTTTGATTGCGAAGTTGGTAATGGAAAGAGGAACAGAATAGATCTACAGAAACTTGATGACATTCAACATTAAAAATAACTGTTTGTGTATTAAAATAGTAACCCAGAAGTCACTCTTTTAATATGCGGGAGCAGTCTCAATATAATCTTTTCATTGTATATTTCAGTTAACAACAGGTAACTTGCACTTATTCCGCAAAGGTATATTCAGCATTTGTCCTTGTTTCACCGTAAATTCTCTATACACTGTCTGAGACTGTTGTTCTAACTGGCTGTAATGCCAAGAATGTAAAGACTCACTAAGATGCATAAAGGATTGTTAAAGCACCTGCATCTGGTTTATTCAAAGTTTTCCAGATACATTGTGCATATGTGCTTATGTCTTAAATGACTGTTGTATGCTTCTACACACTGCGCTGTTTTACCAATTTTAAAATGAAAGAAGGATTTATACATTAACATTAATTGCCAATGATATCTTTCTGCAGGTGTGTGAGTCTCTGGTGATATGCCTGTATGCTCATTTTTTGATTTGAGTTATGTGTCTTGATTCAATTTCAGCAAAATCTTGCATTGATTCTTCCACTGAATTACTTTCAGAAATGCAAGCAAAATCACAAGATTCTTTGCTATTCCACTGTATACTTTGTGCAGGAGCTAAGCTATGTAATTTTAATTCAATCAGATATTTTCATAAGCTCTATCTATCACATTATTCAGCTATCATTCTAAGATTCCATTTCCTAGTGTTAAATTTACTAAGCTGAGGTAATACACAACTCTTTGCGTTGTTTGAACTGTTTCTCTTATTGGCATATCATAATTTTGTTTCTGTCTCTTATCTTCTGCTCACCCCGCAAGATTTGACCAAACTAATAGCAAATGAATTTTGAATATTCCACACTTCAGTATCTTAGCAAAGCCATAAGCTGTTGTGGAATTTGGTGTTGTTTATTGCTTATCAAAAAAGCTAGCTGATCAATGTCTTGAGCAACAAACACAAAATGAAGCAGAACCTCAGCATTTTTGGAGGGAAATAAACAGCTGATGTTTTTGTGTTTAATCAATGTCTTATTATATGACTGTGGAAGAAAAATAACTTTAGAGACAAGACTTCAAGTGGCAATACCTTTATTCACCAGGATATCATGGATAGCTTGCAGCCAGAAACATGAAAAGCTCTAGGTTGGAGACCGATTTCAACATGTATTTATACTGCTAAACAGGCAAATATGCCTGATTACTGGCATGCAAGCTATTCTGTTACACATGAAGATATACATAACCAGAAGTAAATAGGAACATCCGTAGCACAATGTATTTTTAATCATAAAACAGACAGTAACAATGTCCTATGAATGTATGTTGCTCTTTTCTGCAATCAGTGCTGTATCCTGATTATGAAAGGCTCTCTGCAATAAGTCTAAGCTTAGGACATTGGGTTACAAAAGTTTATTAGGTTACAAAGCTCAAATAGAAAAATGCAAGTTTGCTACTTACTTCATTAATGCTTTTGCTGACCATTCTTCCACGATGACCCGCATTATGCTCCTTCATGCTTCTTCAACAATGCTCACTGATCACTCTGCAAGACCTTTTCATACTGGATAATATGATAAAATTGACATATCATTACTACCACATTACCTAGATGCTCTGGTAGAAATTAATGTAGTTGTGAACTATTACCCATGAATGATTCTTCTGGTAAGCCTTGACATGAGAAAATGGAGACACAAGAGAGGCTGCAAATGCTTGAAATCTGGAGCAGCACACAAAATAGTGGAGGAACTCAGTGGGTCAGGTGGCATCTCTAAAGGAAAATGGACAGTACTGATGAAGAGTCTCGACCTGAAACGTCGACCGTCCATTTCCCTCTACTAATGCTGTTTCTTTAGTATTCCTTCAGTATTTTGTGTTCTGTGTGAGAAAATGGATCTCAGTTCTTCACTGTCCTGTTGCAGAAGTGGATCGAACGTGTTTCATTTTCATGCATTCCAAGTGACTAAAAGTTAGTTCTGTTTTGATCTTAAAATAAACAACGTGTACTATTTGGGAAAGATGATCCAACTCTGTAAAAGTGTCTATGCTGATTAGGATCGACAATGCTATTAGATAGCGTATCTGTCTGTTAGCTCCTCACGATCAATAAGCAAAATTTCTCAAAGTTGTCTTCATGTTTATGATACTAGAGAATTTTGTTTTAAGTCTTTCTGACTCTGTCTTCTCCACACATTCCGTGTGACATCTGTGTTTCCACTTACTATAACCTAGTCCTGTTAACGATGTAGAATTTTGAGTATAGTGCAGACACATTTTTTCATCTGGACATTTGCCTTATCCTGTTAGTCGTTTCAAGATTTTTTTAAATATATCTTCTTGAGTATGATATATATATTTTTATCTTAGCTATTGCCATTGCTGTAATCTGAACCTCACTCAGAATATTCTCAGTGTGAAAACCATGCTCTCAAGCTCCTGCATCTAGATTTTGTGAATTGACATCTACAACCCACTGTGGTAGAAAATTCCACTCTGCCCAAAGAAATGTCTCTTTTTCTCTGTTTTAAATCTCTTACCCAGTATCCTGAGACTCTGACCTCTGCTTCCGGTCCACACAGCCAGGGCAACATCCTCCTTGCATCCAGCTTATCAAGCCTTTCTTTTATTTTGTACGTTTCAAAAAGATCACCTCTTACCCTAAAAAAAAATAGTAAATACAGACCTAAACAATCGAATTTTTCCTCCACATATTCATCATCCCAGGATTCATTCAACTTGGCGAAATTCTCTTGCCGTAACCCTACAACAAGCAAATCTTTTCTTTAGTAAGAAGAGCAAAACTATACAGAGTACACTAGAGGTAATCTCACCAAAACTCTTTTAATTTGAAGTGAAAAACATGTAACAAATCACCAAGAGTGAAAAGCTGTTGAAAGATGTGTTATCTTGTTTATTCCACTCTCTTTGACTACATGCATCAATCACACTATGTAAATTTCAGATCAAGTCCAACTGACTCTAAAATGTAATCCCACTGACTCCCTCAGAGAAGCTGTGATGCATGATTTGGGCTGAACATTGTACCGAGTGCAATCTTATCCTGATATCCACACCAGGGTTAAAGGTACTCATGTTGTTCATTGAACCCACACAATGCTTTTTACAATTGGGGCAAGGTTGCCTTGATTCTGAATTCTCAATGGATCCATCAAACATTCAAGAGACATAGAATTTTAGAGCAATACAGCAGTGATTCCATGCCACCCACAGTGACTGCCCATCTGGTCCCAATTTCCTAGGCTAGGTCCATAAGCCTCTAAGCCTATGCCCACCACATACCTTACAAAATGTGTCTTAAATGATACTGTTGTACCTGCCTCAACCACTTCCTGTGGCAACTTATTCCATATACACACCACTCTGTGTGTAGAAAAATTGCCCAACATGAACACCTGCAGCATGCCACTTGTCACCAGCTTCCGTTCTGCAATGTAGCTTTCAACCATCCTCTGCTTCATGCCTCCAAGCTAATTTTGAATCCAGTTAACTATGTCTCCCTGGATTCCACAGGACCAAACATTCCAATCCAGCCTACCATGCAGGACCTTGTCAAAGGCCTTGCTAAAATCCAAATAGATAACATCCACTACCCTATTCTTATCTACCTTTTTCGTTACCTCTTCAAAATCTCTCAATGGTTCATCAAGCTAGGCATTTCATGCACAAAGCCAAACTGACATCTAATTTTGGCTAGGAACAGCTCAGACATGTCAGAATGCAAAGTATTCAGTCTTATTTTAATATAACCTGCCATTATTGCACCTTTAGCAAACACCAATACAACAAGCAGTGGAAAGAGAAGAAAATGCAATCTGTAGTACTTTCCTATCCCTTTCAAAATGTCCCTGTAAGCACCAGGCAATAAATGTTGAGTCATACCAATGTGATACCCAATAAAACATATCTTGAAAAAAAATTATAACGAGTATCAGAGTGATTGTTGAAAAGAGAATGCAAATTTTTTTTTGCACTTCATGAAATCAGCTGTAAAGCAAATTAATTAAATTGCTTTTGACTATCAAAGACGATCTTGGTTGGGTGAACAATAGTTATGGAAGTTAATCTTTGCAGCCATAGTTTCTACACTGTGTCTAAAGGTACTTCAATAGCTGCTAATACTTTTGCTATTCCATTGAGGTGAAAGGCAACCTTCCACTTGCCTTCCATTAACGCAACCTGCTCTCTCCTTAATATGTAGTCTCAAACTGCACTTCTTTTGTTATTTCTTTTCTTTTCTATTTTGAACCTTTTGTTCTGATGTGGCTTTTCCTTCTAATTTGTTCTTTATAGTTCAAAATCAAATATTATTCAGCCATCATTCATAAATTCAACTGCTCAGCTGTACCTATCCCACACAGACACATCTTACACCTTTTCCTATTTGTTTTCCTCCTCATTTGCATAACAAGAGCCAGTATGAAATGATGAATGGCTACATGTTCTCAACCTGGGGCAATGGGACATCTATTGCCGCAGTAGGGAAGAAGTCATAAATGGCACAGCACTCCTGCTGCAAGTGGATTTCCCTTTGATCAAGAATGCAAATCAGCCAGGCTTGAAGGCCACATTAATTGTACAGAGAAATTAAGAAGGGTATTTATAAAGAAAAATAAGGTTGTAAGGGAACAGAAACCAGCAGATTGTATTGGGGAGAACCATGCTCACGTTTGTGCCAGGAGAGGGACAGATGACTTAGAATCCCATTTTTATTTTGCATCAGTTTTGTTCCGATATCTACTGTTTGTGGAGTCACAATGTAATAAAGGAATTCAAAAGAGAAATAGATTCTAGCTCCAAATAACGGATGAATACTAACAACATCTTACACCTGTTTAACATAGCCAAATATCCCAAGGAGCTCCACAGGAGAGACCTCACACAAAATATGCCACCAAAGAAAAAATCTGAGAACAGAAAGAAATGAAACATAACATCCTCACATTCAAATTACGAGACATTAAAATTTTTATTCAGAATCTAAGCATCTATTGGGATTTTCAGAAGCACTAATCTGCTCATAAATCTGCTCCACATCTAATTCCATCCAGGTTCCGCACAGAATAAATGAGTGTATTTTGCAGCCATCTTGGGTATGAAGAAAGAACTCAGTTCACAGGAGCTCCTCTTCCATTCCAGCAATCATTCAGAATGTCAGGCAGCGAATGAAGTGACTGCCACAAATAAGAACCTTACCACTGCAATATAAATAATGTGATCGATCATAGTTTGTAGGGTGGGGGTGTGGAAACAGGATTCATCAGTCAAATACTTGCAGGTAATGACCGAATTCCTATAGTAAACCTAAAGCAAGCCAATTAGCCTTGCCGACCATTAAAGCCATGTGTAAGATGCTTACTTGCCCCTAGCCTGGTCTGGCGGCTGATAGATCAAAGAAAAGTCCATCAGAGTGGCAGTTAGGAGACAGCAATTATTGGTAATCCTACAAACTTAAATTCAGGAGACAGTACCCATTGTGCATTGTGATGAATCTTTTTTCTGCAGCAAGCTTTACAGTGCTGAATTAGCAGATGCAGATGTAATAGCACAACCTTAAAGGAGAATGTAGTGCTTTGGAAGCTTCAAATCTTCTGAAGGGGCAGATTTTTTTGCATTATACTGACTAAAATGTCAATGACAACTGTAAGCGTTTTACGACCTTTTAATATACAAAGACATTCTGTGCCACTTAATAGAGATGTGATCAGACAACATTGCCAAGCAAACAAAGGCAAAAGTAAAATACTGCTTAAATGGGTGTATCTTAGTACGAGAAGGAAAGAGGGAGATAGAGCTGTTTAGCAGCAAGGAAGGAAATTAGACTATAGCACTCAGACATCTAAGGCATGACCATAGTGAAGAATACACAAGGGTAGTCAGAGAATGTGGGTCCCTGTGGTGAATGTGGTGCTGTGGCGGGCAGGTATATTTTGGCTTGCAGGAGGAATAGAAAAGGATATGGGAATAAAGAGCCTTCAATATAACAACACAATCATTTAATTTGAAAATAATGGGGGAATGTGGGAGATTGCGTTCATTCAGACAGACTGATGGGAGACTGGGTTTATACCATGGAATGGAAATGAAAATAGTTGTGTTTAAGGTTCACAGCTGCTCACAATCCACGGAAACAGACTAAGAAAACATCACAATCAGAATAAGGTTTAATAACAGTGCCACTTGTCGTGAAATTTGTTGACTTTGAGACAGCAGTACAATGCAATACATAACAATGGAGAAAAACTGTGAATTACAGCAAGTATATGTATACCAAACAGCTAAATTAAATAAGTAGTGAAAAAACAGAAATAAAAAAGTATGAGGTAGTGTTCATGGGTTGAATATCCTTTCAGAAATCAGATGGCAGAGGGGAAGAAACACTGGAAAAGTACAAGTGCAAACATGTGCACGTGCACACACACACACACAGAGTTAAAATAAATTTAGAACATACAATTCAAACAAATGTGAAGCTGTTCTTACCTTACTCCCACGATCAACATCTCCCATTCATTTTAATGGGTCCACCTTATGTTCCAGGTTTAACCAGCACAGGCTCAGTCAGCAGACCTCCAAGCCTGAGGGTTGGGAAATCTGTAGATGATGGCATAAACATTTCAGATACCACGAGGAACCCACTGGCGTAGTGCAGATATATGGAGCCAGTGCTTTGCTGAGTAGAATCCTGCGCTGTGGCCCGAACTTGAGAATAGTCCAGTATAGTCTTATCTATCAGCAGATCCGGAAAAGCTGCCTCATTCTTTTTGAGAAGTTGCTACAAGTAATTCAAAAAGAACTGAACAACAGGTGATGAAACTAAGAAATAATATTCCACTCAGTTATCGGGTTGAGAGGTTCTGATGCTTTCTGGAAATTAATCCTTTGCATGTAATTAGATTTCATGATCTGATTCATCAATTCTCCATTAATGATTCTTGCTGCAAGTAATTAAAATATTCCTAAAGTGAGCTTAAATCAAGCGCAAGTCCAACCTCAAATTCAGCCTATTGATCCAATTCACTTTTTATCAGTCTTATTGCTTGTCAGCTTATCTACCATAGTCCTAGTCCTAAAGAGGGATTGTGTATGAGAACTTTGGCATTTGAAGAAGCCATTCATACTGAGGATATTTGAAATCTGATTATTGATGGCAGTGTATGTGAAGTCAAACCTAAATGCAGTCATTTGGCAAAATGGAGTTCACGGAATAATTCAGCCATGAAACATCCTACCTCAGTTTTTAAATCATACATCCACTCTTTAATTATATATTTCCATTATGAAATCTTAAACTCACTTTTATAAAGGAAATTGGCAAATGTAAGTTAGACTAATAGAACCACAAATTCAGAAGGACAGATACAGGCCCTTTGGCCCACTACATCAATGCCAAGCATCAAGTACTTTTCCATATTAAGCCCATTTACCAGCACCTCTTCCATGGTATCCTGCACCTTGATAAAAATATATTGAAGATGATAAGAGGGTGGTGGAGCCTGGAATGAAGGGAAAGAGGTGGGAACTGGAACCAATTGGAGGAGTCTGTGGTGATAGGTGTGGTGATAGTGGAGGGGAAAGACGTGGGGTGATGTAGGCCAGGTGGATCAGACGAGACAAAGAAAGAGAGGAGAGACGAAGAAAGAGAGAAAGAAGAGAAAAATAGGTGAAAAAGGACGGGGGGGGGCAGTTGCTGTAAGTTTGAGATATTTATGTTTGTGCTACCAGGCTGGAGATTGCCCAGGCAGATTATGAGGTGTTGTTCCTCTCATTTTCATTTGACATGACCTGTCAGGAGAGAAGGACAAACATGTTGGTGTGGGAATGTGCACTGGATCCTGGCTGGGGTGGCTGACAGTATGAAAGTCCATGTCAACTCGACATCACCCCTTGTCTTTCCCCTCTCACTCTCCATCTGCCTATCACCCAGATATGTGTCACTTCCACCTTTCGCCTCCAAGCTTATCTCATCATTGCCACCCTCATTTTCCCGCTCAGCGGGATCTAATATCACTTGCTCATTTACTAGCTCCTGCGTTCCCGCCCCCCCCACACACATTTTAGATTGGTTAGCTCTCCTCTGTTTTTCCCCAGATCTCAACCGATAAAGGGTGTCAACCCAAAATGCCAACGTCTTCCAAAAATCCATATTACCACATCCAAAAGTTGTTCAAAATTTCTATCACATCCTCCTTCTTAATGTCATCATATTCCACCATATTAGGCTGCAGTACAGTGTTCTCACATTTGTCGGGTCCCTCTCATTGGTGAATACTGAAGCAAAGTCTTCAATAAAGGCTTCTCCTACCTCCTCAACTCCAGGCACATGTCTCATCTGGAGTAACTTCTGAAATGCCTGCTTTGCTGCCACTGCTACTGCGCGATCGAGAATCTCCAGAGACAAAGGCCCTAAATCCTTGGCTTTGCCTATTGCCTGTTGCCGGGGCCGGGGTCGAAGTGCTCGGTGTTGAAGAGCTGGTTGGAGGCTCGGAGTTTTCAGACGGACTGGGAGTCAGACTGTGGTCGGATACTTCCAATATGCTGCATCGGCAAGTTGGCGGTGCTGGAGGTTTACCATCTGCGTGAGATGATGGGACTTTCGAGAGACTTTGAGATTTTTACTGTGCCATGGTCTGTTCTTATCAAATTACAGTATTGTTTTGCACTGTTGTAACTATATGTTATAATTATGTGGTTTTTGTTAGTTTTTAAGTCGGTTTGTCATGTGTTTCCGTGATATCATTCTGGGAAAACATTGTATCATTCCTTAATGCATGCATTATTAAATGACAATAAAAGAGGACTGCGTGTCCTCATAATCTAATCTAATCTAATCTTCTATCCCTTATTGCTCCTACTCTCACACTCCTCATCCTTCTGTTCTTCACATACGTGTAGAACGCCTTGGAGTCTTCCTTAATTCTACTCGCCAAGACTTTCTCATGTCCCCTTCTAGCTCTCCCTTCTTAAGGTCCTTCTTGACTATGTTCCAAATTTCGAGAGCCCTGTCTGATCATTGCTTCCTAAAACTCAAGTATGCTTCCTTCTTCAGCTTGACTAAATGTTCCACATCTCTTGTCAACCATGGTTCCTTCACCCTACCATTCTTTCCCTACCTCAATGGGATAAACCTAACAAGAACCCCATTCAAGTGCTCCCTAAGACAACCTCCACATTTACATGGTGCATTTCCCTATGTAGATCTGTTCCCAGTTGGAGTATGTGTTTAATGATTCTCAGGCAAACACATAGCTAACTCAAAATGACAGAAGGATATAAGGTAGGTATTGTGAAAAAAATATTTTACATGAAATAAATGTGATACAACAGCATGCACAGATTCAGAATTTTCAGCATTCTATTAGCTACCCAAAGATGCTTCTCACTAAATATCAGATAATCTCTGTTTATGAAATGATAATATTATGCAAATTGTATAGATGGGTGGAGTGAAGTTTGAGGTGGCCTGTTCCTTGAAGGCCACAAAACTACTTGTTATTCCAAAGACCTAATAGCAGTTAAACTCAGCAGCTGGAATTTAATAACTAAAAGATGTATATACCAAAGTGGAAGAAACCATATTTTTAAAAAGACACTTTTGACATTTTGAATAATGAAATAGGCGATTGTTATCAAAAGTGACAAAGGAATGCAAGGAAGCAAATAAGAAATTGAAAGAAATATTATGAAATAAAAAAGATTAGCAGAAGATATGAAAGCTACGGAAGCATATTTTATAAATGTATTAATAAATCAAGAATGATAAAGTAGAATATGAATGCAGTTAACATTACAATTGATAATAATATAAAGACAAAGTTATTAAATGAATGGTTTGTATCAGTTTCATCAATGAGAAAAGACAAAATATCAGTTGCACTCCAGAATGAATAAATAACTAAAGAGGAGCAGACCCATGGATCTAAGGTTTTTTAAATGGTAAGGGAGAAAATGGAATTTAAGAAGCATACTGCACATTTCCTAGGCTTCATGGTTGCCTCTCCAAGATATGAAAAGTACTTGATAAACAAATTGCCCATGATGTTAGCTGTAATTTTATAATGTTCTCTAGATTCAAGAGTTGTGCCTCTGGATTAGAAAACTGCAAAGCTTGGTTCATTATCCTCAAAAAGTGAAACCAATAACTATACACTGACAGTTTAACATCAGCAGAGAGGTTTTAGTACCCATCATCTAAGGCAAGGAAGAAACACACTTGCAAAAATATCAGGCAAGATTTTGTGAGAAGAAGAACATGACTGCCTATCAAACTTGGATTTTTATTTTGATGAAGTCAACAGCTTTACAGGAGTGTCTATAGATATCAATTATATAGACTCTCAGAAAGCATGAATTCATTTCTAGATTTTCTTTCGTTACCAAAGTTGATATTAATTGAATCTGTTTTAAAATATAATATCAATGCGACTAAACACATTGATGAAGGTAGAGCAGTAGATGTAGTGTATATGGATTTCAGCAAGGCATTTGATAAGGCACCCCATGCAAGGCTGATTGAGAAAGTAAGGAGGCATGGGACCAAGGTGAAATTGCTTTGTGGATCCAGAACTGGTTTGCCCACGGAAGGCAAAGAGTGGTTGTAGGCGGGTCATATTCTGCATGGCAGTCGATCACCAGCGGTGTGCCTCAGGGATCTGATCTGGGACCCTTACTCTTCGTGATTTTTATAAATGACTTGGATGACGAAGTGGAGGGGTGGGTTGGTAAATTGCTGATGACACAAAGGTTGTAGGTTTTGTGTGTAGTGTGGAGGGATGTCAGAAGTTACAGTGGGACATTGATAGGATGCAAAACTGGGCTGAGAAGTGGCAGATGGAGTTCAACCCAAATAATTGTGAGGTGGTTCATTTTGGTAGGTCAAATATGATGGCAGAATATAGTATTAATGGTAAGACTCTTGGCAGTGTGGAGGATCAGAGGGATCTTGGGGTCCAAATCCATAGGACACGCAAAGCTACTGCGCAGGTTGACTCTGTGGTTAAGAAAGCATGCGGTGCATTGGCCTTCATCAATTGTTGGATTGAGTTTAGGAGCAGAAAGGTAATGTTGCAGTTATATAGGACTCTGGTCAGACCCAACTTGGAGTACTGTGCTCAGTTCTGGTTGCCTCACTATAGGAAGGACATGGAAACCATAAAAAGGGTGCAGAGGAGATTTACAAGGATGTTAGCTGGATTGGGGAGCATGCCTTATGAGAATAGGTTGAGTGGACTTGGCCTTTTCTCCTTGGAGCGACAGAGGATGAGAGGTGACCTGATAGAGGTGTATAAGATGATGAGAGACATTGATCATGTGGATAGCCAGAAGCTTTTTCCAGGGCTGAAATGGCTAGCATGAGAGGGCACAGTTTTAAGGTGCTTGAAAGTAGGTGCAGAGGAGATATCAGGGGTAAGTTTTTTATGCAGAGCGTGATGGAGTGCGTGGTGGAGGCAGATACAATAGGGTATTTTAAGAGACTCCTGGATAGGTACATGGAGCTTAGAAAAATAGAGGGCTATAGTTATCCCTAGGTAATTTCTCAGGTATGGACATGTTCGGCGCAGCATTATGGGCCAAAGGGCCTGTATAGTACTTTAGGTTTTCTATGTTTCTATCTTCCTGACTTAATTGTTTAAACCTTTGAATTTATGCTTTTCAATTTTTGCATTCCATATCCATTTATCATTTAGCTCATATATCAAATCACTAATTTTTATTTTGTCAGCACTCAACTTTCAAACAGAAGATAAGACAAAAATAGAAGTAAGCCTTTCAGATTCTCACAAGTTTTGCTGTTCAATATGATCACAGCTAATCTTTCAGCTTGGTACTACTTTCCTGCACTAAACCAATATTGTTTGATTTTCTTAATATCCAAAACACCTGAAAGTACAAGATAAATACCAAATATCTTGATAATTTTTCTCCTTACAGTATATATCATTTTATATAATTTTACCACAGAAGACTTAAGCATTTTTGCCAAAAGTCATAAATTTGTTAAAGAACTTCTATTAATACAGAGGATGTAAGGGGTCTGCAAAGGGATCCAGGTAGGTTAAGTAAGTGAACAGAAACTTGGCAGGTGGTGTGTGAGATGTATAATAGTAAAGTTAACTATTTTGGTAGCAGGAAAAGAATAATACTGTTTAAATGGAGAGAGACTACAGAATGTTGTGGTATAGGTCAATGCAGATATTCCCACACACGAAACGTTTAATCTGCATGTGAGTACAGATATTAAGTTTCATAAGACCTTTCACCTCTATCTACTACTACCATAAAACTATTTAAAGACTCTGCTTCCATCCCTCCTTGAAAGAGTTCCGAAGATTCTCCAGCCTCTGAAAGAATAAAGTTATCTCATTCCTGACTTAAATGGGTGATCCTTCACTTTTAAGCAGTGACTCCAAGTTCAAGATTCTCTCCACATCTCCCCTGTTAAGATCTGTTGTGGAGCTGTTCACTTCCCCTGCCCTCTACATTTACAACAGGCCAGGAATTAATTGCCACTGGCTGTGCCAGTGGGTGTTCAGGGACATCCATGTCCATCTGTACTGTGTCCTTTTCTGTGGGGTTAATAAAAGAGTTGACACAAGGATGTACTTCCTTTCCTCTCCACCACACCTTGCCAAATGATGGATCTTGTATATTCTTACAATCGCCCTGGGAGCCCAGCATTGATCTAATGATTCATGTTGTAGAGCTATGAGCCATCGCCACACACCAACCTTCACACAAATCCCAATTTCATTCTCCCCAGCTACTCTCAGATTCTGCCACTCATCGACACACAAGTGGCGGCTTGCATTGGCCAGTTTGCACATCTTTGGGATGTGGGAGGAAACGAGAAGACATGGAGAAAACTCACGCTGCGACAGTGAAATCATACAAAAGTCCTCACAAATAACACCCAATGTCAGGAATGAACCCACGTCTGTTGTGTCATGCTCCCTTCTAGTCAATAACCAGTTCACCTTCCTTTACTATAGTAACCTTGTCTTGATGGTTCTACTTTTAAGAAAATATTTCATTACCACAAATAATAGAAACTGCAGCTCTCCCTTGGATGAGGCATGAATTCAAACTCTCACTCTGCTCCTTGCATAAGCAAACAACACATCATCTCTCTTTTTCTTTCTTGTCTGCTATCCATGTCAGCATTTTGATACAAGTTCTAATGTAACAAAGATATAGTTTTGAATTATATTCCAGGCTCTTAAATACAATTTCTGCAGTGAAAACAGAGTGGAAAATAAAAACCAAAAGACCATTCTAGCACCTGCTTTCTGCCATTTGAACCAGCTACACCTCATCACAAACAAGAGAAAATTTGCAGATGCTGGAAATCCTAGCAACACACACAAAATGCTGGAGGAACTCAGCAGGCAGCATCTATGGAAAAGAGTACAGTTGACATTTCGGGCCGAGATCCTTCAGCAGGGCTGGAGAAAAAAAGATGAGGAGTAGGTTTAAAAGGTGGTGGGAGGGGACACATCCCCTACACCTCCCCTTTCACAAGCATTTAGGATTCCAAACACACCTTCCAGGTGAGGCGACACTTTACCTGTGAGTCTGTTGCGGTCATATACTGTGTCCAGTGCTCCCAGTGTGCCCTCCTGTATATTGGTTAGATCTGATGTAGATTGGGAGACTGCTTTGCTCCATCCATCAGAAGAAGCAGGATCTCCCAGTGGCCACCCATTTTAATTCCACTTCCCATTCTAATTCCAATATGTCCATCCATGGCCTCCTTTACTGTCATGATAAGGCCACACTTTGGTGAAGGAACAGCACCTTCACTTCACTTTGATGAAGTGAAATTGAGACCAGGAATAAGGAGGCTTTGCTCATTACAGTCGGGGACTTTAACCAGGCCAACCTCAGAAAGGCGCTGCCAAAGTTATACCAACATGTCTCCTGCCCCACTAGAGGCCCAAATATACTTGACCACTGCTACACAGCAGTCAAGGATGTCTACCATTCCATCCCACAACCTCACTTCGGAAAATCGGACCATCAGACCTCCCGGCTTACAAGCAGAAACTGAAGCGGGAGGTCACAGTGTCAAAAGTAGTGTCGCGTTGGACGGAGGAAACGGATAAGGTCCTCCGTGACTGCTTTGAATCGGTGGACTGGTTAGTATTCAAGGACTTGGCAGCTAACCTCGATGAGTATGCCTCAGCTGTCACGGACTTTATTTGGAAATGCACGGAGGACTGTGTGTCTTGCAGGATGATCCAGGTATTCCCTAACTGGAAACCTTGGATGAATTATGAGGTCAAGTCCCTTTTAAAGGCTAGAGCTGCGGCTTTTAGGTCCGGGGATACCAGTTGCTACACGGAATCCAGGCGTGAACTCCGGAAAGCCATTAAAGCTGCTAAGAGGCAATATCGAGCCAAGTTGGAAGCCCAGTCTAACCAGAGCGATGCCAGTAGACTATGGCAGGGTCTAAATGAGATCACTGGGTGCAAAGAAAAGGCTGGGAAAATCAATAACTGTGGCGTTTCTCTTCCTGACAAACTTAACGTATTCTACGCAAGATTCGAACAGAAGAGGAGCATCCTGCTCCCTCCGGATGAACCGGACCTGGCGGCATCGAGATTCATCATCACCAAGGAGGACGTTAGAAGGGCCTTCCTGAAGATAAATCCAAGGAAGGCGATGGACCCAGATGGCGTCCCAGGCCAGTTTCTCCGGGCCTGTGCAAGCAAGCTAGCTGGAGTGTTTGCTGACATCTTCAACTGCTCCTTGCTTCAGTCTAAGATCCCTTCATGTTTTAAGAAGGCAACGATAATCCCAGTGCCGAAGAAGAGCAAGGTGGCATGCCTGAATGACTATCGACCTGTGGCTCTGACATCAATTGCTATGAAGTGCTTCGAGAGATTGGTTATGGCACACATCAACCACAGCCTACCAGTCAACTTCGACACTTTGTAATTCGCCCACAGGAGCAACAGGTCAGTGGCAGTTGCCATCTCTCTGGCCCTACTTTCCTCCTTAGAAGACCTGGAGAATAAAGACGCATACGTAAGGCTCCTTTTCATTGACTACAGCTCTATCTTTAATACCATCATTCCAAATAAACTGATTCCTAAGCTCCGGAACCTGGGCCTTAGCACTCAGATCAGCAGCTGGATCTTCAACTTCCTCACAGACAGGACCCAGGCTGTAAAAACGGGACAAACTCTCCTCTACAATCACTCTGAGCACCGGTGCCCCACAAGGCTGTATACTCAGCCCCCTGCTGTACTCACTGTACACCCATGATGGTGTAGCCAAGTTTCCATCAAACTCAATATATAAGTTTGCTGATGACACCACAATTGTAGGCCGTATTTTGGGTAATGATGAGCTTGAGTACAGAGAGGAAATTATGAACCTGGTGGCATGGTGCGAAGACAATAACCTATCCCTCAACGTCAGCAAGACGAAGGAATTGGTTGTTGACTTCGGAAGGAGTAGTGGACTGCACGACCCAATTTACATCGGTGATGCACAAGTGGAACAAGTCAAAAGCTTTAAGTTCCTTCAAGTCAATATCACAAATGACCTGACTTGGTCCAACCAAGCAGAGTTCACTGCCAAGAAGGCCCACCAGCGCCTTTACTTCCTGAGAAAACTGAAGAAATTTGGCCTGTCCCCCAAAACCCTCATTAATTTTTATAGATGCACCGTAGAAAGCATTCTTCTAGGGTGCATCACAACCTGGTATGGAAGTTGTCCTGTCCAAGACCGAAAGAAGCTGCAGAAGATCGTGAACACGGCGCAGCACATCACACAAACCAATCTTCCGTCCTTGGACTCGCTTTACACCGCACGCTGTCGGAGCAGTGCTGCCAGGATAATCAAGGACATGACCCACCCAGCCAACACATTTTTTGTCCCTCTTCCCTCCAGGAGGAGTCTTAGGAGCTTGAAGACTCGTATGGCCAGATTTGGGAACAGCTTCTTTCCAACTGTGATAAGACTGCTGAACGGATCCTGACCCGGATCTGGGCCGTACCCTCCAAATATCTGGACCTGCCTCTCGGTTTTTTTGCACTACCTTACTTTCCATTTTTCTATTTTCTATTTATGATATATAATTTAAATTTTTAATGTTTACTATCGATTTGTAATCCAGGGAGCGGGAAACGTAGAATCAAATATCGCTGTGATGATTGTACGTTCTAGTATCAATTGTTTGGCGACAATAAAGTATAAACTATAAAGTACACCTCATATTCGTCTGGGTAGCCTCCAACCTGATGGCATGAAAATCAATTTCTCGAACTTCTAGTAATGCCTACCTTCTCCTTCAACATTCCCCATCCTCTTTTCACTCTCTCATCTTATCTCCATGCCTGCCTACTGCCTCTCTCTGGTGCGCTTCCCCACTTTTCTTTCTTCCATGGCTTTCTGCCCTCTCCTTTCAGACTCGCTCTTCGCCAGCCCTGTATCTATTTCACCAATCAATTTTTCAGCTCTTCACTTCACCCCTCCCCTCCCACTTTCACCTATTATATTGTGTTTCTCTCCTCCCTTCCCCCCCCCCCACCTTTTAACTCTACTCCTCATCTTTTTTTCTCCAGTCTTGCTGAAGAGTCTTGGCCTGAAACATCAACTGTACTCTTTTCCATAGACACTGCCTGGCCTGCTGAGTTCCTCCAGCAGTTTCTGTGCATTGTTCTGGATCCAAGCCTAGCCTGGACCACCTTTCCTCATGAGACAACATGCTCATTTCATGTATTAATCAAATATATCTTTTCTGAACTGTTTCCAATATATTTACGTTCTTTTTTAAATAAGACCATAAGGCCATAAGACATAGGAGTAGAATTAGGCCATCCGGCCCATCAAGTCTGCTTCGCCATTCAATCATGGCTAATACTTTTTTTTCTCCTCCTCAACCCTAGTTCTCGGCCTTCTCCCCATAACCCTCGTTGCCATATTCAATCAAGAACCTATCAATCTCTGCCTTAAATACACCCAACAACCTGGCCTCCACAGCTGCATGTAGCAACAAATTCCACAAATTCACCACCCTTTGGCTAAAGAAGTTTCTCTGCATCTCTCTTTTAAAAGGGCATCCCTCTATCCTGAGGCTGTGCCCTTTTGCCCTGGACTCCCCCACCATGGGAAACATCATTTCCATATCTACTCTGTCTAGGCCTTTCAACATTCAAAAGGTTTCAGCAAGATCCCCCCTCATCCTTCTAAGGAGACCAATATTGGACATAATACCCCAGAAGAAGTTCACCAATGCCCTAAGTAACTGAAGGTTAACCTCCTCACTGTGTGTTCAGCTACCCAAACCGTAAATAATGATGTTCTGTTTGCTTTCTGGATTATTTGCTGTAGCTGCATTAATTTTTTTCTGTGAGTTACAGAGTGGAACATGCAGATTTATCAGCTTGTCAAGACTGTATATGATTCGAATGGTGTATTTCACTCTTAGTATACATTGCTCTACGTTGTTGCATTCTCTGTGTTACAGTATTCCAAGGCACTTTATTGAAGATCAACGACCTGAAGCTTTAATCCTTCTTCCCTCGTCACAGATATCACCTTCCTTGTCAAGTGCTTCCAGTATTTTCTATCTTACTAAAAATGACCCAGTAGCAATGAGAAGAACAAGCAGTTAACATCAACAGGGTAAAAATCACAGAATAACATAGTGGCTTGGGAGCATCGGTAAAAGAAAAGTACACAACCAGAAATCTTTCCCCATTGCAGCATATGACAATGGTATTGATATCAGCAAAAATAATTTGGTTTAGGATTCACACGAGATGGTTGGAAGAACTCAACAGGCAAGGCAGCATCTATGGGAAAAAGTACGGTCAACATTTCGGGCCGAGACCCTTCAGCAGTCCTGACAAAAGATCAAATGGACTCTTTTCCATAGATGCTGCCTGGCCTGCTGAGTTCCCCCAGCATTTTGTGTGTGTTGCTCAGATTTCCAGCATCTGCAGATTTTCTCTTGTCTGTGATTGGATTGTGATTACTTAGGTCGGGTAACAGCATCCAGCCATTTCAACTTTTAATGCATTGCCAGCATAACTTATTCAGGAAGCAAAGTGCTTTGCACTAAATTATATATTTATGTCAGTCAATACATAAATCAATAAGTGTATTAAACATAAGTAGGGAGAAATAACCTTTGACTGGGACAATTAATGGTTTAAATATGATTTGAAATACATACAAAATATGATTGCACCTGAAGTTAGTGCTATCAACTTACAATGTGGAAAAGACATGTGGTAAGATGTACATAGAAATATAATGATAGCCAAATTGTGTTAAATGACAACATAGAAGTTCAGTTCCATCAGTGGTACATGTGGTTTACACAGAGGTTTCAACCCTCTTGACATTGAATTAGCAGCTGTCCAGCTTGGCTTTCTCTGTGCCTGTCAAAATCATTCAATTTCCTCATACTCGATAGATTTATTTAACAAGACATTGTATGTGTGCTCTGCCGCCAGTTCACAATATAACTATTTAATACTAACAATTAAAACAATTTACCTTGGTTTTACACTGCATTTAGGCCTTGACAGGTGAATGGTTCAGAAATATACTGTCTAAGCTATCTGAAATGGAATTAGCTGCTCTCTTGTGAATCACCTACACTACCCTCTTCACTAGCTCTTGAGTTGGCACATTCAGATAAAGTTGAAAAATAGTTGGATGTCTTTGATAAACAGAAATTCCATCACCTGCTCTGGCTGCACTTCTAAATGCAAACTGAATTAATGCTACCCAGAAGGCTGAAAAGTACTCTAGCGAATAAACAGCAAATCTACTACACAACTCCCCCAAGTAAATGACAGCTGCATCAGTCACTTAGATTTTCAAAGCACAATAAGCAGGAACAGGATGAGATACGTGTGAAAACTAAAAATTCTTAAGCTTGATATTACAGTGTGCAGTGACAGCCATTTTATGTTCACACATGGCCCAATGACTGTTATTGACTACAGAGAAGGTGGATGCAAAGAAATACGTTAAGCCCTGACACTTGAATTTTTGATGATTATTGTATTAAGTAAACTGCATGGTTATTTTTATTAGATTTATTTTTATCCAGATGATAATATAGTTTCAAGGTAATTATAGATAAGGATAGGTACTGTATGTACTTTGAGGGAGAGTGTCAAATTAGAGAAGGGTAAATTATGAAAACACTAGGCAGGAATTAGGGAGAGTTAATTGGGAACAGGTGTTTTTAATCAAGTCCACATCTGACATGTGAAAAGTGTTTAAGGACCAACTGCACAGAGTACAGGACGGGTACAGTATATTCCAGTTAGAAAGAAGGACACTTAACAGTGTTGATGAGCAGCGGGATCTTGGGGTCCAAGTTCATATCTTCCTGAAAGTGGTGACGCTGATTGTTAGGACGATTAAGAAGGCATATAGCATGCTTGTTTTTATTAGACAAGGAATTGAGTTCAAAAGTCAGGAAGTTGCAACTTTATAAAACACTAGTTAGGCTGCAGCTGGGGTATTGCATACAGTTCTAGTGGCTTCATTATAGGAATGATGTTGAGGCTCTGGAGAGGGAGCAGAAGAGGTTTACCAGGATGCAGCCTGGATTAGAGACATGTTCTATAACAGGATACTGGACAAACTTGGCTTGTTTTCTCTGGAGCAGCAGAGGCTAAGGACAGATCTGATAGAGGATGATGAGAGGCAGAGATAGAGTAGACAGACAGTATCTTTTTCCCAGCATTGGAATGTCTAATACCAGAGGGCTTAATTTAAGGTGAGAGGGAGTAAGTTTAAAGGAGATGTGATCGACACATTTATTGCACAGATAGTGGTGAGTGCCTGGAATGTGCAGCCTGGTGTGGTGGTGGAGACAGAAACAGCTGGAACTTTTAAGAGACGTTTAGATAGGCAGATGAATGTGAGGCAACATTGTGGGCCAAAGGGCCTGTTCCTGTTCTGTAACGTTCTATGCTTTAACATAGCTCACTTTTTCACTTGTACTTTCCAGCCTAGGAAAAACTTACAGTAGAATCACAGAGATGTACATCATAGTGTCAGTGAGCAGAGAGAATCATTAATATAAGCATAACCAGCCATCAAACTTCTGCCTGTATTGATAAGCAAGCAGTCATTAGTTCTGAAATCATGAGATGCAATTTGATCTGCCTACACCCCACCACCTCCCTAGTGGCAGTATACCTCTGAACTTGTGTGGAGAAGACAATTTTGCTAATTGTCTTCACTCTGTCTCCTTTTGCTTTATGAGCCTATCACTAATGGTAGCAGTTACCACATATCTTCACAGGGACATGCTGCCTCTAAACTCTTATTATCTCACATTTAAAAGCTTCCCACGCTATCAGATGCTGTTTTTCCTTCTTGCGACTGTGTCCCATTGACTTTCACCAGATTCTGTCTTGTGCTACTGTAAATAGTCCTCCCCCCAGATTAAGATCCTAACTCTAGGACCAATCTTACCTTTATCTATGATTACCCTGAAATTTACTAAATTATAGTCACTATTACCAAAGGTTTCCTGAACAGACACATCTACCATGTGCCCATCTTCATTCTTCCCGAGCATAGTCCCTTCCCTGGTCCTGATAACTGTAAAAACCTCCTTGGATGCATTTTACAAATTCCAGTTCATCTACATTCCTTAAGCTAAGGTAATGCCGATCAATATTAGACATACAAAATCACTCATTATCATTATCCCATTGTTTTTACAACCTACTGCAATTTGCCTTCATATCTGCTCTTCAATTCCCTGATGACTATTGGGAGCTCTCTGTAACAATTGGGAATTGAATAAATGGCTGTGGGAGTGGGAAGGAACTGATATACAACTGGAAGCTCAACACAGCCATTGTGGACACAGTACATTAACCCTACAAGATAGTTGCCATGTCTTTGTTTGTTTTCACCAGTGTAGAGGAGGCCACATTGCAAGCACCAATTGCAGTAGACCAGGGTGGAAGTCATGCAGTAAACCTCTGCCTCACTTGGAAAGTCAGTCTATGTCCCTGCATGGTGGTGAGAAAGGAGCTGAAAGGCCAAGTATTTTTTCTCCTATGGATTCAGAAGAAAGTGCTGGGGGATTGGAAGGGAAGGGTGGGAAGGGATGAAGAGACCAGGGAGTCACAAAGGGAGTGGTCTTTGTGGAAAGCAGTAAGGAGTGGGGTGGGGATAGTGGAAGATTGCAATTGGTAATTGAGTGGTCACAGTGGAGCTGGCAGAAAAGTTGTATGAGGAGATTGGTAGGGTGAAAGGTGAGGATTATTTTGCTGAACACCTATGTTCTGTCCTCAGTGGACACTTCAGGCTTCCTATTCCTTGCCATTTCAACTCTCCTTTCCACTCTTACCCAACCTGTCTGTCCTACGCCTTCTCCAATACTACAAAGAGACCAGATGCAGACTGGAAGAATGACATCTCATATTCCGCGGTAGCTTACAACCCAAAGGTATGAGCCTTGAATTTTCCAGTTCCAGGTAACCTACACCCTTAGGTATTCTCCTTCCATACACTCTCATCCTAAACCTAATTCTCTTCTCTTTGTTCACCTTCCCCATCCTCTGCCCTCATCTGGTTCCACCTATCACCTACCAGCCTCTGTCTCAATTTGTGGCCAATCTGTACCACAATTACATCTTCCTTTGCTGATTGTTCAAAGCATACTTACAAAAGAAAATTTAAAGCAAAGAGGGTTGAGCATGTCCTGTGAAAAATGTCCACTCCAGCCTGACAGATTGCCTAGCTTAGAAATAAATTATGAAATCATCCTATAAGTTTGTGTTCAAAGATTCAGTAACGAGATCGGAACACCCTCTTCACACTCTAGAGACATAATTGAAATGATAACGACCCCACAGAGGGACATTTTTTCTAATGTGAAGTCATTGTGGTTCAGATAACAACATATGAAAAATCAAAAACAGAAGGTCTTTCAGCACCTAGTGCCTGCTCTACCATTTGGTAAGAGACACATGGTTATAGAGGCACATAGCACAGAAACAAAATTTAATGTTCAAAGTAAATTTATTATCAAAGTACAACTATGCACCATGTACTACTCTGAAATTCATTTTCTTGTGGGCATTCACAGTAAGTGCAAAAAGCACAATAGAATCAATAAAATCCCACATCCAACAGGATAGACAAACAGCCAATGTGCAAAAGGCAATAAACTGCAAATACAAAATGAAAAAAAGTAATAACAATAAATAAATAAGCAATATTTAGATATTAGATTATGAAGACACACAGTCCTCTTTTATTGTCATTTAGTAATGCATATATTAAGAAATGATACAATATTTCCTCCGGTGTGATATCACAAAACACAGGACAGACCAAGACTGAAAAAAGCTAACAGACCCACATAATTATAACATATAGTTACAACAGTGCAACAATACCATAACTTGATGAAGAAGTCCATGAGCACAGTAAAAAGTTCAAAGTCTCTCAAATGTCCCACACCTCATGCAGACAGGAGAAGGAAGAAAAACTCTCCCTGCCATACCCGACCACGGCCCGACTCTGAGTCATCCGAAAACTTCGAGCTCTGATCAGCTCTCCGACACCGAGTACTGAGCGCCATCTCGATCCGAACGATTCAACCTCCATCTCGGTCGCCAACAGCAGGCAAAGCCAGGGATTTTGAGGCCTTCCTTCTGAAAGATTCCCGATCACGCAGTAACAACAGCAGCAAATTGGCGTTTCAGAAATTTTTCCAAATGTTCTTCTGTGCTTTCACGTCCATCTCCATCAAATCAGAATTGTCCATGGCCTCTATTTAACGGATACAATATCATTTTTCACCGGAGGGCTGCGCATGCACGGCGCGCTGCTCCCTCTCCTCCCGCCGTATAGTATCAAGAACGTGAGTTGTGGAGTCCTTCAAAGTGAGTCCATGGGTTGTGGGAAGAGTTCAGTGTTGGGTAAGTGAAGTCATCCCCTCTGGTTCAAGAGCCTGATGGTTGAGGGGTAATAACTGTTCTTGCACCCGGTTCTTGTACCTCCTTCCTGGTGGCTGCAGTGAGAAGAGAGCATGACCTGGGTGGTGGGGGCTCCCTGATGGTAGATGCTGCTTTCCTGTGACAACACTCCTTGTAGATGTGCTCAATGGTTAGGAGGGCTTTACCATGATAGACTGGGCTATATTCACTACTTTTTGTAGGATTTTCTATTCAAGGTCATTGGTGTTTCCATACCAGGCTGTGACTCAACCAGTCAATATACTCCCTACCACACATCTATAGAAATTTGTCAAAGTTTCGATGACACACCAAATCTTGGCAAACTTCTAAGAAATTAAAAGTTCTGCTGTGCTTTCTTTGTAATGACACTTATGTGCTGGCACACGATAAATCTTCTGAAATGGTAACACTGAGGAATTTGAAGTTGCTTACCCTCTCCATCTCTGATCCCCTGATGAGGAATGGCTCATAGACTTATGGTTTCCTCCTCCTGAAGTCAACTAATGATCAGCTCTTTGATAATGCTGACATTAAATGAGAGGTTGTAGCTGTGGCACCATCAGCCAGATTTTCAATCTCCCTCCTGTATGCTGATTCATCACCACCTTTGATTCGGCTTACGACAGTGGTGTCGTCAGCTAACTTAAATATGGCATTGGAGCTGTGCTTAGCCACACAGCCATAAGTATAAAGCGTGCAGAGCAGGGACTAAGCACACAACTTTATGGTGCACCTGTGCTGATGGAGATTGTGGAGGAGATGTTGTTGCAAATCTGAACTAACTGGAGTCTGCAAGTGAGGAAATCGAGCATCCAATTGCACAAGGAGTTATTGAAGCCAAGGTCATGAAGCTTATTGGTTAGTTTTGAGGGGATGACACTATTGAATGCTGAACTGTAGTCAATGAAGAGCATCCTGATATATGCATCTTCACTGACCAGATGTCCCAGGGTTGAGTGAAGAGCCAATGAAATGGCATCTACTGTTGACTTGTTGTGATGGTAGACAAATTGGAGTGGATCCAAATCGCTTCTCAGACAGGAGTTGGTATGTATCATCACCAACTACTCAAAGCACTTCATCACAGTAGATGTAAGTGCTACTGATGATAGTCATTGAGGTAGGTTACCATGTTTTTCTTGGGCCCTAGTATAACTGAAGCCTGCTCGAAGCAGGTGGGTATCTCAGACTGCTGGAGTGAGAAGTTAAGGATATCAGTGAACACTCCAGCCAATTGATCAGTGCAGTTCTTCAGTACTCAGCTATGGATCCAAGCTCACTGAATGCTTCCCGTGGGTTCACAAAAGGCATTGAGCTCATCCGGAAGCGAAGCCTTGTTTTTACCTATGTCATTTGGTTTCACTTTGTAGGAGGTGATAGCATTTAAACCCTGCCACAGCTGCCAAGTATCCTTCAGTGATTCAAATTTGATCCAGAATTGTCACTACACATGTGAGATAACTTTCCAGAGATAGTACCTAGACCCCTTGTACTTTACCGGGTTGCCAGACCTGAATTGAATAGAAACATAGAAACATAGAAAATTGGTGCAGGAGTAGGCCATATGGCCCTTCGAGCCTGCACCGCCATTTATTATGATCATGGCTGATCATCCAACTCAGAACCCCGCCCCAGCCTTCCCTCCATACCCCCTGACCCCCGTAGCCACAAGGGCCATATCTAACTCCCTCTTAAATATGGCCAATGAACTGGCCTCAACAGCTTCCTGTGGCAGAGAATTCCACAGATTCACCACTCTCTGTGTGAAGTTTTTCCTAATCTCGGTCCTAAAAGGCTTCCCCTTTATCCTCAAACTGTGACCCCTCGTTCTGGACTTCCCCAACATCGGGAACAATCTTCCTGCATCTATCCTGTCCAATCCCTTTAGGATTTTATACGTTTCAATCAGATACCCCCTCAATCTTCTAAATTCCAACGAGTACAAGCCCAGTTCATCCAGTCTTTCTTCATATCAAAGTCCTGCCATCCCAGGAATCAATCTGGTGAACCTTCTTTGTACTCCCTCTATGGCAAGGATGTCTTTCCTCAGATTAGGGGACCAAAACTGCACACAATACTCCAGGTGTGGTCTCACCAAGGCCTTGTACAACTGCAGTAGTACCTCCCTGCTCCTGTACTCGAATCCTCTTGCTTAAATGCCAGCATACCATTCACCTTTTTCACCGCCTGCTGTACCTGCATGCCCACTTTCAATGACTGGTGTATAATGACACCCAGGTCTCGTTGCACCTCCCCTTTTCCTAATCGGCCACCATTCAGATAATAATCTGTTTTCCTATTTTTGCCACCAAAGTGGATAACTTCACATTTATCCATATTAAATTGCATCTGCCATGAATTTGCCCACTCACCCAACCTATCCAAGTCACTCTGCATCCTCTTAGCATCCTCCTCACCGCTAACACTGCCACCCAGCTTCGTGTCATTCGCAAACTTGGAGATGCTGCATTTAATTCCCTCATCTAAGTCATTAATATATATTGTAAACAACTGGGGTCCCAGCACTGAGCCTTGCGGTACCCCACTAGTCACCGCCTGCCATTCTGAAAAGGTCCCATTTATTCCCACTCTTTGCTTCCTGTCTGCTAACCAATTCTCTATCCACATCAATACCTTACCCCCAATACCGTGTGCTTTAAGTTTGCACACTAATCTCCTGTGTGGGACCTTGTCAAAAGCCTTTTGAAAATCCAAATATACCACATCCACTGGTTCTCCCCTATCCACTCTACTAGTTACATCCTCAAAAAATTCTATGAGATTCGTCAGACATGATTTTCCTTTCACAAATCCATGCTGACTTTATCCGATGATTTCACCGCTTTCCAAATGTGCTGTTATCACATCTTTGATAACTGACTCCAGCAGTTTCCCCACCACCGACGTTAGGCTAACCGGTCTATAATTCCCCGGTTTCTCTCTCCCTCCTTTTTTAAAAAGTGGGGTTACATTAGCCACCCTCCAATCCTCAGGAACTAGTCCAGAATCTAACGAGTTTTGAAAAATTATCACTAATGCATCCACTATTTCTTGGGCTACTTCCTTAAGCACTGTGGGATGCAGACCATCTGGCCCTGGGGATTTATCTGCCTTCAATCCCTTCAATTTACCTAACACCACTTCCCTACTAACATGTATTTCGCTCAGTTCCTCCATCTCACTAGACCCTCTGTCCCCTACTATTTCTGGAAGATTATTTATGTCCTCCTTAGTGAAGACAGAACCAAAGTAATTATTCAATTGGTCTGCCATGTTCATGGAATTGAATTGCTCAATAACTTTATTTCTTACATCTTTTACATACATGAGGAGTAGAAATCTTTACGTTATGTCTCCATCTAAATGTGCCATGTGCAATCATAATAATTTATAGTAATTTATAATAAATAGAACAGTCAATGTAATATAGAGTACACTCAAATCAGCGTGAGTTCATCAGGCTGATGGCCCGGTGGAAGAAACTGTCCTGGAGCCTGTTGGTCCTGGCTTTTATGCTGCGGTACCGTTTCCCGGATGGTAGCAGCTGGAATAGATTATGGTTGGGGTGACTTGGGTCCCCAATGATCCTATGGGCCCTTTTTACACACTTGTCTTTGTAAATGTCCTGAATCATGGGAAGTTCACAACAACAGATGTGCTGAGCTGTCCGCATCACTCTCTGCAGAGTCCTGCGGCTGAGGGGAGTACAGTTCCCATATCAGGCAGGGATACAGCCAGTCAGGATGCTCTCAATTGTGCCCCTGTAGAAAGTTCTTAGGAACTGGGGGCCCATACCAAATTTCCTCAACTGTCTGAGGTGAAAGAGGTGCTGTTATGCCTTCTTCACCACACAGCTGGTGTGTACAGACCACGTGAGGTCCTCGGTGACGTGGATGTCGAGGAACTTGAAGCTGTTTACCCTTTCAACCCCAGATCTATTGATTTGAATATGGTTAGCCCGTCTCCATCTCTCCTATAATCCACAACCAGATCCTTTGTATTTGCGACATTGAGGAGAGGTTGTTTTCTTGACACCACTGTGTCAGAGAGATTACTTCTTCCCTGTAGGCCATCTTGGTATTGTTTGAGATAAGGCCAATCAATGTAATGTCGTCGGCAAATTTAATTAGCAGATTGGAGCTGTGGGTGGTGACACAGTCATGGGTATACAAAGAGTAAAGGAGGGGTCTTAGGACACAGCCCTGAGGGGCTCCTGTGTTGAGAGTCAGAGGAGTGGAGGTGAGGGAGCCCACTCTTATCACCTGCTGGCAATCTGACAGGAAGTCCAGGATCCAGCTGAACAAGGCAGGCTCAAGGCCGAGGTCTCTGAGCTTCTGGTCGAGCCTGGATGGAACTATAGTGTTGAATGCTGAACTGTAGTCCAAGAACAGCATTCTCACATAAGTATCTTCCTTCTCCAGATGTGAAAGGACGGGACGGCATGTAGAGCAGTGGCTATTGCATCATCTGTCGATCGGTTGTGTTGGTAGGCGAATTGTAGGGGGTCCAGTGTGGGTGGTAACAAGCTGCAGATGTAGTCCTTGACCAGCCTCTCAAAGCATTTGCTTGTTACTGAGGTGAGTGTGACAGGACACTAGTCGTTCAGGCATGTCACCTTGCCACTGATCTGGCCCTCATCAGATTGTGGATCTCATTGTTCATCCAGGGCAAATGTTGGGGAACATTCTGAATGATCTTGTGGGGATACACCTGTCTACTACTATTTTTATAATGTCCATGACATCCGTGGTGTATTTGATCCTCTAATGAATCTTTGAACACAACCCAATCCACCAATTGGAAGCAATTCTTAGCCACTCCTCTATCTCCCATCACCATATCTTTGTTGTCCTTATCTCTGGAGCCTTACTCTTTTGCTTCTGCCTGTATACGGGTAAGAGGAGGACAGCCAGATGATCAGATTTCCTGAAATGCGCTCTAGACATGGAATAGTGGGCATTTCTAATTGTGGTATAGCAGTGGTTGAGTGTGTTGGGATCACCTGGTCCTGCAGATGATATGTTGATGAATATTTGGCAGCGATTTCTTCAAACTAGCCAACAAGAATGAAGTCCCCAACAATTATCTGAAAAGTGTTAGGGTAGGCTGTCTCCTGTTTGCTGATGGCAGCACTGGTTACCCCAACTGCCTCCTTAAACATTAGCCTTTGGTGGCAGGTATGCTGCAATCAGGATCATGGAGGAAAAATCTCTTGTTTAAGTAGAACAATTTGTATTTATTTATTAGATGCTCCAGTCTGGAGGAACAAAAGTGCAACAAGGCCATTGCGCCTGAACACCACAAAGAGTTTATCATGAAGCATAGACCCCACATTTTGCCTTCTCCAAATCAGCAGTCCGGTCCATCCTGTGTATTGAGAAGCCCACGGATCTTACCAACGTATCCAGCATGTCAGGAATGAGCCATACCTCTGCTACAGCAATCTTGCACTGAGGTCCTCAATCTTGTTTTTCAGTGGCTGTACGTTTGCTAACATGACTTAAAGCAAGTTTCATACCCCAGTGTTTTAGACTGGCTTGAACTCCTCCCTCCTCCATTTCTTTCAGCCATGGTGATACACCTTCATCTGCTTAATGATGCCGTACCTGCATTCTTGTGAGCTAAGTCCACCAAGTCTTGCAGAAGATTGTAAAATCACCAGTTTGTTAAAATGGTTCAAGAGTACATTACTTAAAGGGAAATTATATTCTGCAGATCGCAGTCAGAGTAGTTCAGAAAAAGTATATTTAGTAGTCTTGTAAGCTGCTCACAACACGTCACTGTGGATCACCAGCACCATCTTGCTTGAAACAGGCCTTTCAGTCCATCATGTATCTGCCCATACTAATCCCATTTTCCAACCGTTGGTCCATAGCCTACTATACCTTGGAGATTCAAACACTTGTCCAGAAAAGTACTACTTTCTCGGCTAATATGTTCCAGACTGCAACCTCCCTCCAGGTGAAAAATTACTTCATCAGATCCCACATAAACTTCTTACTCTTCAGCTTGCAATAAATCTATGCCCTCTGGTCTTAGACACCTTTGTTACACTATCTATGCCCCTTATAATTTTGGACACTACTATAAGGTTTACGCTTGACTTTCTCTGCTCCAAGGAAACTTGCTTTCTCAAATATCTTTGGATTGTCAACAAGTTCCATAACAATGTTTGGTCCCTTCATTTGATTAATAACGTAGACTATAAATCAGAAGTATTTAAAGGATAAACATCATATAAACACCATGATTCTAATCTTCCTTGATGATCAGTTCTTCTGTCTGCTCTCAACTGATCACCTTCCTCAACAAAAACCATCACATCTCAACTACCTTGCTTTACATCTACCCACTAATCCAAAGATTGTTCCATCTCTGGATTTGCTACGCACCAATAATCACCCCAACTGATATCCTACTAGTCAGTTCATTGCTCACAACTGTTCACCAACCTTTCCCCAGATTCCCTCTCATTCCTGAATAATCCTCCCTCCACTTTGCCATCCTCTCTTCCTCTCTTTGTTCTTTTCCTCCACCAACTCCACTATCCGTAAAGATTGAAAATTGCAGAAATTGAATGTGTGCTAATAACTCCTTGGTCCACACAGGAAAAAAAAATTGCTGCTGGTTGGCCTGGCAAAAAAAGTTGAGCAGCACCATATGCAGGTCTGCTGAACGTAGTTTAATGTGTATATTAAGGATAAGGGATAGGCCATTTAGAACGGAGTTGAGGAAAAACGTTTTCACCCAGAGAGTGGTGGATATGTGGAATGCTCTGCCCCAGAAGGCAATGGAGGCCAAGTCTCTGGATGCTTTCAAGAAAGAGATGGATAGCGCTCTTAAAGATTGGAATCAAAGGTTATGGGGATAAGGCAGGAACTGGATACTGATTGTGGATGATCAGCCATGATCACAGTGAATGGCGGTGCTGGCTCGAAGGGCCGAATGGCCTACTCCTGCACCTATTGTCTATTGTGTATCAGTAAGTAAGGTATCACAGAGGGAACTTCAATGAGCTGGCCTGAGCTGATTCTTTAAAATCATCGCACAATTACTCCCATATTCCCTGCTCTACCCCATAGCCCTGCAAAGACCATTATATATCTAAGTCCCTTTTGAAAGTAATTATTGGATCTATTTCGTTCAGCCTCATTTTGGTTCATTGCATTCACCAGGTAAACAATTGCCTTTGTTTTGTTAATTATTCTTGTGCTCTAATAATATTTAGCAACCAGTTTCAATTTTTCACATCAGACTTTGTATTATGACCTTGCCTGCCTTGTTTGAAGTTGTGAGGGTGTATGTTATTGTTGTTGCTAAGCTCTTTTCTCCTGTAGTTCGGGGTTGTATTGTCTACCTAGAAATTTACTTCAGAATCTCGGAACTCTGCTTACAGGTCTGTAATCCATACTTTCTCTGCCCTCTAGTGGGCAAGTCTTCTGTGAGAATGTAATACTCAACTCTGGGATCTCTGAAATTTTCTTTGTTTTAATGACATTTGGCTTCGGAATCTAAGTTACATACTTGGTGAATGCGCAGCTTCTGTGATCACTCTATACATTGCAGTGAAAGGCAATGGATCTTCCCCAAGAACATCAAGTAGGAGAGCACTCATATGGCAAGGTCCAAACTAGTAGATCGCTACCCAGATTGAAGGTTTGCAAAGGAGATATGAATGTATACAGAATTGACCATAACACTGGAGAAGATAGATCTGTCTAGGGAACCAGATGAAGGCAGACAACTTGCCTGCAGATCTAAGATGAATGTGCCTAACATCTGTGAAGCATCTAGAAAATATTTGCATCACCAAGGCACTGAAGGCTACAGACCTAACTCAGATAGATGGGATTAATATAGATTAAAGGGCTTCAAAATCTTTCCCCTCTCACCTTCAACGTATGTCTTCTAGTTCTTGACTCAGTAACCCTGGAAGGCTGCATGCATTCACCCTATCTACACTTCTTCATGATTTTATTAAGATCATATTTGAATCCGACATTCCAAGGAGCAAAGTCTTAGCCTGACGAAAAATAGGTCCTTCAGGTCTTGACACACTCCTTGTAAATATTGTCTACACTCTTAACAGTTTAATAAGCATCTTTCTTATGGGAGGATGAGCAGGGCGGCATGATGGTGTAGCGGTTAGTGCGATAGCTTTACAGGGCCAGTGATCACTGATTGGGGTTCGAATCCTACCACTGTCTGTAAGGAGTGTGCATGCTCTTCCGTAGCTGGCATGGGTTTCCTCCAGGTGCTCCAGTTTCCTCCCATATTCCAAAGACTTACGGGCTCAGGTTAGTCAATGCGGGCATGCGATGATGGCGACAATTGCAGGCTGCCCCCAGCACAATTCTTGGACTGTGCTTGTCGTTGATGCAAAACAATCCTGCCCTCGTCCGTATCCACTCCATTTCCCGGGCACTTGCACTCACCCGATCTCCCCTCTGCCTGAACAATGATAGAGTTCCTCATGTCCTTACCTACCACCGCATGAAACTCTGCATTCAACACATCATCCTCTGCAGCCTCCAGCATCTGCAAAAGGATCCTACCACCAAACACAATGTTACCTCCCCCACCCGCTCTCCTCTTCCCGCAGGGGTCGACCCCTCCGTGATTCCCTTGTCCATTCATCCCTCCCCACTAGTCTCCCTCCTGGCATTTATCCCTGTTAGTGGCCAAAGGGCTACAACTGTCCATAGAAACCATAGAAACTACAGCACAGAAACAGGCCTTTAGGCCCTTCTTGGCTGTGCCGAATCATTTTCTGCCTAGTCCCACTGACCTGCACACGGACCATATCCCTCCATACACCTCCCGTCCATGTATCTGTCCAACTTATTCTTAAATGTTAAAAAAGAACCCGCATTTACCACCTCGTCTGGCAGCTCATTCCATACTCCCACCACTCTCTGTGAGAAGAAGCCCCCCCTAATGTTCCCTTTAAACTTTTCCCCCCTCACCCTTAACCCATGTCCTCTGGTTTTTTTCTCCCCTTGCCTCAGTGGAAAAAGCCTGCTTGCATTCACTCTATCTATACCCATCATAATTTTATATACCTCTGTCAAATCTCCCCTCATTCTTCTACGCTCCAGGGAATAAAGTCCTAACCTATTCAACCTTTCTCTGTAACTCAGTTTCTGAAGTCCCAGCAACATCCTTGTAAACCTTCTCTGCACTCTTTCAACCTTATTTATATCCTTCCCGTAATTTGGTGACCAAAACTGAACACAATACTCCAGATTCGGCCTCACCAATGCCTTATACAACCTCATCATAACATTCCAGCTCTTATACTCAATACTTTGATTAATAAAGGCCAATGTACCAAAAGCTCTCTTTATGACCCTATCTACCTGTGACACCACTTTTAGGGAATTTTGTATCTGTATTCCCAGATCCCTCTGTTCCACTGCACTCCTCAGTGCCTTACCATTAACCCTGTATGTTCTACGTTGGTTTGTCCTTCCAACGTGCAATACCTCACACTTGTCTGTATTAAACTCCATCTGCCATTTTTCAGCCCATTTTTCCAGCTGGTCCAAGTCCCTCTGCAGGCTCTGAAAACCTTCCTCACTGTCTACTACACCTCCAATCTTTGTATCATCAGCAAATTTGCTGATCCAATTTACCACATTATCATCCAGATCATTGATATAGATGACAAATAACAATGAACCCAGCACTGATCCCTGTGGCACATCACTAGTCACAGGCCTCCACTCGGAGAAGCAATTCTCTACTACCACTCTTTGGCTTCTTCCATTGAGCCAATGTCTAATCCAATTTACCACCTCTCCATGTATACCCAGCGACTGAATTTTCCTAACTAACCTCCCATGCGGGACCTTTTCAAAGGCCTTACTGAAGTCCATTCAACTCTTCCCTCACCTCCATTTAGGGCCCCAAACAGTCCTTCCAGGTGAGACAACAGTTCACCTGCAAATCATTTGGGTTGTCTATTGTATCCAGTGCTCCCGATGCGGCCTACATTGGTGAGACTCATCGTAAAATGGGGATCCGCTTCATCAAGCACCATTGTTCCATCCTCCAAAAGTGGAACTTCCCGATGGCCCAACATTTTAATTCTAATTCCCATCAGTCAGTCCATAGCCTCCGCATGTGCTGCTGTGAGGCCAGCCTCAGGATGGAAGAGCAACACCTTAAATTCTGTCTGGGTAGCCTCCAACCTGATTGCATGAATATCGTTCTCTTTTGGTAAAAGAAACTTCCCTCTTCCCTACTCTGGCTTCTCCTCATGTGCCTATCACCTCTGCCTAGTGGCCCCCCCCTTCCCTTTCTCCGATAATCCACTCCCCACTCCCATAAGATTCCTTCATCTCCTGCTCTTTACTTTTCCTACCACCTGGCTTCACATATCACCTTCTAGCTAGCCTTCTTTCCCTCCCCCGCCCTTTTTATTCTGGCATCTTCCCTCTTCCTTTCCAGTCCTGAAGAAGGGTCTCAGCCCGCAATGACGACAGTTCATTTCCACAGATGCTGTCTGACCTGATGAGTTCTTCCAGCATTTTGTGTATGTTTCATTTCACTGTATATTTCAATATTTTGATGTACACATGACAAACAAATCATAATCGAATCTTTAAAACTGAATGCAGTACTCCAAGAAAAGCCTCACCAATCACCAGGCAACCTCCCACTTTTTATACTCAATGAAGGTCAGCATTGTAAAAGTCTTCTTCAGCACCTTGGCTACCTGTGGCTCCACTTTTAAGGAACCACCGAAGGGTTTAATTCTGTGCTGTACAACTCTATGGAGACAATAGATGATGTACTCTGAGCAGAGCAAGGCACTTCACAAAGAATTCTCAAGAACATGGGGTGAAAAATTTTATTTGTGGCCATTTTGTAAATAGATTCCTTTATCCTGCATAGAACTTTTATTTGCTTCAAAACATTACTTGAAAGTTCAATAATAGATAAAAAAAAGTTTTCGTTAGTAATGGAATAAATTTCGTCAGCTTTCAAATTCTTGTAAACTAGTGAAATCGTGTCAGAAAAGACTATTGCGATTACAAACCTTAGACAAGCATTTATCCTCTAGTACAAATTGCAGAGTAACGCTATGTCTAATCATTTGCAGAGAGTACATGCACATTTGGCAGTCTATTTGAAGATCCTACAGATGTATTGCTAAACAGGGCCCTTTCACAGAAGTTTCTAAGTACTTATTTAGAGGATATGAAGAAGAAAAATTGCTGCTAACATCTTAAACCTTTAAATGATTCTACGCTGTTATATATCGTTCCTATAGAGACAGATGCGCAGCATGATATCTACATAGAAATGTTATTCATTGACCTACATACGTCTGTTTACATTATCTACAACTTTCTAATAGCTTTTATTCCAATATTGCTTCTATTATTTTCAAGTTGTACACTTGTACCTAGGAAACATAATATGAAATAAAAGTATCAGCATCTAACACAGCAAATTCATCTCTCCTTCTGCTTTATGACACATTAAAACAGAAGAACTCCAAGGTTTTAAAAATATTGTAACAAAACTTTGCATTAAACCATTTTCCTTTATTGAAACCTGAAGACATTTCTTGCATGTCATAAAAATTGCAAATGTAAACTGAGTAGAACTGCACACATCAAGAAGGTTTCCCATGAGACAAAATTCTTGCAATATTTATGAATTGGCCTAGAATTTTTAAGTAAAACTCAGCATTCTAATCTGAGTGAAAGTCTAACATTAGGCATCATATTCCCTGCAGCATAAACTAAGCTCTCACCTCATGGGTTTTGGTTGATAGTCAGAAATCTGATTGTTGGAGAAAGTGATCCCTTTATACTCCACTCTTTAAGAAGGGAGGCAGGCAAAATGCAGGGAATTATGGGCCGGTTACTCTGACATCATGTTAGAGTCCATTATAACAGATGAACTTTCAGGGTACTTGGAGGCACATAATAAAATATGGTTACCTGGCAATGTTGGAATTCTTTGAGGAAATAGGAAGGAAGATAGACAAAGGGTCAGTGGATATTGTTTACTTAGATTTTCAGAAGGCCTTTGACAAAGTGCCACACATAAGGCTGCTAAACAAGATAGGAGTCCATAGTATTACAGGAAATATATTAGCAAATACAGAACATTGGCTGACTGGCAGGAAGCAAAGTGTGGGAATGAAGGGGGCCTCTACTGGTTGGCTGCAAGTGCCTAATGGTGTTCCACAGGGGTTGATATGGGCTCTTCTACTTTTCACATTATATGTTAATGATCTGGATGATGGAATTGATGGCTTTGTGGCCAAGTCTGTGGATGATACAAAGGTAGGTGAAGGGGCAGGTTGTTCTGAGGAAGCAAGGAGTCTGCAGAAGGACTTGTACAGATTAGGAGAATGGGCAAAGAAGTAGCATTTGGAATTAGATCTACTAAAGTGTATGTCAGTATTTTGATAGAAGAAATAAAGGCATAGGCTATTTTCTAAATGAAAAGTGAATTCAGAAATCAGAGATGCAAAGGAGTTTGGGAGCCTTAGCGCAGGATTCCCTAAAGGTTAATGTTAGTATTGATTGCAAGAGGACAAGAATAAAAAAGCAAGGGTGTGATGCTGAGGTTTTATAAGGCATTGGTCAGAGTGCATTCAGAGTATTGTGAGTAGTTTTGCGCCCCATATCTAAGAATGGATGTGTCAGTATTGGAAAGGGTCCAGAGGAGGTTTACAAGAATGATCCCAGGAATAAAAGGGTTAATGTATAAGTGGCATTTGATGACTCTGGGCCTGTACTCCCTGGAGTTCAGAAGAATGAGGAGGGGATCTCATTGAAACCTATAAAAGATTGAAAGGCCTCGGTAGAGTAGATGTGGAGAGGGAGTTTCCACTAGTGGGAGAATCTAGAAGATTCTTCCCTTTAGAACAGAGATGAGGAGGAATTTCTTCAGCCAGTGGGTGGCATATCTGTGGAATTCATTGCCACATTTAGCCATGGAGGCTAAGCCATTGGGAATATTTAAAGCAGAGGTTGATAGGTCTTTGATTAGTAAGGGTATGGAGGGAAAAGTTATGGAGAGAAGGCAGGAGAATGTGGTTGAGAGTGAAAATAAAACAGTTATGATCGATTGGTGGAGTAGACTCCATGGGCTGAATGGCCTAATTTTGCTCCTATGTCGTATGGTCTTATGGTCTTATAATAGGAAGTACACCAGTGGAATACACACTACGTTGGGACTGTGATGCCACATTATCCATTGCTGCTCTTTCTATACCCTGTAGAACTCATTCTTATTGCTAGGGAAATGATAACGTTGGTGAGTTCAAGCTGCTAAGAATGTAATCTTCTAATAGCTTTTTCATTTAATTTCTGTTGACTGCTTCTCAAAAGATGTTAAAATACAATGGGGGCTGATATAAGGCCATGACAAAAAATGTCAGGATTAATTTTAACTCTTCCTAATACCATAATTAGATGAAATTTGTATTCAAACTGTTTAATTTACATGAGATGAATTTAGATTTCTTTGTAGACATAGGCAGACATGTATCTTAATAACCTCTCTGCTATTTTGGCCTCATTAGGAACATACCCCACACACTAACAGTATCATCACATTAATAGGATCTCACTCCGGAATGTCACCCCCACACACTTCCAGCCTTACCATTTCTCCTTTCTTCTAATTTATCATTCTCTTTCAAACCAACACAATTGCTGGAGCTTTGATCAACATTTATAGCTACTTTTTTTTTCCTTGGGCTCTTGTGACTGTTTTGGTTTCCATGATGGAACTCGAGACAGTTTATTTCTGGCACCATATAGGCCCTGGATAACATCCAGAATGGATTTCCTTTATGGGGTTCAACAAAGCTGTCGGTCACTTCCGAAGATCAAATTCAGTCCTAATTAGGAAGGTAAATGGGATAACACTAAAACCATAACGATTATATGATTCCATGATGACTTTAGAAAAAAAAATCAATGAAATTAAAGTTCTACAGATCAGTGTTGCTCAGAAGTATTCATTAGGTGAACCAATTTGAGCTGATTTGACTTAAGTAAGTATTTACTTAAACTGTGTCAAATTAAGCTGACTGATCTCAAGAAAAAGGAAAAGGGCACAGCAAAAGGGAGAAGTGTGATATTAGAGCTATCACTAAAAGGTGGTTTTAACATTGGCATTTTAGATTTTATTTTAAAGCAATGGGTTTGAAATCCCTTTCAATACTTTTTGGATCTGAAGCAGGTGAAGCCGGAGTCCTGAGCCATGTCTCCATTTAGACCTTGAGTTCACGCTACCTGGCTGTAACCACAGATCAAGTGTCAAGACTCTAGTTCTGACCAGATAACACTTACCTACAGCAGCCCGCAGGTTCCAGGGAATAATCAAGGTTATAGGGAGAAAGAAGACATTTGCGAAAGGATTGAGTATGATCCAGCAATGCTCTTCAAGCCTGCTCCAGAGAGGACAGACAAGTTTATTCTCATTGCTGGGTCACTCTCAGGCATGCTCATCATGAAGATACCAGGTGGAAGAATCTGTAGCAATCGTGAATCTGTAGCGCTTCAGGAAAGGGGCCATGGATGGGGGTTAGCTTCCTTACCTGCATATGTAAAGCACCATGAACAATGTTAGACCATAAGACATAGGAGCAGAATTAGGCCATTCAGCCCATCGAGTCTGCTCTGCCATTCCATCAGGCTGATCCCTGATCCCGCTCAACCCCAGACACCTGCGATCTCGCCATATCCTTCGATGCCCTGACCAATCAGGTAACGACCAACTTCTGCCTTAAATATACCCACAAACTTGGCCTCCGCCACAGTCTGTGGCAGAGCATTCCACAGATTTACTATTTCAGCTAAAAAAATTCCTCCTCACCTCTGTTCTAAAGGGTCACCCCTCAAGTTTGAGGCTGTGCCCTCTGGTTCTGGATACCCTCACCATAGAAACATCCTCTCCACATCCACCTTATCTATTCCTTTCAACATTCGGTGGATTTCAATGAGATCCCCCTGCACTCTTCTAAATTCCAGTGAGTACAGGCCCAAAGCTGCCAAATGCTCCTCATGTGTTAACCCCTTCATTCCCAGAGTCAACCTTGTGAACCTCCTCCGGACTCTCTCCAATGATAACACATTCTTTCTGAGATATGGGGCCCAAAACTGTTGACAATACTAGATTCTTATAAAGGCTCCACATTCTCTCCTTGCTTTTATATTCTATTCCCCGTGAAATAAATGCCAACATTGCATTTGTCTTCTTTACCACAGACTCAACCTGTAAATTAACCTACTGGGAGTCTTGCACAAGGACACCTAGGCCACTCTGCACCTCTGATGTTTGAACCTTCTCCCCATTTAGATAATAGTCTGCACTATTGTTTGTTCCTTTTACCAAAATGCATTATCATACATTTCCCAGCGCTCCATTCCATCTGCCACTTTTTTGCCCGTTCTTCCAATTGTCCAAGTGCTGCTGCAAACACATTGCTTCCTCAGCATACCTACCCCTCCACCTATCTTCATATCAACAGCAAACATTGCCACAAAGCCATCAATTCCATTATCTAAATCACTGACAAACAATATGAAAAGCAGCGGTCGCAATACTGAACCCTGAGGATCACCACTAGTCACCAGCAGCCAACCAAAAAAGGTCCCTTTTATTCCCACTCGCTGCTCCAGCCTGTCAGCCATTCTGTTATCCATGCCAATATCTTTCCTGTAATGCCATTCAAAACTTAACCCAGAGTATGATGGCAGAGTGAGTACAAAGAGCCCACAAGGATAAACCAACCTCCATCCAGGAGTATTTTACAGCCACTAGACAGCCCCTGCCCAAACGTGCAGAAAAAAAAATCAACTGGGCAAGGAATGTGAGAGGAAGTTACAACAGCTCAAACATTGTTTAAAGTAAGGCTCACCAGACAGCAAGGACACCTTACAGCGGGAGTGTGATGGAGTCATCTCAGATCTTGGCCTATATTCAGACACAAGAGAGACAGCAGCTGCTGGAAGTCTGGGTCATCTCACACAAGATGCTGGAGAAATTCAGCAGGACAGGCATCTCACTGGCAATCAATGCTAGCACACCTCAGGGTTGTGTGCTTAGCCCACTGCTGTCTCTACACCCATGACTGTGTGGCAAGGCACAGCTTAAATGCCATCTATAAATTTGCTGACGATACAACCATTGTCGGCAGAACCTCAAGTGATGACAACAGGGTGTACAGGAGCGAGATACACTAGCTAGTTAAGTGATGTCGCAGCAACAACCTGGCACTCAACATCAGTAAGACCAAAGAATTGATTGTGGACTTCAGAAAGGGTAAGACAGGGAACATGCACCAGTCCTCATCGAGGGATCAGAAGTGGAATGAATGAGCAATTTCAGTTCCTGGTTATCAATATCTCTGAAGATCAGACCTGGGCTCAACAAATTGATGCAACTACAAAGGCGACACAACAGGGGCTATATTTCATTAGGAGTTTGAGAAGATTTTTTATGTCACCAAAAACACTTGAAAATTTCTATAGATGTACTGTGGAGAACATTCTAACTGGGTGATTCACCATCTGGTATGGGAGGAGCTGCACGAGATTGAAGTAAGCTGCAGAGAGTTGTAGAATTAGTCAGCTCTCTCGCGAGCACTAGCCTCCGTAGTATCCAGGACATCTTCAAGGAGCGATGCCTCAAAAAGGTGCCGATCATCTTAAGGACCACCCCATCACCTATGTCATGCCTTGTCTCTCATTGCTACCATCAGGAAGGAGGTACAGAAGCCTGAAGACACATACTCAATGACTTAGGAACAGCTTCTTCCCCTCTGCCATCCAATTTCTAAATGGACATTGAACTCATGAACACTACCTCACTACTTTTTAATTCAATTTTTGCACTACTTAGTTAACAATTTAATATATATATTAAATAGTAGATGGAGCTCATCAGTCTGGGAAGGCAGTCCTTCTAAGGCAGGGAAAACTCTGATTTCAAACCTCCGCTGCCTTGCGGCCATACCCACTCATGGAAAAGGCTTTGGGAGTAAACCCTGAGGACAAATCTGGAGCTGGAGTCCCTAAGGCAGTCCGACGTTGCCTTCAACCTCGTTCTGGCAACTCCTGCGACGACACTGGTGCCAAGCTGTATCGGCCCTTGCCCTTCCCTTGGACAACATCGGTTACAGTAATTCATCATTTATTTTCTCTATTATTATGTATTGTAATGTACCGCTGCTGCAAAGACAACAAATTTCATGACATGGGCCAATGATATTAAACCTGATTCTGATTCTGATCTATGGAGGGAAATGAACAGTTGACATTTTGGGCCAAGACCCTTCGTCCGGACTGGAAGGAAATAGGACAGAAGCCAAAATAAGAGCATGGGGGAAGGAGAGCAGCACGAGCTGATGGGTGATAGATGAGTCCAGGTGAGAGGGGGAAGATAGGGAGTGAGGTAAATATGAGAGGCTGGGAGATGATAGATGGAAGAGGAGCTTTGATAGGAGAGGACTGTGGACAATGGAATAAAGGGAAGGAGGCGGGGTGAATTCAGCAAGGTCTTTGAATGGGGCATATGAGGGTGGTCTTAATCCTGTGGGGGCTCTCGGGTGAGGGTCAGAACGGAGAGTATGTGAAGAAGTGCTCCAGAGCTAGCTAGGGGAAGGGAAGCAGATAAGGGAGAGTGTTGGAGTGTGGAGTCTGTGACCGAGGGTTGGTAGCTTGCAATGATGAGGAAGGGATAAAGTTATTTTCCATAGTGAGGAACATGGTAAATTTATACAGTGGGGGAAATGCAGACAGAAATACTTGCAAGAGGGAAGACCAAAGTATAAATTTCCTAACATAGATCTCTCTCTATCACTGTGACTTCATTTAACATTTAGTAAAGATCCCTTTACTGCCAATTTTCAAGGGTGGAATGGAAGAAACTCTTAGGAAGTTATTCGTTGAGGAACAACACCACAATGTGTCCGCTTTGCAAATCCCACCACCTCTGGCTGCAGCCTCATGAATAATATAGTTAGGAGCCACAGACTTCTCATACTACAACGGAACTGTCTTTGAACACAGCCACCCTCCAGTCAAACCAATCAAAGTGAAAAGCTGTGTTTACATGGCACGTAACTTGAATTTTAGGTTCTAATACTGTGCCTTGAATTGTTTCATTCTAGAATTGTTTCATTCTTGCAGTGACATAGGCCGGCCATTAACTATAATATGTGAAACTAATGGTAAACCGCTGAGGAGACCCATCTGCAAATTCACCCAACCCGCGAGCAAAGCCCCTGTTTTCCTTGGTTTCCATCATATACAATCAGCTGCATAAGCTCAAGAAAGCTGAGATCGTTTTCTTATTTTATCAAACACACTTGCAGTTTACCATCTCCACGGCAATACAAAGTGAAACTGATGTTACCAGTACAACGGATTCCCAGTTAATTGGGCCAACGGTTAAACTGGGCAGTTGTTTATTTGGGACAGCTCTCAAAGAACAAAAATTAATCGAGAAAATAGCTAGGATTCTCTTTTCTTATTTAGGACACTATGCCACTTAATTGGGACAGTTTCTAAATAGCGTCAATCGTGTGTACTTACTGTGACTCTTAAACTCTACTCCGTGCTCAGAGCAAACAGTTTTTAAATAGCGTCAGTTGCGTGCGCTCGTGGTCAAAAAGCAGTGATTTTTGTTGTGAAATACTGATATTTGGTGTGAAATAAACAATAAGACAATTCGGAACTGTTTTGCTCGCTGCCATTTCAAGCATTCAGGATTGGAGATATCAGAAACAGCAGGGAGTGAAAATGAAATGATTTCACTACTTTAACAAGTTAGGCATCAACAATCATCTTGAATATTACAATGAAAATGAAGATTTGGAAGATGCAATCATAGAAAGCGCTGTATGAAGGCAGTCCATTATCTGCACCAGGTGTCTGCACTGATTTTGTTCATTTACAGTTAATCAAAAGAACAAGGCAGCATAACATTGAAAACTATTAGAAACTAACATATAGTTTTATAGTACCATAGTAGCATTTGTAGTATTCTAATTTGTTCTGCATTTCATTTAACTGCAAAATTTATTACTTAGTTTAGCAGTAGTTTGTCTTTTTTTTATATCTTTTTAACTATTTCCATGAAACTTCGGCTAATTGGGACAACTACTTAATTGGGCCAAAATGCACTGGTTCTGATGTCTCCCAGTTAACCAGAATTCACTGATTTAGGATTAAAATATTATATTTTATTGCTGCATTTTTATTCCCATTCTACTCTATTGTGCTCAAATTATTTTACAAATTTCAACAGATGAGGCGTGAAATTACAGCCTTTCCCTTCTAATACCAGACTGGATCCATTACAAGCTTCAAACACATACAGCTTGTTTTGTAATTCTCTGTTTTCTATGTGGATCACATCTAGTCACAGAAATCACCGAAGGTATGTTCTGAGCGGATGTTGAGCGAGACTGTTGGAAGTGTGAGGTTTGGTGGGGAGGAGCCTTAACTTATTTCGGTCAAGATGGTGCCAGTGAACAACGACTCCTCAGGCAACATCTTCCATAGCAAATCTTTCTAGATATTTCACTCTTTCGCCGCTTTCTGCTTGTTATTTTGTCTTGTTTGTGTTACAGAAACTGTTGGACCCTGTGACGTAGAGTTTCTTCTCGATCGAAGGACCCAGCGCTGTGCTGTGTCCGGAGAGCTGCCTCGTGGAGATCAGAGACAGTGGCGGGGTGGGGGGGGGGAGGCTGCAAAGGTCTGAGAACACAAGCGGCCTCGTGGGAAAGACCGGAGATGAGGCGCAGGGTCATGAATGACTCCATCTCAACGCTGTGAGGAAGATCGAAGCATCACAGTGAATGCGGAGGGGGGTCACAGATGGCTCGCTGTGCGGTGGTCAGCAGCCCGACTGGCATGTTCAGCCCCGGATCGGCACATTTGGCCCCAGATTGGTGTGTTTGGACCGGGTCGTCGGCATTCAGACTCAGGACAGTGGTCACTCTTCACGGAAGGGTTGATTTCATGCGGCTGTTCTCCTCGTATGCAGTGAAAAGATGTTTCCCATGTTCTGAGATTCATATGCTTATTGGACTGTACTTTAAAATCAGTTTCCTTCAGTTTTTCTGTACTTTCTTGTGGACGATTGGCAAGTTTTTGTTTGGGGGGGGGTGATGATTGGGGATTCCGTGCTACTGTCGCTGCTCTCTTCTGCAAGTGAGGGGGTCAGGGTTTGCTATGTGTAGGGATTCGCTGATTGCTATTGTGTCTGTTATTTTGCTGTGGGAGACAGGGGAATCTTGGGGTCTCTTTTCTTTTCATATTGGTTGGGGGGGGAGTTGATGTCTTTCCTTTCATCAACACCCATGGTCTTTCTGTATTTAATGGCTATCTGGTGTAGATAAATATCAGAGTTGTATTATACATGCATACTATGACACTAAAATGAACCTTAGAACCTCAGAACCTTATTTATTAATTTATTGACGTACAGCGTGGAGTAGGCCTTCTGACCCTTCGAGCCACACTGCCCAGTATGCCCCCAGTTTAACCGTAGCCTAATCACGGGACAAGTTACAATGACCAATTAACCCAACAACCAGTACATCTTTGGACTGTGGGGGGAAACCGGAGCACCCGGAGGAAACCCATGTGGTCACCGGGAGAACATACAAACTCCTTACAGGCAGCAGCGGGAATTGAACCCGGGTCACCTGTACTGTAAAGTGTGCTAACTACTATGCTACCTCACTGCCCAAATTATTTCTGCCAGGCATGTGGATGCAGCTGAGAAGTGCCAGGTTATTGCTGACCTATAATTGTTAGGAACTGAAGGGAATACCAGCAGATTTCAGTAAGCCGTTAAGGTACAAGCTGACGGGGTAAGAAAGGCAGATTTTCTTCTCTATAGGATAATAATGAAGCAAATGGTTCTTACAACTATAAAGTGGCTTCGCGGCAATACTAGCTTCTTAATCCAGATTTGCTTAACTACGTACTTACAAACATGCAAATTAGAAGAAGCAGGTCATTCATTTCCTTGAACCTGCTTCACTTTCCAGAAGGTCATAATTGATTGGACTCTAACTTCAATTCTATGTTCTTATCTATCCACAGTAACCCTTTCCTTATTAAGTTTCCTAATGTAAAAAAAATCAGTTTGTCTTTACCATACTTTGAGGAAAAGAGTTCCAAAGAACCTAACCTCTGAGAGAAAAAAATCTCACTTTATCTCTTTCTTAAACTACTTATGTTTGAACATTAACCCCAACCAATAGGCTGTCCACCAAATGAAAACGTTTTCTCCTCGTCCATCTTGTCAAACCCACCACCACACCCCCAGCAAGACATGAAAAGCAAAACAAAAAAAATGCAGTTACAGGAAACTGCTACAGAAACAAAAAGTTCAGGGAATATTCAGTAGGTTAAGCAACATCTTTGGAGGGAGAAACACAGCTAATCTCTAAAACAATGACTCTTCATTGGAACTGTGAAATTGAAAAAAAAGTTTGTCAGGACTTTGCAGTTTTCAATCAAGTCCCTCTCACTCTTCTAAACTCCAACAGACTTAAGCCTAGTTTTTCTAGTCTTTTCTCATAAGACAACATATCCATCCCCAGTACCAGCCTTCTCTGAAATACATGCAAATTTTTGACATCGGTTCTTAAATAAGGAGACAAACGAAAGGTTCCAAACGAAGTATAACCTCCTCAATTCTCCTCATTTCAAACAATATTATTCTATAGTGTTCTTCATTGGTAAAGGGGTTAAAGGTTGTATGGAGAATGACTGAATTCCAGAGCAGACTCAAAGGGCCAAGTGGCCTAATTTTACTCCTACACCTTCTGGTCTATTATAAAAAGAAAATACAAGAAATAATCAGCAGATCAGGCTGTATCTATGGGAAAGGAAATAGAGTCAACATTTTAGGCTGAAGAACTGGAAAAGAGACAAAAGAAACTTGTTAAACTGCAGTGAGGGTGTGGCTCTGATTGGTTAAAACTGGAGTGAGCATGGGATGACATGTAATCAAGACTATCTGATTAATGAGGGAATGGGAGAAGTTAGAGAGTGGAAACCTTGACAAAATAATGTGGAGATGGCAAAAAGCAGAGCAGGAAGACATGCCCCCACAGGTCAAGCTGAGCATGCCCTCCATTCCCAGAGGAATACAAAGAGCAGAAAACGGTTGAAAAAGAGAAGAACCAAGTCAAGCCAATATAACAAAAACCCCTTCCCCCCCCCACCACCACCACTACAATTTAACAATCTTCTTTTGATTGCTTCCCCGATCTGACAATGAGCCTTTGACCAGAAGCATTGACTTTATTCCTCTTCCCACAGATGCGGGCTGACTGCTGAGTATTTCCAGCAACTTAGTTTCTGTTTGTGATGTTCAATACTGTTCTATTGGCTTTCCTAATTACCTGTTGTACATGTACACTTCTTCTGAATCATTCATGAAAACACCCACATCCCATTGCCTCTTGTAATTTACAAATCGCCCACCATTTAGATTTAGATAACTTTTTCCCTTGTTCTTATTCACAACTTGCTTTCCTCCTTATCTTTATGTGGGAATACATTTATCAATAGTATCTTTCATTCTCTCATCTGTAAATAGTACAAAGTTAAATTTCCAACATTGATTTGTATGGTAATCTACTCATTATGTTTTACCAATCAGATTATAAACTTATATAGGTTGACTCCCTCTATCCTGCTGGCCAGCATTTTATCTGTACCAATATGTTATCGCCTACACCAAGAGCTTTTATTTACTTCATTAAGCTTTTCAAATGTCTTCTGGAAATCCAGGTATAGTACATTACCAATTCTCTTTTATCCACACCAGTGTTACTTTTTCAAAGAACTCACAGAAATTCTTCAATCATGATTTCCCTCTCACAAAACCATGCTGAATTTGCCTAATCATCTTGATTTGTAAATGATAAAATAGGCCGTAGTCAGTATGGTTTCCTCAAGGGAAAATCTTACCTGACAAATCTGTTGGAATTCTTTAAAGAAATAACAAGCAGGATAGACAAAGGGAAATTGGTTGATGTTTCGTACTTAGATTTTCAGAAGGCCTTTGACAAGTTGCTGCACATGAGGCCGCTCAACAAGATAAGAGCCCTTAGTATTTAGGGAAAGATTCTAGCACGGATAAAGTAGTGGCTGATTGGCAGGAGGCAAAGACTGGGAATAAGGAGAGCCATTTCTGGTTGACCGCCAGTGACTAGTGATGTTCCACCGGGATTTGTGTTGGGACCAATTCTTTTAATGTTATATGTCAATGATTCGGATGATGAAATTGATAGCTTTGAGGCAAAGTTCGCAGATGATACAAAGATAGTTTTGAGGAAATAGAGAGGCTACTGAAGGACTTGACTGATTAGGAAAATGGGCAAAGAAATGGCAGATGGAATACAGTGTCAGGAAATGTATGGTCATGCACTTTGGTAGAAGGAATGAAAGAGTTGACTATTTTCTAAATGGAAAGAATATATGAAAAATTGAGGCACAAACGGATTTAGGAGTCCTTGGTGCAGGATTCCCTAAAGGTCAATTTGGAGGTTGAGTCTATGGTGAGGAAGGCAAATGCAATGTTAGCATTCATTTCCAAGAGGACTAGAATATAAAAGCAAGGATGTAATGTTCTGACATTATAAAGTACTGGTAAGGCCTCACTTGGAGTATTGTGAGCATTTTGGGCCCATTATCTTAGAAGGGATGTGCTGAAAATGGAGAGAGTTCAAAGGAGGTTCACAAAAATGATTCTAGAATTAAATGGCTTGTCATATGAAGAGCATTTGATGGCTCTGTGCCTTTATTCACTGGAATTGAGAAGAATGCAGAATGACCTAACTGAAACCTATCAAATGGTGAAAGGCCTTGATAGAGTGGATGTAGAGACGATGTTTCCTATGATGGGAGTGTCTAAGATGGGGGCGACACAGCCTCAGAATAGACGGGTGTCCTTTTAGAAAGGAGGTGAGGGGGAATTTCTTTAGCCAAAGAGTAATGAATCTGTGGAATTTGTTGCCATGGGCAGCTGTGGAGGTCAAATTTTCATGTATATTTAAGGCAGAGGTTGATAGATTCTTGATTGGTCAAGGCATGAAGGGATATGAGGAGAAGGCAGGAGATTGAGGCTGAGAGGAAAAATGGATCAGCCATGATGAAATGGTAGAGAAGATTTTATGGGGCAAATGGCCTAATTCTGCTCCTATATCTTATGGTCTGCTGGTCTTTTAGAGATATAAGTAGGGTTAGCATTTCAAGTCAAAGACCTTTCATCTTATATATACTGCCTTTTAGTTTTTCCAGGTTTTTCCATTTCACCTGCATCTCTTCCAATGTATCTTTCTTTTTCCTCCATTCCATTTCCTACAATCATGTTCTCTCCCCATTCAACTTTTCCTAGAATCATCACCCCAAGCAGGCAAATCTGATGCATTTAATTCACACCCAGACCCCCTTGGACTCTGCACTGAGCTAAGGCTCAGTATTGGACTCCTGGAACAGTGTGTTGCTTTACAATTTTCTAACTCAACACAGCGTTCAATAATCTCCGATAATGTTTCATCAATGCTCATTTTGCACCCCAAGGGCCATTCCTTGTTTCTTAACTTATTCTAAGGCTATCTTCTCTTGCCTGTCCATCCAGCCTTTTATCTTGGACTTTCTCCTGCTTTCCATTCTCTCACAAAGCTTTCTTCTCTTCATTTACTTTATTGGGGAAAAGGAGTGAGAAGTTTGATACCAGTTTTAGACATGTGCAAACATCAACTGGCAATGATGTCAACATTGCGCATTCTGGTACATGTCTTCAGTGGAACTAAATAGAGAGGGAAGTGCAATTAGCAGCCATTGCCCAATGCTAACGAAAATTGGAACTCCTCTAACAATTTCTCATTCTGATGAAAGGTCATCGAACTGCAATATTAATCCTGTCTCTTTCCCTTCAGAAGCTGCCTGACTTGCTGAATAGTTCCAGCAGATTGTTTTCAATACCTTTCCACATGCCTGAAGATATAGATAAAAATGGGATAAGTTGCTTTATCATGGATACTACTTCAGAGCAAAACATTTTTAAGATCCATAAATGTAGAAAATACCTATCATAGCTCAAATTAAACTATTAATGTGACTTCATTGATTAACCAGATGCATCACCAATAAAATTATATTCAAAACACAAAATTTCTGCAAAAGCACAGCAAAATTCTGCTCCTATGTTTGTGCAAAAAGATCTACTTTTAATTTTTAAAAAAATATACGTACAGTTTGAATGGATAAGAAAGGTACGTCACATCAGGAGTTTCTCCAGTTAACAGACGATTTCCCTCCACGCCTCTCTGAGGTAGTGGGAAACAGCGTACGAGGCAAGTTACAGCAGTGATTTACCATTGCCTTCTGCTGGGTGAATTTCCAAAGAGATCGCCAGCTCGTAACCCAGCACGGATGGAAAGCATGCAGGGGTGCCGGCAGGATTCAAACTCGGGATCTTTCGTCCCTAAGTCCAACGCTGATGCCACTATGCCACAAGCCTGGATTTTAATGAAATAAGAATTCATTTCAATTACCTTTTGATATAAGGCTGCTTCATGTTAACGTTGGCTGTAATTATGCAGAGATTCAGAGTTACTGCCTTAAATATCAAAATCAAATGACCAGTGTTGAATGATATTGGAGAACTGTTTGATTCTGAAGCCTCAACTAAGCTTCAAAGAATGGAATTGCATTTACGTGTTCATCCTTTGCAATTTCCTTCACAGTCTTAATAAGTAACATGAAATATTGTTTAATATTTTGATTATTTTTGGGTTCCTGCATGAGAGCTCAGGTATTCTCAAATTATTTTCAACAATTTAATTGGATTTGCTGCTCACTAGATGCCTAGAAGTTTGCAGTTTAGCAAAATAACACGTTACAGTTTTTTTTTAACTGGTTCTGCACAGAATTCATTTCAAAGAAGCAGCACATAATACAGTGCCATCAGTTAATCAAGACTGCCATTTATTTGGGACAAATGTAAAAGAACAAAGACTAATCGAGAAAATGGCTGGGATTCCGTTCTTTATTTGGTACACCATGCCACTTAATTGGGTTAGGTGTCTGTTTCTGAACAGTCTCTAACTAGCGTCAGACGCGTGTACTTGTATGGCCGTTCGACACTACCATTAGAGTGAACAGTTTTTAAATGGCATTAGTTGTGTGCGCTTATGCTCAAAAAGCAGTGATTTTTGTCACTGGTAGTTGGCAAGAAATAAGCAGTAAGATAATTCAGAACTGTTTTGCTTACTGCGTTTTCAAGCAATCAGGTTTGGAGATGCCAGAAATGTCTGGGAGTGAAAAAGAAATTATTTCACTAGTTCAACAAGCTAGGAACTATGAAGAATTTGAAGGTATTGACAATTATCTTGAATATTACAATGAAAATGAATACTTGGAGGATGCAATCATCGATAGCATTGTATGAATGCAGTCCATTATCTACACTAGGTGTCTGTGTTTATTTTGTTCATTTACAGTCAATCATAAGAATGTGGCAGCATGCATGTACACTGGATGAACCTCCATTGGTAACAATAAAGAACAAGTACACAGTTTTATAGTACTGTAGTAGTGTTGATAATGTTCTATTTTGTTCAGTATTTCATTTAAATACATAATTTGTTACAATTAAACGGTAGTTTGTCTTTTTTTTAATACCTTTTTAACAATCCACGAAACTTTGGGTAATTGGGGCAGCATTAATTGGGCCAAAGTATACTTGTCAAGATGTCTCCCAATTAACCAGACTCCACTGGAGCTGTAAATTGTTTCATCTGAACAAGCAGAAGTGGATTTACCTCAACAAACCAACAAATGGAATTTAATATTTGATGTAGGGGCTCCCTCTATGGGCTGCAAGGCTCTTTGCTGTACGCAGAGGTAATAATTTTGTGGTGAGCACAGTGGAAATGGCAATTATCTTTTATCATATGAGCAGATGCCAACAGTCTTCACAAGGGTTTTTACTTTTCTTTTTAAATCTTTTTATTGAGTAAGTATACAAAAAAGGTAAGCCATATAAACATTAATACAATGTTAAAGTATAATAAAATTCCAAAAGATAACAATACCAAAAAGAAAATACTACAAACAATGTAATTTAAGCATAAGAAACCAAGATAACATAATAGTATACTAGATTTTATATATATCAATGGAAAAAAAAGAAAAAAAAAACCCCAAAAAAAAACCCACCGTGCAACTAACTAAAAGCGGTCGTATTTATGCAGTTAAGATGTTTTTTTTGCCAAAATTTTTATATGTGTTTCAGGCATTACCAATTTTCGTTCCTAAATCTTTTTTTGATAAAGTCGACTCTAAAATTTCTTCATTTATTTGGCAGAATAAGAATCCGAGACTGGGTAAAATACATTTACAGAAAGCTAAGAGAGATGGAGGTTTAGCATTACCTAACTTTAGATTTTATTATTGGGCTATTAATATTCGACATATGAAATTTTGGCTACTTGACCGGGACATACTATCTATTCCTAAATGGGTAGCATTGGAATTACAATCTGTTCAGGGTTATACACTTGGTTCTATTTTAGGTTCATCTCTTCCCTTTGATTCGAAACGCCTTAAGCAGGTCTCTAACCCGATCGTTAAATATGCTTTGCGTATTTGGTTTCAATTCAGAAAATTTTTTGATCTTAATCAATTCGGGTTAGCGATTCCTATTTTAGGTAACATATTTTTTCCTCCCTCTTTTACGGATCGCGCTTTTCAAACTTGGAAGACTAAGGGTATTTTACGGTTTTTGGATTTATTTTTAGATGGTTCCCTTATGTCTTTTGAACAATTATCTAATAAATATAACTTATCAAGAATACATTTTTTTAGATATTTACAAGTTAGAAATTTCCTAAGTACTATACTTTCTTCCTTTCCAATGCTTCCTCCTATATATATTTTAGATTCGATAATTAACCTTAATCCATGTCAGAAAGGTGCATCGGCTATGATTTATAATATTATTATGAAACTTAGGAAAGCTCCATTTGATAAGATTAGGGTAGATTGGGAACAGGAATTGGGACTTACCATTTCTGTGGATGATTGGGGGCAGATTTTACAATTAGTTAATACTTCCTCTATTTGCGCTAAACATTCCCTAATTCAATTTAAAGTGGTTCATAGAGCACATATGTCCAAAGATAAGTTAGCGCGTTTTTACTCGCATATTAATCCTTTCTGTGATAGATGTTCGGGGCAGATAGCCTCTTTAACTCATATGTTTTGGTCTTGCCCTACTTTGGAAACTTTTTGGAGAGATATTTTCAATATTATTTCTAAGGTATTAAATATAGATATCTCTCCTCACCCTATTACTGCTATCTTTGGACTACCTAAAATTTCTAGTAATCTTTCCCCTTCAGCCCGTAGAATGATTGCATTTCTTACTTTGATGGCGAAAAGATGTATTTTACAACATTGGAAAGAGCTTAATGCTCCAACTACCTTTTTTTGGTTTTCTCAGACGATTTTATGTTTGAATCTGGAGAAAATTAGAAGTAACCTTTATGATTCTTCATTTAAATTTGAACAGATTTGGGGACCTTTTATTCGATATTTTCATTTAATGTAATATTTACCCTTCTTGTTCTTTTCTCACTGTTTTAATGGAGATCGGGATTGAGGACGTGATTTTAAGTTTAACTCTGTTTGGTTTCAAGTTAGCCCATTGCTTTGCTTTGCTTTTAGTTAGTTGCACGGTGGGGTTTTTTTTGGGGGTTTTTTTTTTTTCTTTTTTTCCATTGATATACACAAGGGTTTTTACACAGAAATCTGCAGTTATTCAGAATTTTTTCAGAGCACCGTGTTCTGCAGGTGCATGGGAGCAACTGAAGCCGGAGCAAGGCTCTTCACTCAGTGAGGTGGAGGAATCCTCACTGAGATCTGCAGAGCCCAACACAGAAACAACTTAAAATATTTACTCTCATGAAAGGTCATGCATAACAAGCAAAATCATGAGGAAATATGGGATTAGGAGAGGTAAGAAAAATTGAAACTGCTATACAACTCAGGTAATCTGCAATCCCACATATTCAGAAATCATAGTGCTTGGCATTTGCCAGGTGCTTTCCTTCAAATGACCAAGGCCTTGTTTCCCACATTCTCTGTAAATTCACCAGAGCCCTGTCCCGAGCCTCATTTGAAACTCACTGGAGCACCACTCACAACACGCTGGAGGAACTCAGCATGTCGGGCAGCATCCGTGGAAACAATCAGTCAACGTTTCGGGCCAGAACCCTCCGTCAGGACTGCCTAATAAAGGGTTCCGGCCTGAAACGTCGACTGATCATTTCCACGGATGCTGCCCGACATGCTGAGTTCCTCCAGCGTGTTGTGAGTGTTGCTTTGACCCCAGCATCTGCAGATTATTTTGTGTTTACTCACTGGAGCACTCTTTCCCACTGACCTCGAAACTCACAGGTTTCACTGGAAAATGTAGTGTTACCCTGTGACATCTATTAAATGGGAATTGAAATTGTTTTGTGGTATTAATAGGAGTAATATCCAATAATCTGGGAAACCTGCTGGCCAGACACTACTGAAGAGCTGAAGTTGCAAGATTATTGGAGTTTTACTGTGAGCCTGTTTAATTACTCAGATTATTGCCTTTTGGTTCTTTTGGGTTCTACCAAATTCAAAGTTCAAAGTAAATTTATTAGCAAAGTACATATTTTCACCATATACAATCCTGAGACTCATTTTCTTTCAGGCAATCACAGTAAATACAAGAAGCACGATAGAATTAATAATGAAAGACCGCACCCAATCGGGCAAACAACAACCAAAGTGCAAAAGAAAGCAACTGTGCAAATACAAAAAGAAAGAAAGAATGAATGGATGAATGAATAAATAAATAAATAAATAAGCAAGCAATAATTAAATAAATAAATAAATAAATAGAGCAAGCGAGATGAAGAGTCCTTGAAAGTGAATCCATTTCGATGGGAATAGTTCAGTGGTGGGCTGAGTGAAGTTATCCCCTCTGGTTCAGGAGCCTGCTGGTTGAGGGGTAATAACTGTTCCTGAACCTGGTGGTGCGGGTCGTCAGGCTCCTGCACCTCCTTCCTGATGGCAACAGCAAGAAGAGAGCATGGCCTGGGTGGTGGGGGTCTTGATGATGGATGCTACTTTCTCACAACAGCACTCCTTGAGGATGTGCTCAATAGTGGGGAGGGCTTTACCCGTGATTTTCTGGGCTGTATTCCCTACTGTTTTTAGGCTTTTCCATACTAGGGGATTGGTGTTTCCAGACCACGCCGTGATACAACCAGTCAATATCCTCTCCACCGCACATCTACAGAAGTTTGCCAAAGTTTTAGATGTAATGCCCTGGTTAAGATTTTTACAGTTAGTGTTGTGGGATATTTCCTTTAGTAGCTTTCTGTAGAAGCAGTGTGTCTTGCTGATAGCATGTTTCACTTCCAGGTAAAGATAAGGGGCTGTGATGTTCTATAGTCCATAGTAGTCATAGTCATACTTTATTTATCCCGGGGGAAATTGGTTTTCGTTATACTTGCACCATAAATAATAAATAGTAATAAAACCATAAATAGTTAAATAGTAATATGTAGATTATGCCAGGAAATAAGTCCAGGACCAGCCTATTGGCTCAGGGTGTCTGACCCTCCAAGGGAGGAGTAGTAAAGTTTGATGGCCACAGGCAGGAATGACTTCCTATGATGCTCTGTGTTACATCTCGGTGGAATGAGTCTCTGGCTGAATGTACTCCTGTACCCAACCAGTACATTATGTAGTGGATGGGAGACATTGTCCAAGATGGCATGCAACTTGGACAGCATCCTCTTTTCAGACACCACCATCAGAGAGTCCAGTTCCATCCCCACAACATCACTGGCCTTATGAATGGGTTTGTTGATTCTGTTGGTGTCTGCTACCCTCAGCCTGCTTTAGGAGTGCTGTGTCAGCCAATCAGGATGGTGGAATTTGGAGAAGGCTCTAAAGAAAGCTGGGCAGAGAGAGATTTGTGACAGACACTGGTGGGGTTCATAGCTTTTTTGACAGGAGCTGTAGAGAGGACAGGAGGGAAGATGGCTGAGGAATTCGGGGAAAGGATCATTCCCATTGCACAAGGTACTTTGTGTAGCTGAATAGCTCCAAGGAGAAAGGGACAATACACTAGAGAAAGTGTTCGTTTGTTGGAGATGGATTTTGAGCAAAGTTCAGCTTGTGCTGTGTGCTTTTACACGGACCATGGGTCCAGAACATGAGAAAAAGACAACTTCAAGATGAACTCCAACAATGTGCACACTTAGACTGGTTTAACTGTAATGGGCTCTTTTAATTTTTTTCCCTTTTCTTTTACCTACTAACTGTTTCATAAGGTTGAAATTGGTAAATATATTTTCTTTATAACTTTATGTGATGTACAATGTGTTATTTCTTGCTGGCAGATAATTGTGTATGGGCAATATTTACACAGCATTCACTCAAATCAAGGTTTCTTTAATCAGAGCATCGCAATATTCTTACTTGTATGAAACCCCAAACCATACTGACCCTAGACTCGTATTGTTTATGGCAAGATGGCCTTCTCACCACTGACTCCCGTGACTGTTAGCAGGGCCAGCAACAAGCCAAGTTTCCATATGATCCCAGTAAGGGGGCTTCATAGATGACATCCAAATTGTCGCATACTTCTGCGAAAGTAGAGGTGCTGCTGTGCGTTTATTGTGGTGCTCTGAAAAGATAACACCATGAAATTTAAAGTTGCTGACTCTCTCCACTCGCACTGCTGATCCCCCGATGAGGACTGATTCATGGACCTTCGGTTTCCTCCTCCTGAGGTCAATAATCATCCTCTTGGTCTGCTGACAGTGAGTGAGAGGTTGTTGTTATGACACCACTCAGGCAGATTTTCAGCCTTCTTCCTATATGCTGATTTCTCACAACTTTTGATTTGGCCAACAGCAGTGGTATCATCAGCCAACTTAAATAAGGCATTGGAGCTGTGCTTAGCCTCAAAGTCAGAAGTAGAAGTGAGCAGAGCAGGGGGCTAAGCACACAGCCTTGCGGTGTACTTGTGCTGAGGGACGTTGTGGAGGAGATGCTGTTGCCAATCTGAATTGACTGGGGTCTGCAAGTGAAGAAGTCAAGGATCCAGTTGCACAAGGAGGTACTGAGGCCTAGGACTTGAAATTTATTGATTGGTTTAAAGGGAATAATAGTATTGAATGCCAAGCTGTGCTCAATGAAGAGTAGCCTAATGTATGCATCAATAGTATTCAATAGTCAGACCTTGACTATTTGTTAAGTGATCAGTACACCACCAGAGAATTATGAATTTCTGAGTACCTGTGTTTTACAAAAGTAAACCTGTATTTTATAAATACCTAGTAAGAATCAGTGATAAATATCTAGGCAACAGTGAATAAGTTTTAACTAATAGAGCTGCAAGCACTGCATTAAAGAAAACACCATAAAGTTAAAAAAGGCATTTAGATATGTGAAATAATTAAACATTTTTCCAATGAAGTAGCTAATCCAAAACAGATTTAAACTAACAAAACCGTAATAATTTGATTTTAAAACACATGAAATAAAAGATTATGAAAGGTTTTAATAATGGTGATTTTTCTCTGTTTGGAGTGTTAGTGATGAAAATGTCACAGGAAGCAGAGCAATGCGAGGGGGAGTTGCTGGGACTCGAATGAGGCAGATAACTGTGTATGAAATTTGATGGAGTTGAAGTGTGTAGCAAGAGAACAGAGACACAGGAATAATTTAGGATTGTTAGCACATGGAGACATCATAGATACGATGGGCTGAATCATCAGTGTGCCCTTTAAATGGCTACAGTTCTGTGGTAAAACATAGACAGCACAGAAATGTTATTATGATCTGCACAGGTTGTGGTCTCCTGGTGAGGAAACCAAGAACCCATTTGCAGAGGGAGGTGCAGAGGCCAAGGTTTTAAGCTTGTTGACTAGTAGTGAGGGGATAATGGTGTCAAAGGCTAAGTTGTAATTGTTAAACAGCAGCCTGGCGATCCTCTGCTTTTGTCCGGATAGTCCAAGGCTGAGTGCAGAGTCAGTGAAATTGAGTCCACTGTCGGCCTATTGTGGTGAGAGGTAAATTGCAGCAGATCCAGGTTCTCGCTCAGGCAGGAGTTAATTCTGGCCATCACCAACCTCTCAGAACACTTTATCACTCATGCCAATGCCTTTCCTGCATTTGCAAGGTGGAAGTGATTGACCCTCTGCAGACCATGTAGAGGAAGTATTCCTGAAGCGTGTAACACTTCAAATAAATGCAGTGTGTTGTTAGCTGGTTGGCATGTCCAGCGACAACAGCAAGTCCTTAGATAACAGTGAAAAGGCATATGCAGAGGCGTATTCCAGAACCTGTGTGTGTGCACTGTAAAACACAGCTTGGGAAGGCACTGAGGACCCGGACCTGCATACCTGAGCTATTGTTCTGCCCTTGGACCCACTGGTAAGTGCAGGGAAGGTTCCATAAGTAACTCAGCCAAGGAGCTAAACGTGCTTTATACCTGGCCCCTCAGATTTCACCATGTATAGCCAGTGTGACCTATTTGTTTGAATGGAGACAGTGACCTTCATTTAATAGCTATATTTCAACTTTTCTTTCATTTTTTAATCTGGTGGAATTTCTTTGAGGAAATAACAGGCAGATAGACAAAGGAACATCAATCAGCATCAATCAGAAGGCATTTGACAAGGTGCCCCACATGAGGCTGCTAAGCAAGATAGGGGCCCATGGTATTACAGGAAAGATACTAGCATCGATAGAAGATCAGCTGACTGACAGCAGGCAAAGAGTTGGAATAAAGGGGGCTTTTTCTGGTTGGCTGCCACTGATTAATGGCAGTTTGCGGAGGTCAGTTTTGGGACTGCTTCTTTTCATATTATAAGTCAATAATTTGGATTATGGAATTGATGGTTTGTGGCCAAGTTTGCAGATGATGCAAAGATAGGTGGCGAGGTCTGCAGTACTGAGGAAGCAGGGAGCTTGCAGAAGGAATTAGACAGATTAGGAGAAAGGGCAAAGAAGTGGTCAGATGGAATATAGTGAAGGGAAGTGTGTGGTTATTCACTTTGCTAGAAGGAATAAAGGTGTAGACTATTTCAAAATAGGGAGAACATGAAGTTGAGTGGATCAGGGATCAGCCATGATGGAATGGCAGAGCAGACTTGATGGGCTGAATGGCCTAATTCTGCTGACTTGTCTTATGGTTTTATTCTGAAATTAGGGGTGCAAAAGGACTTGAGAGTCCTTCTGCAGGATTCCCTAAAGGTTAACTTGCAGGTTGAGTCGGTGGTGAGGAAGGCAAATGCAATGTTAGTATTCATTTCGAGAGGACTAGAATATAAAAGCAAGGTTGTAATGCTGAGGCTTTATAAGGCTTTGGTCAGAATGCACTTGTGGTATTGTGAGCAATTTTGGGCCCCTTATTTAAAAAAAGATGTGCCAGCATTGGAGAGGGTCCAGAAGAGGATTGTAAGAATGATTGTGGGACTGAAAGGGTTAATGTATGATGGCTCTGGGCCTATAGTCACTAGAGTTTAGAAGAATGAGGAGGGATTCCATTGAAACCTATTGAATATTAAAAACCAATAGAAAGCAACTACACCCCAGGGTTCTGAAAGAGGTCGCTGAAGAGATTCTGGAAGCGTTAGTAGTGATCTTTAAGATTTCCAGATTTTTAAGATAAAATGAGCTTTATTTGTCCCATGTATATCAAACCATCGAAACATACAGTGAATTGTGTCATTTCCATCAGCGATCGACACACTCTGAATGCATACTGGAGGAAGCCTGCAAGTGTCGCTGTGCTTCCAGCACCAACATAGCACGTCCACAACTTACTAACCCGGACCCATACGTTTTTGGAATGTGGGAGTAAATCAGAGCGCCTGGGGGATATTCACATGGTCACATGAACAGGCAGCAATTGAACCCCATTTGTGATCGCTGGTGCTGGAAAGTACTATACTAACTGCTTCACTTCCTTGCCACTTCAATGGTCGCAGAATGGAAAATCACAAATGTCACTCCACTCTTTAAGAAGGAAAGAAGGCAAAGGACAGGAAAGTTAGGAAGGTACTGGCATGGATAGAAGATTGGCTGACTATCAGAAGGTAAAGAGTGGGAATACCAGTTGGCTGCCGGTGTCAAGCAGTGTTTCACAGGGCTTAGTGTTGGGCTCATTACTTTTCACCTTATATCTTAACGATCTGGATGTCAGAATTGATGGCTTTGCGGGAAAATTTGCAGACAATGCAAAAAATAGGTAGGGGGGTGAGGTGGAGTTGAGGAAGCAGAGAGCCGGCAGAAAGGTTTGGACAGATGAGGAGAACGGACAAAGAAGTGGCAGATGGAATACGGTGTTGGGAAGTATATGGTCATGCACTTTGTTAGAAGGAATAAAGGAAGGAACATTTTCTAACTGGGCAGCGAATTCAGAAATCAAAGGTGCAAGAGGATATAGGAGTCCAAACGCAAGACTCCTTAAATGTTAACTTACCAGTTGATTCAGCGGTAGGGAAGGAAAATGCAATGTTAGCATTCATTTTGAGAGGACAAAATATATAATGCTGAGCAAGAACGTAATACTGAGGCTTCATAAGGCATTGGTCAGACTGCATTTGGAGAATTGTGAGCAGTTAGGGTGCCACGGTCATGTAGCAATTAGTGCAGTGCTATCACAGCTCAGGGCTCAGGGAAATTCAGTTCTGGTGCTGACTGTAAGGAGTTTGTATGTTCTCCCCATGACCGCATGGGTTTCCTCCCACAGTCCAAAGATCTACAGGTCAGTAGGTTAATCAGTCAATGTAAATTGTTCTAGGCTAGTGCCTTCTTTGTAATGGCCTGGTTGTCGGTCAGTGTGGCTCGTTGGGCCAGCAGGGCCTGTCCTGCGCTGTATCTCGAAATAAATAAATAGAAATATCTAAGGAAAGATGAGGAGAGAGTACAGAGGAGGTTCAGAAGGAAGATCCCGGGAATGAAAGGACAAGGATGAGGATTATGAAAATTAACGTACGAGGAGCGCTTGGTGGAGTTCAGAAGGATGACGAGAGATCTAATTGAAACCTACCAAATATTGAAAGGGTTGCATAGAAGGGACAGAGAAAGGATGTTTGATGTAGAGGGGGAGTCAAGGACCAGTGACCAGGATCTAGGTACAAGAATATCCTTTTTAGGACAGAGACAAGGGGTGGTGAATCTGTGGAATTCATTACCACAGACTGCTACAGAGGCCAAGTCTTTGGGTATATTTAAAGCAGAGGTTGATAAATTCTTGATTAGTAAGAGCACCAAGGATTATAGAGAGAAGATAGCATAATGGGGTTGAGAGGGAAAATAAATCAGCCATGATGGAATGGTGGAGCATATTATGTCTTGTGGTCTTATGACCTAACTTTCTCTATACTCTATTCTTCCCACATTCCCATCAATTCTCCCCAGATGTTATTTCTCACCAATTAACCTATCAACCTATAAAACTCAGGTGTGGGAGTAAACTGGAGGAAAGTCGTATGGTGACAGGGAGAAAGCACAATCACCAGCCACTCAGCACTGAAGATCAGGATTGAATCCAGATGCTGGAGCTGTGTAGATTTAACCCCTGCACCTCAGTGCAAACCCAAAACATTTACCCTGTTTCTCTTTCCACAGGTGCCTGACTTGTTGAGTGCATTCAGATTTTCCGCTTCCCCTTCATATTTCCAGCTTGTCTATTTTTTTCCAAGCTCTGTGGGAACTCTGCTTTAGGCTGAAGTTGCTCTTTAACATTGCATTTTATTCTTTGAGCTCATGCAAGGACACCAATCATAGTGTCTCTTAAAAGGTCCCAGCAGACCATAAAATGCAAACCGCTCTCTCTTGATTGGGAATTGGAGTTTCTTTTGCCTCTGCTGAATGATCTGTCCTCTTGCTGTCTACTGAAGAACGTTACCATATGTCAGAGAAACCAATTAAACACGAGTAAAACTTCGTATAAAAACAGTGCTGCAAAATATTAGCTGGTCAGGTAGCTTCTAATGGTCAGAGTTAATGATTCAGCCCAATAATCTTTAATTCAGAACTGGATAAATCAATGATTATTGTGATTAATCAAAACGTATCACTTGTGAGAACTATATTTTCAAAATGGAAAATAAAGACAAAATGCTGAGATAAAAGTGTAAAACCACAGCAAGAGAAAGCTCACCAGTCAAGATAGCTGACCAATATATTTCTGAGGAAACAGAAGGCAGCTGGACAATGGACATAAATACGCACAACCTTCTACGAGTGCTCAGTTGAGAGCATCCTAACATGCTGCATCACTGTGCTAATGGAAACTGCACTGCAGTGGGCAGGTGGGCTCAAAGATGGGAACACATGCATCACTGACACCAGCCTACCCACCATCAGGGACATATACCTGTATACAGAAAGGTGCCGTGGAAAAGGTCAGCAATATCACCCACCTTGCTCATGGACTGTTTGTGCCACTCCCAACAGAGAAGGGGCTGTACGGCGTCCACAACACAACAACCAGACTCAAAAACAGCTACTTCCCTCGAGCCATCAACACCTCCACTCATTAACCCACCACACCACCACTATTTTATCATTTCCAGTCAGAGTCACCATATGTATAGGCACTCCTGTACCCAGCGTCACTTTATCTACATGAACCATTCTCTGTACATAAGCTAATATTATGATTTATTTTTATTGTGCTCTTTATGCTTATTGTTTTTATATGTTTCATCAGATCCAGAGCAACAATTCTTCTGTCCTCCTTTACACTTGTGTACTGACGAATGACCGTGAACAATCTTGCATCTTGAGTCTCGAAAAGATTGTAAACAGCATGTAGTAACAAGCAAGAGATAAAATATCACAGGGGTTAAACTGGACAGCCACCAGAAACGAGTGGGTTAAAAGACGTGTGATTCATGTGTGATCTGATCTCAATGCATGCTGAGTACCAGTTCTGTAATGTCCATTCATTACAACGGTCCTTGGAGGCAGCCAGTACTAACCATTGGTAATCAACTTTATGTATCAGTAGAATCCAGCTTACGAGTGGCTACCATCAATTAAATTTGACAGCATTACTTCAAAGCCCAAAGTTCAAAGTAAATTTATTATCAATGTACATAATTGATCTGTTCTCCCCGTGATTGCATGAGTTTTCTCCAGGTGCTCCGGTTTCCTCCCAGTACTGCGGTTTCCTCCCAAAATCCAAAGATGTAATGGTTAGTAGATTAATTGGTGATTATAAGTTAACCTGTGATTAGGCTAATGTTAAATAGATGGGTTGCTGGGTGGTGTGGCTCCTCGGGCCGGAAGGGCCTTTTCCATGCTGTCTCTTTAGATAAATAAATATGTCACCATATACCACCCTGACATTCATTTTCTTGTGGGCATTCACAGTAAATTCAAAGAAACACAATAGAATCAATGAAAAACAACACACAAACAGACAACCAACCAATGTCCAATCCACAACAAATTGTGCAAATACGAAAAGAAAAATCCATAATAATACTGTGAAAATAGTAAGAAATAATATTGAGAACATGGGTTGTGAAGTACTTGAAAGTGAGTGCATCGGTTGGTCTCATTTCAATGGTTATCCACTCTGGTTCAGGAGCCTGATGGTTGAGGGGTTATAACTGTTCCCGACTAACATTATAACTTCCGGTTAAGGTAGCACTGCGTGCAACAGGTCACTGGTAAAAGCAAAAAAAAACAAATCACTAAAAATGCCTTTTCTGAGGTAAATTGTGTTGAATAATCGCTGCAAACAGTGAGGTGAAACAGGTTCAGGGGATGAGCTGGGATGGTGCCTTGCAGAATCGATGCAGATAGAATGAGCCAGTCGGAGAGGAGAGGTCGGGGCAGTGGATTCTCGACGCCCGCCCAACTGGCCCGGGTGCGGGTTCAGATCGCGCTGGGTGCCAAGAGAGGTCGGGGCAGTGGACTCTCGATGCCCGCCCAAATGGCCCGGGTGCGGGTTCAGATTGCGCTGGGTGCCGAGAGAGGTCGGGGCAGTGGACTCTCGATGCCCGCCCAACTGGCCCGGGTGCGGGTTCAGATCGCGCTGGGTGCCGAGAGAGGTCGGGGCAGTGGATTCTCGATGCCCATACAACTGTCCCGAGTGCAAGGTTGGACTGCTCTGGGCACCAGGCTGATCTGAAGAGCTTGAGAGCTGCTTCTCACTGGACGGTGAAATTTGGGCCCACAGCGAGTCGCTGGGCAGTGTGGTCTAGGCCCTGAGCCCTTCACAGTAGCTGTGTCCTAGTGCGAGGTACAATCTGCTGTTCAGACTGCTTTGTGCTCCGTGCTCATTAATATGATGAACTGATAAGCGAGCCTTTGGGCCTACTCTGGGCTGCTCTGGGCTTTCGACCTGAGGACTCAATTTGGTTCAGAATGTTGCTGTTCGCTTCAATTGTTTGTATAATTTATCTTTTTTTTCCTTTCTCTTGGGCATAGGGTGTTGGTCTTTCATTTTTTTCCCTCTTTAATTGGGTTCCTGTGGGTTTCTTGCTTTGTAAGTAAACAAATCTCAAGGTTGTATAATTTATACATTCTTTGATTATAAATGTACTTCAAATCTTTCAAATGAAGCTGGTGGTGTGGGAACTAAGGCTCCTGAACCTCCTTCCTGATGGCAGCAGCAAGAAGAGAGCATGGACTGGGTGGTGGGTGTCCTTTATGATGGATGCTGTTTTCCTGTGACAGTGCTCCATGTAGAAGTGCTCAATGGCTTTACCTGTGACGGGCTGGGCTGTATTCATTGCTTTTTCTAGGCTTTTCCTTTCAAGGGCCTGCTGTTTCCATACCAGGCCATACAGAAATTTGTCAAAGTTTTAGATGACATCCCAAATCTTCCAAGCAACCAGAAGCGCTGCCGTGCCTTCTTTGCAATGGCACTTACATGCTGGACCCTGGGCAGTTCCTCTGAAATGATAACGCCAAAGAATTTAAAGTTGCTGGCTTTCTCCACTTCTGACCCCCTGATGAGGACTGGCTCATGGACTTCTGCTTTCTTCTTCCTGTAGCTCTTTGGTTTTGCTAACCTTGAGTGAGAGGCTGCTGCCATAGCGCTATTCAGTCAGATCTTCAATCTTCCTCCTATATGCTGATTAGTTTATGAGAACACTCAGTCCTCTTTTATTGTCATTTAGAAATGCATACATGCATTAAGAAATGATACAATGTTTCTCCAGAGCGATATCACAGAAAACAGGACCGACCAAAGCCTAACACTGTCAGAACCACACAATTATAACATAGTTACAACACTGCAAAACAATACCATAATCTGATGAAGAACAGACCATGGGCACAGTAAAAAAAAAGTCTCAAAGTCCCGAGTCAATTGACTCCCAAGTCCTCGATAGTAGGCGGCAAAAGGGAGAAACTCCCTGCCAAAAACCTCCAGGCACTGTCAACTTGCCGATATCTTGGAAGCAGCCGACCACAGCCGACACTGAGTCCATCCGTCCGAAAACTTCGAGCTTCCGACCAGCCTCTCCGATACAACCTCCCGAGCGCCATCCTCTGCCGAGCGCCTTCGACTTCTCCCCGGCCGCTGAAACACGCAAAGCCGAGGATTTCGAGGCCTTCAGCTCTGGAGATTCCGGTTACCACACAGTAGCAGCGGCAGCGAAACAGGCATTTCAGAAATTTTCCAGATGTTCCGCTGTGCTCTCACATCTGTCTCCGTCAAATCAGAATTGTGCATGGTCCCCTACTTGACAGATTACAGATATCATTCACCGGAGTGGCCGCGCGTGCTGCCGTTGTACCGCCATCTTCTCTCCCCTCCTGGGTGGATTTGTCACCACTTTCAAATTGGCCAACAAAGGTGGCATTGTTAACAAACTTAAACATGGTATTGCAGCTGTGCTTAGCCTCACAGTCGTAAGTAAAAAGTACCAGTCATAAGCAGGGGGCTAAGCACACAGTCTTGTTGTGTACCTGTGCTGATGGTGACTGGGGAGGACATTTTGTTGCCAATATGAGCTGATTGGTGTCTGCAAGCGAGGGAATCAAAGATCCAGTTGCACCTAGAGGTATTGAGGCCTTGGTCTTATCGATTAGTTTTGAGCAGATGACAGTATTGATCATCTGCTGTTGACCTATTGTGAGGGGAGGCAAATTGGAGCAATTCCAAGTCGCTCCTCAGGCGGGAGTTGATATGCTTTGTGATCAACCTCTCAAAGCACTCCATCACAGTGGAAGTAAATGCAATTGGACGATAGTCATTGAGACAGGTTACCATGTTCCTCTTGGGCGCCAGGATAACTGAAGCCTGCTTGAAACAGGTAGGTACCTCACACTGCTGAAGCAAGAGGTTTTAGGTATCAGAGAACACTCCAGCCAGTTCAAGTTTCAAGATTGTTTAATGTCATTTCCTGTAGACAAGTGGAAGGAGAACTAAATAATTGTTACTCATTGTAGAGCATTTCTGCCCACCACAGTGCACTTCCCGTACCAAGCAGTGATGCAACTTGTTAGGATGCTCTCTACTATGCCTCTGTAGAATGATGGGAGCATGGATGTGCAAATTCCAGCTCTCTTCAGGTCTTCAGTACTCAGCCAAGTACACCTTCTGGGCCAAGTGCTTTCCATGAGTTCACACCTCACCCCACCGAAGGATGCCCTCACGTTGGCCTCAGAGACTGAACTCACAGGACCGTCTGGTCCTCTGGGAGTCCATGTTCTGTTGGTCAAAGCAAGCACAAAAGGCACTGAGCTCATGAAGCTACTCTGCCCCTCATCGAGGGGGTGGAGAGTAGGGGAGCGCCAGCTGAACAGGAAAACTTCCTGACACCCATTCTAAAGGTAGCAGGAACAAACAGCCTCAAAAACAAATGTCTGTCATCACACCTCCTGGACACTGAAACAACGCAGCAAAAGGTTAGCTAAACTCACAGGAAGGTCAGTAAATGCAAATTGAAATGACACATCCTACCATCTACACCACTACTCCCAGCCGCTGCTCTACTCATCACAATCTCACTACTTCATTACAAACAATCTCCAGAAATCTGGGAAACTCAGAGCACAAAAGGCAGCCTTGGTCCTATTGTGTCCACGCCAAGAGGAGCCATTAAAGGTAATCTTACTTCATTGCCAGTGGAGCTATAGGTTATATCTCATCCATGTCTTTCTTCTACACGGCTGTTTCAGAACTGAGAACCTAAACATCAAACTCCACTTAGGTCCCCAAATGACATATGTAGTCTCCAAAAACTAAGTGCCGCCAGTTCCAAGTTCACGACACCACCACACCCCCCCCCGCCTTGATCATTATGCATTTCCTACACATGAGCATTGCTGATAATTAAATAACATGCTTTATTTAAAAAGTAACATAACTGAGAACAGCTGGATTTAGTGGTTGCCAAGCTGTTGGATCGTTACTATGACAACTATTGTACTGACAATTTAGCAGCTTCTAGTACTATCATGACCATCAGATTAGCTTGAAAGAAACAGCAGTGTATAATCAAACAAAAGAGATATTCTGCAACATAACAATTCCACTCACAGCTCTGATTTTTTTGTCTGTGTCAAATATTAGAAGGATGACTCTTGTCACATTATATTGATTTAACCATATAATGTCAAAGCTGAAAATCGATAAATGACGCAGATGTTCTGAATGCTATTATAAGCGTTTGAAATAGCCGGATTGAAATTCACACTTTGTTCTGCCACTAACACTGACACAGTGAGAAACCCTGCGCAGCCTGCAGTCGAACTGTCCTCAAAGGCACAGTCAATGGAGCTCAGAGTTCATGGTGAAATTCTCAGCAGCAGCTCGCCACAAGTGTGACACAGAGACACTCCTGTTTCTGTGGGCATTGCTCAGCAGCAGTGAGGGAGGTACGCCAGAAACAGAGCCCGCTGTGAGTGAAGAGAACATAGAACAGAGGAGAGAGGTGTATACGATGAGAGACATTGATCATGTGGATAGCCAGAGGCTTTTTCCCAGGGTCGAATTGGCTAGCACAAGGGGGCATAGTTTTAAGGTGCTTGGAAATAGGTATAGAGGGGACGTCAGGAGTAAGTTCTTCACACAGAGTGGTGGGTGTGTGGAATGCACTGCTGGCGGCGGTGGTAGAAGCTGATACAATAGGGTCTTTTATGAGACTCTTAGATAGGTACATGGAGCTTAGAAAAATAGAGGGATATGCGGTAGGGTAACTTTAGGTAGTTTCTAGAGTAAGTTACATGGCCAGCACAACATTGTGGGCTGAAGGGCCGGTAATGTGCTGTAGGTTTCTATGGTCTATGTTCACTGTAAAAGATATAATCGAACAAAGCTAGAATGGACACACAATATGATATTAAACTTTGTTTTTTTAAACAACATAGTAACTATTACTCTATGTATATTTATCCTGATATTTTAACATATATAGAGATTAAACTTCATTTTATTCAGAGATACAGCAAGGTAACAGGCCCTACCATCTCATCAAGCCCGCTCTGCCCAATTACACTCATCTGATCAATTAGCCTACTAACCGGTAGGTCTTTTGAATGTTTGAGGAAACCAGGGCGCTGATAGGAAACCCAGGGGGGTCACAGGAAAAACATAAAAATTCCTTAGAGATGGGATGGGATTGAACCCCAGGTCAATGACACTGTAATAGCATTACACTAACCACTATGTTACCGTGCTAAAAATATCATCCTTACTGAGTGATGCGTCCGCGTGCGAAGGTTTTCAATGGACCATGGGGTGGATACTGTGACTCAAATCCATGTCTATCATCAAACACTGAGAGTTGTGCTTTGCTGTCCTCAAAACACAGTGACACATCGACATAACTTCTCTTGTAGTTTTCATTGACAGGCTCATGATAAGAGAAGTATTTCTGTCACTTCAGCTGAGACAAAATGTGATCTTAATAACATAGGCAAGTATTTCTTCAGGCAGCAATGAAGGCTGTCTAATCAGGAGATAAGCAAGCTCCAGGAGGAGCTGCACTGTGGTGTTTTTACACCTGACTGAGCCGGTTTTACTAAATTCTCACAAACGTTCAGAAGGGTTGACAACAGCCATTGTGCTGTAATGGTTCATGTGCCTGGACCTAAGCCAGCACAGAGTGGGTTCCAATATGGTTGTATTATCATCAAAGCTGAGTATCACATCCTGTGAACAGCATCTTTGACATTTCACCACTGAGCCATTAACGTAATAAGTGAGGAAATTTTAACAATGCATCCCTTTCTCCAAGCACTTCATCAAAAGCATTTGTATGATGCTAATGAAGTCAACTAAAATTAGAGCACTCATCAATGTGCATTTAAACCACAAGAGATGTCATTGAAGTAATTTATAATAAAATGAATCCTACATTTTTTTAGCCAAGCTATAAAAGCTGCAAGAATTGCTAAGCTCCATCCGTTATGAGTAATGGTGTACTGTGTGTAAAATATGGGAGCACTTGTTTTAACTCAAAAACTTTTATACTGTAGAAGTACCATGGACAGCATTCTGACAGGCTGCACCACTGTCTCATGTGGGAAAGGTGGGGGGTGGGGGGCTACTGCACAGGACTGAAAGAAGCTGCAGAGGGTTGTAAGTTTAGTTGGCTCCATCTTGGGCACTAGTCTACAAAGTACCCAGGACGTCTTCAAGGAGCAGTGTCTCAGAAAAGCAGCGTCCATCATTAAGGCCCTCCAGCACCCAGGGCATGCCCTTTTCTCACTGTTACCATCAGGTAGGAGGTACAGAAGCCTGAAGGCACACACTCAGTGATTCAGGAACAGCTTCTTCCCCTCTGCCATCCGATTCCTAAATGGACATTGTACCCGTGAACACTACCTCACTTTTCAAATATATGTTATCTCTGCTTTTTGCACGATTTTTAATCTATTTAATATACATATAAGGTAATTCATTTACTTATTTATTACTATTTTATTTTTTTCTTCTATATTATGTACTGCATTGAACAGCTGCTGCTAAGTTAAATTTACATTTAAATTTGTGACACATGCCGGTGATAATAAACCGGATATTTATGTCCAACTATATCATGCAGATAGTCAAATAACTATGATAATTTTCGATAAGGAACTCAAGACGTGTTCCGAATAAACATGTTTTTATACTTCACATTTAATGATTGAAAGAAAGCTGCAATGAAAGATCTGAAGTTCTGAGCTGGAAAGTCAGGAGAATGCAGTTAGATTCTATCTGCTGGCAACAGCAAATTGGGTGGAAAGTTGGTATGAATTAGGACACAGGAGCAAATCTGATTATCTTCCAAAGTCATAGCAGGAGACCCAGAACCCTTAGTGAGAAGACAGAAATAAATAGTGAGTAACAGAAGGATTTTGGCTTTGGGCAATTATATTCTTACAAGATGCAAGCTAATTAAAATATTAAAGGACAGTAGGCTTAAAAATATCAGCTACAGTTGTTGAACACTTACAACTTCTGCAACAGTGATTCACTGTGCGAGTTCCACAGAACATAATCCAAGGCTCATCTATCATCACTGGCACTCCCTCACTGAAAAGGGGTGAGAGACATTGTTGAACTGCTGCTGCACGGCTACACTGACTGGTCTGTATTCGATCCTGATCCCCAATACTGTCTGTCTGGAATTTGCATCTTCTCTTTGTTACTGCCTAGGTTTCTAGCAGGTGTTCCGGTTTCTGTCCCCTTTCCAAGGATATGCGAATAGGTGGATTAACTGGTCACTGAAAAGTGCCCCTGGTGTGTGTAGGTGAGATGGAGACTTTGGGGGGGGGGGGATTCATTGATAACTATATGGGCAAAATAAAAATGGTATAGAATTGGTGTAAGCTGGTTTTTTAGTCCTTACAAGCTGAGCAGTTTCTGTATTATATAACTTCATTTCACTGATGCTTGCTCAATTCAAAGTTGCATCTTAGATGAAGCTGTCTATTCTCATGTGCAGCACGACATACACATCTTTCAGATTTGGGCGTGAAACTTTCAAATGTGAGGCAATGACCATCTCAAACAAGAGCGAGTCTAACTATCTTTTCTAAGCAGAAGGTATTAACTTTGCTGTTTGCCCCACTATCACATACAGAGAGTAGGTAATGACAAGATATGACCTGACTGGCAGACCACGGTTTGTGTGGCTTCAGAGCTGTGTGTGTCAGACATGGCTATAAGCAGCGCTGGGGCCCCACAGGGGACTGTATTGGCTCCCTTCCTGTTTACCCTGTATACCTCAAACTTTAGATACAACACTGAGTCATGTCATCTACAGAAATTCTCTGGTAACTCAATAACAGTTGCATGTATAAAGAGAGGACGTGACGATGAATACAGGGCCCTGGTGGAGGACTTTGTCAAATGGTGCAAGCTGCATCATCTGCAGCTCAACATCAGTAAGACAAAGGAGATGGTGATGGACTTTAGGAAGACTAAGCCTGCACTGCTCCCTGTTACTATTGATGGTGAGGATGTGGATGTAGTGAGGACCTACACATACCTGGATGACAGACTTGAGTGGAGCACCACTCAGAGGTTGTGTACAAGAAGGGCCAGAATCACCTCTACTTCCTGAGGAGACAGAGGCCTTTTAGAGTATGCAGGCCTCTCCCTCACATGTTCTACCAAGCCGTTGTTGCCAGTGCAAACTTCTATGTGGTAGCGTGCTGGGAAAATGGCATCAACATGTGTGATGCCAACAGGCTCAATAAACTGATTAGAAAGGCTGGCTCTGTTACAGGAGTCAAACTGGACACACTGGAGGCTGTGGTAGAATAAAGGACCCTACGTAAAATCCTGGCAATTCTGGACAATGTTTCTTATCCTCTGCATGCCACTTTGACTGAACAGAAGAGCACTTTTAGTAATAGAGTAAGACAACTGTGTTGCTCTAAAGTGTACTATTATGAGGTCATTCTTGCCCTCAGCCACTAGGCTCTATAATGAGTCAAACTATAGCCAGGGAAGTGATGCCCCCCCCCCCCCCCCCGTTAGACTGTTTGCGGTAACTTATTTTTTATTCTTTCTTACTTCTCTTCTAATATGTGTATATCTGTGCAATGTAATGCTACTGTGACACTATAATTTCCTTTGAGATCAATAAAGTATCTATCTATATTGAACAAATCACCCACATGAATCCAAGCAGAATATTCTTCAGCGAATGGTTCACTGTCTGACATCTCATTGCTTTTCCACCATCTAAAATGTACAATTTGGGAATGTGATGAAATACTCTCCAATTCCTTTGATGAGTGCAACACCAGCGACACTCACAGCATCCAATGTAGGACAACTAATTGGCAACCTCCCTATCTCCTTAAAGTCATCCACTCCACCCCCACCCCTGCCCCTGCCAGTGCAGCGTGGCTCCAGTGGGTAACTGCACCACAACACACTGCAATTACTCTCCTACATTCCAAATTACCATCTACAAGGACAAGAGCACTGGCCTGTGGGGATGCTACCAGTTCCTGAGTTTCTCTTTGCCTGGTCAAGCAGCAGTCTCAAATACTGTATACTACAATTTCTTCATGATTACTGAGCCTGAATGCTGAAAACCTTCAGCCATGTGAACCATATACAACTACTGTAAATACTACAGTCATTGTCTGAGTGTAGCTTTTCATTGATTCTATTGTATTTCTTTGTTCTACTGTGAATGTCTGCAAGAAAATGAATCTCAGGATAGTATATGGTGACATATACACACACTAATAATAGATAGTATATGGTGACATATACACACTGATAGTAGATAGTATATGGTGACATATACACACACTGATAATAGATAGTATATGGTGACATATACACACTGATAGTAGATAGTATATGGTGACATATACACACACTGATAATAGATAGTATATGGTGACGTATACACACTGATAGTAGATAGTATATGGTGACATAGACATACACTGATGATAGATTTACTTTTTTGATGCATACTCAAAGTAACTTTCTACTATTTTCTCAGAGTCAATTAGGAAAGAGCACGGCATCCTTACCTGCCACACTAATGTCACAATGTGTATTCATTTCAAAAATCAGAATGTGCAAAACAAAATTATTCCATAGTGGAATAAATTGGAGCAAAGGAAATCAATATCAGAGAGCAATTATCACATTTGCAGAGCAGATGTCATCATTTTTTTCTGCTTTCATGATTTTACATGAATTTGCCAGACTCAGTAAAAATCATTGTCCTGACTAATCTGCAAATGCGGGACCAATGGTTTCTCTACTTGAATTATATCTACTGGAGCGATTGCTTCCTAGAAGACCTTAATGTAGACTGGATTCAGTAGAGACAACCATTCAGTAATTGGACACTTCATGAATGATGGGTTGTCCTTTCCATCACAAGATGGTTGATTCTCCTGGCTGTCACAGCAGTTGGATATCAAATGCTTCCTTTCACAGTACATGTGGAGGGCAAGCAACTCTTCCAAGGTAAACCACTCATGACAGTGATTCCTAGGCTGGGGACTGATTTGTTAAAATATAGTGAGTCAGTCATGCACAGATGAGATCTGACATCCATGCTGAGGCTTAAAAATATAATTTAACTGTTCAAGAATACTATAGACTTTGAGAAATATAGGTCAAAAGTAGTAATCAGTCTTAACATTTATCATACATTTAATTGCTGTGAATATTTAAAATCCTGAATACAGTTTTGCAGAATAATTTCCATCCATTAATACTGAAGAACCATAATTAGGCTGTTTGATTGAAAAGTAGTTTCATGATGAGCACTCAGGCATGCTGAGCTTTCAGTATAATGAGCTAGTCTCAATTCACCCAGATTAAAATTCAAGATTGTTAACTTTCCGCCCATTCATTTATGTGTTTTTCAAAAAATAACCTTGCCTTGGCCACATCTATGAAGAGATAAAATTGATAAGATCCTTTTAAGAGTTGAAGTACGAGAAACTCTGAGATACCATTTACCACTTAGAGCAGGGGTCCCACGAACCCCTTGTTTAATGCTATCGGTTCATGGCATAAAAAAGTTGGGAACCCCTGACTTAGAGTCATAGAGTAATACAGTAGAGAAACTTCAGCCCAATTTGTCCATGCTGAACGTGGTGCCCCATTCACCCACATTGAGTTCAATGGGGCACCAGGGGGAGGGAGGGGGGAGCAGCAAAGTGTTGTTCTGTACGACATTCTATGTTAAATCTTCTAACAGGAGAAGTTAATGGCACAAGTTAAAAAGGAGCAAGCAAATTTTCTGGGTGACTATCTACTCCTGAACCAAAGGACTGAAATAAATTAGATGATTATTTATCTCACTGCTACTCTGTGTAGAGATCCTGATATACCCTTTGGACTACAACACCAGACAAACACTGACTGTCAATAACCTGTAATAGTGGAAGTGAGGGCCATCAGTTAAAACATTCTCACTTGCAGAAAAGAACACTGTTGCAAGGACAAAGCTGAGGACGAACCCAAGTGCAGGACACAGGCGCGGAGGCAGAGTCCTGAGGCGTTAGCACCGCTGCGAACGGGGAACCAGTATCCAGGGGAATCTTTACACGGAGACAAGGTTTATGTAGAGTATCCAGGAAATGATGCGGAGCTTAGAACTGACAGTCCCAAGGAATCAGGAAACGAGGTTTACTCACACTAGAGTCGACCAACAAACTGGCAAAGTATGGCTGTGTCACCGGAGTTTTATCCTATGTTCACTAATGGGAACCAGGTATGCTGTAATTAGTGAAACTGGGAATGACTGGAAATCAGATGAGAGGATTAAGGCCCAATTAAGGAGGTAATAGAAATATGGGGAATGGCCAGATGGGACCATGACAATACCCGCCCCCCCCCAATGGGAGTGTCCAGGCAATCCTCCAGGCTTGTCCGGATGGTCCCGGTGGAAGTCTTGGATGAGGGAAGGGTCCAGGATGAAGGAGCAGGGAACCCAGGAATGCTCCTCTGGGCCGTACCCTTCCCAGTCGACCAGGTATTGGAGGCTCCTGCCTGACGGCGCGCATCTAGTAGCCGCTAGACGGTGTAGGCCGGATGGTTGTCGATGATCCGGGCGGGTGGAGGGGTTTCGGTCGGAGGACACAAGGGACTGATGGAAAGTGGTTTTAATTGGGAAACATGAAAAGTAGGGTGGATGTGCATAGATCTTGGTAGCTTAAGTCGGACTGCTGTGGGGTTGATGATACTTTCGACCTTGAAAGGTCCCAGGAAGCGAGGGGCAAGTTTCTTAGGCTTGTTTTTGAGAGGGATGTCTTTGGATGAAAGCCACACCATCTGCCCAAGATGATACTCAGACGCAGGAGTCCGGTGTTGATCGGCAATCCTCCTATTGCAATCGGCTGATCTCAGCAGGTCCGTGTGTGGTCCTCCCAAATCTTGCGGCACCGATCGATATGGGCCTGAATGGACGGCACCACAATCTCCTCTTCTTGCGCGGGGAATAGCGGGGATGGATACCCAAGGGAGCACTAGAAGGGAGACCTTCCAATGGCAGTACTAACCGGAGAGTTGTGGGCATTCTCAACCCATGCAAGGTGGTCACTCCAGGTAGATGGGTTGTTGGTTGTTATGCAACGTAGCACCACCTCCAAATCCTGGTTGACCTGTTCCGTTTGCCCGTTCGTCTGTGAGTGGAAGCCAGATGACAGGCTGACCGAGGCACCCAAGGCTTGACAGAAGGCCTTCCATACCTGCGAGATGAATTGGGGACTTCGATCGGAGATGATGTCCACGGGGATTCCGTAGAGGCGGAAGACGTGGTGGATGAGAAGGTCTGTAATTTCCTGAGCAGAAGGGAGTTTAGGGAGGGCTACAAAGTGTGCCATCTTGGAGAACTGGTCTACCACAGTGAGTACGGTGGTGCTTCTGTGTAAAGGGGGTAGACTGGTGACGAAATCTAGGGCAATGTGAGACCAAGGACGACCAGGGACAGGTAGGGGACGAAGTAAACCCACATGTGGCCGATGGGAGGCTTTTCCACGGGCACAGATGGAATATGCAGAGACATAGGAACGGGTATCCACCTCCATGGAAGGCCACTAAAAGTGTCTTTTCGGGAGAGCCAGGGTCCGATCACTCCCGGGGTGGCAGGCAAACCGAGATGTGTGCCCCCACTGGAAAACCTGAGATCTGACGGAATCAGGCACAAACAGGCGATCGGCGGGTCCATTGCCAGGGTTGGGGTCATCCCGTTGGGCTTCCTTTATTGTGGACAATCTCCCAAGTGAGGGTTGCCACCACACAGGACAGTGGGAGGATAGTCTCTGGGCTGGAAGTGTCCTCCTTGGAGTCGTATTGGCGGGAGAGCGCATCCGGCTTCCCATTCCGGGACCCTGGATGGTACATGAGGGAAAACTTGAGCCATCCAAAAAATAATGCCCAATGGGCCTGGTGGGAGCTCAAACGTTTGGCGGTCTGAATATATCCCAGGTTCTTATGATCAGTCCAAACAATAAATGGGTATTCCGCCCCCTCCAGCCAGTGCCTCCACTCCTCCAATGCTAGCTTGACTGCCGCGCCAGTAGTTCCCAATTCCCCACGTCGTAATTCCACTCAGCGGGGGACAGTCAACAAGAAAAGCAGGCACAGGGATGAAGCTTTTCATCCGGACTTGAACATTGGGACAGGACTGCTCCTACCTCGGAGTCGGAGGCGTCAACCTCAACAATGAATTGACGGGAGGGGTTCGGTTGGACCAGGTTGGGAGAGGTTGTGAACCGCCTCTTCAGGGCAGTGAATGCCAAATCAGCCTCGGAGTCCCAACAAAAAGGTGTGGTAGGCGAGGTAAGTCGGGTAAAGGGCGCCACCACCCAACTGTAATCCCTGATAAATTGGAGATAAAAGTTTGCAAACCCCAAAAAACGCTGAAGTTGCTTGCGGGTTGTGGGTCTGGGCCATTCTTCCACCGTCCGGATCTTCTCAGGATCTGCCCTCACCTGCCCGCTCTCGATGATGTAGCCCAGGAAGCTGGCCAAAGGGATGTGGAACTCACATTTCTCCACCTTCACAAATACCTTGTTCTCCCACAGTCTCTGGAGGACTAGATGGACATGGTGAATGTGTTTCTGGGGGCTGCTAGAAAATATTAAGATATCATCTAGGTAGGCAAACAGGAAGTGATTTATAATGTCCCTCAGTACATCATTGATGAGGGCTTGAAAAACGGCGGGGGCATTGGTGAGGCCAAACGGCATGACCAAGTATTCGAGGTGGCCCAAAGGTGTATTAAAGGCTGACTTCCACTCGTCTCCATCCCTCATCCTGACTAGATGGTAGGCACTATGAAGGTCTAACTTCGAGAAGATGGTGGCTCCGGTAAGTGGTTTAAATGCCGAGTTAATGAGGGGTAGTGGGTACTTATTTTTAACTGTTATATTGTTTAGGCCTCGGTAATCAATACAGGGATGAAGCGACCCATCCTTCTCTACAAAGAAGAAACCGGTGCCCACCAGGGAGGATGAAGGTCGAATAATGCCCGCCGCAAGGGACTCACTGATGTATTTCTCCATGGCCTCTCTCTCCGGTCGGGATAAGTTATAAAGACAACGGTGGGTAACGAGGCCCCGGGGAGAAGGTCGATAGCGCAATCGTACGGGTGGTGCGGAGGCAGGGAAAGAGCTCATTGTTTGCTGAATACCTGTCCCAGGTCATGGTATTCTGCGGGGACTCCACCACCCAGGCCATGCTCTTTTCTTACTGCTGCCATCAGGTAGAAGGTACAAGAGTCTCAGGATCTGCACCACCAGGTTCAGGAACAGCCTCAACCATCAGGCTTTTGAACAAAAGGGAATAACTACACTCATTTAAGAACTCTGTTATATTGTTATTTCATGTTATTTATTTATATTTGCATTTGCACAGTTTGTTTATGGTTAACAGTTCCCGATGTTTACAGTTTAGTTGCTGTTCTATAACTTTGCTAAGTTTGCCCACAGCAAAATGATCTCAGGGTTGTATGTGGTGAAATGTACGTAGTCTGGTAATAAATTTGACTTTGATGTTAGCACGACAACAGCTAAGAAGGGGCATAGTTTAGCTGATGGTCACAATGTTCTCAGATCTCAGAGGCTACCTGTGTGGAGTTTGCAGGTTTTCCCTGTGATTACATGGGTTTCCCGAGGTGCTGTGGTTCCCTCTCACATTCCTAAACTGTGCAAGTTGGAAGGTTAGTTCGGAACTGCGGCAGTTTCCTGGCCCCAGTCACAATTCCTTCATAGTCTGCCAGAATTGCCAGTTCCACATGAGCTTCGCCACAAACCACACTCCGTCGCAAGAAAAAGAACATCTGCAGGCATTCCGACCTCTGCAAGAGACTGGCAGCTGTTGGTGGACCTCGAAGGGCAGCTGAAGTTCCCCAATCATATCGCAGCCACCACCCTGCGACCAGACATTGTCCTAGCGTCTGACTCTACTAAGCAAGTGGTGCTGCTGGAGCTGACAGTCCCATGGGAAGATAGCTTGGAGGAGGCCTTTGAAAGGAAGCTCTCCAAGAACGCAGGACTGGTCAGCAACTGTCAGCAGGCTGGATGGAGAGCGAGGTGTCTCCCAGTGGAGGTTGGTTGTAGGGGATTCGTAGCCCGTTCTTTAGTTAGAGCCTTCAGCATTTTGGGCATCGAGGGAGAGAGGAAGAGGAGAGCCATCGATGCGGCAGAGAAGACCTCAAGATGGCCGTGGCTCAAAAGAGGGGAGCCATGGAGTCATAAGTAGCTAGCCATCTAGACACAAGCTGGGGTCTGATCAGCCCCGGCTGGGTCACCTGGAGGAGGATGTATGATGTTGAAAGACCTGAAACACCCGATGATTCCAGGAACATCACTGAAGATGTGTCCAGAAGCATCAGTAGATGTATGTACACAGCTGGTGATCGACTGCTGCTAGATTTCAATACACAAGAGATCACATGGGCAGGAGGAACTGAGTTGAAGTCATGTTGCCACTGACTGGAATAAAGCACCACTGCAGAGCCTTGCAGTACTCAGCAGTGCAAAGGCTCACAGTGGTCTCCATACAGCCCTGGATCTATGAGTGAGACAGCATATAAGAGCGTGTTCCTATGTCATGTCTCGTCTTTCCACTACTCACCTTCCACTTACCCGAAAAGCCATAGGTCAGCATAGAAACAAGCCTTTCAGCACCAAGTCAGAAATAACCAACAAACACCATTTACACTAACCCTGCACTAATCTCTTTGTGTTCTCATCAACTCACCCCAGGTTCTACCACACACCTAAACTTTAGGAAAAATTTACAGTCACCAATTAACCTTCCAACATGCAACACACATCAAAGTTGCTGGTGAACGCAGCAGGCCAGGCAGCATCTATAGGAAGAGGCGCAGTCGACGTTTCAGGCCGAGACCCTTCGTCAGGACTAACTTTCCAACATGCATGTCTTTGGGACATGGAAGAATATAAGAGCACCCTGAGAAATCCATGTAACCACAAGCAAAGCGGACAAACTCCACACAGAAGGCATCTCAGGTCAGGTTATATATATCTGCATTTGTACAGATTGTTGTCTTCAGCACTCTAGTTGATCTTTTATTGATCCTGGTATAGCTGCCATTCCATAGAGTATGCCCACAGGAAAATGAATCTCAGGTTTATATAATGTAACCTACAGTACATGTCCTTCGATAATAAAACTTACTTTGAACTTTGAACGTTGGATTGACCCTGCATCACTGGAGCTGTGAGTCAGAAATTCTACCCCATACAGTAATATATTGTCATCTAAATCTAATCTGTTTAATTAGAGGAACACCAATTGCTTCAATAACACTGGACAACAAATTTTTCGAAAGTCTTGCTTCCTCTGAAATTTTTTATGTATGTGATAGACCATTTGAAGCAGAATACAAATATAATTTCAGACTACTTGTATCACATAGGGAATTTGGAGAAACAAGAAATCAACTTTCATTGAATATAATGTGTTTAATTGCACAACGGTGCTAACACTTTGCAATAGTTTAACAAAGCTAAAAATGTTTTGTTGATGAATTTCATTTGTACTCAGTGTCTGAGGCTTCTCGCTTAAGTGTCCAACAATAATCAGCCAGCATTGATGGATTCCAGTTGCCCTGGAAATGGTTTCCATGACCGCAATGTCATAGAACATAGAATAGTACAGCACATTACAGGCCCTACGGCCCACAATATTGTGCCGACCCTCAAACCCTGCCTCCCATATAACCCCCATCTTAAATTCCTCCACATACCTGTCTAGTAGTCTCCTAAGCTTCACGAGTGTATCTGCCTCCACCACTGACTCAGGCAGTAGATGTTCTGGTGAAAGCTTTCACCATGCTCATCGAAGGAGATTGAAGCATTGAAGCGTGCGCAGAGGGCAGGCACCAGCTGCCTGCCTTTTGATTGGTTGCTCTGTACTGGAGAGGGGAGAGGCTGCCGCTGTGCCCGGATCTAACAGTTCCTTCAGAAATGTTCCTGAAAGCCTTCTTAAACATGGTTCTAGTAAAGGTACTGTTACAGTATGTTGGGTAGCAATTTTCAGGACTTGGACCCAACAATGAAGAAAGATTCATGATATGTGTCCCAAGTCAAGTTAGAATGGAGAAGGACTCAAAGGTGATGGCATTCCCATCTGCCTGCTGTCCTTGTGGTAGAGAAAAGGGCTGGAGGTGCATTTTGTCACTGTAGTCACTAGTGCGGCACTTTGTAAGGGATGAATGTTCAGAATAATGGCCGAAGTACCATTCAGGAGTGCTACTTTGTCCTGAAAGATGTTAAAGTTCAAGAGTTACCGGAGTGTATTATATCATACCTCATGGCCTGTGCTGTAAATGGTAGTGAGGCTTTGGGGTGTCAGGATGTGGTCACCCACTGTAGGATATTCATCATCTGATCAGTTCTTATAGCTGTGGTACTTATGTAACTGATCCCATTCAGCTTCTGATTAATGGTGACTTTAGAAGATTGATGGTGGAGAACTTTGCAATGAAAATGCCATTGAATATCAATGTTTGGTAAGTACACTTTCTTGTTTGTAATGGTTGTTGTCAAGCATTTCTTTTATTATCAATGTTATTTATCTCTTAACAATTCATGACTAAATGTTGTCTAGGTCTTGCTGCAAGCAGGTATGGGCTGCTTCACTTACTGAGGAGTTGTAAGTAGAATTAAACATTGTGCAATCATCAAAAAACAATTCCCATTTCTAACCAAACGTGAAACGGAGACACCTCTTTTTCCCTTATTAGGGAGAGAGAGAGAGCCTGTGATATGTCGAATTACCGGGTGAACGAGTAGTCTTTGGTGTACTGCAAGTCTGTGTCTTTATTGATGCTTTGCTGCACGCTTGAGTGCTCGGTGGGGGGGGGGCACTGATGCTAATTTTGCTGGTGGGGGGGATCGTCACTTTGCTGCTGCTTATGCGTGGGAAGGGGAAGCTGGGGGGTGGCTTTGGGGTTCTAACCTTTAACTGTCATTCTTGTGGATGGTTGTGAAGAAAAAGAATTTCAGGATGTATATTGTAAATATTTCTCTGACATTAAATGTACCTTTGAAACCTTTGAACATTACTGATGAATCAGCTGAAGATGATTAATCCTCAGACACTGCCTTGCGAGCTCCTGTGAAGTCCTGGAGCAGGGCTGACCGACTAATCACCAGAACCATTTTCCCTTGTGTGAGATTATGACTCCAACCCTTTAAGTATTTTCCTCTTGCTGCACACTGACTTACGTTTTACTAGGACTCCTTGATACCACATTGGGTCAAGGACAGTCACACTCACTTCATCTGGAATTCAACTTTTTGGTCCATGTTTGGATGAAGGCTAAATTAGCTTAGAGGTGAACATTCCTGGTGAAAACTCTGGTTTCTTCTGTGTGTTCCAGTTTCCTCCCACATTCCAAAGACATATGTCTCAGCAGGTTAATTGGGTGGTGCAGGCTCGCGGACTAGAAGGGCCTGTTACTGTGCTGTTTCTCTACATAAGATAACAAACTAAAATGAGTGTTGGTAAGGAGGTTATTGTTGAGTACGTGCCACTTGATAGCACTACCAAAGACACCTTGCATTGTTTTGCTGATGATTCAAGTCAGCTAATTAGGCAAATTATATTTCCCCTTTGTTTTGTGAACAGGGCATTTTGCCACATGGTAGAGTAGATGCCAGAGACCTCACTGGCCTGAGCAGCTTGTTCAGTACTGCAGCTTGCTTTGGAGGGCAGATCATCAGTAACGACAGCTAGAATAGTGCCCAGTCCCATGGCCTTTACTATATCTCTGCTACTTCCTGATATCACATCCTTGCATTTATGATATCTCGTTTTGGTCTCCCCACAAAGAAGAACACATGTTCTATCCTCACTATTGGATCGATCCTTCCATCCAATGTCACGTTTACCCTGCTAGTATCTCTAGATCCTACCTGTTCAGTTTCATCCACTTACTATCATTGCCTGTGCTCCTCTTCCTATTCTAACTTTATTACATTATTCATGTCCTTAAGAGTATTATTTTTTCTTATACTTGCCAATAATCTTACTTTCTATTTCCTTTTCACTTTCTTTTCCCTTCTGTTCCTGGCAATTCTTGTCTGTACTTTTGGTGTCGTTTCAGTTTTACCTCTATGACTTTATTTATCCATGACGTTTCATTATGGACTACATCTAATCGTTTAGCATGGCGCATTTATCCTAAACCTTACCAATTCTTTCTATCAAATATGTTTCATAACAACAGCTGTATTTTGTTAAATCGTGCAATAAATTCAGGAGTATTCAGGTCTCCAGATGGATGCATGTATAAGACAGGCAAAACCAATAAAAGGTCTTAGCTTTAATATGATAATTCTCCCTCGGTTATTTTGTACTGACAGTTAATTTTTCAAGTGCCATTGCACTGTGAAAGTAATTAAAGATTAAAAATTCTCTTAAGTATTACGGAGTACAAAGCTAGATGACTCTGAAAACTTGATAGGTACATGCTGACTTATAAATGGGTGCCTGTAAAGCCCTATAATTAAAATGTAGAATTTAAAGGTTTAGATATAGGTTTGAAGTACGGAACAACCTTATATAATCAACACACATCAAAGTTGCTGGTGAACGCAGCAGGCCAGGCAGCATCTATAGGAAGAGGCGCAGTCGACGTTTCAGGCCGAGACCCTTCGTCAGGACTAACTGAAGGAAGAGTGAGTAAGGGATTTGAAAGCTGGAGGGGGAGGGGGAGATGCAAAATGATAGGAGAAGACAGGAGGGGGAGGGATGGAGCCGAGAGCTGGACAGGTGATAGGCAAAAGGGGATACAAGAGGATCATGGGACAGGAGGTCCAGGAAGAAAGACAAGGGGGGGGGACCCAGAAGATGGGCAAGAGGTATATTCAGAGGGACAGAGGGAGAAAAAGGAGAGTGAGAGAAAGAATGTGTGTATAAAAATAAGTAACAGATGGGGTACGAGGGGGAGGTGGGGCATTAGCGGAAGTTAGAGAAGTCAATGTTCATGCCATCAGGTTGGAGGCTACCCAGACGGAATATAAGGTGTTGTTCCTCCAACCTGAGTGTGGCTTCATCTTTACAGTAGAGGAGGCCGTGGATAGACATGTTAGAATGGGAATGGGATGTGGAATTAAAATGTGTGGCCACTGGGAGATCCTGCTTTCTCTGGCGGACAGAGCGTAGATGTTCAGCAAAGCGGTCTCCCAGTCTGCGTCGGGTCTCGCCAATATATAAAAGGCCACATCGGGAGCACCGGACGCAGTATATCACCCCAGCCGACTCACAGGTGAAGTGTTGCCTCACCTGGAAGGACTGTTTGGGACCCTGAATGGTGGTAAGGGAGGAAGTGTAAGGGCATGTGTAGCACTTGTTCCGCTTACACGGATAAGTGCCAGGAGGGAGATCAGTGGGGAGGGATGGGGGAGACAAATGGACAAGGGAGTCACGTAGGGAGCGATCCCTGCGGAATGCAGAGAGAGGGGGGGAGGGAAAGATGTGCTTAGTGGTGGGATCCCGTTGGAGGTGGCGGAATTTACGGAGAATAATATGTTGGACCCGGAGGCTGGTGGGGTGGTAGGTGAGGACCAGGAGAACCCTATTCCTAGTGGGGTGGCGGGAGGATGGAGTGAGAGCAGATGTACGTGAAATGGGAGAGATGCGTTTAAGTGCAGAGTTGATAGTGGAGGAAGGGAAGCCCCTTTCTTTAAAAAAGGAAGACATCTCCCTCATCCTAGAATGAAAAGCCTCATCCTGAGAGCAGATGCGGCGGAGACGGAGGAATTGCGAGAAGGGGATGGCGTTTTTGCAAGAGACAGGGTGAGAAGAGGAATAGTCCAGATAGCTGTGAGAGTCAGTAGGCTTATAGTAGACACCAGTGGATAAGCTGTCTCCAGAACCCCATCTGTTACTTATTTTTATACACACATTCTTTCTCTCACTCTCTTTTTTCTCCCTCTGTCCCTCTGAATATACCCCTTGCCCATCCTCTGGGTCCCCTCCCCCCTCCTTGTCTTTCTTCCCGGACCTCCTGTCCCATGATCCTCTCGTATCCCTTTTGCCTATCACCTGTCCAGCTCTTGGCTCCATCCCTCCCCCTCCTGTCTTCTCCTATCATTTCGGATCTCCCCCTCCCCCTCCAACTTTCAGATCCCTTACTCACTCTTCCTTCAGTTTGTCCTGACGAAGGATCTTGGCCTGAAACGTCGACTGCACCTCTTCCTAGAGATGCTGCCTGGCCTGATGCGTTCACCAGCAACTTTTATGTGTGTTGCTTGAATTTCCAGCATCTGCAGAATTCCTGTTGTTAACCTTATATAATCTTCAGTTTTTGCATAAATAGGGTGAAAAGAAAAATATCCCCTTGAGTAGAGATTTTAGCCCCACAAAGAGGAAGATAATGGAATAGCCAAGTTAGTGGAGGCTAATTAAAGAAATATGAATCTAATGAAAGGCAAACTGAAGGATCTCCTGCTGAACCATGGTTGATCAGCCCTGAAAGGTATAGTTTCCTTTCTATGAAATTAAAGAAGCCTGATGCTTATCAGTAATATTCTTCAAATGTTCCCAGGGATTCTTAGATTGTAAATGTTCTTCCGCAATTGTAAAATAGTAGAGTGATTAAATTCAGGGAAGTTGGAGAGTCCAGGATTAGAGGTGCAGTTATTTCAGAGAGTTACAGAGCATGTCATCACCACCCAGATTCTGTCTGGGCAGTCTCCAACTAAATGACATGAACATCAATTTCTCTGACATCTCGTCGTCTCTCCCTCTTCACTCCTTCTTTCACTACATTTGGATATGGACCAAGTGCAGAGCAAGAGATACTGAAGCAGGTCAATAGTTCACAGACTTTAATGTGAACAGAGTTAGAGGGAAAAGAAAACAATAAACTCTAGGCCAAACAGGGCCGTTAACTAAAACTCTCAAATGGAAAATGAAGACAACACTGCGGCTGAAAGGAATAACTAAATATAAAACAAGTACTGCTAGTCTTCAGAGCCAGTTGACCCAACAGTCCAATATCTCAGGTAAGGCCAAATGCAAGCATGCAGTGAAGCGTTGCTGTGCTGTGTCCAAGTCTCGACAAACACTACGACGGAAGGAATAGAATTAAATACCATCACAATGAAATAATAAATAGCTGACACATGCATATTCACAAGCGCAATAAATAGCTGACACGTGCATATTCACAAGCGCAATTGCTGTACCTGCTGCGCTGCCAGATCCATGGTTGCAACACCTTCCTTCTTTTTCTATTACCCATCTTGGTTACCTTCTTATCCCTTCTCTTCTTCTCACCTGCCCATCCCATCCCTCTGGGTCATCTCCTGTTTCTCTCTCTTCCATAATCTACTGTCCTCTCCAGTGAGATTCCTCCTTTTTCAGCTCTTTATGCTTTCTACCTATTGCTTCCCAGCTTTCTACTTCATTCCCCCCACCTACCACCTTCCTCCTTACTTGGCGTCACCCTACCACTTGCCACTTTGTGTTCCTTCCTCTCTCCCACCTTCTTATTCTGGTTTCTGTCTTTTCTCTTCCAGTCCTGATGAAGGAATTCAACCTGAAGTATCAGCTGTTTATTCCCTTCCATAGGTGATGCCTAACTTGCTGAGTTCCTCCAGCATTATGTGTCTGTTGCACAAGATTTCCAGTATCTGCAGAACCTCTTGTGTTTAAGAGAGAACCAATGTTCCTACTAATTTGTAATAACCAGTGCGTGCAAAAATCTTGTGCTGTGCAATTTTTTTGCCCAGAGGCAACATATGCACACTGAATTTTATATGTAGAGGCATTCATTTTAACAGGTAGCAAAACCTGTTAAAGTCAGTAAGAACCTTGATCTCCTCTGGGTTTGATCGTTCTCGCTCTAGTTCATCTGTACTCCCACAAAACATACTTAGCATGCCTGTAGTGGGTAATGAAGGATTTTCTCACACTGTCCATATGTGATTTGCATGCTAAATTATGCTTTAAAAAGTCAAGTTTCCAAATATCACTTCACTTCTTCCCACTTGCAAATTCTCCGATCACAAACGAGAAAACCTGCAGATGCTGGAAATCCACGGGGGCTGGGGAGCTTTGGGGTTCTAATATTTAACCGTCATTCATTCTTTGGGGGCAGTCCTCTGTTTTTGTGGATGGTTGCAAAGAAAAAGTATTTCAAGATGTATATTGTATACATTTCTCTGACATTAAATGTACCTTTGAAACCTTTGAAAGCTAGATGAGAAATATACAAGAGTAGTCAAACCTGGAGATAACATTAACATAGAGGAAGCAACATTTCTCAGGATTTGACAGACTATATCCAAGGTTCAAAGATAGGATTCTTAGATACATTGATCATAATTAAGCAAATTTCTCTGGTTCCTAGAACATTCTTAATAGATTTTACAAAAATGTTACTTAAGTAGATGGGGATTGAGGTTCTCATTTATATGCAATCAAGTGCGGGAAAATAGGCTTTGTTATTATTGACTTGGGTATTACAGGGACAGAACTGGCAAGATCATTTGTGGGGTAGTGTACTTTGCTGGTTTTGGTCCAGTTATCAAGGTCTGGATGTATTTATCCGACAAGCAGTATAAAAATCGCTAAATTGATTCTTCAGATGAAAGGATTATCCCATGCAGAGAGAGTCTGCTAGATGATCTTCGGCTCACTGGAGTTCTGCAGAGAGAAAAAAAAAGTGGCTTCCTTGAGACTATATCAAGATTTGAAACGGCATTTGCAGCTTCATTGCCAACTCCAAGCATTGTTATTCTGCAAACAAGAGGAATTCTGCAGATGCTGGAAATTCAAGCAACACACATCAAAGTTGCTGGTGAACGCAGCAGGTCAGGCAGCATCTCTAGGAAGAGATACAGTCGACGAAGGGTCCCGGCCTGAAACGTCGACTGTACCTCTTCCTAGGGCTGCTGCCTGACCTGCTGCGTTCACCAGCAACTTTGATGATTGTTATTCTGCATCTGAGTATTGTGATTAACTCTGGATTCCTGACTTTGGGAAGGATGTGAATATCACAGAGGAAGTGCAAACAACATTAAACAAAGCAATTCAAAGGTTGAGAAATTATTTGCAGAGTTTGGAAAAGCTGGGGTTGGATTATTCTCTTTTGAGCAAACAAGGTTAAGTAGAGATTTAATTAAGTAGCTGCCAGACCAGAATTAAAAGAGCTTTCAGTAGGAAATCAGGTAGATTCCTAAATCTTTCCCAATTTCACCTATTGCAAGCTTACCAGGAAGACTGGGGAATGGGATTTATGAGAGGCCATTTCAAAGAGCTGGCAAGGTTAAAATGGGCCAGTGGCCTCCTCTGCATTTTATCAGCCAGTGACTTAAAGCATCATCGGAGACTATCTTAAGCTTCTTTCTGTTAATTGCTTCTTGAAATGAATTTCTGTTGCCATAGTGTGTAAGGGAGATGAGCGAATACTAATGGTCTGTGTCTACTGGGATTCTCAGCATTCTATATCAACCAAGTTATGGATCATTTATAAAAGAGAGGCAGACTCATAAGAGACAGATTTTATAAAATGCTGGTAATTGGGCTGTATCTCTCATTGCTAAATGATTAAAAAATAAATAGTGTCACAAATGATTGATCTCTTTGTCAATATAATGCATGGGCAAGGAGGAAAAGAGGTGGAAATTTATGTTCCCTGACAGGAAGGTGTTATTGGGAAAGATTTAGGAATTTTCTTGGTGCGGATGAAACTATTTCCATGCTGTGAATAACTACCCTGGACCTATCACCTCCCGACCGTCTTTGAACTCCCCACTTTTCTCTGCTCAGCCAAACATCCATATCACTGTGGTACGACGGGACTTTGTGAGGAGTACAGTTGCTTTCTTTAACTGTTGGTGGTGGGTGTTCCTTCCTGATGCTGACTGAAAGAGTACAGAAAAAATTCACAAGGATGTTGCCAGGTCCTGAGTAAAAGGGAACAGTTGAATAGAAACATAGAAACGTAGAAAATAGGTGCAGGAGTAGGCCATTCGGCCCTTCGAGCCTGCACCGCCATTCAGTACGATCATGGCTGATCATCCAACTCAGAACCCTGTACCTGCCTTCTCTCCATACCCCCGATCCCTTTAGCCACAAGGGCCATATCTAACTCCCTCTTAAATATAGCCAATGAACTGGCCTCAACTGTTTCCTGTGGCAGAGAATTCCACAGATTCACCACTCTCTGTGTGAAGAAGTTTTTCCTCATCTTGGTCTTAAAAGGCTTCCCCTTTATCCTCAAACTGTGACCCCTTGTTCTGGACTTCCCCAACATCGGAAACAATCTTCCTACATCTAGCCTGTCCAATCCCTTCAGAATTTTATACGTTTCAATAAGATCCCCCCTCAATCTTCTAAATTCCAGAGAGTATAAGCCTAGTTGATCTAGTCTTTCATCATATGAAAGTCCTGCCATCGCAGGAATCAATCTGGTGAACCTTCTTTGTACTCCTCTATGGCAAGAATGTTTTTCCTCAGATTAGGGGACCAAAACTGCACACAATACTCCAGGTGTGGTCTCACTAAGGCCTTGTACAACTGCAGTAGTACCTCCCTGCTCCTGTACTCGAATCCTCTTGCTATGAATAGGTTAGGATTTTATTCCCTGGAGCATAGGAGAATGAGGGGAGGTTTGATAGGGATATACAAAATTATGAAGGGTCCAGTTATGATTAATGTAAGCAGGCTTTTTTCCATTGGCGAGAGGTGAGATTAGAACTGGAGGTCATAAATTATAGGTGAAAGGTGAAATATTTAAGGGGAACCTCTTCACTCAGAGGCTGGTGCAAGTGTGGAATAAGCAGGTCAGTGGAAGATACGGTGGCAGCTTTGATTGCAACATTTAAGAGCAGTTTGGATAAGTACATGGATGAGAGGGGTATGGAGGGATATAGAGGGAAGATTGTTCCCAATGTTGGGGAAGTCCAGAACGAGGGGTCACAGTTTGAGGATAGAGGCGAAGCCTTTTAGGACCGAGATGAGGAAAAACTTCTTCACACAGAGAGCAGTGAATCTGTGGAATTCTCTGCCACAGGAAACAGTTGAGGCCAGTTCATTGGCTATATTTAAGAGGGAGTTAGATATAGCCCTTGTGGCTAAAGGGATCAGGAGGTATGGAGAGAAGGTAGGTACAGGGTTCTGAGTTGGATGATCAGCCATGATCGTACTGAATGGCGGTGCAGTCTCGAAAGGCCAAATGGCCTACTCCTGCACCTGTTTTCTATGTTTCTATGTTTCTATGGTCCAGGTGCAGATTGATGGGACTAGGCAGAATAACAGTTCAGTATGGACTATGTGGGCCGTTGGCCCTGTTTCAATGCTGTACAGCTCTATGACTCTATAATTCTAATGAGAGCAGCACATTGAAACAACCTGCCAACACTTTCCCAACTGCATCTAGCAAACCTCAGATATCTAAAATACTTATTGAGGAAAAACAGTAGAGGCTTAGCAACACCACTACCTGCAGATTCCCTCCAGATCACACACCACCCTGACTTAGTAATACAACACTGTTCCTTCATCATCACTGGACTTAAATCTTCAAATGATCTACACAGCAGCATTGAGCGAGTACCTACACAAAGACTGCTCATGAAGGCATTCATTTTGCCATCACCTCTCACGAGTGATCATGGAAGAACAGCAATCGCCACATCTTCAAAATGAATAAAAAGGGCAGTCTAAACAGCCAGAAATAGATTAAGTAGCTGTCCATACTACTGTATGGGAAGGGTTGTTTTTATAACAAAAGAGAAGTGTTAAGTCCCTCAGTTGAAAGCTAGCAGAAGCAGAAAGAAATAAGATACAAGAGATTCTGATGAAGCTGAAGCTCCAAAGCAACACATATACACACAAAATGCTGTCAGGCAGCTTCTATGGAAATGAATGAACAGTCAACGTTTGGGGTCAAGACCCTTTATCATGATTTTTCACCAGAAATCCAGCAGATTTTCACTTACCAATGTCATTTTAAATCTACTGGGTTTGATCGTTCTGGGCAGAGAAGGATCGCTGACTGGCACTGAGAGAAGTTTGCACAGTGCAGATGCTAACATCAGCATCAGCTGGCAGCAAGAAAAGTCCCAGGCAGCGACGTTTAGGATTTCCACATGGGGCCAAAAGCAATACGTTCAATGTTTCCTGTAACAGAGGGGTTCAGAATCAGAATCAGGTTTATTATCACTGACGTACAGTTTGTGGCTGCAGTCTAGTGCAAGACATTAAAGTTACTATAGTTACAAATGAACAAATAAACAAAAAAAAACATAAATAGTGCAATAGAGGGATAGTAAGGTAGAGTTCATGGACTATACAGAAATCTGATAGGAGAGGGGAAGAAGCTGTTTGTGAAGTGGGTCTTCAGGCTCCAATGGTTGTAATGAGAAGATGGCATGTCCTGGATGGTGAGGGTCCTCAGTGACGGATCCCACTTTCTTGAGACACCACATTTTGAAGATGTCCTCGATGATGGGGAGGCTTGTGCCCATGATGGAGCTGGCTGAGATGAGACACTGATTCAAGGGTCAATGAACACCCGGGATAAGAACATGTCACTGTCATTTGGGAATGGTTGTAGATAAATATTCAACAATAATTGTCAAAAGGCATTTGAATTGATGGTTGAAGAGAAATAAGTGAAAAGGGCCACAGAAAAAGTGTGAAGAAGGTTGTGATAACTGAACAACAGTTTAAAAAATCTAACAAAGCAACAGAGGATGAAGTGGGCTCCCTCTGCGTCTATACGTGTTCCTTCTGTTCATGCCCATCTGGCCCAGAAAGCCATTAACAGCGCCAACTATGCAAAACTACAAGGCTTCGCGGCTGAAGAGCTGTGCCTCAGTGATGAAACAAAAGCACCTCAGTAAAAGTGGAATTTTAACCCTGATTTTGTGCATTAGCAATCTACGTACTATCCTCCCAGTCCCCCTAAGGAGGATTCCTCTGCCCAGCTGTCTTCCTGATGCCTAAACTCAATCTCGTAATAGACCCTCCACAACTGTACTCAAACTAATCAACAAACACAGGCAAGGAAGCAAAGCCCTTCCCATTGCAAACATGAAGGAAATATTATATCTGATGTCTAGAAGTTTAACCATCAACCTAGAATAAAGCATCAGTGACTAACTCGCTAGTTTACCTTAAGAGGTTTAGGTTGCTTGATCAAGTCTTTGGTCCTTTATTTCCTCAGAAGTATTTTCTGGCATTTCTTGGATATTTTATTCAACTGACTTTGAGGTTAGGTTCCCGGCTGTGAATGCAGTAATTAATGCTTCTCAAAAATTTATGAGAGTAAACATTTATTGCTTTGAAAGTATTTAGGACTAAAATTTGGAATGGGTGTGGTGCTATGACGAATTCTGCCTTAGAGGCATTACTTTGTTTAGAATCTTGAGGTTTTGTTTACAGGCAAGTCATATTTCCTGATTTTGTTACTTTGAAAACTCTATTTTCCTTTCATTCACAGTCAGTGGTGTATTTGTTATTGTATAGTAAGTGGAGCACATACATGTACTAGTAAGGCAGTTAACATCCACAGGCAAATGAACAGAGTGACATTTAAGGTCAATGAATGTAATAGATTGTTAGCCTCTGATTGATAGCTCGCAAGCTTTATGTCAGAGGGCAGAACATTCAGCTCCCTAAGCTTAATGCTTTTCTTGTGCTTCCTGTTAATTGTTATTGATTGGAGTATACAATCTCTTACTTTCTGTAGAGAATGTAAACCCTTTTGACAGCATCAAAATGCAGTGCATTCCAGTAATTATTGTCAGTAATAAAGCAGGCTAAATTCTTTATGGGTTTTCCTGATGTTTCATTGGGAGCATTTGCTAACATGGTCATTAAAATAATTCAGGAATGACAAAAATACTTACCATGTACTTGTCTATATTTAAATGTAAACAATTTCTAACCCTAAGCTTCATTTTCTCTACCTTCATCAATGTGACTAAACACATTGATGAAGGTAGAGCAGTAGATGATGTGACTAAACGCAGTGATGAAGGTGGAGCAGTAGAGGTAGTGTATATGGATTTCAGCAAGGCATTTGATAAGGTATCCCATGCAAGGCTTATTGAGAAAGTAAGGAGGATTGGGATCCAAGGGGATCTTGCTTTGTGGATCCAGAACTGGCTTGCCCACAGAAGGCAAAGAGTTAGTATAGACAGGTCATATCCTGCATAGAGGTCGGTCACCAGTGGTTTGCCTCAGGGATCTGTTCTGGGACGCCCTACTATTCGTGATTTTTATAAGTGACCTGGATGAGGAAGTGGAGGGATGGGTTGGTAAATTTGCTGATGACACAAAGGTTGGGGGTGTTGTGGATAGTGTGGAGGGCTGTCAGAGGTTACAGTGGGACATCAGTAGGATGCAAAACTGAGCTGAGAAGTGGCAGATGGAGTTCAACCCAGATAAGTGTGAGGTGTTTCATTTTAGTAGGTCAAATATGATGGCAGAATTTAGTATTAATGGTAAGACTCCTGGCAGTGTGGTGGATCAGAGGGATCTTGGGGTCCAAGTCCATAGGACACTCAAAGCTGCTGCGCAGGTTGACTCTGTGATTAAGAAGGCATACGGTGCATTGGCCTTCATCAGCTGTGGGATTCAGTTTAAGAGCCAAGAGGTAATGTTGCAGCTATATAGGACTCTGGTCAGACCCCACTTGGGAGTACTGTGCTCAGTTCTGGTCGCCTCACTACAGGATAAATGTGGAAGCCATAGAAAGGGTGCAGAGGAGATTTACAAGGATGATGCCTGGATTAGGGAGCATGCCTTATGAGAAGAGGTTGAGTGAACTTGGCCCTTTCTCCTTGGAGCGATGGAGGATGAGAGGTGACCTGATAGAGGTGTACAAGATAATGGGAGGCATTGATCGTGTGGATAGTCAGAGGCTTTTCCCCAGGGCTGAAATGGCTAGCAGGAGAGGGCACAGTTTTAAGGTGCTTGGAAGTAGGTACAGAGGAGATGTCAGTGGTAAGTTTTTTATGCAGAGAGTGGTGAGTGTGTGGAATGGGCTGCCAGTGGCAGTGATGGAGGCGGAAACAATAGGGTCTTTTAAGAGACTCCTGGATAGGTACATGGAGCTTAGGAAAATAGAGGGCTATGGGTAACCCTAGGTAATTTCTAAGGTGAGTACATGTTCGGCACAGCTTTGTTGGCCGAAGGGCCTGCATTGTGCTGTAGGGTTTCTATGTTTCCATGTTTCTATTTTCCTGCTTCATTTTGACCAAAGACAACTGGCTAACATCTAGGACTGATTCTTCATCCGAATTCACATTTAAAATTTTGACTTCTGATGAAATGAAAATGCCTGTCGCAGATCTCTCATGGTCTGAATCGACGTTCCCTCCCCTCTGACGAAATTGGTCTGGAGTTTGATGTAGTAATAATGCCAAGGTTGTCGGCCCTCTCTGTTGCGATGGAGTAAAATTGACACCACTTCTTGGTGTCTGCAGATCCACAGTGAAAGGTGGAAGTGTGGAGGTTGTTGTCAATGATATGTAACCCTAACTCAAATGCAAAGGTGTAATATACTGTATAGTTTCTTTTTTAGAGTTCTCACCAAATCAGTCTACACAGGGATCACTGCCTCATCTTGATCCAAGACTCATTATCCATCATTCTTGACCTAAGATTGTGACAGGCAGTTGTAACTGGGGATGGAAAGGTTTATAAGTGCCACCATAGAGAGGGCCTATCCAGCCTGGTTCCCAGCACCAACCTGGCACCTTTAAAGACAAATGATACACATTTGTTTCACTTTCCTTCCAAGCTAAGTGATGGCAGAAGATATTACTCATAATGAAAGAGCAAGTGGCAATCAAGTAGGATTGTTTGTTCAGCATTTGAACAGGCAATATCAGGTAATTGAAGAGTTTTCCATCACACTACTGGCTTGTGCCATGTAGAGTTTACAAAGGTATTGTGTAGCCAAGCACATCATTGCAGGATATTTAGTCTTGGGCCTGTAGCTACATTTATTGTTGTTCCTCTCCATGCCTTCTGGAGTATCGGGCAGCAACCTTCTCTAGCATTTACCTGTTTTTTATGAGGCCGAGCTGCCAGCTCGATGCTCAACCCAGCATGGATGGAAAACATGCAAGGAGCCAGCCGGATTCGAACTTGGGACCACTTGCCTCGAAGTCCGGTGCCATTACACCATCAGCCGGTGATTGCATTTATTGGAACTGCTTAAAAGTTTTTTTTTAATTCAGCAAACTTTAAAACCTACCTAAAAAAAAGGACATCTTATTCAGAGCAACGCACACAAAATGCTGGAGAAACTCAGCAGGCCGAACAGCACCTATAGAAAAGAGTAAACAGGAATCAACTGTTTACTCTTTTCCATAGAGGCTGACTGGCCCGCTGAGTTCCTCCAGCATTTTGTTTGTGTTGCCTTGGATCCAGCATAAGCAGAATTTCTCATGTTTGCAAAATCTTATTCACTGGATAGGTATGTCAACACTGAAGAAAATATTTTGTGAAAGGTTGCACACAAGAAGAATGTGGAATAAACTGCACAGAGTATCAAGAATACAGGTTTCCCCCGCTATCCGAATGTAGAGCATTCCTATGAAACCGTTCGTAAGCTGAAATGGCATAAAGCGAGGAAGCAATTACTATTAATTCATATGGGAAAAATTTTTGAGCGTTCCCAGACCCAAAAAATAACCTACCAAATCATACCAAATAGCACATAAAACCTAAAATAACATTAACATATAGCAAAAGCAGGAATCATACGATAAATACACAGCCTATATAAGGTAGAAATAATGTATGTACAGTGTAGTTTCACTTAACAGAATCGGGAAGTTTGAGCCAAAATCGATTTGTTGAAAAAAATCGGCACGTACACACATGTGCACGTCATACATTCACACGTACACACACGTCACACATGCACACATACACGTATTCGCACGCTACGCATGCGCACACACCTGCCCACGCAAGGCTTCATGGTCATGGTAGTCTTTCTCGGGGTAAACTCAAGTTTAAAGCGAGCGTCTTTTTTCGTGAAAGCGAAAATCCTCTTTCGGTTAACAAAAACAGGTACTAATGTAGGTCATTCGTAAAAGCGAAATGTCGTAAAGAGAACGTTCGGAAAGCAGGGGACCCCTGTAGTTATGTTACAAGTTAAAGTAGATTTCACAAGCAGCAACAGATAAAGTGGCTTTAAGATTAGTTTGGCAACATTTGTTGTCAGTGCAAATAAATCTACAGTACAGTCATTCATCTGATCTGTAGGTCCTGGCTGTGTACCGAAGTGATCTGTTCACCACTCTGTTCAACACGCAACAAAGTTGCCTACTCTCAAAAATAATTGATTGGGTCTAAAGCACCCAAAGGCATTCTGCTGTATAATAAGGCACAGTAAAGACAAAAATCTCGACCTTAAACACTTCATGAGCACAAATGAAAAAGCAAGATGTAAATCTCTAATAGCAACCTTGCAAAGTCATTTCCCCAATATATACATGGTATCTTTGATATTATGAATATCCACAAATTCTGCATTGCAAACGTATTGGTTTCTAAAGCAATTCTACGTTTTAAACATCTAGGCCCCCTAATAGTCAACAGAAATTAGAGGCACAGATATTCAGGGAGATTGCAGAAATCTGTGGAAATTTGCTTGACATAGTAGGGGATTTTAGCTTTCCTAATATAGACTAGGTCTGCCAGAGTACTAAGGGTAGAATTTAAGTATGCTCAGAGAAGTTTCCTCAGGGAATATATAAAAGGCCCTACTAGAACAAAGGCAAAACTTGACTTACTCTTGAAAAAAATGGTGGGACAAGCAACTGAGCTATCAGTTGTGGGGGGGGGGTGTACTTTAGAACCTGTGTCCATGATTCTAAATTAGTTATGGAAAGAGACCACAACTTAAAGATCTAAATTTGGACAAGGCAAATTTCAAAGTTCAGTATAAATACAGTATTGAACAGAAATTTGCAAAAGTTGATTGGAGTGGGCTGTTTGCTGGCAAAGAGATACCTGGCAAATGGGAGGATTTTAGAAGTGAAATAGCAAGAGTTCAAGGTCTGGATATTCTTGTTAAAGTGAAGGGAAATGCTGGCAGGGTTAGGGAACTGTGGATGATGAGGGATATTGAGGCTCTGGTCAGGAAAAAGAAGGAGGCATGGTGCAGGTACAGGTGGGATCAAGTCAATCTCTGGAGAAGAGGGGAATGCAGGAGGATACTTAGAAAGGAAATCAGAAGCCCAATGGAGGGGGGTGGGGGGAGGGTGGCAGAGATAGCTTTGGCAGAGAAGATTGAGGAAAATCCAAAGAGATTTTTTAAGTACATTAATGGAAAAGGGGTAATTAAAGACAAAATAGGGCCCCTAAAAGACCAAAGTGAACAACCTTCCGAGCAGCTATAGAAGATAAGCAAGGTATACAAGAATATATTTCCCCTGTTATTTTACCATGGAGAAAGGCATAAGGACTTCAGAATTTGAGATAGTTAATGAGGATGTCTTGAGGATAGTTCACATTACAGCAGAGGAGGTGTTGAATGTCTTAAAATGTATGAAGACGCATAAATTTCCAGGCCTGATCAGGTATATCCAACAGCATGGGAAGTGAAAGAAGAATTTGCAGGAGACCTGGATAAGATAATATTTATTTATTGAGATACATAACAGAATAAGGATCAAGAAGTAAAATACATGGTTCCTTGAAAGTGGCCTTAGACACCAGGTAAGGTCATTTGATTCCAAACAATTGATTTATTGATCATTAAGAATGTCAATGGTTCAATGGTGCAATTTAGAGAATGTATACAGTATACGATCTGAAATCCTTTCTTTTCACAGACATCTGTGAAACAGAAGGAAAACCCCAAAGAACAAATGACAGAAAAATGTTAGGACGTCAAAGCCTGCCTCCTCCCTTACACACACAAGCAGCAGCGAATGCATCAATCAACCCTCCCCTCTTCCCTACCCGCACTTGTTCCAGTCTCCCGCCATCCCCCATGCAGGGAATAGCAAAGTCCCCAGAGACCATAATCTAGGGTCCATCGAAATAACTACTGTCCATCCAACCCTTCCACATCTCAGACAGCTCTCGTTACATGCACGTCCAGTTCAACTCTTTGAGTGTTATACAGAAAGTTTGAAGTTAATAACTCATCTCCTTCTACCTTAGGCCACGAACTTAACTTATCAATCACCCCTGCTGTGGACCACTTTCTGGAGGTCCAAGACGCTGATTTCTACAAAGAAGGGATCCGTATGCTCCACGACCATTGGACTATTTGTGTAAATGTAGGAGGAGACTATGTTGAAAAATAAATGTGCTAGATTTTCTAAAATTGACGCCTTCTACCTTAAGCCATGAACTTATCAATCACCCCTCGTAAGTATTGAAGAGAGCTGGGAAATGAGTGTTCATTACAGGAAGAAATGTCAACCACACTCTGACTGATCCAAAACTGTTTTCAGATCTACATATCACATTTTACTCATTTCCCACGAGGGAAGTATTAAGTATTACTTGTCCAGTGCCACCTACAGATGAAGGGAAGGCAAAATATTATAAAGCCTTAGGACAAATGTGGCCAAGAAAGAGGCGCTAAATTACACTGAATAATAGTTTTCTAAACACTGATCTCAAACAAGCAGGTCTTGCAGCAAAAGGTACAGAGATTGCATTGTTACACTACAAAGAAATTAGATAACTCAAGTACTAGTAACCTACATTGAAAAATATAATAAAATGAAGTAGCATCTCTTGAAATATATGCAATACTATTAAAGATCACTTCACCTGCAAATTTGTTGGAGTTGTCTACTGTATCCAGTGTTCCCAATGTGGCTCCTCTACACTGGTGAGACCAAATGCAAATTTGAGGATTGCTGTGTCAAGCACCTTCGCTCCATCTGCAAAAAGTGGAATTTCCCAGTGGTCAACCATTTTAATTCCTATCCCCATTCCTGATCCAATATGTTGGTCTATGGTTTCCACTTCTGACTTGATGAAGCTACTTTCAGGTTGGAGGAACAACACTTCATATTCCATCTAGGTAGCCACCAACCTGATGGCATTAACATCATTTTCTCCTTCTGGTTATTTTTTTTTCTGCTCCACATTCTCTCTTCTTCTATTCTGCACTCTGGCCTCTTACCTCTTCTCCTCACCTGCCTATTACCTTCCCACAGTGCCCCTCCTCCTTCCCTTTCTCCTATGGTCCACTCTCCTCTCTTGTCAGATTCCTTCTTCTCCAGCCCTTGACCTTTGCCTTTTCCAATTACCACCTCCTAGCTTCTTACTTCAACTCCTTCCCTACCCACCTAACTTCACCTATCACCTCATAGCCTGTCCTCCTTCCCTCCATCCACTTTCTTATTCTGGCATCTTCCCCCTTCCTTTCCAGTCCTGATGGAGGATCTCAGCCAAAACATCAACTCTTGATTCATTTCCATAGATGCTGCCTGACCTGTTGAGTTCCTCCAGCATTTTGTGTGTGTTACTATTACAGTAAATAAATTGTTCAGTTAAGTAGAATTGGGGCTGATTATTTCCAATGTTTCCTCAGGATACAGAATGAGCCCATTCAACCCAGCAAGTTCATGTCAAGCCCACCTCCCCACCTCACCCCCAAGCAAACCCGATGGACCACACCTCCCCCCATAGTCTATTCTTTCATAGTTACCCACAAACTCCCTTTGATTCTTCCACAACTGTCCACACCAGAAACACTTCACAATAGTCAACCAAATCACTAACCAGTACATCCCTGGAAATTGGAGAAATTCAGAGAACACCGGGAGCAATCCATACAGCCACAGGGAGAATGTGCAAACCGCACACCAAAGCCAAGACCAAACATGGGGTGCCAGTGGCACAAGGTAACACAACTGTCTCCCACACTACCACCTCACCCAATGGCAGCAATGCCATCATCTACTTCTGGAATTTCCATTATAAGCCTTTCCTACCTCTTATCTGCTATGATGTTCTTCAGCAGAGCTGGAAACATTTCTGAAGTCTGTAGTGATTTAGGAAATCATCCTATCAACAGCTCACAAGAAAATCAGAGCAGGAATGAGCCACCTAGCCTCTGAGACCTACCCTGCCACTCAGTATGTTGATGACTGATCTGTCCCAGGCCTTATCTTTTCTTTTGTGTAGAGTTCTCCAACCCTTCAAAAAATTATCTGTCCCTTTAAATACCCAGCTTCCACAGTACTCCAGGTTAGAGAATTCTAGATTTTAACCATCGTCTGTGAGGAGATTCCAACACTATTCAGTTTCCAGTGACCGGGTATCTTTTCACTATGGCCCCTCATTCAGGGTTCTCTCACAAGTGGATTGATTTCAACATCCATCTACTTTCTTCTGGGTTTGAATAAGATCAGACCTTATACTTCTAAACTCCATAGATTACGGTTCTAACTTGTAGAGCCATTCATGATGGGGCAACACACAGCAGAAATAACCATAATGAATCTCTTCAGAATCGCCTTCAAGTCCAGTGTACTCTAGCTTAAATATGGGGAACAAAGGTTTTCACATGATTCCAGGTGCAACTTCAGCACCACCATGTATAAATGGAACATTTCTTCTCTAAGTGCTCATGCTCCAGTTAAAAAAAAACCACCATGCAATTTGTCTTCAGAATATCTTGCCTCACCTGCACATGATATATTTTTTTTGGTATCACACTTAGATCTGTATGTCTTCACTCATTTCAGTCCCTCTGCATTTGGATAATTGTCTGTCTTTTGATTCTTCCAATCAATGTTCATGACCTCATACTTTCTTACATTAAACTGTATTCACCAAATCATTAACACGAAAATCTGCAGATCAAATCAAAACAAGTTTAATTATCATTCAAACCATACAGAGATACAGCTGAACGAGACAGCATTGCTCTGGGGCCAAGGCGCAAACATTTAAAGTAGCAAGCAAATTTCAAAATAGCGAGTAACATTCAAAATAGTAAGATAATTCAAAATAGCAAGTGAAAAAACGTATTTATTCAAAAAGAAGACATAAAGTCCAAGATTCTGAGTGACAATGTTCGGCAAAATCGATAGCACAGTCTCCCAGCAGTGTGCAGATGCCTGTCATTCCACTGCTGAAACACAGGAGGGCAGCACTGATGGGAGAGGCTAGGCACCCAGCCAAGTGTGGGCACCATGCTGTAGCACTTCCGCGTCCCTCACCCGATATATAGCAGTAGGTAAACCCAAGGCTTGGGGCCTAGTCCTCACTATAACCGCTTCCATGTCCTCTATCCCACCACCAGACAAGGGTAACAGGCCTGCGGCAACTTACATTATCACTGTCCAACAGAGTCTTGTGATCACAAGTGAAATGTCCGAGACGATCTCCCAAGGTTATACTGCACCAACTGTAATGCTTCCAAGTAGCCGGCAGCAATACAGTCTGCAGCCAGGTCAGCGCCTCTGAACCCAAACTGGCTCCTCCAACACTCCAGCAGCAACGCTGGAGGAAGTTAGCAGGACAGGCAACATCTATGGAAAAGAGTACAGTCGACATTTTGGGCCGAGACCCTACAGCAGGACATCCCAGCAGGCTCCTCCAGTATCCCGACCATCTTCTTTCCCGATAACCCGGCCAGCTCCTTCTCCAACATCAAGGCCGGCCCTTTTGACACCTCGGCCAGCTCCAGTGTTGACATCAGTCCAGTTCACAAACAGCTCACTGATTGAGTAGCCCTGCAGTACCCAAAGTTCTTGGAATAAAATTGTCCTTGGATCATAAAAAATAACCTTTACAAAGGAAAATGCACCTTTGTTGAGTCCCCAAGAGGCCGCTACATTTGCATGCACTGCCACCTTACTGGAAGATGTTGGCAATCCAAAGTAACACACACAAAATGCTGGAGGGACACAGCAGGTCATCTATGGAAAAGAGTGAACAGTAAACTAGTCCTAATGAAGGGCCTTGGCCCAAAACATCGACTCTTTTACTCTTTCCATAGATGCTGCCTGGCCTACTGAGTTGCTCCAGCACTTTGTGTCTGTTCACCAAATCTTTGCCCACTCACACAACCAACTTACAGCTGTGTCCACATACCCACACTGCAGCATTTCCACTATTTTTATGACATCAGCAAGGCTGTGTGCTTTACACTTTTCCACTCCTCCAAATAGATAGTGAATAATTGAGAGTCAAGCAGCAACCTTGGGGCACTCCTAGTTATATTTTTCCAGTGTGAAAGAGACCAGCTTATTCAGACTCCCTGCCTATCATGTGATAACAAGTCTTCAAAACATGTCTACACACTTCACCCAAAACCGTGAACTCTTGCCTAGCATACTAGCCATCTAATTGGTACCTTATGGAATGCCTTCCAGAAATCCAATATCACCATATTTTCAGGTTTCCTCTGTGAACACTGCCTGTTATTATCCAGAAAACATGTTAAATATGATTTCCCCTTCATAAACAATATTGATTTGACTTGATTGGATGAATCTTTTCTAAATGACTAGCTATTTCTGCCTTGATTACAAAGTGGCAATATCTTGCCATAGAAGATCTTAAGGTAACTAGCCTATACTTCTCCACATTTTGTCTCTCTTCCTTTTTGAACAAATGCATTGCATTTGCAGTTTACCATTCTGCTGGTAACTTCTTGGAACTTGGTGAGAAAAACTGCAATCAATGACTGACCATCTCTACAGCCACTTATTTTCAAACGCAAACAGGAATTCTGCAGATGCTGGAAATTCAAGCAACACACATAAAAGTTGCTGGTGAACGCAGCAGGCCAGGCAGCATCTCTAGGAAGAGGTGCAGTCGACGTCTCGGCCTGAAACGTTGACTGCACCTCTTCCTAGAGATGCTGCCTGGCCTGCTGCGTTCACCAGCAACTTTTATGTGGGTAGCCACTTATTTTACAACCTTTGGACTCAAGCTGTCAGGCCTGGCAACTTGACTACCTTTATTCTCTCTACTTTCTCGAAACTTTGTCCCTTATGATTGGGATTCCCACAAGTTCTTCCTTTTTTATCTGAAATCAACACATTTGTTTATTTTTGAATATTTGCAGTGTCACTACCATGAAGTCTGATGTAAAACACCAATTTAAATTACCTTCTGTTCCTTGTTTCCACAGACTCACTCACCAGCGGAGGGTGTGTTTTTGAACTCAAGAAGTAATTGCAATAGAGAGAATACTCGAGTGGGGTTGGCCATTACTATATTGGTATTAAGGTATCTGCAGACTAACTTACAACTGCTTTTAATACTAAACAAGTCATATTTTCCCCACTACCCGGTGAAGGTAAGCAATAACCCACACACATTTTTTTTACTTTAATGCCCAGAAAAATTTGCACCAATCACAATGCATCTTGTGTCACACCTGGAGTATTGTGTGCAGTTTTGGTCCCCTAATCTGAGGAAAGACATCTTTTCCATAGAGGGAGTACAAAGAAGGTTCACCAGATTGATTCCTGGGATGGCAGGTCTTTCATATGAAGAAAGACTGGATGAACTGGGCTTGTACTCGTTGGAATTTAGAAGATTGAGGGGGGATCTGATTGAAACGTATAAGATCCTAAAGGGATTGGACAGGCTAGATGTGGGAAGATTGTTCCCGATGTTGGGGAGGTCCAGAACGAGGGCTCACAGTTTGAGGATAGAGGGGAAGCCTTTTAGGACCGAGATTAGGAAAAACTTCTTCACACAGAGAGTGGTGAATCTGTGGAATTCTCTGCCACAGCAAACTGTTGAGGCCAGTTCATTGGCTATGTTTAAGAGGGAGTTAGATATGGCCCTTGTGGCTACAGGGGTCAGGGGGTATGGAGGGAAGGCTGGGTTCTGAGTTGGATGATCAGCCATGATCATAATGAATGGCGGTGCAGGCTCGAAGGGCCGAATGGCCTACTCCTGCACCTATTTTCTATGTTTCTATGTTTCTATGTTTCTATGTGTCAGTGGAAGATGTAAGGAACCAATGAGAGCGACTGAACAGAGAGCAAAGAGAGGGAATACAAGTGTGCAAGAGAGTGTTGGGATGTAAGACCTCGTGTATGTTGTGAGTTGTCTGAAGGATCACAGGTCTAAGCCCAAACACTGGAATTCCTTCCAACATTGCTCCATATTCCAGAGACTCACAATTGACACCTATTTCCAAAACATAGTCACAAACAAGAGAAAACCTGTAGATGTTGGAAATCCAAGCAACACACACAAAATGCTGGAGGAACTCAGCAAACCAGGCAGCATCTATGGAAAAGAATATAGTTAACATTTTGGGCCGAAACCCTCCAGCATTTTCTGTGTGTTGCTTCCAAAACATAGTTCCCACTTACATTACAATGGAATGACCTCCAGGCATCCTTGGTGTGTAAAACATTTCTGCATCTTTGCACCTCATCCGGCTGTTGTTGCCTTAAAGATAAGGTGCACTTTAAGAGATGGAGGCCCGGCCTCAGATACTGCAGTGATCCTCTCTATCAGTCCCATCAACAAGCTAAAGTCATGCAATCGTCAAGAAAATAATGTACTGTGCTTTCAAAGACATGAACACTGTTGCACAGGGAACATAATTGTAAACTGGATGACAGAGAGGTCAGACTAAATAGTTGCAGGTTATCCACATAGTAATAGACTGGTATTTCTATTTAAGGGAAGAATTTCTAATCCTCAGTGACATTCTGGAATGCATGTTAATACCTTAAATTAATGCAGCATTTTGCAAATTGCAAATACCACAACAAAACTATGCCTTACAAAATGGGTGAGGTCATGTTCAATCATGTTTAGAGCAGGCTATTTTCAGTACAACACATTTTTTTATTCAAAATTTTTACTGCATTCTGAGAGAATAAATTACAGTTTTAAGTGGCAAGCCCCTTATGTTGTAACAAACATTGTACATTCTGGGAATTCTGCATGTGGGTTTTGCACAGTATCTCCTTAATAAACTAATCATGAGTCACCACCTTCTTTGATTGATCTTTGGCACAATTGGACAAATTGCTGACAAAATGTATTAAAAATTAACCATTTATTGAGGCATCATTTTATAATGAAATTCCAGGTGTCAAAACTCTTCTTAAGGAAGAAGAATGAATTCATTAATTTGAATGAAATGTTAACCAATCCCACTGTTAATAGATCATAACACTGTGGCCTATCAGTGTATTTGTGCTAATTCCCCTCTCAAATGCAGTTCGGCTCCAAGTAAAGAATTGATTTTCTGTTAGGAACAAATTAATGTCGGAAGAATGTCTGCTGTTGATGAATTTTCAGACACTTTGGCTAGCCACTGCTCTGAGATTGGAATTCAGCATGAAGAAGGAAGACACCTATTACAAACCAGGAACTCAATATTGTGCAGCATGGTTCACCTTCTAACCTGATTATATCTTTATATGTTCTGAGTGATCTGAAAATAACAAACACGCAGTTTAGTCAATTGCAAATTGCAAATATTCTGCAGTCAACAATACACTGTAACAGACTATCATGGGAGCTCTCCCACCATCCCATTGTACTGTGACTCCTTCAGACAATTGCAGAAATCTCATTAGCAATTCTTGTGTTGGTTTCCCAGACTCTTCTGATGACTGCAGTGAACAAGTGAAAGAAACTCGTGCTTCATCTGTTGAGCTAGGAAATAACTATCATGAAGCCAAGGTATTCTACAAAACACACACAAAATGCTGGAGGAACTCAGCAGGCCAGGCAGCATCTATGGAAAAGAGTACAGGTCAACGTTTCTGGCCGAGACCCTTCAGCAGGAGTCAGAGTGGGGGAGGGGGAAGGGAGTGGAAAACACAAGGTGATCGGTGAAACAGGGGCAGTGGGAAGGGTGAAGTAAAGAGCTAGGAAGTTAATTAGTGAAAGACTTACAGGGCTGAAGAAGGGGGAGTTAGATACGAGAGGACAGAAGGCTATGGAAGAAAGGAAAATTTGGGGAGAAGCACCTGAGGGAGGTGAAGGGCAGGCGTGGAGATGAGGTGAGAGAGGGAAAGGGGGATAGGGAATGGGGAAGGAGAAGGGGTGGGCATTACTGGAATTTCGAGCTACGCAGACAAAATATAAGGTGTTGTTCCTTCAACGTAAGTGTGGCCTCATCATGACAGTGGAGGAGGTCATGGATAGACATATCAGAATGGGAATGTGAAGTGGAATTAAAATAGGTGACCACTGGGAGATCCCACTTGTTCTGGCAGACAGAGTGTAGGTGCTTGGTGAAGTAGTCTCCCAATCTATGTCAGGTCTCACTGATATACAGGAGGCCACACCAGGAAAATCAGACACAGTATATGACCCCAGCAGACTCACAGGTGAAGTGTTGCCTCACCTAAAAGGACTGTTTTGGGTCCTGAGTGTTAGTGAGGGAGCAGGTGTAGCACTTGTTCTGCTTGCAGTAATCAGTGCCAGGAGGGAGATCGGTGGGGACAGACAAATAGACAAGGGAGTCGCGTAGGAAGTGATTGCTGCGGAAAGCAGAAAGTGGGGGGGGGTGAAGATGTGCTTGGTGGTGGAATCCCGTTGGAGACAGCGGAAGTTGTTGAGAATTATGTTCTGGACGCGGAGGCTGGTGGGGTGGTAGGTGAGGACAAGAGGAAACCTATACCTGGCAGGGTGGCGGGAGGATGGGGTGAGAGCAGACATGCGTGAAATGAAAGTGATGTGGTTGAGGGCAGCATTGATGGTGAAGGATATTCTACAACTGAATTCATTATGGAGACATCAGTAAGCATTTAGAGATGCAATAGGTAACCAAGGGCAGCTAACACTGCTGAATGAAAAGAAAAGACAACTTAGCTCACCTTATACAATCCATATATTATACATTAACAACAGAATTTAATTACACTATTTAGTCTTTCTCAGAGACCAAAAGAGCAAAGAAACAGATCCATTATTCCACTAAGTGGCCACTAACAATAAATCACCCACTTTTACAATAATCCTACCTTTTCCCAAAACTATGTCTATCAATATCCATTACAGACTAAACATGATGAAAACCTCCACTGCTGGCAAACATGGGAAACTAAAGTAGCATTTTCTGCCAAACAGTGCTACACTTACCATCTATCGTAAATCAAATTATTGATTACACATGGACCAAATATTATATTCCAAAGCTGACAACTGCAGTGTTTTTAAGTGCCTGATTACATAAAAAAGCAGAGCACCACAGTTACCATTTAGAGAATGCTTATGTATAATCAGAAGACATTCTCCAAGGTATTTCTCAAGGGATCAGAAAGTAAAGTTACTTTGTCACATAGAAAAGGACTGTGATTACTTGATGCTCTTGATGTTGAAAAGTGTATATACCAGGGATTTATGTAAGGTTCATATTTATCCTCAATAAAAATTATAGTTTGAACTTCCATATTAGCAAAAGAAAATGTAAATATAGAGTACAAAAAAGGGGAGTTGGCAAGTTGTGAAAAAGTGCAAAAGGTCAAATAGAAAATAGGCTCTCGCTGTTGTAAGACAATTGAATGGTCCCCTAGTACTATAAGATGGACTTTTGACCTCTCAATCTGCCTTGTTATGACATTGCACCTTACTGTCTGCCTACACTGCACTTCTTCTGTAAATCTAATCCTCTAGACACTGTTGTGTGTAAAAAGCCCTGGAGATCAGCATTTTCTGAGATGCTCAAACCACCCCATCTGGCACCAACAATCATTTGCATTGATTTCACATTTAGATCACATTTCTTCCCCATTCTGATATTTGGTCTGAACAGCAACGTAACCTTTTGGTCCTGTCTGCATGTTTTTTTTAATGCATTGAGTTGCTGCCACATGATCGCATAATTGGATATTTGCATTAACAAGTAGGTGTACCAAATGTGGTGGCCACTGAGTGCATAGTTTCCCTGAGAGATTCTGTAGGTAGGATGAAGATTTTAAAAAAGGATTTGTTCTTGTTTTTAAGAAAAAGGCACAAGGAACACTTGCATGTGCACACATATTACAAATAGGTAAAGAGGACAAAAGGTCTGCACATTAAAGTGAAGTTTTGAGTTCGTTAATGAGCATAAGTGCTCAGTTCATGGGCCACATCTGGAAAACTGTGGTCACTAGTAATATGCAAACCCAAAACCTCACATTTGATTATGTGTGCAAATTTGCACAGTTTTGCTCCCCTTAAAGTGAATATAATACACCGCTGGCAGTGCAAATGAGATTTGTCAAATCATTTACGGGATGAGAAAATTGTCCAACCAAACTTCAAATTTATTATCAAAGTACATATAAGATACTATATACAACCCTGAGATTTTTTTTTGCTGGCAATCACAGTAAATACAAGAAACTCAATGGAATCAATGAAAGTCCATGCCCAACAGGGCAGACAACAACCAATGTGCAAAAGAAAGCAACATACTTAACCAATTTCCCTCGGGATCAATAAAGTATGACTATACTGTGCAAATACAAAAAGAAAGAGAAAAAATAAACAATAATAATAGCAATAATAGATAAATAAATAAATAGATAGATAGATAGATAGATAGATAAACAAGCAAGCAGTGAATAAAGAGAACATGAGATGTACAGTCCTTGAAAGTGAGTTCATTTCAGGGGGAACAGTTCAGCGATTGGGCGAGCAAAGTTGAGTGAAGTTATCCCTACTGGTTCAAGAGTTTGATGGTTGAGGGATAATTACTGTTCGTTAAGCTGGCAGTCTGGGTCTTGAGGCTTCTGTACAAGGGCACTTGTGTTTCCATACCAAGCCGTGATGCAACCAGTCAATATATGCTCCATCACACATCTATAGAAGTTTGACAAAGTTTTAGATGACAATCCAAGTCTTTGCAAACCTCTAAAAAAGTAGAGGAGCTGCTGTGCTTTCTTCATAATGGCACATATGTGCTGAACCCAGGACAGATTCTCTGAGATGATAATACCAAGCGGGGGGGGGGGGGAGGAGGTAAAGCATGGGTGACATGCCCATCTTCCCCCCCAGTAGAGGGTTAGATAATAGCCGATGGACAAAAAATTACATACTGGGTGATTGTACGAGGACAGACCCATACTGGGTGTGTGGATAAGGGTAAGCTGACTATGGGAGAATGAAAGTATTTTCAACCATCTCTCCTCATTTGTTTTTAAAGGTTCCTGCCAGAATGTTGCTTTATTCTGTTTTAATGCTTGTCTTGTGTTTTGTTGGATGTCGGACTTCTGTTGAGACCCGACAAGCCACTAATAACCTTGTGATTTGTAAAATCATTGTTATCTTAGGAAAGGATACTATATATATCAGGTGATAAGTACTAATTGGGAGTGTGGCAGGACTATAAGTGTCAGGGGATGTTGTACACCTGGACTGACTGATCTTATATGACTATTTTTTATGAAAAAAGTAAAGTGCCAAATTGATTGTAATCTAACTCTTCCATCCCCGATCATAATGTAGCATTTGTACATCTTACTCATCCTGTTTGAATTGGCAACAAGATCTTCCCATCCCCTGGAGATGCAGACATATATTTTAATGTGAATATTGAGGTTAATCCTTGGATCTGTATAATTTTTACATATTTTAATATAACGTTAACGTTAGTTTTAACTATCCAAGGGATATTGATATGTAATCTTCGTTTCAAGCAGAAGGAAGAGTTCTATGTGTCGCTAACCTAACAGACATACAAGGGCTGGAATGTGGCATATTGGATTTTGTAATCAAAGAATGAATATCTGTGAGGTCAATGACTACTTCGTTCTTTCTAATCTTGTAGCATACAGGGTCTGTTAATGGCTGTAAAATGTTTGTTGATAGCTGGATTCTTTCTTCAGGCTTATCACTTATATCTAAGTATTAATGTGCTTTGTAAGCCCAAGGAACATTGCATGCTACAAGATAACAAGGACTGGCCATTAAAATGTCTAATTGACTTGTAAGGGTACGCTGAACACTGTGTTAATGGACACGTGTTTGAATGAAAGAAACCAGACAAAGTTAATGGCATGAGAATCAAAAAATTCCCTCTTTTATACTGATTCTTCGTCACCCTTGATTTGGCCAACGACAGTAGGCAAACTGAAATGCAGCATTAGAACTGTGTTTAGCCACACAGTCATAAGTATAAAGTGAGTAAAGCAGGAGGCTAAGCACACAGCATATAAATGCGCATATAAAGAGTGCATATAAATGAATTACTTTTCCTTTTAAAAATGCGGAATTACTGCAGAATATGCAAATATACTATTACATGTGGGTATATCTGTCTACTGCCTGTAAACCCACTGGCGTTAAGGGCAGCAATAATGTTCCTCTATCTCTGGTGGTGTTCAGGGTTTCCTTCATCGTGTCAGTAGCTCAGTGTTCACTGTCAGTCATGCAAGTCCCAGGATGAGACTCAAGAATAGCTTCTCACTAAGGGTCCTTCATTGCTGTTTTCATTACAGTTTTGTTCTACCAGTCAGGGTTGTTAGCCCCGAGCTGAACCACCAAACCTGGAGGACCGGTGGACCACTCTTAGTCCAGCCTCTACCCTTTGACCCTACCAAGAGCCAAAGCATAAAGCCCTGACTCCAGTCAACATATGTAGCTCTCTGGGTCATTGAGGCATGTAAGGTTCCAAACTACAACAAGGTTGTTGTCTTCTTGAAGGACATAGGTAGATATAAGCACATACTGTATATCCAATCCCATTACAGTTTTACATAAACCAGTTCCAGATCTAATAGTTCTTTCTACTTGTATTTCTATGTACTTCTCGTTGCTCAGGTTTAAAGGCAGCGGCATATGAAAATGCACAGACATTGCACACATAACTGTTTTTGGATAATGCTGGCTTTAAGATAGATGACTTTGAGAATAGCATAGCCCTTTTGCATGGACACCCAACCCTCCTAAGGAGGGTTGTAAATTTAAAGACTGATACCAGCTAACCAACATGAGAAGGATTCGACCTGATCAGGACTGATTTACATTATACTATAAATATATACCAGAAGTCATGACCCTCTCGCAAAAATATTTGTGATAGAAGGAATGGTTGGAGTATATTCAAAGTGTGGAGAAGTACTTAAGTACTGATAGAGATTTGCACTAGGAGTTCTATACCAACCACAAAAAGTAATGGAAGCAGCATGCATAATAACTGAGTAAATGCATAATAAGTTTCCATACAATACAAGCATCATTAGCAAAATCAAGCTATTAAATAAAAAATCCCCAGGAAAGTCCAGGTGACCTCTATGCTACATACATCAAAGTTGCTGGTGAACGCAGCAGGCCAAGCAGCATCTATAGGAAGAGGCGCAGTCGACGTTTCAGGCCGAGACCCTTCGTCAGGATGCTATCACCTTTTTGAAAATGTGTGTACATCCTCTTTTCAAACAATAACATAGAACACAGAACAGTACAGCACAGGAACAGGTCCTCAGCCCCTACGCTGTGCCGAACCAATTAAATTAGTAACCAACTTACTAATTTTATTTTTCAAATTACAAATTACTGAACAGTAAATTCAGATTTCGGTTTAAAATTAGTGAGTTAAACTAACTTAGAAAACTGAGCTTTCGAACTAGTAAATAACTAATTTACCCTCAAAATATAAGAAGTATTTGGTTACCATTTCCAGTATTACTTCTGTTAGTCTGTAAGACAGTGACTGTGATATATGATCTGAATGGTAGCTGTATAACTGACTGTCATTAAAACAAATGTTTAGGATTGCAAGCTCATTAAATAACACCAAAGGCAATTTAATCAGAATGAGTAGGTAGCATTGTATCCCAGCCTGATCTGTTTATCAGAGGCTAACATGAGGTACTGAATTTTGTTCTCATTGCTTGCCTATAGATAATATCCAATATGCATATCATTTAAAGATTATTGTCAGAAAAATTCCATCTTCCAATGACTTAGGTTAATAAGTTTGCCTTTATCTTCATAATGTAGTGCTTCACTTGGAGTATATAATGTGATTTTTAAAAATTCATGTATTATTCAAAGTTATGCACTGGTTCTGGGTTTCTCTGGCAACTAGTGGAGAAAACAGAGTAAATTATCAAAATGTGACAGAATTGTATTTTCAAATACTAGAGCTATGTAGAGATTTGAAACAACAATAATGATTACAGTTCAGGATCTCTGCTAATTCTTTTATCACATGTTCACAATTTCCAAAACCAGATTGTTTCTCGTGATCCTTACACTCTTATATCTGAAATATCAAGTGCTTTATGAACAAGTACTCCTTGATAACAATTACAACATAGTGGCTACAGAAATGGTTTGATTTTCGTAGGATTCTAAAGCCCATACTGACCCTGCTCATCAAAAAGCAACTTCTGGGTTTTCTCCACTGCTCAGCATTTGGTCTGCAGCCATGAAGGTTTCAGCCCCTCCGGCATTTATCAAAGTATTTCTTGAAATGCAAAGAGGATTTTTCCCTCCACGACTTCCAGGCTGGGAGTTCTAGACTCTCTAGTCTTAGGAAATAAAGAATTTATTCAGCTGCCTTCTCACCGTTTTAGTAATTGATTTATTTTAATGCCCTTTACCCTAGGAGTGTTGAGTTCTTAACACTTTCACCTTATCTAGACTGTCATTAGTTCTTAAACCCCAATTAAACTCTTCTATTTCTACTTTGATCTCAACAGAACAACTTTCAACCTCTTGACATATTAAAAAAAACTCCACTTTTCTGCTTCTTTTTCTTCAAAATGGATGATCTCACATTTTGTTATCGTTTTACATAATGTCTACCATGTGATCACCCTTTCAGTTAACCCACAAAATTCCCTTTAAGCCTCTTTTCATCTTCCTCAAAAGCCATACTACCATTTAGGTTTGCATTATCAGCAATCATAGATTTATTACAAACAAAATTTCAAATCTTTCCATTTTTTGGCAGAACTTGCCCATTCCAACACAAAGCCATTAACTTTTCACAATGACTTAGTTTTTCCCACAAAATTGATGCCTCGCCTGTTGAGGTGATCCCAGAATTACTGATTTTATTTTAGATAAATTGATACATCATCACCTCATCCAAATCAATGATATGGTTTGTGAACCATTGCTGGAAGTGACAGTCTCCAGCCTAAAAATAACCAAGTTATTCCTGTTCTCTGTTTTCTATCCATTGAACATTCCTCAAACTACTCCAGGACCTTACCTCCAATTCCACTTGTTCTAATCGTGTTCCATAACTTCAGGTGTAACAGATTATTATAAGACTTCCATCAGTTCAAATGCATCACACCTACCACTTGCTCCTTATCTATTTCTACTACCTTGCTGTAATTAAGTTTTGAGATTACCTGTACAGATGGCATGCAAAACTAAATTTTCACTATGCATCCTTTCCCTTCCTAATTTTAATTATTATTTTCTAAATCTGAATACCATCAACTTGATGATATATATTCTAATATTATGCCAACTGCTGAATGAGGGCAACTGACCTGTAATTCCACTTCTTTTTCTCTCTGCCTCTCCCTCTCCCTCCCTCTCCATATAATATGGTGGGAGTGTATTTGATATCTTCCAATCTGTGAAGACTATTCTTGAATCTATGGAGCTTAGGAAGATGATATACAATCCATTTACTATCTTCTTAACCTCCACTTTCAAAATCCTGGGTCCCGGTCATCAAATCTTAAGGAGGTTTGGATACTCAGTCCCATTATTTACTCCAATCCAATGTTCAAAACATAGAGCAGTACACCACAGTGTTGTGCCAAGCTAGATACATTCAGTGACCACTTTATTAGAAACCTCCTGTACCTAACAAAGTAGTCCTGTCAGCTTGGACCAGTGTAGCCGTTCTCCTCTGACTTCTCTCATTAACAAGGCATTTTCACCTGCAGAACTGCCACTCACTGGATGTTTTTAGCTTTTCACACCATTCGCTGCAAACTTTAGAGATTGTTGTGCATGAAAATTCCAAGAGGTCAGCTGTTTCTGAGATACTCAAACTCCCACCTGGCACCAACAATCATTCCTCAATCAAAGTCACTTAGATAACATTTCTTGCCCATTTTGAGGTCTGGTCTGAACAACAACTGAACTTCTTGTGCAAGTCTGCATGTTTTTATGCATTGAGTTGCTGCCACATGATTGTTGATTAGATGTTTGCATTAATGAGCAGATGTACAGTTGTACCTAACAAAGTAGTGTGTAAATATACTTCACAATCTAATACCCTCATACATAGCCTATAACCTTCGATTTTTCTTGCATCCATGTGCCTATCTAAGAGTCTCTTAAATCTCCCTATTTTATCAGTCTGTAATACCACCAGTGTATTCCAGGAACCCATTATTGTCTGTATAAAAAAATTCTCTCACAACTCCCCTAAACTTTCCTCCCTTCACCTTAAAGTACGGCCTCTGGTTTTGGCCACTGCCATCCTCGGAAAAAAATGCTGGCTGTCCACTCTATCTATGTATGCCTTTCATAATCTTATACACCTCTATCAAGTTGCCTCTCATCCTCCATCGCTTCAAAAGGAAAAGTCCTAGCCTGCTCAGCCCTTCCTTATTAGACATGACTTCTAATCCAGGTAGTGTCATAGTAAATCTCCTCTACATCCTTCCTATAATGAGGTGACCAGAACAGAGCACAATACTCCAAATGTGGTGTAACCAGAGTTTTATTTGAGTTGCAGCATTATCTCATGGCTCTTAAACCCAATTCCCAACCGATGAAGGCCATATGCCTTCTTATCCATCCTATCAACTGTTCCCAGGATATGGCTTTTGGTTCCACAACATCAGAGATGTGCTTGTTCTTTAAGGCACAGGGTTTCCCACCCTCTACTATTGATGCTGCCCTCACCCGCATCTCCATTTCCCCAGCTTCGGTGCTCACCCATCTTTCTGCTACCTTAATACTGAGTCCCTCTTGTCCTCGTCTACCACCCCATCAGTCTCCGCATCCAACGCATTATCCTCTGCAACTTCCAACCTCTCCAAAGGGATCCTACCACTAAACATACCTTTGCCTTCCGGCCCCCTCTCCACCTTCTACAGGGATCGTTCCCTCCTCGATTCCCTTGTCTATTCGCTCCTCCCCACTAATCTCCCTCACAGCAATTATCCCTGCAAACGGCCTAAGTGCTACATCTGCCAATACATCTCTGTCCTCACCTCCACTCAGGGAGGACAACAGTTCTTCCAGATGAGTCAACACGTCACCTGCGAACCTGCTGGGGTCCTCTATTTTGTCCAGCGCTCCTGATACAGTCTCTCCCATATTGGTGAAAACCATTGTAAATTGAGGGTCCACTTTGCTGAGCACCTCTGCAACATCTGACACAAGCAGGGCTTCCCGGCAGCCAAACATTTTAATTCTGATTCCCATTCCCATTCTGACATGTCAGTCCATAGCCTCCTCTTTTGGAGAGGGAGGGAGAGCAGCCAGATGTCTAGGTACATATTGTTACCAGTGACATAGGAAGGAACAGCAATGAGGTCCTGAAGATTGAGTTTAGAGAGCTCGACATAAAGCTGAGAAGCAGTGTAGGCTTCATTTTCCATTTGAGAGTTTTAGTTAACAGCCCTGTTTGGCCAAGTGTTTATTGTTTGATTCTCCCTTTAACGTTGTTCGCATTAAAGTTTGTGAACTATCGACCTGCTTCAGTGTCTCTCACTCCGCACTTGGGCCATATCCGAACCTGGTGACAGCAAATCTCGACCACAGAAGGATGGATCCAGCGGAGAGAGAGCAGCTGACTTTAGCTATGAGATTCACTGGTCAGGTAGGAGACAAGCTATAGGCAATGGAATCTGTTCTCAGTGATGTTACGGAGGCAATGAGGCAGATAACCGTCTTTCCTCGCCCTCTCCCCCTCCCTCACCACCCAGCACCCAGCCCATGGAGGAGCCTATGCAAGTGGGGTGCATTCACCTGTCTCAGGAGGAACGAGAGTGGCGCCGGAGAACCGGTTCCTGCCTCTATTATGGTGATCCAGGACACTTCTGGGCGGCACGTTCCAAGCACCCAGTAAAAGAGAATACCCGTCAGCAGGGAGGGGAATCCTGATGGGTCGGTTCTCTCTTCAGTCAACTTCCCCTAATTCAGCAATGCTCGCAGCTTCCTTGTTGTGGAGGTCTCAGACCCATGAAGTTGAGGTGTTTATTGATTCCGGTGCAGCCGGGAATCTTATGGCCATCTCTCTCGCTCAAAGATGGGGAGTTCCAACTCAGGAATTAAGATAAAAGATGAACGTCAAGGCGCTGGATGGTTGACCTCTGGGAACTGGCCAGACCCACCTTTCCACCCAACCCCTCCAACTAGTGCTTGAAGGCAACCATCATGAAGAAATATCTTTCTATCTGGTTAATCACCTGAACTGCCACTGGTACTTGGTCTCCCCTGGTTATCCCGATTCTACCTACTGATCGATTGGTCTCCAAAGGTACTCCAAAAGTGGGGGCCAGCATGCCTGTCTACCTGTCTGGGTCCAGCTCAAGCTCCATTCCATGAATCCTCTCCAGTGTCAGCTAAGGATGTGGACCTGTCTGGGATTCCGGCTGAATACGCAGATCTCCTTGAGGTTTTCAGTAAAAGAAAAGCCACCACCCTGCCCCCACACCGGCCATACGACTGTGCCATACGACCTCCTACCTGGCATTAGTCCTCCCTGGGGCCAGCTGTTTTCCCTCTCTCATCCAGAAATGGTGGCCATGGAGGAATACATCAAGGAGGCATTGAACATGGGGTTTATCCGTCCGTCAGTCTCGACGGCAACAGCAGGCTTCTTTTTTGTGAGCAAGAAAGATGGTAAGCTCCATCCCTGCACCGATTATCAGCCCTGAACAACATCACTGTGAAGAACCGCTACCCTTTTCCCTTGCTGGCATCTGTATTTGAACATCTCCAAGGAGCAACCATATTTTCCAAAACTGATCTACGCAATGCTTACAATCTGATTCGCATAAGAGAAGGGGATGAGTGGAAAACGGGTTTCAACACCTCTGTTGGCCACTATGAATACCTGGTGATGCTTTTTGGTATTCCAGCTCTTGGTTAACAATGTGCTCAGGGACATGTTGATCCGGTAGTGTTTGTGTATTTAGATGACATCCTTATCTATTCCCGCTCTCATCAGGAGCATGTCCAGCATGTCCAGAGTGTACTCAGACGCCTTCTTGAAATAAACTGTACGCCAAGCCTGAAAAATGTGAATTCCATAAAGACCAAGTGTCATTTTTAGGCTATATGCTTACCCCATCCAGTGTTCAAATGGACCCTAGTAAAGTTCAGGGAGTTGCAGAATGGCCCAAACCGTCTACAGTCAAACAGGTACGGTGCTTCATGGGGTTTGCGAACTTTTATCAAGAGAAAGAAGGAAGCATATGTTAGATATAAGAAGCAGGAAGCAGGAGGGGCTCATGAGAAATATAGGGTAGCCAGGAAGGAGCTTAAGAAAGGACTAAGGAGAGCTCGAAGGGGACATGACAAGGCCTTGGCACGTAGGATTAAGGAGAACCCCAAGGCATTCTATGTGTATGTGAAGAACAGAAGGATGCTAAGAATGAAGGTGGGGCTGCTAAAGGATAAAGAAGGCAACATGTGCCTGGAGGTGGAGGAAGTTGGGGAGGTCCTAAATGAATACTTTGCTTCAGTATTCACAAGTGAAAAGGACCTTGGTCAGGGTGAGGTCGAAATAGAGCAGGCCTGTGTGCTGGACAATGTGGAGATTAAGGAAGAAGAAGTGTTGGATCTTCTTAAAAACATCAAGATTCATAAGTCCCCAGGGCCGGACGTGATATACCCCAGGTTGCTGTGGGAAGTGAGAGAAAAGATCGCTGGAGCAGTAGCTATGATCTTTGAATCTTCTTTAGCTGCAGGGGAGGTGCCAGAGAATTGGAGAATGGCAAATGTAGTTCCCTTGTTTAAAAAAGGTAATAGGGAGAATTCTGGGAACTATAGACTGGTGAGTCTTACGTCGGTGGTCTGCAAACTGTTGGAAAGGATTCTTAAGGATAGGATCTACAAGCATTTGGAGAAGTACAGGTTACTCAATAATAGTCAACGTTAGTCCTGATGAAGGGTCTCGGCCTGAAACGTCCACTGTACCTCTTCCTAGAGATGCTGCCTGGCCTGCTGCGTTCACCAGCAACTTTGATGTGTGTTGCTTGAATTTCCAGCATCTGCAGTTTTCCTCGTGTTTGCAATAATAGCCAACATGGCTTTGTGAAGGGAAGGTCGTGCCTCACGAGCCTAATTGAGTTTTTTGAAGAGGTAACAAAAGAAATTGATGAGGGTAGGGCGGTAGATGTGGTCTGTATGGATTTTAGCAAGGCATTTGACAAGGTCCCCCACGAGAGACTCATCCAGAAAGTCATGAGGCATGGGATCAGTGGAACCTTTGCTGTTTGGATAAAAAAAATTGGCTTACAGGAAGAAAACAGAGGGTAGTAGTGGAAGGAAAGTATTCTGCCTGGAGGTCGGTGACTAGTGGAGTGCCTCAAGGATCTGTCCTGGGACCCCTGCTCTTTGTGATATTTATAAAAGACCTGGATGAAGATGCAGAAGGATGGGTGAGTAAGTTTGTGGATGACACGAAGATTGGAAGAGTTGTGGATGGAGCTGTAGGTTGTTGAAGGTTAAAAGAGGATATAGACAAGATGCAGAGTTGGAAAGAAAAGTGGCAGATGGAATTCAATCCGGATAAGTGTGAGGTGATGGATTTCAGAAGGACAAACCAGAAGGCTGAGTTAATGGGGTTAATGGTCGGTTTATTAAGAGTGTGGATGAACAGAGGGACCTTGGGGTTCAAATCCATACATCCCTCAAGGTCACTGCACAGGTTGATAGGATAGTTAAGAAGGCCTATGGGATGCTAGGCTTCATTAAGAGGGGGATGAGTTCAAGAGTAGAGAGGTCATGTTGCAACTCTACAAATCTCTGGTGAGACCACACTTAGAGTATTGTGTTCAGTTCTGGTTACCTCATTATAGGAAGGATGTGGACACTATGAAGAGGGTGCAGAGGAGATTTACCAGGATGTTGCCTGGATTGGAAAACAAGTCTTATGAGGCAAGGTGATGGGCCAAAGGGCCTGTTTCTGTGCTGTTGTGCTCTATGACTTTCTCTAAGGTTAGCAGAGCTGGGACTTTTCGCTTTGGAGCATAGAAAGATGAGAGGGCACCATATACGTAAGGTATGCTTAACTATTGGATTATTCATTTGTTTATACAATTTGGAAGAAGTAAAAGGAAGCGAAGTTCCTAAAACTGAACCCAAGGAAAACCCTTGTAATGAATTACATTCAAGATTTACCCACTGTGGATTTAAAGATACATCCAAATCTCGTAACCAAAGTTTTAAATATCGAATATTAATTGCCCAATAATAGAATCTGAAATTCGGGAGGGCAAGCCCCCCCCTCCTTTACTTTACGTATATGGTTTCAATTTCGAAGATTTTTTGGGTTTAATCAATTTATTTTAGCAAGTCCTATTATATCTAATTTCCTTTTTCAACCTTCCACTATGGATCAAGCTTACTTTGATCGGAAAACCAAAGGTATAATACGTTTTCGTGATTTATTTCTGGATAATTGTTTCATGTCTTTTGATCAACTTTCTAATAAACATAACTTACCCAGATTTCACTTTTTCAGATATCTACAGATTAGAAACTTTTTAATTACTGTTTCTCCTAATTTTCCACACCCATATCCAATGGACACTTTGGAAAAAATTTTAGATTTAAATCTCTCTCAGAAAAGTGTTGTAGCAATTATATATAATATAATTATGAATTTATGTCCTGATGTTTCCAATAAAATTAAAGCTGATTGGGAAAGTGAATTTAACATTATTATACCAATTTAAAAATGGGAAAAAATTCTTCAATTGGTTAATTTATCCTCTATATGTGCTAAACATGTGTTGATACAGTTTAAAGTACTACACAGGGCTCATATGTCCAAAGATAAACTATCTCGTTATTATTCTTATATAAATCCTATATGTGATAGATGTCATTCTGAGATAGCTTCTTTAACTCACATGTTTTGGTCATGTCCTTTGTTGGAAAAATATTGGAAAGACATTTTTGACATTATTTCAATGGTTTTGAATATAGACTTACAACCTCATCCAATTACTGCTATCTTTGGATTACCAATGATAGATTCAAATTATCTAACCTCTTCAGCACGTAGGATGATTGCATTTCTTACTCTAATGGCTAGAAGATCCATTTTGCTGAATTGGAAAGAGATTAACCCTCCTACGGTATTTAATTGGTTTTCACAAACTATGGTATGTTTGAATTTGGAAAAAATTAGAAGTGCGGTTTATGACCCTTCCATTACATTTGAAAAAACTTGGAGGCCATTCATTCAGCATTTTCATTTGATGTAATTTGACCATTTCCAAACTTGTTTTATTTCTCTGCACTGTAGGTTGAGAGGAATGGAGTCGTCGACACTAAGGTTTTCTTCTTTCCTATTTTCAAGTTGTTAGTATTGCCCAAGTCTTTTAGTTCAGTTGATTAATTCTGTTTAGTTTAGTTTTTTTTTGGGATGGGGTTCATTTTTTTTTCTTTTTTTTCTTTTTCATGATTTTTCTTCAGTTTTTTTTGCTTTGTATTATTTACTATTATTCTACACGATTGGGAGCTTTGTTAATTTTTACTATTTGGTTTTACAATTACTCATTTTAAATGTAACAATGTATCTCCTACTACTTGTATTTTTGCTTTGTTATGTTTTCATTCTATGAAATTAATAAAAAGATTGAAAAAGAAAGAAAGATGAGAGGGGACTTGATAGAGGTCCACAAGATTATGAGAGGCATAGATAGGGTGGATAGCCTGTACCTGTTTCCCAGGGAAAACACCAGAGGGCATATGTACAAAGTTAAGGGAGGGAGGTTTAGGGGAGACATCAGGGGTAAGTTTTTTACTCAGAGGGTTGTGGGTGCCTAGAATGACCTGCCAGGGATGGTGGTGGAGGCTAAAACATCAGGGGTACTTAAGAGCCTCTTGGACAGGCACAAGGATGAAAGAAAAATAGGGGGTTATGGGGTAGTGTGGGTTTGCTACTTTTTTTTATAAGGAATATATGGGTTGGCGCAACATCGAGGGCCAAAGGGCCTGTACTGTGCTGTAGTATTCAAGTGTCTAGTGTCTAGATCTTGGCCCAAAACATCAGCTGTCTATTCATTCCCATAGATGCTGTCTGCTCTGCTGAGTTCCTCCTGCATTTTGTGTGTGTTGCTTTGGATCTCCAGCATCTGCAGACTTACTTGTGTTTATCAACTTGCATGGCAACTTTGAAAGATCTGTGGACTTGGACCCAATGATCCCTCTTTCTTCATAACGTTAAGGATTCTACCACTCACCTTGTACTCCGACTTCACATTCAACCTTCCAAAGTGTATCATTTTACACGTTTCCAGACTGAACTCCATCTGCTACCCCTCACCAACTCTGCATCTAGTCTATGTCCTGTAGTGACGTATGAAAACCATCTACACTGTTCATAACAACTTTGCATCATCTGCAGACTTATTAACCCACCCTTCCACTTCCTTATCCACATTATTTATAAAAATCACAAAGAGCAGGGGTCTCAGAACACATGCCAACGGAACCAGGTGCCTGCTTCCAGGCAGAATACAATCCATCTACTGCCATCCTCTGCTTTCCATGGGAAAGGCAATTCTGAATCCATGCAGCTAAGTCCCCATAGATCCCATGCCTCATGAGTTTCTGGGCAAGCCTAACACAAGGAAGAAGTTTGTTGAGTACCTTACTAAAATTCACACATGCAATTGCTCAATTTGTTTTGCACCTCCTCGAAAAACTCAATTAGGCTTATGAGGGCTGTCCTTCCCCTTTACAAAGCAATGTTGACTTTTTTTATTAAAAGTGTGCTCCAAATACTCATGAATCCTGAGAATCTTCTCCACTAGTTTACTCAATGGTTTATCCCTATTAGCTTTCTTGAACAAGGTAATTCCATTTCCTAGAGGAAATGCTCCTCATTTCTTCTCGGCCAGTGATTCCCAACCTGGAATCCACAGACCCTTTGGTTGATAGTAAGCATCCGTGGCATAAAAAAAAGGTTGGGAAACTCTGCTCTAGGCCAATTGGTCACTGCCAATACCGAAAGGTTTTCTGTCTTCTTCCATGAAGGCATACACATTATTGTTCAATTTCCCTGCCATTTCATTATTCCTAATATACTTTTTCCCATCTTAGTTTGTAAGGAATACACAATCATTTTAACTAGCAGTTTCTTTTTCACACATATAGAATCTTTTAAGATCTGTTTTTAATTTTCTGACCATCTTATTGAGAAAGGAGGCACAGGATCCAAGGGGACATTGCTTTGTGGATCCAGAATCAGCTTGCCCACAGGAGGCAAAGAGTGGTTATAGATGGGTCATATTCTGCATGGAGATTGGTGACCAGTGATGTGCCTCAGGGATCTGTTCTGGGACCCCTTCTCTTCATGATTTTTATAAATGACCTGGATGAGGAAGTGGAGGGATGGGTTTAGTAAATTTGCTGATGACACAAAGATTGGTGGATAATGTGGAGGGCTGTCAGAGGTTACAGTGGGACATTGATAGGATGCAAAACCCGGCTGAGAAGTGGCAGATGGAGTTCAACCCAGATATGTGTGAGGTGTTTGATGTTGGTAGGTCAAATATGACAACAGAATTTAGTATTAATGGTCAGACTCTTGGCAGTGTGGTGGATCAGAGGGATCTTGGGGTCCAAGTCCATTGGACACTCAAAGCTGCTGCGCAGGTTGACTCTGTGGTTAAGAAGGCATACGGTGCATTGGCCTTCATCAACCATGGGATTGAGTTTAAGAGCTGAGAGGTAATGTTGCAGCTATATAGGACCCTGGTCAGACCCCACTTGGAGTACTGTGCTCAGTTCTGGTCACCTCACTACAGGAAGGATGTGGAAACTGTAGAAATGGTGCAAGAAGATTTACAAGGATATTGCTTGGATTGGGGAGCATGCCTTGTAGATTGAGTGAACTTGGCCTTTTCTCCTTGGAGCAACAATGGATAAGAGGTGACCTGATAGAGGTGTATAAGATGATGAGAGGCATTGATCATGTGGATAGTCAGAGGCTTTTTCTCAGGACTGAAATGGCTATCACGAGAGAGCACAGTTTTAAGGTGCTTGGAAGTAGGTACAGAGGTGTCAGGTGTAAGTTTTTTACGCAGAGAGTGGTGAGTGTGTGGAATGGCCTGCTGGTGACAGTGGTGGAGGCGGATACAATAGGGTCTTTTAAGAGACTCCTGGATAGGTACCTAGAGCTTAGAAAAATAGAGGGCTATGGGTAACCCTAGGTAATTTCTAAAGTCAGTACATGCTCGGCACAGCATTGTGGGCTGAAGAGCCAGTATTGTGCTGTAGTTTTTCTATGTTTCTATCTTATTACATTCCCATTTCTTAGCAATTCCTTTGTCCTCTTTGCTGAATTGTGAGTTACTTGTCATCTTCGGTGTTACCAATCTTTTATCCAATGCTATCTGTATCTTTTGGTTTACCATAGGTGAACCACTTTTGTAATGGATTTCGTGTTTTAAAGGGTATAACCATTTGTCAAAATCTGTTTTAAATTCTTTAAAAGTTAGCCATTGTTTCTTATTGCCGTCATTGTAATTCATGTCGTTCATCATTGTATTTCTCACTTCATGACTTCACAGCCTGTTTTGTTCACATATTCCGTTTGAACAAAATCCTTTCAAATCTTTACATTAAAATATTACCATATTATTGTCACTTTTCCCTAGAAGTCCCTTCACCTCCATGTAGTAATTAATCCCTTCTCATTGCATGATGCTAAATACCATTCCTCTCCCTTACTCCTCAGCATGCTAATACAGAAAATTATCTCTAAATATACAGTCAGTGAAGTTGGCCTCCACAAAATATCTGCTAATTTGTCTTGCTCAATCTATATTTGCAATGGATAGAATAGCCTCTAGTTGTCAGATTTATACTGTAGCTTACATTACCATTTCTGTTTGGAGGCTTTTAGAAATCTCCCACCGGTGTTTCCCCACCCCTTACTAACTCCACACAAACTGATTCTCTTCTTTATCCCATCTTTTATAACCAGGGTTAACATTTAACTTTCTTCATTTTGCTTATCTCTTCTAAAAGTAAAGCTCTATGGAATTTTTGATTGAATAGTTTGCTCCCAGGACACTGTAAAAGCTATTAAATTGCAGTTTTTGTTTGCTCCACATTATTTTGTATATATTTCAAGATTAAACTGTCCAAGGAAGTACTCACAGGTTCGAGACCTTCGATGTGCAATGGTAGGAGGAGCTTATTAAAGTGCACATTGGAGGGTAGTATTGTAGTCAGTGAAACTGAGTGTGAGAGGAACACAACATAATTTTAGATTTGTTCAGAACCAGTAATGATTTGTCCTCTGTTTCTGTTCCCACTGCTGTTGAAATACCACATCAATAGCATCTACTGAAGCTTGCATAATGCAGGGCCACCTAAAGGTGACAAATCCCAAGGATGCTCCTACTTCTTCTGGCCCACAGGAAATCCTGTGAAGGCACTTACCTTCTCCTTGAAGCTGTCTTGACCTTCCTACAGTTGGCAGGTTTCCCAAGAGGAAGGATAATTTGGTCAACATTAGGGAAACCAGACAATCCCTAGGAGTGGTTTGATAGTCAGCTCCTGGTTTCAGCTCTTAAAAGTTCTCTTCAGACGGATCTATAAGCATCCATAGCATCCCTCTGGTATATCTTCTGCATGCAAAGGATAATAGGAGAGTGCTGAGAGAAAGAAAGAGACTCTGGACCAGAGTCCAACAAGATGTCTGGAAATTTTACAAATTATTGAAGTACAGCTATGAGGGAAAGAGCTTCCTCCTGGGATCTTCCTTCCCCAATCCCCTACTTCATCTCACCCCACTGATAGAAAACCACTATAGGGATTGAAATAGCCATTTCATACCATTATTCCACTGTTTAATTATTTAAGAATCTTTTTTTAATTTAGAACTTAAAAGACATCTAAACCAATAACTTTGAAACCTGATAAACTCCTTACCATATTGGACCATACCACCAGGTGGTCAGAGGTTGTCCCTCTAGCATCGACGATGGCCGCAGATGTGGCTCGGGTGTTCATCAGCACCTGGGTTGCTCGGTTTGGCACCCCATCTGATATTTCCTCTGACTGCGGTCCCCAATTCATATCAGTCTTCAGGGATGCGATGGTCCAGAACCTTGGAGTTAGGGTACATCACACCACGGCGTATCACCTTCAGTTCAATGGCCCAGGTGAGCAGTTTCACTGATCCTTAAAGGCTGCTCTGAGAGCTTCCCTGATGGACGAACGTTAGCATGATCACCTCCTGTGAGTCCTGCTGGGGCTCACAACAGCTCCAAAAGGGGGCCTGCAGTCAGCCATGGGAAGTTGGTATACAGGCAGCTGTTACAAATGCCAGGTGATTTCATTTCTGAGGCCATGACTGCCAGGTCAGCCTCTCAACACTTCCCACACTACTCAGTAAATACAATTCCTATTCACCCATTCCTACCTCCCATCATGGTGTACAGCTCTCTTGGGTTCCTGTTGACCTACATTCCACCTCGTTTGTTTTCGTCCGCCATGATGCACATCAGCGTCCCCTTGGGCCCCCTTACGATGGGATGCTCCACACTTTGGAATGGGGAGAAAAGACTTTTATCATAGGTAAGAGGGGTAAATCTGAATATACTTCGGTAGATCGCTTTAAACAGGCCCACCAAGATTTGGAGTATTCCACTGCCATGCCCCTGGCAATACAACATGTCAACGTACCTCTGGACGAGCCAGAGGCACCTGCTGTTCCTCCATGCACGGAACACAGGACCCAAGTCGGGTGGCTTATCCGAGCGCCAGACGGACTCACAATGCTGGTTTTAGCGAATCCTGCGGGGGAGTTGGATGCTTAGTGTCTGTGCAGGGTAACGTAATTGGGAGAAATGTACATATTTCACAACCACCAACAATGAGTTGGGGTTTCACTTCAAGAGGCTGGTATGACATGATGACATTATTACGTAAAGAATTCTAGCGCACTTTGGTGTGTAGATTTTGGAGTTCAATAAAATGTGTTACAGGTTTCATTAAACATAAAACACCTCACTTTATTTTATTTATGAAAACTAGTGGGGTCATCTATTGTGCCTGGTGTTCCCGGTGTTGCCTCTTCTACACTGGTGAAACACAAGGTAGATTAGGGGACCATGTCTTCGAGCACCTTTGGTCCGTCCACCACAAAAGGTGAGACTTTCCATTGGCCACTGAATACAATTCAACTTCCCTTCCCATTCTGACATGTCTGTCCATGGTCTCCTCTCCTGCCATGTTAAGGCCACACTCAGCACCTCAAGTTCTGTCTGGACAGCCTCCACCTAGATGGATGAACATCAATTTCTCTAACTTCAAGTCATTTCTCCCCACTACCTACTCTCCTTTTTACATTGCCTATTCTAATTCCACTCTTACCCCTTCTATTTCCCTCACCTGCCCCGTCAGCTCCCTCTGGTACCCCTCTTCCTTCCCTTTCTCCTATGGTCCACTGTCCTCTCCTATCAGCATCCTTCTTCTTCAACCCTTTATCTCTTCCATCCATCACCTCCTAACTTCATACTTCATCCACCCCTCCCCACCATCCACCTGCCAGTTTGAACTAGTTCCCCTCCCTTCATCTTCTTATCCTGTCTTCTTTTTCCTTTTGATGAAGGGTCTCAGCCTGAAACTTTGATTGTTGTTTATTCCTTTCCATAGATACTGCCTGACCTGCTGAATCCCTCCAGCATTTTGTGTGGTTTGTTCAATTGTATTAACCGAACAATTATGTCTGCCAGGTTCTGAGGCCTCTGTCGGTCAGAGTTGACCATGGATATTCTTCTTCTTCGGTTGTCCATTGAAATCCAATGACAACGTCCACTCCTTCAACGGTGAGATCTTTGATGACTATACAGTACTATCCTGGACCCACAAGCTCTATTGCAGGTGGGACATGCATATGTGATAGTGGTGGCAACCATGGCTGCATTTCTCCTGGCTCTCTTCTGCTGTCTTCTGGTTGTTCTTTCCATCTCCAGAATACGAACCCCGTCCCTACACAGCTGTCGCCAAATGGTACGGTCAGCAACGACATCCTCCAGGTCCTCGGGTCTGATCTTGCACTTCCTTAAAGCATTCTTCATCTGATCCTTATAGCGCTTCTTCGACCTTCCAGCTAAGCGTTGACCATGATGTAGCTGGCCGTATAACACTCTGCGGGGTAGCCGACATGGGGGCATCCTTATCACGTGCCCCAGCCACTGCAGCTGGCGCTGGGTGATCATGGCATCAATACTTCTGCAGTTGGTCTTTACAAGTATTTCAGTGTGAGGCACCCACTCACACCAGGTAATTCCCAGGATGCACTGGAGGCAGCTTATGTGGAAGCCCTCCAAGGACTTGATGTGATGGCTGTAGGTTACCTCAACTTCACAGCTATAAAGGAGGGTGGTGGCACAGATCGCTTGGTATACGGCGACCTTTGTGGAGGGACGAAGGCTCCTGTTCTGAAAGACTCTACGCCGAAGTCTCCTAAAGGCAGCTGATGCCTGTTTAATGCGGCTCTGGATGTCTTTGTCAATGCCGCTATCCTCAGGGAGAATGCTCCCCAGATATTTGAAAGATGGCACTGCTGACAGGTTTTCCTCACCAACAGTGAAGGCAGGTAGAGTGGGTGGGACACTGGTACTCCACTGGCAAACCACTTCTGTCTTGGTGGTATTGACAGTCAGCCCCATCCTGCTGTACGCTCTCACCGTCACAGCAAGGACAGTCTGAAGATCCTCCGGAGTATGGGCCACAAGAGCACAGCTTCTGCATACTGCAGCTCCAGGACCCGCTCTCTATGGAGTTTGGTGGTTGCGTGGAGCCTCCTAATGTCAAAGAGGTTGCCATCTAATCTGACGTCCACTGCCACACCGCTGCTGTCTTCAATCTCGTTGTGGAGAAGCTTGGTAACACACAAGAGGAAGATGCTAAAGAGCACTGGCGCTGGCACACACCCCTGCCTCACCCCTGTGCGTACAAGGAAGGGCTCAGACTCTTGTCACTCGCGCAGTCATCGTGGAACTGGCAAAGGATGTCAACAAATTTATTGGGACAGCCAAACCTGAAGAGAACATCCTATAAGAGCTCTCTTTGCACAGTGTTGAGTGCCTTGGAGAGGTCTACAAAGGCCATAAACAGGTCCTGATGTTGCTCCTGGCACTGTTCCTGAAGCTGCCAGGCTGTGAAGATTATGTCGATCATGCTCCTGTTCTTCCTAAATCCACACTGCGATTCAGGCAGCATTGACTTGGTGATGTTGCTGATGAGTCTCTGAAGCATCACCTTAGCCAGGACCCTTCCAGCAACAGAAAGGAGTGATATGCCCCTGCTATTGCCGCAGATGGCCTGGTCACCCTTGTTCTTATAAATGACAACCATGTTTGCAGTTCTCCATTGTTGTGGGATGTTCTCATCAGTCCAGGCCTTGGTCATGTACTGGTAGAGGGTGCGCATACAAACGTACCCTCCGTTCTTCAGTAACTCAGCAGGAATATTGTCACTGCCAGGGGACTTGTTGTTCTTAAGGGAATGGACAGCTGTTAGAACCTCCTGGAAGGTTGGCGGTAGACTGAGGTCGTGGATAGGAGGAAGTTCAGGCAGTTCGTCCAGGATGATGGGGTCTGCATCAGAGTCCTGATTACGTCCTAGCTGTCTAGGTATGCAAGCCTGAGCAGTACCATCTAGAGAGCAAGCTGTTGCCCATACACCAAACTCCCCCTCTCCATGCACCTGATGAACCCAAAGGAGTGGCAGAGACCAATACAGTTTGGCACCAGCAATGTCGCAGGAGTTGCCAGTCTGCATTGAACTCAATATAGGACTACCTTAGGGATTCCAGCTCCAGATTTTTCCCTTGGAGTTCACTCCAGAAGCCTTTCCCATGAGTGGGTATAGCCACAAGACAGTGGAGGTTTGAGATCAGAGTTTTCCTTCTCCTAAATGAGCTGCCAATCACAGCTGATAAGCGACTGGTTTAGCCACACCTTTGCTCCTTCTCCTGTCAGTAGAAATGGTTCCACTGGTCTTGACATATTAATACACTTAGATGTTTTTAATCTATAATAATGTAATGAGTTTGTAATGGCCATGCACTTTGGTAGTAGAAATAAATGTATGAATGATTTTCTGAACAGAGAGAAAATCCAGGAATCTGAGATACAGAGGGACTTGGAAGTCCTTGTGCAGAACACCCTGAAGGTTAACTTGCAGGTTGAGTCGGTTGTGAGGAAGGCAAATGCCATGTTAGCATTCATTTCAAGAGGTCCAGAATACAAGAGCAGTGATGTGATGCTGAGGCTTTATAAGGCACTGGTGAGGCCCCATCTTGAGTATTGTGAACAGTTTTGGGCCCCTCATCTTAGAAAAGACATGCTGGCCTCTGGAGAGGATCCAGAGGAGGTTCACAAGGACGATTTCAGGAATGAAAGGGTTACCATACAAGGAACATTTGATGGCTCTGGGTCTGTACTCGCTGGAATTCAGAAGGATGAGGGGGGATCTCATTGAAACCTTTCGAATGTTGAAAGACCTAGTAAATGTGGAGAGGCTGTTTCCCATGGTGGGAGAGTCTAGGGCAAGAGGGCACAGCCTCAGGATAGAGGGGTGCCTTTTCAAAACAGAGCTGCGGAGAAATTTCTTTAGCCAAAGGGTGGTGAATTTGTGGAATTTGTTGCCACATGCAGCTGTGGAGGTCAGGTCATTGGGTGTATTTAAGGAAGAGATTGATAGGTTCTTGATCAGACGTGGCATCAAAGATTACGGGGAGAAGGCCAGGAACTGGGGTTGAGGAGGAGATGAAAAAAAAGGATCAGCCATGATTGAATGGCAGAGCAGACTCAATGGGCCAGATGGCCTAATTCTGCTCCGATGTCTAATGGTCTTATAATGCTGTGATGAGCATTTGGTCCATAATGACAGACGAGGAAGCTGGTTGAACTCAACAACAGTTTTTTTGTGATAAACACGAAACAGACCGGGCACCATGACCCGGAGAGTGAACCCTACCTGTCTCATACTGACAGGGGAGGTGACCATCACACACCCCGATTACAGTCAGTGTGACCCGCAAATACACAAGTGAATAACTGTATAACCCAAGCTAAAATGTAACAATAAATGAAATGGAACTTCCCACCATAATCCCACAAAAGTGCCGTCACCGTCGTTTGCCCATGGTTCAGCTGTGTTGCGTTGGGCTGCGGCCAGTTGTGCTGCACTGCCACGGGCCGCTGTGAAACCAGCGGTGGCTGCTGCCCCCGGTGGGGCCGCTCCCTGGAGCTGCCCTGCCGGACAGCCACAGCTTCAGCTCCGAGGCAGAGTGTTGTACCTGACACATCCACACGGGCCCCCCAGCAGGACAGCAGGTCCAGGCCAAAGATGCAGGAAGTTGCGGAGGATAATGTGCTGGATCTGGAGGCTGGTGGGGTGCTAAGTGAGGATAAGGGGAACTCTGTCCCTGTTGCGGTGATGGGAGGATAGATTGAGGGCCGAAGTGCGGGAAATGGAGGAGATGTGGGTGAGGGCATCATTGATGATGGCAGAAGGGAAACCACAATCCTTAAAGAAAGGGGACATTTGAGATGTCCTGGAACGGAAAGCCTCATCCTGGGAGCAGATGCGACGGAGACGGAGGAACTGGGAATGGGGAATGGCTTTTTTGCATGTGGCAAGGTGGGAAGAGGTACACTCGAGGTAGTTATGCGAGTCAGTGGGCTTATAGAAATGTCAGTGGACAGTCTGTCTCCAGAGATGGAGACTGAGAGATCGAGAAAGGGGGGAGAAGTGTCCGAGATGGACCAAGTGAATTTGAGGGCAGGGTGGAAGTTTGAAGTAAAGTCGATGAAATTGACGAGCTCAGCATGGGTGCAGGAAGCAGCACCAATGTAGTCGTCAATGTACCGAAGGAAAAGTTGGGGAGCAGTACCAGAATAGGTTTGGAGCACAGACTGTTCCACATAACCAACGAAGAGGCAGGCATAGCTGGGGCCCATGCGAGAGCCCATAGCTACACCCTTGGTCCAAAGAAAGTGGGAAGAGCCAAAAGAGAAGTTATTAACTGTGAGTACCAGTTCCGCCAACCGGAGGAGGGTAATGGTAGTGGGGAACTGGTGAGGTCTATTGTCCAGAAAGTAGCGGAGGGCTTTGAGGCCGTCTTGATGGGGAATGGAAGTATATAAGGATTGGACATCCATAGTGAAAATGAAGCGGTCGGGACTGGGGAAATTGGAAGTTATTGAAGAGGTTTTAGGGCATGGGATGTATCCCAGATGTAGGTGCGGAGGGACTGAACTATGGCTGACAAAATGGAGTCCACGTAAGCAGGTACAAGTTAGGCAGGGCAGGTGCAGGAAGAAGCTATGGGTCTACCGGGACAGTCAGGCTTGTGGATCTTGGGGAGGAGGTAAAACCAAGAAGTGCGGGGTGTGGGAATTATGAGTTTAGTGGCTGAGGATGGAAGGTCTCCAGAGTTGATAAGGGCAGTGATGGTACGGGAGACAATGGTTTGATGTTTTTTGGTGGGGTCCTGTTCCAGGGGTAAGTAAGAGGAGGTGGCAGAGAGCTGCTGTTTGGCGTCAGTGAGGTAGCGGTCCGGATCTCCCGGTTGCTACCCACTTCAACTCTGCTGCACATTCCCATTCGGATATGTCCATACATGGCCTCCTCTACTGCCATGATGAGGCTAAACTCAGGTTGGAGGAGCAACACCTCATATACCATCTGGGTAGTCTCCAGCCCTTGGTATGAACATAGAATTCTCCAACTTCCGGTAATTCCCTCCACCCTCTATCCCTATTTCACTCTGCCCCCTCCCCCAGCTGCCTATCACCTCCCTCATGGTTCTGTCTCCTTCTATTACCCGTTGTGTTTTCCCCTATTCTTTCTTCACCTTTCCTGCCTATCCCCCCCTGCCTCCCCTCCCCCATCCTTTATCTTTCCCCTTACTGGTTTTTCACCTGGAACCTACCAGCCTTCTCCTTCCCACGCTCCCCCCACCTCCTTTATAGGGCCTCTGCCCCTTCCCTCTTCAGAAGGGTTCCGGCCCGAAACATTGACTGATCGTTTCCACGGATGCTGCCCGACCTGCTGAGTACCTCCAGCGTGTGGTGAGTGTTGACCTGCCTCACTGCACCGGTAGCAAAGGTCATTTCGTGGCCGGCGGCAGGGTCGGCGTGGCGCTGGCCAGACTTGTCTCACGGGCTCCTTCTCATCAGTTTCCTCCTCATGCTCGGCGGCACAAGCCCAGTCTTCCGACGTGCGGGGTGATGCTGGAACACTTTGGGGGGGGGGGGGAAATTGCTTCTGCTCTCTCCGCCTCGGCCAACGCTTCGTCCAACATTAAGCGAACATTCTGCTGGGTGCTTTGGCGTCAGCGTCCTTACAAAGGTGTGGAGAGCAAGCTCTCCCTGGGCCGCGGGAGGGAACTCGGGGTAGACACGCCGAGCACAGTGGCGGAGATCTGCTGCAAGCGCCCCCCAAGTTTTTTCCTATGCAGCACCGTCTGCAGCACAGTTCTTCCCTCATTGATTCCGCCTATGGCCTCTGCTCGAAACACCGCTCCAGTGCTACGAAGAGTAGTCTCCCTGCTCCACCGGCGTTAGGTCGATGAGCGCCTTCAGGGCATCTCCCTCCAGCGCCAGGGCAAGGTGCTGTGTCTCGGCAGGGCTCCATCCATTGCGCCATGTGGCAAGTTTGACTTGCGCCAGGTAAGGCTCCAGGCGGCTGGTAGCGTCATATCTGGGGAGCTTCAGGATAAACCTTGAGGCGCAAATCATTGAGGCCCTTTGAACTTCCTCTTGCTCCGGCCTCGTCTGCCATGGTGCCCATCTTCCCATGGCTACAGCGTCTTGGGTTCCCCGCTGTGGGTCGCGATGGAGGCGAGTGATGTGCTCCACTCTATTCCCCGGGTTGGGAAGCCTGGGCACGCTCGCTCCATCGGGCCTCCCTGGGAAGGCACGATGTTCGGTTCCCAGGTCTCGTCTTCATGAGCCCTGCCTGTGTGTGTGGGGGAGGCCTACTGCTCAGTCCCTCGTCAACAACCATTTTTTTTATATTTCAAAATATACTTCATTCAAAAATAAAATTATATACAATAAACCATTCAATGACTCTCAATCCTTTACAGACATTTCCACTATATTCTAAACATTTCCACACTTTTAGCCACTCACGTGGCACTCTGTTGATTCATCCATCCACACCGCTGATGAGGGGTATACTCCTCACCACCTGACCCCTCCCAATCCCACGGGAGAAGAACCCTGAACCGTGGTCCTTCCCCACCGGGCCCTTGCGGTGGCTGCACCAAGTTTCAGTGCGTCCCTCAGCACGTACTCCTGCAGCCGAGAATATGCCAGTCGGAAGGTTTCTGCCACAGACATCTCCATGTGCTGGAAGATCATCAAGTTTCAGGCCGACCGAAGAGCGTCTTTCACCGAGTTGATGATCTGCCAGCAGCACCGGATGTTGGTCTCCGTGTGCGTCCCCGGGAACAGCCCGTAGATCAGAGAGTCCTCTGTTACGCAGCTGCTGGGGATGAAACGTGACACTAGCCCGTCCATCCTCCTCCACACCTTCTCTGTGAACTGACAGTGTGCAACGAGGTGGGTCACAGACAGACTCCTCCTCACTGCAGTCCTCCCGCAGGCAGCGGGGTGTGGAGGCGACGTTCCAGGCGTACAGGAGGGTTCTGACTGGGAGGGCCCCTCTCACCGCCAGCCATGCGAGGTCCTGGTGCCCGTTGGTGAGGTCTGGCGATGAGGCATTTTGCCAGATGAACTGGACGGTCTGCTCAGGGAACCACCCCACTGTGTCCATCACGTCCTTCTCCTGCAGTGCCTGCAGGACATTACGTACCGACCACTGCCTGATGGCCCTGTGGTCGAAAGCATTGTCCTGGAAGAACTTCTTCACAAAGGCCAGGTATGGCAGCAACGACCAGCTGACTGGGGCGTTGCACGGGAGTGGGGCCAAACCCATCCATCGTAGCCAGGGCAACAGGTAGAACCTGGGCACATAGTGGTACTTGGTGCCCACATACCTGAGTTCTACACACAACCTGATGCAACCACACACAAAGCTGGTCATCAGGGTGAGGGCAACATTGGGGACATTCTTGCCCCCATTGTCCAGGGACTTGTGCATGACGGTCCGTCTGACCCGCTCCATCTTGGATCCCTAGATGAATCTGAAGACAGCTCGGGTGATTTCCGAGCTGTAGGAGCGAAGGATGGGCCACACTTGCACCAAGTACAGCAGACCTGAGAACACCTCACACCTGATGATAGATAGATGGATATACTTTATTGATCCCAAGGGAAATTGGGTTTCGTTACAGCCACACCAACCAAGAATAGAGCATAAATACAGCGATACAAAAACCACAAACAATCAAACAACAAAATGCAAACTATGCCAGATGGAAAATAAGTCCAGGACCGGCCTATTGGCTCGGGGTGTCTGACCCTCCACGGGAGGAGCTGCAAGTTCAATGGCCACAGGCAGGAACAGGTTCTTGCACGTTATCGATAGGGAGCGCCCTCCTCACAGTCCCAGTTTCTGTTTCATCTTGGCAGTCCGCTCCTGCCAGTTCTTGTTGCATGCCTCGGCCCCTCCGATCTAGATCCCCAACACCTTCACATGGTCAGACCTGATGGTGAAGGGGATATTGGATTGGTCAGGCCAGTTGCCAAAGAGCATGGCTTCGCTCTTCGTGCGGTTGACCCTGGCCCCCGATGCTAGCTGAAACTGTTCGCAGATGCCAATCAACCTGCGAACTGACCTCGGATCAGAACAGAAGATGGTGATGTCGTCCATGTACAGGGAGGTTTTCACTTGGGCCCCTTCACTGCCTGGCAACGTCACCCCTCTTATGCCTTCATCCCTCCTGATGGCTTCGGCAAAGGGTTCTATGCAGCACACAAACAAGACAGGGGAGAGGGGACAGCCCTGCCTGACTCCAGACCTGATGGGGAAGCTGTCTGTTTCCCACCTGTTGACCTGGACTGCACTATGGATGTCTGTGTAGAGCAGTCTGATCCAATTTCGGATTCCCTCCCCAAATCCCATTTTGGACAGCATGTCCGCCATGTACTTGTGCAATATCCTGTCGAAGGCTTTCTCCTGGTCCAAGCTGACCAGGCAGGCATTCACCACCCTGTCCTGCACGTAGGCGATGGTGTCCCTCAGCAGCGCGAGGCTGTCTGAGATCTTCCTGCCCAGTACAGCCCAGGTTTGGTCCGGGTGGATCACCAGAGCAGACCTGATCCTGTTTGCGATAGCCTTGGACAGGATCTTGTAATCCACATTCAGGAGAGAGATGGGCCTCCAATTCCTAATGTCCTCCCTTTCCCCCTTCTGCTTGTAGATGAGGGTGATGATGCCCTTCCTCATGGACTCTGACATGCTGCCAGCCAGAAGCATAGCATTGTACACTTCCAGCAGGTCAGGGCCCATCCAGTTCCACAGAGCCGAGTACAACTCGGCCGGTAAGCCATCACTTCCGGGATTCTTACTCGACTCAAAGGAACGGATGGAGCCTGTCAGCTCGTCCAGGGTCAGTGGCTGATCCAGACTCTCCCTCTTGCCGTCATCTAAGACCTGCGTGATTTTATTGTGATAAACCCAGAGGATGGGCAAGAGGTATATTCAGAGGGACAGAGGGAGAAAAAGGAGAGTGTGAGAAAGAATGTGTGCATAAAATTAAGTAACAGATGGGGTACGAGGGGGAGGTGGGGCATTAGCGGAAGTTAGAGAAGTCAATGTTCATGCCATCAGGTTGGAGGCTACCCAGACGGAATATAAGGTGTTCCTCCAACCTGAGTGTGGCTTCATCTTTACAGTAGAGGAGGCCGTGGATAGACATGTCAGAATGGGAATGGGATGTGGAATTAAAATGTGTGGCCACTGGGAGATCCTGCTTTCTCTGGCGGACAGAGCGTAGATGTTCAGCAAAGCGGTCTTCTGCAGATGCTGGAAATTCAAGCAACACACATCAAAGTTGCTGGTGAACGCAGCAGGCCAGGCAGCATCTGTAGGATTCTGAGAACCTACCAAGATAAGTCTGATTACTTAATTCTACACTTCCGGTGCTGAACAAAACCAAAGACCACATGCTCATTACCCCTCACTCCCACCCTCTACCACTGCCAGACAGTCCCTGGCTTTAACCCTCCAAGTACAGTGGATTCCAGTTAACTGGGACACATCAGGGCCAATACATTTTGGCCCAATTAAGCGGCTGCCCATTACCCAAAGTTTCATGGAAATAGTTAAAAACATATAAAAAAGATGAAGTACCATTTAACTGAGTAATACATTGTGTATTTAAATAAACAGAACAAATTAGAACACTACTAATGCTACTAAAGTACTACAAAACTGTGTATTAGTTCCTAATAGTCATTGATGGAGAAATTCATTCAGTGTACACTTCCATGTATGGGATGTCCAGGAAGAGATAGTACTCTAGTGAAGGGGCTTGTCGTGTCCATTCTGGGGCAACTCACTCACTTTTGGACTCCACCTAACATTGAGCTTTCACCTGTAGCTCCTAGTATTTGTTTGCATGTGACAGCAGCCACCCTCTGATACACCGCTTCAACAGCCTAAACCAGGTGAGCGTAGCTGGCAGGCCTCATACCCGGTGGAGTACAGGTATGCCTGGCCTAGCACGAGGTCAGCTCTGGCAACTGGGTGGTTGAGATCAACAGTGAGATCCAACAGCCAAGCATTCTGCAATGCTTCACGGAGAGCGAAGGGGCATAGAAACATAGAAAACCTGCAGCACAATACAGGCCCTTCGGCCCACAATGCTGTGCTGAACATGTACTTACTTTAGAAATTACCCAGGGTTACCCATAGCCCTCTATTTTTCTAAGCTCCATCTACCTATCCAGGAGTCTCTTAAAAGACCCTATCATATCCACCTCCACCACCGTCACTGGCAGCCTATTCCACGCACTCACCACTCTCTGCGTAAAAAACTTACCCCTGACATCCCCTCTGTACCTACTTCCAAGCACCTTAAAACTGTGCCCTCTCATGTTAGCCACTTCAGCCCTGGGAAAAAGCCTCTGACTATCCACATGATCAATGCCTCTCATCATCTTATACACCTCTATTAGGTCACCTCTCATCCTCCATCGCTCCAAAGAGAAAAGGCCAAGTTCACTCAACCTATTCACATAAGGCATAATCCCCAATCCAGGCAACATCCTTGTAAATCTCCTCTGCACCCTTTCTATAGTTTCCACGTCCTTCCTGTAATGAGGTGACCAGAACTGAGCACAGTACTCCAAGTGGGATCTGACCAGGGTCCTATATAGCGTAACATTACCTCATGGCTCTTAAACTCAATCCCATGGTTGATGAAGGCCAATGCACCATATGCCTTCTTAACCACAGAGTCAACCTGTGCAGCAGCCTTGTGTGTCCTATGGACTCGAACCACAAAATCCCTCTGATCCTCCACACTGCCAAGGATCTTACCATTGATACTATATTCTGCCATCATATTTGACCTACCAAAATGAAACACCTCACACTTATCTGGGTTAAAATCCATCTGCCACTTCGCAGCCCAGTTTTGCATCCTGTCGATGTCTCGCTGTGACCTCTGACAGCCCTCCACACTATCCACAACACCCCCAATCTTTGTGTCATCAGCAAATTTACTAACCTCATCCAAGTCATTTATAAAAATCACGACGAGTAAGGGTCCCAGAACAGATCCCTGAACACACCACTGGTCACCGACCTCCGTGAAGAATATGACCCGTCTATAACTATTGTTTGCCTTCTGTGGGCAAGCCAGTTCTGGATCCACAAAGCAAGATCCCCTTGGATACTATGCCTCCTTACTTTCTCAATAAGCCTTGCATGGGGTACCTTATCAAATGCCTTACTGAAATCCATATACACTACATCTACTACTCTACCTTCATCAATGTGTTTAGTCACAGCCTCAAAAAATTCAGTCAGGCTCGTGAGGCATGACCTGCCTTTGAAAAAGTCATGCTGGCTACTCCTAATCATATTATGCCTCTCTAAATCCTGCCTCCCAGGATCTTCTCCATCAGCTTTCCAACCACTTAAGTAAGACTCACTAATTCCCTGGGCTATCTCTACTTCCTTTCTTGAATAAGGGAACAACATCTGTAACCCTCCAATCCTCCAGAATCTCTTGCGTCCCCATTGCCAGAGGCTCAGCAATCTCCTCCCTTGCTTCCCACAGTAGCCTGGGGTATATCTTGTCCGGTCCCAGTGACTTATCCAACTGGATGCTTTCCAAAAGCTCCAGCACATCCTCTTTCTTAATGTCTATATGCTCAAGCTTTTCAGTGTGCAGTAAGTCATCCCTACAATCACCAGGGTCCTCTTCCGTAGTGAATACTGAAGCAAAGTATTCATTAAGTACCTCTGCTACCTCCTCCGGTTCCATACGCACTTTTCCACTGTCACACTTGATTGTTCCTATTCTGTCATATCTTATCCTCTTGCTCTTCACATATTTGTAGAATGCCTTGGGGTTTTCCTTAATCCTGCTCGCCAAGGCCTTCTCATGGTCCCTTCTGGCTCCCTTAATTTCATTCTTAAGCTCCTTCCTGCTAGCCTTATAATCTTCTAGATGTCTATCATTACCTAGTTTTTTGAACCTGTCGTAAGCTTTTCTTTTCTTCTTGACTAGATTTTCAACAGCCTTTGTACACCATGGTTCCTGTGCCTTACTATCCTTGCCCTGTCTCATTGGAACTTACCTATGCAGAATGCCACGCAAATATCCCCTGAATATTTGCCACTTTTCTGCTGTATATTTCCCTGAGAACATTTGCTCCCAACTTATGCTTCCAAGTTCCTGCCTGATAGCTTCATATCTCCCCTTACTTCAATTAAAGGTTTTCCTAACTTGTCTGACCCTATCCCTCTCCAATGCTATGGTAAAGGAGACAGAATTATGATTACTATCTCCAAAATGCTCTCCCACTGAGAGACCTGACAACTGACCAAGTTCCCTTCAATACCAGATTAAGTACAGCCTCTCCTCTTGTAGGCTTATCTACATATTGTGTCAGGAAACCTTCCTGAACACACCTAACAAACTCCACCCCATCTAAACCCCTTGCTCTTGGGAAATGCCAATCAATATTTGGAAATTTAAAAGCTCCCACTAAGACAACCCTGTTATTATTACACCTTTCCAGAATCTGTCTCCCTGCTCCTCGATCTTCCTGTTACTGTTATTGTCTGGTCTATAAAAAACACCCAGTAGAGCTATTGATCCCTTCCTGTTTCTAATTTCCACCCACAGAGACTCAGTAGACAATCCCTCCATGACTTGCTCCTTTTCTGAACCTGTGACACTATCTCTGATCAACAGTGCCATGCCCCCACCTCTTTTGCCTCCCTCCCTGTCCTTTCTGAAACATCTAAAGCCTGGCACTCTAAGTAGCCATTCCTGTCCCTGAGCCATGCAAGTCTCTGTAATGGCCACAACATCATAGCTCCAAGTACTGATCCATGTTCTAAGCTCATCCGCTCCGTTCATGATACTCCTTGCATTAAAATAGACACATCTCAAACCATCAGTCTGAGTGCATCTCTTCTCTATCACCTGCCTATCCTCCCTCTCACACTGTCTACAAGCTTTCTCGATTTGTGAGCCAACTGTCCTTTCCTCCGTCTCTTCAGTTTGGTTCCTACCCCCCAGCAATTTTTGTTTAAACTCTCCCCAACAGCCTTTGCAAACCTCTCTGCCAGGATATTAGTCCCCTCGGATTCAAGTGCAGCCCGTTCTTTTCATACAGGTCACGCCTGCCCCAAAAGAGGTCCCAATGTTCCAGAAATCTGAATCCTTGCCCCCTGCTGCAATTCCTCAGCCACACATTTGTCTCCCACCTCACTCTATTCCTATACTCACTGTCGCGTGGCACAGGCGGTAATCCCGAGATTGCTACCTTTGAGGTCCTGCTTCTCAACTTCCTTCTTAAGTCTCTGTAGTCTGTTTTCAGGACCTCCTCCCTTTTCCTACCTATGTACCATAACCTCTGGCTGTTCACCTTCCCACTTCAGGATATTGTGGACTCGCTATGTCCACACGTCTACTCAGTCGTGCCTTGATCAAACATCCACCGCAAGCAAGGAAGACTTCAGTTTGTGACAACTACTCCAAGGTCGAGAGAGTGGGTCTGTCCCAGTACAATGACTTATCTACTTTAAAAAACTCTCCCGCACAGGTTTCACTATCATTGCCATTTACAACAGACAACCAATACGCTGTTGGGTTCTTTTTATTGACTGTAAATTATCAAAATTAGTGCAGACATTTCGGGCAGATAATCGACTGCCTTCATACAATGCTTTCAACAAATCTTCATTTTCATTTGACATTCAAGATGATTGTCGATACCTTCAAATTCTTTGTAGTTCCTAACTTATTGAAGTAGTTTCTGGCATTTCCAAGCCTGAATGCTTGAAACCGCTGTGAGCAAAACAATTCTAAATTGTCCTACTCCTTATGTCTTACTCCTTATTTCTTACCAACTATCAGTGAGAAAATCATCCCTTTTTGAACACGACCACACACAAATGATGCTATTTAAAAACTATTTGCTCTAAGTATGGTGTAGTGTCTAATATCCGAACAAGTTCATGCCGCTGACACTAGTTAGAAACTGTTTGGCAACAGTCTCCTGTCCTGATCAGCATATGTGTCACAAATAACTGAAGGGAATCCTGGCTACTTTCTCCATTCATTTCTGTTCCTTGAGTTGTCCCAAATAAGTAGCTGTCCCCATTAACTGGAATCCACTGTATATTTTATCCCCTTTCCCCAAACGACTTGTCACTAAGTGCGCCCCAAAGTTTCCTCCCATCTCTTCACCTTCCAACAGCCCCCACCAACCAAATCTCCTCAGGATTCCAACTCGTCAATCACCAGATTTCTAACGCACATCCCCAGCCAAGACACAGAGTCATCAACCTCCTCCACCCAGACACCAAAGTTATCTCCCTAGCAAAGACCCCACACAAGCCCTTGATCTCCAAACCTCAGTCTCTCCCTTTGAAAACCTTGATAAAGTTAAACTATTGGTTCCCTGGCATAAATGTTTGAGGTTGCAAGTGTAATACTAGGTTCTCTAGACCAACTGCCCCCTCTCATTGGTGATATGCGTAACTAAAGTAAAACAAGGAACACTTACTAATACAAGCTTAAGTTCATCATCATTAAACCGTATATATGCATACCACCAAAGGAGACAACATTCCTCTAGATGTTGTACAGTAATGCAGGTTTATTTTGTACATTATTGTTTTCATGTGAGTACTTACAATGGACATTGGATGAGCTTGATCAAGCTCTGGAAAATTCCCCCAGACAGGACAGAACACCTGCCGAGATCTTCAAGTCGGTAGAGCCAGTTGCAATCAGAACCTTCCACAGCATTCCAATGAACATCTGGGAAGAAGAAGACAAGGGAAGTGAAGTTGACTGTAACAACTGCTGAGGCATCTTCCTTTTGTCCATTACCAGGAAGGTCCTGTCCCATATAATTCTCAACCACCTGATCACCAGCATATCAGAAGCAAACCCACCTGAGACACAGTGTGGTTTTTGCTCAGGTCGCAGCACCATCCACCTGGTTTTTGTTGGTCGTCGGGTTCAGGAAAAGTGCGCGGAACAAGGTTTGAATTCCTATTCGCAATCTAACCAAAGCGTCCGACACGGTTAACAGGGAAGCACTGTGGTTCATATTGTCGCAGCTGGGAGGCCCTTGCAGACTCATCAGCCTCATTCGTCTCTTTCATGACAATATGTCTGGCCTCGTCCCGGCAAAGGGAGAGATTCAGAGCCAATTCAACACTTCAAACAGTGTGAAACAAGCATGTGTGTTTGGCCCCTGTCATTGTTTACCTATTTTTCACATGCATGCTGAACATTGCTGTCAGAGACCTTGAACAGTGTGTGTATCTGAAGTATAGGCTTGATGGATCACTCTTTGACCTGCGTTGTCCAAATGCCTAATTCAAGACAATTGAGAAACTCGTCCTTGACGTGTTTTATGCTGATGACTGTGCCCTGGTGGCCAACACAGAGTCTGATCTCTAACTTACTGTCAACAACTTTCTCGTCTCTTCAGCCCCACCATCAGCCTGGTAAGGATGGAAGTCCTATTTCATTCTGGTCCTGGATCTGCTGCTGCCCCTCCTTCCATCACCACTGTGGGAGCAGGACGGAATATGGTAGATGAGTTCAGCTACCTCAGAAGCATCGTATCTAGTGATGTCTCCCTGGACAAGGAAATCAATGCCAGGATTTACAAAGCCAGACAGAACCCTGGCCACCAGCATTTGCACATGTTGAACCAGCATAACATCGGTCTATCCACAAAGTTCAAGGTGTACAATGCTGTCATCATGAGCAATCTCCTTTACTTTAACAGTGAAAAATGGACTGATAACAGGAGACCTCTCAGACAGCTTCCATATTCATTTTCTGAGGTTGATCCTAGGACCAAGTCACAAACCTAGAAGTCCTCGGCAGAGTGGAACCACGAACATTGAGGCCATGATCCTGAAAGCCCATTTTCAATGGACAGGACATGTCATACACATGGAGGACTCCAGAATCCTCAAACAACTGCTGTATGGCGTGCTGTCTCTGGGCAAGAAGAACCAAAGTAGGCCTCACAAGAGGTTCAAATGAGGTTCAAGTACCAAAAGAGGTTCAAATTGTATATGCTGGACTCACTCCAAAGCAGCTGGAACAGTGTACACAAGACCAGACCGGACTGGATGGTGGCCCTTGGCAAGACTTGCCCATGACAACTTAAAGGAGAAGTGTCTTGCAGACCTGCTGGCTGCCCGAGAGCGATGGAAGGTTGCAACAGCAATTCCCCCATCTGACTCCAGAAGATTCCCTGCCCTCACTGCATAGCCGGGATTTCCTTCAATTATTTGGGACACTTGCACTTAATTGGGACAAGAGACTGTTGCTGAACAGTTTCTAACTGGCATCAGTCATGTGCACTTGTGTGGCCGTTAGACATTACACCGACCTTTGAGCGAACAGTTTTTAGTTAGTATCAGTTGCGTTTGTATTATGTTATTCATCTGAGCTGACTGACAATGAATGAAAAGGCAGTGATTTTTCAATACTACTTCATGCAGGAGGGCAATCAAGGCAGTCCTCATTATCTTCACTAGGCGTCTGCACTGATTTTGTTCATTTATGGTCAATCAAAAGAACATGGCAGAGTACACTGTTTGAATTCCTTTGTCGATAACTATTAGCAACTAATAGACGGCTATATAGTACTGTAGTAATATTGGTAGCAGTCTAACTTGTTCTGTATTTCATTTAAAATACATAATTTATTACTCAGTTAAATGTAGTTTGTCTCATTTAAACCACTTCTATTAAACTTTGACTACCTGTGGCAGCCATTTAATTACCCAAAATGTACTGGTCCCTATGCGTCCCAGTAAGCCAGAAATGTACTGAGGTAGTGTTCATAGGTTCATTGCCCATTCAGAAATCTGATGGCAGAGGGGAAGAAACTTTCCTGAAATGTTGAGTGTGTGTCTTTGGGTTCCCGTACCTCCTCCTTAATGGTAGCAATGAAAAGAGGGCATGTCCTGGGCGATGGGGGTTCTTAATGATGGATGCTGACTTTTTGAGGCTTTGATTTTGAAGATGTGCTGGATGCTGGGGAGGCTAGCGCCCATGATGGAGCTGGCTGAGATGACAGCTTTCTGCAGCTTTTTCTGATCCTGTATAGTGGCCCCTCCAGACCAGACAGTGATGCAACCAGTCAGAATTATTCCCCATGGTACAAATGTAGAAATTTGCAAGTCCCTTAGGTTACCAGAAGTTGCTTCAGATACATAAACTGCAAAAGAGAGGTAAGAGTAGCTATCAGACTACTGGAAAATGACACTGAAAAAGTAGTAATGGGAAACGGCAGACGAACTAAATAAGTATTTTGAATCAGCCTTCACTGTGGAAGATACTTGCGGTATTCCAGTATGTTCGAGAGTGTCAGAGGGCTAACGTAAGTGCAGTTGCGATTACTTGAGAGAAAGTGATTGAGAAGCCGAAGGGTCTGAAGGTAGGTAAATCACCTAGACCTAGACCAGGGTTCTGAAAGAGGTAGCTGAAGAGATTGTGCAGGCATTAGCAATGATCCTTCAACCATCAGTAGATCTTGGCGTGGTTTCGGAAGACTGGAAAATTGCAAATGTCACTGCTCTCTTCAATAAGAGAGGGAGGCAGAAGAAAAGAACTTATAGGCCAGTAAGCTTACCTCAGTGGTTGGAAAGATGTTGAAGTCGATTGTTAACGATGAGATCTCAGGGTACTTGGAGGCACATGACAAAATAGACCAAAGTCAGCATGGTTTCCTTAAGGTAAAATGTTGTCTGCCAAATCTGTTAAAATTCTTGGAGGAAATAACAAGCAGGGTAGATAAAGGAGAATTGGTGGATGTTGTGTACAGTACTTGGATATTCAGAAGGCCTTTGAGAAGATGCCACACATGAGGGTGCTTAACAAGAAAAGAGACCACGTCATTACAGGAAAGATAGTAATATGGACACTAACCCTACAAACAAACAGCCAACCTAAGCTACTAAACTTCCCTATCATTTCAGGTACTAGCATGGATAGAGGATGGACTGACTGGCAGGAGGCAAAGAGTGAGAATAAAAGAAACATCTCTAGCTGGTTGCCAGTGGCTAATAGAGTTCCAGAGGGGTCTGAATTGTGACTGCTTCTTTTTATATTATATATCAATGATTGAGATGAGAATTGATAGCCGTGTGGCCAGGTTTGTCGTCAATATAAAGATAGGTGGAGGGAGGCTACTGGACATGTGGATAGTGTTGAGGAAGCAGGGAAGCTGCAGAAGGACCTAGACAAATGGGACAAAAAAATAAGAGGCAGATGGAATATAGTGTCAGGAAGTGTATGATCATGCACTTTAGTAGCAGGAAAAAAAGCACAGACTATTTTCCAAATGGGCAGAAAATTCAAAAATCCAACTGTTCATTCATTTCCATAGACGCTGAGTTCCTCCAGCATTTTGTGTGTGTTGTGAGATATTATTATTTTTCAGGTGATCCAAAGCTGAGTGAAGAGGCTATGAGATTGCATCTGTTGCAGACCTATCGTGGTGATAGGCAAACTGCAATGGGTCCAGATCCTTGCTTAGGCAGGAGTTAATTTTATCCTTGAACAACCTCTCAAAGTACTTCATCACACTAGATATGGCTACCACTGAGTGAAGGTTGTTGGGGCAGCTCACCCTTTTCTTCTAGAGCCCTTTTGAAGCAGTGAGAGATTGAAGATGGCCTTGAATAATCCCACCAGTTACTTGGCACTAGTTTTCAGAGCCCGACCAGGTACACCCTCTGGGCCTGCCGCCTTGCAAGGGTTCACCCTCTTCAGAGATATACTAATGTCAGCCTCAGAGACAGAAATCACCAGATGCTGCAGGGTATAGTACAGGTGTAATTTTATTCTCCCTTTCAAAGTGGGCAGAAAAGCCGTTCAGCTCACCTGAGAGTTAAGTATCACAGCCTGCTTGAAGCAGGTGGGTGCCTCAGCCTACTGAAGCAAGAAGTTAAAGATATCAGTTCACGCTCCTGAAGGCTGCCCTCATATCAGCCTCAGAGACTAAAATCAGAACGTCACTGGGGACTGTGGGAGTTCATGAAGGTGCCTCCATGTTTTGAGATGTGGGCATGGAAGCGTTCTTGATGGTGATATAACAGTGGTCTTTCTCTTGATGCTAACATAATTTTAGACCATAAGATAAGGGAATAGAATTAGGCCATTAGGCCCATTGAGTCTGGTCCATAATTTCATCATGGCTGATCTATTTTTCCCATCAGCTCAATCTCCTGCCTTCTCCCCATATCTCTTCATGCCCTGACCAATCAAGAATCTATCAACCTCTGCCTTAAATATAAAGACTTGGCCTCTACAGCTGCCTGTAGCAACAAATTCCACAGATTCACCACTCTCAGGCTAAATAAATTCCTCCTCATCTCCATTATAAAAGGATGCCCCCCCATACGGAGGCTGTGTCCTCTGGCCTTAGACTCTCCTGCCAAAGGAAACATCCTTTCCACATCCACTCTATCGAGGCCTCTCACCATTCAATAAGTTCCTTCTGAATTCTAGTGAATACAGGCCCAGAGCCATCAAACCCTCTTCATATGGCAAGCAGTTTAATCCTGGAATCATTTTCATGAAACTTATCCAGCTCAAGGGGCTCAAAACTGCACACAATACTCCAAGTGAGGCCTCACCAGTGCTTTATAAGGTCTCAGTGTTACATTCTTGCTTCTATATTCCAGTCCTCTTGAAACGAATGCTAACATTGTATTTGCCTTCCTCACCACAGACTCAATCCGCAAATTTACCTTTAGGGAATCTTGCACAAGGACTCCCAAATTCCTTTGCACCTCAGTTTTTTTAATTTTCTCTCCATTTAGAAAATAGTCAATCCTTTCATTTCATTTCTTCTACCAAAGTGGATGGCCATACACTTCCTGACACTGTATTTCATCTGCCATTTCTTTGCTCATGCTCCTAATCTAAGTCCTCTGTAGCCTCCCTATTTCCTCAAAACTAACACCCCCCCACCGGTCTTCGTATTGTCTGCAAATTTTGCAACAAAGCCATCAATTCCATCATCCAAATTATTGACATGTAACGTAAAAAAAAATCAGTCCCAAAACAGACCCCTGTGGAACACTACTAGTCACCAGCAGCTAACCAGAAAAGGCTCCCTTTTTTCCCCCACTCTTTCTATTCTGCCAATCAGCTGCTTTATCCATGCTAGACTCTTTCCTGTAATACCATGGGCTCATAGCTTGTTAAGCAGTCTCATGTGTGACACCTTGTCAAAGACCTTCTGAAAATCCAAGTACACAACATCAACTGATTCTCCTTTGTCTATCCAACTTGTTATCTCTTCAAAGAATTCTAACAGATTTGCCAGACAAGACTTTCCCTTGAGGAAACCATGCTGACTATGGCTTATTTTATCATATGCCACCGAGTAGCACAAAACCAGATTCTTAACAATCGACTCCAACATCTTCGCAACCACTGAGGTCAGATTAGCTGGCATATAGTTTCCTTCTTTCTGCCTCTCTCCTTTCTTGAAGAGTAGAGTGATATTTGCATTTTTCCAGTCCTCTGGAACCATTCCAGATATCTGGTGATACTTAAAAGGTCATTACTGGGTTTTCAAGATGGCAGCGCAGTGAAAGGTCTGCTTTGCTGAGCTCAGCACCGCAACACTGATAATTTCACATATAAGCCTATCCGTTCCAACTTTTCTTTAAATGCCCAGGTGTCAGATCTAATGACATGAACATTGATGAGTATTTTTTCTTGAGCTGCTTCAACACCATGCCATCGAAAAGTACTGAAAAGGCGTCCAGGATGGACTGCACAGAGTGCTCGCCCGGGGCTGAAGAGCTAGCCACTGCTAGCTATGCTAACACGTTGGACCCTGCTTTTTGTCAAGTAATTCAGGAAGTTATGGAGAACATATCCAAAATGATGGACGAGAAGCTGGGTCCACTCTGTCTAACACTCCAGAACCACACACTGGAGCTTAAAAATATTGATACAAGAACGACCGAGGCCAAGGGCCGAGTCTCCACGGTACAGACTGTAACTGATCAGGCCCAAAGCTGCATCCAGGTGCTAGAAAAGCAAGTTCAAAGCCTGTCTGACCGTATCGATGATCTTGAGAACAGAGGTAGGAGGAAGAACATACGGATTATCAGTCTACCTGAAGGTACAGAAGGCAGGCAGCCAGCCAGCAAAGCTTTTTGAGGGCTGGCTGCCTAATTTCCTTGATTTGGAAAGCAAGGTTGGACGCATTAAAGTGGAAAGAGCTCATCGTACGCTGTCTCCAAAACCAGGCCCAGACCAATGCCCTCGACCTGTCCTCGTGCAGTTCCATAATTTCAGTGATTAGCAAAGAGTGATGGAAGCTTCGAGATGCCACGGGTCTGATGCCCAGGCTTTAAAATAAGAGGGATCCAGGCTTATGTTTTTCCAAGATTTTTCGGCAGCCGTTATTCGGAAGCAAAAGGAATTCGACCAGGTAAAGAAGCGGCTGAGGGAATCCGGAATCCAGTACTTTATGTTGTACCCAGCGGTGCTGAAAATCACCTGCAACGGGACCACCAAGGTATTTGATTCTCCTGGCAAAGCTAAAACTTTTGTAGACACGTTGGGCAAAAGAATGTATATACTGTGTAGCCCTGGTTATGGGTGATAACATGCTCGATGGTTACTTTATTTTACCTTTTCATTACTCGACGGCAAAATATCCTATAGGATGGGTAACGTGTTTGTTTTGATTAATGTAGTTTCATTATTTGCTTAAATTAGCGGTGCTGCTCCAGCCTGAAGGAGTTTAAACATGACAGTAACAAATCGATGGATTGATAAATTATGCCGTTTTCATTTTTGACTATGTTAAATGCCATATTGGCAGTGGGGCGGAATATGGGGTGCTAGAAGGTTCAGATATGCCCTTTAAGTGTGGGGTAAGTCCTCTTGTTCAGTGCTGTTGGCACTTTGTTTTTTTTTGTGTGTTTTTTTTAATCACTTATTGCTGCTCAGCTGATCTTAAGTCGGGTTTCTTCTCCTCTGGAGTCAAATGGCTGTTATAAAGGGTTATGACGAGTAATATATTAAAACTGTGCACTGGAACATTAAGGGGAGTCATTCACCAATCAAGAGAAAGAAAACCCTACTAAATCTGAAAAAGGAAAGGGTGGACATAGCCTTATTGCAGGAGACACATTTAAATGATAAAGAACATCTAAAACTGCAACACAGTGGATTTGATCAAGTCTATTTTTCATCTTTTAATGCCAGGAGTAAGGGGTGGCCATTTTAATTACGAAGAACCTACCTTTTTATTAGACTGCATTAAGGATAAGTATGGGAGTTTTGTGATTGTTAAGGCTTCAATATATGGAGAGGAATATGGTATTCTCAATGTTTACTGCTCTCCAGCTCACCCTCCCAAATTCCAAATAGATGCTTTTTCCAAACTTACAAGCTTTACAATACAAAACATTACTTTAGGTGGGGATTTTAATTGTCTCATGGACCCATCGATGGACAGAGTGCCTAGTAGGCCCCCATTGCTCTCCTCACAGTCCAAACAAATCATGGGCTTATGTGGAGAACTAGGACTTGTGGATGTCTGGAGGTTGTTATATCCCTCAGACAAAGACTTCAGATTTTTTCTAATCCACACAAGTGTTACACCAGAATAGACTTTTTTTCTAATCCACAAAACGCTCCTAGATTTAGTTGTATCCTGCACAATTGGAAATATCGCTATTTCTGACCATGGAGCAGCATATTTAAATATTAAGCCCAAAGATAATTCAGCATGATCTAGACTTTGGACATAAAATTATATTGTATGCGGATGATGTTCTAATTTTCTTCTTTTTTTTTGTTAAGTGCAATCTTGAGGGCAATGCAGCGAAAATATCACCCTTCACTCCAATAACCGGCAGTCCAGATTTTCAACCAGGCATAATGGATTCTGGATTTAAACTTTGGATTTCTAAGGGTATTTTCCATCTAGGAGATTTGTTTGATGAAGGAATGATGATGTCTTCTAGTCAAATAGTACAGAAATTTAACATACCCAACAAGGACTTTTTCATTTCTTTCAGATAAGAGATTATATACAGAAAAAAAAATCATTGTTAACTGATTCTGACATGGAAAAGAGGGTGTTTCGTTCTAAGGGTGAAGTCTCCATCAGTACTTTTTACAGCATCCTGAGGGAATGTTCTTGTGGAGAGGCAGAGCAGCTGGGAAGGGTCTGGGAGGAAGAGCTGGGAGTAGAAATTACAGCTGAAACGTGGGAAGACATCTGTGATAATGCAAAGAAAATCTCAGTTTGTAATAGAACTAAAGCACTGCAACTCAAAATTCTGCATAGAGCCCATCTGACTCCAGATCGCCTCTCAAAATTTAAGACTGGGGTTTCTCCATTGTGTTCTAAATGTAAATACTGGAACTTTCACCCAAACTTGTCCCAAACTTCAGGCATACTGGAGTGGTACTTTGGGTGAAATGGAAAAGATTCTGAAGATGGAGCTTGAACTGGACCCAGTGTCTTTTCTCTTAGGCTTACCCAGAAGTCGTATTATTAATGCACATCAGAAAAAACTTTTTAACATCCTGACTTTTTGTGCGAGGAAGAGCATTTTACTTTGTTGGATATCCGATAAGGCCCCTGAACTTTATGGTTGGAGTAAATTAATCATGGAATAGATTCCTTTGGACTTTTTGACATGTATGGTACACTCAAAAACAAATAGTTTTCATAAAACATAGCAACCTTTTCTGCAGTATATAGATGTAAACCTGTCTGCTATACTAATAAGGGCTTTTGTATAGGATGTTGTGGTAATGTCGATATTTTGATGGAAGTGTTCTGATACCTGATATCTGTGAGGGGAAGAAGTGTAAATGTAAGTGTATCTGGAAATTGACAAAGCCATGCTGACTATTGCTAATTATATTATGCCTCTCCAAATGTTAATAAATCCTGCCTCTCAGGATCTTTTCCATCAACTTACCAACCACTGAAGTAAGACTCACTGGTCTATAATTTCTTGGGCTATATCTACTCCCTTTCTTGAATAAGGGAACAACATCTGCAACCCTCCAATCCTCCGGAAACTCCCCCATCCCCACTGATGATGCAAAGATCATTTCCAGAGGCTCAGCAATCTCCTCCTTTGCCTCCCACTGTAGCCTAGGGTACACCTCCTCCAGTCCCAGAGACTTATCCAACTTGATGCTTTCCAAAAGCTCCAGCACTTCCTCTTCCTTAATGTCTATATGCACAAGCTTTTCAATCTGCTGTAGGTCATCCCTACAATCGCCAAGATCCTTTTCCGTAGTGAATACTGAAGCAAAGTATTCATTAAGTACCTCAGCTATCTATTACCTGTATCTTCCACAGCAACAAATGATGCAAAATACATTTTAAGTTCGTCTACCATTTCTTTGTCCCCTATTACTACCTCTCCAGCTTCATTTTCCAGGTGGCTGATAGCCACTCTCACCACTCTTTTACACCATGTATCTGAAGAAACTTTTGGTATTATCTTTAATATGATTGGCTAGGTTACTATTGTGGTCCATCTTTACCTTCTTAATGACTTTTTACTTGCCTTCTGTCGGCATTTAAAAGCTTCCCAATCACCTAACTTCCCACCAATTTTTGCTTTATTATATGCCCTCTCTTTGGCCTGTTGTTAGCCATGGTGTGTCATCTTGCCTTTAGAATACTTCATCCTCTTTGGGATGTATACTGTCTGTCCTGTGCCTTCCAAATTGCTTCCAGAAATTCCAGCCATTGCTGCTGTTGTCAACACCCCTGCCAGTTTTCTCTTCCAATCAATTCTGGCCAACTCCTCTCTCATGCCTCTGTAATTCCCTTTACTCCACCGTAATACTGATATGTCTGACTTTAGCTTCTCCTTTTCAAATTTCAAGGTGAATTCAATCATATTATAGAAACATAGAAACATAGAAGAAAGACAGAAACATAGAAACATAGAAAACTTACAGCACAATACAGGCTCTTCGGCCCACAAAGCTGTGCCAAACATGTCCCTACCTTACACTACTTAGGCTTTACCCATAGTCCTCTATTTTTCTAAGCTCCATGTAGCCAACCAGGAGACTCTTAAAAGACCCTATCATTTCCGCCTCCACTTCCACCGCTGGCAGCCTATTCCACACACTCACCACTCTGTGTAAAAAACTTACCCCTGACATCTCCTCTGTACCTACATCCAAGCACCTTAAAACTATGCTCTCACGTGCTAGCCAATTCAGCCCTGGAGAATAGCCTCTGACTATCCACACGATCAATGCCTCTCATTATCTTGTACACTTCTATCAGGTCACCTCTCACCCTCCGTCGCTCCAAGGAGAAAAGGCCGAGTTCACTCAACCTATTCTCATCAGTCATGCTCCCCAATCCAAGCAACATCCTTGTAAATCTCCTCTGCACCCTTTCTATGGTTTCCACATCCTTCCTGTAGTGAGGCAACCAGAACTGAGCACAGTACTCCAAGTGGGGTTTAACCAGAGTCCAATATAGCTGCAACATTACCTCTCAGTTCTTAAACTCAGTCCCACGGTTGATGAAGGCCAATGCACCGTATGCCTTCTTAACCACAGAGTCAACCTGCATAGCAGCTTTGAGTGTCCTATGGACTCGGACCCCAAGATCCCTCTGATCCTCCACACTGCCAAGAGTCTGACCATTAATGCTATATTCTGCTATTATGTTTGACCTACCAAAATGAACCACCTCACACTTATCTGGGTTGAACTCCATCTGCCACTTCTCAGCCCAGTTTTGCATCCTATCAATGTCCCGTTGTAACCTCTGACAGCCCTCCACACCATCTACAACTATTATGATCACTTTCCCCTAAAGGTTTTAGCTTAAGCTCTCTAATCAATTCCGGTTCTTTGCACAACACCCAATCCAGAATAACTGATCACCAAGGGGACTCAACCGTGAGCTGCTCTAAAAAGCCATCTTGTAGGCATTCTAGAAATTCCATTCCTTGGTATCCCGCACCAACTTGATTTTCCCAATCTACCTGCATATTGAAATCCCCCATGACTATTGTAACATTGCCCTTTTTGCAAGCATTTTCTATTGCATATGGTAACTTGTAGACCACGTCCTTACTACTGTTTGGGTGTCTGTATAATACAACCGCTATCAGGGTCTTTTTACCCTTGTAGTTCCTTAGCTCTATCCACAATGATTCAACATCTTCTGACACCCCCCCTCCGTGTCACTTCTTTCTAATGACTTAATTTCATTTTTTACCAACAGAGCCACGCCACCCACTCTGCTTTCCTGCCTGTCCTTTCAATACAATGTGCATCCTTGGACATTAAGCTCCCAGCTATAATCTTCTTTCAAGCATGATTTAGTGATGCCTACAACATCATACCTGCCAATCTGTAATTGTGCTGGGAGTTCATCAACCTTATTCCGTACACTGCGCACATTCACATCACATATTACACCTTTAGTCTTGTATTCACCTTTATCGATTTTGTCCACCTTCTACACCTTTTTCAAGGACTTTAAGCTTACTGACATCCTTTTAGTTCAACAGTATTTTTATTCCAAAAATAAATAAATGCCGAAGATACCAGAGAGCAGGGGTTCCCAACCCGGGGTCCACAGATCCCTCAGTTAACGGTCAGGGTCTATGGTATAAAAATGGTTTGGAGGTACCTGGAGATATGTGGTCGAAACCTAGGAAATTGGGACGTACTGGGTCAGCATGTATTCACTGGGCCGAAGGGCGTGTATCTGTGATGTACTGTTCAATGATCCGAGAATATGAAAATGTGACTTTGAAGAACTGAATTACCCTCTGCCAAGTCTGTATTCAGTGGGCCTATCAGTTGTCTGATTACATGCATCATTCATTGGTCAATTTAGTGAACAATTATTTCATTTAAAAATCAAAGTAGAACTTTTCAAGATAAAAATTAAGAACTTGGTTGAGTGGCTCTGGCTTGATGTTAAGATTTTGAACATAATTTTGCAATATTGCCCTCATACATATTGTTACAGACAGGTTTGCAAACAATTAGATCTGTGGAAATGGTTAAAATGAGGAGGCTGGTTCAAGTGTGGAACGAGCTGTCAGTGCAAGTCGTGAATGGGGGCTCAACTGCAATATTTAGGAGAAGTTTGGATAAGTTCACGGCTGAGAGGGGTAGGGAGGGCCATGGTCCTGGTGTGGGTTTATGGGACTAAACAGAAGGATTGTATGGCACAGATTAGATGGGCCGAAGGGCTTGTATTGTAGTGTGCAGTAGCTCTCTATGACTCAATAACTCCATCGAAAAAATTATAATGAAGAATCATCCAAGGCTCAGTCGTATCACACTCACTTCTGAATCAAAATGTAGGTGCAAGTCCAACCTAGAGATTTGAACTGGTACTTCAATGCCAGTGTTGCTTGAGGTGTCTTCCTTCCATCTAAAACTGAGTTCCCTCTTAGGTGGATGTAAAAGACCGTAAGATACTTGTTTAAGGAAGATTTGAGCAACTTTCTTTACTGTCTTGTCCAATATCCATCTCCCACCCAAAAAGACAAAACATTGATTTACCTAGAAGTTCAACTGTAGACAATAGTGCTAAGGTTGCTATATAATCCAGTCAATGCACTGTACCATACCTCTGAAATTTCATTTCCATTGAAATCATTAAAAGTATTTTAAGGGCAGGATAAAAGGCACTGATGCTGCAATGAATGGGCATTTAATACTACCCATTTGTGGCTGAATTTCAAAGCAATAATCTGCTTATGGCATAATGATGTGTGTAGCAAATAATTAAGTCCAAACAAAAGTCAAAGTCGAGGTTATTGTCATTTGCACAATGAAAAATTTGCTTGGAGCAGCATCAACAGCATCACAAGAAAAACATAAATAAATGTAAATTAAACACTATTTTTACAACAAAACACAATTTGAATATAAAAGACAAAATCCATTTTAGTGCAATGGTTGAAAGGAAATAGCTGCTCTTGAACATGTTGGAGAAGGTCTTCTGGCTTCTGTACCTCCTACCCAGTGGTAGGTGCAAAAAGATGGCATGGCCTTGATGGTGGGGGGCTTTGATCATGGATGATGCCCTCTTGAGGCAGTGCCTCCTGTAGATAATACCAGTGGTGGGGAGGGATGTGCCTGTGATATTTTAGGCAGAGTCCACTACTCTCTTCAGCTTCTTACATTCCTGTGCGTTTGAATTGCCAAAAGCATACCATGAAGCAACCAGTCTGGTTACTTTCAACAATCTTCAACAAAGAAAAAGTTTGTTAGAATCTTTAATGAGAAGCAGAACCTCTTAAGAAAGTAAAGTTGCCTATGTACTTTCCTTCTGATTGCATCTATGTGCTGGGCCCAGGACAGATCAATTGATATGTTAACACCCATGAATTTAAAGCTGCTGACAATCTCCACTGCCAAATGCTCCAATGTAGAGAAATACAGGTTCACCTTTCTTACCCTTCCTGGAGCCACGAGCACTGGATCTCTTCTTCTTCTTCTTGTTTTACAGCAATTGGCACCCAGCTTAGCTGCTTGTTTTGTCCATTCCTTTGTGACTTCAGAACAATGTCATTGACTGTAATTGTGTTGGCAGCAAATAATTCTGTCTTCTATCATTATTATTTATACAGAAGAGGGCAACCAAAAATGGTATAACATTGACCATGTCTCATTCCTTCACTTCCTATTCTTTGTCAGAGATGGCGTTCAAAACGTGTAATCAAACATAAAGAGAAATCAATATGAGATAAAGACATTTAAATGTAATTTATTATCTTCACTTAAAACTTTAAATTCAACACCAGTGTTCTACCTGCTCATCATTACTGAGCCAAAGATGATCTTGTTCAGAAGGAGGCCATTTGTTTGGCCCATCTGGCCAATAATGCTACATATTTGACCCCATGCCTAATTTTGGCAATCAAGTGACACAGAACCAGCAATACGCACATTCTCTTGAAGTCATTACGCTGCTTCAATAGCATGCAACCCAGTACCTTGTCTCAGAATCAAAGCAAGATATTAAGGAATCCATAAAGGGAGAAATTCAATATAAATAATATTCCCAGCTAACAAAAAGTAAAATAGGACGTATGAAGGAAATCAAGAATAAAGAAAGGCTGTTAGCAGATCAGGCAGTACATCTGGAGAGAACTGGCCATATTTTCATATTTCCTTACAACATAGAACGAAACCATTCGGAGAGCAATCCCATTCCTCCAGCCTTTGTATGAGGTGTGTTCTTTCCATCAGATGATATTACAGTGACCAGTATTTTAAAATGAGAAGATCACCAAGTGAAAGTAAGTACTAAATACATTCTCTCTCCAGAAGGTTCTGGGTCTGCTGAGCGTTTCCAGCTGGTTTATTGATCTTGGGCATAGATTAGGAGAGGCAGCGCTCGTGAATCACAGAAAAGACTGATGAGATTAAACCCGTAAATGCATGTCTCTGGCCCACCCACACACAGCATGGCTGAGCTTCCTGCTGCCTAAACCAAGCACTACCATATTATTTTTCAGGCTTTTTCAAAAAGAATGGGAGGAATTGCTTCAGTCACATGCTATACTGATTCTCTTGTTGAGCCGTATTGACGCAACAGTGGATTTTTGTTGGAACAGTCCAGCATCACCATTTTTTAACGATGCTGTAGCCACTTCATCACTCGTTTTTTTTTTGCATTTTCAGCTCCAATTGAAATAGTGACAAATTTGAAAAGTATGGCCTGTATGACATACATTATATCTGTTCCTTATCACAGGCACAGCAATTGACATTGAGAGTCAAGTAAAAATCCTCAGAAATGAAACCAATTCATTTAAAAATATCAAAAATTAAACACTTCCTAGAAATAAATAAAATAGTCTTAATGAAACTACTTAATTAAAAACATTAAACTAATTTCAAAAAAAAAATTTAACATTCCTCAACTGCCCTAATCTCTAGTTCATAATCTTTATTGAAATCAATGGGTTTTCCAATGGTATGATAGCGGTCTTTATCCAAGTGTTCCAGCAAGTCTGAACTCCTCTTTTTGTCACTGTGTGGAACCCAACAATGGAAAGTAGATATGTTGCCAAACCTAGCATTGCAACGCTAGCTACCCTCTTGAGAAACACACAAAGAATTGTTTATGGTTTTATTACTATTTAATTATTTAAGATGCAACTGTAACAAAAACCAATTTCCCTCGGGATCAGTAAAGTATGACTATGACTATGAATTGCATTGGGCACGTCACATATTTTGCAGGCCTGACAATGGACCCTCAAACAGATTCTCTATAATACTAGAATTAAAGATCCCCCCCCCCGCCCCCGACTCAAAGTGAAGAAGAAACATTTGAGATGATGTTGAGGATCCTGAGTCCATGCACTGGGAGCATGCAGAAGTTCTACAGAAGCAATAGGAGCACACCACTACATAAACTCCCTTAGGTACACCGTGCCCTATCAGTGGAAGAGTGCACACTTCCCACATTGGCTTTGTCGGCTGCCTGAAGTGCTACAAAATCAGAGTCGTAGCAAGTCACCTGTGCTCCCTCGGGGGACTGATTGAGAAAAAGAAGTCATCTGTCACTCAGTAGGTACAAAGCTGGTAAAGCAGACACTTGCAAATTACTATAGGATGAGGCTTTTCATTCCAGAATGAAGAAGGTCTCCTACTTCTTCCCTTCCTCTACCATCAACGCTGCCCTCAACTGCAACTCTTCCATTTCATGCACGTCTGCCCTCACCCCATCCTCCCGCCACCCCACGAGGGATAGGGTTCCTCTTGTCCTCACCTACCACCCCGCTAGCCTTCGCATTCAGCGCACAATTCTCCATAACTTCTGCCATCTCCATTGAGATTCCACCACCAAACACATCTTTCCCGCTCCCCCCACTTTCTGCTTTCTGCAGGGATTGTCTATTCGTCCCTCCACACTGATCTCCCTCCTGGCACTTATCCTTGCAAGTGTATCAAGTGCTACACCTGCCCCTACACTTCCTCCCTCACTACCATTCAGGACCCTAAACAGTCCTTCCAGGTGAGGCAACACTTCAACTGTGAGTCTGCTGGGGTCATCTACTATATCCAGTGCTCTCAGTGTGGCCTCCTGTATATTGGTGAGACCCAACATAGATTGGGAGACCATTTTGTCAAGCACATATGCTCCATCTGCCAGAAAAAGTGGGATATCCCAGTGGCCACCCACTTCCCATTCTGACGTGTCAACCCATGACCTCCTCTTCTGTCGCAATAAGGCCACACGCAGGTTGGAAGAGCAACACCTTATATTCCGTCTGGGTAGCCTCCAACCTGATGGCATGAACATTGATTTCTCCAGCTTCCGGTAATGCCCACCAATCTTCACCATTCCCCAATCCCTTTCCCCTCTCACCTTATTTCCTTACCTGCCCATCACTTCCCTCTGGTGCTCCTCCCAATTTTCTTTCTTCCATGGCCTTCTGTCCTCTCCTATCTGACTCCCCCTTCTCCAACCCTGTATCTCTTTCACCAGTCAGCTTCCCAGCAGTTTACTTCACCCTCCCCCCACCTCCCAGATTCACCGATCACCTTGTGAGTCTTCCTCCCCCCACCCCCTCCACCTTCTAACTCCAACTCCCCATCTTTCTTTTTCTTCAGTCCTAATGAAACGTCTCTGTTGAAATGTCGACTATACTCTTTTCCATAGATACTGCCTGGCCTGCTGAGTTCCTTCAGCATTTTGTATGTGTTGCACAGAGGAGAGCATTCTAACTGGTTGCATCACCGTCAGGTATGGAGTAAATACTGTATATCTATTTATTGTAATTTATAGTCTTTATTATTAGGTATTGCAATGTACTGCTTCTGCAAAACAACAGATTTCATGACCATTGTATAACAACTCTAATATTTCATGCAGAGCTGTCCTTGATAATAATATAATTCTAGAATTCCTTCTATAAAGCCCACAACATGACAAAGGAACACAAATTGCATGACGGACTGACATAGAAAATACCTTAGAAACTTGTTGAAACTGTTCGGAAAAAATCATTACCAATAAATACTCCTGTGATTTATTTAAACCAAATGACACAAGGCATGGACACATTTACATGTCTATTCTACTCAGACTGGTAAATGACCACATTAAATTCCATCCCAGACTTCATCTGGTATTTTGTAAATTTATCTACCTGGTCATGTTTTATCTGAATTCAGACCTTCAGTGAATGTCCTGATCCTGCACAATCAATGGATTCTCAGTCATTAACACATTACTCTCCAGAGTACAATATTCAGTGAACTGAACAACCATTAATGAATGCTACATATTAGAATCATGTTCCTCTATTGACAGGTTTTATAGCCAAAATATCCTCAGCAGAAGTTATTTCTTTTAGTGCAATATCCGCTGAAATACTGCATGTCTATACGCTTCAACTTAAAGAATGACCTGGCATCCACTGGTAAAAATTACTCAGTATCTCCGTCAGCTTCTCTGTAAGCTTACCTGCTGGAAACCAACACTCTGAGTGTTACAACAGGAATTCTGCAGATGCTGGAAATTCAAGCAACATACATCAAAGTTGCTGGTGAACGCAGCAGGCCAAGCAGCATCTATAGGAAGAGGCGCAGTCGACGTTTCAGGCCGAGACTGAAGGAAGTTAGTCCTGACGAAGGGTCTCGGCCTGAAACGTCGACTGCGCCTCTTCCTATAGATGCTGCTTGGCCTGCTGCGTTCACCAGCAACTTTGATGTATGTTGCTCTGAGTGTTACAGTTCACATACTTACGCTCAAAACATCAACTTATATTTTCTGTATCTGCAACAACCTAACAATACAAACATACAACTGAAGGAGATGGTAAAGATGCAGAATGGGTTATCGTGGTGACACCATCCTTCTTACTTTGAGGTGAAGAGTGAAGCAAAAATCGGCTTTGACACAAAGATGACCCCAGCTGAAAAGTGGAATCGATGGCATGTTGTGGATACTTGAACAAATTGCTCATGAACGAGCTTCCCTCAGCCAACCCAGTTCATCTGAAGAACAAACATGTCCCTCTACAGAGAGCTGGCAAAGCTAAGATAACCTGTGCAGTTTAATCCTTTATTAAAATATTATGTAGGTGCAAAACCTGCTGAAATACTCATCCTATTGTGAGTGTGCATGTGTGTCTATGTATGTGTATGCGTGCACACGTGCATGTGTGTGCAAATGTGTGTGTGTGTGTGTGCGCGCATGCGCGAGCGTGTGTGCGAGTTTGCTAGTGTTCGTGCAGCACTGTCTGGTCCTTGGTCACCTTCAACCTTCTTGACACTGGACCAAAGTGTCATTTTATCAAGCCTATGTATTAGCTGGTATGCAGTGGCTAATCCACATCAAACCAAACAAGTCACAGTTAATTCTGCTGCTCAGTGAATTTGAAATCCAGAATGTGAGACTCTCAAGGATAGTACCATTAGCAACAGATCTGAATGTCATTCTGACACCTTAACCCAGAAGCTCAAGTGTTTTAACTGATAACCATGACATACACAGATTCCTCAATGCTGTCAGGGTCCAAACACTCAAGATACCACCTCTACAACAGCCAAGAACATAGGGCAGACAATTAACCTCTCTGTTATCAAGGACAGAGAAGAAGATAGCACCCATTGGAAGAAACACTTCAAAGAGCTCCTCAATCATACTTCTGAATTTGATTTCACTCCACAGAAAACCACACAGTCTAGCCTAATGACAACTTCTGGCTGGCAAGAAGATGAAAAGGACAGATGCCAAAGAAGCAACAACAATAACTCAGGAACAGACAGTATCCCGGTTGTAGTTCTAAAGCTTAGCAGTGAGGAAATTCAATCGCAAATATGAACTGTTGGCAGAAGGCTAACAGTATAAATTAGTGATGCCATTTTTGAGACCAGCTTCAGAAAACAATATGGCTGAGGTAACTACAGATAGTTTTCCACTAACATCTGCCACAGAGAAACTCATCAGCAGTATTCTCTCTGATTTTCCCCTCCTAATGACTGAAGAATTGAAATATCAGAAGGCACAATGGCCAGGTCTCTGTCACACTCTGAGAAATGCTAGGAAAGCGTCAATCACTTTACACAACCAGTCTTGACCCCTCCCCCCCAAATGCTGTCAATAGAGAGGAACAATGGAGTAACCTTCTCAAATTTGCTTGCCCACAGAACCTTGATTCGATCTCCTGGCTGGTACGTGACAGCAAGAAAGCCATGGCCTCAAATGACCATCCACAACAGGCAGTGTATGAGTTCAGGTAGGTGTCAAGTGAGGCCTCATCATTGCAATCAAATTTTTCTCAGTTTTTCCTCACATAATGCTGTATTTCAACTCCAACAATCTTCCAGATACTCACGAACAAAAGAAAATTGTTATTCCACTTTAGAATACCGTCATCCTAGCTTCATTCATCGATACAGATGACACATGCGTATGAGCCCGTTTGGAGACCAAGATCCAAACCTTCATCAACTCATTCACTAAAGCATACAAATAAGGTCCTTATTCTCAACAGCCACAGAACCACCTGCCCCTCTCTGCAACACGACCCTCTGGCAACAAAGATTCATAGCAAGATCCTAGAATACATGACCCACTTCCCACATCTTTATTGAGAGATCTCAGCAAGGAGAGATATCAATGATAAAAAATCACTACCATCCCAGCACACCAACCTCTGGGAATCAGAGGAAAAGTGTGTTTGTGGGTATCAAAGATTAACGGGACATATACAGTCAATGGTAGGGACCTCAGGAGTGTTGATAGAAGACCCTGGGGTTGCAGGGTCATAACTCAATGAAAATGGAGAACAGGTGGGAAGACTACTAAAGGTTTCATTTGGCATGCTTGCCTTCATAGGTCAAGGCATTGATTACAAGAGTTGGGACGATCTGCTGTACAAAACATTGGCTAGTCTGCACTTGGAATTTTTGTATGGTTCTGGTTACCACACCACGGGAAGGATGTAGCAACGCTAAAGAAAGAGAGGGTAGATAGTCAGAGTCCTTTTTCCCCAGGTTAAGGGAATCCAGATCAAGAACTAGAGCAACCATACAAGTACCTATCCAAATGCCTTTTTGATTACGTTATCTGCATGTGTTGCCACTTCCGGAGAGCTATAGACTTTTAACCCAAGGACTCCCGAAGTCTCTCCCTTATTTTATATGTCCAACCAGAATAGGATTTCCCAAAGTGCATTACCTGACATTTGTCTGAATTAAATTCCATATACAACTTTCAACTTTTGAACTGATCTCTGTTTGACTGTACCCTGAGACAACCTTCTTTGCTATCTTGGACTACAAGAATTTCCATGTCCTCTGCAAACTTACTGTTCATATCTCTTTTTTTTCTTTTCAAATCTTTTTATTATTATTATTATTATTATCCAAAATTAACACGAGTACATCAAAGTAAGCAACACTCACAATGTCTCAAAAAAAACATTATTTTAAAGATTGCTCATATCCCATACGTTCTTATCTAAGTAAATAATAAAGATCCCAACATGTATGTCCGAGGTACATAACATGTTCCAGTCAGAAAAGTATCTATCCATCATCACCCTGCTCCTCCTAATACAAAGCCAGTTAGGGATACATTTTCAAACTCCAAACTCAAAGGACACCCACATTGGTCCCAGCTATGCCTGCCTTTTGTTAGCTATGTAGAATAATCCATGTTCCAAGCCTTCCCTGGTAACGCTTCCTAACTCTTTCAATGCTGCATTGATGTCTGCATTGGTGCTGCTTCATACACTTGATTGGTCCTATTCTCTCACGTCTTATCCTCTTGCTCTTCACATACTTGTAGAATGCCTTGCGGTTTTCCTTAATCCTGTCCGCCAAGGTCTTCTCATGGTCCTTTCTGGCTCTCCTAATTTCATTCTTAAACTCCTTCCTGCTGGCCTGATAATCGTCTAGATCTCTATCATTACCTAGCTTTTTGAACCTTTCATAAGCTCTTCTTTTCTTCTTGACTAGATTTACAACAGCCTTTGTACACCACGGTTCCTGTACCCTACCATCCTTGCCCTGTCTCGTTGGAATATACCTATGCAGAATTCCATGCAAATATCCCGTGAACATACTGGACAGTCTTAGCAGTTCTCCAGGTGGCTGCAGCTTCGGACATTCGGCCCACAGGTGACTGCTTCCCCGCAGTAATAACAGCAACATTGATTCCGACGCCAGGACCTCTCATCGGCAGAGAGACTCATGTAACCAATCTGTATAGGCTCCATTGAGTCCCGAGCAGGAGGCGGGACAGGCTGGTCATTGTCAGAGATTGGGGGGTGGAACCACAATAGATTGAGACTGGGTTCGGGCTAACCGTCCTTGGCCTCATAATATAGTCGCTCTTACTCTCTGCCAGATGATCGATAAGGTGGATGGACTGGTCAATGAGGACCTCTAGGTCCCTTGTTGGCTGTCCCAGTCTTTAATTCATCCTAAAAAAAAGTGAGGTAGCGTTCATCCGTTCAATGTCCATTTAGGAATCGGATCGCAGAGGGGAAGAAGCTGTTCCTGAATCACTGAGTGTGTGCTTTCAGGCTTCTGTACCTCCTACTTGACGGTAATGAGAAGAAGGCATGCCCTGGGAGATGGGGGTCCTCAGAAAGGCACCACTTCTTGAAAGTGTCTTGGATACTGTGGAGGCTGGTACCAGGATGAAGCTGACTAATTTTACAACTTTCTGTAGCTTCTTTCAGTCCGGTGCAGTAGCAACCACCCCTGCCACCATATCCCCCATTTCAGACAGTGATAAAGCCTGTCAGAGGAGTGTTGGGTGCCTGTAAGAGGTACCTTGGATACGATTGTCTTCCACGACTACCATCGCAGTCTCCCCGAGCAGCCAGGGCCATCGGAAGTCGGCCGTATGGCAGGGGGTCCTGTTACAAGACACTCCCATCTGCACCAGCTTCTGGAATTTGGACAGTCTAACTCTCTGGAGTTTGGATAGCTGGCACAGCTCCTTTGAGGTTTCAGGATGGTCCCGCTAATTGGCAATCATACTTTGGGCACCAAGAATTGAGTGTTTAAAGAGCACCTGAACTGAGATTCAGTGCTCAGTCGTAAGCCTAACCAGTGATACTGTTTAGCACTTGCTTGTACTCACTTCTCACTCCAGTCTGATGCTGTGTCTTGATTCTTGCTTTGCATACTCCAGCACTTGGTCCAAACTATCCTCATCAAGGACTCTGGTTGCAGATACGGCCTCCTCTACATTGGTGAAACCTGATGTAAATTGGGGGACGGCTTTGTTGAGCACCTCCACTCCATACGCCAAGAGCAGAATTTCCCAGTGGCCAACCATTTTAATTCCTATCCCCAGTCTCATTCCAGCATGTTGATCCATGGCCTCCTCTTTTGCCATGTTGAGGTTTCAGGATGGAGGAGCAACATCTCATATTCTGTCTTGGTAGCCTCCAACCTAATGGCATGAACATCAATTTCTCCTTCCAGTAATTTTTTATTCCATTCTTCTTCCCTCTTCTTCTATTCCCCTCTCTGGTCTCTTACCTCTTCATCTCACCTGCCTATCTCTTCCCCTTTTGTCCCTCCTTCCCTTTCTCCCATGGTCCACTCACCTCTCCTATCAGATTCCTTCTTCTCCAGCCCTTTACCTTTCTCAGCCACCTGGCCTCACCTCTCACGATCTAGCTAGTCCTCCTTCCCCTCCCCTCACCTTTTTATTCTGGCATCTCCCCACTTCCTTTCCAGTCCTGTTAAAGAGACTTGGCACGAAATCTGAGTGTTTATTCATTTCCATAGATGCTTCCTGACCTGCAGAGTTCCGCCAGCATTTGTGTCTGTCACTATGGATCCACTTTGCCAATATAGCTCAGATTCCTTGATCTGCTGAACAACCTACTATGCAAGACCTTGTCAAGAAACAAACTAAGTCCATGGAAACCATATGTACTGCTTTTCTTTCATTATCACCCCTCCGGCTGTAAGGAGATTTTATGTTCTCCCTGTGGCCGTGTGGGTTTCCTCCGGGTGCTCCAGTTTCCTCCCATATTCCAAAGACGTACTGCTTGGTAGGTTATTGCTCTTTGTAAATTGTCCTGTGTTTAGGCTAGGGTTAAATCTGGGGTTGCTGGGCAGCCTGGCTTGAAGGGCCAGAATGGCCTATCCAGTGCTGCATCTTAATAAATAAATACTTGGGAAACTCCTCAAAAAACTCATTGAGACATCATTTTCCACACACAAAACCAGATTGACTCCTAATCAGTCCCTGCCTATCCAAGTGAACATAAATACTGTTCCTCAGAATCTTCTCCAACAACTTCCCCAGCACTAATATAGTGCCCACAGCCTGGACTTTCCATATTTATCCTTACTGCCCTGTTTGAACAAACGAACACTATCTGTCCTCCAGTCTTCTGCTACCTCATCCATGGCAAAGATCTACGTACAAGGCCCCAGCGATCTCCCCCAATCATCCTGGGATGAATTCTGGAAGTCCTTTAGATTTATGAAGCCTATGACCTTCAATATTTCTTGCACTTCCTCAGTCTGTTTCTTTCTCTACAAATGTTGTGTGACCTGTGGAGTTTTGACAGCATTTTCTATTTTTATTTCATTAGAGGCATGGGTTCTTAACAAATTCAGGAGATAACTTCTAGGTAGGTAGATTACTTATTGAGCTTTCAAGTGCTTCAAGGTCATTATTGAAAGAGTTGATGCAGATCGATTAGATAATAATAGCCCCAATTCATTCAATGCTGCATTTTTGGATCCTACCTAATCCCCAAAAGCAATGACAAATGTCAGCACTTTCTGCGTGAGAAAGATATTTATCTGTTACAGAATGGAATAGAGAAAAAAAGTTTAATGTCCCCTGTTCCCCACCTATTCCATATTACAAGACTCAAAGCATAAGTTAATGGGTACTTGGATGCCTGTCAATTACCTTTGTGTGCCCGCAATTAAATTCTGTCATATTATATATCTAACAGTCATTGAACACCACAGAACCATGTTGGGGAACTTATAAAAATCAAATTATATTTGATTCAGTGCAAGGTGACGGTGCCACTTGAAGAACTGGGAAAACATGATGAGTCTGTAGCAACACACAGAAAATGCTGGAGGAACTCAGAAGGCCAGGCAGCATCTATGGGAAAGAGTACAGTCGAGGTTTCGGGCGGAATCCTTCGGCAGGACTGTAGCAGGTGGACTCATGTATTGCAGTGTAACAAAGTCACAAACTCTGTTGTCGGTGGAACTCGACAACTCGTGATCACATGAGTGGGTCTTTTAAAATAAAAATATTCCTACATCTATTCTGGGAGCACTTAGAGGTGTGTTCTATCATTCCGTAATCTCTCAGTGTGTACTATTGAAGCACAGAGGGAGGAGTGACTTTTATGGCACAATGACATCTCCTCATCAGACTCCAGTCCCACTTTCCATTGAACTCAGGGCATTCACATTACAGATAAAATATAACATATGTTGTCAGATTGTAATGTAGATCAAAACAATTCCTGCTGTTAAATCTGTGAAAGTGGAAACTTTTCCATTCTTTCCTCTGATTAATGACATCGCCCAAGCGACCTTGCTCACCTGAAGATTTAACCATTTTCTCCCTTCACCTTGCTGGGATTTCTTGTTTTTGTTGACGTGAAACCACCAGCAATCTCTCAACATCAAACGCTCTACTCCGTTTGATCAGTGCTTGGAACAACCACTCTCCTCTTCCTCTCGTTACCAGTCTTAGCGAGCAATAAACACAATTACTGTACATATCCCATTGGGTGATCCTGCAGCTTCTTCGTGTTCATTAAGAGGGTAACAAAATCTTCATATTTCTTGTCAGGAGGTTGTAAGCAAATCATTATTGCATTTCAAAGAGTGAATAAAACCAAAGAACCCACAAAACCAGATTGGAAGCAAATTATCCCTGATTCTGAGGAACTGTAAAAGAAGAAAGGCACAGAGCCTTTGATCAGTTTAGGTCTATTAAATGGTTATTGTCGCCTACCAAACAAAAATGAGTCTAAATTCATTTTGCGAGCATCAGCTTGCGCAGATCTTCATTACAACTGCAAGAGATCAAAAAGCAACGTGTCTCCATTTTCTCTGGGCGAATCAGGATAGGCATCAAATGCTGAACTTGTTCATACTGAATGAATAAAAGTAAGTGATTAGCCCAGTTACTGATAAAGCTTCTATCCCGGTGATTTTATGCTGAGAAAGGAAAGTCATTGCAAGCTGTCAAGAAAAATGTGCCCCCAACTAATTTTGATGTGATTGGTAAAAGAATAAAAATGCCAAGACAAGTCCAAATTTGCCCAAATAATTGTAAATTGCTTAACATAGAAAGCAATTTGAAATGTAAATCTACTTAATGGGAAGAAGGGATAAAATCAGTTATTCAACTGTTCCAACTCTTGCACAACACAGTCTTAAATAAAACAGATTGGAAGTATTGGCTTATTATTGTCATATGCACCAAGATACAGTGAAAAGCTTGTCTTGTGTGTTGTTCATACAAATCAAATCATCACACATTTCATTGAGGTAGAACAAGGTAAAACAGTAGCAATACAGAATAAAAGGCAAAAGCTACAGGGAACATGCAGTGCAGGTAAGCAATAAAGTGCAAGATAATAACAAGGTAGATTATGAGGACAAGAGTCCATCTTATTCAAGAATCTGATAACAGCAGGACAGAAGCTGCCCTGGTGATACACGCTTTCGGGCTTTTGTATCTTCCGTCCGATGGGAGAGGGCAGAAGAGACAAAGTCCACAGTGAGAGGGTCTTTGATTTTGCTGGCTGCCTTGCCAAGGCAGCAGGAAGTATAGACGAAATTCCAAAGAGAGCAGGCTGGTTTCCATGATGTGCAGAGCTGTGTCCACAACTCTAGGCAATTGTGAACAATCAGATACACAATCCAGAGAGCTGCAAGGCACAGAGTGAGGTACAGAGAGATAAAGAGGCATAGGTAAGGTGGATAGTAACAGTATTTTCCTCAGGGTAGTGGAGTCCAACCCTAAGGGGATAGATTTAAGGTGAGAATGACCCAAGGGGAAACATTTCCATGCGGAGCTGCTGAGTCCATGGAATGAACTACCAGAGAAAGTGATTGAGGCAGAAACAATAGGATCATTTAAGAAGCACTTGGATAGAAACACAGTAGACCTGGACGGATATGGGCCAAATGCAGGAAATTGGAACTAGCTGGGTGAACAATACAGTCGGCATGGACTTGCTGGGTTGATGAACCTGTTTCTGTGCTGTATGACTCCATGACAACACCACCAGATCAGATTATACAAACCACCAACACTAGTGAATCCGCAACATCTCCTCCCTGGCTGCCTTAGGTCTTTTATAGATGTTTGCATTCTGCAGCCACATAAACTTAAATTTTAAAAAATTATATATCTTTTAGCTAGTTTTCTATAGTGCTCAGTCTTCTTTTGACCTATCTGTTTGCTGCCTTTTTAGTAGCAGAGCTAGATAGTCCCAGGTCTTGAAATTCATATAGGGCAAAATATTGACTTGGTATTAATTCTTCTTCCTATTAGCACTCTTCTGCAACTAACATAATACTTCACAAAGCCATTTTTGTAAAGAGAATATCTAAACCCTCTTTGATATCTCTGTACAATGCCTTATGGTCCATGAATTTCTCTGTTCAGCAAATATATTCTATGCTTGTCCCAACTTTCTGATTGCTACCAATTATCTTCCAATTTGTTTCTAGTTGATTGTTACTAACAAGCTTCAAGACCTGGGCCTCAGTACCTACCTCTGCAGCTGGGTATTCAACATCCTCATCACAGACCTCAATCTGTGAGGATTGGTAACAGCATCTCCTCCTGGCTGATCGTGAACAAAGCTGCACCTCCAGCTGCATCCTTAGCTCCTGCCCTAGCACCTATATTCATATGATTGTGTGGGAAGCATACAGTAGTTCCAATGCCATATATAAATGTGCCTATGACACTGTTGTTGGACAAATCACAGATGGTGATGAGTCAGCTTACATGAGCAAGATAGGGGCATGTGGCTGAGTGCACTACAACAACAAACTCTCACTCAACATCAGTAATAAGCTGTTTGTTGACTTTATGAAAGGAAGGGAGGGTAAACATGCTCCAGTCTACATTGAAGGATCAGCAGTAGAGAGATTCGGTGGCTTTAAATTCCTGGGCTTGAACCTATTTGATGAGCTGTCCTGGGACCAGCACATACATGCAAGGAAGATGCCAGAGCATCTTTACTTTCTTATGAGGTTAATGAGGTTTGGCTTGTCAACAAACACTCGAACAAACTTCTACAAAAGCATTGTTGAAAGTGACAGGAATGGAAAAAAACTGTGAGGGTAGTGGACGCAGGGCAAGGGCACATACCACCCCCCCCCCACCATCAGCGGTATCTACGGAAGACAACATCCATTATCAAAACGTCCACCATCCAGGCCACACCATCTTGTAGCTGGTACCATTGGGCAGGCTACACAGATGCCCAAAGTCCCACACCACCAGATTCAAAAGCAGCCAACTCCTTTCAACCATTTGGTTCTTGAACCAAGCAGCGCCATCCTAATCACTGCAGTACAGCAACTCGGTGATTATTTCTTCGCTTTGCACTAAAATGGACTTGGCCTTTTTTGTTCGAGTTGTGTTTTCCTTATATAAATTGTGTATCATTTATTTCTATTTTGTGTTTTTCTTGTGAATGTTGCATATCTGGTGCTATGTGCTCAGATGCTGCTGCAAGTAGGTTTTTTGTTAGACTTGTACATAGGACAATCAACTTGACCTTGATTTTGACTGAGTGCAAAAATATTTTATAATAGGTGTAGAAATTAATGTGTTTTAGGTCTTACTATTTTGCGTGAATAATAGTGTTTCTTGTTTCCCAGGCTGTGGGGTCATTAAAATATTTTACATATCAGCCTAAACCTGGAGTTTCATGTCTCTGTGATGTGAAGGACAACTTAGTTTTACCCTTTACTTCCTTGTCTCTCATTTTGACTCTTGTGGTTTAAATTTATACCCCTACAAATTAATACGTGTTTTTCTACTTGATTTCCTGAACTATCTTCACTTATTTGATCGTCCTATTATAATGTGGACACAACATTTATCTTATGAATTTGCAATAAACTATCAACATATAAACAGTCTATACCAGCAACACATTTTCAAATAATACAACAGATTAAAAATACAGACAACTAACCCACGGTCATTCCATACGAGAATCTACAACAAATTACAAAAGCAGGCATTAAATTTCATTGAATAATATTAAATTGTATACAATTGTCTTGGATAAAAGATGAATCACGAATGCAAGGAACGCACCTTGGAGGGAGTGAAGAGCACAAAGTTCCTTAGTGTGGACATAACGGATGACCTAACCTGGACCCATAACACCTCCTCACTAATCATGAAGGCAAAGCAGCGTCTATACTTTCTGAGGAGATTGAGGTGTGCAAGGCTCCCTGCACACATTGTAACAACTTTCTACAGGAGCACCATAGAGAGTGTCCTGTCTGGCTACATCATTGTGTGGTACAGAAGCTGCAAGGTATCAGATGACAAGACTGCGTAGATGACAGTAAAAACCAGCAAGACGATCATCACAGTCTCCCTCCCCCATATTTGTGACATTTACCCAGAGTAGTGCAGACGAAGAGCCCAAAGCTCTGTTGGGGTCCCCACCACCCATCCTACAATCTCTTTGACCCACCACCATCAGGAACAAGCTACAGGAGAATCAGGACTAGGACTGCCAGAGTGGGTAACAGCTTCGTCTCTCAGGCTGTGAGACAAATGGAAACCCTGCCACCATCGAGGTCTCGTCACTAGGACAGCAAACTGTTTACTGTTACCTGTGCTGCACTTTACTACATGCATTTTGAATTATACTTCATTAACTTATTCATAGTATAATACTTTGGTTTATTTGCTGTGTGTGATATATACCGCATGGGCGCACCATGGTCCAGAAGAATATTGTTTCATTTGGTTGTATAATCAGTGCAGTCAGAGGACAGCAAACTTAAACTTAATCTTGAATTTAAAAAGGGCTCATCAGAAGCCCTGTGATTAAATGATTGAAATCCAATTGGGAGAGACGTTGTCATAATCCTGTCAATACCCATGTCATTGTACTGCTGCTGCAAAAAAAAAATTTGCAACATATGTCAGTGATAATAAATTCTAAGTCTGATCGTAAAAAGCATTTGGAGGATTAGAAAACATATGCACAGAAGTTGCAGAAGCAGAATACTCTGTGAGTTAAAAGCTCTCTGTAATTAAAGGTAAATATCAGTCACCAGGAAGTTACAACAGCAAAGGAAAGTAAAAGAAGACCATCTGGTTTTAGTAAAAATTGTAAAATAACACAACTGTACCTCTTGCAACAATGCAAAGTACCTGAACACTGAGGTAGAAGAGCTACTGTATTAAAAAGGCCGTGCGTGGGAACATTTCTAAGCAGCAGAGCATTTCAGGGATGTTGCAGAGAGTCCAATGATCTGACAAGCGCAGCACAGGGAGGGGCAACAGCAGCGAAGTGTTGAAACTGATTAATCACACAGACAAGTGTGCCCTGCATGCTCTTGTGTGATACTAGTATCCTATAGAGAGTCACAGTGAACACTGAAATTAGACACTGTTTGTTCTTCTATCCCCAGATCTCTGTCACCTTCACTAATGAGTGTACACATTCCCCAAACTTGTGAAGTGTCATCTTTCATGTTAGTCCTCTAACACAGCCATTAATTCTCCCGTTGAAATGCAGTGTGATTATAATGAGGGAAGGTATCTGAATCTGAGACAGACCCTCAAAACAACTTCCCCCACTGCTACAGAAAATTGTTCCGTGTGTCAAGAATAGAACCAGAAAATATCAGGGTGCTAACACATCATGAAGTCGGCTGGTGGTGCATCAGCACTGGACTTTGAAGCAAGTGGTCTCAAGTTCGAATCTGGCCGGCTCCTTGCACACTTCCCATTCATGCTGTGTTGCGCGTCAAGCTAGCAACTCGGCCTCATACAAAAAAAAAGTCAAATGCTATGAACATGGCAAAATGCCACCTGATGTGCCAGAAGGTGTGAAAAGGGACAGCAACAACATATCACATAGAAATTGTCAAGTGTTAAGCCAGACTCCAAAGAACAAAGACATCTGCAGCACATTACAGGCCTTCGAACCACAATGTTGTGCCAACCATGTAACCTATTCTAGAAACTGCCTAGAATTTCCCTATCGTATAGCCTTCTATTTTTCTAAGCCCCATGTACCTACCTAAGAGTCTCTTCAAAGACCCTGTTGTATACACTTCCACTGCCGTCACTGGCAGTGCATTCCACGCACCCACCACTCTTTGTGTGAAAAACATACCCCTGATATTCCCTCTGTACCTACGTTAAAACACCTTAAAACTATGCTCCCTCATGTTAGCCATTTCAGCCCTGGGAAAAATCCTCTAGCTACCCACACGATCAATGCTTCTCATCATCTTATACACCTCTGTCAGGTCATCTCTCATCCTCTGTCGCTCCAAGGAGAAAAGGCCAAGTTCACTCAACCTATTCTCATAAGGCATGCTCTCCAATCCAGGCAACATCCTTGTAAATCTGCTCCGCACTCTCTCTGTAGTATCCACATCCCTCCTATTCACAGTAGAAGAGTTGAAAGACGACTATGACACTGGTTTGGAGCAGACCAACTGAATGTACAGCAACACACACTTTTCCTTAGATGCTGCCTGGCCTGCTGAGTTCCTCCAAAATGTTGTGTGGTGTTGCTTGGATTTCCAGCATCTGTAGATTTTCTCTTGTTTGTGAATGTACGGCAAGTTTTAATGAATCTTGTGTGCATGCATCAGAAGATACTATTGCAAAGTGTCTTCCAAATGAAGCAGAAAGGAATGGTTAACAATTGCTCATCTTCCCAATGTTCATGGCCATTACTCTTATTTCTTTCCATATGTCAAGGTGGCCAAAACCATACACCATTCTCCATGTACTCCATTACACTCCCTAGTGCCCTTCTATTCATACCGTATAACCCTACTCACCCTCACATCTATCTGTATTGGAATCCATTTGCCATTCCCTGGCCCACTTACCTAAATGATCAAGATCCCATTGTCATCTACAATAACTTCCTTCACTATCAACAACACATCCCAAGTTATCATCCATTAGCAGTGAGAACACCAGATGAAGATTCAGCTGTATCAGGTTCATGCTAAGGGTAGGATGGTGAAAGGGGCAGAGACGGTTGTATGAAGGAGATGGCCACCAGAAATTAAAGCAATAAAGAGGAGGCAATTGGAGATGGGCTTCCTCTCCACCTCTCTGAAATTCATCTGGACAGTGTATGGTGCAATCTTCCACAATGTATGGGGTCTTAAAAACTGCATAATTTAATTCATCCACAGATCAGAAAGGGAATGATCCCTTGGTACCTGCTTTTCCTCATGACAGCAAGCCAACATGCCCTAATGTGTAGGAATATGCCTCAAGCCTCAGAATGTAAAGGATCCATGCTCAAATAAGCAGCCTGTCAAGGATATACTCAAAGGATAACTGGCTTAGAGCAAAGAACTTTTCTTCTAAATGTCTGGAACAAATTAGAAGAACCAGCCACTGGAAAACTCACCTCCAGGTATGCAAAGGCATTACAAATAAAGCAAATGCTGTCAAAAGCATGAAAGCACAACTTTTAGTTTATTTGCACGAAATTTCTGTAAGATCCATTTTGATATTTTGGGAATGTGTTCCTCCAATATAAATTAAAATAGCAGTCACTGGTATGATTTTACTCACGTTGCTCTGTGTGAGTCATCCAAAATGGTATCTCAGGGCAATTGCCAACAGAAAATCTGAAGCCAGAAGTTGCAAAGTTAGAAGTTTTAGTTGATGATTTTTAGAGGGTAACCTGGAATATCAGGCAGGGAGAAAAAGAGAAAACTCTTATTACAGGAGAGTACAGCAAACTCTGCATTACCTGAGGCAAAGTCTGCTGTTGGTCCCAACAGGACCCGACAAAACTGAAGTAGAACAAGCCGTTCTCAATCCAAGGGACTTGCCTCAGAAAGAAAGAAGGAAGCAGAAACTGGGCCACCAGGCGGTGAAGGCAAGTAGCTGAGGTTTCATCTGCCATAAGGGAAAATGTAGAGATGAGCAAGACCACAAGGGTGAAGAAACAGTGCAGAAATGAAGAGCAAGCTGAGTTAAGAACAGCTAACTTGCTACTTGCCTTAAACCAAAGCAACATTCAAGGAATTTGATAGCATCAAGGCCAGGGACATAGGAATGTTAATAAAGCATAAGCATTCACATTTATGTTCAGTTCTACTGATTACATCTCACCAAAAATATATTGCCATACTGACAGTTTGAGTGCGTAGCAGAACCGTACAATTGCAATAGAAGTTAGAGATATGGTGACAATGAATTCAAAATGCCTGAATAATATTCAAGGACAGCTTGTAAATGGTGTGTAGACCAAGGAAGGAGTTGGAAGCAGAAGGGAAGGTTTTGGGAGCAAGTTAAAGAGTTGTAATATCTTGGATAGGAAACTAATGTTTTCCAGGGTCTAACATAAAGACACAAGGTTTGTGTGGCAATAGCTGCACATATTTTTGATATTTGTTTCAATTTAGAATACTGCACAGAAAGTGAGATCTTTACCTCTCTGGTATAGGAACTGACTATGTAAGTTACAGTGGACTTTCCACATAGAGAATGCAAAACTTGATACAACTCAATTGAACAATTCATTGAATTAACTAGGTTTTGATTTTGACAATTGATTTTAAGCAATAATTGTCATATTAATTATTGCCTTTATCCACCATGAATGATTCATGTTAAAGGAATGCCATTAGATTTTATAGCCCATCTGAATGGCATATTTTAAGCTACTGCAGACCTTATGAATATTTCAGGCACACAAGATTTTAGGCTATTGCGGTAATCTTGTGAATCATTGTACCTTCCCAGGGAGTGAGTAGAATTCTAAGCAGGCCAAAGTTACAAATGAAGTATTCATTTTGGATCCTGAATACTAAACAAGATCATATTGAAAAAGGGATATCTATCTTTGCTTGGCCAGGGGAATCATTTATCATGAACCAACTTCCACTGTTTAATTAAGAAAGAGATATGGAAGAAAAGATATGCTTTATTGACTTCCAAAGAAAATGAAGTCGGTCAGCGTGAAAATCAATGGCACCTTCCTCAGCTCTGGGAAGGAGGAAGACACTGCAGGTGGAACTACATACAAACAACCTAAGCCACTTACGTGCGGATCAAAATTACATACTTCTTCAGTCACAGCTTTGTCAATCATGCTCCTCTGACCAGCCATCAGAAGCTGAAACATAGCCAAGGACTCGCGTCTCAATTTATCAAAATTCACTGGAAATCTCTGGTTGACGACTGTGCTCAAAAAAAATGTGAACATGGAGAGCAACTAGTGAATTGAACTGAATTGACTTTATTTCTTACATCCTTCACAAACATGAGAAGTAAAAATCTTTACGTTATGTCTCCATCTAAATATGCAATCATAGTAATTTATAATAATTTCTAATAAATAGAACAGTCAATGGAATATAGAGTACACTCCAATCACCATGAGTTCATCATTCTGATGGCCTGGTGGAAGAAGCTGTCCCGGAGCCCGTTGGTCCTGGCTTTTATGCTGCAGTACCGTTTCCTGGATGGTAGCAGCTGGAATAGATTGTGGTTGGGGTGACTCGGGTCCCCAGTGATCCTATGGGCCCTTCTTACATACCCGACCTTGGAAGATTACTTCAGTATAGCAAGTGACCCTTTGTGGATTGGGAAAGTGTGATCAATGTATTTACTTTTGAGACAATACGGCATTCTTCAATTTTGCTTATTGTTTTCCTGGTCTCTCAGCCGGTACACATCGTGTCCCATGTTGGGAAAGTGAAATGGTGTCCTTGAACATGCCACATTCAACATAGAACAGTACAGCACACGAACAGGCCCTTCAGCTCACAATGTTGCACGAACCAATTAAATCAGTAATCAAATGGTCAACTAAACGAATCTCCTCTGCTTACACGTTGTCCATATCCTGTGCCTAACTGAACATCTCTTAAAAGTTTCTAATGTATCTGCATCTACCACCACCCCAGGCACCCACCACTCTTGGAGCATTCACAACTGCTTGGAATTTCCCAGCATACTCATGTAATTCTTATGTGTCAGTGGTATGATCATAGTGAGTGATGCTCGGTTTAAAGAATTCACACTTGTTGCATAATGCTCTGAGTCCTTAATCTTCTAATCTAATCTTTTTAACACTGTCTTGGAGATGTTCCTTGTCATCCCCACCAGTAACAATGATGTCATCCAGGTAGCACTGAGAGCCTGGGCAGCCTTGCAGTACCTGGTCCATAGGGTTTTACCAGGGTGCAGGTGCAGGTGCTACTCCAAAAACAAGCCTATTATCATGATAAAGCCCTTTATCATGATAACAGATATCAAGATATCCTCTACCCTGGGCAGAGGTTACTAGTATACTTTCAGTACTGGGATGGTCATCATCACCATCATTATGTGCTGTGTAGCATGACATACGTGGTCATGGTCTATGACCATCATTGTTCTTGGCAAATTCTGCAGAAGTGGTTTTCCATTGCCTTCTTCTGGATAGTGTCTTTACAAGTCAGGTGACTCTTCAGAATGGTCTGCTTGGCATCAGTGGTTGCATAACCAGGGCTTGCGATATGCACCAGCTGCTCATATGGCCATTCTCCACCTGTTCCCATGGCTTCATGTGATCCGGATCAGCGAGGAAGTTGGGGGCTAAGCAGGTGCTACGCCTTGCCAAAAATGAACCTGGGTTGATGGCGATCTTAAAATCACTACAGATCCTGACAGACCCATCCTTCTTGGCTACTCGGACCACCGGAGGTGCCTACGGGCTTCTCTCAGCCTTGGAAAGAATTCCTTTGGCCTTCCTGCAATCAAGATCATTAGCTACTTTATGACAGATAGTATAAGGTATTGGATGGGTTTTGTAAAACTTGGGTGTGGCATTTTCATTTAATGCTATTTTACCCTCAATATGTTTCAGTTTCCTTGAGCACTACTGTGGCATCATGCAGAACCTTTTTTAATTTGCTTTCATTTGACTCTGTTGCAGGGAATGAGGCATGCAAATGGTGGATGGATCTCCAATCAAGTTGTAGCTGTCTCAGTCACTCACAACCCCACAATGCTGGCCCTCCTGTACAACCCCAATATGGCTTGTTGGTTGCTGTATTTCACTGTTACAAATGTCATTCCCACCGGAGTTATTTTTTCCAGTAAAAGTTAGATAACTGCAGGCTTCAGTTCAGTATCTTTGAAATGTTGCTCAAACTCATTTTGTGGAATGACCGAATCAGATGAGCCAGGGGGTTGGCTGCATAAATACCTCCAGAGACCAGGGGGTGGCTGCTGGATTGTTCTTGTCCTTACTCCTTGTATCCCTTTCCCTGCCTTCTGTTTCCTTGTCTGAAGCCTTGCCTTGTCTTGTTGGTAATTCTCATCTCGCCAGAAGTTCTTGTCTCACCTTGCATTGCCTGAAGCCTTGGCTTGTCTTGCTGGTAACTCTCGCTTTGTCTTGCCAGAAGTCTTGTCTTGGAGCCACCCTGAACCTAGCTCCCTTCCTGTCCCTTTCCTCCGTCGGGTAAGCCAGGCCAGATTGCCGTTACCCTGCGATGCATCCTGTCCCTTGCCTCTGTCGGGTAAGTCAGGCCAGATTGCGGTTACCCTGCGGTTGGTTCTGTCCCTTCCTGTCCCTTGCCTCCATCGGGTGGAGATCCGCGCCCTGACCAGGAGGAGCCTCAAGTCTCTGGTCTCAAGCCTCACCTCAAGTCTCTGGTCTCAAGCCTCGCCTCCAGTCTCTGGTCTCAAGCCTTGCCCCAAGTCACTGGTCTCAAGCCTCGCCTCCAGTCTCTGGTCTCAAGCCTTGCCCCAAGTCACTGGTCTCAAGCCTCGCCCCAAGTCACTGGTCTCAAGCCTCGCCTCAAGTCTGAAGACTCCAGCCTCGTCCTGCCTGCCAGCCAAGTCACGTCCTTGCCTAGTTCTGGGGTCTGAGCCAGAGGCAAGACCCAGGTTCTGGGTCCTTGTCCAGTCTCTGGCTCAGAGTCCAAGCCAGGGCTCCTAGCTCTCTTGTCCAGTCCTGTTCTGGGTTCCCGGTTTTTGTGTCCATGTCCTAGCCCTCACCCTGTATCCTAGTCCTGTCCCTAGTACTTCAGTGTCTGTGTCTTGCACTTGGATCCGTTCGCAGCCACCACCTTGTGACAAGTAGTCATCTCAGGTTCCTTTTAAAACTCCCACATCACCACTGTTATGTTTTGCAACTCCAGAAAAACACAGCAGCCGGAGATATTTGTGTAATTAGTTTTCTTTTAGTGAGGTGCTCACATGTGACACGGTGGCATAATGACATATGCCATTAACGTGCTTCTTACATATATACCATAATAAATTACGTAAACAATAAAGAATGCTTAATCAAACACTATCTTTACAATTTTGCTAAAATACTACTGAAATTTTAAATACACTACAGCAATGTCTGCAGCCTCTCATTATATCTCAGGCTATCCAGTGCTGGCAGCATCCTTGTGATTCTTTTCTGCACCTTCTCAAGCTTAATGACATCCTTCCATGAGCTAGGTGATCAGAACTACAACACCATACTTCAAGTGTTGTCTCACCATTGTCTCATATAGCTCTAACATGTTACCCCAGCTTCTGTATTCAGTGCCCTGACCAATGAAGGCAAATATGCCAAATGCCTTTCTTATCAGCGTCGCCACCTGTGTCACCAATGTTAAGGAACTTTCTATCACTAGGTCTTTGTTTTACAACAGCCTCCGGAGTCCTGTCATTTACCATTTATGCCTTGGCCTTATTCCCAGGTCCGTCAATTCAAACCTGTCTGAGTTAAATTCCATCGGCCACCCCCCGGCCCACTTTCCCAGACCTTCAGACCCATTTGTATTCTTAAATATCTTTTTTTCTCTGTCCACACCACTCTGTGTTTAGTTTTCAATGTTTGGTGTCATCAACAAACTTACATGCTCAACCAAATCATTAGCACAGGCGACAAACAATAGGGGGGACTTAACACCAATCACAAGCCTTCAATATTGCCAATATTTAGGAAATAATTTTAAACATAACCTAGCTGATGGCAGATTTAGAATTGTTGTGCTATTCAGTCCAGAAATTAACTTAGAGTCAATTAAAATGTGTTTACTGGATTTTGTCTACCTCAATGCCTTCTATGCTTGCTTTGATCATCAAAACAGGGAGGAACCATCATGAACACCCACAGCCCCTGGTGATCCTCTGATTTCACTCTCCAAGACCAACATATGAGCAGGCTTCAGGAGGGTGAACCCGTGAAAAGCATTTGGCCCAAATGGGATACCTGGCCGAGTACTAAAAGACCTGTGCTGATCAAATGGCTGGAGTGTTCACTAAGATCTTTAACCTCTCGCATTGGCATTTTGAGGTACCCAAATGTTTCAAGCGGTGCCCAAGAAGAACATGGTGACCTGCCTCAATGACTATCATCCAGTAGCACTTACACCCACAGTGAGGTTGGTGATGAAACCTATCAACTCCTGCCTGAGAAGTGACTTGGATCTGCCTACTGGAGCAACAGGTCCACAGAAGATACCATCTTATTGGCTCTTCACTCACCCTGGAACATCCAAACAGCAAAGGTGCTCTTCAAGAAGTGTCGCCTCACCTGAAAGCTCAGCATTCAATGCATTAATCCCCTCAAAACTAATCAATACACTCTGCTCCATCTAGCGGAATTAGTCCTTACTCTTAATAATTTCTCCTTTGGCTCCTCCCACTTTCTTCAAACTAAAGGTGTAGCTATGGGCACCCGTATGGGTCCTAGCTATGCCTGCCTTTTTGTTGGCTTTGTGGAACAATCTATGTTCCGTGCCTATTCCTGTATCTGTCCCCCACTTTTCCTTTGCTACATCGACGACTGCATTGGCGCTGCTTCCTGCATGCATGCTGAGCTCGTTGACTTTATTAACTTTGCCTCCAACTTTCACCCTGCCCTCAAGTTTACCTGGTCCATTTCCGACACCTCCCTCCCCTTTCTAGATCTTTCTGTCTCTGTCTCTGGAGACAGCTTATCTACTGATGTCTACTATAAGCCTACAGACTCTCACAGCTACCTGGACTATTCCTCTTCTCACCCTGTCTTTTGCAAAAACGCCATCCCCTTCTCGCAATTCCTCCGTCTCTGCCGCATCTGCTCTCAGGATGAGGCTTTTCATTCCAGGACGAGGGAGATGTCCTCCTTTTTTAAAGAAAGGGGCTTCCCTTCCTCCATTATCAACTCTGTTCTCAAACGCATCTCCCTCATTTCACGCACATCTGCTCTCACTCCATCCTCCCGCCACTCCACTAGGAATAGGGTTCCCCTGGTCCTCACCTACCACCCCACCAGCCTCCGGGTCCAACATATTATTCTCCATAACTTCCGCCACCTCCAATGGGATCCCACCACTAAGCACATCTTTCCCTCCCCCCCCCCTGCTTTCCACAGGGATCGCTCCCTATGCGACTCCTTTGTCTATTCGTCCCCTCCATCCCTTCCCACTGATCTCCCTCCTGGCACTTATCCTTGTAAGCGGAACAAGTGCTACACATGCCCTTACACTTCCTCCCTCACCACCATTCAGGGCCCCAAACAGACCTTTCAGGTGAGGCGACACTTCAGCTGTGAGTCGGCTGGGGTAATATACTGCATCCGGTGCTCCCGATGTTGCCTTTTATATATTGGCGAGACCCGACGCAGACTGGGAGACCGCTTTGCTGAACATCTACGCTCTGTCCGCCAGAAAAAGCAGGATCTCCCAGTGGCCACACATTTTAATTCCACGTCCCATTCCCATTCTGACATGTCTATCCACGGCCTCCTCTACTATAAAGATGAAACCACACTCAGGTTGGAGGAACAACACCTTATATTCCGTCTGGGTAGCCTCCAACCTGATAGCATGAACATCGACTTCTCTAACTTCTGCTAATGCCCCACCTCCCCCTCGTACCCCATCCATTATTTATTTTTATACACACATACTTTCTCTCACTCTCCTTTTTCTCCCTCTGTCCCTCTGACTATACCCCTTTCCCATCCTCTGGTTCCCCCCCCCCTTGTCTTTCTCCCCGGACCTCCTGTCCCATGATCCTCTCATATCCCCTTTGCCAATCACCTGTCCAGCTCTTGGCTCCATCCCTCCCCCTCCTGTCTTCTCCTATCATTTTGGATCTCCCCCTCCCCCTCCCACTTTCAAATCTCTTACTAACTCTTCCTTCAGTTAGTCCTGACGAAGGGTCTTGGCCTGGACGTTGACTGTACCTCTTCCTAGAGATGCTGCCCGGCCTGCTGCGTTCACCAGCAACTTTGATGTGTGTTGCTTGAATTTCCAGCATCTGTAGAATTCCTGTTGTTTGCGTTAATCAATACACTTCAAGACATTGGCCTCAATACCTCCTTGTGCAATTGGATCCTCGATTTCTTCATTTGTAGACACCAGTCAGTTTGGATTGGCAACAGCTACTCCACAATCTCCATCAGCACAGTGCACGACAAGGCTGTGTGCTTAGCCCCTGTACTATTCGCTTTACAGTTATGACTGTGTAGCTATGTACAGCTCCATTGCCATATTCAAGTTTGCTGATGACACCACTGTCAAAGCAAAGGTGGTGATGAATCACTATATAGGAGGGAGATTGAAAATCTGGCCAAGTGGTGCCACAACAACCTCTTACTCAATATCAGCAAGACCAAGGAGCTGATTATTGATTTTGGGAGGAGGGAACCGGAGGTCCAGAGCCAGTCCTCATTTGGGGTATCAGAGGAGCTGAGGGTCTGCAACTTTAAATTGCTCGTTGTTATTATTGTGCGCTGTCTTGGGCCCAGCACACAAGTGCAATTACAAAGACAGCTCGGCAATGCCTCTCATTCCTTGAATTTAGCATGACATCTAAAACTTTGACAAACTTCTGTAGATGTGTAGTGGAGAGTATATTGACTAACTGTCTGGAAAGGAAACACTAAAGTCTTGAATGGAAAATCCTACCAAAAGTAGTGGATATGGCCCAGTCTACCAAAGGTAAAGCCTTCCCATCATTGAGCGCATCTACACAAGGTGTTGTCACAGGAAAGCAGCATCCATCAAGGACTCTTACTACCCAGGCCTTGCTCTCTTCTCGCTGTTGCCATCAGGAAGAAGGTACAGGAGCCTCAAGACTCACACCAGCAGGTTCAGGAACAATTATTACCCCTCAACCATCAGGCTCCTGAACCAGAGGAGATAACTTCATTCAACTTCACTTGTCCCATCACTGAAATGTTCCTACAGCCTATGGTGGGGGGGTCCCAACCTTCTTTTTGCCCTGGGTGAATACCATTAAACAAGGTAATTCCTGACCTATGGAGTCAGTTTTAAGGTCTCTTCATCTCATGTTCACGCTATTTATTGCTTATTTATTTATTAGTATTATTCCATTCATCTTGTTTGTTGATGTTTGTTGCCTTTTGCACACTGGTTGAATGCCCAAGTATGGTGCGGTCTTTCATTGATTATATTATTGTTATTATTGTATTATGGATTTATTGAGTATGCCCACAAGAAAATGAATTTCAGCGTTGTATATGGTGAAATATATACTTTTACTTTCAACTTTGAACTTTGAAGTCCACTGTTTTTATTTCTGCACTGGCACTGATCCTTGAAATACCTCATGAATTACAGCCATGGATTTCCCCAGGTCTATTTATTCCCGACCTTTAAAACATTCTATCTGATGCCACATGTCCCCACCATTGTTAGAACCCTTCAATGGGTCTTCAGCAATTACCTTTATGAAAATCTAATTAAACTACAACTGCTGATTTCCCCTTTAGTATACGCAAAAGGAACTCTTTTTTCAATCATAACATCCCTTTCATTAAAGTATATTGGTTTTGCCCAGTCACAATTCCAAGACCTTTCATATGCAATTCACTTGCTCGATGAGTGGTCTACTTAAAGTAAAATCAATGGTCCTTTAGGCACCACACATCCGTTATCAACTCCAACTCCACTATAATTTGACTGTAAACTCCTAGCCTGTTATGTTTATTTCTTCTCAAGTATCAGACTAGCTTTGCCAACAATTAATTTCACAAGCTTTTTTTTTAAACATACATCTTTTTCTATCAAAGGCTGCCATTGGGATTATTCAATTGGAAAATGAGAACTGAATGTCTTCTATAACTTCAATCTCAATTTTTGGAATGCACAATCACATATTCGTAAGAGATCTGATCTTCTATCCCTGTCAGGAAGAGCAAATTTGAAAGAACTGCATATTGGTATATTACTTCCCATCTCCTCCCAAGATACTGCCCCACAGTAGGAATACAATGCCTCTGGTATTTATGCTAACAATAGAGATACATATTTTAAGTAAATAACGTAACAAGGAATTTGGTCTAGAATTATATTGTGCCATGTCCCAATCAAGAAAACCTCTCTCATTTGTCCGCATTGTACTAACATGGGAGGTATGCTAAGTAGATCAGTCGTTTACTGATTTTTTGATCTTTTCAAATACAGTTACTATCTACAGAACTTCTTCCTGCAGAATATCCAAGAGTAAGGTTCTTTTCATGTTTGCTAATTGCTTCAAAATTAGAAAGAAAACAAACACGATCTGCTGAGAAAATTTAGTTCTTCCCAAATAGTGTTTCATGTACGTAGTCAAATCCCAATTATATCCATTAATTAACCGCCGCAATCCAGCAAAATTTGCTGACCACCCTAGCACTGCATTGGCCAATCAGAGAACAGTATTCTAACACTTTCACCAAATTAGTCTCTTCTTAATCATTCAACAGCTGGGAGGGAAATTATGGACAGGGAAAAAGAAACAGAATTTAAAACAAGGCATGCTCACACACAAAATGCTAGAGGAAATCAGCCATTCAGGCAGCATCTAAGGAGGGGAATAAACAGTTGACATTTTGTGTCAAGATCCTTCAAGAGTGCTCAAGATACCAAGCATCGGCAAAACCTTGTGTTCAGAATTCAAGGCAATTGTGATGCTAAAGAATTAAAATAAGGCATTCAGTTGTCAGCACCACATTTTAGAAAATAAATGCACAGACACTTTAAAAATAAATAGTTTCTGAGTTTGGAGAGCATTGTGGAAAGAGTTCTGGCTGATCTCTGCGGGGTAAAACAAATAATAGGTCCATTAGACATAATAAAAATGTAAATTATAAGACACCCAGCTGAGAATGTCAATCACAAACTTGCACACGACATTCTACATTTTTTTTGTAATCATATTCTATGCCAAAATTCTATCGAATTATTTCTAATCTTTAAACTCCTAAAAGGCAAAATATGAAAATTAAAAAAACAATTAACTCTTATTATATCAACTGTGCAATCCTATACTCAGGCAAAGCACTTGATGCAAATACTGTTCACTTTTCTACACAAGTAGACAGGATAAGCTAATTAAAGGGAGTTGCAGTGGATATGAGATCTGTGTGCATTACCGTAAGTTACCATTTCAAATATAAACAATCAAAAATGAATTAGGAGCAAGAATAAACTATAATTTGAATCCCTCGTCCTCACCATTTAATGGAGGACTGTATCCAGTGGAGTGGGGCATGGATCTGCCTGGCTCCTTTATTCTTCATCACGTATATTAATGTTTTGGAAAAGAATGTAGGTGGCATGAATAGTGTGCAGATGACACCAGCAGTGGAATGGTGAACTGAGGAAGGCCTAAATGAACTAGATCTTAATCAAGGGTCCCCAACCTAGGGTCCATGGATCACTCAGTTAATGGGAGAGGACCATGACATAGAAATGATTGTGAACCCCTGATTTAAGTCACCTGGGTACTAAACTCTCTGTGCTGAATTGAGGCTGTGGCCTGCAATGAACAGGCTCCCGGACCAGCTGCGGCAATGAACTGGCTTCGTGGCTGTGGACTCACTTTCATGAACTTTGATTCTGAGTGTTATTTGATTACTTTTTATTGTTTGCATGATTTGTTCTCCCCCCACTGCCCCCAACACAATTGATGTTTGATGGTCTATTTTTAAGTGGGTTTTCTTGGGTTTCTTTGTGTTTCTGGCTGCCTGCAAGACGATGAATTTCAAGGCTGTACATAGCACACATACTTTGACAATAAATACACTTTGAACTTTGAACACAGTGAATGGTGGGGTTCTGAGTAGCATTGTTTAATGGTGAGACTTTCGGGTGAAGTATATAATTCTCTGAAAGTGAAGGCACAGGAAGACAGTGGTAAAGGTATGCTTTCCTACAAGATTCGAGGTTGTTTATTTATTTGTGTTTATTTTATTTAGAGCTACGGCGTGGAACAGAGCCCCTCCGACCCAACAAGCCACACCCATTTAACCCTAGTCTGATCACAGAAAATGACCAATTTACCTACTAACCAGTAGATCTTTGGACTGTGGGAGGAAACTGGAGCACCCGGAGAAAACTCAAATGCAACAGAAAGAATGTACGAACAAGTAAAAAAGCATCATTCTAGAAAAAGAGTGAAGAATTCTCTGCCTTCTAAATAGCCCTACCAAAATGAAACTTTTGCACTTAATCATTGATACTGGTGATTTTCATGGCAATTATTAGTGTTGAGTGTATTTTTTGACTTAGTATTCTTGTAAAAGGTAATATGTTTCACGCACAACCTTCTTGCTTGTCAGAGTCTAGACATATACAGTGCTGATAATAGCAACAATGAGTCAGAAGCCTACTATGCCCCATGTACAAAGCTCCCACTTTGCCCTTTTTCCTTCGGCTCCTTAACACAAGATATCTGTTATAACAGTATCAGATTTTTTTAAAACTCTTATACACTATTAACCTCTATCACTTGTGTGACTGATATTAGCAAATTCTCTTTTCAATAAACTCACTAGGTCTGGACAACAGCAAAACATCCACCTTCTAATCATTGTTCACAATATAAATTCATTATTCAACACCTCTAACAAAGCAATCTTCTTTGTCCATCGTGCCAATCCAGTACTAACACAATAGGAATTCCATGCTAAAGAATATTAATGCTTTCTACCTAGAGTGATCCTCATTGTACTGATTATTTTAACAAGGGAGGAACATTGGCCAATCCACCTCACAGAGAGCTTGTGGCCTTTACACTTTGTAGGGCTGGATCTCTGTACTGCTGATTCGACAGGGCAACGTGCAGAGCCCACACTCAGTGGGATACCCCAGGATCCCAGATCATACTGGGGAGTGCAAGCCCGTGGATTAGGAGGCTAAGGCAAGCCTCTTTAATGCTTTTAACCATTTTGTTTTTGACCGCTCCACTAATTTTAATATTGTAAAATAATGCTTGTTATTCATTTGTATTTACTTGTCTTTAAATGACATTGAAATTCAGAAGCATTTAAAAATGATTAGTCATTCGTCACAAATTTCACAACTGGCACAGTGGAGCTGGAGCTACAATGGCTGTCAAAAGCTATCAGGGACACTTTGATGAGCGAGTCCCTTCTTAGGACCAACAAGAGCTGTTCTGCCATCCAAACCATTCCACAGACCCTAGACTTCTGAAAGATGGGGAGGGGCAGTGAGACTGGCTCTCTATACCAGGTAGGTATGGCACGAGGGCAAATGGTGAATTCAGATACTCATGCAGAGTTACTTTGGATCTGGCTCTTATTGAGGATTACAACTGATAAATTTAAACCTATAGATTTTTTTTTCAAATAATCGGCCCATAAATTTAATGTTTTTCAGAACATTCGATTTAAGAGAGATTTGGGGTAGGGTGACCTTTTTAGCACCCTTATTGACATTCATTTATCCCATCTCATTGTTGGGTGTCACTGGGACAGTACAAACGATTGAGTAGAAACTTAATTTAAGGCTTTTACCTTCTGTCCTGTGACCTGTAAATAATATCAATTTGATTTTTAAGAGCTAATCCTTCACAACACAAAAATAATCTTAAAACATTTCAAAGAATAGATTTACACAATTTTGAATTTTGATAATTTCCTTTCAATTTATGGTAATATTTTCATTCCTGGCATTTTACAGTCCCACACATTCTAGTAACTAATATTCCAGTAAATGAAGTGAAAGAGCAAAACCCCAAAAAATGAAAAGTCTGGAAATCTAAAACTAAAACTGAAAATGCCAGAAACACTCATTAGGTCAGTCAGCATCTACAGAGAGAGAAAACGTTAACATTAGAAGTCAACAAAGTATTTTTGACCGCAAATGTTAACTCTGCTTCTGAATTTTAAGGTTGACTCTTAGCAAATGGAATACTGAGAATTCGGAACGAGTATGTTATAGTGAGAGAGGAGACCTGAAAAATCGAGGGGTCATTATCATATTTGCAATAGCAGTGAATTGATGTATACAGGTTAGAAGTTACAGGGAGGAGTCTAGGTGAATGGAGAGAAATGATCTGTAGTCCAGAGTGAAGACACCTGACTGAAGAAGTGAGCATATAGTCAGAGACGTCTGAAGCGTGTGTTGTCATGGGGACAAGCTGGGGCTTCTGCTGAAGACTGATCATTGAGGATTAGGGAGGGGAAGATCAGAAAGGATGGTGAAAACATGGTCAGGCAGGAACTGGGGAGTGATGGCATCAAAGCAAATTGGAAGGTTGGAGAGCAGATCTATTGAAATCCTGGGGCTGATGGAATTTGCAATCTTTGACATCTGAAAGTTAGAAAAAAAAGTTGTTTGCAGCAGCAGCAAAGAATAAAGTGGAACTTTGGTCCAGAGTAGTTTTCAGACAGAGCAAGTTGGAGTTATTATAAAGTGAAGTCAAAAACATGCATGTAACGTGGGGTCTTCAGGCAAAAAGTGAACTCCTTGTGGTGCACAAATGTGGCAGTTCTGTCCCAATCCTGCTAACCCGACCTGGAGCAGTTCATGATCAAGTGTCATCCATTTTATCTGCCACGGGTGTTTGCAGCCATCATCTTGGTGAATATCCCACCTCAGGCCCCTGTCAAACAGGCTCTAGATGAACTGAGTAATGGAATCAATAGGTATGAAACGGCGTATCCCGATGCCTTCTCCATCATTTTAGGAGATTTTAACCAGGCCAGCTTGAAAATGCCTCTAAATAATCATCACCAATATACATATCATTTGTAGACCAAGATGAGCTAACACACAAGACCACTGTTATATTACTAATAAGAGCACTTACCGTGAGAACCCACACTCGCACGTTTGAAAGTCTGATCACCTGGCCGTACTTTTACTCCCTGAGTACAGGCAGAGACTGAAGATTGCAACACCAGTAGAGAGGATCAAGAAGGTATGGACAAGGGAGGCGGAGTCGTGCTTACAGGACTTCGAATCAGTGGATTGCACACTATCCAGGGATTCATCTTCAAGTCTGAATGAATACGCCACAGGTTATCACTGATTTCATTAAAACCAGTGTGGATGTGCGTGTATCTACAACAAGAACATACTGTACATACCCAAATCAAAAGTTGTGGATGAACCAGTTGGTTCATAGTCTGTTGAAGGCTAGATCTGTGGCAATCAAGTCAGGTGATCCAGGACTATGCAAGAAAGCCAGATACGACTTACAGAGGGCTATCTCAAGAGCAGATGAACAATTCCAATTGAGGTTAGAGGTGGAATCAGATACATGTCAACTCTGGCAGGATTTGCAGGACATTACTTCCTACAAAGCAAAACCTAAACCATGAATGGGAGTGATGCTTTCCTCCCAGATGAGATCAATGCCTTTTATGCTTGCTTTGAAAGGGAGAATAAAACTACAGCTGTGAAGATCCCTGCAGCATCTGTTGACCCTGTGATCTCTGCCTCAAAGGCTGACATCAGAAGGTCTTTCAAGAGGGTGAACCCTCGCAAGGTGTCCGGCCCTGATGGTGTACCTAGTTAGGCTCTGACAACCTGTGCCAACCAACTGGGAGGGGTATTCAAAGACACTTTCAAACTCTCAATACTGCAGTCAAAAGTTCCTACCTGCTTCAAAAGGGCAACAATCGTACCAGTGCCCAAGAAGTGCAGGGTGAGCTGCCTTAACATCTGTTGCCCAGTAGCACTGACATCTTCAGTGATGAAGTGCTTTGAGAGGTTGATTATGACTAAAATCAACTCCTGTCTCAGCAAGGACCTGTACCCACTGCAATTTGCCCATCACCACAATAGGTCTACAGTGGATGCAATCTCATTGGCTCTTCATGCCACCTTGGATCACCTGGACAATATTAATATTTACATCAGGCTTCAATTTTTTGACTACCGCTCAGTAACTAGCACAATCATTCCTACAGTTCTGATTAAAAAAGCCAGAACCTGAGCCTCTATTTGAAACAACATCTCTACCTCGCTGACAATCAACACTGGCGCACCTCAAGGACGTGAGCTTAGCCCACTGCTCTACTCTCTGTGTGGCTAGGCACAGCTCAAATGCCATCTATAAATTTTCTGACAACACAACTATTGTTGTCAGAATATCAGATGGTGACAAAGGCATACAGGAGCAAGATAGATCAGCTGGTTGAGTGGTGTGACAGCAACAACCTTGCATTCAACATCAGTAAGGCCAAAGAATTAATGTGGACTTCAGGAAGAGTAAGTTGAGGGAACACACACCAGTTCTCATTCAGGGATCTGAACAGGGAAGGGTGAGCAATTTCAAGTTCCTCTCAGGATCTATTCTGGGCTCAACATATCGATCCAGTTACAAAGAACGCATGATAGAGGCTAGACAGAGACATGAGGAGTTTTCAGAGATTTGGTACAACACCAAAGACACTCGCAAATTTCTACAGATGTACTGTTAAGAGCATTCTAATGGACTGTATCAACACCTGGCATGGGTGGGGGTGCCTATGCACAGGATCGAAATAAGCTGCAGAAAGTTTTAAACTCAGTCAGCTCCATCACAGGCACTGGCCTCCCCGGCATTCAGGACATCTTCAAGGAGCAATGCCTCAAAAAGGCAACATCTGTCATTGAGGACATCACCCAGGACATCCTGTCTTCTCATTGCTACCATCAGGGAGGAGGTACAGGAGCCTGAAGGAACACACTCAATGATTTAGGAATAGCTTCTTCCCCTCTGCCATCGGACTTCTGAATGGACATTAAACCTGTGAACGCTACCTCATTACTTTTTTTGCACTATTTATTTAATTTAACTTTTATATATATACACACACACAGTTCTTTCTGTAATTTGCATTTTTATTATTATGTATTGCAATGTACTGCTTCATGACATATGCCAGTGGTATTTAAGCTGATTCTGATTCTGAACTCTGTTCCTTTTTGCACCCATGTGGCCTGACCAGCTGAGTGTTTCCAGTATTGTTTTTAATAGGACCAATGGAGGAGCTGTGCCTGATTAACTGCCCTCTTTGTGGCACATGATAGTTTATAGGGTTTTTAAATATAGTTCAAGATCTGTTCTTTTCAATTTGGGTGTTATTCCCAGTTTAGTTTCATTATCAATTCAAACATCTTCCTTTCATCATCCCACCCATAATAAAGCAAAGCTGTCCATGTGTGCATTCTGCCAACAGTTCTTTGCACTTGGGAAGGTTCTGCTGATTTTCAGCTGGCGGACTGGCTTTGCCATGTTGAGCTTCTGCTTACCATGTAGATCACACTTCTGAACTGACGCCCACGTATCACACAGCTGTCAAGGTTTTTCTGTGTTGATGCAGTTAACACCCAGAGCAGCGTTCTCCACTGACCTGTAGGGTAACTGATTCAGATTAAATGGAGAGAGGAGCACGGCGAAGGTTTCTGACTGTAACTCTCTGGTATTTACTGAACAAGTATCAAAATTCATGATTTATGAAGAGAGGGGAAGTTCATCTCAGGAACAAGCCCAAGGAGGAACAAAGTCGAGGATTCTCAGGTAGATCTCCGGTGATCAGACCACCTCTTCCTCCACTGAATGCTCATTTACAAGAAGTCATACGAATGAAGTTGGAAGGGATTTTATTCAGTAGCAGAAGAAACACCAGGGACAGACCGTAAAAACCACAGTAAAGATTTGAGTGACTAAAATAACAAAAAATATAATATGGTAGCCTACTGTATAGTCTGATATACTCAAAATACAGTCTAAATACATTACTATATTGTGTATTTAACACAACTGACAGAGAAGGACATGTATATAACTATGCAAAAAAAAAACACAGTACTTTATTTGCTCTCAGCTAAATCCTGTTTTCGGCAGTGAGGAGGTGGGCAGATAATCTGCCTGACAGCATTGGTTGGAAGCAAGTCTTGGTAAGCAAACTGCAGGAGTCGTGGCTATCTATCAGCCTCCCGTTGTATCTCTAAGGGGAGAACAGAAGAACTTTGCATGGGAAGAGATATTAGATATTTTGTCAATTTCAAGCAGACATGAACAAAGAAAACTTCCCTCAGAGTTTTGCAGCACAGAAACAGGCCCTTTAGCCCATCTGATCCATGCCGTCCGACATTCCCACCTAAGCTAGTCCCATTTACTAAGAGAGAATGAAATTCCTGAAAATTCTCCGAACCAAAGTGCTCCAGTGTAAAAAAGTATCAGGAATGGTTGTGTGGTTTGCGAACAGTTCTTAATACTCACGTGCTTAGAGAAACTCTAAGCCACAGGAAAAACGCAGGAAGGGAAATCTGTCATCTGATTTGTACATGGAAACCAAACCTCAGTTTACAAGGCACCAAGAAAGTGGTACAGCAAATCGAATGGCATCACAGTGATCCTCCTATGGATTTCCATCCTCTCACAGGATGCAGAGTTTCATGTACCATGCGACCGGTTTTAAGTCAAAAAGGTCATGATGATGACCTGTATAAGTGAGCCAGCAACAAATAACTCCATCCTTGACTGTGCCTGTTATCAGTGGCAGTTGGTATGTGTATGCTTTGATTACTTTACCGTCCAGGCATTAAACATTCATCGTAAGTGTCATTTGGTCTTAAATTTCAGAAAAGTAGTTATGAAACAGTGTTCATTTCATGAATTCAGTTGACACTTGACATTGACTGACACTGTCACTCGACGGTGAAGCAAGTTGAGCCAAGTGCCTAAGGACTCGGCTGTGCAGACTCACTTTGGTAGAGCTAAACGTGTTGAATTATGGCATCAGCATGGAAATTGTCCTCTGCCTTTGACATTCATTCCATTCCAATTCCCAAAAGAATTTGAGAAACATTGTATAAAGCACTGATTTTTTTTTTAGTCTATTTAGTATTATTTATAAACTTGGCAAGTTCTAGAGAGGACGATACATTTTGGCTCTAAATAGCTTTGTATTGCCAGGTTGTTGGAAGTGAAAGTTGATAAGGACAACATGGCATCAGGGATATTGTCAACAACACGACTGACAGAAGACCTACTTTAAAGATAGAGAAAGGAAAAGAATGGCAAAAGTAGAATTAACTTTAAGTCAACCTAAGTACAAACAAAGAAATAAAGGAAAAAAGAATGTTGACAAACTAATTGAAACATAAATAAAGAAATTAATTAAATCTTTTAATCCCTTATTATTGGGTTTCTGAGCTTCTGAGATTGAGCAGGACTGTATTAACAGGAATCATTTACAAGGATGTTACTGGGACTCGAGGAGCTGAGTTATAGGAAAAGGTTCAATGGGTTAAATAGTCTTCGCTGCTCTCTTTAATCTGTTCATATGTTCACATCTATTTAAGTTTGATTATTGACATTTGTGCATGTGACCGTTCTGCTCATTGTTTATTGCTCATGACCATTTGCACTACTGTCTTGTATATTGTTGGTTGCTGTTGAGTTGTCTGTTATGGTATTGTCCTGTGTTTTAGGCTTGGCACCGAACCACAATCAATTCTACCATGTTTCACATACTGGAAATAAAGTGCTTCTGACTTCACTCCCTGGAGCATAGAGGGATGATCACATAGAGGTGTACAAAATCATGAAGGGCATAGACAGGGTAAATACAAACAAATTTTTCCTCCCAGGTTGGAAGAAACTAGAAAAATATGTCATAGGTTTAGACCATAAGACATAGGAGCAGAATTAGGCCATTTCGCCCACCGAATCTGTTCCACCATTCAATCATGGCTGATCCATTTTCCCTCCTCAGCCCCACTCCCCAACCTTCTCCCCACAGGCTTTGATATCGTGTTTAATCAAAACTGATCAAGCTCTGACTTAAATATGCCCAATGACCTGGCCTTCACAGCTACCTGTGGTAATAAAGTCCGCAAATTCACTACTCTCAGGCTAAAGAACTTTTTCCACATCTCTGTTTTAGAAACATAGAAACATAGAAACGTAGAAAATAGGTGCAGGAGTAGGTCATTCGACCCTGCGAGCCTGCACCGCCATTCAGTATGATCATGGCTGATCATCCAACTCAGAACCCTGTACCTGCCTTCCCTCCGTACCCCCTGATCCCTTTAGCCACAAGGGCCATATGTAACTCCCTCTTAAATATAGCCAATGAACTGGCCTCAACTGTTTCCTGTGGCAGAGAATTCCACAGACTCACCACTCTCTGTGTGAAGAAGTTCTCGGTCCTAAAAGGCTTCCCCTTTGTTCTCAAACTGTGACCCCTCGTTCTGGACTTTTCCAACATCGGGAACAATCTTCCTACATCTAGCCTGTCCAATCCCTTTAGAATTTTATACGTTTCAATAAGATCCCCCCTCAGTCTTCTAAATTCCAGAGAGTATAAGCCTAGCCGATCCAGTCTTTCATCATATGAAAGTCCTGCCATCCCAGTAATCAATCTGGTGAACCTTCTTTGTACTCCCTCTATGGCAAGAATGTCTTTCCTCAGATTAGGGTACCAAAACTGCACACAATAATGGATGTCCCTCTATCCTGAGGCTGTGCCTTCTTGTCCTAGACTCCCCCATCATGGGAATCATCCTTTCCACATCTACTCTGTCTAGGCCTTTGAACCATTCAAAAGGTTTCAATGTGATCCACCATCCTTCTGAATTCCAGCGAGTACAGACCCAGAGCCATCAAACATTCCTTGTATGATAACCCTTTCATTCCGGGAATCATCCTTGTGAACCTGCTCTGAACCCTCTCCAATGCCAGCACATCTTTTCTTAGATGAGGAGCCAAAGCTTTTCACGATACTCAAGATACAGCCTCACCAGAGTCTTATAAAGCCTCAACATCACATCCCTGCTCTTGTATTCTAGACCCCTTGAAATTAATGTTAACATTGCATTTGCCTTCCTCACCACCAACTCTACCTGCAAGTTAATCCTTTGCATCTCAGATTTTTGGATTTTCTTTCCATTTAGAAAATAGTTTACGCATTTATTTCTACTACCAAAATGCATGACCATGCATTGTTCAACATTGTATTTTCATTTGCCATTCTCTTGCCCATTCTCCTAATCTGTCCGAGTCCTTCTGTAGCCTACCCATTTCCATATCATCTGCAAACCTGGCAACAAAGCCATCTATTCCATCATCTAAATCATTGATATATACCATTAAAAGAAGCAGCCACAGCACCGAGCCCTGCAGAGCACCATTAGTCACTGGCAGCCAACCAGAAAAGGATCCTTTTATTCCTTCTCACTGCCTGATACCAATCAGTTAATGCTCTAACCTTGCCAGTAACTTTCCCGTAATCCCATGGGCTCTTAAGTTGGTAAGCAGCCTCATGTGTGGCACCTTGTCAAAGGGCCTTCTGAAAGTCCAAATATACAACATCCACTGCATCCCGTTTATCAATCTTTCTTGTAATCTCCTCAAAAAAATTCCAACAAGTTTGTCAGGCAAGATTTTCCCTTAAGGAAACTATGCTGACTTTGTCCTATCTTGTCCTGTGTCACCAAGTATCCCACAACCTCATCCTTAACAATTGACTCCAACATCTTCCCAACCTCTGAGGTCAGGGTGAATGGTGAACTATTTCAGGGGGACGTCTTCACTCAGAGTGGTGCGAGTGTTGATGAAGCTGTCAGTGGAAGTGGTAGGTGCAGGTCCAAATGCAACATTTAAGTGAGTTTTGGACAGAAACATGGATGGGAGGGGTATGGATGGCTATGGTCTGAGTGCAGGTAGATGGGACTGAATAGAAAAACAGGTCAATAGAGATTAGGTGGGTGGAAGAGCCTGTTTCTGCACTGTAGTGCCTAGTGACTCTATATCAAAGAGTAGATACTTGGATTATTAGTTCTTTTCAATGGACAGAATCCACTATACAACTGAGGAAGCAATTCTAAACTACTAGAAGGAAGTGGTGGAAAGCAGGAAGCGCTCACATGGTAGACAGCAGGAAGACATCTCTGTATTTACTACAATTGCACCTGCCTTCTCCCTTGAAGATGGTTGTATTACAATATCTCTGAGATCTTCCAGCATATCTTTCTCTTCCCAGACATGGGAGATGTGGTTGTCAGTTCATGACTGAAGCTTCTCCCAGTGAGGCTTCAGAGCTTCAGAAGGGGCCAGTTGGTGCTAAGGGCTTGTCGCTTCTCATCTGACACGTGAAAGTTTGTCAGTTTCTTGTCAGAGGTGAAAATAAGTCGTTAGAAAATGGAGTCAAGTGCATCACATCAAGTTAGAGCAGCTACAATTATACTAGCATATTATTAGACATCATTAATTCAATCACAACCCTCTTTGTAATGGAATGTAGCCAAGAGCATTCATGAAGCATTGAAAATGTTCCTTCCAATAAACACCAACTGCTCGATCTTTGATAAGTTTACCTTTGGTTCCAGTTCTCAGTTGTGAGGACCCTTGGCATCTAGCCTTGACAACGTCAAAAAATCCACACTTGTCTTGGCTATTGGCTAATTGCTGGACATCCCAATTTCCTGGGGCAACTTTTTTTTTGCTCTCAGAAGCTTGTGATTCTTTGGAACTCCTGCTACTAAGTTAGACTACTAAGGAAGACTAACCCTGCGCTGCTCCCTGTTGATGGTGAGGACCTAAAAGTACTTGGGGGTGCACCTTGGATGACAGACTTGAGTGGAGCACTAACACAGAAGCTGTGTACAAGAAGGGCCAGAGTCGCCTCTACTTCCTGAGGACATTGAGGTCCTTTGGAGTAGGCAGGCCTCTCCTTCACATGTTCTACCAGTTTGTTGTTGCCAATACAATCTTCTATGGGATGGTGTGCTTGGGCAAAGGCATCGACACAGGTGATGCCAAAAGGTTCAACAAACTGATTAGAAAGACTGGCTCCGTTATAGGAGTCAAACTGGACACACTGGAGGCCCTCCAGAAAACCCTGGCAATTCTGAACAATGTTTCTCACTCTCTCATGCCACCTTGGCTGAACAGAGGAGAACATTTAGTAATGGACTAAGACAACTGTGCTGCTCTGAAGAGCGCTATGTGAGGTTATTCTTACCCTCAGCCATTAGGGTACAAGGAGTCAACCTTTAGCCGGGGAAGTGGTGACTCCATCCTGTTAGACTGTTTGAGGCAACTTGTTTTTTTTTATTCTTTCTTGCATCTCTTCTAAATTTTGTATATTTGTGCATTTGTAATGCTGCTGTGACACTGTAATTTCCTTTGGGATCAATAATGTATCTATCTGTCCATCTGTCTACTCAAAAGGCAGTGAAAGTATTTTGAGGCACAGGTAAATAGAAACAGGATGAGAAAGGGAACAAAAAGCTATTGGAGGTGGACCAGAATGTGGAATTGAATTTAGAATCGAATCAGTCACTTTTATTAAAAGGTTTCTCACAGAAGGGTCAGTTATCCACTTGGTCCTAATTCATAAGTTGTACAGTGATTTCCTGTGGCGTTTCCAGTGATTTTAATTATGTGGATGTCAAGGTAGAAGGGGGAATATGGAAAGTGGACACTCCATCGTTCATGTTGGTTAGGAGTCATCAGACTGTCTCTGAGACACTGTCAGTCATGGTGCACACTCGCAGAACCGTATCCGAGTGTGGAGGAATAGCAGACTCTCTGTCACGGTGGTCACTGGCACCTGATCAGCCCAGCAGCATGGACAGCAAGCTCATGACTCAACCCAGGAGTGGAGGAGCAGCAGAATACCCATGAAGAGACTGAAAGTAGAGGTTAGGCATAGAAATGCCAGCAGAGCCTTGGAGGGACAACTGAGTGATACTGCGAGATAAATCATTCTCTATAACACAGCAAGTAAATACAAGTGCTCAAGAAACCTAGAAGATCGGCATTCTATGGCAACCCGCAAAGGCCTACAGGGCTCACGACATTGTCTGAGAAGACCTTTCTTTGGTGTTTGCTTGTGGTAATATTTTTGATGCTGCCATTGTTTTCAGACTGCAAGAGATAATAGAGCAGGTAAGATGGTATCAACTGATTCTGTCATAACACTGGTGATGCCTTGCAGTCTTGTAGTCAGAGAATGGTATAAGATAACAACGTCAGTTCCTAGCCGCAAACATGGCGTGAGGTCGTGTGCTTACCTCTGTCAAGAAAAAGGAACTTTACCATCAGCAGTGTTTGGCTCTGCAAATGCCCCTGTAATTTCAAAACCAATTACCACTTTAGGAAGTAGAATGGTTATTAGTTTTAATCGTAACAGACATTAGGGCTTTAAGCAATATGCAAATCAGCAGTAGAAAAGAAAATCCAACCCAGCCACATTGTTTTGCATTCACTGCTGATTTCATGACGAAAGAAAATTAATGATTAGTAATCCTCAAAATGATCCTGAGATCTCATGGTGACCACAGCTGATATTGAGTAACGCACACTAAATGCTGGAGAAAATCAGCAGGTCAGGCAGCATCTATGGAGGGGAGTAAACAGTTGAAGTTTCAGGCTAAAACTCTTACGGAAATGTCGACGGTCTACTTCTCTCCATAGATGCTGCCTTACTTGCTGAGTTCCTCTAATACTTTGCATGTGTTGTTCAAGATTTCCAGCATCTGCAGAATCGCTTTGCTTATAAATCATTGATATTGTTTAAAATTGAGGACTAGTTATCAAATTTTTAATTCCCCATCCGCTGTGATTTAATTTAAACTCCTGCCTGAAGATCAACAGCACCAGGTCTTTTGGCCATTATTCTAGTGAGTTAACCACCCTGTCGGCATGCTTCTCCCATCTGGCAAAAGATACAAAAGTCTGAAAGCATGTACCAGCAGGCTCCAGGACAGCTTCTACCCCACTGTCATAGGTCAATGGAATGGTCCTCCAGTACAATAAGATAGACCCTTGACCTCACATATTACCTTGTCATGACCTCACACCTTATTGTCTACCTGCACTGCACCCTCTCTATAACTGTAACATCTTATTCTGCATTCTGTTATTATTTTGACTAGTGCACGGTGTAATGATACGACCTGTATGAACAGTACGCAAGACAAGCTTTTCTTATCTTGTTCAAAGTTAAATGACATTTGTTAACAAAGTATATATACATTATACAACCTTGAGATTTGTCTTACATGCAGCCACAAAACAAAGAAACCCCAAAAGAACCCATGAAAAACTTGGACCATCGAACACTGAATGTGCAGAGAGAAAAAAAAACACAAATCCTGTAAACAATAAAAGTAGGCAAATGGCATTCAGAACTGAAATTTTACGAACGACGCGAAGCCAGGCATTACTGCAACTGGAGCAGGCCACAGGACCAGTTTATCACAGAGCAGAGTAAACATTGCTAGACCACAGACGCAAAAGCCAGGCATCACTGCACCTGGAGACCACAGCCTCAGTTCAGTGCAGAGCTGAGTAAATGTCATGGATCACAAGCAGAACCAACCCATCCCTCAGCTCCGGTCCCAATACTATGACTTTTCTAAATCTTAAATCATCCAGGTTGTTCCCCTCTGGGGCCTGGACATCGCTGCCTCAATTTAGCCCAAGCCCAACCTTTCCAAGTTGGCCCGGCACTTAAATCAATCAAACATTGGGTCTTTCCTAGCTCTTGGGGATGTTTTAACTCTGCTTTGATCCAGCCTCTGCCTCAACCCTGCCTCAACCCTGCCTCTCCATTAATAAAGATCACTGCTAACAATGAAGTGTTAAGGTATTTAGTAGTTTTCATTCAACACACACAAAAAATGCTGGTGGAACGCAGCAGGCCAGGCAGCATCTATAGGAAGAGGTACAGTCCACGTTTCAGGCCAAGACCCGTCATCAGGACTAACTGAAAGAAGAGATAGTAAGAGATTCAAAAGTAGGAGGGGGAGGGAGGGATTCCAAAATGATAGTAGAAGACAGGAGGGAAGGGGTGGATCTAAGGGCTGGAAAGTTGATTGGCAAAAGAGATCCGTCGAAGAAAAGATCTAAACTTCTTCAGTGTAGGCATCACTGGAAGAGGCTTCGCAGTAGTGAATTTAAAAACGCAGACACGAGGAAATCTGCAGATGCTGGAAATTCAAGCAACACACACAAAAAATGCTGGTGGAACGCAGCAGGCCAGGCAGCATCTATAGGATGAGGTACAGTTGACATTTCGTAGTTTTCATTGTTTTGTTTGCTGCTGACAGATAGTCACTGGCAACACCAGCACCATCTTAAACCAGAACATGTGACAATAATAAACCAATTGCAAGATCTGCTGTGCTCTTGGTCATATACTGTATTAATGTGCAATCCAGGACATTTCTGTTGGGACATCTGAATTCCAGGTATAACTCTCAGTTAAAAAATCTAGTTCAAAGTCAGTATTTGCCAAAATTATGTCAACAATTAAAAAAAAACAGCCACTACCAAAATCTCCAGGCTCTACCTGAATTGTTTGGCAAGGAAAATTATCTCATCATCTTTTCACCTTTATAGTTTGACCTATATCTTGCATTCATTATGGCTTTTCCTTGGTATAATTCAATGCCTCGTGTTTTGAAATAAAATGTACGCACGACTTGCAAAACTAGGTTTCTCACAGGATTTTGTTACACTTGACAATAATAAACCAATTCCCATTCCAAACCTCATTCAAAAGATACTGTCAATGGCCAAGACTTAGAAATGACTAACCCCGGCCAATGCATGTTTTAAGACTCTGAGGAGGAATTGAAAGGGTAGGAAAGGACCAAGTTGGAGTGGAGATGCTACAGTGCTGCAGACATGGGTGGGGGAAAAGGTGCAGCTGTTTAAAATAAGAACAAAAAAAGTTGTGCTTTACTCTGATCCTCAAACCTACTCCAGTTACCCTCTTATTTATATATCCATGGAAGTCTCTGCAGTTTGCTTCAATATTACTTGTCATTTTTAGATATTTAAGATAGTTAAAGGCAAGGATGATGTACAAACCCCATTTCCAGAGAAGTCGGGCTATTTTCCAAAATGCAATAAAAACAAAAATCTGTGATATGTTAATTCACGTGAACCTTTATTTAACTGACAAAAGTACAAAGAAACGGTTTTCAATAGTTCTACTGACCAACTTAATTGTATTTTGTAAATATACACAAATTTAGAATTTGATGGCTGCAACACACTCAACAAAAGTTGGGACAGAGTTAAAATAAGATTGAAAAGTGCACAGAATGTTCAAGTAACACCGGTTTGGAAGACTCCACATTAAGCAGACTAATTGGTAGCAGGTGAGGTATCATGACTGGGTATAAAAGTAACCTCCATCAAAGGCTCAGTCTTTGCAAGCAAGGATGGGTCGTGGCTCACCCCTTTGTGCCAAAATTCGTGAGAGAATTGTTAGTCAGTTTAAAAGGAACATTTCTCAACGCAAGATTGCAGAGAATTTAAGTCTTTCAACATCTACAGTACATAATATTGTGAAAAGATTCAGAGAATTCAGAGACATCTCAGTGCGTAAAGGGCAAGGTTGGAAACCACTGTTGAATGCGCGTGATCTTCGAGCCCTCAGGCGGCACTGCCTAAGAAACCGTCATGCTACTGTGACAATTATAGCCACCTGGGCTCGGGAGTACTTCGGAAAACCATTGTCACTCAACACAGTCCGTCGCTGCATCCAGAAATGCCACTTGAAACTGTATTACGCAAAGAGGAAGCCATACATCAACTCTATGCAGAAACGCCGGCGAGTTCTCTGGGCCCGAGCTCATCTCAAGTGGACCAAAAGACTGTGGAACCGTGTGCTGTGGTCAGATGAGTCCAGATTTCAGCTAGTTTTCAGAAAAAACGGGCGTCCAGTTCTCCATGCCAAAGATGAAAACGACCGTCCAGATTGTTATCAGCAAAAGGTGCAAAAGCCAGCACCTGTGATGGTATGGGGGTGCATCAGTGCCCACGGCATGGGTGAGTTGCATGTATGTGAAGGTACCACTGACTCTGAGACGTATATTAGGATTTTAGAGAGACATATGTTGCCATCAAGGCGACGTCTCTTCCTGGGACGTCCATGCTTATTTCAGCAGGACAATGCCAGACCACATTCTGCACGGGCTACAACAGAGTGGCTTTGTAGACACAGAGTGCGTGTGCTTGACTGGCCTGCTGCCAGTCCAGATCTATCTCCTATTGAAAATGTATGGTGCATCATGAAGAGGAGAATCAGACAACGGAGACCACGGACTGTTGAGCAGCTGAAGTCTTATATCAAGCAAGAATGGACAAAATTTCCAATTGCAAATCTACTACAATTAGTATCCCCAGTTCCAAAATGATTAAAAAGTGTTATTAAAAGGAAAGGTGATGTAACACAATGGTAAACATGCCTCTGTCCCAACTTTTGTTGAGTGTGTTGCAGCCATCAAATTCTAAATTTGTGTATGTTTACAAAATACAATTAAGTTGGTCAGTAAAACTATTGAAAATCTTTTCTTTGTACTTTTGTCAGTTAAATAAAGGTTCACGTGAATTAACATATCACAGATTTTTGTTTTTATTGCGTTTTGCAAAATATCCCAACTTTTCTGGAAATGGAGTTTGTAAAAGTAGAATAGCCATTTAACTTGGACTGAGGGAGCAAAAGTGGAGGTCAAAACAAGAAAATATTTTAGTCTCAAATAAGACATAGTGAGAAGAAATTAGTTAAGTTTCATTCTCATGCTCAACACATGATATTGTAACATAGGTGCATTTCACCGACTTCAATACAAGCAATTTTCAGAGGCAGAATTACCTTGAAATTAGATATCATCCTTATTTTGTGCACTAAATGATAGGCAATCACAGGATCCTAATTACATAAAACTTGTGAAAATTATGTTTAAAAATAAACATACCAAATATAGAAAAGGCCAGATAGAGAGTTTGTGGAGAAGATGTTTCCAGTAGGGGGAAAGTCTAGGACCAAAGAGTACAGCCTCAGAATAAAAGGACATCCTGTTAGATCAGAAATGAGGCCATCAGCCTCAGTAAAGCAGCCAGAATAATCCAAGATCCCACCCACCCTCGACATTCCCTCCTCTCTCCCACTCCCATCAAGCGGAAGATAGAAAAGCCTGAAAGCTCATATCACCGGGTTCAAGGATAGCTTCCATCCTACAGTTCTAAAACTATTGAACAGATCCTCGATCTTACAACCCACTTCATTGTGACCTTGCAACTTACCTTCCGCCTGCCCTTTCTCTGTACTGTAAAACTTTATTCTACAGTCCGTTATTGTTTTATCTGTGCTATCTCAATACACCATTGTAATTAACTGATCTGTATGGATGGTATGCAAGATTAGTTTTGTACTGTTCTTTGGTACGTGTGGCTATAATAAACATTTTTAGCAATATAGAATCATAAAATGACTCAAATAGAAGGAAGCCATTAGGTCTGTTATGTCTGTGTCAGCTCTTTGGTAAACCCATCCATTGTCACATTCCCTTATTTTACCTCCCCAGACTTGAGTGTTTTTTCTTTCAATTACTAATTTCTTTTTGAAATTTACAAACGCTGCAGCTTCCGCCTACATTTTTTTTCACTCAAATCATGCATGATGTTCTCCCAAGGGGTTGTCCATTGGTGGGTTCCCAGGAGGCAACAGAACAGTGTTAGAAACATAGAAAACCTACAGCACGATACAGGCCCTTTGGCCCACAAAGTTGTGCTGAACATGTCCCTACCTTAGAAATTACTAGGCTTACCTATAGCCCTCTATTTTTCTAAGCTCCATGTACCTATCCAAAAGTCTCTTAAAAGACCCTGTTGTATCCACCTCCACCACTGTTGACGGCAGCCCATTCCACGCACTCACCACTCTCTCAGTAAAAAACTTACCCCTGACATCTCCTCTGTATCTACACCCCAGCAACTTTAATCTGTGCCCTCTTGTGACAACCATTTCAGCCCTGGGAAAAAGCCTCTGACTATCCATACGATCAATGCCTCTCATCATCTGATACACCTCTATCAGGTCACCTCTCATCTTCCATCACTCCAAGGAGAAAAGGCCGAGTTCACTCAACCTATTCTCATAAGGCATGCTCCCCAATCCAGGCAACATCCTTGTAAATCTCTTCTGCACCCTTTCTATGGCTTCCACATCATTCCTGTAGTAAGGCGACCAGAATTGAGCACAGTACTCCAAGTGGGGTCTGACCAGGGTCCTATACAGCTGCAACATTACCTCTCAGCTCCTAAATTCAATTCCACAATTGATGAAGGCCAATACACTGTACGCCTTCTTAACCACAGAGTCAACCTGCACGGTTGCTTTGAGCGTCCTATGGACTCGGATCCCAAGATCCCCCTGATCCTCCACACTGCCAAGAGTCTTATCATTATTACTATATTCTGCCATCATATTTGACCTACCAAAATGAACCACTTCACACTTATCTGGGTTGAACTCCATCTGCCACTTCTCAGCCCAGTTTTGCATCCTATCAATGTCCCGCTGTAACCTATGACAGCCCTCCACACTAATCACAACACCTCCAACCTTTGTGTCATCAGCAAACTTAGTAACCCATCTCTCCACTTCCTCAACCAGGTCATTTATAAAAAATATACGAAGAGTAAGGGTCCCAGAACAGATCCCTGAGGCACTTCACTGGTGACCGACCTCCATGCAGAATATGACCTGTCTACAACCACTCTTTCCCTTCTGTGGGCAAGCCAGTTCTGGATCCACAAAGCAATGTCAATAAGACTCACTGGTCTATAATTTCCTGGGCTATCTCTACCCCCTTTCTTCAATAAAGGAACAACATCCGCAACCCTCCAATCCTCCGGAACCTCTGCCGTACCCATTGATGATGCAAAAATCATCGCCAGAGGCTCAGCAATCTCCTCCCTCGCCTCCCACGGTAGCCTGGGGTACATCTCATCCAGTCCCGGTAACTTATCCAACTTGATGCTTTCCAAAAGCTCCAGCACATCTTCTTTCTGAATATCTACATGCTCAAGCTTTTCAGTCTGCTGCTAGTCATCACTACAATCACCAAGACCTTTTTCCATAGTGAATACTGAAGTAAAGTATTCATTAAGTACCTCTGCTATTTCCTACAGTTCCATACACACTTTCCCTTCTTAAGCTCCTTCCTGTTAGCCTTATAATCTTCTAGATCTCTAACATTACCTAGCTCACTGAACCTTTTGTAAGCTTTTCTCTTCTTCTTGACTAGATTTATTACAGCCTTTGTACACCACGGTTCCTGTTCCCTACCATAACTTCCCTGTCTCATTGGAACGTACCTATGCAGAACTCCACACAAATATCCCCTGAACATTTGCCACATTTCTTCTGTACTTTTCCCTGAGAACATCTGTTTCCAATTTAAGCTTCCAGTTTCCTGCCTGATAGCCTCACAACTCCCCTTAATCCAATTAAACACTTTTCTAACGTGTCTGTTCCTATCTCTCTCCAATGCTATTGTATAGGAGATAGAATTATGATCACTATCTCCAAAATGCTCTCCTGCTGAGAGATCTGACACCTGAACAGGTTCATTTCCCAATACCAAATCAAGTACAGCCTCTCCTCTTGTAGGCTTATCTACATATTGTGTCAAGAAACCTTCCTGAACACACCTAACAAACTCCACTCCATCTAAACCCCCTGCTCTAGGGACATGCCAATCGATATTTGTAAATTAAAATCTCCCATCACGACAACTCTTTTATTATTACACCTTTCCAGGATCCGTTTCCCTATCTGCTCCTCGATATCCCTGTTGCTATTGGGTGGCCTATAAAAAACACCCAGTAAAGTTATTGACCCCTTCCTGTTCCTAACCTCCACCCACAGAGACTCCGTAGACAATCCTCCATGGCGTCCACCTTTTCTGCAGCCGTGACACTATCTCTGATCAACAGTGCCATGCCCCCACCTCTTTTGCCTCCCTCCTTGTCTTTTCTGAAACATCTAAAACCCGGCACTGAAGTAACCATTCCTGTCTCTGAGCCATCCAAGTCTCTGTAATGGCCACCACATCATAACTCCAAGTTGATTTTAACTTTCCAAATATTGACTGGGATCCCGATGTTGTAAAAGGTCTGGATAAGAAAGGGTTTATCAAATTTGTGCAAAAGACTTTCCTTAATCAATACACAGAGAGTTCCAAACTAAAGAGTGTGATACTAGATCTCCTATTAGGAAATGAGACAAGGCAAGTGACAGAGCATGAGTAGGGGGACATTCAGGATCTAGTGATCATAATTCCATTAGTTTCAAGATAATTGTGGAGAAAGGTATTGGGGTTGAGATTCTAAATTGGAGAAATGGCAATTTTGATAGCATCAGAAAATATCTGACAGGTGTGGATTGGGATAGGTTGTTTTCTGGCAAAGGTGTACTTGGTAAGTGGGAAGCCTTCAAAAGTGAAATTTTGAGAGTACAAAACTTGTATGTTCCCATCGGAATAACAGGCCAGGATAATCAGGTTCGGGGATAAGGGAGATATGTAGGTAGGAAAAAATTGTAAGGGGTATAGATAGGGTAAGTGTAAACGTTTTTTTTTTAATCCCACTAAGGTTGGGTGAAACTTGAACTAGAAATCGTGTGTTTAGGGTGAAAGGTGAAATGTTTAAGGGGAACTCTTCACTCAGAGGGTGATGAGAGTGTGGAATGAGCTGCCAGCAGAATGGTGCCTGCAGTTTCGATTTCAACATTTAAGGAAAAATTTGGAAAGGTACATGGTTGGAAGGGGTATGGAGAGCTATGGTCTAGGTGCAGATCGATGGGACTAAGCAAGTTAATAGTTTGGCATGGACTAGATGGGCTGAATGGCCTGTTTCTGTGCTGTAGTATTCTATAAATCTGATTCTACTGATCCACGCTCTAAACTCATCCGCTTTGTTCACAACACTGCTTGCGTTAAAATAGACACATCTCAAACCGTCCATCTGAGCACGTCCCTTCTGTATCACCTGCCTATCCTCCCTCTCACACTGTCTACAAGCTTTCTTTATTTGTCAGCCAACCTCCTCTTCCCCAGTCTCTTCAGTTCGGTTCCCACCCCCCAACAATTCTAGTTTAAACTCTCCCTAGTAGCCTTAGCAAACCTCCCCGCCAGGATATTGGTCCCCCTGGGATTCAAGTGCAACCCATCCTTTTCGCACAGGTCACACCTGCCCTAAAAGAGGTCCCAGTGATCCAGAGATATGAAACCCTGCCCCCTGCTCTAATCCCTCAGCCACGCATTTATTCTCCACCTCATTCTATTCCTATTCTCACTGTCACGTGGCACAGGCAGTAATCCCGAGATTACTACCTTTGCAGTCCTGCTTCTCAACTTCCTTCCTAACTCTCTGTACTCTTTTTTCAGGACCTCTTCCCTTTTCCTACCTATGTCATTGGTACTAATATGCACCACGACCTCTGGCTGTTCTCCCTCCCACTGCAGGATATCTTGGACACGATCTGAAACATCCCGGACCCTGGAAATGGGAGGCAAACTACGATCCGAGTTTCTTTCCTGCGTCCACAGAATCGCCTGTCTGACCCCCTAACTATAGAGTCCCCTATCACTGCTGCCATCCTCTTCCTTTTCCTACCCTTCTGAGCCACAGGGCTAGGCTCTGTGCCAGAGGTGCAGCCACTGTCACTTCCCCCAGGTAGGCTGTCCCCCCCAACAGTACTCAAATAGAAGTACTTATTGTCAAGGGGAACAGCCACAGGGGTACTCTCTAGCACCTGACCTTCCCCCTCCTGACTGTGACCCACTTGTCTGTCTCCCGTGGCCCCAGTGTGACCACATGCCTATAACTCCTTTCTATCACCTCCTCGCTCTCCCTGACCAGACGAAGGTCATCGAGCTGCAACTCCAGTACCCTAACTCGGTCCCTTAGGAGCTGCAGCTCAACACATCTGGTTACCCAACCTTTTCAGCCTGACACCCCCCTAAAGCACCTTCATACTTGCCAAAGCCCCTCTTAGGCACAACATACATCTCAACACCCCTATAGTGTAAAAACATGTCTACCATCTGCCAACATGAGAAAAAAGCTTCTGCTTTAAAGTCTTGTTTGTCTTTAAACCTAGCTAACACAGTACCCTGTGCACTGTACAGCAGCTTTAATATCAATGTGACTCTTGAGCTTGATGGTTTTTAAGCAAGAGTTGAAATATCTGGTTCATATTATGACAGCAAAAGCTTCAAATCCCCATGTCCAAATGGTTTCTGTTTTTTGTGGGTATGTGGTTCACCGCACTGAAGCCTCTTGACAAGGTAGGAGAATGGAAATGCAATGAAGAGCAGTTTGGTTATTCTCCAGGAAACTTTGTACGCCACACACCACAAAAGCCAAAACTTTTGAAAAGAACATTTGCTTCTTCACCATTCTGAATTTTGATAACTTCTTCTTGCAAACTCTCTTCCTGTTCTTCCACCTTGCAAAGAAATGGGTTAATCACCCAGTCCGGAATTTCCAGAACATTCAAATCCTTGAATGTCATTCAGTTACTGCAGGTGTAAGCAGTACTCTTGCAAATCACCATCTATGAAAGAGAGTGTCATACTTTTCATGCAGGGAATCTGTGAGAACATTCTTCTCCCAATGCTTTGCTTATACATTTCCAATTTTCTGATAAAAGTAGACACTGCATATTTAGAATGTTCATTTTGTCATGCAGATCGGCTAGGTTTACATCTCCTCGTTCAAGTTTACTCTTGTTTCCCAAGCTCTTGTTGACTTTGAGCAAAAATTCAACCACAATGTCAAAAAGATCAAAGAAGTGTTTTAAGTAGCAGCCTTTTGACAGCCAACACATTTCAGTCTGAAGAAGCAAGCAATCAAACTCTTCATTGTTATCTTGGCAAATCTGACGAAATATTCTGCTGTTTAATGGATGAGCTTTAATTTTGTTGAAGGCAGATATTACAAGAGCCATGCTTGAAAAAGATCACTGGCTGAGGTTTTGGCTGTGAGATGTTGATGATGCATTACACAATGGCTTGCAGACAGACTTAGAATTTCTTTTTTTCAGAAATTCCACTAAAGCAGCATGGCAACCTGTCATATATGATGCTCCATCTGTTGCACAAGAAATCATGTACCTATTCAGAATACTTTTATCCTGAATATACATTTTGATCTCATCATAGATTGATTCTCCATTGATATTTGTTTTTAAACTTTTTACAAAAGAGAATCTCTTCATATACTTTTCTATTTTTGAAAAACTGTACATATGCCATTAGCAATGGCTCATTGACTTGCACAGTTGACTCATCTGGTTGTATCCCAAATTCTGTTTTTTGTAGCTCTGTGCATATTTGATACTCAATGACTTCACTCATTTCGTCAATACGACGAGCTAACAGAGTTATTACTCGGAGGAATTAATTTTAAAATACTGGTATCCATTTTGAGAACAGTGGTGAGCACTTCTGATAAAGCAGGCATTATTAATATTTCGCCAATTGTATAAGAATTTCCACACTTTGCTATCATTTTGGGAAAGTTATAAGAAGCAATGAGACCACTATCATGGTCAGTTTTAGCTTTCTTGGCAAATGACTTGAGTGTGCAACGCTTTCCAAATGTTTCTTTCATCTTCTTGACCACACATATGAAGTAGAGGTTGCTTTGAACACCTCAAGAGGAATCCTTGGGATCAGCAGGTTCACTGTTTCACCGTCTGGTTCCAGGCAGTGCTGTTTTGTTGCACGACCTGTTTTCTGTAGATCTGTGGATAGGGTGTACTTACTTACCAACTGTCAAATTGCATGAACTTGTTCCATGCTGCGAGTCAAGGGGAACTGCTGGGCACCCTGGTTTCCTACTTAGGCATCCCCAATAACATGTTTGGTTGGTAAGGTCGGATGAGATTGCTGAATTTCAGATGCATTGTGATGCAAGTGCTCACTGCCTGCAGAGCTTTGGTTCTTCCTGTGTTCCAGTGCCTCATCCTTTTTTTTGGAAGTGGTCGGTTAGGTCTCAAGCCAGAAGTTAGGGTGCCACTTACCAGTGCCTACCCCAAGACTTCTATTTCCCATTAGGACACATGACCACCCCTTTGGGGGAGGTACCACCCCCGTTGACAATCACGGCTGTAGAGGCTGATCCGGGATCCACAATCTGATGCAGTGCAGGCAGGAGTAAGTGGTGGTTGTATCCACTGTGCTCAGTGGTTGGGTCGTTTGGTTGCTCAGTCGCCATCACAGCTGCCACTTGTTCTCTGCAATGCAGCAGAGGTTGTTCTCATGTAGCACAGGTCCCTCTTGAGCAGATTTCCTCCAGGTGTATCTACTAAGTGCAATGTCTTCCCAGTTTTTAGATGGAGTATTGAATTTCAGCAAACTGATTTCGATGTTATCTTCGAAGTGTTTCCTTTGCCCACCAGGGGTCAATTGATCTTCCTTCAACTGAGACTAAAGGATTCGTTTGGGGAGATGTGAGCTAGGCATCCAATGACATGACCTGCCATTTGGAGTTGGTGTTGCTTTATCATGGCGGAGATGCAATTCACATTGGCCTCCTCCAGTACACCAGTGTTAGTGTGTCTGCCTTTAATGATGATACTCAAAATCTTTCACAAGGATCGTTGGCAGTATTGATCCAAGGCTTTCAGGTGCCTATTGTGAGTGGTCTATGATTCATGTAGGAAGGATAACATCTGTACACAAAAAGCTTTTTTCTGGACCTATAGGTTGCACCTTCAAAAACTATTTTCATTCATCTTGCATAGACTTCACTAGCACTACACCCAGTGGCTGTTTTGGTACACTCCAAATTACTGCAGTGTCGCTGTGTAAAAATCTCTTCTTGTGTCAACTCTTTTTCTTTTAACTAATCTCAATCTAAATTATCTGGCAGACCATCAGCAAGAAGTTGCTTTGAGGAGTCTCTCCTGGTAGAAGACTCCTGACACAAGGGAAATAGCATCTGGATTAGTGGGTCAACTGCTTAAAAGTACAGAGGGCTGTGAGCCTTTTGAAATATATTCGAGACAGATTATCGGAAAGTATGGAATTAAGGGTAAAGACAGGAAATTGAAGCTGAATCCAAAATTTAGAATGGGCACAACTTGAACAAATAACAGACCCACCTTTCAAGCCTGTCCCAACATTCAATATGATAATGGCTGATGTACCTCGCACTTATTTGTCCAACCCTGTGCCCAATCCCCATAGCCCCTAATTCATTGATCTTTAAAAACTGTATCTACTTCCCCTTTAAATGCAACCAATAATCCAGCCTTCACAGTTTCAGAGATTTACCATCCCTTGCAAGATGTCCCAATGCACCTCAGTTTTAAATGACTCATCCCCTAATCCTATAATTATAACCCTCAGACAAGATTCTCACACTTCTGGAAATGTCTCAACATCTACTTTGACAAGCTCCCTGAGGATTTGATATGCATTAATAAGATTACCCCTCATTCTTCAAAAATCTGGAGAATATACATGTAATTTCTTAAATCACTCATAATGACGCATTTAGCGGGATTTATAAAGAAAAACAGTTTCATGGCCACAATTATTTACTTCAGATTTAAAATTCCAGACTAGTTGGATTCAAACACTTGTATACACATAAATGGTCCTGCCTCTGGATTCTTGTCCAGGTAATTAACACTTTGTTACCATACATCATTTTGGATAAGAGTTCACTAATAACTTTATATATAGTGCCGATAAAAAGTATTCACCCCCCACCCATTGGAAGTTTTCATGTTTTATTGTTTTACAGCATTGAATCACAGTGGATTTAATTTGCCTCTTTTGACAAAGATCAACAGAGAAGACTCTTACGTATCAAAGTGTAAACAAATTTCTACAAACTGGTCTAAATTTATTACAATTATTAAACACAAAATAATTGTTAACATAATTACTCACCCCTTCAAGTCAGTATTTAGTAGATGCACCTTTGGCAGCAATTACAGCCTTGAGTCTGTGTGGATAGGTCTCTATCAGCTTTACACATCTGGACAATGCAGTTTTTCCCTATTCTTCTTTACAAATCTGATTAAGCTGTGTTAGATTGCATGGAAATTGTGAGTGAACAGCCTTTTTCAAGCCCAGCCACAAATTCTCAACTGGATTAATGGCTGGACTCTGACATGGCCACGCAGAACATTAACTCTGTTGTTTTTAAGCCATTTCTGTGTAGCTTTAGCTTTATGCTTGGGGTCATTGTCTTGCTGGTCTTCTCCCAAGTCACAGTTCTCTTGCACACTGCATCATGTTTTCCTCCAGGATTTCCCTGTATTTTGCTGCATTCATTTTACCCTCTACCTTCACAAGCCTTCCAGGGCTGCTCAGTGAAGCATCCCTGCAGCATGATGCAGCCACCACCATGCTTCACAGTAGGATGGTGTATTTATGATGCTGTGCAGTGTTTGGCTTACACAAAACGTAGTGTTTAGTCTGATGGCCAAAAAGCTCCATTTTGGTTTAATCAGACCATAAAACCTTGTTCTGACTGACTTCAGAGTCACCCAGAAGTTACCCCTCTGGCAAACTCTAGCAAAGATTTCATATGAGTTTTTTTTCCCAACAGTGGCTTTCTCTTTGCCACTCTCCCATAAAACTGCGACTGGTGAAGCAACCAGGCAACCGTTGTTGTATGCGCAGTCTCTCCCATCTCAGCCACTGAAGCTTGTAACTCCTCCGGAGTTGACATAGGTCTCTCAGGGGCCTCCATCACTAGTCCCCTTCTTGCACAGTCACTCAACTTTTGAGGACAGCCTGCTCTAGGCACATTTACAGCTGTGTCATGTTCTTTCCATTTGTTGATGATTGACTTAACTGTACTGCAAGGGATATTCAGTGACTTGAAAGTTTTCTTGTCTCCATCCCCTGACTCGTGCTTTTCAATAACCTTTTTGCAGAGTTGCTTGGAGTGTTCTTTGGTCTTCATGGTGTAGTTTTTGCCAGGATTCTGACTCACCAGCAGTTGGACCCTCCGGATTCAGGTGTATTTTTACTACAATCAATTGAATCACCTTGACTGCACACAGGTCTCCAAAAACAAATCTCCATCTAATTATGTGACTTCTAAAACCAATTGGCTGCACCAGTGATGATTTGGTGTGTCATATTAAAGGGGGGGGGTGAATACTTATGCAATCAATTATTTTGTGTTCTATATTTGTAAATAATTTAGATCACTTTGAAGAGATCTGTTTTCTCTTTGACACAAAAGAGTCTTTGTCTGTTGATCAGTGTGAAAAAATGCCAAATTAAATCCACTGTGATTCAATGTTGTAAAACAATAAAACATGAGAACCCCTGAGGGGGCTAAATACTTTTTATAGGCACTATATATATAAATGACTGCAATAGCATTAATATTGTTGGCTCCTGAATAAAATTGTTATCCGGCCATGATGGGAAATGCTATACATAGCAGCTGCTTTAATAGGGAAATGAGACACAGGCAATTACTTTTTATTTCTTTCTTGATATCCTCCGAGAGTCAGCATGAGCAGTCCAGATGTAAATCAGTGTGTAAGTGGAAAAATACAGACCATCCACATCTGTAGTTGCACTATATAAATATCAACTGCCCATGTAACCTTAGACTAAAGTTAAAATCTCTCTCTCTCACACACATACACACACACACACACACACACACACACACACACACACACACACACACTGACCTATTCCAACAATGAACATAAATATAGAACATAGAAATTTACAGCACTTTACAGGCCCGTCAGCCCACAATGTTGTGCCGACTATGCAACCTACTCTAGAAACTGCCTAGAATTTCCCTAGCTCAAAGCGCTCTATTTTTCTAAGCTCCGTGTACCTGTCTAAGAGGCTCTTAAAAGACCCTATTGTATCCATTTCCACCACCGCCACCAGCAGTGCATACCACACACCCACCACTCTCTGTGTGAAAAACCTACCCCTGACATTCTCTTGGTACCTATTACCAAGCACCTTAAAACTATGCCCTCCCCCCAGGACATTTCAACCCTGGCTAACAACACGATCAATGCCCCTCATCATCTTATGCACCTCTATCAGGTCACCTCTCATCCTCCGTCGCCAAGTTCACTCAACCTATTCTCATAAATTACACCCTCCAATCCAGGCAACATCTTTGTAAATCTGCTCTGCACTCCCTCTATAGTATTTACATCCTTCCTGTAATGATGTGACCAGAACTGAACACTGCTCCAAGTGGAGTCTGACTAATGTCTTATATAGCTGTAACATTACCTCACGGTTCCTGCCAACACAACATACGCCTTCTTAATCTGCGCAGCAGCTTTGAGTATTCTATAGACACGGACCCCAAGATCCCACTGATCCTCCACACTGCCAAGAGTCTTACCATTAATATTATATTCTGTCTTCAAATTTGACCTACCAAACTGAACCGCTTCACACTTATCTGGGTTGAAGTCCATATACGACTTCTCAGCCCAGTTCTGCATCCTATCGATGTCCCGCTGTAACCTCTGACAACCCTCCAGAGAATCTACAACACTGCCAACCTTTGTGACATCAGCAAACTTACTAACCCACCCTTCTACTTCTTCATCCAGGTCACTTATAAAAATCACAAAGTGGAGGGGTCCCAGAACAGATCTCTGAGGCACACCAATGGTCACTGACCTCCATGTAGAATACGGACCATCTACAACCACCCTTTGCCTTCTGTGGGCAAGCCAATTCTCGATCCACAAAGCAAGGTCTCCTTGGATCCTATGCCTCTTTACTCTCTGAAGGAGCATTGCATTGGGAACCTTATCAAATTCCTTTCCAGAATCTTCCCTTCCAGCTCCAAATTACAGACTTCAATAAAGCAAGATGCAAAAGTGCATTCGGGATCTAAATCCAAAATAGATGGATGCATTGCATAACAGCAGAACAGAAACAACTTAGATTCACATAAAGCCTTCCATGACCGTGAGCTGTCCCAAATCATCTCCCAGCCAATAACATACTTCTTGACCCTAGCCACCTTTCTGGAACCAAACAATAAGTTATTTTGTGTTTGATTTAAGCTCATAGAAAGTGTTGCAAAAAGAGCAATGTTTTAAAGCATATAGTTTCATTGCCCTCATTGTCTCTGACACAGTTTCTCAAAATGAACATCAAGTCCTCGCCACTTGAATGATTGCTGAAAACTTAGCAAATTTATTTCCATCAGCTTCAAAGGCAGATTTTCTTCAGATGAGTGAATTCTATTTTTGATTCATTAGAATGGCATAATGGACAATCTCATACAGGAGGATTCCCAATAATTTTCATTACAAATTTCATTCCAACAAAAAGGTAAACACACTGTTTGAAAAGATCAGTCTTGTTGCATAATATGCCTGAGAGGAGAAATCCCCTTTGTGACATTCTAACAAATAAAAAGAAAATGGAAATTACTCATCGATAGTACATCTGACATGAAACCGGTGGAATAAAATCTATTGAATATCCAACAACCTCTCAGTAATGGAACGCTCGACATCCCTTTTGAGAAACCATTCCAGGGACAAAAAAAAATAAAAGATCAGATGGAGAAAAAAAGCCAGAGCTGTTTCCTTAGCTGAAGGCTTAAGGGAAGATGGATGGAGGTGTTTAAATCATGTGCTGATTACTTGAAGCAAAAGCTTTGTGAATGGCTGCAGATTGATAATGAGACTGTACAGAATTAAAGTGCTTAAATCAGATCAGAATAGTTAGAATTTAGAATGCACTGCCTGATGAGGTAATGGATAGAGATTTAATAATAATCTTCACAGGGATATGGGATAAATATTAATGAAAAATAAGCAATAGCAGGAATATTGGTTATTATTGAATAGGCAAGTGAATTGTTCGAAAAAAAAGATACATGAAACTGGCCAAATAGCCTCATCTAAATCTATTTGGTTAAGCATAGGCCTGTTTGATGTGAAACTGCTTAGATACTAAGTTGAAACCATGTTGATTGTGGAGAATAATACAACCGTTAATAATTCCCTTTCCTCCTACCAGTGTTACTACTGGGTTTTGATACCAACTTCACAGCAGGTGCAGTGAAAGACTAGCTGTCCTCCTCTTCTAGATTTCGTGCTTATGAACAATCAGAAAACTTATAAATAAAGAATCAAAAGTGAGGTGTTAGAAGGTAATTTGATCAAACATAATTGGAAATAGTAAGAACTCTGATAAGAAAGATAAAGGTATTAGTCAATGTTTCCATATGGCTCAGAGGGATTAAATTATATGCAAGAACAGCTTTATGTGCACATACAATTGTCTGTGACTCACTATGAGTGTGCTGAGTTAACATGACTGACTCACCAGTAAAGTTCAGAGAAGACGCTGTGATCATTTCACCACCTGGAAAGAACTGAAAATAGTCAATGGAAAAAAATGTTCCAAAGCAAAATTTCAAGACGTGACAGAAGCTGGGAAAAATGAGTGACTAAAATGAAGGAAAATGACAGATAGGAGATTCTGCGGCAGCAAAAGAGACACCAGGATGGTGTGCTGCCTCCCGGGGCTTAGGGTCCAGGATGTCTCTGAGTGGTTGCAGAATATTCTTGAAGGGAGGGTGAGCAGCCAGAGGTCGTGGTACACGTTGGTACCAATGGCATAGGCAAGAGAAGGGTAGAGGTCCTGTGCAGTAAGTTTGGGGAGTTAGGAAGGGGGCTGAAGAGCAGGATCTCCAAGGTGGTCATCTCCAGATTACTCTCAGTGCCATGAAGTAGTGAAGGTCAGAACAGGAAGATAGTACAGATGAATGAGTGGCTGAGGAGCTGGTGCAGGGGGCAGGGTTTCAAGTTCTTGGGTCACTGGAACCTTTTCTGGGGAAGGGGTGACCTGTATAAGTGGGACGGGTTGCACCTTAACTGGAGGGGAACCAACATCCTGGGAAAGAGGTTTGCTAATGCTATTGGGAAGGGCTTAACTAGATCTGCAGTGGGGTGGGAACTGAAGTGAAGAGGCAGAGGATGGGGTGGTTGGCGCACAAGTAGAGACAGCTTGTAGGGAGCTTATGAGGAAGGATAGGCAGATGATAGAGCAAAGAAGCACTCAGCCGGATGGTTTGAGATGTGTCTATTTTAATGCAAGGAGTATTATGAGCAAGGCGGATGAACTTAAAGTGTGGATCAATAGGTGGAACAATGACATTGTGGCCATTACAGAGACTTGGGTGACTTAGGGGCCGCTGAGTGTGCCAAGCTTTAGATGTTTCAAAAAGGACAGGGAGGGAGGCAAAAGAGGTGGGGGTGTGGCATTGCTAATCAGGGATAGTATGATGACTGCCAAAAAGGAAGAAGTCAAGGAGGGATTGGCTACTGTGTCATTGTGAGTGGAAGTCAGAAACAGGAAGGGGGCAATAACTCTACTGGATGCTTTTTATAGACCCCCCTCTCCAAATAGTAACAGAGACATCAAGTAGGATAGATAAAGGGGATGCATTGGATGTTCTATATTTGGACTCTCAGAAAGCCTTTGACAAAGTGCCACACATGAGGCTGCTTACCAAGTTAAGAGCCCATGGTATTACAGGGAAGTTACTAACATGGTTAGAGCATTGGGTGATTGGTAGGAGGCGGTGAGTGGGAATAAAAGGCTCCTTTTCTGGTTGGCTACCAGCAACTAGTGGTGTTCTGCAGGGGTCGCTGTTGGGACCGCTTCTTTTTATGCTGTATATAAATGATTTAGATGATTTGTTGCCAAGTTTGCAGATGATATGAAGATTGATGGACAGGCAGAAGGTGTTGAGGAAACAGTTAGGATGCAGAAGGACTTAGACAGATTAGGAGAACGGGCAAGAAAGTGGCAAATGAAATACAATGTTGGAAAATGCATGGTCATGCACTTTGGTAGTAGAAATAAATGTATGGACTGTTTTCTAAATGGGGAGATAATCCAGGAATCTGAGATGCAGAGGGACTTGGGGGTCTTTGTGCAGAACACCCTGAAGATTAACTTGCAGGTTGAGTTGGTAGTGAGGAAAGTAAATGCCATGTTAGCATTCATTTCAAGAGATCTAGAATACAAGAGCAAGGATGTGATGCTGAGGCTTTATAAGGCATTGGTGTATTGTGAACAGTTTTGGGCCCCTCATCTTAGAAAAGATGTGCTGGCATTGGAGTGGGTGCAGAGGAGGTTCGCAAGGATGATTCCAGGAATGAAAGGGTTATTATACGAGGAATGTTTGATGGCTCTGTGTCTGTACTCGCTGGAATTCAGAAGGATGAGAGGGGGTCTCATTGAAACTTTCGAATGTTGGAAGGCCTAGACAGAATAGATGTGGAAAGGATGTTTCCCCATGGTGGGAGAGTCTAGGACAAGAGGGCATAGCCTCAGGATAGAGGGGCGCCCTTTCGAAACAGAGAAGCAGAGAAATTTCTTTAGACAAAGGGTGGTGAATTTGTGAAATTTGTTGCCACATGCAGCTGTGGAGGATAGGTTGTAGGGTGTATTTAAGGCAGAGATTGATAGGTTCTTGATTGGAAATGGTATCAAAGGTTACAGGGAGAAGGCCAGGAACTGGGGTTGAGGAGGAGATAGAAAAAAAGGATCAGCCATGATTGAATGGCAGAGTAGATTTGATGGGCCAGACGGGGTAATTCTGCTCCTATGTCTTATGGAACAGACAGGGAGGCAGATTCTGGAACAGTGCGATAATAATAGAATTGTTGAGATGGGTAATTTTAACTTTTCTAATATTGACTGGTATCTCCTTAGAGCAAGGGGTTTAGATGGGGTGGAGTTTCTTAGGTGTATTCAGGTGTATAAGGAAGGAAAAGATGAATAATAAAAGGAAGCTGGTGACTATTATCAAAGAAGATACTAAAAGCTTTTTTAAGTATTTAAAGGGTAAAAGAGAGTTGAGGATAGATATAGAACCAATGGAAAATGACGCTGGAGATATTGTAATGAGAGACGCAGAGACAGCAGAGGAACTGAATGCATATTTTGCATCAGTCTTCACAGTGGAAGACATCTGCAGTATACCAGACATTCGAGAGTGTCAGGGAAGTGAAGAATGTGCAGTGAAAATTACAACTGAGAAGGTGCTCAGGAAGCTTAATGGTCTGAGGGTGGATATATCTCCTGGACCTGATGGAATGCATCCTTGGGTTCTGAAGGAAGTAGCTGGAGAGACTGCAGAGGTATTAACAATGATCTTTCAAGAATCGATATTGTACTGGATGACAGGAAAACTGCAAATGTTACTCCACTATTTTAGAAGGGTGGGAGGCAGCAGGAAGGAAACTATAGACCGGTTAGCCTGACAACAGTGGTTGGGAAGTTGTCGGAATCGATTGTTAGGGATGAGATTACCGAGTACCTGGAGGCACTTGACAAGATGGGCCAAAGCCAGCATGATTTCCTGAAAGGAAAATCTTGCCTGACTAACCTACTGCAATCTTTTGAGGAACTTACAAGCAGAGTAGACAAAGGAGATGCAGTAGATGTGGTGTACTTGGATTTTCAGAAGGCCTTTGACAAGGTGCCACACATGAGGCTGCTTAGCAAGATACTAGCATGGGTGGAGCATTGGCTGATCGACAGAAAACAGGCAGTAGGAATAAAGGGATCTTATTCTGGCTGGCTGCTGGTTACCAGTGGAGTTCCACAGGCGTCAGTGTTGGAACCGCTGCTGTTTACAATGTATGTCAATGATTTGGACTATGGGATTGATGGATTTGTGGCTAAATTTGCCGATGATACAAAGATAGGTGGAGGAGCGGGTAGTGTTGAGGAAACAGAGAGTCTGCAGAGAGACTTAAATAGTTTAGGGGAATGGGCAAAGAAGTGGCAAATGAAGTACAATGTTGGAAAGTGTATGGTCATGCACTTTGGTGGAAGAAGTAAACAGGCAGACTATCATTTAGATGGAGAGACAATTCAGAATGCAGAGATGCAAAGGGACTTGGGAGTCCTTGTGTAGCATACCCTAAAGGTTAACCTCAAGGTTGAGTCGGTAGTGAAGAAGGCAAATGCAACGTTGGCATTCATTTCTAGAGGTATAGAATATAGGAGCAGGGATGTGATGTTGAGGCTCTATAAGGCACTTGTGAGTATTGTGTGCAGTTTTGAGCTCCTTATTTTAGAAAGGATATACTGACATTGAAGAGGGTTCAGAGAAGATTCACGAGAACGATTCCAGGAATAAAAGGGTTACCGTATGAGGAACGCCTGGAAGCTCTTGGGCTGTATTCCCTTGAGTTCAGGAGAATGGGGCGGGGGGGGGGGGGATCTCATAGAAACTTTCCAAATGTTAAAAGGCCTGAACAGATTACATATGGCAAAGTTATTTCCCATGGTAGGGGAGTCTAGGACAAGAGGACACAACTCACAACTTCTGGATTGAAGGACGTCCATTTAGAACAGAGGTGTGGAGAAATTACTTTAGTCAGAGGGTAGTAAATCTGTGGAATTTGTTGCCATGAGCGGCTGTGGAGGCCAAGTCATTGGGTGCATTTAAGGCAGAGATAGATAAGTTCTCAATTAGCCAGGGCATCAAAGGGTATGGGGAGAAGGCTGGGGAGTGGGGATGACTAGAAGAATTGCATCAACATGATTGAATGGCGGAGCAGACTCAATGAGCCAAATGGCCTACTTCTGCTCCTATATCTTATGGTCTTATGGTAGTATGTAGATGAGCCAACTAGAGGAGAGGCTATACCTGATCTGGTATTGAGAAATGAACCTTGTCTGGTGTCAGATCTCTTGGTGGGAGAGCATTTTGGAGGTAGTAATCACAATTCTATCTCCTTTACCATAACGCTGGACAGGGATAGGAGCAGAAAATTTGGGAAACATTTAATTGGGGTAGGGGGAAATATGATGCTATTAGGCAGGACCTTGGGAACATAAATTTGGAGCAGATGTTTTCAGGGAAATGCATGGCAGCAATGTGACAAATGTTCAGGGAATATTTGCATTGCTTTCCGTATAGGTATGTTCCATTGAGGCAGGGGAAGGATGGTCGGGTAGAAGAACTATGGTGTACAAAGGATGTAGAAAATCTAGTGAAGAAGAAAATAAACCTTACAAAAGGTTGAAGAAACTCGGTACTGTTAGAGCTCTAGAAAATTACAAGGGTGCTGGGAAGGAACTCAACAATGAAATTAGGAGATCTAGAAGGGGCCATGAGAAGGCTTTGGTGAGCAGGATTAAGGAAAACCCCAAGGCATTCTACAAGAATGTGAAGAGCAAGAGGATGAGCCATGTGAGAATAGGACCAATCAGGTGTGATTGTGGAAACGTGTGTACAGAGTCGGAGGTAGTAGCAGAGGTACTTAATGAATACTTTGCTTCAGTATTCACCAGGGAAAAGGACTGTGGGGATGACTTATAGCAGACTGAAACACTTGAGTGTATAGACATTAAGAAAGAGGATGTGCTGGAGCTTTTGAAAGGTATTAAGTTAGATAAGTCACTGGAATTGATGTACCCCAGGCTACTGTGGGAAGCGAGGGAGGAGATTGCTGAGCCTCTGGTGATGATCTTTGCATCATCAATAAGGATGGGAGAGGTACCAGAGGATTGAAGGGTTGCAAACTTTGTTCCCTTATTCAAGAAAGGGAGTAAAGATAACCCAGAAAATTATAGTCCAGTGAGTCTTTCTTCAGTGGTGGGCAAGTTGTTGCAGAAGATCCTGAGGCTGGATTTATGAGAATTTGTATAGACATAATCTGATTAGGGATAGTCAGCATGGCTTTGTCAAGGGCAGGTCATGCCTTGCAAACCTGATTGAATTCTTTGAGGATGTAACAAAACGCATTGATGAAGGTAGAGCAGCGGATGTAGTATATATGGATTTCAGTAAGGCATTTGATAAGGTTCCCCATGCGAGGCAAATTCAGAAAGTAATGAGGCATGGGATCCAAGGAGACCTTGATTTGTGGATCCAGAACTGGCTTGACCACCAAAGGCAAAGGGTGGTTGTGGACGGTCCGTATTCTGCATTGAGGATGGTGACCAGTGGTGTCCTGCAGGGATCTGTTCTGGGGCCCCTCCTCTTTGTGATTTTTATAAAGAACCTGGATGAGGAAGTAGAAGGGTGGGTTAGTAAGTTTGCTGATGACACAAAGGTTGGGGGTGTTGCGAATAGGCTGAGGGTTGTCAAAGGTTACAGCAGGACATCGATAGGATGCAGAACTGGGCTGAGAAGCAGCGGATGGACTTCAACCCAGATAAGTGTGAAGTGGCTCATTTCAGTAGGTCAAATTTGAAGACAGAATATAATATTAATGGTAAGACTCTTGGCAGTGTGGAGGATCAGCGAGATCTTGGGGTCCGTGTCCATAGGACACTCAAAGATGCTGCGCAGGCTGACAGTGTGATTAAAAAGGTGCATGGTGTGTTGGCATTCATCAACCATGGGATTGAGTTCAAGAGCTATGAAGTAATATTAAAGCTATATAAGACCTTAGTTAGACCCCCACTTGGAGTACTGTGTTCAGTTCTGGTCACCTCATTACAGGAAAGATGTTACCTCATTACAGGAAGGATGTTTATACTTTAGAGAGAGTGCAAAGGAGATTTACAAGAATGTTGCCTGGATTGGAGAGCATGCCTTATGAAAATAGGTTGAGTGGACTTGGCCTTTTCTCCTCGGAGCGGCGGAGGATGAGAGGTGACCTGATAGAGGTGTATAAGCTGATGAGAGGCATTGATCGTGTGGATAGCCAGAGGCTTTTTCCAGTGCTGAAATAGCTAACACAAGGGGGCATAGTTTTAAGGTGCTTGGAAGTAGGTACAAGGGGGATGTCAGGGGTAAGTTTTCCACACAGAGAGTGGTGGGTGCATGGGATGCACTGCCAGCGAAGGTGGTAGAGGTGGATACAATCAGGTCTTTTAAGAGACTCTTAGATAGGTACATGGAGCTTAGATTTTCAGGCCGTTCTTTGGAAAGGTGGAATTTGGAATGCCATGTGGTAGGGAAATTCTAGGCAACTTCTGGAGTAGGTTATATGGTCAGCACAACATTGCGGGCTAAAGGGCCTGTAATGTGCTGTAGATTTCTATGTTCTATGTTCTATTTCTATGTTCTCCCCGTATCCCTTCATGCCCTGACCAATCAAGAATCTATCGTCCTCTGCCTTAAAGATACATACAGACTTGGCCTCCATAACTGCCTGTGGCAACGAATTCCACAGATTCATCACTCTCTGGCTAAAGAAATTCCTCCTCATCTCTGTTCTAAAAGAATGCCCCTCTATTCTGAGGCTGTATCCTCTGGTCTTAGACTCTCCCACCATAGGAAATATCCTCTGCACATCCACTCTATCAAGCCTTTCACCATTCGATGGGTTTCAATTAGTTCACCCTTCATTCTTCTAAATTCCAGTGAATACAGGCCCAGAGCCATCAAATGCTACTTTGAGATAAAAACACTAGGAGACTTGTGGGTAAAATATTATTACGGTATGGCTGCACTTAAACATTAGCGTTGGTCATAGAATCCAAGAGCTGTAAAGCACAAATACAGGCTCTCCAATCCAACTTGCCTATACTGACCGAGTTGTCTTGCTAAGCCCAGGTAGTCCCATTTGCTTACATTTGGCCCATAAAAGGTGGAGATTTTATCTTTTAGACCTTTCATTCCTGAGTCACTTCTAGCCTGTTCTCCATGTTCCTCCCCACGGCATCCACATCCATTCTTCTGCTTCCTTCCTCCTTGCCAAAACTGCATTATGTTTATTTGCACTTGCTACATTTCTCATGTCCCTTTTCCAGCTGTGCTGGTGGTCTACCAGCTTACACTGACCTCTCCATCTACAAAATAACCGACTATGGAAGCAGCACCTTGAATAAGCCTTTGTGTTTGCTTGTCTATATACAAAGATTTTCAGGCCACTCTTTGGAAAGGTGCGCAGTGCCTCTGCTCAAAACTAATCGTGACATTACACAGAACAGTACAGCATAGTGTGAGCCCTTCATGTTGGGCCGTTTTATCCAACCCCGCTCCACAATCAATCTACCATAATCACCCATAGCCTATCTAAGAACCTACTAAATTATTGTATCCCTATTGTATCAGCTTCAATCACCACCCCACTTGTGTGTTCTAGGTACTTAAAAAGAGGTGCAAAAGCCTGAAATCCCTCGGCACCAGGTTTAAGAACAGCTACTTCCCTTCAACTATTTGGCCCTTGAACCAACCTGCACAGCCCCAATCAGTGCCCCAGTATAGGAGCAATATGACAACTTTGCACTGCAATGGGACTTGGGAATCTTTTTTTGTTCCATTTGTGTTGTTTCTTATGAAAGTTACGCACGTTTACTTTGTGCTTTCCTTGTGTACGCTATGTACTAAATGCTGTGTACCTGTGATGTTGCTGCATATAAGTTGCTCATTACCATTGTGCATACGTGTACTTGCACTTATGACAATAAACTTGACCTTCATGTCTGTTTTATGACCTTAATTACATTTTTCATTGGGAAAAGTGTGGAGCATTGCAGGCCACATCCCATTGCCATGCTCTGTACATAAGCAGGACCAAATGAAATTCTTTAAAGGATCACAAAGAGAAAAGCCTATAGTTCTGGCCTATTCATCCATCCCATCTTCTGGGGTCATCCTCCCCCTCCACTACATGTCTTTCCCCATCCTCCTTCATGCTTTCATCACAATCAGACCTCACCCCATCTCTAAAATGCTCTTCTAGTGCTGACATTAGCTACACCATCCCTCATCAAGCCTAGCTCTTAACACCAGTGTCCTCCCTCACATCTTCTACAATCCATCCAATGCATCCAGCAGGCCTGCAGTCTGCCCCACCATACTACGGCATCCGCTCTACCTGCCCTCACCATTCTTCCCAAGTATACTCTCCCCACCACACCCCATCCTCACCCAGGCCTCTCTCAGCATCCTCCAACTGCATCAGCACTTGGCCATCTCCCTCCCCCAAGAACCATTCCACCATCCATTAGCAGGCCATCCCAACCCCCTCAACATCCTCTCCACACTTCCTGGGGCCCTGAATGCTGCAATTAGACTAAGTTGTGACTCACAGTTAGATTCTAAAGATTTGATCTCGGTTCCGGGCAGAAACACAAAGGAAATCTGCAACTGCAGAAAAGAAAAGAGGCAGAAAACTAGCTTCAATCCCTTTGCTCGTTGTGAATCTTTGTCTGGGTACATACCAACCAACAGGTTTCTTTTGTCAAAAGCCCGCTGTTTCATCCTCTCTGTTCCTCTCTCTCTCTTTCTCTTTTTATTTATCTGTGGTCTAAAAATTCATTTCAGACGGAACTAGGTTTCAGAAGCTATGTATAAGCTGTTTCTGCTTCTAATGCATCTAGCATACTGACTGGTGTGCAATCATCGCTTCTCAGCTTTGCAGCTTTAATTACAAGAAGGAATGTCCAGGCGTTATCATTTTAATTCCTATTATCCTTTTCCTCTTTTGTTGCATTGTGGGTTGACGTTCAATTATATTGTGGGGAAAGGTTCAGCTTCACAATATTATTCCTGGCCTTGGAGAGATTAATTTTGAAGGTAAAGAAGATTTTTCCACAGACTCCTTGATTTCTTCCACTGTTCCACAAGGCTATGGGCAATTTTAAAGAAAACAAGCCAGGTGCTTCATGCAAAATGGTCAAGTGCTTCCTAACCTCAGCTCCATAAAAATTATTAAGCATGAGTCGAACCTCACGTGGCTGAAAATCAATGAGATTTCAATTTGGAAAGACAGCATAGATAAATATATTTAATAGCTTTTTTTAATAAGAGTGTAAATAACTTGAGAAACACTGCGTGGAACCAATCAAATTGGATGCAGGTGAATGTTACAGAGACATTGGAGTTAAATACGTGAACCATATCCTCTCTACATTAGACAGCAGTAAAAGAATTTGGATGCTGCCTGGCCTACTGGTTTCCTCCAGCATTTTTGGTGTGTTGCTTTGGATTTCCAGCAACTGCAAAATTTCTTGTGGTTTTTAAAAGAATTTGGGTGTCTCTTCCCTAATAGCCCATGTGTCCCAAAGAGATTTCACCCATGACTGAAATGAAAGCTATGCTGAGACTCTGTGGAAAGTCCTGTTTCCAGTTTAACTCTGGCACCATCTAATGTTAAGATGGTGGGGGAGGAAGGGAAGAGGGAATCGAGACAGACCCTTTATGTGAGGAATACACTGAGGTACAAGATCATTAGCCTGACGCCATTCAACAACAGTCTATTACCTTAAACCAAAAGCAAAGTCTGCAGACTGTAAACATTTATCTAAATGCAAACAGAGCACACCAGAGAGTATTAAGGAAAATCTGTTCTGTTTCTACAGATGCTGCCTGATCTGCTGAGTTTTTGCAGCATCTCCCTAGTTTTGCTTTGTTACTGACAATAACCCTGACCCGGATCTGGCCATACCCTCCAAATATCCAGACCTGCCTCTCGGTTTTTTTGCACTACCTTACTTTCCCTTTTCTATTTATGATTTATAATCTAAATTTTTAATATTTACTATCGATTTGTACTCTAGGGAGCACGAAGAGCAGAATCAAATATCACTGTGATGATTGTACGCTCTAGTATCAATTGTTTGGCGACAATAAAGTATAAAGTATGAAGTAAAAGTAACAGAATCTTCTCGACCACAATCCAGAGATAAAAAGCAGCACAAAATAAATATTCCAAACCAATATAATTATGCCACATTAAATGTAAATGTCAACCAATCACACTTGGGCATTCTCTTGGTCCCTGCCCCTGCGTGCTCCAGCACAGTGTTACCCAGAGGATACAGCGTCCCTGAAGGAGGAGAGTGCTGATAACCTTGGAGGATGAACCAGAGCAGCTGTAGATCTAGAAGGCTCAGCTGAGGACTTCACCCCCTTGTCTGACGCAATTGCAGACAGAGTGATAGGGGAATGAAAACAAGTATTGCCTTCTAAAAGAGGGCAGGTTCACGATGCAGGGACATACAAGCCCAGGAGACTGCCTCAACAATCCTGGAACAAGATTGAAAATAAGATAACAGGGATGGTGCAACGCTCCACAGTCCTTTTAGCACACAAAGACCGCAGCCACGATGGCTGAATGTGAATCTTCATCGCGGAGCTGGGTAGCTATTGATGTCTTCCTCTTGTGTAGTATTTCATTCAGGTCCTTGGAGTTTCACTGAAGGGACTAACTAGTCGGACTCTCACTCCTCTCTATCTTCTGAACATGTGCCTGGGAGAACCCCTGGGACCCAGGGAAAACATAGATTGAATTGAATGTATTGCAGAACATAGCATGATGTGCTATTGTGACAAAATAACGTACTCAGTATCAGCAACTGTGCACAAATTCCTAGGTGGAGATTTTGTAAATAGCATTCTATATTCGATTTATAAAATGACATTATGATCTCTGCTTCCTTTTTCCAGAGCCATTAAGTTACAGCCCCACAGATATTTCATTTGATGTGGATTGTTTATCTTAAAGTTCCAAGTTTTGCTTTGAAAAGTAGTTTTCAATGAGTGCCTCTGCCAGGATCAGTTTAAACCCTAATTGTCCTTAAACAAAATGATGTGTTTGTCTCAATGATCAAAAGAAATGTTATGAGGGGGTCACATGATTTGCACAAATGTCTCTCTCACACACACATGTTCGTGCATCCAGTCATTGATCAGAAGATTACTTAATTTTACCTAGATAGTAAACCACTTGTAGAAAAAATTGCCAAGAACAATCATGGTCATAAGATTATAATTGCTTACATCATACGACACAGCACATAATTATGAGGATGAGTAATTATAAAACTACAAAATAGGAGACTAACCGTGAGGTATTTTTTCACCCTTTATCCAAGCATTGATTCGCGCTTGGGAAGTAATGAAATCAAACATCCATGCCATGCCATGCTGATGTGTGTGAAAGCAAAATGCACCAATGGAGAGAACTAGCAATCATCCTTTGCTTTATATGTTTTGGAATATTGCTTTATATAGCCAGAGCTTACCCCACAATACTACATTATTTTGAATGCATGCTATAGAAATGGATGTACCTGTAATGTAAATAAATGACTGCAATATGTTTTAGGCTCTGGCACAGAGCATTATTAACACAAATTTTATGAATTTATCAGTATTCCATATGAAAAGCACTCCTTATTTAACTGGAAACTGGTGTAGAAAGGAGGGCAGTTATCATGTTAAATGCCTGGTATATAATGGCAGAGGACATTGCCGAGTGCTGTTTGTGTGATAAGGTTGAAATCTGTTCAATTTAGTTATCAATAATTGTTCACATAATTTTCAAACAGAGTTAAAATACTTTATGTAATGTGGGTATCATTTCATGCTGACAGACTGAATGGATACTACTTTAAAATCATGAAAATGTGTTTAGTTGATAATTCTGAGAATCCGTGTGCAAGGTATTCTTTTACAGTATCGAGCACTGAATCTGCCATTGACTTGTAAAGTCTTGCATTCAATCTTCAGTACATGATTGATCGTTCATGCCTCGGGGGCAGGAGGGAAGTACACGTTGTACTCCTCATTCACCATAAAGTTATTGAGGAATAAACAGTACAGCATGTATGTTTCATTAGCCATCTCCCTTTCTCAGGTTCCCCTTCTTCTCCTTGTGCATGTTCTCTTTGTAACTGCATGAGTTTTCTTTCGATACTCCAATTTCCTCCCTTGTCCCAAAAATGTGCTGGTTGGTGCACAATTGCACAACTGTGCAGTTGGCCACAGTACGTTGCCTTGAGGTGAGTGGTGGGATCAGGATTGCGTGGATGGGAGTCTGAGGAGAATTAATTGCATCAGCGTAGGATGAGTGTAAATGGGTTCTTGATCTGTGAAAACATGGTAGGCCAATGCAGTGTACATAATAAAGAACTTCAGTCCTCAGTGTGCAATGTGGATGGTTCACCCGGAACCAGAAGTGACATTATTAACAGGACACGCGCACACATTCTTGGCGGGCTGGAATGTCCAGAGTAAAATGTTATCGAGCTGAAGCCATTCTGTAAATCTGTAAATAAAATAGTTCTAGTGTTGTTACCCACGCAAATTTGTCTTTGTTAAAGAGCAAACATAACAAATACTATGTACAATTTTTCTTCTATATTGCAATTTGCTTTAGTAATCAGATAAATACACTGGAATAATTCTTATCACTGTAATCAAAGGTTTTGTTTAGGCATGATACACTAAAAGAATGTAGACCATCTAGGAATTAGGTTTGTGTTTATGTGTATGGCAATCCTCTTTGACAATGATGTTGGTCATATGAATCACCAGTGAATAAGGAGAAAACAAAGTTGAAGGACGGAGAGAATAAGGTAATAAAACACACCACTCATTCTGTAAGGAATTGAAATAAAGTATGACATTTTTTTTTGCAGCTGCCACAGCTGCAGCAGTTTCTGCTGGGAGACAACAGCTAAACAATTAGCCTTCTGCCAGGCTTCCTTGCGAATTCATATTGCAATTTATTATAATGAATGAATTCAATTAAAATGGAAATGTATTAAAAATGACTGCCTGCTGTATAGCCACACATGAGAAAATTGTGAGGTACAAGCTGTTGTGACAGATTACATGCTGACTTCAACAAAAATGAATAGAAAGGTGGTTGCAGTATGTTCATACCAATTTATTTTTAATATAGCAGCTTCTTAATCCATTTACAAAATTATGAATGTTTTTAAATTGTATTAATTTACTGCATTTCAAATTTTCTAAGCTGTTATTGTCCAAATAAAACAATTTGGCTCTTGAGATACAAAATATTTACACTAGAAATTCATCCTAGTTCTCAACAAATTAGTTGGACTGAAAACAAACAAATGTACTGGTCCTAATCACTCAGACATATGATGTTAAAGCAAATTTCCACAGACAACAGACATAGTGAATGTGTTGGTCACAATTTGATCAAAATTCACTGGATTCTGGAGAAATTTCAGAAGACTGTTCAAAAAGGGTAAACTATAGGGCAGTTAGCCTTATATCTGACAACTGGAGGTAATTTAGAAAAGCATAAGACAATCAAACAAAGTGAACATTGTTTTATGAAATGGAAATTATGATTGACAAATTTGCTAGAATTCTTTAACAACATAACAATCGGGAAAGATAAAGAGGAGCCAATGAATGTATCTAGCAGGCATTCAATTAAACGTTGCATGAAAGGCTACTCAGCAAGATGGGAGCATAGAGGATTTATATGAGTGCGGGAGAGGAGGGCAGGAGGGGTGTTTAATGTACTGACATCGATTTCGGTGTTCACAGAGAGTAGAAAATTGGGATAAATAGGTCATTTTCAGATTGATGATTAGCAATTAGTAAATTGCCACATAATCACAGCAAGCACTTCAACTAATCTAGACTAATAATTAGAATCAAGAATATAAGGGTACAATAAAAAATTTGCTGATGATAGTAAACATGTGAGATGGCTAGCTGTGTGGGGTACATTCTTGCTAGTTAAGAAAGTGGACAAGAAGCATATAGATGGGAAAGTGAAGTTCTCCACTTTCTCCAGAGAGAATGAAAAAGCAAATTATTATTTAAACTGAGGGAGAGGACAAAATTTAGTGATATAAAAAAATCTGGCATTCTTAACATGAAAGAGAAAATATTAACATTCAGGTAGTTAGAAAAGTTTGTACTGACCTTCACTGTAAAAGTTGTGGAGTAGCTCCATGTAGTGGCACAGATAGGATAGATGATCAGAGCTTTGTCCTCAGCACGGGGGAGTCTGAAACTAGAAATTACTGGTTCAAAAGAGATCTGAGGGGTAAGTTTTTCACAGAGAGAGAGTGAATATCTGGAATGAGCTGTTGGAGGAGGCAGTGGAGGCATATATAACAAGGTTAAAAAGCAACACAGATAGTGTGATGAAGAAAGCTTTCGGCATGCTTTCATTTATTGGTCGTGTCATTGAAGGCAGAAGTTGGGACGCAATGTTACAGCTGTACAAGATGATGGTGTGTCCATACTTGGAAAATTGTGTGCAGTTTTGGTCACCTACCGTTAGCAGGATTGTCAATAGAGTGGAAAAGGTGCAGAACAGATTATGGGGATGTTAACAGGAATTAGTGTGTCTGGCTTTAGACACTCCTGTCATGGCAAATGGATACCAGGTGTCCACCTATCTTTGCCTCTCATAATTTTATATACCTCTATCATATCACCTTTCAGCCTCCTTTGCCCAATGGGAGAGTCCACGACCAGAGGACACAGCCTCAAAATAGAAGGATGTCCCTTTAGAATCACGATCAGGAGGAAGTTCTTTAGCCAGAGGGTGCTGAACCTGTGAAGTTCATTGTGACAGACAGCTGTGAAGGCCAAGTCTTTGGGTATATTTAAATCGGAGGTTGACAGGTTCTTGATTAGTAAGGGGATTTTCCTGCTGCTGTCTGTAAGGTGTTTGTACGTTCTCTCCATGACTGCAGGTGTTTCCTCCGGGTGCTCCGGTTTCCTCCCACAGTCAGAAGATGTACCAGTTAGCAGGTTAACTGGCCATTGTAAACCATCCCGTGATTAGGCTAGGGTTATAATGGGGGTTGCTGGGCAGTGTGGATTGAAGGGTCAGAAGGGCCTATTACATGCTGTACATCAATCAATCAATCAATAAATATTACAGGGAGAAGGTAGGACAATGGGGTTGACAGGGAAATAAATCAGACTCGATAGACCGAGTAGCCTAATTCTGCTCCAATATCTTATGATAATATGAAAAGTAAAACTAGATGAGCCAATGCACGAAGCAAGGATGGGCTTTACAGGAGACACTGGGCTACATAAATGCTGGGCATTCTGCACGTGGCAATGAAAAGAAGCCTGGAGGCAAGTCTATCTCCCTTATTACAGAGCTGTAGGAGCCAGGCTGGAATCAGGGGTGTGTGAGTGACCAGTAGCACAAACATCCCCACCAAGCTAACACAGAAAAAAACTGAAAATCAAAAGAACTACAGGGGCTGAAAACCTGAAATGAAAACCAAAAACACTCAATAGGTCAGGCAATATCAGGAGTAAGAAACCTTCAACAAAATTATTGAAGTATTTTCCAGCTGCAGTGTTAACCCTCTTTCCTTTCCACAGATGCCGCCAACTTGCCTAGTGTTTCTAACATGGAACATAATCCCTCTGTATGAAAGGTTAATGGTTGATATCAGAAATGTGCTTCTGTGGATATAAATAGGTTGAGAAATAAACAGAATAACTCCAGTTTTTTATTATCGGCGGGAGGAAGCAAAGCCATTGGTTCACATTTCACAATTTTTGAAGGAATTGTTCAGTCAACAAAAATATTCTGCATAATATTTACAGCTCCTTCAATCTTAGCTTTTGAAAGAGGCTCAGGACACACCAGCAATAATGATCAGCTCAAAGTAGCTGCGTTATCAGTTGTAAGAAAACACAATATTGCCAGCAGCCAGTCTCAGTAGAGGCTAGCAGAGCTGATAGCCAACGCCGACAGACACCACTTTATACACAAGGCAGGCCAACCAGCAGGAAGTACAGATCTAAGTACGCCACTGTTAAAGGGGTGACTGGGGTGCCTATTGTGACGAAAGAGGGTTACAAAAGTACACCTAGACTAAGATGTTAACTGTCCTGTGCTAGCACCAGTGGGATCAACAGTTGATCTGCCACCTGTCTTCAGGAGAGAGAGAGATAAGTAAGACAATGGAGCAGCATTTGGAAATGTTAATGAAGAGACGAGAGAGTTTAACGGAAGGAGACACCGGTCTGAGTATTGTCAAGACCGGCTCCTTTTGAACCCTGAACTGTTTGAAGTGTGATGGACAGGCGATACCCCAGCAGGGGGATAAAAAGGGGCAGGTTCGCTAAGACACAGACACACAACACCACGAGGTAACGAGACCCTGGAAGCAGTGTGCCCCCCACAAGTCGGTGGGAGTATTTTGGAGGTCTGATCGCAGGACCAGCCATAGATGCACAGGGTAGAAAAGTACGGATTGGCGGGAACCTGGTGTGTGTGTCCACCCTTGCCTGGGTGCTGGGTTCACCGCAGAAGAACGATCGTATCTGGAACGGAGGGGTCACAGTCGGTGACCTCAGAAGACATTACAAAGGGCTCGCCCAAAAGCTGACTGCGAGGAATATCGAAGGTCTGTTTGGAATCCGATTTGAATATTCATTCGTTCTCTCTCTCCCACATTTACCCCTAGACGGCGATAGAGCTTGATTGATCCTATTATCCTAGTTCTGTGTACATGTGTGTTTATTCATTGCTAACCTGTTGCATTTATATCCTTACTATTAGAGTACTGTGTTGCTTATTTCTTTAATAAAACTTTCTTAGTTCCAGTAATCCAGACTCCAACTGAGAGGTCCATTTCTGCTGGTTTGGCAACCCAGTTACGGGGTACGTAACACTATGCAGTAAAGACAGTTTTGTACACACACAGACATGACCAAATTTAACATCCCAACATGCTGTGCTGAACCATAGGGCTTTATAATAAATTTCTAAAGAACAATCTGTAACTTGAAAAAAATACCATAGGAGGTGAATGCATCTGTTGATATTTACTCATGTGCTTCCTTCCTTGACCTCCTGTGGATTAGCTGTCAATAAAATTTACAAACCAACATATCAGTAACAAGCATGATTACACCAAGTATGGATTTGTTCCAGTCGGCCTTTGAAATAAACAGGTATCAGAACCACTAAACCCATTCGCCAGTCTTTCAGAAGTTCAGAATTGTCCCAGTGAAAGTACTTTTGTTGCAATAAAGGTCAAATGCTAAAACAGAATGGCATTTTGTAACGTCTCAACTAGTTTTAGAGCAGGTTTTGCATTGTCACAGTCATCGAGTTACGAAGAGATAATGGCACAAACACGGGCCTTTCAGCCCACTGAGCCTGTACTGACCACTGAACGCCCATTTTCACACAATAATACACACAAGAGACTCCTCAGATGCTGGTAGTCCAGAGTAGCACGCAAAATGCTGGAGGAACTCAGCAGGTCAGGCAGCATCTAGGGAAAGGAATAAACAGTCGACGTTTCAGGCCGTGACCCTTCACCAGGATTGGAAAGGAAGGGGGAAGAAGCCAGAATAAGGTGGTGGGAGAAGGGGAAGGAGTACAGGCTCGAAGTGATAGGTGAAGACAGGTGGGTGGGGGAGGGGTGAGATGGTAGGTGGAAAAGGTAAAGGGCTGAAGAAGCTGGAGTCTAATAGGAGAGGAGAGTGTCCTAACCCATTTTATTCTCCCCACATTCCCATCAATTCCTCCCAGATTCTACTACTCATCTACACTCAAGAGGCAATTTACAATTACCAATTAATCTACCAGTCTGCACAATCTTGGGATATGGAAGGAAACCAAACTACCCACAGGAAACCCCTGTGATCTCAGGGAGAACATAAAGTCTCCCTACAGACAACACTGGAGATCACTGAAGTGTTGGCTACCTTCATTATGGATGCTCTGTCCATAGCTTTATCCTTCTCACCTGCCTTAATGAAGAACAACTCAAATGAGTGGATAGGCAATGCTAAGTTTGTTCTGAAGTTAGTTCCACTTTACAGATTTTAATCGTGTGCTGATGCAAAATATGTAATACTTCCAGTATTTATTAACTTCCAGACATGCACCCTGCATTAAAGGATCTGTTGATATTTGTCGTTCCCCAAACTCAAATGAAAAGCAGCAGCAATAGGTCCAAAATGAGTCGCAAGCATTGTCATGTAACATTCATTTGAAACATTTTCAAATAAGCAGTATTAAGCAATGGACGAATGAATTATATACAGCTGTGGTTCAGAGCCACTCTCACCTCTGAGTTAGAATGGTTTTAGTTTGAGTGTCAACACTGAGAGTCAAGGAGAAAATTCCAGCCTGACACTCCAACGCAGTACTAATCGAATAGGTGAAGAGATAGCCTGGTTGGCCTTGCCAACAATTATCCCTCACACATTACCAGAGCAACAGATTATTTGGTCATTATCATGTTTATGAAATCTTGCTAATTGCCTCTCCTATGGTACAACAGTGACTATATCTGACACTCAAATCAAGATGCTGCCGGCGAAACTGAAAATGTGAGCTGTGCACTGTGCACTACATTTGAAAGAGCTACATTCAGAGCACGCTAGAGGGTTTAATGTCTTTCTTGGATTTTGATGAGCACCATTTGATGTGTGAAATGCTATAATCCCACTCTTTAAATCTGCTGTCGTGCTTTTGCTCTTCACTGGCTCTAAATTGTTTGGGGATGGCTGAGAAAGGTGCTTTATAAATGCAGGTTCTTTTCAATGTAGGACAAAACAACCTCAATTCTGAGGTCTGTGTCTTCCCAGTCACAATAAATCAACATGCTTTTTGGTCTATTTTCCTTATTAGTTTATCTGCTCCTCGGGGAACCATTCCTATAAACATACAGCCTCGACTAATATGCAGCCTGCTGTGGCCAGAATTCATTTTTGTGCTATGGATGGTTTACCATCACACCTTTATCTCAGCAGCAGTTATCTTTCCAACCTTTTATGTACCTTGACCGAATAACATCCATGCAATTATTTAATAAGAAGCCTCCAAGTTGAAAGTGTTTGCAAGTGCCTCTAGCTGTGCAGAACAATGGCCCGTTAAAACTCGCAGGGAAGCCAATAGGGTGAGAAGCATTGACTGCTAGTATTTCCACTTTCTTGTGGAACACACTGATTACATTTCTGGGCATAGCAACAGAAACAGGCGCCAGACATCTCACTAAAACCTTGCGGTTTTCAATGTTATTCTACACGATTGATCGGTTGTCCATCGTTTCGGACGATGACAGTTAGATTTGTTCAGTTCTTCAGTGATGCGGACTGCATGAAGAAACCTGTGCAGGAGAGTTTTTAAAGTGGATGAAGCTGCTGCACCCGAGCAGTTCCACTCTCTCGACGTCGGAAGTCTGGGTCCAGTGATACGATTAGTGGACACAACTGGGACCTTTCTCGGCTGCAGTGGATGACCCTGACTTCTGCTGTGCCTTGTGATGCCATTCACACCCTGCAAGGTGTTGCAGAACCTCCTTCCTCGCCGCTGGATCTGATCGTTGATCTCATCCGCCCAGTCTGCCAGAGCTGACTTCACACACTAGACAGGCATGTCCCTATCACATCAGGATATGAGGCCTGCTGGCTACCCTTCCCTAGTTTAGCCTGCCTGTTGATGCGGTGTGCTAGGGTGTGGCCGCCATCACATGCAGACAGCTACGTGGAGCACAGGTGAGAGTGAGAGCTGAGTGTCCAGAAGGGACCAAAGGTGAGCCAGTTGCCCCAGAATGGGCAGAACAAGCCCCTTCACCAGGGGTGCTACACCCCACCCCCCGGACCCTCATCCACCCTGTTTTCTACATACTGCATGTTAAAATGCATCACTGGATTCAAAGGGCAAGTAACAAGCATTCTGTGCTTCCTACTCCATCCACCCTCCCCACCCACCCACCTTCCACCTCACCATGTTGTTCCTCTCCACACCTTGTGGTTCATCGGGAAGCAACCCTGCCACTTATTCAACATTTGTCTGTTCTTTACAAGGCCGAGTTGTTAGCTCGACGGTCAACATGGATGGGAAGCGTGAAAGAAGCCGGCCGGATTTGAACCTGGGATCATTCACCTCAAATGCCGGTGCAGATGCCACGATGCCACCAGACAACTTTCCACCTCACCAGGTCTCACCTATCACCAGCCAGCTTGTGCTCCTTCCATGTCCCCCACCTTACTCTGGATTTTGTCCCCTTCCTTTCCAATCTTGGCCCGAAACATCAACTTTTTATTCCCCTCCATAGATGCTGCCTGACCAGCTGAGTTCCTCCAGTATTTTGTACATGTTCCTCAAGTAACAAACCCAGTTGAATTACTTAATTCTTTGTCTTCTTTGTGTATCTAAGCGCGTTCCTTTTCTTTTGAAAATGAGATATTTTCCCCCATTTTAAGAGATTTATATCTCCTTAAGGGCTATTTAATCCTCACTCTCAAGCCAATGGGAAAGTGGCAAACAGGAGAGTGATTTCCCAGCATGCATCCAGAAACACTTCCCCTCTGAAATTTACAAGCTTGTTGTGTAGAGAGCACACAGAGTCGATCCTATCCAATGTTCCCTTGGCATACATTAAACGCATGCAGGCTGTAAAGTATCCAACACAGTCACAGCTTTGAAGATTGGGATTACACCATTTCACACTCGAAGCCATCAGGAAAAAACAAAGAAAGACATTAATACTTCTAGCATGCTCTGAATGTAACTGAGACAAATATAATATAATGGCATGGTGTACGACACACCAGCTGCTTCTTGATGGGCACAAATTGCTCTTCTGGGAATCACTGAGCCTTTCTGACAGAATCACGTAAGAGCTTAAATTCACAATTACCTTACCTCACAGTTTCCAAGGAAACCTACCCCTTGCCTGGGTTATTTGTCAAGAAATTTGGAACAACTGTTTGCCCATTGTTGGTAGGCAGGCTATTTCACAAGCATTGTCCAAACTACTTGTCGGAGAATGCTGTCATAAGTTACAACGAGACATTGATAGAACGCGGGGCTGGGTTGAGAAGTGGCAGATGGAGTTTGATCTGGAAAAGTGTCAAAGAGCCACAAGGTAATGTTGCTGCTGTATCAAACTAGGATTATATTATATATAGGATTACATATGAGATTATATTATAGACCACAGAACAGTAAGTGGAACTTAGAGGTGCAAATTTGTAGAGAGATCACAGACAGTTGCAAGAAACATAAAGTTGTGGTGGTAGGAAATTCTAAGACCATAAGACATAGGAGCAGAATTGGGCGATTTGTCCCATCAAGTCTGCTCCGTGGTGGATCTATTTTCCTCTCAGCACCAATCTTCTGCCTTCTCCTCATATCCTTTCATGCCCTGACCAATCAAGAATCTGTCAACTTCTACCTTAAAGATACATAAAGACTTGGCCCCCACAGTTGCCTGTAGCAAAGAATTCCACAGATTCACCACTCTCTGGCTAAAGAACTTCCTCATCATCTTCGTTCTAAAAGGACACACCTCTATTCTGAAGCTGTGTCCTCTGGTCTTAGACTCTCCCACTATAGGAAACATCCTCTCCACATATGCTCTGTCAAGGCCTTTCACTCTTCATTCTTCAGAATTCTAGTGAATACAATCCCAGAGCCATCAAATGCTCTTCATACGACAAGCCGTTCAATCCTGGAATCATTTTCATGAACCTCTTTGTATCCTCTCCAGTTTCAGCACATCCTTTGTAAGATAACGGGCCTAAACCTGCTCACAATACTCCAAGTGAAGCCTCACCAGGGTTTTGAAAAGTCTCAACATTACATCCTTGTTTTTATATTCTAGTCCTCTAGAAATGAATGCTAACATTGTATTTGCCTTCCTCACCACAGACTCAACATGCAAATTAATCTTAAGGGAATCCTGCACAAGGACTCCCAAGTCCCTTTGCAGCTCAGTTGTTTGTACTTTCTCTCCATTTATAAAATGTCTATCCATATATTTCTTTTAACAAAGTGCATTACCATACACTTCCCAACACAGTATTCCATCTGCCATTTCTTTGCCCATTCTCCTAATCTGTCTAAGTCCTGTAGCCTCTCTACTTCCACTAAACTACCTGCCCTTACACCTATCTTCATATCATCTGCAAACTTTGCAACAAAGACATCAAATCTATCATCAAATCATTGACATATAACATGAAAAGAAGCGTTCCCAACACAGACCCTTCTGGAACACCACTATTCACTGGCACCTAACCAGAAAAGACTCCTTTTATTCCCTCTCCTTGCCTCCTACCAATCAGTCATTGCTTTACCCATGTGAGAATATTTCCTGTAACACCACGTTAAGCAGGCTCACCTGTGGCACCTTGTCAAAAGCCTTCTGAAAATAAAAGTACACAACATCAACCAATTCTCCTTTGTCTATCCTGCTTGTTATTTCTTCGAAGAATTCCAGCAGATTTGCTAGGCAAGATTTTCCCTTAAGGAAACCATGCTGACTATGGCCTATCATATCATGTGCCTCTGAGAACCTTGAGACATCAACCTTAATAATTGACTCCAACACCTTCCTAACCACTGAGGTAAGACTAACTGGCCTATAATTTCCTTTCTTCTACCTTTCTCCCTTCTTGAAGAGTGGAGTGACATTTGCAATTTTCCAGTCTTCCAGAACTACTTCAGAAACTAGTGATTTTTGAAAGATTATTACAAATGCCTCTACAATCTCTTCAGCCACCTCTTTCAGAATCATGGGGTGCATACCATCTTATCCAGATGACTTATCTACCTTCAGACCTTTCACTTTCCCAAGAACCTTCTCCCTAGTAATGGCAACTTCACACATTTCTGCCTACTGACACTCGAAATTCCGGCATACTGCTAGTGTCTTCCACACTGAAGACTGATGCAAAATACTTATTCAGTTTGTCTGCCATTTCCTTGTTCCCCTAGTGCTACCACTCCAGCATTGTTTTCCAGTGGTCTGATATCACGCTCACCTCTCTTTTACACTTCATGTATCTGAAGAAACTTTTGGTATTATCTTTAATATTATTGGCTAGCTTAATTTCATGTTCTATCTTTACCTTCTTAACAACATTTTAGTTGTTGTCTGTTAGTTTTTAAAGATTCCCAATCCTCTAACTTCCTACTAACTTTGTTCTATTATATGCCCTCTCTTTGGCTTTTGTGTTGGCTTTGACTTCTCTTATTAGCCATGGTTATGTCATCTTTCCTTTAGAATACTTCTTCCTCTTTGGGATGTATGTATCCTGTGCCTTCTGAATTGCCTCCAGAAATTCCAGCCAATACTGCTCTGCTATCACCCCTGCCAGTATTCTTTTCCAGTCAATTCCGGCCAACTCCTCTCTCACGCCTCTGTAATTCTCTTTACTCCATTGTAATACTGATACATCTGACTTTAGCTTCTCCTTCTCAAAATTAGGGTGAATTCTATCATATTATGATCGCTTCTCCCTAAGGGTTCTTTTACCTTAAGCTCTCTAATCAATTCTAGTTCATTTTACAATCCCAAATAGCTGATCCCTGCTGGGCTCAACCACAAGTTACTCTAAAAAGTCACCTCGTAAACATTCAAGACATTCCTCCTCTTCGAATCCAGCACCAACCTGATTTTCCTAATGTACTTGCATATTGAAATCCCCCATGATTATTGCAACATTGCCCTTTTGGCATGCATCTTCTATCTCCTGTTGTAATTTGTAGACCAAGTCCTTACTACTATTTGGGGGTCTGCATACAACTCTCATCAGAGCATTTTTAGCCTTGCAGTTCCATATCTCTATCCACAATGATTCAACACATTCTGACCCTATATCACCTCTTTCTAATTATTTGATCTAAATTTTTACCAACCGAGCAATGCCACCCCATCTGTCTTCCTGCCTGTCTTTTCGATAAAATGTATATCATAGACATTAAGTTCCTAGCTATAATCTTCTGTCAGCCATGATCCAGTGGTGCCTACAATATCATACTTGCCAATCTGTAACTGTGCTACAATTTCATCTACCTTATTCTGTATACTGCATGCCTTCAAATATAACACCTTCTGTCCGGTATTCACCCTTTTTAATTTTTTGCGCCTTTTAAGTTGCATCTCATCCTGTTGACTGCAAGTTTGCCCTATCATCAGTCTCTTCTTGCTACACATTGCCTCTGTTTGTAAACCAACTACCTCATCCTCAGCACTATTATTCTGGTTCCCTTCCTTCTGGCAAATTAGTTTTAAACTTCCCAAACAAATTTAGCCAACCTGCCTGCAAGGATATTACTTTCCATATATTGGCCTGGACTTCCACACTGTTAAAGAGCTGGATCAGATGAAATGTATTCAGAAAAATTGCCTTAATCAATACATAGAGATCCTAACTAGAGAGAGTGTAATACTAGCTCTCCTATTAGGGAATGAGACAGGACAGGTCACAGAAGTTTGTGTTGAGGAATATTTTGCATCTAATAATCATATTGCCATTAATTTCAAGATAGTTATGGAAAAGGATAGGACTGGTCCTCAAATTGAGATTCTATATTGGAGGGAAGACAATTTTGGTGGTATCAGAAAAGTTCTGGCAATTGTGGATTGGGATAGATTGTCTTCTGGGAAAGGTGTACTTGGTCTTCAAAAGTGAAATTTTGAGAGTACAGAGTTTGTATGTTCCTGTCATAATAAAAGGCGAGAATGACAGGTTTATGGAACTTTCATTTTTGAGAGATCGCAAGTCCCTAATTAAGAAGAAGAAAGAGGTGCCTAGCAGGAATATGCAGGCAGGAGCAAATGAGGTACTTGAGGAGTATAAGAAATGCACAAGAACATTTCAGAAGGAAATCACGAGGACTAAAAGAAAGCATGAGATTGCTCTAGCAGATAAGGTGAAGGCGAATTCAAAGGGTTTCTACAGACATATTAAGATCAAAAGGATAGCAAGGGACAAATTGGACCTCTTGAAGATCAGAGTGGTCATCCATGCATGGAGCCGAAAGAGATGGGGGAGATCTTAAACAGCTTATTACAACATATAGTTTTTTATTATTATGTATTCAATGTACTGCTGCCACAAAACAACAAATTTCAAGGCATATGCAATTGTATTGAAGCTGATTCTGATTGTTTCCATAGAAGTGAGGCAAAACAGCAGTGAGGTCATGGACGTATACAGACTACAGATGAGGAGGTGTTCACTGTCTTGTGGGCGTACTCAATAAATCTATAGAATAATAACCATAGCAGAATCAGTGAAAGACTGCCCAACTAGGGTGTTCAATCAGAGCATAGAAGACAACAAACTGTGCAAATACAAAAAAGAAGAAATAATAAGTAAATAAAAATAAATATTGAGAACATGAGATGAAGAGTCCTTGAAAGTGAGTCCATTGCTTGTGGGAACAGTTCAGTGAAGGGTCAAGTGAAGATGAGTGAAGTTATCCTTTTTGGTTCAAGAGCCTGATGGTTGAGGGGTAATAACTGTTCCTGAACCTGAGTCCTGAGGCATACAACCAGATTTCCATAAATCGGGTCTTCAGCAACCCTGCAACTCAAAAATTATGTGAATGCGAACGTTTATTAAAAAGAGTAATAAGTTCATTTGCTCTTCTGTCTGACTTGACATTAAGAACTCCAAGATTATAACCTTGTAAGTTTGGCAACCAATCATTTTCACCACTCTGTGGTCTTTAAAGGACAAAGAAAGATCACTTACCATTCTTTCAACTGCCTGCGTGTTTTGATTATCTACTCCTACTTAATTGTAAGGACAAAATTTCCTTCTTATTTTACAGCACACCTCACTAATATTTGCAGGTTCTGCTTTTGGTTTCTCGTAATCAAACAGACTGCCAATTTAGAATTGCTAATCCTGTGTAATTACAGTTTTATTTGACATGCTCAAAGTTGAGCATGAGGCAAAAGCACTATAATTACAATAATAGCAGTGGGAAGGAAGGGTAATTGGATAATGGATTTCCAGTCCATTTGGAAAAAAAAGGTGATGGTGATAAAATAAATTCAAGACTCACTTAAACTAAATTGTTTTAGCTCATCTACAGAATGGTGCAATTTCTGTCAACCTCAGACATATCTCATAGGTCTCATGTCATGTTGCCACAATTAAGTCATCTGGGAAGAGGGGAGGTAATAAGCAAGGAGGCAAAGACCATCTTGAAGTAGACTGAAACCTCAAGGAGAAAGAGGCTGGGAAAAAAAGCCAGGAGAATGGCCCGGCAGAGATGTGGTTGACATGAGGCAGGACAACAGGAGGAGCTGGGTGAATATACATCAACAAGGAAGGAGGACAGAGAGCGATAATGCATCAGTAGAGTCGAGGTGAGAGGTGGAAATAAGATCTATACCATTGCTGTGGTAATTTAGACAAGGTAGACAAGGAAGCTTTGGCAAGGAAAGGAAGCTAGGGCTGATGAGGTATGTGATTGCTCAGAGTGATGTCACTGCTGGTTGAGATTGAATGATCATTCTACTGACAGGGAGAGTGATTGTTCTGTAGACGGAGTGATCATTTTGTAGTTAGAGAGGGATAATCAGTGATGATTCAATTGTCCAATTAAGGAGATGCAAAGGCTGGCAGGGATGTTTAGAACACTGGAGAGGGTCACTCCCAAACAACATGCTTTATCAGATGGCAAATAAAATAAAAGGATGAGAAATTGAGATTGCTGGTTTTAATAGACCAATGCAACCAGGGACCTACGAGGGCAAGTATAGGCAAAGGGTGATTATGGGTTCAGTCAAATAGAATTAAGGCTGAGGCTGTTGCAGGAGAAACATTAATCTCAGCGGCAGTGATGGCCATGAATGAGAATCCAGGACAAATGACTGGATGGCAAAGGAATGAAGATAACCATAAGCAAGCAGGAAAACAACAGGATGAGACTTAAAGAAATAAAAATAAAGGCATTGGAGAACCCAGTCACCCCAGCCACAAACTGTTCCAGCTGCTACCATCTGGGAAATGGTACTATAGCTTAAATGCCAGGACCAACAGGCTCTGGGACAGCTTCTTCCACCAGGCCATCAGACTGATTAATTCACACTGATACAATTGTATTTCTAAGCTATATTGACTGTTCTGTTGTACATAGTATTTATTACAAATTAGTCTAAATTGCACATTTAGATGAAGACGTAACATAAAGATTTTTACTCCTCGTGTATGTGAAGGATGTAAGTAATAAAGTCAATTCAATTCAAGGGGCTTAGAGTTATGCAAATACATTTGGGTGAAATAGGTATTCTTGACGAGGTTAGGAAAAAAGAGAATCTGAACTAGAGGCTGCACTGGTTGTCCAGAGGAGCTCGGAGCACGGCCCTGCAAACATCTATGTTTAGAATCAGTACAGGCAAAGAATTAGATGAAAGAGGTGTCGAAGGAACAGGAAGGCCCCCGTGGCACTGATCATGGTTTAAATAGTAAAGACAAGTAACCAAAGCTGGACCAGAGTTGAATGGCAGCACCGTAGTGCAGTGGTTAGCATAACACTAGTACAGCGCCAGCAAACCAGTTTCAATGCAGCTGTGTCTGTAAGGAGTTTGTACATTCTCCCCAAAACCATGTGGGTTTTCTCCAGGTGTTCCAGTTTCCTCCCGCATTTCCAAAGACGTATGGGTCAGTAATTTAATTGGTCATGTGAGTGTAATTGGATGGTGTGAATTCGTCTGCCCAGAAGGAGATTTGTATTTGTATCTCTAAACAAAATATATGAAAAATAAAATAAACCTCTTTCTGTTGCACAGATTAGAAGGAAACATTAGCCAGTGTACTGTAAGAAGCTCACACTTTTGTCTAACTAATGCCTTGGAATCTTTTACATCTAAGTGAGGAGATTGAGACATGGATTAATATCATATCAAAAATGGTCAATAATACAAGATTTTCTCAGAGAACACAAGAGCATACAAAATAGAAGCAAACTAAGCCACTGTGGCTTTCATAACAAGATCAAAGCTGATTCATTATCTCAGCATCTTCCTATTCTATCCGTATTATCCCTCGATTCTTCTGATATCAGAAAATGCTGGAAATTCAGAGTAACACACACAAAATCATCTTCCTACAAAGTAAATGGCAGGATATTTGGTAGTGTGGAGGAGCAGAGGGATCTGGGGGTACATGTCCACAGATCCCTGAAAGTTGCCTCACAGGTGGATAAGGTAGTTAAGAAAGCTTATGGGGTGTTAGCTTTCATAAGTCAAGGGATAGAGTTCAAGAGTCGTGATGTAATGATGCAGCCCTATAAAACTCTGGTTAGGCCACACTTGGAGTACTGTGTCCAGTTCTGGTCACCTCACTATAGGAAGGATGTGGAAGCATTGGAAAGGCTACAGAGGAGATTTACCAGGATGCTGCCTGGTTTAGAAAGTATGCATTATGATCAGAGATTAAGGGAGCTAGGGCTTTACTCTTTGGAGAGAAGGAGGATGAGAGAAGACATGATAGAGGTATACAAGATAATAAGAGGAATAGATAAGAGTGGATAGCCAGCGCCTCTTCCCCAGGGCACCACTGCTCAATACAAAAGGACATAGCTTTAAGGTAAGGGGTGGGAAGTTCAAGGGAGATATTAGAGGAAGGTTTTTTACGCAGAGAGTGCTTGGTGCGTGGAATGCACTGCCTGAGTCAGTGGTGGAGGCAGATACACTAGTGAAAAGTTTAAGAGACTACTAGACAGGTATATGGAGGAATTAAAGGTGGGGGATTATATGGGAGGCAAGGTTTGAGGGTCGGCAGAACATTGTGGGCCGAAGGGCCTGTAATGTGCTGTATCATTCTATGTTCTATTCTATTCGTATTATCCCTCGATTCCTCTGATATCAGAAAATGCTGGAAATTCAGAGTAACACACACAAAGTGCTGGAGGAACTCAGCAGGTCAGGCAGCATCGATGGAAACGACCATGGTCCACTCTCCTCTCGTGCAGTAGATGATCCCAACAAATTTTCAGGTGAAGTGTTGCCTCACCTGGAACTTCAGTTTGGTGCCCTGAATGGAGATAAGGGAGGAAGTGAATGGGCAGGTGTAGCACTTCTTCCGCTTGTAGGGATAGGTGCCAGGAGGGAGATTAGTGTGGAGGAATGAATGGATAAGGGAATCATGGGAAGAGCAATCACTGCACAAAGCAGAGAGTGGAGGGAGGTAAAGATGTGCTTGGTGGTAGGATCCTATTGAAGTTGGTAGAAGTTGTGAACATGCTGCCTGGCCTACTGAGTTCTTTCAGAATGTGTTATTCTGGAATTCCAATACCTATCTGAAGAATCTCTTGCGTTTATGAGCAACATAATCCACGCCTGAGACTTTATTGTCTTCCTGCAGGTTCATGATGTTTAATTTTATCCCTGCTTGGTATCAACTTCCCAAAACATCGACACTAAGAACCAAATGTAGTATCATACATACCTGATAGGAAGCCCTGGCTATCAATACTTTGAAGAAAAAAAATATAATGGCTTTTAAATGAAAATCCAATTACCATTTCCCCAGAATCTATTCAGCAGCTAAAGAAGCAACTTCATTACATATTATTAACTGTCCATTGTTTAACTGCTCTGTTGCTCCTACTAAAAGACACATTTCTCTGTGCCACACTGTCCTATTTAAACTGTTGAGATTGCATTAGGCAAGTTAGTTTGCAGATTTACTTGGAGATGTAGACATGCCTAGACATGGAATCAATAAAGAAGCTCATTTTTACATAACCCTGTTACTGTTACAATTTAGTAGATATGGCCATCAATGTTTGTACTCACTCCCACAAACATCAATGACCCAAATAATGAGCTAAAGATACCACTGTGATAAAAATGCATGTGAAAGCATGTACAAGGAACTTCTCAACAAAATTCTATTTTGCAGAAAGTTCAAGGTGCTTGATCATGAGAAAATGAAGTTTGTACAAAGAAAAGCCTTTTTCTCACTACCTCTGCCATTGCAGGTCACGAGGGGTATTGACATAGGTCACGGACATGAGAAAGGGTTAACGAGAACTAAACCTATGGTCAAATACCCTAGTTCAACACTTCGGGAGCACCAGAGATCCAGAATGTTTAAAGTCAAAGTCAAACTACATATAGTACCTTGGGACTTATTTTCTTGGAGGCATTTACAAGAAAATAAAGAAATACAATAGAATTATGTGAAACTATACATAAGCAAAGCGTGACAAACAACCAATGTGCAAAAGAAGACAAATTGTGCAATTAAAAAAATAAGATATGAGAACATGAGTTGTAGAGTCCTTGAAGGTGAGCCTGGAGGTTATGGAATCAGTTCCGTGTTGTAGGGAGTGAAGTTATCCACGCCACTTCAGGAGCCTTATGGCTGTAGGGTAATTGTAGGCCACATAATTGGATGTCAGAGGAGGTGGAAGTTTGACAGATAACCTACCAAGATACTCAATGTGTCTAAAATATTAAATGTTGTTTATCAATATCCTTTTATTCAAACAATCAAACCAAATCATTTTTCATACACCACTTTTATCCTGGGTCAAGTCTCACTATATTTTAGTTCCTTAGAATATAAAAAAATTCTGATTTTATGTAACAGAACTTGGAGAAAAGTTCTCTAAGTTCTGATATATAAAACTTAACAAATATCAGTGGCCTGAAGCCACTAGCTTCGCACCAAGCACCTAATGTGCTTCAAGATCTTTGCTACATTGCTACCAAGGGATTTGAGGAGCTGGTACAACAATGCATCAAAAATCATACCTCTTGGTAGATAGTTCTTACTGATATGCTAGCCCTCATTTATACTGTAGAAGGGGCAATAGAATATACAATTTTTTAAATTAATTTTTTCTATGTGTTTCATTTTTTAAAAGACTTAGATGTAAATGAAGGAGGTATAGTTAGTAAGTTTTCGAATGGCAGAACAATTGGTTGTGTTGTGGGTAGGTAGAAAGGTTATCCAGAAGCTACCGTTACGGCATCAGCAACAATGAATATAGAATTTAGTCAAGTTTTATAAACAAACATAAACATTTATTAAACTCTGCTCAACAATAGCGAAAAGTATTCAAACATCTAACTTAACCAGAAGTTAACTGCTATACAGCAACTCTGGAACAGTTCTTAAAAAGGTAAATTGGAAAACAGTTCTTAAAGTGGTAAATTCGAACAGTCTTAAAATGGTAAATTTGAAAGTCCAAATGATTTACACAGTCAATAAGGAGAGACTTCTCTGGAAACGGATTTCTTCGAAGATGTGACATTACTGCTGATTCTCCAAAGGATTCACGACGAAGGAAATAAAACAGCTTAAAGGAACTGACCTTTTTGTAGCTAGTGAACACAGCATAAACTTCCCTGCTCTTGCAGGAGTATCTCAGATGCCTGTCACTATTTCTGAACGAAGACTCAATAAGGTTGATCCTTTATAAAACCGCCAAACAACTCCAACTTTATTCACTTCTTTCTTCACTCTCCAATCCTGGACTGTAAAGTAAAAATTATAGATGCAACACACAAAACTGGCAGCAATTGGTGAAACTGCCAGCACCGGTCTTTGCACCCTAAAATAGAAAGGAAAACTCTGTTTTAAAACGAAACTGCGTCATGAGACAAATACGTAGTATAACGGAGTAACTGACGAACTAACACAAAACTAAACTGAAAACTAACTGCGTCACAACAGGGTTTCCCTTTATATACCTGTTGAGAACCTGTCGTCACATGACCTCACACTGGCAGGAAAAATACATCATGAAACCTCCATAAGACCATTACATCATGCTCATAAGACAGTCAATTACATCACGGTTATAAGACAGTCACAAGATACCCACAGGGTATGTAAAACTACAGATTAGATGGAACAATGGGTGGACCACTGGCAGATGGAACTTACTTCCAGCAAGTGCAAGGCAATGCACGTTGGGAAGTCAATTAGATACAGGACATACAGTATATAGAAAGTGGTAGGCCACCACATAATGCCTGCAGAGAGAACCAGTGGTTCAAGTCCATAGTTCCCTGAAAGTGATAATACAGATCAAAAGAACATGCCTGTATTCTAAAGTCAGACCTTACTTGGAATGTTGTTACGCTATAGGAAAAATGTGATTGCACTGGGGAGGGTGCAAAGGATATCCAGCAGGGTGTTACTGGAATTACTGGAATTACTGGAATTGACATGTTATGGGGAGAGATTGGATTTCACGGGGCATGTTTTCCCCGAAGTAAGATTTGAAAAGTAAATTTATTCTCAAAGTGGATATATGTCACCATATACCTACTATCCTGAGATATGTTTTCTTGTAGGCATTCACAGTAAAATACAACAGAAGCAATGAAAAACTGCACACAAGTCAAACAACCAATGTGCAAAAGACTGCAAACTGTGCAAATATAAAAAGAAAAAATAACAACATTAATAATAATAAGAAGAAGAGTCCTTGGAAGTTAGCCCATAGTTTGTATCAAAGTGAGTAAAGTTATTCCCTTCGGTTCAAGAGCCTAATGGCTGAGGGGAAGTAACTCTTCCTGAATCTGGTGGTGTGAGACCTGAGGCTCCTGTACCTCCTTCCTGATGGCAACAGCGAGAAGAGAGCATGACCTGGATGATAGAGGTTCTTGATGATAGACACTGCTTTCCTGCGACTCTGCTCCTTGTAGACGTACTCAGTGGTGGGGAGGGTGTTGCCTGTGATGGAATGAACTGTATCCACTACTTTTTGTAGGCTTTTCCATTCAAGGGCATTTGTATTTCCATACCAGACCATGATGCAACCAGTCAGTATACTCCACACCGTGCATCTACATAAGTTAGTCAAAGTTTTAGATGACATGCCGAATCTTCACAAACTTCTAAGGAAGTAGAGGTGCTGCCATGCTTTCTTTGAAATGGCATTTACCTGTTGGACCCAAGACAGATCCTCTGAAATGATAACCCAAGGAATTTAAAGTTGCTGACCCTCTCCACCTCTGTTCCCCTGATGAGGATTAGCTCATGGACCTCCAGTTTAGTCCTCCTGTAGTCAATAATCAGTGCAATGGTTTTGCTAACAGTGAGTGAGAGGTTGTTGTTGTGTTACCATTCAGCCAGATTTCAAACTTCCTCCTATATGCATAGGAAGCTGATTGGTGAACTGATGGAAGTGTACAAGACTTATGAGAGGCATAAATAGGATAGATAGCCAGGATCATTTTATTTCCAAGAAGGGCTATCACAAACAAGAGGGGTAGCTTTAGGGTGGAAGATTAGAGTTTGAAAGGGGATGCAAGGGGGGGGGCTGCTATTACAGACTGTTTGATATCTGAAACTCACTACCAGAGTTGGTGTGGAATCTGATAAAAAGAAACCTGCAATTAAAAGACATTTAGGCAGATACTTAAACAGGCAAGACAAAGAAGGATATGGTCTTAGTGTACAAAGTTCGAAGTAAATTTATTATCAAAATACATATATGTCATCATATAGAACCCTGAGATTTATTTTCTTCTAAGCATACTCAATATAGAATAATATCCATAACAGAATCAATGAAATACTGCCCCAATTCTCTGGAATTTAGAAGATTGAGGGGGGATCTTATTGAAACGTATAAAATTCTAAAGGCATTGGACAGGCTGGATGTAGGAAGATTGTTCCCGATGTTGGGGAAGTTCAGAATGAGGGCTCACAGCTTGAGGATAAAGGGGAAGCCTTTTAGGACCGAGATGAGGAAAAACTTCTTCACACAGAGAGTGGTGAATCTGTGGAATTCTCTGCCACAGGAAACAGTTGAGCCCAGTTCATTGGCTATATTTAAGAGGGAGTTAGATATGGCCCTTGTGGCTAAAGGGATCAGGGGATATGGAGAGAAGGCAGGTACAGGGTTCTGAGTTGGATGATCAGCCATGATCATACAGAGCGGCGGTGCAGGCTCGAAGGGCCGAATGGCCTACTCCTGCACCTATTTTCTATGTTTCTATGTTTAACTTGGGTGTTCAACCAGAGTGCACAAGACAACAAATTGTGCAAATACAAAAAGAAAGAAATAATAATAAATAAATAAGCAATAAATATTGAGAACATGAGATGAAAAGTCCTTAAAAGGCTGTGAGAACATTTCAATGATAGAGCAAGTGAAGTTGAGTGATATTATCCTCTGGTTCAAGAGCCTGATGGCTGAGGGGTAGTAAGTGTTGCTGAACCTGGTACCTGGTGGTGTGAGTCTTGAGGCTCCTGTACATTCCTCCTGATGTCATTAGCAAGAAGAGAGCTTATTCTGGGTGGTGGGGGTCCCTGATGATGGATGCTGCTTTCTTGCCACAGTGTTTCATATAGAATTAGTTTAGAAAGGCAAAACAGGTCAATATAGACATGGTAGGCTGAAGGCCCCGTTTCGTGCTCATGACTAAGACTGTAAGACAAACACTTATATATCCTAGCATAATTAGCATAAATTCAAAATGACCTAAAGATACAAAGGACCACAGAACCTCATCTGCACCAGATGGAGCCAAAAATTTAGGTATAGAAATCACTACACTTTTGAGGGATTTTGCATCCACTATTTTTAATTGCTGAATCCCTTTGACAGGAAAATGAGCTCAATAAGATTACTCCCACTGCATAACATTAGTGGAAAAACTGTAAATACTACCTCTGCTGAAAGAAATCATAATGAACATACTCATTACACTCATGCTTTGCCTCTAGGCTCCTCAATGTACAGTAGTCGTTTATCAAGTACTGTACACTTTCAACAGGATTTGTGGGTTCAATTACCAAATAAATTCAGGTGGCTAGGTATCATAGTGGTTAGCACAACACTTTACAGTACCAGCGACCAGGGTTCAATTCCCACCGCTGTCTGTAAGGAGTGTGTACTTTCTCCCCGTGACCACATGGGTTTCTTCCGGATGCTCCAGTTTCTCCCACGTCCCAAAGCCGTACTGTTTGGTAGGTTAATCGGTCATTGTAAATCGTCCTGTGATTAGGCTAGGGTTAAATCAGTGTTTGCTGGGCAGTGCGGCTCAAAGGGCTGGAAGGGCCTATTCCATGTTGAATCTCAATAAGTAAATGAATACATATCAAATATTTTAGATTACACCTTACAGATTATCATAGATCCCTTGAGGACCTACTGTGGTGCACTAGAAATGTGAATGTTCCCTACTCATTGGTGAAACATTGATAGCTGCAGAATCCTTTAAATCCTTCTTTCTTGTTTATAATTGTCTACTAACACATCCATCAAATTGCAGGGGCTTCTGCCCTGATGCTCCAGTCTACCTATCCCTTGGCCTTATTCATGGGTATGCATTATTTTAAGTATATTAACACCCACCTTGCATTCTTGCAGGCAGATTGATGAAACTGTCATCACCAGGAAGAAAACTATAAAAGGCATCAAAGTTTGAAATTGGCATACACAACAAACACTTCTCAGGCACAAAACAGTCACATTGCTGACAAGGAAGAAAAACATAACATTAAAAAAGCATAAGATGGATGTCTGTTCCAGCATTCCATACAATCATAGATGACCCTTTACCTCAGATCATGTTCCTGCACTAATCCCTTATTGTTTAATTCTCTTCATAATTAAGTATCTATCAATCTCTGTCTTGAATATCCTGAGACTCCATAGATGATAGATAGATAGATACTTTATTGATCCCAAAGGAAATTACAGTGTCACAGTAGCATCACAAGTGCACAGATACAAATATTAGAAGAGAAGTAGAAAGAATAACCACAAACAGTCTAACGGGGAGGGGGGGGGGTGAAGTCATCATTACTTCCCGGGCGGTAGGTTGACTCATTATAGAGCCTAATGGCTGAGGGTAAGAATGACATCATAAAGCACTCTTTGGAGCAGCCCTCTCAGGTAGAGAATTGCAAGGATTTGTCACTCTCTGGGTGAATAACCTTCTTCTCATCTCTGTTCTGAATGACCAGTGACATCTGGTTCTAGGCAACATCTGCCACCAATGAGGACAAAGGCAGGTGGTACATTGGGACACCACCCGCTGGAGGTTTTTCCCCCTGGTCACAACACCCAGAGGAATACTGGAAAATAGGAACAGAAACTGGCTAGCCATCTCTTTGAGGCATTGAATATAACCATAGCTGATCCTGTTCTCCCTCCATTTCCTTGATGTTTGTGTGTTTTGAAATCTGCAATTTTTTAAATACATTAATTTGGTCTTCCTGGCTCCTTTCACAGCGAATTTCATGGAACGCCACCTTCTCACTGAACAGCTCGCCTTATTTCAGTGCTAAATATCTTACTCCATATCCTGAGACTGTGACTCCTGGTTTCAGACTTCTAGAATCCAGCCCATCAAGCCTATTTGAATTTCTCATCTCATTTTTTAAAATCCTAATGAACACAAGCTTAGTCAATCCAATCTCTCCCGATACGGCCGCACAATATGGAATCAGTTTGGTGAACCTTTTTCACATTATCTCTATGGCAAGTATATCCTTTGTTCGGAAAGGAGACAAAATGATATATGAACCAGATGCTATCGCACCAGGCCCCCGTATAATTGTACTGAGGCATCTTTTCTCCTGTACTCAAATCCCCTTGCAATGAAGACTAATATATCATTAGCCTTCAATGCTGCTGACTGCACTTATATGATTGCTTTCAGTAAGCAATTTACAAAGATATTCAACGCCCTTGTACATCAACATTACCAATCTATCACCATTTAAATAATACTCTGCTTTTCTGAGGGGTTTTTGCTATGAAAATAGATGACCACATTTATCCATCTTACAGTATATTTGCATATATCTGTCTCAGCATTCTCCTCACAACTCCATTAATTCTTTTGTCATCAGCAGGCTCAGAGTCATAGTATAGTCATGGAATTATACAGCCTAACTCTTCCATACAGACCAGTGGACATTCTTCCATACTAACCCCATCTCCCAACACTTGGTCCATTTCCCTTCACACCTAGGCAGCTCCAGTCTACAGTTTGTAGATGATCATCTAGGTGTTTCAATCCAGTTTCAATCACTCTTTCAGGTAGACAGCTACACAGCACTCTCTGGGTGAAGAATGTCACACTGAAATTCCTTTAACTTTCTTCCTCCATACCCTAAATCTACGACCTCTAGTTTGATCTACTTCTGACATGAGTAAAAAACAGGCTACCCTATCTATACCTCTCATAATTTTATATGCCTCAGTCATATCCCTTCTTACTCATCTCTGCACCTTGGAGAACTGACTTAGCGTTCTCCAGTCTCTCCTCATAACTGAACTGCTCTATCCCAGTGAATGTCCTCTGCACCCTCTCCAGTGCTCTCACACCCTTCCCTAGCACCAAGAAATATTCTGTTAGATTACCTCAGCTAATTCATGAATACAGATTGAAAATTCACGGGGGCAAGCACAGTTTCCTGCAGCATCACACAACTTAACACCTACCACCTCAAAATCAGAACAAAATGCATGTTATTCATGTTCTCCGTTTTCTGTCTGTCAGAGAACTCTCAGTCTCTGCCGGTTCCATTAATCTCAATCTATTACCATCAGTTCTCATGGGCTTTAATTTTCAAACAACTCTCTTGAGGGTGGGACTTTATCAAAGGCCCTCTAAAACAAAATAACATAACCACTAGCTCTTCCTTCTCTATTCTACAAGTCATCCCCAAAAACGTGCATTTCCACCCTAATGGTGACTCTGTTTAATCCAATAGATATTTTCTAAGTGTCCTGTCCTTGCATCCTTTTGTAATGGCTAACCTTTCTTTAGAATAGAATACCTTTCCACACATTGCCGTTTCTTTAGTATTTGCCTGTTTTTTACGAGGCTGAGTTACTAGCTCGACATTCAAACCGGTACGGACCGAAAACACACAAGAAGTCAGCCAGATTCAAACCCAGGACCCTCACCTCGAAGTCCAGTATGGATGCCACTACACCACAGGTTGGCTAACCTTTCTATAGTTGCCCATTTTTTTCTTTCTCCCACCTTTTTCAAATAGCTACTTTCCAACCTAGAGGAACTATTCCATGATCTATAGAGTTTTGAAAGATGACAAGTAACCCATCCATTATTTCCATGGCTGCAGTGATCCTGATATTGATACTAATTTCCTTTAATTCAACCTGTTCATTGGACTCTTGGCCACTGACTGTACAACACTATGACTGTACAGCACCTCTTCCTAGAGATGCTGCCTGGCCTGCTGCTTTCACCAGCAACTTTTATTTGCGTTGCTTGAATTTCCAGAATCTGCAGGATTCCTGTTGTTTGCGTACAACACTATGCATGACATTGAAGCTGTTCATTCTTTTGTAGGCTACTCACTCTTTATGCCTTCCTTCTTTCTTGTGATAAGATTTTGGGGCCTGGTTTTGGACTGAACTTTCCATCTCAATGAAGAATTCATTCATCCCATGTTCACTCCTCCCTAAAACACCCTCTACGATAAGATTACTAACAAACTCTCCTCATTATGCAATCTCCAATCTGGGATGTGGAGAGGATGTTTCCTATGGTGGGGGTATCCTGAACTAGAGGGCACAGCCTCAAAATTGTGGGGCGACCCTTTAGAACAGAGGTAAGGAGGGTTTTTTTTTAGCCAGAGAGCAGTAAATCTGTGCAATGCTCCATCACAGACTGGTGGAGGCCAATTCTGTGTATATATTTAAAGCAGAAATTGATCGTTTCCTGATTGGTCAGGGCATCAAAAGATACCGCGAGAAGGCAGATGTGTGGGGCTGACTGGGACCCAGAATCAGCCTTGTCAAAGGCTTTTTCCATTGAGAGTGGGGGAGATTCAAACAAGAGGACATGAGCTGAGAATTAAAGGGCAAAAGTTTAGGGGTAACATGAGGGGGAACTTCTTTACTCAGAGAGTGGTAGCTGTGTCGAACGAGCTTCCAGCAGAAGTGGTTGAGGCAGGTTCGATGTTGCCGTTTAAAGTTAAATTGGATAGACATATGGACAGGAAAGGAATGGAGGGCTATGCGCTGAGTGCAGGTCAGTGGGACTAGGTGAGAGCAAGAGTTCGGCACGGGCTAGAAGGGCCAAGATGGCCTGTTTCCGTGCTGTAATTGTTATATGGTTATATGATGGAATGGCGGAGCATACTCAATGGGTGGAATGGCCTAATTCTGCTCCTGTGTCTTATGGAGAATATATTGTCATTCATTCATCAACTCTGCATCTGAATCTTGGAACTCGCTCTGCCAATTAGGCGGCATCGTAGCATAGTGATTACCACAATGCTTTTCAGCCGGAGGTTTTGGGTTCGATTCCCGCCGTTGTCTGTAAGGAGTTTGTACATCCTCCCCATGACCATGTGAGTTTCTTCTGGCTGCTCCGGTTTCCTCCCACATTCCTAAAGAAGTATCGCTAGGATTAGTGAGTGGCGGGCATGTTATGTTGGCACAGGAAGCGTGGCAACACTTGTGGGCTGCCCCCAACACAATCTGCACTAATCTGAATGACACAAGTGACACATTTCACTGCCGGTTGCAATGTGCATGAGACAAATAAAGCTAATCTTTAAAAAAATACGATTATGCCCAAATTCCAAAGAAGAAAATGACAATGACAATAGAGAAATCAGAAAACTGCTGCTTCTGAGAGTCTTTGGAATTCTGTGCCAGAAACAGCTGAAGAAAAGGCTTAAAGCTTTTTCCAAAGGGAATTAGGTAAGTGCATAGAAAAAAGAATATTTTGAAAGTAATTATGAAGGTCAAGTAGGAGAGGAGAATTGTGTGGAGAATGACATCAGATTTGAACATAGTAAGTAATAAAGATTACAGTAAAGAAATAGCAACTAAATGCTACATTAATACATTGTATGGATGTTCCCTGTCAGTACCTCCAGTTGAATTCTGTCTTTTTGTGTGTTTCCCCCAGCTGTCAGTCTGTGGTTTTGTATTGCCATGTGCTCCTGTCGCCACTCCTGCTCTACTCCAGCCCCTGTATTACTGAGTACCCTGTCTCTCACCTGTTTCTCATTATTACCTGTATTGCTGCCACCTGTGTCTCATTGTGCTCCACCTATCAGCTGCCTCTCTGTTTATTGCTCAGTCTATTTCAGTCCTGTGTTTTCACCTGTTTGTTGCCAGATTGTGCAAGTGAATTTTCCTGAGTGTTTCCAGCATTTGTATCTCTACTCTATCCGTCTGAATATCGACTCTGCCTGTTTCCCGAATCTGGCTTTTGGATTTCTCTGGATGTTTTGATCTCTGCCTGAACTTTGACACTGACTTTGTTTGCATCTTGGGATTTGTTACTCAATTAATATCACTGTGTGCACTCTGTGATTGGATCCCTGCTCCAGCATCCTGACAGTTCCCATTCATTTCTAGTTGGAGGTCTCCTCCAAATAAGGTCTGGCACCTACAGGGTATATTTCAGGATCTCAAGATTTTTCAGATGCTGTACAACCAATGAACTATAGTCATTACAGTAAAGCATGAAGAACAGTCATTAATTTTGATGCAAGAAGCTCCCACAAACATGGTCATGTCAGATTATCTACTTTGTGGATATGAGGGTCATAATGCTGGTTATGAAACTGAGGATTATTATCCCCCAAAACAGTACAATTTTGCACCCTTCCAAGTAAAAGTCAGAATTTTGCTTAACTTCCCAAAAGGAAGATGACAGCAGCACACAATAGACATTGTGCTCCAAATTCTGCTTTGAAATGTGAAGCCCCCCCATCTTCCAGGTACAGCTGATTACATGACGTGCAATTGTAAATATGCGAGCACACATAAAATGCATTGAGCTACTAACATCATGAGCTGGATGTCATTTTATTATCGTCACATTACCCATTTTTCTAGTGTGAACCAGCTCCAACATGACTCCACAACAACAAGGAAACTGCTGCAATGTTTTCAGCTACTTTATATCCCAAAGTTTTGGCTACACAACTTGTTAATTAAAGCACACCTACTCATCCTAACTGCATTGCTTCCCTTTCCTCAGAAAATTAGTTAAATAGCAGTTTGAAGGAGACATTTTCTAATTATTACATAGAACATCAATAACTTTGAGTACTGAAAAAATCTAAATTATTATACAGGACTGTTACAGTGTAGAATTCATGCAGTAATAGAAAGGCAAGTGAAATGTGAATAAAGATCTTGTGTGTCTAGACACAATAATCATCAGTCCAATTATTTGTTTAGAATTCCCATACTCCCACATTACAACTGTAATGTGATCATTGTACCATTATCCTTCATCAACTGCATGCAGCAACCTGCCTTTTTTACATCAGTAGACAATAATCGATCAGAAGAAACAGGCCAAATTAATTATTGCTCTGTCTTGACAGCCTTTTAGTTTCCAGGCAGTAGTATTGATTATTAAATATGATCAAATTGTTGCTTCCAGTAATATGTGTCAATAGAAGGCATCCAACTGAGATATTAAATGCATGTTAATCATCATAAACATTTTTGGGTTTTAAATTACTTGCTGTGCATTTTTATCTGCTAAATAGCTTTAACTGCCTATTGTAAACACCTTGGAGGTAGTGGAATGGCAATTAGCAGAGTGATTCATTTAGCAAATACACAGACGGAACAACACAGAAATACTGTAAGCTATTTAGTCCAAGCAAGAATGTGCCAATGTTACTCCCCACATAGACCAATAGCTCTAAATGGCTGGAAATTCTAGCATACCTTAAATGGTATGCTGGTATGAAGGAGATGTGGTGGGACGACGATAGTTTTGGTCCTCTCCCTGCTGCATCCAAAACCAGTTGCAACTGATCATTGCACATTTTTGCATTTACAGTGGATTAGACAGGCAGCCAGTCCTGAGGCTGAAAAATACAGAGGGATCTTCCCTTAGTGACCCTGGTGGGGGAGGGGAACTAATCCAGAAGTGAAACTGGTTCTGGAGAGGGCAGAGGGGTGCAAGTTAGGAATTGTGGGGTCATGGGGATATTCATTTGTTGGGGGGTCTCATGCAATTCGGAGAGTGTTAGGAGGGTATATATAACGTGGGGTGGCTGAATGTTTGTGGAGGTACTCATCAACCTGAAGATTTCCCCGGTTATCACTGTGGTAGCAAAGCTACTGGCTGCAGGAGTACCCAATGACAATTGTACCCAGGAGAAGCTAAAAGGCACGTTCTGTAATCCCATGCTTGTTTGTGTTGGACTGGAATGTGTGGATTATGACTTAAAGTGCTCGGTAAAAGTTATCAAATGACTTAAAAACCTGGAGAGGGTCTTCATCACTTCCTGAAGTTACTTGATCTTCCCACCTCCCACATTAGTTTCCAAGCCCCTTGACAGAAACAGCTCATTGATAGCAATTCTAGTTTCTTTTTCAGATGAATTTCTTTTTTATTTCTTGTCTAAACAAAGTTTATCATTAATCAATTTTAGTTAAATACTCTAGAATTCTTTACTTTTTTTAAATTGGGGCCTTTGTAGTGGATAGAATGGAGGGTGGGATGTGATGAGTCATCTAAAACGGCCCATATAATCATTAAATATGTTAAGGACATGTACAGTATAGAGCTTGAATACATGTAACAGGCGTCTGTTTAATATGCCCCTTGAAAAATGGTCAAATCTACTCTCAGTGGCCACTTTATTGCCTCCTGTACATAATAAGGTGGACACTGAGTTCATGGTCTTCTGCTGCTGTAGTCCATCCACTTCAAGGTTCGATGTGTTCTGCTTTCAGAGATGTTCTTCTGCACACTATTGTTATAACACCTGGTTGTTTGAGTTACAGCCACCTTACCGTCAGCTGGAACCAGTCTGGACATTCTCCTCTGACCTCTCTCATTAACAAGGCATTTTCACCCTCAAATTTGCCACTCTCCAGATGTTTTTCTTTCTTTGTACCATTCTCTGTAAATTCGAGAAGCTACTGTACATGAAATCCCAGGAGATCAACAGTGTCTAAGATACTCAACCCACGCCATCTGGCACCAACAGTCATTCTATGATCAAAGTCATTTAGGTTACATTTCTCCACATTCTGATGTTTGGTATGAACAGACCTCTAGACCATGTCTGCATACCTTTATGCATTGAGTTGCTGTCACATGATTGACTGATTAGTTATTTGCATTAATGAGGTGTACAGATGTTCCTAAGTGGACACTGAGATAAAATTCTGAGAATATTGCTGGTTTTAATTGTTGTTGTAAATCATAACCAGCACTAAAAAGGACAAACCGATCAAGATATTTAATTGAATGCCATGCCTTGGAATATTTATCATTTCTAACAGTGGCCATGATACAAGTTGGTCTTCTTAAATGAATGAAAATTTAAGGACTCCTATTTTATTCAAAACATGGAGTATTCTCAAAGGAAAAATGAATAGCAAAACAAAAAGAGGCTCCTTCTGAAAAATTAATTCTATCTGTTTATCTTCTGTTTGATATTGAACAAATTCAGAAGAGGAAACACAGCTTTTCCTTTAGTGAAATACGCACAATGTGCTGGAGGAACTCAGCAGGTCCTTTGGTGAACTGATCATGCACAAAGATATTTTTATTGGCCAATGAATCTCAGGAGTCATGTGAACTCTCACTTTGTACTGCATCCAAAATAATTTATTTTACCTTGCTTTATTTCCTCAATCATATTTGTGACAGTTTTTGCTAAAGTATACTCAAATTACATTAAAGAGCTCCATCTGCTGGATTCATGAATAATCTAAAACTTTGAAAACTAGACACATGATCTAGAAAAAAAAGCAGGACTAAGTTTTCACTAATTATTCCAGGTCGAGACATTTTCATATTTTATTGTTCAATACATCATAACAGAAATGATATTTACCTGAACCATTTTCTATGATATTTTCCTTTCCTTTTCTCAGAGAGGCTGTTTCACAGGGACAAATTCAATCATGGAGACAGCCAAATCATAGCAAATTATCATTTAACCATTGTCAGTGCTGCATATAATGAAAGAATGATATTCAATTTGCTTATATCTCTGTTTGAAACCCCATATCTCCATGCTCCATAAATAGTCGACAGGCTAATAAACAACATCAGTCATAAACTATGATGGTCAAGTCCAAGCAACAAGCACATCTTTTACTCTCCAGAGTGAAATAATTTTCTGTTTAGACCACAGTACTGAGGTTTTATGTGCACATAAAACAAAACCAAAATACTGTTATTTGGAGAACTGGACAGAGGGAATGAAAGCTGAAAATATGCATCACCTGCTGAAAGCAAAAACGGTAAATTGTGCTTCAAGAGGGAACCCCGTGTGTTGATTCAAATCAGCATGCAGGAAGGAAAAGTGAACCAATATTTATGGAAATAGAGAAACTAGTGATATATACTGTATATTTTATTAGATGGAGCACCAAAGGCTGAATCTTAACTTACAATTTCCTGCATTTTCAGGATTTTCAGAGAAGATGCTGAAATTCATTGCATTTGAGATGCAGTGATGGAACAAACTGGTGATTACAAGGAATTTTGGGCATCAATGCAAACAATTCATCCTCCTCCTTCTCCGTTTTGTTATCCTATCCCATTCCTTTCTCCCTTCTATACAGTTTCCCTAAAATGCATCCATGGGATTTGCAGCAATTATCCCAGATGTGGTGATAAGTCCCCAAGTCATCCATTGGCTAACTAGATTTCCTTTATTATTGGATTCATTTGTGACCATATTTGTGATATGCCTCAGCTGCTGGATATCTAACTTGCAATGTGGATGACACAAATCGAAATAAGAGTAAGACCTTGCTTAAAGAACTGCCTCTCGGTACTTCTCTGAAAGTGATGGAATGACAGCTGATGCCAAAATCGATCACAGGTTAACAATCAAAACAGAAACAAAATGATCCAAAGTAAATTAGTGATAATTAGTGATGATTGTTTGAATCCATTTAATTCACGGCTTCCACATTTGGACAGTCACAAACTTTAGCACTAAAGCATTAATGTTCACCAGGCTTTGCAATACCTCCCACACAGATCTAATTAGGAGGACATGATTGTATGCCCACACACCACTTGACTCAGTTCATACACAAAACCATTGCACAACAGGCAGAAAGTGTCCTGACCAATAGATTGGTGACCACTACAATTAATTAAACTGGAGAAGTTCTACCAACATCTAATCAGTCTAGAGTTGAACATTCTTCTTTCCAGCCTGTCACCTTAATGAAATTATATACAATATACATAGCTGAAAGAATATGAAGAGTAAATTAAATGTTTAAAATTATTAATTTTGCAAATGTTGCTCCACTATTCAAGAAGGGAGAGAGACAGGAGAAAGGAAACTATAGGCCAGCTAGTCTGACCTCAGTGGTTGGGAAGATATTGGAGTCGACTATTAAGGATGAGGTTTCAGGGTACCTGATAAAATTTGGTTGTAGTCAGCATGGTCTCCTCAAGAGAAAATCTTGCCTGACAAATCTGTTGGAATTATTTGAAGAAATAACAAGCAGGATAGAGAAAGGAGAATTGGTTGATGTTGTGTACTTGGATTTTAAGGAGGCCTTTGACAAAGGGCCACACATGAGGCTACTTAACAAGCTATGAGCTCATAGTATTATAGGAAAGATTCTAGTATGGATAAAGCAGTGGCTGATTGGCAGGAGGCAAAGTATGGGAATAAAGGGAGCCTTTTCTGACTGGCTGCTGCTGACCAGTAGTGTTCCACAGGAGTCTGTGTGGGACCAATTGTTTTTACGTTATATGTTAATGATTTCGATGATGGAATTGATGGCTTTGTTGCAAAGTTTGCAGGTGATATGAAGATAGGTGGAGGGGGAGGTAGTTTTGAGGAAGTAGAGAGGCTACAGAAGGATTTAGACAGTTTAGGAGAATGAGCAAAGAAATGGCAGATAGATTACAATATCAGGTAGTGTATGGTCATGCACTTTGGTAGAAGAAATGAAAGAGTTGATTATTTTCTAAATAGACAGAAAATACAAAAATCTGAGATGCAAAGGGGCTTGGGGGCCCTTGTGCAGGATTCCCTAAAGGTTAATTTGCAGTTTCAGTCTGTGGTAAGGAAGACAACTGTAACATTAGCACTCATTTCAAGAGGACTAAAATATAAAAACAAGGGTGTGATGTTGAGATTTTATAAAGCACTGGTGAGGCCTCACTTAGGGTATTGTGAGCAGTTTTGAGCCGGAGCATTCGTATATAATGCTCCGAATGCTCCAGCCCAAAACTGCTCACAATGGTTGCTATACATGAATGCTCCGGATGGCTCTTGACGTGAGTTGGCAACAGCACATGACGAACCTCGAGCTCTATGATGACCTACCGATGGTCACCACTAAAATCGAGGCGAGAAGACTGCAACTAGCAGGGCACTGTCTACGCCACCTCGAGCTACCTGCCAGTCTAGTCATCATATGGGAGCCCAAGCACGGGAGGATGAACCCCGGCCGCACTCCCAAGACTGTGGTCAACATGCTCCTAGAAGTCAGCGGCGCGGCTAATGTAGATGAACTGAACACACTGATGAGGGAGAGGAAGAAGTGGAGAGTCTGCCATTGTACCCGACGCCGGCCCCCTAGGCCTGAGTCGACGTAGTAGTAGTTTGGGCCCCTTATCTTAGAAAGGATGTGTTGAAACTGGAGAGTGTTCTGAACTGGAATTCAGACGAATGATAGGTGACTCATTGAAACCTATCTAATGGTGAAAAGTTTTGATAGAGTAGATGTGGAGGGGATGTTTCTTATGGTGGCAAAGACTAAGACCAGATGACACAGCCTCAGAATAGAGGGGCATCCTTTCAGAACAGAGATGAGGAGGAATTTCTTTAGCCAGAGGGTGGTGAATCTGTGGAATTCTTTGCCACAGGCAGCTGTGGAGGCCAAGTCCTTATGTATATTTAAGGCAGAGGTTGAAACATTCTTAACTGGTCAGGGCAAGAGAGGATACGGGGGAGAAGACAGGAAGTTGGGGCTGAGAGGAAAATTGCATCAGCCGTGATGAAATGGCAGAGCAGACTCGATGGGCCAAATGGCCTAATTCTGCTCCAATATGTTAGTCTTATGATATGTGAAGAAGTGTAGAAATGATCTTAAATCAGTGTCTGACTAGCCCAGTAAATTCTTATGAACATAGTAATCTAGGAATGTGAATTATTTGAAAATTGGTAACTTTGCTCTTGGCTAGAGATCAAACTGTCTCTAAATTCAAGATAAGAAGGAGCAGCTGTCTGCATACTTCTGAAATGTTTAAGTATGGCAACAGAGACTATGATTTAAAAAGAGGAGTTTGGCACACCTCTTTTAATTGAAGAGAATTAATGTCATGACATACCCCAGCTGCCAGCTGCCTGGTGCATGATGTTTGTAACATGCTAACTTGCAAAGAATGAAATAGACTGCCAGCTGTGATTCACTTCATGATATTCCCACCTCCAGTTGGAAAGTTGTGGTTTCAAATCATACTCCAGGAATGCTCCAGTGCAATACAGAGGGAGAACAGCACTGCCAGTGGTGCCAATGGAGCAACTTTGTCAAAGAGGGACAATCTCACTGACGAAAGATTAAACCCGGGTTATTTCAGGTTGATGAGAAATATTCCAGGAAGATATTCTGAAGAATATTTATCCCTCAGACAACATTACTGTAAGGGTTATCAGATCATTGCCTCAACAGTATCTTTGTTGAATGTTATTAGTGCAATACTCAGCGCATGGCAAAGGCAAAACGGAAGATTAGACTGTCTGCTGTTGGACATGTTCACTGCCTGTATGGCTTCTGTATCCTTGCCTTTGCCATTTATTTCTTAAGTTCTGCCATAGGAGATGATAAAGAAGATTTGAGGCTTCCTCATCCTGTTATCTGTTTAATTCTCTGCCATCTGGAATGTGGCAGGACTGCCGAAATTTGATCTGATCCATTGGATATAGGATTGCTTAGCCCTGCTTATGGCATGGGGAGTTTTCTATCACTCAGATGGCCAGGTCATGCCGTCATATTGCTGCCAATTTTAGCCACTCTCAGTGCTGTTCTTCTGCACTTTTCATTGAAATCCCCATATGTGACGGTAATATATGCAGAGTGAAACATCAGATCACAAGCTCACAGATGTGGTCAAAAACAATTGTACTGTGCTTCACAGTGTCACTTTCCTATCTGCTATTATTACAGTGTCACCCTGAGAAACTTCAGGACTTCTTCTCCACAAGGACTGGGTGATGTTCATTGTCACTAACTCTGTATTTGCAACAGGTAGATTGATGAGGATGGGATCATGTAAGTCTGTTGTTTAAACTGGTCCTCTCCCCACCACCTGGGATCCATTCCTTCAGAATTCAGCTGACTCCGTCGATGATGTTGTTGCCCAGTTACTCTTGGTAATTTTAGAAATCCCTCCACTTCAAACACGTTTTATGCTTGTGCTTGCACTTGCACTGGCATCTTGTTCTGCACACTCATGACCCTCTGAGTGTAGAAGTTTCCCCTCGTGTTCCCCTTAAACTTTTCACCTTTCACACTTAACCTATGATCTCTAGTTCCAGTCCCATTTAAACTTAGCGGAAAAGCTTTGTACTATTGAAATTTCACTTTTGAAAGTCTCTCACTTACAAAGTACACCTTTTCCAGAAAAGAAACTATCCCAATTCACACTTGCCAGATCCTTTCTGATGCCATCAAAATTGGCCTTTCTCCAGTCTAGAATCTCAACCCACTAACCAGACCTATCCTTTTCCATATTTACTTTGAAACTAATGGCATTCTGATAACTAGATGTAAAGTACTTTCCTACCTGCCTAATAGAAGACCAAGAGCACACTCACTCATTGGGATTTCTACGTACTGACTATGAAAACATTCCTGAGCATATTTGACAAACTCTATCCCATCTAGTCCTTTTATAATATGGGAGTCCCAGTCAATATGCGGAAAGCTAAAATCACCTACTATTCTACTGTTATTCATTATTCCCTGCAGATAGAGTTTAACATTTAGGACTAGATTCGCTGCTCAGGAAGGGTGATAAGTGGTATCACTCAAGAGCTATCCTTGCCCATTCATTTGATGGCTTGAGACTTCCTGGCCCTTGCGTGTATGTGAGCACTAATACAAAATTTAGTCATTACCGCAAATCATTGCATTGCCACCTGTGGTGAGTCTAGCCTGTAGGAAATAACAAGTTCAACCATCCTGATAGAGACATCAATAATCTACATGTGCTCTACTAGATGCAAGAAATCAGCCAGATAATGATGGGCACATGCAATGGAATTGTCTGCCATCTTATTGCTAAAAACCCTAAGCTCCAAGTATACACCAAAAAAAAAATGCTTTGTGGAACGGCAGTAATAGCAGAAGTCCTGAAAATGAGCACATTGTCAACTTTGCACAGACTTGTAAGTCGATCTTTCTTGCACGGAAGTGGCAGACAACTCCGCTCCACATGTTGCATCATCATTTGGCTGATTCCTCAGTATATGGTATAGACGTGCAGCACAGTACTTCAGTAGAAGCTCAGATGGCTGTCCAGCAAGTTCTAACTGCTTCCATCATGGCTGCAGTGACCAGCATTTAAAGAGATGAGGAAGATCATAAATCATAGGAGCAGAATTAGTCCATTCAGCCCCAATGAGACTGCTCCACCATTCCATCATGGCTGATTTATTATCCCACACATCCCTGCCTTCTCCCCATGACCTTGGCCACCCTTACTACTCAAGATATTACAGTATAGGAACAAAGGATCATAGAGTACCTTTTGGGCCACTTTGTTCATTCTGACTAGGAAACGGCGCAGCAATTCCTTCCCTAACAGTTTTCTAGGATTACTGAGGTACGTTGCTAGGAGTGAGATTAGATCTTGGAGGAAAAACCTGTACTGATGTCCAATATCCTCCCTGCTTGCAGTCTGCAATCTCCCTTTCATACTGCACCCAGCCATTAGTCTATGCTGTCTGTGAGATGACCAAGAAAACGTATCTCTGGCAGTGCCCTTCCCATTATGATGCCCAATGTGACCAGCTCTACAGAACAATATTCAGGTATCGCACACCTAATTGGAAGCTCTGCAGCTAATGTTGTAGTTAGGACGTATGCAGCACTTCCTAGCAATATGTGCTTTCGGCCTTCCTTCGACCTATTATGAACTTATCAATACCTTTCTGCTAAGATGGAGATGTTGCAGCTGTACATACAAGGTGGGGAGTTCCTGTTATTTCTCAAACATGCCATGCTTTGTGTTTTGAGTTGAAAAACAATTCAATAGCACCAACTCTGCACCTGAACTGAAAGGAAATCTACAGGGAGACCTAAAGAATCAATCAGAGGAGAGCAGACATTTTTCACTTCGTCACTACTTTTGTTGTAATGAGTGTTGCAGCATCATCCAAATGACTACAAATAAAAAATAATAGAGCTCTTTTGTTATTACTTCAATACACAGCATCGACTGTACCCCTTTGTAATCCATCCATCACGTAGAGGGCTTTCATCTCAAGAAGAGATACTATCTAAAAAGGCAGTGATTTTGTTTGCTGCCTTTCATAATATTAGTGGATAGTTTTCTTGCCAATTCCAGGTTATTCAGGAGACTTACTGAAATATATGCTTTTAAATGGCTTTCTGCTTATTATTTTTATCCTTTATATCCTTCACTCTGTTGTGAGTAATAAAATACAACGGTTTGAAATGACCCATTCAACCTCAAAAAGCATAATTTAGGCAGAAGCTACAGAAATACACCAACACTTTAAAATTAAGAGTTAAATGTTATTCACAGAGCAAGATTGCAATACAGCTCCAACATTCTTCCTGGGGAGAAATCCTGAGCAATAAAGTAGAAAATATACTATATTAATGCCAATTTATGAGAAGTAATAAAGTAAAGTAAATAATGGAAACAGACAACTCAGTGTGCATCAGAAAGTAGTGTTGATAATAATTATTTATACTGGTGGCTGAGCACAGCTGGCATATGGAGGTAGAACAGCAGCAAGTAAATATCCACATAGTCACACTTGGCAATGGTACTTTCCTCCCCTTTTTTATTTAACAAATGTTGACAAAATGAGGTTAACAATACCTCATCAAAAGTCAAAGTTCAGAAATAAGAAAGAGTTCAGTGGTGTAGACAGTGAGGCTGGTTATTTCTGCAGGATCAACAGGTGTCTGTATTGGTTTCCATGGATAGTATGAATTTTGTTAATTGTGATTTCACTGCTTTCAATCGGGAAGCTTCTGTTGATAATTGTTGCTCTGTTACTTGTCTTTGGTAGTGCTAATACCAGGCAGTTTACAGATACCATATTTTCATAACATCATATGAAATTATGAACAGCATATCCAGCTGTTATCTGACCCTTGAATGAACATCTTGTACGATAAGATGGACTCATAGTGTCACAGCCTACCTCAGACATCCCACCCTGCAAAAACTCATCTCAGGGAGGTAGCACCCCCCCCACCCCCAAGGATGTACGTATAACTTTGTTCAGTGATTTTGTCTAATCTGTAAACCAAGTTGGATATATGCAGAAAATGTGACATTAAAATATGTACTTATATTATATTATCATGTTTATTCTATTACAACTTTAAGCAAGTCTACAGGGAGTTTGGCCTCATCACGTAGGACATCAATAGCGTAGCTCCTTGGCAGCCAGCCAGCTAGTTTAAATAACGTTAGCTAAACTGTAATAACACCTGTTAAACTCACCTCAACATGTCTTTTACGTTTTAACCCACCATGGACAATAGAAAAGTCACTGTTGCAAACAGTGCAGCGAGCAACACTGTCATTATTTTTGAGGTCGACTGTACAGCCCGTCCACAGAGGAAACTGATAGGTCTACATAGCAGGGGTCCGCAATCGTTTTTGCACCGCAGACCTGTTTAATATTGACAATATTCTTGCGAACCGGCCGACCGGGGGCGGGGGTGTTAATCACAACCGGAATATAGGTGATAAGTCAATCGCATCATAACATTTTAAGTAACGTTTGGATATTAAACACACAGCGCACATTTTCCCCGTATGAACATATAAAATCATTGCAACACACCAATATCGCTGAATCGGTGGGAGCCCTGGGCTTGTTTTCCAGCAACAAGACGGTCCTATCGAGGAGTGATGGGAGACAGCGATACTCGAAGGGGATTCCTTATGTCCAATCTATTCCGCAATTTAGTTTTCGTTGTATTCATTGCAGAAAACTCCGCTTCGCAGAAATATGTTGGAAATGGAAGCAACGTTTTCAGTGCTTTTATGGCTATCTCAGGATATGCAGCCTTGACTTTGATCCAGAATGCCGGCAGAGATGTTATGTCAAACATACTTTTCAGCCCACCGTCATTTGCAAGCTCGAGGAGTTGATCTTTTTTCCGCGCTGACATGGAAGATTCACCGGGGACATTCACAAATGGGTCACAGACCCATTCTTTTGCAAGTCTTGGGTCACTGATGACCTTGCGTGCGTTAAAATTCAACAGTGCGTGACAGAGAATGAGGAAAGGTGCAGCTGACTCATATCATTTCATATCGCCAAATCATATCGTTTCCTCGTGGCCTGGTGGTTGGGGACCATGCTTAGCACGAACAGAGACCAATCAGGACGCTCGCTCTCCCTCCCCCTCTCTTTCTCAAAAAAATCTATTTCCGGGCGTCAGGGAGCCACTATCGATATGAGGGAGACTCCCGGAACTTCCGGGAGAGGTGGGAAGTCTGCTACCTTGTTATAGAAACAAAGACATAGAAACATAGAAAACCTACAGCACAATACAGGCCCTTCGGCCCACAAAGCTGTGCAAAACCTGTCCTTACTTAGAAATTACCTAGGATTACCCATAGCTCTCTATTTTTCTGAGCTCCATGTATGATGCTACGATGTTGTGGCCATTACAGAGACTTGGATAGCTCAGGGACAGGAATGGTTACTTTGAGTGCCAGGCTTTAGATGTTTCAGAAGGGACAGGGAGGTATGCAAAAGAGGTGGGGACCTGGCATTGTTGATCAGAGATAGAGTCATGGCTGCAGAAAAGGAGGAAGTCATGGAGGGATTGTCTACAGAGTCTCTGTGGGTGGAAGTTCGGAACAGGAAGGGGTCAATAACTCTACTGGGTGCTTTTTATAGACCACCCAATAGTAACAGGGACATTGAGGAGCAGATAGGGAGAGAGATTCTGGAAGGGTGTAATATTAACAGGATTGTTGTGGTGGGAGATTTTAATTTCCCAAATATTGATTGGCATGTCCCTACAGTGAAGGGTTTAGATGGGGTGGAGTTTGTTGGGTGTGTTCAAGAAGGTTTCTTGACTCAATATGTAAATAAGCCTACAAGAGGAGAGGCTGTACTTGATCTGGTATTGGGAAATGAACCCAGTCAGGTGTCAGATCTCTCAGTTGGAGAGCATCTTGGAGATAGAGATCACAATTCTATTTCCTTTACCATAGCATTGGAGAGGGATAAGAAAAGACAAGTTAGGAAAGCGTTTAATTGGAGTAAGGGGAAATATGAGGCTATCAGGCAAGAGCTTGGAAGCATAAATTGGTAACAGATGTTCTCAGAGAAATGTGGCAGATGTTCAGGGGATACTTGCGTGGAGTTCTGCGTAGGTACATTCCAATGAGACAGGGAAGGGATTATAGGGTACAGGAACTGTGATGTACAAGGGCTGTTGTAAATCTAGGCAAGAAGAAGAGATTACAAAATGTTCAAAAAACTAGGTAATGATAGAGATCTAAAAGATTATAAGGCTAACAGGAAGGAGCTTAAGAAAGAAATTAGGAGAGCCAGAAGGGGCCATGAGAAGGCCTTGGCGGACAGGATTAAGGATTGTTATGACCTTACTATACCTGCACTGCGTTTTTTGGTAGTATTTACACTTTATTCTGCATTGTTATCGTTTTACGTTATTCCACCTTGTGCACTGTGTAATGATTTGATCTTTATGAACAGTATGCGGAACAAGCTTTTCACGGTATCTTGGTGCATATAACAATAGTAAACTAAGACCAATACCAATACAATCTCCAAGTGTTCATTAAGCAATCCTTAAAGCATAATCACTGTTGCAATGTGATAGTGTAGCAGCTAAAGTTTGCAGAGTAAGTTCCCTTAAGTATCATAGGGAAGATGGCCAGAATGTTTGCTTAGTTATTTTGTCCAAGGATTAAGGATTGTTCAGACCACTAGATATAACTTCCTTAATGCTGAGGAATGCTTAACATTCACCAGAATGGATAAATAAGATCTCAGTTTATCTTCTCCTGCTTGGCATCAAACCAGATTCTGAGCTCAGACTTCGGTAAGGAAGGTAGAGCATCATCAAACTTCACCACTGGAAGCAAAACGCCACTACTTCTGATTGGACTGCCACTCATTCATCTTTTTTTTTGGCATTCTCAAACTTCAAATGAAGTCCAGCTGTCCAGTAGATTTATTATTATTTATACATTATTCTTTATCTATACAATAAATTCAGAACATGTCTGAAAAGATTAGTATTTTAATGTGGCATGCTATATTGGCACCAGAATGTGTGGCCTCGTACCAGCTGCTCCCAAGTACAAACAACGCATTTCACTGTATTTTTCCATGTGCACATGATAAATAATTTTGTATCCTGAATCCTGGCAAATAGTAGGTGAATAAGATCTGGAGTCTAATGCCTCCTTTGAAAATCAATGTTAAAATCCCTGGTTAAAATCCACAGATGGTATTAAACATATAATTCCCATCCCAAGGAAAACAGCAAATGAAGAGTGGATTCGGTCGATTTAAATTAATTGTGACTTAAAAAAATAACAAATTACTCCAATTTTTTACATGAATTGATCAACGGCCAGCCAAGCACCAAGGCTCCAACTTTCACAATAATTTTGATAGCATATCAATATCCAAACCTTTCAAACAATGAAGCAGTTTATTTCATGTCAAAATTCATAAATTTATACTCTGCGGAAATAATATGATAATGTTGGTTCAGGTAAATGGTAAATAGATTTATTTTTCAATCTGTCACTTCTTTGTCTTTTAATACAGTCTGCTTTCATTGGTAAATAAATTAAGAATCACCATTGATGTAAACCATGTTAAATTGGGTTATATGCTCATATACGCCTTTTCTCCATACACATATCAATGTTCTGGATACAGCCAAAATTTTAATTTTAAATAATTTCCTTTTTTTTTACTTTAGAAGAATGTTGGGGCTACTTCCAAAGGGAATATAATTGCTATCTTGCTCTTCATACTTCCAAAAATTATGCTGCTTTAACAATGTGGGAATTATGCAAACAACAGGGAAATGAAACATCGACATTATTTCAACTTCTCTCAAAGGTACATCTGAAAATATCTTCAAGTTCATACTGTCTTATACACCTATCTGCAAGCTGTTTTTCTTTTGATTCTGATTTCTCTATTAAGTTCCAATATGGGATAATCTATGTTGTGGATTTATTATTGGCTAATGGAACAAATTTCATTTGACTTCCTTAAATGTACTTTATTACCACACAATCTGTCTGTATGGGGAGAATTACTCTTTTGTATGGCGCAGGTTGATACACTTATTGATGCTATGCAATTTAAATTTGGCACTATTTGTAAGTTTATTTTTGTGCACGGGGTGTTGGGGATTGATGATCTCACAGTTGGCTGATTTGTTTTTCTGTGTGGAATGGGGTGGGGTCGATGCTCTTATTGCCGTTGTGATTTAAATTTGGGGTGGTGTTTTTTTGAACAACTTTGATGGTTTTCTTTGTTTTGTGGCTATCTGGAGAAGACAAATTTCAGAGTTGTATATTGCACACATATTTTAATAGTAAATGGACCTTTGAACCTTTTGCAATTGTTCGTTTTTGCACTTAAGCACTTTGAACTCAGTTGCAATGATAGGCAACCATTACATTGATCTGTTCCACTGTAGTTCATCTGGGTAATGATGTGCACCTAGTTTAAGTCCCTACTCTTCATGATTTTTATAAATGACCTGGATGTGGAAGTGAGGGGTGAGTTAGTAAATTTTCTGATGACACAAAGGTTGGGGGTGTTGTGAACAGTGTGGAGGGCTGTCAGAGGTTACAGCGGAACATTGATAGGATGCAAAACTGGGCTGAGAAGTGACAGATGGAGATCAACCAAGATAAGTATGAGGTGGTACATTTTGGTGGGTCAAATCTGATGGCAGAATATAGTATTAATGGTAAGACTCTTGGCAGTGTGGAGGATCAGGGGGATCTTGGGATCCGAGTCCATAGGACGCTCAAAGCAGCCGTGCAGGTTGACTCTGTGGTTAAGAAGGCGTACAGTGTATTGGCCTTCATCAATTGTGGAATTGAATTTAGGAGCTGAGAGGTAATGTTACAGCTATATAGGACCCTAGTCAGACCCTATTTGGAGTACAGTGCTCAGTTCCAGTTGCCTCACTACAGGAAGGATGTGAAAACCATAGAAAGGGTGCAGAGGAAATTACAAGGATGTTGCCTGGACTGGGGAGCATGCCTTATGAGAATAGGTTGAGTGAACTCGGCCTTTTTTCCTTGGAGCGACGGAGAATGAGAGGTGACCTGATGGAGTTGTACAAGATGATGAGAGGCACTGATCGTGTGGATAGTCAGAGGCTTTTTCCCAGGCTGAAATGGCTAGCATGAGAAGGCATAGTTTTAAGGTGCTTGGAAGTAGGTACAGAGGAGATATCAGAGGTAAGTTTTTTTACGCAGAGAATGGTGAGTGCGTGGAATAGACTGCCGGAGATGGTGGTGGAGTCGGATGCGATAGGGTCTTTTAGAAGTATCCTGAACAGGTACATGAAGCTCAGAAAAATAGAGGGCTATGGGTAACCCTAGGTAATTTCTAAGGTAAGGACATGTTTGGCACAGCTTTGTGGGCCGTAGGGCCTGTATTGTGCTGTAGGTTTTCTATGTTTCTATGTTTCTAAGTCATTTTTGGAAAAGCAGTATGCTTAACACATCAGCCTGGCCTAGATCTGACCTGAGCCCTCAGGCTCAGAAATTAAAATTAATATCTTTAATAGAATACCAACATATTGATAAAATGTTTTAATAATACCTAGTGAAATATTTACTAAAAATGGCAAGAATTCGTGATCGTGAAAGCCTTTCTAATGGTGAATATATCCTTGAAAATCCTAGTAATTAAACTGCCATAAAATCAAAGTAATGTCAGATCAAACTGAAAGGAAAAAAAAGATATATTTTATTCTGTGGAATTCAATTCAGTGCATATTCTCCTTTTTTTAAAAAAAATCTGATAGTCATCACCAAAAAACCATAATAATTGAACCATAATAATGATTGGCCTGTTATTTCATAATAATGTTGACAGCCTTCTGTTAAGTATGCAATATATACAGAATACATAACCAATGAAAAAAATCACTATTACGATAAGGCATAAAGCACGCTGCAGTATTCCAGACCTATTTTCCAGGGCCACAACAGCCAACAGCAAAAGGAGATTTTCATCTATCTCTCTGGGCCAGATTAAAATCTAGTTCACAGATTTTTGAAGTTGCTGCATTTACAGAGTGATGGATGTCTGTTCCTGGACCACTTTACATTACTCAGGCATGCAGTGTGGCTTTCAATTTCCATGTTTTTTTTAAAGTGGTCCATTACTTGGGCCAATTTTGTGGAGAATTACAATGTCAGTTTGACTAAACTAAACAAATGCTATTGATACATTAGTTTTACACTGTGAAGTGTTTGGCATAAATCAATCAGTTGTTTTTTCAAAAAAGAGTGATTAAAATAAATATTACATGTCATATAAATCAATATAGTCTATAATGGAAAAGAAATTGTTGGAATTATAGTGGCCTCCAGCAAATAACCAATGGATTGCTATATTAATTAGGAAGCAAAAGGCATTTGTTTATCAATTTATGTCATTGTTTCCCCTGTAGCAAGAAACAAAAATTCTGGACAAAGTCTTAACTCAGAGATTTTATTGCCGGGAAAGAATAAAGTTACATAGCACAAGGTGCCACAAAGATTGCTGGAGAAATCTTGTTACAGTTATTAAGTAGCAGCCCTAATTCTTGATTACTACTCACCATTGATGACAATCCTTTGCATCAACATGTCTAAATAGCCTTGAGTGACCATATAGCCCAATGCTGCAAACATTTCTTATGATCTTTATTCCTGGTTTCTATCGAGTCCTATAAACACAGCATTCTAAGGACTCACTGTCTAATAGTGAGGTGATAATTCTGACAGCATGACCTGCCTTACTGTAAATACATGTTTAATATAAACACATTGTTATCTGCATGACAGATGATTAAAAATGTCAGATCTTAGTCGTAGGATCCAGATCTACTTATACAACAGCAGTAGTACTGGTCTTACTGATTGACTTGCCTAACAGTACGAAATTGATTATTCTGGGAGTTACCAAAACAGCATGGGGGGGGTGAATTTATCATCATTTGCCAATGCTCAACAGGCAAAAGTTGGTTCCAGTCAAGTCAATGGAATCAGATTTCCAAAGTGGAATAAAACTAAAACCCTAATTTTTTTTGCAGGTTACCCAGGGTGATTTTATCTGCCTGATCCTTTGATCCCAGCATCTGCAGATAATTTTGTGTTTATGATTTTATCTGCCCCAATCATATTGACAATAAAAAAAAATATGCTTGGAAGCCAGGTATTTCACCCACCTGAGCCTTATATAACATCTACATTACCATCTTCAAATCCTCAGATTATGCCAGTGCTTTACCATCAATTAAATATTCAGAAATATACCTTTCAAGTTACATGTGAGAACATAGGACCCCACAGAATAGGTGGAGGAACTCACCAGGTTTCAGCCCGAAATGTTGACTGTTTATTCCCCTCTATAGATCTGCCTGAAGTGCTGAAATCCTCCAGCAATTTATGTGTGTTGCTCAAGGTTTCCAGCATCTGCAGAATCTCTTGTGTTTGTGAACACAGCACTCCCTAGGTGCAGGGCAAATTGAAGAACTGACCTGTTACACCATTTATTAGTGTTGTTGATGAATATCTATTATATCAATAAACATTCTCTGTTCCTCCTTAAACAGACTTCTGGGGTTTTTCTTACATTCACTCACTCAGAGAAAGCTTCAGAAATTTCTGACAATGCAACACTTAGTGCAGCATAGATGTGTGGAGTACAATCTCATCTTTGAATCCAAAGGCCAGAGAACTATCCATCACCAACGCTGGGCTGTTATCTGCCACTTAATTGCAATCTTAAATAAGCATCATTTAGCTTATTATTGACTCTGGAGAAAATGAAGTTTAAAAGAACTGCACCTTAATCAGTGCATTAAACTCCCAGGAGTTTACAAAGTGGTAAAGCAAATACATCATTCACTTTAATTGGGTAAATGACATTTATTTAATGCCCTGGTGTCTTCTAATTGAAATCAAAACAAGATTAGACCACTGCAGAGGTTATTCTTAATGGGAGTAAAATTAAAATTGCTAAATTAGCTGTAAAGCATATATTAAAATCATTCTGTGATAGGATGCATTCAGATATCAAGCACATTGTTTCATACAAATAAATAGTGACTAACAGCTGGTTAATAGAACATATGGAAAATGTTCATTTTTCGCAATTTCCACTCCAGAACAAGTTATTGTTGACTCATAGCCCTTGTGCTAAATATCTAAAGACAATGATCTTTTAGCAACCAGTCATCATTAGCATTTGGAATCGTAGGCAACTTTTCATATCTCAAGAGTCACTTCTTCATGAAGGCAGACGATTGTAACAAAATGCACCAACACCTCCAATGCTCAGTTTTTGGTTGACTAAGGAAAAGAGTGTTTGAAAACCTAGACCTTAATCTTAGAACTAAGCCCATGGTGCTGCAGGAAGTATTGATCCCCACGTACTTGTATGCTTCAGAGAAATGGTCAACCTGCAGCAGATACCTCAAACCATTAGAGGTGTGCCAATGACATGCCCACAAAATCATTCAAATCCTTTGGCTGCATAGGTAAATCAATATCATTGTCCTCTCCTCACCCAACATTACCATCTCCAAGACTCTGATCATGCTTAAACAGCTTTGGCAGGCAGACAATATCGTCTACGTTCCTCATTCTAGGCTCCGAATGTTACTCTACTCCACTTTGAGCTCCATTGTGGCAAGAGAATTTAAAGAAGACGTAAAAGGAAATTCAAGGATGTTCTCAAAGTCTCCTTGAAAGAAAAATGCAACATCCTCACTGACTTATTAGAAACATTTAAGGCAATTAGGAAAAGTCTACGTGGTTTTGTGAAATGGAAATCATGTTTGACTAATTTACTGGGGATCTTTGAAGAACCAGAAGGAGTTCACAAGGATGATTCCAGGAATACGAAGAACGTTTGATAGCTCTGGGTCTGTACTCACTGGAATTTAGAAGGATGAGGGAGTATCTCATTGAAACCTTTTAAATGTTGAAAAGGCTAGACAGAGTAGATGTGGAAAGGATGTTTCCCGTGGTGAAAAAGTCTAGGACAAGAGGGAACAGACTCGGTATAGAGAGGCATCCATATAAAACAAATGCAGAGAAATGTCTTTAGCCAGATGGTGGTGAATTTGTTACCACAGGCAGCTATGGTGGTCAGGTCGTGGGTGTATTTAAGGCAGAGCTTGATAGGTTCCTGATTGGATACGGCATAAAAGGTTACAGGGAGAAGGCCGGGGAGAGGGGTTGAGGAAGGGAAAAATGGATCAGCCATGATTGAATGGTGGAGCAGACTCAATGAGCCAAATGGTCCAATTCTACTCCTTTGTCTTATGGTCTAATTAAAGTATGCTGTGGATAAAGAGCAAGCAGCAGATGCCATTTACTTAGATCTCCAGGAAGTATTTGATAAGGTTCCACATCAAAAGTCCATACAGAAAATAAGAGCTCATGGTTGAGTTGGTAATATGATTGATAATGGGCTTCAATTAAATAGGGCATTGGTGAGACTACATCTGGGAGTACTGGGTAAAATAGAGGCCTACTGCGGCTGCTCCAGGAACAGATCTGGGGACCCTGTCTGGTTCAGAATGTTGTTGGCTTGCTTCTATTGTTTGCATGATTTGTTGGATTTTTTTCCCTCTTTCTTTGCGCAGTGGTCTTTTGGTCTTTCTTTTTCTTTGTAATTGGATTATTTGGGTTTCGTGCTTTGTGGCTGCCTGGGAAGCATTCAGATCTCAAGGCGTATAATTTATACATTCTTTGATAATAAATGTGCTTTGATTCTTTGAATATTTTAAATGTATTGGAAGCAACTGAGAGTTATTTAGAGTTATACTGGATATGGACAGAAAGGTGAATAGATTAAGTTTGAACCTACTGGAGTATGGAAGGGTAAGGAGCAGCATGATTGCAGAATACAAGATTCTGAAGGCCTTGAAACATTAGTTATGAATAGAATATTTCCTTGTGGGAGAATCTAAGATGTGATTACTATTTAAAAATAAAATAACATTCATTTAAAAATAAACAAACCATTTCTTAGTCTCAGAAGGTCACAATTCTTTGGAACGCAAAGAGCATTGGAAGCAAAGTCTTTGAGCATTTTTAAGGCGGAGGTAGTTAGATTTTTGACTAGTCAGGAATGAACTTGAGTGTGTGTAGACTGGAATGAGGAAATGAGTTTACAATCAGATCAGGCACGATCTAATAGAAAGCTAAATGGGCTGAATGGCCTACTATTGCTGCTAATCCATCTGTTTACTTGTACATGGAATTACTGGCTTGAGATTGCACAAAATCAGAGAAGGAACATTGGCAAGGTCTTTCTACATCCCAGGTCTCCACAACAGAAATAGACAGATGACATGCACAAGCAGAAAGAGTATGCAGCACCCTAAGGAAACTACCACTGGCCATTCCCTTCCTGTGAGATAGAAACATAGAAAACCTACAGCACAATACAGGCCCTTTGGCCCACAAAGTTGTGCCGAACATGTCCCTGCCTTAGAAATTACTAGGATTACCCATAGCCGTCTATTTTTCTAAACTCCATGTACCTATCCAAAAGTCTCTTAAAAGACCCCATTGTATCCGCCTCCACCACCGTTGCCGACAGCCCATTCCACATACTCACCACTCCCTGCATAAAAAACTTACCCCTGACATCTCCTCGATACCTACTCCCAAGCACCTTAAACCTGTGTCTTCTTGTGGCAGCCATTTCAGCCCTGGGAAAAAGCCTCTGACTATCCACACGATCAATGCCTCTCAATATCTTATACACCTCTATCAGTTTGCCTCTCATCCTCCATTGCTCCAGGGAGAAAAGGCCGAGTTCACTCAACCTGTTTTCATAAGGCATGCTCCCCAATCCAGGCAACGTCCTTGTAAATCTCCTCTGCACCCCTTCTACAGTTTCCACATCCTTCCTGTAGTGAGGTGACCAGAACTGAGCACAGTACTCCAAGTGGGGTCTGACCAGGGTGCATGCACTTCTCTAACACTCACCTCTTGATCTTTCACAAGTGTCACCTTTAACAGATATTTCTTGACCTGCACCTTCATACATCAGTTTTTTATACACACTTTTATGCTCGGTTCAATGTTGCTAACTCCGAGGAAAGCCACCCCTATAACCTGCAATCTGGTCATCTCTGAGGCTGAGGTACACAGATGTTTCCAATGAGTGGACAGTCGCAAGGCTGCGGGACAATAGACAATAGGTGCAGGAGTAGGCCATTCGGCCCTTCGAGCCAGCACCACCATTAACTGTGATCATGGCTGATCATCCACAATCAGTACCCTGTTCCTGCCTTCTCCCCATATCCCTTGAATCCGCTATCTTTAAGAGCGCTATCTAACTCTTTCTTGAAAGAATCCAGAGAATTGGCCTCCACTGCCTTCTTAGGCAGAGTATTCCATAGGTCCACAACCCTCTGTGTGAAAAAGTTTTTCCTCAACTCTGTTCTAAATGGCCTACCCCTTATTCTTAAACTGTAGCCTCTGGTTCTGGACTCCCCCAACATCGGGAAAATGTTTCCTGCCTCTAGCGTGTCCAATCCCTTAATAATCTTATATGTTTCAATCAGATCCCCTCTCATCCTTCTAAATTCCAGCGTATACAAGCCCAGACGCTCCAATCTTTCAACATATGACATTACCGGACGGCAGCCTAGGGCGAGTACTCAGGATGTGCGCAGCACAACTGGCAGGTGTGTTTACTGACATTTTTAATCTCTCCCTCTCCCAGTGTAGAGTGCCCTCCTGCTTCAAATTATCCACCATTCTTCCTGTACCAAAAAAGACCAAGGTAACATGCGTGAACGACTGGCGTCCTGTCGCACTCACTTCATTAATAAGCAAATGCTTTGAGAGGCTGGTCAAGGATTACACCTACAGGTTGCTACCACCCAAACTGGACCCCCTACAATTCGCCTACCAACATAACCGATCGACAGACGACGCAATAGCCACTGCTCTACATACCACCCTTACACATCTGGAGAAGGATGCTTATGTGAGAGTGCTGTTCTTGGACTACAGTTCAGCATTCAACACCATAGTTCCATCCAGGCTCGATAAGAAGCTCAGAGATCACGGCCTTGACCCTGCCTTGTGCAGCTGGATCCTGGACTACCAGTCAGATTGCCAGCAGGTTGTAAGAGTGGGCTCCCTCACCTCCAACCCTCTGACTCTCAGTACAGGAGCCCCTCAGGGCTGTGTAGTCCCCTCCTTTACTGTCCCCTCCCTGTATACCCATGAATGTGTCGCCACCTACAGCTCTAATCTGCTAACTAAATTTGCCGACAACACTGCATTGATTGGCCTTATCTCAAAAGTACGAGGTGGCCTACAGGGAAGAAGTCATCTCACTGACACAGTGGTGACAAGAAAACAACCTCTCCTCAATGTGGCAAAAACAAAGGAGTTGGTTATGGACTACAGGAGGAATGGAGTCGGGCTAACCCCTATTGACATCAATGGATCTGGTGTTGAGAGAGTAAATAGCTTTAAGCTCCTCAGCATCCACATCACCGAGGACCTCACGTGGTCTGTACACACCAGCTGTGTGGTGAAAAAGGCACAACAGCACCTCTTTCACCTCAGACGCTTGAGGAAGTTTGGTATGGGCCCCCAAATCCTAAGAATCTTCTACAGGGGCACAATTGAGAGCATCCTGACTGGCTGCATCACTGCCTGGTAAGGGAACTGTACTCCCCTCAATCGCAGGACTCTGCAGAGAGTGATGCGGACAGCCCAGTGCATCTGCAGTTGTGAACTTCCCATGATTCAGGACATTTACGAAGACAGGTGTGAGAAAAGAGCCCAAAGGATCACTGGGGACCTGAGTCACCCCAACCACAATCTATTCCAGCTGCTACCATCTAGGAAACAGTACCGCAGCATAAAAGCCAGGACCAACAAGCTCCGGGACAGCTTCTTCACCAGGCCATCAGACCAATTAACTCACTCTGAGTGTATTTCTATGTTAAATTGACTGTTCTATTTATTATAAACCATTATAAATTACTACGATTGCACATTGCACATTTAAACAGAGAAGTAACGTAAAGATTTTTACTCCTCATATATGTAAAGGATGTAAGTAATAAAGTCAATTCAATTCAATAATCTTGCACCCTGCTACTATGTGCTGGATGGCTTCAGCAGATTCCGTGCTCAGTCTGCATCTTGGGTCTTGTCTGGTGTGATAGACTCCTGCTTCTATTGCTCTTGTGTTCAGCGTCTGTTCTTGTGCAGCGTCTCTACAGAGCAGCACCTCTGTGCTGTCCCTCAGCCCTGCCATTTCCAGCCATTGGTAGGACTTTCTTATGTCAGCCAACTCTGATATCTGGCGATGGTAGATCCCATGAAGTGGATTGTCCTGCCATGACCTCTGGTCCTCTGGCTCTGCTTCACCCACTCCCATTTCCATATTCCCTGCCCTCTCTCTGCGGTATTCTCCTAGCAGGTCATCCTTAGGGGCCATCTTCCAGACAAAACTGTAATCCACAGATTTTATTATTATGTATTGCAATGTACTGCTGCTGTATAATAACACATTTCACTACATATGCCAGCGATATTGACCTGACTCTGATTAAAAACAACTGCTGTATTTAAATAACCTCAATCCTAATTAAGGTTTTCCCTCGGTTTTCTAACAAATTAGGTCATTTTTTAAAGTTCTAATCTACCTTAATCCATTTGTATTTTTCTTACTCAAACTCCCCTGCTGACTACTCTACTGGCATGTTTATCACAAACCTTCTAATTTGACACCTGACCATAGAAGAATTTGCACCTTTAATTTATCTACATGTTAGGTCACTAGCTATTGAATTCAGCTGGCCTCAAGTTAGCTCAATTCAACTTTTCCCAACTATAGTTTACTCAAAGTTCTTCAGTCCATGGACTGAAATTTAGGTAGTTAACCGAGTCCATTACAGTCCAACACAGGCAAGGCCCTCCCACCATTGAGTACATTTACATGGAGCACTGCCATAGGAAAGCAGAATCTTCCATCAATTTCCTGCTCCATCCCACCATCAGGAAGGAGGTACAGAACTATATGATTCCATATAGTTTTTCATAAAAATTTTTTCGCATTTCTTCTTTCCTGTAGAATTCCTGCAAGAAAATGAATCGCAAGGTAGTATGTGGTACATATACGTACTTTGACAATAAATTTATTTTCAACTTTGAAAGACAACAGAATTCCCAGCTTACATCAGTCTATACTGTACAGTGACCTTCAGATACAAGGCTGGAAAGGACATACTAATGACGCAGGATGAACAAATTGTCCATTGCAGAAAGCAAGGGCACAGGAATGGATTCTAGTTCACCTGTGTTTCTCCCATGTTTCATGATGTTCCTTACTCCATTCCTAATAAGCCTGAACTGCTCTCTACGTTTATTGCCGTTTTCTTAGCCACTTAAGACCATAAGACCATAAGACAAAGGAGCAGAAGTAGGCCATTCGGCCCATCGAGTCTGCTCCGCCATTTTATCATGAGCTGATCCATTTTCTCCTATTTAGTCCCACTCCCCTGCCTTCTCACCATAACCTTTAATGCCCTGGCTACTCAGATACCTATCAATCTCTGCCTTAAATACACCCAATGACTTGGCCTCCACTGCTGCCCGTGGCAACAAATTCGATAGATTCACCACCCTCTGACTAAAAAAATTTCTTCGCATTTCTGTTCTGAAAGGGCCCCCTTCAATCCTTAAGTCACGCCCTCTCGTACTAGACTCCCTCATCATGGGAAACAACTTTGCCACATCCACTCTGTCCATACCTTTTAACATTCGAAATGTTTCTATGAGGACTCCCCTCATTCTTCTAAACTCCAAGGAATACAGTCCAAGAGCGGACAAACGTTCCTCATATGTTAACCCTCTTATTCCCAGAATCATTCTAGTGAATCTTCTCTGTACCCTCTCCAACGTCAGCACATCCTTTCTTAAATAAGGAAACCAAAACTGCCCACAGTTCTGCAAGTGAGGTCTCACCAGCGCCTTATAGAGCCTCAACATCACATCCCTGCTCCTATACTCTACTCCTCTAGAAATGAATGCCAACATTGCATTCGCCTTCTTCACTACTGACTCAACCTGGAGGTTAACTTTAAGGGTATCCTGTACGAGGACTCCCAAGTCCCGTCGCATCTCAGAACTTTGAATTCTTTCTCCATTTAAATAATAGTCTGCCCATTTATTTTTTCTGCCAAAGTGCATAACCATACACTTTCCAACATGGTACTTCATTTGCCATTCTCTGCCCATTCTTCCAATCTATCCAAGTCTCTCTGCAGACTCTCCGTTTCCTCAGCACTATCTCCACCTATCTTCGTATCATCAGCAAACTTAGCCACAAAGCCATCTATTCCATAATCTAAATCATTGATGTACAATGTAAAAAGAAGCAGCCCCAACACTGATCCCTGCGGAACACCACTGGTAACTGGCAGCCAACCAGAATAGGATCCCTTTATTCCCACTCTCTGTTTCCTGCCAATCAGCCAACGCTCTATCCACGTATGTAACGTTCCCGTAATTCCATGGGCTCTTATCTTGTTAAGTAGCCTCATGTGTGGCACCTTGTCAAAGGCCTTCTGAAAATCCAAATATACAACATCCACTACATCTCCCTTATCTAGCCTACTGGTAATTTCCTCAAAAAATTGTAATAGGTTTGTCAGGCAGGATTTTCCTTTAAGGAATCCATGCTGAGTTCTGCCTATCTTGTCATATGCCTCAGGTACTCTGTAACCTCATCCTTGACAATCGACTCCAACAACTTCTCAACCACAGATATCGAGCTAACAGGTCTATAATTTCCTTTTTGCTTCCTTGCCCCCTTCTTAAATAGCAGAGCGACATTTGCAATCTTCCAGTCCTCCGGAACCATGCCAGAATCTATCGACTTTTGAAAGATCATCGCTAATACCTCCGCAATCTCCACAGCTACCTCCTTCAGAACACGAGGGTGCATTCCATCTGGTCCAGGAGATTTATCTACCTTTAGCCTATTCAGCTTCCTGAGTACTTTCTCTGTCGTAATTGTGACTGCACACACTTCTCTTCCCTGCCACCCTTGAGTGTCCGGTATACTGCTGTCTTCCTCAGTGAAGACTGATGCAAAATACTTGTTCAGTTCCTCTGCCATCTCCTCATCTCCCATTACAATTTCTCCAGCATCATTTTCTATCGGTCCTATATCTACTCTCACCTGTCTTTTACTCTTTATATACTTGAAAAAGCTTAAGTATCCTCTTCGATATTATTTGCTAGCTTCCTTTCATAGTTAATCTATTCTCTCTTAATGACCTTCTTGGTTTCCTTTTGTAAGGTTTTAAAAACTTCCCAATCCTCTCTCTTCCCACTAATTTTTGCTTCCTTGTATGCCTTCTCTTTTGCTTTAACTTTGGCTTTGACTTCTCTTGTCAACCACGGTTGCATCCTTTTTCCACTCGAAAATTTCTTCTTTTTTGGAATATACCTGTCTTGCACATTCCTCATTTCTTGCATAAACTCCAGCCACTGCTGCTCTGCTGTCTTTCCCGCCAGTGTCTCTTTCCAGTCAACTTTGGCCAGTTCCTCTCTCATACCACTGTAATTTCCTTTACTCCACTGAAATACCGACACATCAGATTTCGGCTTCTCTTTTCCTAATTTCACAGTGAACTCAATCATGTTGTGATCATTGCCTCCTAAGGGTTCCTTCATCTCAATCTCTCCAATCACCTCCGGTTCATTCCACAATACCCAATCCAGTACAGCCGATCTCCTAGTAGGCTCAACAACAAGCTGTTCTAAAAAGCCATCTCGCAGACATTCTACAAATTCTCTCTCTTGAGATCCTGTGCTGACCTGATTTTCCCAATCTACTCGCAAGTTAAAATCCCCCACAATTATCATAACACTGCTCTTCTGACAAGCCTTTTCTATTTCCAGTTGTAATTTGTAGTCCACATCCCTACAGCTGTTTAGAGGCCTATTAATAACTGCCATCAGGGTCCTTTTACCCCTGCTATTTCTTAGCTCAACCCATAAAGATTCTGCACCTTCCGATCCTATATCACCTCTTTCTAATGATTTAATATAATTTCTTACCAATAAAGCCACGCCTCCCCCTCTGCCTACCTTCCTATCCTTCCGATACACCGTGTATCCTTGGATGTTCAGCTCCCAGAGACATGTATCCTTTAGCCAGGTCTCAGTGATGGCCACAATATCATACCTGCCAATCTGTAGCTGTACAAGATCATCCACCTTATTCCTTATGCTGCGTGCATTTAAGTACAACACCTTAAGACCAGTATTTGATTCTTTTTGCTTTGATTTCACTGCAACTTTATTGCACTGCAACTCATCCCAATGGCTACAAATTTGCCCCATCACCTGCCTGTCTTTCCTGACATCTTTACTGCTCACTATCTTAGATTTATTTCTGTTTTCCCCTTCCTCCGCTCTATCATTCCAGTTCCCATCCCCCTGCCAAATTAGTTTAAACCCTCCCTAACAGCTCTATTAAACCTTCCCGCCAGGATATTGGTCCCCTTCGGGTTCAGGTGTAACCTGTCCTTTTTGAACAGGTCATACCTCCCCCAGAAAAGGTCCCAATTATCAAAGAATCTGAAGCCCTGCCCCCTACACCAGTCTCTCAGCCACGCATTTATCTGCCTGATCCGACTACTCTTGCCCTCGCTAGCACGTGGCACAGGTAGCAATCCCGAGATTACTACCCTGGAGGTCCTGCTTCTCAGCTTCCTTCCTAACTCCTGGAAATCTCTCTTCAGGACCTCCTCCTTTGTCCTATCTACGTCATTGGTACCAACATGTACCAAGACAACTGGCTGCTCACCCTCCCCCTTTAGAATATTCAGGACCTGATCCGAGACATCCCGTACCCTGGCACCTGGGAGGCAACACACCATGCGGGTATCTCTGTCAGGCTCACAGAATCTCCTGTCTGTTCCCCTGACTATGGAATCCCCCACGACTACCGCATTTCTCTTCTCCCTCCTCCTCTCCTGCACAACAGCGCCAGGCTCAGTGCCAGAGACCCGGTCACCGTGGGCGTCCCCTGTCCCCCTTCTCATGCATTTGATATTTTCTCAGATACCCTTCTTGTACAAAGGGTGTAACAGCTTTTTGGAGACACAATTCTCAGCTAATGCTGCAAAGCTAACTTTTCTGAGTATATAAAACTTCCAACATTAATAGATAAGTTAACAGAGATGCTAAATGTTGTTATCCATCCTGTCTCAAGCTTCCTTGAACCAACAACTTAGCGAGCTTTGTCTGTTTTGAAACAAGCCGAATTAAAGAATACATTGCTTTATACTGCACTCTTGATCAGCCTAAAACAGGTGCATGAGCTACCTCTTACATTCCACAGACAAAACATCTGCTGTATACAGAGCTTGTTTGCCAAGCTTTGTTTTTCAACTTCAAGCTGATTACTGCTTCAATTTACATTTTGAGAACTGAAGACTGATCCCCATTTACAATAGAAACTAAATAAAGCATATAGTTGGAAGTTTAGTTACAACAACTGTTTGATCTTGACATGCGGCAGCTGCTGTGTTTTAGAAAGTGAGCTTGGCAAAACATGAGACTCTCTAAGCCCAGGATGTGAATATCCATCACAGCACAATCTTTTTCTTTCTTCACTCTTTGTATGGTTTGTGTACTCTGTATTGTTCTCTGAATCAATGTGTCTGCTATTGCAAACAAGTTTTGCACTGCACCTGTTCCTTTCCGTACGTGCAAGTGACAATCAATTCGACTTGAAATGACTTGAAAATTATACAATCATGCTAAGACCAGCTGATGTGAACAAGATTTGGACACAGGTCTGTCACAACATTCAGATAATGAAAGTAGAAGTGTCACATCGTGATTCTTGGTCTTTCAACGATCAGATAAGATTACTTTTAAGATAACCAAGTTAAGTCAAGTCAAGTCACTTTTTATTGTCATTTCGACCATAACTGCTGGTACAGTACACAGTAAAAACAAGACAATGTTTTTCAGGACCATGGTGCTACATGAAACAATACAAAAACTACACTGAACTACATAAAACAACACAAAAACTACACTAGACTACAGACCTACCCAGGACTGCATAAAGTACACAGAACAGTGCAGGCATTACAATAAATGATAAACAAGACAATAGGCACAGCAGAGGGCAGTAGGTTAGTAGTCCAATGGCTTGGGGGAAAACTGTTACATAAATAAACAGCTGAATGGCGGTGTCCGGGATTCCGTCTGTTTCTGTATTCCCGCCGAGTATTTGGTTGGAGTCGGATGTAGTCCAATTTAATGTCCATTGGAGAGCAGAATGGACGGGAGGGCCAGTCGGCTACGGCTTGCTTTTTTCCTGGCATGGACTCCTGTCCACTCACCTCGCTTCCGCTTCCTCACACACCGCTTACGACGTCCCCACCTCCAGCCACTGGCATCAGGCGACTCCGAGGACTGTAGGCCCGATCCCCTCAGCAAGCCGAGGTTGCGCAATTTAACCAGCAGATCTTCATGAAGGTTTGTTTTTGGGCGATCTCTGTAATGTGGCAGTGTCTGGAGATGGTAGACAGTCGCTCTGTTATCCATTGCCCTAAACCCTAATTGTGCCTTAAAATTAAATTTAAAAACTAAATTAAAGTAGCACCAGATCCGAAAGGCTGCTGCTGCCTTGCCACGCCACCTGCTGGAAGTGTTAAGTTTTCAGAAGCTTTGCTAACCAATCTTTCCTCAACACAACAGGATTTACATTAACTGTTCAATATAAAGGCTGGGATCTTGGATAAATGTCCTTTTGGCACCAAAGGAGTGATTTAATGCAAATCAATGGAATGAGACCACAAGATTAGGTCAGCAAGATAGGTTGCTGTGAGTCAGGCTGGGTTTGGAGTGTCTGATAGACACTCCAAACCCAGCCCTCCCTCCCTCTGCCAACCTGACGTCGGCGCGTAACATCATTTACACCGTCATAGGCAGATTACAAACCCAGCACTCCAGTGCCCTCATTACCATCTCGGGTGACTTCAACCATGTTACCATGGCTAGAACACTGCCCAACTTCACGCAGTATGTGAGCTGTACAACCAGAGGGGAGAGGACTCTGGATTTGATGTACGCCAACATTAAGGATGCATACAGCTCCTCTCCCCTCCCCCCATTGGAAAGGTCAGATCACAACCTCGTTCATTTAAAACCCTGCTACGTACCTTGGTGAAGCGTAAACCTGCAACCTCGAGGACAGTGAGGAAATGGTCGGAGGAGGCTTATGAGGCGCTCCAGGGTTGTTTTGAGGTGACAGACTGGCAGGCACTCTGTGAGCCACATGGAGAGGATATTGATGGTTACATCAACTTCTATGTGGACTGCAATGTTCCGACAAGAACTGTCCTTTGTTATTCAAATAACAAGCCATGGGTAACAAAGGACATTAAGGACATCCTGAAAGCTAAAAGAGGGTGTTTAGAGATGGAAATAGGGAGGAGCTGAGGGCAATACAGAGGGGCCTGAAAGCCAGGATCAGGGAGGCTAAAGACAGGTATAGGAGGAAGCTTGAGTGGAAACTCCAGCAGAACAACATGAGAGAGGTCTGGAGTGGGATGAGGACCATCACTGGTTCCGGCAAACTAGCAACAGAGGAGCTGAAGGCAGAGTGGACAAGGCCAACGAACTTAACCTGTTCTTCAACAGATTTGACAGTGTGGCCCCTGCCCATCCCCCACATAAGTCATCTGTTGTCGGCCCCCAACCAACACATATTCCACTCTCCCCTCCTACCCTTCCGAAGATGCCGCGCCCCAGCGGCCTCAATGACTACAGACCGGTAGCATTGACTTCCCACATCATGAAGACCCTGGAGAGACTTGTTCTGGAGCTGCTCCAGCCTATGGTTAGGCCACACTTAGATCCCCTCCAATTCGCCTACCAGCCCCGACTAGGAGTTGAGGATGCCATCGTCTACCTGCTGAACCGTGTCTACGCCCACCTGGACAAGCCAGCGAGCACTGTGAGGGTCATGTTTTTTGACTTCTCCAGTGCGTTCAACACCATCCACCCTGCTTTGCTGGGGGAGAAGCTGACAGCGATGCAGGTGGATGCTTTTTTGGTGTCATGGATTCTTGATTACCTGACTGGCAGACCACAGTACGTGTGCTTGCAACACTCTGTGTCCCGACAGAGTGATCAGCAGCACTGGGGCTCCACAGGGGACTGTCTTGTCTTCCTTTTTCTTCACCATTTACACCTTGGACTTCAACTACTGCACAGAGTCTTGTCATCTTCAGAAGTTTTCTGATGACTCTGCCATAGTTGGAAGCATCAGCAAGGGAAATGAGGCTGAGTACAGGGCTACGGTAAGAAACTTTGTCACATGGTGTGAGCAGAATTTTCTGCAGCTTAATGTGAAAAAGACTAAGGAACTGGTGGTAGACCTGAGGAGGACTAAGGCACCGGTGGCCCCTGTTTCCATCCGGGGGTCAGTGTGGACATAGTGGAGGATTACAAATACCTGGGGATACGAATTGACAATAAACTGGACTGGTCAAAGAACACTGAGGCTGTCTACAAGAAGGGTCAGAGTCGTCTCTATTTCCTGAGGAGACTGAGGTCCTTTAACATCTGCCGGACGATGCTGAGGATGTTCTACGAGTCTGTGGTGGCCAGTGCTATCATGTTTGCTGTTGTGTGCTGGGGCAGCAGGCTGAGGGTAGCAGACACCAACAGAATCAACAAACTCATTCGTAAGGCCAGTGTTGTTTTGGGGATGGAACTGGACTCTTTGACGGTGGTGTCTGAAAAGAGGATGCCGTCCAAGTTGCATGCCATCTTGGACAATGTCTCCCATCCACTACATAATGGACTGGTTGGGCACAGGAGTACATTTAGCCAGAGACTCATTCCACCGAGATGCAACACAGAGCGTCATAGGAAGTCATTCCTGCCTGTGGCCATCAAACTTTACAACTCCTCCCTTGTTGGGTCAGACACCCTGAGCCAATAGGCTGGTCCTGGACTTACTTCCCGGCATACTTTACATATTACTACTTAATTATTTATGGTTTTATTACTATTTAATTATTTATCGTGCAACTGTCATGAAAACCAATTTCCCTCGGGATCGATAAAGTATGACTATGACTATGAGTGTCTGATAAGCAGCGAGAATGTTCATGGATGTTGAAGCAGGATGTCCTGAGGTCACTGTTTCCTGGATCATTTGTCAGTCCTTCTTAAAGCCAGAAACATAGTTTCTATTTCAGGGCCACTTTAAAAATCAGGTAGATGGAGCTCGTCAGTCTAGGAAGGCAGTCCATCTAAGAGAGGGAAAATTCTTAATTTCAAACCTCCACTGCCTTGCGGCCATACCCACTCATGGGAAAGGCTTCGAGAGTAAACCCTGAGGGCGAATCCAAAGCTGGAGTCCCTAAGGCAGTCCGACATTGCCTTCAACCTCGTTCTGGCAACTCCTGCGACGACACTGGTACCAAGCTGTATCGGCCCTTGCCCTTCCCTTGGACAACATCGGTGTTGTGGAGAGGGGAGACTTGCCGCATGGGCAACTGCCGGTCTTGCGTACAACCTTGCCCAGGCCTGTGCCCTGGAGAGTGAAGACTTTCCAGGCGCAGATCCATGGTCTCGCGAGACTAATGGAAGGCACCACAGAAAAAGGAAAAGCAAAAGCAAATGTTAAAAATCTGAAGTAAAGCATAAAATTCTGGAAGTACACAGTAGGTCAGATAGCAGCTGCACAGAGAGTAACAGAATCAACTTTTCAGGTCACTGTTTCTTCATCTAAGAGCAGGAGGGGGCGTTGGGATGTAGGGCACCTTCAGAGAGAATGCAATACTTTGATCATGGATTGTTGTATAAGAATACAATCCAAAGCATACTAATGCAAAGGATGCCAGACCAAGAGCTAGGGAGCCTCATATAAGTACAGAGTTCCTGACGACACCATGGTAGTGTAGCAGTTAGTACGACACTATTACTGCTCAGGCCTTCCGGAGTCCAGAATTCAATTCCGGCACCATGTGTAAGGAGTTTGTACGTTCTCTTCGCCACTTTACTCCCACAGTCCAAAGCCCCACTTTACTCCCACAATCCAAATATGTAGATTAATTGGTCACTGTAAATTGTCCTGGGATTAGGCTAGTGTTAAATAGGTAGGTTGTTGGGCAGCACAACTCGTTAGGCAAAATGACCTGATCCACGCTGTGTCTTTAAATAAAAATAGAAAATAAAATACAGCATTACACAGAAAGCATACAAAGAAGGGCTGCTCTAAAATATGTCACTGTCCGAGAAGCAAAACCAGGTCAGCAGACTGAGCACAATGTAAATACTGACACATGCAACCGTAGTTCATGTTAATGTTACGTGAATCAGGGCAGGGTGAGAGATTAAGTGGGGATTCTGGGAAATCCTGAATGTTCTTAACATTCAGGTAGCAAGAATTCTTATTCTTACTAAACAAAACCAGTATAATACTTTGACTAGGATGAGATTTAAAATCTACTATTTTGAAATGGCATCCTTGCCAAGCATTAAGGTAGCAAAGTTAATCTGAGCAAGAAACACTATGCACAGCTAAATAACCAGAAACAATAATACTTTGGATTCCAGTTAATTGGGCCATTGGTTAATGGAGACAACTGCTTATTTGGAACATCTCTTGAAGATCAAAAACTAATTGAGTAAATTGCTGGGATTCCCTTTGTTTATTTTGGGACACTATGCTGCTTAATGATTCCAGGAATGAAAGGGTTACCGTATGTGGAACATCTGGCAGCTCTTGGGCTATATTCCCTGGAGTTGAGGAGAATGAGGGAATGAGGGGGGATCTCATAGAAACACTCCAAATGTTAAAAGGCCTGAACAGATTAGATATGGCAAAGTTATTTCCCATGGTAGGGGATTCTAGGACAAGGGGGCACGACTTCAGGTTTGAAGGACATCCTTTTAGAACTGAGATGCGGAGAACCTACTTTAATCAGAGGGTGGTAAATCTGTGGAATTTGTTGCCACGAGCAGCTGTGAAGGCCAAGTCATTGGGTGCACTTAAGGCAGAGATGGATAGGTTCTTGATTAGCCAGGGCAGCAAAGGGTGTGGGATGAAGGCAGGGAATGACTGGAAGAATTGGATCAACCCATGATTGAATGGCGGAGCAGACTTGATGGGACAAATGGCCTACTTCTGCTCCTATATCTTACGGTCTTATGGTCTTAATTGGTGCAGGAGGCTGTTGCCGAACAGGTTCTAACTAGCATCAGTCACACGCATATGTGTGGCTGTTCGTTACTACACCGTGCTTAGAGCAAACAGTTTTTAAATTGTGTCAGTTGTGTGGGTTTGTGATGAAAAAGCAGTGATTTTTGTCACAATTCTAGGGGAGAAATAAGTAGTAAGACAATTCCGAACTGTCTTCTTCACTGTAGTTTCAAACATTCAGGCTTGGAGATGCCAGAAACGGCCGGGAGTGAAAATGAAAAGGTTTTGCTACTTCAACAAGTTAAGCACTATGAAGAATTTCAAAGTATCAACTATCACCTTGCATGTTACAATGAAAATGAAGATTTAGAGGATACAATTGTATGAAGGCAGTCACCAGGTGTCTGTGCTGATTTTGTACATTGTGTACACCGGATGAATTCCTCCGTCGAGAACTATTCAAAGAAATACACAGTTATATAGTACTGTAGTACTATCGGTAGCATTCTAATTTGTGCTGTATTTTATTTAACTACTTAATTTGTTACTCAGTTTCTTTTTATTATGCTTTCTTTAACTGAGGCAGCCACTTAATTGGGCTAAAATATACTGTCCCGATGTGCCCCAATTAACCAGAATCCACCGTACTTTGAATCACTGAACTCTACATGGTGAATCAGTAAGTTGAAAAACTTTGCATAATATTTGTAGAAACAGTTCTGAAACATGACTTTGTTCCTCCCTCCACAGATGCTTCCTGGCCTGCTGACTGTTTTCAGCAATTTCTGTGTTCTTTTCAGATTACCGATACCTATGTATTCTTATTGTTTTAGAATGACTGCTTTTCCAATACTGAGCTATAATTATTCTCAACTAAGACATTCTCCCTGCAGTCCCATCTGTTGTTGTGTACAATTTCAAATTCAACTCTTTCACATATCCAGGAGGAGGAATAATTTCATCCATTAAGGTGTGTTCAAATGAATCAAGAGAATTGAGATGAATCTTGTCTATTAGTGGTCATTGTTCCAGAAATGAGGAGAACAATGTGTTAATGGTACCACTGCAAAAGATGGAATGGATGTAATTATTGCTACTTTGAATGCTTACAGCACACTGCTGAGAAATTTGAGTTTCCTCTGATAATAATGCCTGCTGTTGTAAAACAACATTTGATGTAATCAAACAAGAAGTTGCTGACCTCAAGTCAAGAACAAATTTCAAAATAATTCACCTTTATTACAATGACTTTAATCTCCTATGCATGCAGAATAAACATATACCTGTCTTCATACGATACAAGGTTTTCAATTCTTGAAACAGGATCGAGTGTTTTTCAATTATTATCAATCATGATGCTATCACAATGTAGGAGAAATGTGTGTTTTGCAGTCACCAAAGGGATACCTTCATTGAAATAAGCAACCTTCATAAATTGTGCAGTTTCACTATATGACGCATGCAGCGAAAATGCTCCCAAATCACCATGACCTCTTGTAGTGAAACTTCTTCCTGTTAGTTTCTGCAACATTCTGAGTTTTCAGGAAAATCACAGTAAAGAATTACATAATTGTGGATTCCAACAGCCCTTTTGTGCCACATTAAATACTCTGTTAATTGCTTATTGTAATGTTAATTGTTCTAAACAATTCCTTTATAAATGTGTTTATTTTCAATTTGTTTTCTATCCCAAGATGTTTTTCCTCTCCTGTCCTCCTTCCACTTTGGCCTCATAATCTTCTTCCCGAAGCCTATCATCATCCAATTCCTTCAAGCGACTAACTTGCTACATATGTTTAAATAGCAACGATTGACTGTGTAATTTGCCACAAAAAGCATCACGGCAGAATTTCATCATAGTGGCAGCCAACCTTTACTTCACAACAAGAGATCAGTGTGAATTTCCTCATCGCTGTCATGATCCACTGTGAACAAAATTTCAATTCCCATCTCTGACGAAGAATGGCTCAGATTAAGGTTCAGCCTGCATGCTTAAATCAAATTACTTGCTGAGGATTAAATGGTATTCATTCCAAAGTGATAAAGGTGAATGGCAGCAAAATTGAAAATCAAAACTACTGAAAAAAGCTGGAAGTCTGGAACATATAGAAAGGACTGATAAAACTTGGCACCTCTGGAGAAGGGGCTTGGCCTATCTATCCTGGGACATCTCACTCACCTTTGGTCTCCACTGGACACTCATCTCTCACCTGTGACTCCAAGCAGCATGCCACAGCAGCCACACCCTGGCATACTGGTTTGACAGGCGGGCTAAACCGGGTGAGGGTAGCCGGCGGACCTCATACCCCACTGAGAGAGGGGTATGCCTGTCCTAACGTGCAAAGTCAGCTTTGGCAGACCAGGCGGTTGAGATCTACAGTGAGATCCAACGGCCAGGAAGGTGGTTCCGCAACGCTCCATGGAGTGCAAGGGGCATGACAAGGCACAGAAGACGTCACGGTCATCCACTGCAACCAAAGAAGGCCCCAGTTTATGACACTTGTTCATAGCACTGGACCTGGACTGCTGAGGTGGAGGGCGTGGAACTGTTCCAGTGCAGCGACTTTTCCACTTTAAAAGCTCTCCCTCACAGGTCTCCTGTCGCTGGACACAACGGACAACCACCACTTGGGAGGTCAGGCAACAGCTACAGAAATAACATCGAGTTAACAACTGTATAAAACTGGAAATATCAGTAGAACAAGTGTATTTTAAGGAAATTAAAAAGTGCAGATGCTGGTAATAAAAAAGAAAGCAAACACTCCCTCACCTGTGGAGAGACAAACAATTAGTGGTTCAGGTCTGGACATATTTTTAAGACTGATTTTTAAGTATTTCAAATTCAGAGATGGGGAGTGAAGAGAGGGAATATCTGTGATTGGATGTAAACTAAGACCATAAGATCATAAGTTATAGGAGCATATTTAGACCACTTGGCCCATCGAGTCTGCTGTGCCATTTCATCATGGCTGATCCAATTTTCCTCACAGCCCCAATCTCCTGCCTTCTCCACATATCGTTTCATGCCCTGACCAATCAAGAATCTATCAATCTCTGCTTTAAATATACATAAAGACTTGGCCTCCACACCTGCCTGTGGGAAAGAATTCCACCTATTCACCACTCTCCATGCAAAAAATAATTAAGTAACCGTGTGGAAGATGGTTGTAGAAGAGAGGACCCCATCCAATGAATCTTTCCCTGAAGAATTGAAAATAAAATTCCTGATTAAGGATCATGGTCCAACTGCTGATTCTACTCATTTCCATAGCTGCTGTCTGGAGTTCCTCCAGCATTTCATGTGTGTTGCTTTGACAAAATTCCTAAATCCTAGAATGTTGCATACTTTCAATTTTAGAAAGTTTCACGCAATGCTCGGATCTGTGTGACACAATATTCCAGTTACACAAGGATATGAAAAGCAGTGAAGTATCCAAGGAAAAGATTTCAAATGCTTTGCTATTGGAAAATGGGAATATCTGAATTCTGTAATTGTATCACTCCATTTGCGTAATTTTGCCATCCACACAAATACAACATGGAAACAAACCCTTCAGTACATCAACCATGTACCAAAGTCCCATCGACTCCTCCTGGATCAATAAAGTTTGAGAAACAGTTCTGATAAGATAACAGGGAGACACCAGAAAGTATTCACCACGTTCAAGTATGTCATTGATGTGGCTCCGAGACAGTAAACTGAAGGTGGAACTACAGACACTGAAAAACATAAAGGTGAGGTGAGTTACCCAGACATTTGGTGGCTAAAGCAGGTACACCTCTGAAGGTAGGGTCTTCACGCTGGATCATTTGACAGGGACAGGGCACTGTGTCAGTAGACGAGACAGGAAAGGAGATCAAGAGGGCAAGAGAGCAAGAGCCAGAACATTTACAACTACCTCGTAGGATCTGATCTCATTTCATCTTGGTTGAACAAGAGTAGTGGTTGAATTAACTGATACCACCATAATGGAGGCTATTTCAGTGGAAGGAACAAACAAGTTTGCAGGGGACATTGTAGTGAGGAGGATAGGTCCTGTTCTCTGCAGCAAAGAGCAAGAATTCAGAAGAATATAAGGAAAGTAAAAACTGTGTTAATATTGGATTAAAGTAAATGGGTGGCTGAACATAGACACAGAGTCAATGGGCCGAAGAACTGCTTCCATGCTCTATTCCTCCAAGGTTGTGTTTCTGGCATGGTGCCAGGGTTTGACATATCCTTTCAGGGCTGGTTAAAATTTACGGTGGGGTGGGGAAGATTTGTGTACATGCAGGTACCAGAGACATAGGCAGGACAAGCAAAGAGGTTCTGTATAGTCAGTAAGAAACAGAACGCCAAAGGCAATAAGCTCTGCATTGTTGAGTGAGCCAAGGGTCAATTGGCAAAGGACAAATAAGTTAAGGAAAAGAAATCTGTGGTTCAAAGACGGGTGATGTAGAATGCTATACACAGATACAGTGAGAGCAGTAATATTAAGAATGTGTGTACCCAATGTCCTATTGTAGAGAAGATTGCAACATAAATAATGCAAGCAAGAGAACAAGGTTGAAAGATGGAGTGAATCAAAAAGCAGCGATTAGAACAGGAGTTAAAGGTTATAAAAATAATAAGATGGAGGAAAGGAAGTTGTTTCCACTGGTAGGAGAGACTATAACTCGGGGTCGGGGAACAGTAATGCACAGTACCGACCTTTGGCCAATGATGTGCTGCCAACACTTCAACTTAGTCCAAGGTCAATCTAACCTTTCCCTCCCACGCAAGTTAAAAAAGGGATGCCCACACCTTCCGAATGAATGAACAAACAAAAAGATAGCAAAAGAGAATAAATTATGTATGCGTAAAATCTGAAGTAAAAATAGAATGATTTCTCAGCATTTGAGAAAAAGAAGACTAGCTATTGAGTGGCCCCCCCCCTCCTCTGGTGACCCAAATCCACTCTTAAGTAAATAAGTTGCTAACCAGAAGGAAAACCTAAGTCTCCGTTATAAATGTGTTTATCAGGCACATTTAATGCATCATAACATCAACTGCAGTGAAACAACTGTTGTGTCTGTGCACAAATACATATATATTAAATAAAAGCATGCATGCGGGAGATGGCTTAAACTGGCGTATTCACATTACAGCAAGAGAGCGAACGATGTGCATACGTGGGAGTGGGATCATTGCTTGAAAAGAAATAGATGCTTACATTATAGCAACTATTGCATATTCCTTTAAAACATAGAAGGAGAACATTTGGTTCTCAGAAATAAGCCATCCTCCCCCATTTCCCAGTAACCTGTTCTCTCGGGAATGTTCAATAATAAAACCCTGATTGTCCAAACAGCCACCCACACGATGGTCAATTGGGGATGTAAGAGGAAATATCATTTGGGATATAAGGGGTAACCCACTTGTTCCCAGGGAGAACGTGCAAACTCCACTTAGAGGACAGTAAAGAAAGCATACAGATGCAAGGAAAGAAGAGTGGGGAAGTTATTAACATCAGTGAGGCCACTTCACTGTGGGCAGTTTTGATCGTAGTACAGAAAGGAAATGATTACATTGAAGGGGGTTGAGAAGAATGGAAAATTTCAGTTATGAGGAGAGAATGCATCAGCTTGGTGTGATTGCCTTGAAACGGAAAGGGGGGGCTTAAAGGTGGACAAAGTTATGAGGTGAGTAAACAAAGGGCATATGTTTAAAGTATGAACTAAAAGTGGATGCAGAGAAGATTTTTTTTTACCCAGAGGGTGGATGGTGTTTGGAATGAATAAGCTTAGAGGAGGATGGAGGCACATTCTCAAAACATTTAAAAAGTCATGGACCTGAATAGCAAAGCTATAGAAGGCTACAGACCAAGTCCCGGTAAATTGGATCGGTAATGAAGTGTACTTGATGATAATGTGGACAGTGTGAGCCAAAAGACCTGTTTCTGTACTGTATGAGTCTATTATTTTATGACTCAATATTAACACACACCTTTCCATGTAAGCATATTGGGTATTGAATATTGTCCTGAAATTTAAGAGATCGTTGTGAGTACAGGTGGCCTGTTTTTCTGCACATGGGTACTTTGGATGACCTAAAGACAGTCTACAAAGTACAACTAAACTAAGAGGAGTAAGTGATAATGAAGGTACCAGTCACACTTTCTGTCTATTTAGACAGAATATTCAACTAGTAGTTGAAAAATTGACTGGGATCATTCTCTCCTGAGTTTCCTTTATGCACTGTGTCAACAGTATTCATTGTGATGAGCTCCATGAACACATAGATCTGGCTTATGAATAGTGTTAAGAGTATCAACATTAACAGCTGTTCTCCCAAGCATAAAGAGATTGAAACTGACTGACTAAGAGTGTCCTTATTGCCACTGGGAGTGATTCTACATACTTCATTGAAATAGAACATAATTGTTCCTGGGAAATACTCTACAAAGTAACCTTCTTAAGGACAAATGAATTTCACTTAGAGGTGGATTGAAACCAGCTGATAACAAGAAAAAAAAGAGCTTAATTCAATTAAATTTAGTTGGAAGCTGACATTTTTACTACAAATAATCTTTTTCATATTCAGATTGAGTGCACAATATTTTTTCAAATGACCTTTGTAGGAATGATGCACTTGGGCAGCAAAAGGGGAGTTTCTTTGAAGCATGGGAATACCATACCATACTGAGGAAACATAAAAGGAGCTTTTTTATGCTTCTAATTTAAATAGTACTGAATAGACCAGAATTAAATTTAGCCCAAATTATTATGTTTAAAAATCTCTTGTTCCGTCAGGAGAAATGTAGTGCCACTACAGACTTTCGTTTGTCCAAAAGGTAATACAAATTTTGTTCTTGTAGAACCTCATTGCGTTTACTCAGATCACAAGAGATTAGAACTCAAGAACATAAGACGAGTAACAAAAGCGTTCAGCTTCTTGTGCCTGCCCCACCATTCAGTAAGCTCCCGAATGATTTTTGACCTCAGCACCACTTTCTGACACTTAAACTTTATCCCATATTTCCAAATATTATAATATTAATCTGTATTAAATAACTGTCTCGACTGAGCATCCACACTTTGGTTGAACAGAGAATTCCAAAGATTCACCATACTTTGGGCAAAGAAGTTTCTTCTCAGCCTTTTTTCTGAATGGCCAGAAGCTCTGGCTTTTTTCTGAAGCTCTTATTTTGAGCTTCTGACCCCTGGTTCTAGACAGCCCACTCAGGAGAAACATCTACACCACATCCTCTCTGTCAAACCCTAATGATCTGGGATTTGACAGAGGATATCATCTCACACCCTTCTCAACTCAAGAGTAAATGGACTTGTTCTGCTGAGTCTCATATCATATGACAAATACATTTTCCTAGGGATCAAGCTAGTAAACCTTTCTGAACTCCCTCTGTTCCATGTATACCCTTCCTTAGATAAGGAGTCCAGACCTGTACACAATATTCCAGGATGCTGTAGATCAGCACATCACTCTTAGGTTCTAATAAACTTCATCCGAGGATCTTAAAACAAATTATTAGAAACATAGTCAACATTTTGCTTTTAAATGTGTAAAATTCTAGATTCGAGGATGGCTATTATAGATTAGCAGATTGCAAATTAATCTCCTTTAATGAAAAGGGGAGAGAGAGAGCAGAAAACTACAAACCATGGATAATGTTTAAAGCTATTATTAATGACTTAACAGCAGGTACTCTGAAAAATTCAAATTAATCAGGTACTGTAAGGTCAATGTAGCTTTGTGAAGTGAAAATTATGTTTGACTGGCTTATTGGAACTCAGTGAAAACAGGTACTACATGTACATTCTTAAGAGGAATTTTATAGTGATTATTCATTTCCATACATGCTGCCCGACCTGCTAAGTTCTTCCAGCATTTTGTGTGTGTTGCTTTGGATTTCCAGCATCTGCAGAATTTCTCGGGTTCATGGAATTTCATAGGGTTCTGTTTCAAGGTTATTGGAAAAAAGTAAAAAACTCCCAGTTTAAGATGTGATATATGTCATGGACAGAAGATTGGTTGACACCCTTTTCTCTCTAAATCTGAATGTGCTGCAATCTCTCACATTAAACAAATGATATGAGGTCTATCTCTCCACCTGAGACAGGGAGCAAAATCTAAGTAATTTCCCTCTCATCTTCAAAGTGAAAGTCAAGTTTAATGTCATATGTACAACTACATGCAATAAAAAACTTACTTGCCACAGCATTCTTGCCACAGAGATTCAGAATAACAAAAGAAAATTATACATATGAAGAGCATAGGAAGCAGAATTAGGCCATTTGGCCCATCGTGTCAGCCTCAACATTCCACCTTGGCTGATTTAGTATCCCTCTCAACCCCATTCTCCTGCCTTGTCCACATAACCTTTGATGCCCTGACTTATCAAGAACCTATTAAACTCCGCTTTAAATATACTCAATGACTTGGCCTCCACTGCCATCTGTGGCAATGAATTCCATAGATTCACCACCCTCTGGCTAAAGAAATTCCTCTTCATCTACGTTGTAAACAAACTTCTGTTATAAAAGGACATCCCTCTATTCTGAGACTGTGCCCTCTGGTCCTAGCCTCCCTCACTATAGGAAACATCCTCTCAACTTTCATTTATTCTGGGCCTTTCAATATTCAATAGGTTTCAATAAGATTGCCCGAAATTCTTCTGAACTCCACCGAGTACGGGCCCAGAGCTACACCTGGAATAGGACATCATACTTCATTGTTTGAATCTATTTTGAGGTGGATCTCAGAATTCAATGTTTTTCTTTTCAATTTCTATAAAGAAAACAAACTGCTTAATTTTTGAATTTTAATCTACAAAATAGGTAAATAGGGATTTCATACAATCTAGACACAAAATACCATGTTGAGTAAATGTTTAACATATGTATTAAATATCACTAACGTAATCTAGCTAATTAATTCACAGCCTAACCGTTGCTTACACAAGTTCATCATTAAATTGGTATATTGGAGTTAGTTGTCTCACCACACTGAGAGATTCAGGTCTATATGCAGGATATCAGATGAATAAATTGCTATCTGGCATTATAATATACCTTCATTCTTCTGTTATCTGTTCCCCAAGCAGAACTAACCTGGTTTCTGATCTCAGAATCTTAACTTTTACACATAATTAGGATGCTGAATTATTTGCTTATCTCTTGCTAGAAGAGCTTTCGTATCTGAAGCTACACAATTTTTACTTGGACTAATACCTTCTGAATTGTTGATTGCAGGTGGAAGAATGCAGACAATACTGGTTAGTAAATTTCAGAAGTCCTCACGTCCCTCTGTAGAGTTTTGATTTCCTGTTGACCACAAAGAGAGAACAGATTAGGTTGTGTAGCTGGGGTAGAGGTCACAAAGTGGAGAGGGCTAGCAAGTAGGAAGGAAGACTTTTCTATACAGCAACACTACCTCCTCTACTTACTGGAAATCTTGAAGGATGAAAAGCTGGGATTACATTTAGAATGGAGATAATACACAAGGCTCACAACCTGAGTAAAATCCAGGGAGGGAGCGGCTGGCAGGGTTGGTACTTGGGATGGTAGAATAGTTTGGATTGTATGGGTGTTTTGGACAATATTAACAATATCACACTTTACCAGAACAAAACAAAATATTGCCCAGGTAGTGAAAGTTAAAGTCTCCATTACTTTTTGCATCACTCTGTGCTCTGCAGGGAAGTATACCATTTAGCTTTCGTGTATTCTTTGTTATAAACACTACTTCTGTTGGTTACCGAACTCTCAAATAGATTCATGTACTTTTAGAACAGCAGGATACTCCTGCCAGTAGCAATTTGTTTCCACAACGGCACGTCAATCACATTATATATTATCATTAGCAGGTTCAAAATCTCTGAGTCAATTTAATTAACACTTTGTCTCCACCAATCAGATTCTCTTCTGCTCTTACAACATAGGCAAAAACTGGATCTTACATTGTGGTGCCAGAGTTAGTTCAAGCTTCTGAAATGCTGCATTCTAAATGCTCCTCTTTTTTTCTCACAAACTAATATTCCAATGTAAACATATATGTGACATTTATTGTTAATTATAGGACTGATACAATGATCCATTAGAAATCTTCTCCAAGATAATAATGGCAATAAAAACACAAAGTAGATCACATTTTTTTTCACTTCTGCAAAGGACAGCAAATTGTAAACAATTGATTTCTCCAAAAAAGGTTATATTTAACTAAAATAACTCTGTTATCTTTCCAATTATAATAATGTATCAGTCCACACTGAAATGCAAATTCACAATAATTTACATCAATAAAGTCTGATCTGTTAAAACAAAATATCTGATGCATTTGAGAATGGAACTGTCATGAGCCCGGCTATCTATATTTGTTAATTGTTGTCTTAACAAGACTCATTAAGTCCTTGTGAATTCAGTTTAATCTTGTCAAGTTTATTTTGACTGGCACGGGTTTTCTGCAAACTGTGATTACTTAAAGTGGACTCCTGATTAGCGTGTATTGCAGAGTCCTTGTTCTGAGAATGAGAACGGGATGCAGTGTTGTTCAGTCAAGCCACCGATGTTCTGTTGGAATTCCTATGTATAAACTCTTGCTTCCATCTCTACATAGGGGATTGTCATTCCTCCAAACCTGGGTTCATTCATTGCCAATGTACACCATGACAGGAACAGAAGCTGCCATGGGGTACTTTAACTTGCACACAGATTGGACAAATAAGATTGGTCAAGGCATTCTTGAGGAGGACTTCTTAGAATGCATCCATGTTAGCTTTCTTGAATAGCATTTTTAGTGTAACTACAAGGGAAAATACTATCTAAGTTTTGGTCTTTGCAATGGAACAGGTAAAAATAACGATCTTAAAAATGGGCTTTATTTGTCACATGTACATCGAAACATCGAAATATACAGTATAACGCTTTGTTTGTGTCAACCACCAACATATGCTAGAGCAACCCACAAATGGTCAGTAACATTAAATCCCTTGGTGTTATCATTTCAGAGGACCTGTCCCATATGGGGTACTGATGAGGCCGCACCCAGAATGCTGCATGCGGTTCTGCTCTCCCTCCTCACTTGTGGAACGATATACTGGCTTTGGAGTCAGTGCAGAGCATGTTCACCGGGTTGATTCCACAGATGAGGGGTTAGCGTATGAGGAAAGCTTGAGTCACCTGTGACTATACTCACTAGAATTCAAAAGAATGAGAGGGAATTTTACAGAAACATATAAAACTATGAAAAGGATAGATACGATAGAGGCAGGAAAGTTGTTTCCACTGGTAAATGAGACGAGAACTAGGAGAAAGAGCCTCAAGATTCGGGGTAATAGATTTATAACAAAGATGAGGAGAAAATGCTTCTCCCAGCGAGTAGTGAGTCTGTGGAATTCTCTGTCTAGAGAAGCAGTGGAGGCTACCTCATTAAATATATTTAATACTTAGTTACATAGATGTTTGCATAGTAGGGAATTATGGGTTATGGGGATTAGGCGGAGTCCACGTCTTGATCAGCCATGATCTTATGGGATGGTGGAGCAGGCTCAATGGGCCAGATGGTCTCCTCCTGTTCCTATTTCTCATGTTCTTATGCACAGGATTGGTAACACTGCATGGTAAGTCACAGGTCAATCGTATGTTTATATTCAGTTCTTTAAGCTTAAGCAAAGACTGATGATAAATCACAGAGAAGGAAGAGATCACAAACTGATTCAGCTAAAAATGATTGTCAGTCGCTCCCAGATTCTGCCTCGCTGGTTGTGTTCAAGTTTTCCAAACATACTTTGCACAGCTGCAAAGATTTTGCCACTCCCCCTCCATTTAATAAACCAAACAACCCAAGGTCTGCAGATCCATTTGGAACTCAGGCAATCTGAGAGAGTGCTTTACGGCACATAAAATCCATCAGCCAGACTTCACCAGATGGGCACAATTAATGCTGTCTCTAATTGAGCCTCAACTGAAAGAGGTGAAGAAGTGATTTGGCACAGACTATAGAGTTAGATACATTCCAAAGATAAATCATGCAGCTTTCTTTTCCCTATTGAAATCGGCTAATCCAGGTAATTCTGAACAACTTTACTAATTTTATGTTAATTGTCCCTGAGATGACAAATTCACACAATTTTATTGCTGCTGTTACAGTTCTCTTTTCACCACCTCCAAATCGATTCTCCAACCACAGGCTCATTTTCTTTGGCCTGTAATGTCCACTGAGAATTGAACCATTTACTCATATTCCTTCATTCTATTTTTGTGTAAGTTGTTTTAACTTAAACAGCAGAATAAAGATTGAAATAATTACAGCCTTTCAACCCAAGTACCTGCACAAAATATCATACTACCAATGGATTCCATTTGCAAATTATTTAAAGTCTCCGTTACAAAAAAAATTACTTTCATTTCCAAGATGCAACATTTGGTTAAAAATTGTGTGACTTAGCTAAGCAATGCCATGCCTGGTGAGTTAGTTAAAATCAGCAGAGAGGAAGTCATGTGAAAAAATGGAAGCAACACACACAAAATGCTGGAGGAACTCAGCAGGCCAGGAAGCATCTATGGAAAAAAGTACAGTAGATGTTTCGGGGTGAGACCTTTCAGCAGGACTGGAGAGAAAAAAAGATGAGGAGTAGATTTAAAAAGTGGGGAAAGGGGAGAGAGAAACACAAGGTGACAGGTGAAACCAGGAGGGGTAGGAGTGAAGTAACGAGCTGGGAAGTTGATTGATGAAAGAGATAGAGGGCTGGAGAAGGGGGAGTCTGATAGGTGGAAGAAAGAAAAGAGGGGAGGAGCACCAGAGGAAGGCGATGGGCAGGCAAGAAGATAAGATGAGAGAGGGAAAAAGGCTTGGGAACTGGTGAAGGAAAGGGCGTGGGGGCTTTACCAGAAGTTTGAAAAATCGATGTTCATGCCATCAGGTTGGAGGCCCCGCTCTTTCCCCTCCCCCATCTCTAGTCCTGCCGAAGAGTTTCAGCCTGAAACGTCGACTGTACTTTTTTCCATAGATGCTGCCTGGCCTGCTGAGTTCCTCCAGCATTTTGTGTGTGTTCCTTGGATTTCTGGCATCAACAGATTCTCTCTTGTTTGTGATGTGAAATAATAGGTCTTTTTGCCTGTGTCATTGGGAGAAGAAAACTACCTGAGGTTCCCACCTATGGTTTCTCAGTGGCCACTTTCTGGCCTGCTTGATAAGAGAGGCAATGCCAGTATTGGTTTCTTCTGTTATGCCACATTGCTCTTAATGCTTGTTGGTGGTTGAGAAGTGTCATGCTTATGGTACCCTGCAAGCAGCCTCCAGTTATGAAGAAGAGAAGAAGGAAACACGTTGGCAAAAAACAAAGATTTGGTTTTCACTTCAATTTCATTTCTTTTTCCTAGCATTTGAAATTCAATAGTGGTAATTCTAGAGCAGGGTTCCCAACCTGAGGTCCACAGACTCCTTGTTTAATGGAATTGATCCATGGCATTAAAAAAAACATTGGGAAACCCCGTTCTATAGGTTTAATCCAATTGAACAGTAAGATAAATGTGTCCAGCCAAACTAAGATATACTTTCTTTCATTTGAAAATATTCCTTGGACCAAAATGCATCTTCCCTCCTGCAAAATCCCCCAATATTTGATAATGCTGAGATTGCAGGGATGTGCAGATAGCAACTTAAGATGAATACAGTATGGCTGAGCATGTTTCAGTTTGACACATTCAAACAACCCCTATAAATAAATGGGGAACAATAACAAAAGAAAAAGAAATTGGTCTAGTTCAGACTGGAGGTCCAGCCACCAGTTAGATTTGCAGTTACTTTCTGTCTGATGCTCTGAACTTGGGGAATAATTTGGTGGTGAGTAGCTCAAACATGTTAAACACTGAAAACTTTTGAACAAGACATACTTCTTTTCCTACTGCCTATCTGTTGCCAAATTGTACATTTTTCCTTCCATGTGTAGGTATCAAAGTGCATCTTACATCAGCACTGAGACTACCTTTACATCACAATTAGATTACAATTATTTCTATAATGAAATAGCATTTTTCTATAATGAAATAGCATTTATGTTTATGCAGTGATAATGTTCATGCAGATTGCATTCATATCTGTGTGGAGTGTGGTTTAGACACTGTTTTGATGAATCTGAGCATGATTTCCAGAATCGACTGTGAGAAAAAGTTAACTCAACTCTTGTTGTTTGGCTCCTTGGACTTCTGACTAAAGAGCTGCTGGTCAGGACAACTGAATCTCAGATTAATTCCATCATTTTGTCCTCCTCTCATTCTATAGTGTTGTCCCCCACCCTCATCAAAACAGGCCCACTACTGTTTCTATTATGTATTAGCATGAAACTAGAAGTGTTTCCTGCATTTTTGGAGCAATAATTAAAACCATATGAGCAGACTCCATAAATAGCTATATTATTATTTAGTAGTATTTGTTTATGTCAAATAGTTGTTTTCTCAGCTTTCTCCCAATTTGTTCAAGTTTCTTCAATTTAATTCTTAAATACAAAGGAAGAGAGTTCAAAGTTCAAAGTAAAATTTATTATCAGAGTACACACGACACCACATACAACCCTGAAATTCTTTTTCAGTGGGCATACTTAGCAAATCTATAGAACAGTACCTGTAAACAGGATCAAAGGCCAACAAACGGTGCAAATACAGATATAAATAAACAAAAATAAATAACGAGCTTGAAATAACAATATAACAGTCCTTAAATGAGTGTAGCTATCCCCTTTTGTTCAAGAACCTGATGGTTGAGGGGTAGTAACTGTTCTTGAACCTGGTGTAGCGAGTCCTGAGGCTCCTGTACGTTCTACCTGATGGCAGCAGTGAGAAACGAGCATGGCCTGGGTGGTGGATATCTTTGATGATGGTTACTACTTTTCTATGGCAATATTTCATATAGATGTGCTCAATGGTTGGGAGGGCTTTACCCATGATGAACTGGGCTGAATACACTACCTTTTGTAGGATTTTCCGCTCAAGGGCATTGGTGCTCCCATATCAGGCCATAATGAAGCCAGTCAGCACACTTTCCATCACACATCTAGAGAAGTTTTTGATGATACGCTGAATCTCCGGAGACTTCTGAGGAAGTAGAGGCACAACCGTGCTTTCTTCACAATTATATTTATATGGTGGGTCCGGGACAGGCCCTCTGAGATAGTGACACCCAATAATTTAAAGTTACTGACCCTCTCCACCTCTGATCCTCCGATAAGTACTGGCTCATGGACCTCTGGTTTCCTCTCCTGAAGTCTACAATCAGTTTCTTGGTCTTGTTGACATTGAGTGAGAGGTTGTTGTTATTACACCACTTGGTGAAGTTCTGCTGTCCCCTATGTTGCAAGTTTTAACCTTTTAGGAGGTTATTGCTTTTAAAGCCTGCCACAGCTGTTCAGCATCCCTCATTGATTCTAGTCTTGTCCAGAACCTCCACTTTGCCTGTGAGAAGGATTGTACCTGCAGTTCTTGTAGCATAGATGATCTCCAGACTTGAATGCCTCTCAGTAGATTCCGGATTTCATTGTTCATACAGGGCTTCTGACTGGGGGAAACCAGGAACGATTTCATGGGGACACACTCATCCACAGCTGTTGTAATGGTCTATAAGTTATTTAGTTATCAACAAAACCCAATGATAGCAATCCATTTTAGCTTCACTCTTCAAAGGTTCAAAGGTTAATTTATTATCAAAGCATTCAAGTTTGAAATTCTTCTTCTCCAGACAGCCATGAAACCAAGAAAGAAAAGAGTGGCAGCACGATCACCAACTGCCAAATCCCCCTCCACTGCACAAAAAAAGTGAAGGAAAATGGAACAGGCACATCAACCCCAAATCCCCCTCCCATAGAACCATAGAAACTACAGCACAGAAACAGGCCCTTTGGCCCTTCTTGGCTGTGCCGAACCATTTTCTGCCTAGTCCCACTGACCTGCACACGGACCATATCCCTCCATACACCTCCCATCCATGTATCTGTCCAATTTATTCTTAAATGTTAAAAAAGAACCCACATTTACCACCTCGTCTGGCAGCTCATTCCATACTCCCACCACTCTCTGTGTGAAGAAGCCCCCCCCTAATGTTCCCTTTAAACTTTTCCCCCCTCACCCTTAACCCATGTCCTCTGGTTTTTTTCTCCCTTTGCCTCAGTGGAAAAAGACTGCTTGCATTCACTCTATCTATACCCATCATAATTTTATATACCTCTATCAAATCTCCCCTCATTCTTCTACGCTCCAGGGAATAAAGTCCTAACCTATTCAACCTTTCTCCGTAACTGAGTTTCTCAAGTCCCGGCAACATCCTTGTAAACCTTCTCTGCACTCTTTCAACCTTATTTATATCCTTCCTGTAATTTGGTGACCAAAACTGAACACAATACTCCAGATTCGGCCTCACCAATGCTTTATACAACCTCATCATAACATTCCAGCTCTTATACTCAATACTTCGATTAATAAAGGCCAATGTACCAAAAGCTCTCTTTACGACCCTATCTACCTGTGACGACACTTTTAGGGAATTTTGTATCTGTATTCCCAGATCCCTCTGTTCCACTGCACTCCTCAGTGCCTTACCATTAACCCTGTATGTTCTACGTTGGTTTGTCCTTCCAACGTGCAATACCTCACACTTGTCAGTATTAAACTCCATCTGCCATTTTTCAGCCCATTTTTCCAGCTGGTCCAAGTCCCTCTGCAGGCTCTGAAAACCTTCCTCACTGTCTACTACACCTCCAATCTTTGTATCATCAGCAAACTTGCTGATCCAATTTACCACATTATCATCCAGATCATTGATATAGATGACAAATAACAATGGACCCAGCACTGATCCCTGTGGCACACCACTAGTCACAGGCCTCCACTCAGAGAAGCAATTCTCTACCACCACTCTCTGGCTTCTTCCATCGAGCCAATGTCTAATCCAATTTACCACCTCTCCATGTATACCTAGCGACTGAATTTTCCTAACTAACCTCCCATGTGGGACCTTGTCAAAGGCCTTACTGAAGTCCATGTAGACAATATCCACTGCCTTCCCTTCATCCACTTTCCTGGTAACCTCCTCGAAAAACTCCAACAGATTGGTCAAACATGACCTACCACGCACAAAGCCATGTTGACTCTCCCTAATAAGCCCCTGTCTATCCAAATGCTTGTAGATTCTGTCTCTTAGTACTCCCTCCAATAACTTACCTACTACTGACGTTAAACTCACCGGCCTATAATTTCCCGGATTACTTTTTGATCCTTTCTTAAACAACGGAACAACATGAGCCACTCTCCAATCCTCCGGCACTTCACCCGTAGACAGCGACATTTTAAATATTTCTGCCAGGGCCCCCGCAATTTCAACACTAGTCTCCTTCAAGGTCCGAGGGAACACTCTGTCAGGTCCCGGGGATTTATCCACTTTAATTTTCCTCAAGACAGCAAGCACCTCCTCCTTTTCAATCTGTACAGTTTCCATGGTCTCACTACTTGATTCCCTCAATTCCATAGATTTCATGCCAGCTTCCTTAGTAAATACAGATGCAAAAAACCTATTTAAACCTCACACGAAAAAAACAAGAAAGATCAGGCGAAAAGCACAAAATATTAAAAAAACTATAAGACTGAAAACAGAAGTCCATATCCATATCCACGTCCAAAACGCAGAAAACGTGGGTAACGTTCTCCGGGCACAGTAGCAGGCCACACAGGCTTCTCTCTCTAGCGGCAGAGCGATCTCACCAGCAATCAAAAGGCAGGTAACCCGTGCTCACCTCCTTTTCCCTATTCCAAATACATCAATTACAAAGAATTAATCAAAGATGGTTTTTCTGGCTTTGTTGAGCCCATCACTGGGAATATTAAGGTGTAAAATGTATTAGTCTGATTTTAGTTAAATCAGCATCAGGGGACCATTCCAAAATCTCCTTACAGCTTTTGTGGAGAACTAACAACCATGCTCTGATACTGACTAAATAGAACAGGGATTTCCAAACTTTGTTACATCATGGACCCCAATCATTAACCAAAGGGTCCATAGACCCCAGGTTGGGAACCCCTGAAATATAAGGATTACAAAGATATTTTGAAATTATTTTCAGAATCCTACTGTAATGATACCACCAATATTCCATGCCAGTCTGACTTTTATTTATATAACAGGAGAGTATACGCTCTCAGACAATCATATGCCTTGCCTGTGAGCATAAAGGTCTGTAAACCGAAAAAGCTTTCAACTGTGTCAATGCTTACAGTATGTTATACAAGAAAGCTATCATTGTAAAAGCCTTCATCATAGAAGGATCAGTCATGCTAGAAACTATTTTCTCTTGTTCAATTACATTTACAAATGTCAGTAATGTTTGAGGCCATCTTTAGCTTTACCCCTGGTAATTTTTGATGAATGTTATTGCATCATATGCACATAGAGAAACTCGCGTAGTTTAGTATTGGTATTTTATCACTCCTTTCATGCTCTTCTGTGACATCTTGGAGACGTTAAACTTTAATATACTGGCAATGCTCCTTAGCAGGTTACCAATTGCAAGATGAACACAGTATAACAATTTTTTTTTGGATATTACATTACAGAGGTAGCAGGAGAATACACTCAGTGGCCACTTTATTAAGTACACTTGCACACCTGCTCGTTAATACAAATATCTAATCAGCCAAACAAGTGGCAGCAACTCAATGTACAGTATAAAAGCATGCAGGTATGGTTAGGGGATTCAGTTGTTGTTCAGATCAAACAACACAATGGGGAAGAAATGTGATCTAAGTGACTTTGACTGTGGCATGATTGTTGGTCCCAATGGAGAGATTTGAGCAACTGCTGATTTCTAGAGTTTACAGAGAATGTGACAAAAAAATCATCTAGTGAGTGGCATTTCTATGGGCGACACCACCTTGTTGATGAGAGAGGTCAGAGGAGAATGGCCAGACTGGTTCAAGCTGTCAGGGAGGCGACAGTAACTCAAATAACCTTGCGTTTCAACAATAGTGTGCAGAGGAGCATCTCTGAGCCTACTGCATGAGGAACTTTGAAGTGGATGGGCTACAACAGCAGAAGACAACACCGGGTTTCACTCCTGTACAGAATAAAATGGCCACCAGATTATATATCTAAACCATTATGATAGATTACTTGCACAAGTACTAGGATTAGGCTAATATAATACATTTATCAATACTGTGCATTTATTTGCTGTAAATGTTAGTAATTTTTTTATGTCTTGCATGGTATAGCTGCCACAAAATGACAAATTTCATGACCTACATCAGTGATAATAAACCTGATTCTGATTTGATTATGTGTAAATTTACGTCTATCATTCTATTACATTGCAATGGACAGTCTCTCCCAAGCTCACTCTCAGTTTGAATGCAACCTTCAATTGCTTTTCCTTCTACCTCTGTGACCCAAAACAAGTGGACGCACATGTGATGGGAAAGGTCATGGCCCTCACCCTTGACGGTGGAATATGGCACCAAGGAGGAGCTTGATATTAATTCATATTCAATGCCCACCCTACAGTGAGTAGGATAATGAAGTCATTCTGTAAGAATCTCAAAACAAACTACCAGCACACCAACAGGCATAAATAATGGTGAATATTTGCACCAGTTAGAGCAGCAGAGAGTGATACAGTGGCAGCAAGCCTGAACAGGGATCTTGACAGGATGAAAGGCCGGGTAGACGACTGGAATGTCACCTTTGAGCCTACTAAGTGCAAGGCGATGGTGATGTCCAGCAAGAGGAATCCATCTAACCCCGACCTGTATTTTGGGAACTACAAGCTGGATTTAAAGAAGGAGCTAGTAATCCTTGGTGTTAATATTGACAGCAAGTTGGTGTGGGATAAACACCTTTCCACTATTTCAAACAAGGCTGGACAAAGGCTTGGACCACTGCGGAAAGTAGCATCCAAACTAGACAAAGAGGGCAGAGCCACGGTTTACAAAGCCCAGGTACGAAGTATTATGGAGTATGCCTGCTTATCATGGATGAATGCCTCACAGAGTGTCCTCAGCCAGCTTGATTCCATTCAAAGAAAGGCTCTCAGGATTACAGGTGTAGATGAAGCCACAGCTCGTAAGAAGCTAGCCATCAGTAGCTTACACCACAGACGACAGGTTGCTGCAGCTACTGCGCTATACAAAATGCACACCAGCCACAGCCCTGCAGACTTTGGCGCCATGCTGCCTTCATCTAATGAGAGACGGGGCACCACACGATCAAGTTTATCTATGCCTGCTCATGCTGTTTCCGTGCCTGATGCGAGGACCTACACACTGGATAGAAGCTTCCTTCACTGTGCTATCAGAATTTGGAACAGCCTTCCAGATGCTGTGGTTGGAAGCATCTGCGACGATGGGGTCCAAGCCTTCAGGGGTCGAGTGCACTAACACCTATCATCTCTGGGAGGGAAGTCACATGCTTCTTCATAAGCTATCATGAAGGGGATCAGGATGGCAGTGCTTGGTTGTTGGTAGGTAGGGTTAATACCTGACCTTTAAGAGCACTTGTGAGTTATGTTCCGGCTGGACTTAGTCCTTAACCTGCTGGAGAACAGTGCGGAATGAATAGGTGCTGTTTTCTCCCGGTAGGGATTAGTTTTTAGTTCCAAGTGCTCCTTCCACGTTTTGTCACCCTGCAACCTTATCCTTCAATCTCTTTGAATTATGGAGGACAGCATGTGTATAAATGTCTCTCTCCAGCTGACTTCATCATGATCATTATGACCAGTATTTCTACTACTCTTTAATATTTCTTAATTGTACACATGATTTTTTTAATGTTTTGTCGCTGAGCAGCAATGAACCATCTGATTGGCCTATCAGAGTTCTCTTTGGGAACTAGTTGACTTGATCAGCATTTCTGATCTGGCTATTGTTCACGATTGCACTTAATAAAAAAAATGCAAATGCCCCATGTTAGAGAAACAAGACAATTCTACACATTTAAATTTAATGGGTTTCAAGAGCTCTTAAAAGCCATATGGAAAATGGGGGGAGTCCTATTAATGACTCCTATTAATCCAGTACACTGTACCCCAGGCAGTTTCCTAGTGCAATGACTTGCCACTTCACCTCACTGCTGCCTTCACACACCAAAGCCCCAGTCCCCAATATACATAATTATACCGTCCTCAACAATCTTGGTCTACAACTTCATGATATTTGTTGTCAATAAGACCATAAGACATAGGAACATAATTAGACCATTTAGCCCATCGCGGCTGATTTATTTTCCATCACAACCTATTCTTCTTCTTTCTCCCGATAACGTTTGACATCCTTAATCAAGAACCTATCAGGTTCCACTTTAAATGTACCCATTAACTTGGCCTCTACAGCCACCTGTGGCAATGAATTCCATAAGTTCACTACCCTCTTCATCTCTGATCTAAAGGGGCGTCCTTGTATTCTGAAGCTGTATCCTCTGGTCCTAGACTCCTCCAACAAAGGAAACATCCTCTCAATATTCAGTAGATTTCAATAACATTCCCCTCGTTCTTCAAAACCCCAGTAAATACAGGCCCAGAGCCAACAAATGCTCCTCACACATTAATTCTTTCATCATTCAGATCATTCTCATAAACTTTCTCTGATCCCCTCCAACGCCAGCACACCCTTTCTCAGATACAAGCCCAAAACTGCTCACAGTACTCCAAACGTGGACTGATCAATGCCTTAGAAAGTCTCAGCATTACACCTTTGCTTTTATATTCTAGTCCTCTCTAAATTCCTGCCAGGCCAGCCTGTCACTCTACAGGGTGGGCAGGAAATGTAATACAAATGTCGCTGAGCTACTGCTGATAAACTTGCCAGGGCTTCTACACTCTGTCTTCACTGGCTTCTTCTAATCTACCCCAACCGTCACCTTCTCAGCTCCTCAGAAAGATTAATGCCAAAGTTGCAGTGCATTCACCATCCAGTGAGTTATGTATAAATAACGCTAACAACCTTATTGCATTGTTTCAAGTTATTTTCACCAAAAAAGTATGCTTTTTCCAAATGGAAATGAATAAACAGTGGATGCTTTGGGCTGAGACCCCTCCTCAGGGCTCAGGACTCCTAAGATCCTCGCACACATTCATAGCAACATACCCAAGGTATTGAGACACCGGCTCACCCACTGTCAGTGACCGATTATCTGTGAATTCTTATTTATGCATGGAATGAGCATTCATCCAATAACAGTGGAATAGATAAAGGGCCTTTGAATGTCTTCTATAGCACTTTATAGTTGCTGTGGAGTGTTTTGACTACTGTTTGATCTCGTTCACTGAATAACTGAACACTACATCAGAGCAACAACCTAATGACCCACTAAATTTTCCTGGGGCGTTTTATTCTCTGTGAACCATTAGTGAAATCTCAGACTCCATCTTCCTGCAAATAGCCCTTAAGATTTTTTAAATCCACTGGCTTGTGGTCTATTTTAACAATGATTAAGAATAAAGATTCTACACTGTGAACCATTTTACATGAATGCCTATTTTATAAGCTGCACTTTTAATCATTTCAGCAATCTCAAATGATCAGTAGAAAAACACATTTAGAATAATGAATACTTACTGTATGTTAAATCGTCCACCATTTTCCACTGTCGGTGGTGGCCAGTGCTATCATGTTTGCTGTTGTGTGCTGGGGCAGCAGGCTGAGGGTAGCAGACACCAACAGAATCAACAAACTCATTCATAAGGCCAGTGATGTTGTGGGGATGGAACTGGACTCTCTGACGGTGGCGTCTGAAAAGAGGATGCTGTCCAAATTGCATGCCATCTTGGACAATATCTCCCATCCACTACATAATGTACTGGTTGGGCACAGGAGTACATTCAGCCAGAGACTCATTCCACCGAGATGCAACACTGAGCGTCATAGGAAGTCATTCCTGCCTGTGGCCATCAAACTTTACAACTCCTCCCTTGGAGGGCCAGACACCCTGAGCCAATAGGCTGGCCCTGGACTTATTTCCATCTGGCATAATTTACATATTATTACTTAATTACTTATGGTTTTATATTGCTATATTTATACTCTATTCTTGGTTGGTGCAACTGTAACGAAACCCAATTTCCCTCGGGATCAATAAAGTATGTCTGTCTATCTATCTATCTATCTATCTATAATTTTGTTTGTGATTGGAGGCTTATGATGGTGGTGGTGATGGAGAAAAACTGAAACCAGATCTCAGTACTCAATCCAAGCGAACAAATGAACTAAAATTGAAGAATAGTTTTATTTGGGAGAATGCTAAATCACATAGTTTGTTTTGAAAATTTCAGGCTTGGATACAGTTGGCAAGCAAGAAGATCTGCTTTAAAATTGATACGTGTAACTTAAATTGAATGTACAAGGTGAAACGACTCCTGACATTTGAAGGCAAGAAGGCAGATTTATTCACAACTCCAATGATGAAATCTTGACCTAGATTGTGCAGTTAAATCTGCCCAAACAAACTGGAATCAAATAATTGTTTACAACAGTCACCACAACTCTGTTGGGCTAGTTTAAATAAATACTTATGCTATATAGTCAGAGGGGGATTGCATGAATTTACTCGCAATATCAAATAAAAATAAAATAGACCCAAAAGAAAATAATTTTTAATGTTAAATATAATGTTCCTGGCTTTCTCTCTGTTATCCATAGATTCTGTCTAGCAGCTGCTTAATGTCAAGGTTCTCTTAAAATATTTACCACATTTACAATATTTAAGATTACAGTGAATGAGCAAATTCTACTTAATTCAACTTGGCACATTAAGGCGCACAATTCAACAAAAAAAGATAGGAGAAATTTATGGTACAATGATTAAATATTTTAATTTTTAATTTTAAAAAAAGAGAAAGTTACACCAAAAATTGGTTATCTTTGTGCTAATGTTTATTAGAGAACAGACATACCACCTAATCCAGACAGAAGACAAAATGGCAGGTCACTTGTTGATGCACCATTTCCGTCAGATTCAGATTCAGTTTTATTTATCGTGTGTATATTGAAACATACAGTAAAATGTGTTGCTTGTGTTAAGCACCATCACCCAAATATGTGCTGGTGGCAGCCCGCAAGTGTTGCCACATGTTCTGTGCCAACATAGTATGCCCACAATGCTTGGCAGAACAACACACAAAAAAACAACAACAGTGAAACAAACCCCATCGCTCCCTCCCTCCTACCTATCCACCCACGAACATACATAGCCCTCTAATCCCACGTCAGGCCATCTTCCTTGGCCAGTGGGCTTGTGGATTTGGAGGGTAATGCGATTGTTGGAAACGTACTTAATGCACAACCACCGACATTGAGTTGGGGTTCACTTTAAGAGGCTGGTCTGACGTGGTAGTGTAATTACATACAGTACTTTTATCGTGCTTTGTGTTCAGTGTTTGGAGTACAATAAATGAATTGTTAAGGTTTTTCTTAAGCATAAAACGCATCTGCCATTTTTATTTGCCAAAATCTAGCTTGGTGACCTCAATGCTCTTGGACGATTCCAGTGTAATTGAATATCTTGGCCAATGTAGTCGCTTTGAAACCGCTGGGGTTTCTGGAACAAAATGCCGGTGCTTGGTTTGTGTCCGGCGAGGCCCAATTTGCCCAATTCATCTCCGCTGACAACACCAAATATTTCTATGTGATAGCATCACTCGATGGCTGCGAGAGTGGTGAGTCTACTAGAATAACTGCCTGAACACAATAAATACCGATCACTGAAAACTCACCTTTTATAGACTTCTGGACTATCGGAGTCTGAGACCATCCAACAAATTGCACTCCTTCTCCGGCCTCTGTGATGCTAAGCCATTGGAGCTAATGGACCACATGCTGTCTCCCCTGGGAAATCACCATCCTTGTTTTATTTTTAAAGAATGCTTTATGCAGCAAGTGCCTGATCAAGTTTGCATAGCCCACACTAATGCACCATGATGAACTATAGGGTGCTTGCTAAAATGGCTGATAGGCTACACTCAGCCAGGCAGCAGTGCATTATTCTTCCTTTTTGTACCTCAATACACCCGGTCAGCAAGGCCCCCAAGGATGCCCATGGCTGTGAAACAGACGCTTGCTTTGGTACAAACACTAGGAAGTGCCGACCACCTTGCAGCTTCAACAGTAGCAGCACATCAGGACACCAGAGGTCTGTGAACACCATGGGTTCCAGCTGCCAGAGTCATCTACTGTTCATTACAGACACCCTTTCAGGACGATGCTTCCTGTGTGACACAGATGCTCAAGTGAGTGTGCTGCCAGCATCACCCATTGATGAGAAGGCAAAGAGGGACAAAAACTCACTGGAGGCCACCAAGGGCAGCAGGATCCAGATTTAAGGGACACGACAGATGACAACCTGCTTCAATGGGCGATGTACACGTGGAACTTCGTCCTGGCTAAAGCAACTAGACCTCTGCTCGGTGCAGATTTCCTGGGTGCCAAAGAACTGTTAGTCAATCTTAAGAACTGCTAGCTTGTAGATGTCAAGGGTTTTGGGTCATCACCCTACTTCCCCAGTAAGTTCCCCAAAATGACTCTGTCAAGCACACGCACTACCGCATGTGAGCTTACTCAACTGCTGAGCAAATTCCCAATCCTCACCAAGCCACATTCTCCAATACAGTCACAAAACATGGGGTCGAACACAACACTTCTACAACTGGCCCGCCAGTCCATGCTGACACAAGTAGTCTGGACCTAGAAAAGCTGGCAATTGCGAAGGCTGAGTTTGCCAACATGGAAAAATTCAGCATTGTACCACTAGCCTAGTAGCTCCTGGGCTTCACCCCCCCCCCCGTATGGTCCCTAAGTCCCATGGTGGTTTCCACCCATGTGGCGATTACCAACACCTTAACAAGGCCGCCATACCCAATTGTAACCAGGTTCCACACATCCAAGACTTTTCAGCATGTTTAGTCAGAAAGTTAATGTTTTCAAAAGTTGATTTAATTGGGAGCTACCATCAGAATGCACATGTGCCCAAAGGACATTCCCAAAACGGCTATGATAACCCCATTTGGTCTCTTCTGAGTTTCTGCGCATATTTGGGCTGAAAGTGCAGCACAGACTTTCCAACGGCTGATGGACTCTGTATAACAGACTGAGACTTCCTTTTTGTTAACCTGCATGACCTACTTATCACCAGTGCATCCAAATCCGAACACATACCTCATTTCCACACACTTTTCAAGCATTTAAGCCAACACAGGTTGATTATTAACCCTGCTAAATACCAGTTTGGGTTGCCAACCATTGACTTTCTCTGCCATCGCATCTCCACAGAAGGTGTGAAACCCCTCCCATCAAAAGTAGCCGCCCACCACGCTACACTAGTAAAAAACTACAAGAATTTTTAGGTATGATGAATTTTTATCACCACTTTATTCCACAAGTTGCTGAACTTATGTTCCCCCTGTATAGTACACTTAAAATCAATACTCCTAATCAATTGCTTAACTGGACAGCGGACAAGACCAAACAAGCTCTTTCCAACTCGATCCTACAGGTGTACCCACTCCCCAATGCACCCACAGCCATTACTACTGATGCCTCAGACTATGGGGACTACTGACGAAAGGTCTCAGCCTGAAACATCGACTGTACCTCTTCCTAGAGATGCTGCCTGGCCTGCTGCGTTCACCAGCAACCTTGATGTGTGTTGCTTGAATTTCCAGCATCTGCAGAATTCCTCGTGACAGCACTTTTGAATATAAGTTTCTCAGTTTCTATCTGGCTGTCCACCATTTTCATTTTCTTCTACAGAGTCACCATTCACAGCATTCATTGACCACAAACCCCTCATGCACACGATAGCAAAAATATCAGACCCTTGGTCTGCATGGCAGCAATGCCAGCTGGCTGACATACGAGTTCAAAATTGATAAACAACATATCAAAGGGAAAAATACTGCTGTGACTGATTGCCTGTCATGGCCAGCCAATGAAGCCACACTCATAAGGGTTGGCTATGCCGGCATGGCAGCCAACCAAGCTATTGACCCAGAGGTTCAGGCTTACTGAATAGCTGTCACAGGCCTGCAGTTGGCTGACATCAAGTTTGAGGAAACTAGAGTTTCTCTCCTGTGTGAAGTCTCAAATTGTCGCCTCCACCGCACAGTACCTGCAAACTGGAGACAGACTGTTTGACTCCATACTTGGCCTCTTGCATCCAGGCCGGAAGGCCTCACAGAAACTGGTTGCACCAAAGTTAGAGTGGCTCAGCCTCAGAAAGGATATGCATGATTGGACTGCAGCCTATGTGGAATGCCAGCGGGCAAAATTAACCGTCATGTTCAGGCAACTTTGGTACCTTTGGAGGTCCCTGAGTGACAGTTTGACCACGTCAGTGTGGATCTTGTTGGTCCTCTTCCCCACTCCCGTGGTTTCACGCACGTCCTTTCTATGGCAGATTGTGCCACCAGGTGGCCAGAGATCGCTGGTCTAGCATCGACGACAGCCGCAGACATGGCTCCAGTGTTTATCAGCACCTGAGTTGCTCGGTTTGGCACTCCACTAAGGATATCCATCAAAACACATTCAGGTTTACCTCTCTTATTTGTGATTCTGGACCATCATCGCCCAGAAATCTGATATGAATTGGGGACTACTGTCAGAGGAAATATCAGATGGAAACAAATAGGCTCCCCAACGACAGATCGATCCGCATTGTGGAATGGAGAGAAAAGACTTTTAATATAGATAAGAGAGGTAAACGTGAATGTATTTCAGTAGATCACCTTAATCCAGCCCACCAAGATTTGGAGGATTCCACTACCATGCCCTTTCTATCACGACGTGACCATAAGCATATCAACACACCTCTGGACGAGCCAGGGGCCTCTGCTGCTCCTCCACCCATGGAACACAGGACCCGAGCTGGAATTTTGTCCAAGCTCCGGACAGGCTCACAATGCTGGTTTTAGTAAATTCTGGGGGGGGGGGGGTAGGGTAATGTAATTGGGGGAAACATACATAATTCACAGCCACCGACATTGAGTTAAGAAGCAGGTCTGATGTGAAGACATAATTACATAAAGTACTTTTACAGCATTTTGTATTCAGGTTTGGGAGTTGTCACAATTTTTCTTAAATATAAAACACCTCCACCATTTTTATTTGAGAAATCCTTGATTTGCAGACAATAGGCCCCAAATTCCCAAGCAGACTCACAGAGTTTTGCAGACTCAGGCTCCACTCTAGGCCTTCGACTCCAGCCCCTCCGTTTGACCAGAGCCCATGTCTGTTGGGGATGAGTCACCAAATCCAACTGTCTCACTTTATGGATCAGACAACAGCACTGTTGTTCAAAAAAGGTAATAGGGATAATCCTAGGCATTATACACCAGTGATTCTTATGTCAATGGTGGGAAAACTATTGGAGCGGATTCTTAGGAGCAGGATTTACAAGCATTTGGAGAAGCATAGTCTTATTAGGGATAGTCAGCATGGCATTGTGAGGGGCAGGTCATATGACACGACCCCGAGTGAAATTTTGAGTTGGTGACAAAATAAGTTGATGAAAATAGAGTGGTGGACGTGCTGATGATGGATTTTAGTAATGCATCTGATAAGGTTTCCCATGGTAGGCTCATTGAGAAAGCCACGAAGCATGGGAAACATGGAAACATGGCCACGTGGTTTGCCTTGATTACCCACAGATGGGAATGAGCGGCAGTAGGTGGAATGCATTCTCCCTGGAGGTCAGTGACTAGTGGTGTTCCTCAGGGATCTGTTCTAAGACCCCTGCTCTTTGTGCTTTTTATAAATGACTTGGACGAGGAAGTGGAAGTAAGTTTGCAGATGACATGAAGGTTGGTGGTGCTGTGGAAAGCGTAGGTTTATCATAGGTTACAAGGGGATATAGACCATAAGATATAGGAGCAGAATTAAGCCATTTGGCCCATCGAATCTGTTCCACCATTTCATAATGGCTGATCTATTTCCCTCTCAGCCCCATTCTCCTGCCTTTTCCCATAACCCTTCATGCCCTGACTAATCAAGAATCTATCAACCTCTGCCTTAATTATACCCAATGACTTGACTTCCATAGGCACCTGAGGCATCAAATTCCACTGATTTACCACTCTATGACTGAAGAAAATCCTTTTCATCTCTGTTTCTAAATGGATGCCCCTCTATCCTGAGGCTGAATAGAGGGACATCCTCTGGTCTTAGGCTCCCACACCATAGGAAAACACCTCCTCCAAAACTACTCTAACAAGGCCTTTCAATACTCGACAGGTTTCAATGAAATCTCCCCTCATTCTTTTGAATTAGAGTGAGTACAGGCCCAGAGCTATCAAACATTCCTCATATAATAAGCCTTTCAATCCAGGAACCATTTTCATGAACATCCTTTGAACCCTCTGCAATGTAAGCACATCCTTTCTTAGATAAGGGCCCCAGAACTGCTCAAAATACTCCAAATGGGGTCTCACCAGTGTCTTACAGAGCTTTAACATTACATCCTTACTTTTATATTTTAATCCTATCAAAATGAATACTAACATTGCATTTGCCTTCCTCACCACCAACTCAACCTACATGAGGACTCCCAAGTCCCTTTGCACCTCAGACTTTTGAATTTTCTCTCCATTTATAAAATAATCCATGTTTTTATTTCTTCTACCAAAGTGTATGACCATACACTTACTGAAATTGTATTCCATCTGCCACTTCTTCGCCCTTTCTCCTAATCTGTCTAAGTCCTTCTGTAGCCTCCCTGAATCCTCAACACTACCCGCCCCTCCCTCTATCTTCATATTGTCCGCAAACATGGCCACAAAGCCATCAATACCATCATACAAATTATTGACATATAACATAAAAAGAATCAGTCGCAACACAGACCCCTATGGAACAGCACTAATCACCTACAGCCAAACAGAAAGGGCTCTCTTTATTCCCGCTCTTTCCCTCCTGCCAATCAGCCACTGCTAATACATGTTCTAATACATGAGCAGGACAGAGAAATGGCAGATGGACTTCCATATGGGAAAGTCTGAAGTGATACACTTCAGAAGATCAAATCTGAAGGCAAAGTAGAAGACTCATAGCAGTGTGGAGGAACAAAGGGATCTTGGGGCCTAGGTCCATTGATTCCTCAAAGTTGCCACACAAGTTAGTAGAGGGTTTAAGAAGTTGTGTAGTCAGGGGCCTGAGTTCAAGAGCAGCTCTATAAAACTCTGGTTAGTCCACACTTGGATTATTGTGTTCAGTTCTGGTTGCCTCATTATAGGAAATATGTGGAAAATTTAGTAAGGGTGCAGATGAGATTTACAAGGATGCTATCTGGATTGGAGAGCATGACTTATGAGAAAAGGTTGGGTGAGCTAGGGTATTTCTCTTTGGAGTGAAGGAGAATGAGAGGTGACTTGAGATAGGTGTATAGGATAATAAGGGGAAAAGATAGGCAGTTTTTTCCCCCAGGCAGCAATGCCCAATTCCAGAGGACGTCCATCGTAGGAGAGTGGAGGAAAGTTTCGGGGAGAAGTCAGAGGAATTTTTTTTTTACATGGAGTGGTAGTTACCTGGTACGCACTGCCAGAGGTGATGGAAGAGGCTGATACAGAAGGGACATCTAAGACACTCTTAGATAGGGACATTGATGTAAGAAAAATGGAATATTATGGGCTGTGTAGGAGGGAAGGCATAGGCTGATTGAGAAGAAGGTTTATATGGGTCAACACAACATTGTATGCCAAAGAGCCCGTACTGAGCTGCACTGTTCTATATTCTATGCTCTCTGATTAATGGTGGGCTCTGGCAAAGTGAGCTGCCATTAGGCAAAGGAGCCAAGCCACAGAAAGGAGCCCGGAGTGTCTGGAGATGACATACAGTTATAGTCACCCATGATAGGAAGGGTGCAGAAGAAGTTTTCCAGGATTCTTCCTGGATTAGAAAGTATGTTCTATAAGGAGAAGTTGGACAAACTTTGGTTATTTCCCTGGAGTGATGGAGGCTGAGCGGAGTTCTGATTGAGGTTTATAAGATAATGAACCATTACCTTTTTTCCCCAGAGTTAAAATGCCTTTAAGTTGAGAGGTTTGTTTCACATAGAATGGTGGGTGTCTGGAATGCACTGCTTTGGGTGGCCGGAGAGGCAAAAACAATACAGGCATTCAAAAGTATTTTGATAGGCACATGAATGTGCAGGAAATGGAAAGATATGGACACTGCATTGGCAGAAGGGTTTAGTTAATATGTGCATATGATTACTAAATTAGTTCAACACAACATTGTGGACCAAATGTGTCGTGTACTCTTGTGCTGCACTCATTCTTTCTTCTTTGAGCCTTTTAGACGCAAAATCATGTGGTGTGACTACTTCTTAATGTAAGTGCATCCCAGGCTGTCGATTTGCAGCAAGTCTTAAAGTCTCAACGTGTAAATATTTAGTGTACTGTTTTGAATATAAATCTCTGCCTTCTTTCCGATATACAAACGTATATTTGCTGCATCACAAAGCGGTAATAGGAACGTCAAAGGATTTGTTGAAAAACATTGTTGATTTCCCTTGGCAAATTTAGTGAATTTGGAACATCAAAATTGATTTTGGCTGTTCTTTCCTGCAGACATTTACATGGCCTCTGCATGAACTGATGAGAGTGTATGGCAGAAGCTACAATGACAGGAGACTTCACTGTCTTGATAATGTACCACGCTTGAAAACGAGTGAAACTGTTCTTTCACTTCTTCTGTTTCTTTTTATTTTAAATGTGCTTCTGGTACTGTTAGAACCTGACATCTACAATTTGAAGATCGATTGAGCAACCTGGCACTTTGCTGTCTCTGAGAAGATTCCAGGAGGTGAGCGAGCTCGAGGCCTAGAAGTTTAGAGGTGGGGCACGAGCCCATAATCAACTCCATTTCACACCGATTAAAGCATTGAGAAAGATTGAAACATCAAGGCGAGTGTGGAAGGCCAGCGAATGTTCAGCACCATCTACCAGCCTCACGTTCATTGCTGCCAGAGGGGGTGTCTGTGTGCGACAGTCTCTCGGTCCCTGTTCCCAAGGGAAGGCCTTTGCATTTGAATGGTGTCTCTCCCTGATGCTGTTGGGGAATGATACCAAAGTTCTGGACCTGCATTTTATGCATTGGACTGTAGTTCACTTAGACTCTTCAGTTTTACGCGTTTATACTCTGTGTTTCCACCCATTCTTTCTTGTTGCTGTTTGCATGATTTGTTTGTTTCTTTGTGCAGGGAGGTGGTTCGGGTTTTATGTTCTTGTTGCCATTAATGCGATTTGTTTGTGTTTTTGCGTGAGGTGGAGTATTCAAGGTTTGATGTTCTTATTGCCATTTGTGCAATTAGTATTTTTCTTGTGTGGCGGGGGGTGATGTTCTTGTTGCCATTTGCGCAATTAGTATTTTGCGCGTAGGGGAAGTTGATGTTCCTGTTGCTGTTTGCACTATTTGTTTTTTTTCTTTACATGGGGGGCGTTGATGTCCTTCCTTGAATGGCTCCATGGTTTTCTTTGCTTCATGGCTGTCTGGAAAAGGTGATTCTCAGAGTTGTATACTGCGTATTGTTACGAGAATACACATAAAATTAAGATGTTTGCTGGCCTGGGCTAGCATCAGTGGCATCAGCAGTTGGTCTGCCACCTGCCCTCAGGGGAAGGAGAGATGAGGAACAATGGAGCAGCGTCTGGAGATGTGTAATGAAGGGATGTGGGAGAGAGAGCTGTCTGGAGCGGCTCCCCCCCTTTGAACCCTGAACTGTTTGAAGTGATGGACAGGCGATACCCCAGCAGGGGGATAAAAAGGGACAGGTTCGCTAAGACAGGGACACACGCCACCCGAGGTAACGAGACCCTGGAAGCGGTGCGCCTCTCACGAGTGGGTGAGAAGTATCAGACAACGACAAGGGTGGAAAGGTACGATCAGCGGGAACCCGGTGTGTGTCCGCCCTTGCCTGGGTGCCGGGTTCACTGCAGAGGATCGACCGCATCTGGAGGAGGGGTCACAGTCGGTGACCTCAGGTGACATCACCAAGGACCCGCCCAAAATCTGTTTGTGAGCCATCTCGCTGGTCTGTGAGCCATCTCGCTGGTCTGTGAGTGAAGCAGTGTTCTGAATGATCAGTTGTTCCTGTTCTCTCTGTCTCTCTTCCCCCCACGTTGTCCATCGCCAGGGCAACGATTACTGCGAACTGAACTACTAACTGGACTGAACTTTGAGTCATTTTGAAATTTGGTCATTTACCCCTAGACAACGGTAGAGCTTGATTGATGCTGTTATCTTAATGCTGTGCACATGTGTGTTTATCATCACTGAACTGTTGCATTTATTATCCTTTCGATTACTGTGTTGCTTGTTTCTTTAATAAAACTTTCTTAGTTCTAGTACTCCAGACTCCAACTGAGTGATCCATTTCTGCTGGTTTGGCAACCCAGTTACGGGGTACGTAACAGTATATATGTTGATAATAAGTGTATGTTTACCTTCTGAACCAGTATACCATATGTGACCTTGTTAAAAGCCATGGTAAATATATATCGTTTAATGATGCAAACCAAATTATTCAATGCTGTGATCATGGATTCTTTCCTAATCAACTCAAATGACTGCATAACATGTAGAGTTGTTTACCTGGCCTGTCTGATTATTGTATTTCACAAGAACTATATTTACTAGACTGTCTCAGCTATGTAGTGAATTTCATGTGCTTCTTTGCATTTGATTTCACGTTGTTTTTCTTGGCATTATCATGCTTGCATAGATGTCAATCAACTGTCCTGAACACACTGGCTGTGTAAAACTGAGTGTAGCTTTGAGTATTCAATTCACTGACCATGGAGCTGCTGTGCAATTTGTACGTTCCTTCCAGCATAAGCGGAACAGATGACTTTAGTGTTCACTACCGGCAGCCAGTCAGCAAGATGTGATTTTTGTGATGTGTGAAACCTAAATACATTGCAAACTTCCTGAAGCCATCACTGTTGATCGATCTGTTATCCATCCTCACTGCTGAACATGAAACAGCCTGAAGGCGTGATCATACTCAGGGCTGATGACTTGTATGACACAAATGTGCGGTGATGGCCCAAGGGCAGAGGAAGAGACACTGAAGCTGACTGAACAGCTCACTGAACTTTAATAAGAACTGTGCAGAACAAAGGGTAAAATAATAAATGCTAGGCCAACAGGGCCATCAACTAAAACTCTCAAACTAAAGCTCACACTGACACCGAAGCTTGGAAGCAGTAACTTAATAATTAAATTAGTTCCACTTCCTTACAAGGCCGTAGCCTTCTTTCCCAGAATGAGGACTAAGGTAAGCAGAAAGCGTAGCTGCCACTGTGCTTGGCCAAGACTTCACCAGATTGCAACAAAAGGAAGGGAGTTAAATACAACCACAGTGAAACACTAATTGGCTGGAACTTGCATACTCATGAGCGTGATTGCCAACCCCGCTCAGCAGCCCACCTGCAAGGGCAGCCAGGCTCAGTGGCAGAGTCTGTGGTTGTGACAGGGACCCCTCCCCAGGCCCAATGGAAATTCAGTATGAGAGACTTGTCCAGGATATCATGAACCGGATTCCAAGAACATTCCCCTGGGCCGTGCCCCATGAGAAGCTGGACCCTTTTCCACACCTGGTGAGATGCCAGGAGGGGAGAGGGGCTGACTGCAACAAAGAGGACAGAAGTCACCGGCTGTATCTGTGGAACATGGAACACTGAGTGAATTTCCATCGATCATGGCAGGCACATCACATTGGAGGATCAGTTGATAGCCTTCTCCACTATGAATGGGCCCCTGTAGTGTGCGGCCAACTTGAGGCTCTCAAATTTTCAAAGGAAAATATATGGACACCAGCCAGACTTTCTTCCCTGCCTTGAGAGGCGTCAGCTGCCAACAGAGCCGATCAGCCTGCCAGGTATAATGTTTCCGATTTTACTGCAGAAAAGTCATGGCCCATCTCTACCTGTGCTTGTAACGCAGGACCAACTGTTCAGCAGCCAGAACTCTCACATCAGTCTCCTGGTCAGGGAAAGGTGTTGACTGGAGTCCCTTTTGGCACTCAAAGGGTGACATGCCAGTGGAGGATGACTGAAAGTTATTGTAGGCAATCTGTACCCAAACCATTTGGGAGCTCCAGGTTGTGGGGTTAGAAGTGACAAGGTAGCACAGGATTGTCTCCAGCTCCTGATTCACTCTCTCAGTCTGGCTGTTAGATTGGCAGTCAAAACCTGGAAAGAGGCTGGCCATGGCTCTCAAAAGATAACAGAAAGCTTACCGAAAATGGGACATGAACTGTGGTCTTTGATCAGACACTACGTCTTGAGGGAAGCCATGCAGCCTGAACACATGCTGAACCAGGAGGGTGGTAGTTTCATGAGCCAATGGGAGCTTGAAGAGAGCAATGAAGTGGGCAGCTTTGCCCACAACTACCAGAATGGTAATGTTCCCATCTGACGGAGACAAGCCAGTGATAAAATCCAGCAAGAGGTGGGACCAGAGACCAACAGGCACGGGCAATGGGCAGAGCAGACCAGGAGGGCGCTGACATGTTATCTTGTTCTGGGCACAAGTGAGTCAGGCAGAGATAAAGCCGTGGATATCCTGGGACATAGATGGCTATCAAAATCATCTCTCCATGAATTCCAGGGTCCATTGAATCACTGGATGGCCAACCAGATGGGAAGAGTAACCCCACTCCAACACTCAGGGTGCACAGTGGCAGGGAAAACAGCTGGTTGGGAGGTCCTCCACCTGGGCCTGGTCCAAATGTTCTTTCTGCTTCTATTCCCCAAATCACAGCTATGCAAAAATGACAAAGGGATGGGCTCTGGAATGGCATTGTCTTCAGTGATATCAAACTGGCAGGAGAGAGCATCAGCCTTAGTATTCTTGCTGCCAGGATTGTAGGCGGGAGTGAAATTAAACCAGGTGAAGAAAAGAAACCAATTGGCTTGACAAGAATTAAGTCCCTTAGCATCATGGATGTAGGGGAGATCCTTGTGATCCCTCCATATCAAAACGGGGTGCTGTGCCCCTCGGTTCCCGACATCATAGTTACATTCTGCAGGACTAAAGCGATAGGAAAGAAAAGCACAGGGGTGCAGCCAATTCTCTACAAATGAGTGCTGGGAGAGTACAGCTCCAATGCTGACATCTGATGCATCAGCTTCAATGATGAATGGAAGGGATGGGTCTTGATGTAGGAGCATTGGGGCAGTGGTGAAGTGTCATTTCAGTTCTGAAAATGCTTGGTCTGCTTCATTTGTTCATAGAAATCCAGTAGGGGTCTTTTTGGTGAGTGTACTTATGGAGGCCATGATGGAACTGATGTTTCTAATGAAGTGACAATAAAAGTTTGCAAACTCCATTAAGTGCCTCCCCTGAGTGACCGTAGGTAGTTTGGGCCACTGGACCAACAGGGCAGTCAACTAAAACTCTCAAACAAAAACTAACGCCAACACTAAGGCTCAGAAGCAGTAACTCAATACAAAATTAGTTCTTCTCCTTTACAGCATCAATCTAAGCTGTAGTCTTGTTTCACAGAATGAGGACTAAGGTAAGCAGGGAGCATAGCCATTGCTGTGTTTTGGTCAAGACTTAACAAGACTGAAATGAAAGGAAGGGAGATAAGGGAATGAAATGAAAGGAAGTGAGTTACAACCACAATGAAATACCAGTTGGCCGTGTTACGATTTCGTAACATACCAGCAGCAAGAGATGACAAATTGAGTTGGGTTTTAATATTAAAACCACTATATTTATTTACAGCTACTCAAAAATATAGAAAATTAACAACTTTTTAAACAGAAGTTAACAGTGTTATGCATCTTTAGCTCCCTTACAGTCAAACTTAGAACCCGTTCTTAACAAATCTTACTCAAGCACAGTTGTAAGGTGGCAGTAAAGAGAGTCCCAGTAATTCACATAAAAGGTGAGAGGAGAGATTTGTGGATTCACAGTGCAGCAACGAGGCGATCACGACGAATTCCAAAGATTCCACAGCTAGTGAATGAAGAAACGGTTACCGAAGATCCCAGCCGAGGAATACTGTTCTGAAGTCCATGAAGGGCGATTTCACAAAGTAACTGTCACGAAATCCACACCCATGGATTATATGAAGGGCAGACATGTCTCCACAATGCACAGTGTGCCGCTGATTAACCCAATCCTTTGGGTTTGGGTAAGCATTAGACTTTACCCTTCGCGATCATGAGTTGTTGCCGGATAGCTCAAAGTCTGTGATCTTCACTCTCTCTCTCTTTCCTTCGACTCCTTCTCAGCACAATGCCCACATTTCTTTTACACCATCAGCACACATCATAAGGTAACACTTACAGAAACGAAACTATGGACTCCCAGTAAAACAAAACTGGGGCCACATGACACCCACAGTAAACGAAATTATGGACTCCCAGGGAAATGTAACTGTGGACACATAACACCTCCCCCAAAGAAGATAAAATTTTGATCTGTAAGAGCAAACTTTTAACTACAATCTACAATATGTGGAACAATACATATACGGTTATGATACAGCACACTACAAATTAATACAACATATTGCAGGAGCATATACAAATACCAAATTCCACTCCATTATTAAAATTACATTGCAAGTTTAACATCTGGAAAGATAGTCGGCAATTACATTATCTTTGCCTTTAATGTGAGTTATCATGAGATCATACTCTTGCAAAACCAAACTCCAATTCAGCAACCTTCTATGTTTGTTTTTCAGCTTACTCAAGAACACCAATGGATTATGATCTGGGTAAACCACAAGTTGTTTGTGAGCTGTGCAAACATACACCTCAAAATGCTGCAAAGCCAAAATAGGTGATAATAATTCCTTCTCTATGGTGGAATAATTTCTTTGATGCTCATTGAATTTCTTTGAAAAGTAAGCTACAAGATGGCCAACTTCATCATAATCATCCCTTTGCAGTAACACTTCTCCTGCAGTTTCATCACTGGCATCCACAGCTATGGAGAATGGCTTGGCAAAATCAGGTGACCTGAGCACAAGTTGGTGACATAAGATAGCATTCAATTTATCAAATGCCTCCTGACAAGGTTCTGTCCAAACAAACTTTTCACCCTTCTTCAGGAGGTTAGTCAATGGGAGAACAATATCAGCAAAGTTCTTACAGAACTTGCGATAATATTCGGCCATTCCCAGAAATCTACAAAGAGCCCTTTTCCCACCTGGAATGGGAACCTCATAAATTTCCTGAACTTTTGCCTGAACAGGAGCCAACCTGCCTTAACCTACAACATAACCAAGATAGGTCACAGTGGCATGGCCAAATTCATTCTTAGCTAGGTTAATTGTAATGTTGGCTTTTCAGAGTCTTTCAAACAGCTTTTCCACTGCAGAGATATGGGCTTCCCAGGTGTCATTACCCGTGACCAAATCATCAATATTGGCGTCTGTGTGTTCTAACCCTTGAATTACAGAATTAATCATTCTCTGGGATGTTCCCGGAGCATTTTTCATTCTAAATGGCAGAACATCGTATTCATACAACCCAGAAGGCGTCACAAAGGCAGAAATTTCTCTACCTCTATCTGTTAAAGGAACATACCAATATCCTTTTAACAGATCAATCTTTGAAAGAAACTTGGCTTTTCCAGCCTTGTCTACACAATCATCCACTCTAGGGAATGGATAAGCATCTGTTTCTGTTACAACATTCACCTTTCGGTAATCAGTGCAGAATCTGATACTACCATCTGGTTTAGGTACCATGATATACAAAGTGAACTCCAATCCAAAGTAGAAGGTCTAATAACATCATTTTCTAACATATACTCAATTTCTTGTTCAGCAAGTTTGCATTTTTTCAATATTTATACGATATGGATGTTGTTTTATAGGTTTGTCATTACCCACATCTACATCATATAAGGCCACTGTGGTTCATTTGGGATATCAGGAAATAAATCCTTAAATTTCATAATTAATCGTTTCATCTGCTGCTGCTGCTGTGGCTGTAAATGAGCCCGTTTCTCACCAATATTTTCCAACATAGTTGAATTTGTCAATCTGGCTGAAATAATGTTCAGTTTAAAAGGCCTCAGATGGATCAGCTAATAAATTTCCAGAGAGCTCACATCCATCTTTGTTTACAGCAACCGCCACAGCTGCAGTTTGTTTTTCACGATACAGCTTAAGCATATTTACGTGACAAAGCTACGTTGGCCTCCGTCTATCTGGTATTTTGACTACACAGTCCACATTATTAACTTTAGCCACAATTTCATAGGGACCATGAAACTTAGCTTGTAGAGGGTTTGTTTGTGTCACAGTGGGGTGCTGGGAACAGACCCAAATGCAAGACACAGACACTGAAGTACAAGGAACAAGACTTGACTGGAGTAGGGACGTGACAGGATACAGGCAAGGAGCAGGGACAAGAACGCAGACTTGGGCTAGGGAAAGCGGGATCAGGACTAGGAACCATGGACTAGCAGACAAGGCTTGGCCTCCGAGCCCGAGACTGGACAAGGACCCAGAACCTGGCAAGGACATGACATGGCTTCAGGACAGGACGTGGATGGGGACTAGAGGCCTGAGCTTGGAGACAGGCTGGGTCTTGGGTCTACAGTCTGGAGCCTGGGACTTCAGGCTTGGGTTCTTGCTTGGTTGCAGGATCCTCGAGGCTGGGGTTCTTGGAGCTTGGCTGCGGGATCCTCGAGGCTGGGGTTCTTGGAGCTTGGCTGCGGGATCCTCGAGGCTGGGGTTCTTGGAGCTTGGCTGCGGGATCTTCGTCTTGAAACACGGAGGCTGATAACTCGGAGGCTGGAGCTGAGAGACCGACTGGGAACTGAACATCAACATAGAGCCAGGACTTGTCCTTCGAAAAGCCGGGGCTCATTATTAACATGACACCAACATGAGACAGGACAGTACATAGACATAGAGCCGGTACTTATACTTAGACAAGCCGGGATTCAAACTCTCCACAGCAAGGTGGGACAGGTCCACCTGTTGGGTAACGGCAGAACGGCCGGACTACCCAACAGAGGCAAAGACAAGACATGTCCCCCCCACAGGGCAACAGCAAAACAGCCTGACTTACCCCATGGAGGTGAGGACAAGACAAGACAGATCCCCCCGCAGGGCAACGGCAAAACAGCCTGACTTACGGCACGGAGGCGAGGACAAGACAAGACAGATCCCCCCCGCAGGGCAACGGCAAAACAGCCTGACTTACCCCACGGAGGCAAGGACAAGACAAGACGAGACAGGACCTCCCCACAGGGCAACAGCAAAACGGCCTGACTTACCCCACGGAGGCGAGGACAAGAAGAGACAAACACCAAAGAACGACAGACAGTTCCATCTCTGCTTTGGGGTAGCTCCGAGTCTCAGTTTGGCCAGCAACCTCAGCTGGCTATGGAAACAGCCGGATCCCTACCTGGCTTGGAGTGGCTGGCAGCCACTCAGCTGACCCGGGAAACAGCCGAATCCATACCGCAAAGACAGCTCCGACTACTGACAGCAAGGCTCCATGAGGGGATGATTCCCCAACGCAGCCTAAAGATGGCAAGTGGCTACTCTAGCCTTCCACCGGCAGGTTGCTCCCAAGGGATCTTGACAAAGCAAACCAGCAGCCCACACTCAACCCCAAGGCTAATTATGTTGCAAGCCTAAAGATGGAAATCAGGTGCCTATGCTTAACTCAAACAAGGGGCAGCTGGAAGACCCAGAGTCCTGAGTCCACGGACCGGACAATGAACCGGAATGCGATCGTCACAGACCGGATCATGACAGTTTGTACAGGAAACAAAACAAGCACTTTATCTCCCGGCTTGAATGACCTCATTCTGGCTTGTTTATCATACCAAGTTTTTATTTTTTCCTGGGCTGATTTTAAATTTTCCTTTGCTAGGTTGCAAGCCCTTTGCAATTTGACCTTAAACTTCAAAACATAATCTAGTAATTTAACATGCAGGTCATTGTTAACCCACTGTTCCTTTAACAATGCCAAAGGTCTCGGACCTAATGACCAATCACAAGTTCAAAGGGACTAAAGCCTAGGGACTGTTGTACTGATTCCCTTACTGCAAATAAAAACAAATGAACTCCTTCATCCCAATCCTTCTCATTTTCAATATAAAATGTCTTAATCATGGTTTTGAGGGTAGAATGGAATCTCTCTAAGGCCCCTTGGGATTCGGGATGATACGCAGACGACATAATCTGTTTTGCTCCCAGTTTGTAAACTACTTGCTGGAATAATCCTGACATAAGATTACTCCCTTGATCAGACTGAATTTTGTTAGGCAAACCAAATAAAGTAAAAGTCTTTACGAGAGCCTTCGACATAGTTTTGGCTTTTATATTTCTGAGAGGTATTGCCTCTGGAAATCTAGATGCTGTACACATGAAAGTTAGCAAACACTAACAACAGGAATTCTGCAGATGCTGGAAATTCAAGCAACACACATCAAAGTTGCTGGTGAACGCAGCAGGCCAGGCAGCATCTCTAGGAAGAGGTACAGTCGACGCTTCAGGCCAAGACCCTTCGTCAGGACTAACTGAAGGAAGAGTTAGTAAGAGATTTGAAAGTGGGAGGGGGAGGGGAGATCCAAAATGATAGGAGAAGACAGGAGGGGGTGGGATGGAGCCAAGAGCTGGACAGGTGATTGGCAAAGGGGATATGAGAGGATCGTGGGACAGGAGGCCCAGGGAGAAAGACAAGGGGGGGGGAACCCAGAGTTAGCAAACACTGATGACCAGCTTTAGTCTTTGGCAATGGGCCAACACAATCCACAATAACTTTAGAAAAGGGTTCACCAAATGCAGGAATAGGTTGCAGTGGGGCCACTGGGGTGACCTGATTAGGTTTACCCACAACCTGACAAGTGTGACAAGTCCTGCAAAATATTGCAACAACTTTCCTTAAACTAGGCCAGAAGAATTGTTTTAATACTTTGTTCACAGTTTTCTTCACACCTAGATGTCCACCCAAGGGTTTACTATGGGCCAAAGTTAAAATCTCATTCCTATAGGCTTTAGGAACTACAACCTGGTGAACAATTGCCCATTCCTCACTTGCAGGAACATCAGGTGATCTCCACTTCCTCATTAACACTCCATCTTTAAAATAATACCCTACTGGCACTTTATCAATCTCCTCACCTGAGAGAGCTTTTTCTCTTAAAGCTTCAATCTCAGGGTCTCTGCTCTGTTCTGCTACAAACTCCCTCCTAGACACTGATAAATCTTTATTATCAGAATTAATACCTGGATCCTGGTGAAACAATGAAGGCAGAAAAGTCCCTGACAAGTCATCAAAATCTGATTCCCTATTTGGGCTATCATGAGTAGCCGAATCATGCTGCACAGGACCATCAGCATTGGCAAGTTTCTTGGCCCTAGCTCGATTTACTGCACACGGGGGATAAATATTAGGGTCTATCTTTGAATCATCATTGATTGGCTTAGTTGTCAGCTGCACGGCAGGAACAACTTTACCACCTGCTAGGTCATTCCCTAATAACAAAGAAATACTTTGCACCGGTAAACTGGGTCATAGTCCTATTTTAACAAGTCCAGAAACTAACTCTGACTTCAAAATTACCTTGTGCAGAGGTACAGGAACAACGTCGCACCCAATACCTCAAATAAGATTTGCCTCACCAGTGGCAGTTTCATCACCAAACTTTAGAACACTGTATAACATAAGTGACTGAGAACCCGCAGTATCTCGAAGAATTTTCACCGGTACCAGGGTTGACCCTTCCTTTACTGAAACAAACTCATCTGACGTAAAACGAAGGAATTCTCTCCTAACCTGACCAGACATCTTAGCCTTTGACAGAGCTTCATCAGAATGTTCAGAACCCCGTGGGTTCACAGGTGTTTCAACATTTTAAACACAGGCATCTGGAACTGTCTCCTTTTCCTTCTTCTTTTTCAGAGAAAGCAGTTAGCCATAACATGACCAGGTTTCCTACAATAGTGACAAGTAGGACCAGAGGCCTTCTCCTTTAATTGTTTCCCTTCATCCTGACCTTTCTTGCTAGATCCAAATTTGATTTCTGGTTTACCCTGACTATCCATACTACTCTTTTGGAAGGTCTTACTCAGGGTAAACTTAAACTTGTGGGTTAAGGCAAACTCATCTGCTAATTTAGCAGATTCTTGTAACTGGTAGCGTCCTTTTCATCCAAACACGTCTTTATGTCATTGTGGATACACCTTTTAAATTCTTCGATTAAAATTAACTCTTTCAGTTTCTCAAAAATACCATCCACATTTTTAGATGTGCACCATCTTTCAAAACACACAGATTTCTCATAAGCAAATTCCGCATAAGTCTGGTTCACAAATTCCCTCAAATTTCTAAACCTTTGCCTATAGGCTTCTGGAACCAGTTCATAGGCTTTAAGCACAGCCTGTTTCACGATCTCATACTTAGCTGCATCTTCAATTGATAGAGCAGAACAAGCCAGCAGAGCCTTACCGTTAAATACACTCTTTAACAAGAAAGGCCAACTTTCTTTCAGCCACTTTAGGCTCTGAGCAACTCTTTCAAAAAGCTGGAAGTATTTATCAACCTCAGCCTCATCAAATGGAGGGACCAGTTTAACTTCCTGACAGCCCACAAACAGTAGAGCCAGAAGTTTTCCTCTGGAGCCTTAACCTCTCCATCTCTATCTTAAACTGCCTTTGTTTGTCTCTTTCTCTTTCCCTCTCTAGCTTAAACCTCCTTTGTCTTTCTGCTTCCTCCCTCTGTTTTCCTGCTTTCTCAGCTGCAAACCACCTCTGTTTTTCTGCTTCCTCAGCCTCAAGCTGTTTTTGTCGTAACTCAAACTCGAGCTATTGCAGTCTTTGCCTATCCTCAGCCTCCATCTTTAATTTTTCCAACTTGTACTGGAGCTCAAGACCATTGGGTTTACTTTCAGGAAACCTTTCTAACATCCCCTCTTCAAACTTCCTCAAAGAAATATAATGCTCAGCTATTATCCTCTGAATCTGTACCTTTTTCATATCCCGTTTTACCGCAGTAAGTCCCAGCTCCTTAGCAATGGCCAAGAAATTGTCCTTTCTAGCATCCCCTAATGCCTTAGGGTCTGGCGATGCCAGAAATGCCCCAATATCCATTGCTGCTGGTTTCCCCACACAAGTCAATCAGAACCGTAGTAGCCAATGAGATCGATAATCAATCAATCACTAAGCTCCAATTTTGTTCATTTTGCGGACGAACCCCCAATTTTGTTACAATTTCGTAATGTACCAGCAGCAAGAGATGACAAATTGAGTCAGGTTTTAATATTAAAACCACTATATTTATTTACACCTACTCAAAAATATAGAAAATTAAATAAACAACTTTCTTAAACAGAAGTTAATAGTGTTATGCGTCTTTAGCTCCCTTACAGTCAAACTTAGAACCCGTTCTTAACAAATCTTACTCAAGCACAGTCGTAAAGTGGCAGTTCAGAGGGTCCCAGTAATTCACAAAAAAGGTGAGAGGAGAGACTTGTGGATTCACAGTGCAGCGACGAGGCGATCACGATGAATTCCAAAGATTCCACGGCTAGTGAATGAAGAAATGGTAACCGAAGATCCCAGCCAAGGAATATTGTTCCAAAGTCCACGAAGAGCAATTTCACAAAGTGACTGTCATGAAATCCACACCTGTGGATCATACGAAGGACAGACACGTCTCCACAATGCACAGTGTGCAACTGATTCTTTTTCTTTTTCAATCTTTTTATTAGTTTCAACATCAAACACATTACAAAAAGTAAGTACATAGTAATTGGGATTATATTAATTGATAATAATTATTGAAGTTTACAGTCAGGTAACACATAGTTAGAAACATCCCAAAACCACACAGATTAGCAACAAAATATACAAGGAGTATACATAAAATATAAAATATCATTTAAAAAAAAACAGAAGGGGAAAAAATCCCCTAAAAAAAACTAATCCACCCAAACTAAAGAAAACTAAGGAAAGCAAAGAAAAGAAAGGGCTATTATGATACCTCAGATAGAACCAATAGTGTCACCACTTCCGCTCCTCTCCCCATATATTGAAATCACAAAATAGATTTGGCAAGGATCAAATTACATCATGTGGAAGTATTGAACAAATGGTCTCCAAGTCTCATCAAATTTAGTAGATGGGTCAAAAATGACATTTCTAATTTTTTCTAGATTTAAACAAGATATAGTTTGAGAAAACCAATGTAGGAGGATTAATCTCTTTCCAATTCAATAGTATAGATCTTCTAGCTATTAAAGTAACGAAAGCAATCATCCGACAAACTGAAGAGGTCAAATGATGTTTTTCTATCATTGGTAACCCAAAAATGGCAGTAATAGGATGAGGTTGTAAATCAATGTTCAAGACAGTGGAAATAATATCAAAAATATTGTCCCAATATTTTTTCAATAAAGGGCAAGACCAAAACATATGAGTTAATGAAGCTATCTCAGAATGACATCTATCACATATAGGGTTTATATGAGAGTAATTATGAGCTAATTTATCCTTAGACATATAAGCCCTATGTACAACTTTAAACTATATCAACGCATGTTTAGCACAAATAGAGGAAGAGTTAACTAATTGAAAAATTTTTTGCCATTTCTCAGTAGGTAAGGTAAGCTTAAGTTCCCTTTCCCAGTCATTCTTAATTGTATTGGAAACCTCTGGATTTATTTTCCTTATCATATTATCAATAATTGCTATTGAACCTTTCTGAAAAAGGTTTAAATCCAAAATTTTTTCCAATATATCAGTGGAATATGAAATCGGAAAGGTAGTAAGGACAGTATTTAAAAAGTTTCTGATCTGTAAATATCTAAAAAAAATGTGATCGAGGTAAATTATATTTATTAGATAATTGTTCAAAAGACATAAAACAATTATCTGAAAATAAATCAGAAACACGTATTATACCCTTTGTTTTCCAAACCAGATACGCTTGATCCAAAAAAAGGTTGAAAAGGAAAGTAGGATATAATAGGGCTAGTTAAAATAAATAGATTCAGTCCAAAATATTTTTGAAACTGAAACCATATTCTAAGAGTATATTTAACTATTGGGTTACCCATTTGTTTGTCCAGATGAGAAAAGTCAAAAGGAAGTGGGGTCCCTAAAATAGAACCCAATGAAAATCCTGAAACAGAATTACATTCAAGATTAACCCATTGTGGACTTGGAACTGTATCCCAATTCCATGTCCAAAATTTTAAATAACGAATATTAATCGCCCAATAGTAGAATCTAAAGTTTGGCAATGCTAAGCCACCCTCCTTTTTGGGATTCTGTAAGCGTCTTTTACCTAATCTAGGATTTTTATTCTGCCATATGTATGAGGAAATTTTTGAATCAACATTATCAAAAAAGGATTTCAGAATAAAAATTGGCAATGCTTGAAATAAATACAGAAACTTAGGTAAAATAATCATCTTAACAGCGTTGATCCGACCAATGAATGACAAAAACATCGGTGACCATTTAGTTATCAAACCTTTAATCTGATCAAGTAAGGGTAAAAAATTAACCCTAAATAAATCCTTGTGCTTCTTAGTAATTTTAACTCCGAAATAAGTAAATTGATCAGTAACTAATCTAAATGGTAAATATTTATAAATTGGAACCGTCATATTTAACGGAAAAAGTTCACTCTTATTAAGATTCAGTTTGTAACCAGAAAATTTACTAAACTTGTCCAACAAGGATAAAGTTGCAGGAATGGAGTTTTCTGGGTCAGAAATATATAATAGTAAATCATCTGCATATAATGATAACTTATGTATCTCCTTCCCACGAGTATTACCAAAAATGTCTGGTGAATCTCGAATTGCAATTGCTAAAGGTTCTAAAGCAATATCAAATAATAAAGGACTTAAAGGACAACCCTGTCTAGTACCACGAAATAACCGAAAAAAGGGAGATATTTGATTGTTAGTCAAAACCGAAGGTAAGGGAGTAAGATATATCAATTTAATCCAGGATATAAATATCGGGCTAAAATTAAACTTCTCAAGCATAGTAAATAAAATATGGCCATTCAACTCTGTCAAGAGCTTTCTCAGCATCTAATGAAAAACACACTCTGGAGTTCTCAGTGAAGAAGTATAAATAATATTTATTAATCTCCTAATATTAAAAGATGAATAGCGATTTTTGATAAATCCAGTTTGATCCGCGGAAATAATTTGAGGTAATACCTATTCTAACCTAGATGCTAGTATTTTAGAAAAAATTTTGGAATCAACATTCAATAAAGATATCGGTCTATATGATGCACATTCAGTAGGATCCTTATTTTTTTTAAGATTAAGGAAATGGAAGCTCCATAAAATGATTGTGGTAGTTTACCTATAATAATTCCATCTCTAAAAACTCTGCACAACTGGGGAGAAAGAATAGAAGAGAAAAACTTAAAAAATTCTGCTGTATAACCATCTGGGCCGGGGGATTTACCAGAATTCGTTGAAGAAATAGCACCATCTGTAATAGGTGTTTCTAACTTTAAACATTCATCGGGTGTTAATTTCAGAAAGTTCAAATTCCTAAAAAAATCTTGCAGCTCCCTGGGATCATGAGGAAATTCTGACTGATATAAAGATGTATAAAATTCATGAAAAGATTTATTAATCTCATCATAATCAACTGTTGAAATATCATTAGGTTTACAAATCTTATTAATTTGACGTTTAACCGAGGCAGTTTTTAGTTGAATTTACCAGATTTATCACTATGTATATAAAACTCACTTCTTGTTTTCATTAATTGATCTCTAATTGATGATGTTAAAAGTAAACTATGTTCCATTTGAAGTTCAACTCTCTGTTTGTAAAGCTTCTCATTAGGAGCAATGGCATATTGTTTATCAATATCTTTAATCTTGTCAATCAACACCAATATTTCATTCTTAGTGCATTTTTTCAATCCAGCTGAGTAAGAAATGATCTGACCGCGGATACAAGCTTTAAAAGTGTCCCATATAACCCCGTTGGAAATTTCAAGTATTGGTTAAAAAAAAAGTCAATCTGATCCTTGATAATTTGCACAAAATCTGAGTCTTGAAGTAAATTGGAATTAAAACGCCATTGTCTAGTATTAAAAGGTATATCCCATAACTTAATAGAAAGATTCAATGGTGCATGATCAGATATAGCAATGATATCATAGTTACACTTAATTACAGATAGAATTAAACTAGAGTCTATAAAAAAACAGTCAATCCTAGAATAAGTATGATGTATGTGTGAAAAGAAAGAAAATTCTTTATCCTTGGGATGTAGAAATCTCCAAATCTCGGAGGTTCCAGAATCGATCAAAAATGAATTGATAAGAGTAGCCGACTTATTCGGTAGAGCCTGAGTTGGTACAGATTTATCCATCGAAGGACTTAAGCAACAATTAAAGTCACCCCCCCCCCATTATCAACATATAATCACTTAAATTAGGAAAAGAGGTAAATAATTGTTTAAAAAATTCAGGGTAGTCCACATTCGGGGCATAAACATTAACCATAACAACTTTTTTATTAAAAAGTAGACCAGTAATTAACAAGAATCTACCATTTGGGTCAGAGAAGGTGTTGTGATGTACAAATGCAATTGAAGAATCTATGAAAATTGAAATTCCTCTCACTTTAGCTTTGGAGTTTGAGTGATACTGTTGTTCTTCCAAAACTTAAAAAAAAGCTGATTATCCTCTTTCCTCACATGAGTTTCTTGGGCAAAAATAATATGGGCATTCATTCTGTGGAATACTTTAAAAATCTTTTTCCTTTTAATCGGATGGTTTAGTCCATTTGTATTCCAAGAAACAAAGTTAATCCTCTGAGCTATGTTAACCACAAATCAATCTCTTGGTATATAAAGGGTTAACCGGAGTATAAGCCCATGTAACCGGAAGAGGAACCAGCATTTGGAAAGGAGACGGAAGCTGCAACAAAGCAGACATTGTTGTAGTTCAGAATTAGCCCAATGAAAAAAAGAAGAAAAAGCCCCCCACCCCCCACCCAAGAACCCTAAAACTAAGCCAAGAAAGGCCAGAAAGCAAGCTAAGACTAAATCTACCCCCATTTCTCCAGAAGGCGGCTCCCAAATATATGTTGGTAAAAAGACCACCTAAAAAAAGCAATAAACTTAACAAATACAGTAAAATAAAATACTGCATTATAATCACTAACATGCTAATAAAATGAAAACAAAAGAAGAGAAACCAATACATATTATTCAATGTAAAATATTAGTAAGGAAAAACAGTTAAGTATAAAAAAAAGGCGTATCCGGCAAGAAAAGTATTATGGGGAGAAGAACCCAAAAAGATGGCGTGGTAAAAAAAAACAAAGGTATAATGGAAAGAATAAAACAAAATGCCATCTTGATTATGCAACAGGGAGAAAAAACATAATATTCCCCCACATACATTATTAAAAAATATATAGAAAATAACCAATAATAACGATAAAATTAAGTATAAAGAATACCAACACTACCAATCAAAACTAGAGGTCTTATGCTTATACTTAAAAATAAGTCAATCTTCAAAAATGAATCCTATGATTAATAGAATTTGAAAAAAAAACAAAAAGCCAAAGCCAATATCACAAGGATTGTATATTAATTAAACTGTGGCGGCTGATTCAAGTTCTTCCAGAAAGCTTCGAGCAGCACTTGTAGAGTTGAAAAAAAGTCGCGGGCAGTTCGGAGGAGAAATTCTTAAGCAGGCAGGATACAGTAACGCTGGTTTAAGATCTTTTTGGTAGCATTCCATCATCAGATGTTTGAAAGCTAATCGCGCTCTCATTAATTCAGGGCTAATATCCTCAAACAGTCTGAATTGATGGATTTCAAATTTAATCATTCCCTGCCATCGGGCTACTCGTATGAGTTACTCTTTAACATGAACATAATGAAATCAGATAATTACTGGTCTCGGTTTAGATTGAGAATCTGATTTACTTCGAAAAATACGATGTGCGCAATCGAGCAATGGAGGATCATCCAGGAATTCAGAGCTAAACGCAGTCTTTAAAAGTTTCGAGAAGAATACTGAAGGGTCTCCTGTCTCAACTCCCTCGGGGAGACCAAATAAACGTAAGTTCTTTCTTCTGGATCAGTTTTCCAGATCAGTAATCTTAAATTTAAGACTCTCCAGCTGTTTATCTGTCGAAGAAACTTCTTGTTCCAAACTCTCGATTTTTTCATCTTTCTTTCATGCATCTTCCTTCAGTTCGGTGATAGTGTTTTATTGCTGTTGAACTTGATGGTCAAGCACACCAAAAGTTTGCATAATTGCCGTAATCTCTTCTTTAAAGCCTCGGCATATTTCATCAGCATGATCACAAAACAAATTCATCAACAATTCATAAGTTATCTCAGGATGTTTAGGGTCAGGTTTCTTTTTTCCGTCGCCATCGGCATCTTTTGCAGGTTTAGCGTCTCGAACTTCAGGTTTTGTAGCTGGTTCTCTACTCATCTCTTCAAAGTTCAAAGTCCAAACTTAAAAGTAAATTAAATAAAGGTGATCATAGATATAAAATGAAAAAGTAAAGAGCGAAGCCGAGAAATGACCTCACTGCGTGAGCGCCATCTGGAGAATCCGTGTGCCGCTGATTAACCCAATCCTTTGAGTTTGGGTAAGCATTAGACTTTACCCTTCTCGATCATGAGTTGTTGCCAGATAGCTGGAAGTCTGTGATCTTCACTCTCTTTCTCTTTCCTTCGACTCCTTTTCAGCACTTATGACCACATTTCTTTTATACCATCCACATACGTCATAAGGTAACGCTCACAGAAACGAAACTGTGGACTCAAAGTAAAACGAAACTGGGGATACATGATGCCCACAGTAAACGAAACTATGGACTCCCAGGAAAACGAAACTGTGGACACGTGACAGCTGGTATACACGAATTGTATACTCATGAGCATGATTGCCAACACTGTTCAGCAGACTGCCTGCAAAGGTGCTCAATCACCATGGCAAGAGTCCGTGGTTGTGACATTGCATAGCTGTTGAATGGACAATATTTGCAAGGAAACTGCTGTAGTCATCAACAGGCACAATCAAATAATCATTGGTAAAAGTCAATACTAACATTAACCTACAGCCTTTTGTGCAACTCCAAAATTACTATCAGGACTTGCAAGCATGATATTGTTGATGAACTTGTTGATATTCAACTAAACCTTCCATTTCTGGGAAGCAAACCAACTCTTTTTACAATTTAGATGTTTCACAACTCATTGCTACCCTTTGTGTTCCTTTAGGAGCTGCAGATGACAGAATATCAGCAGATGTGAGGTGGAATCATGATTTCGACATTATTTCATGCAAATCTGGCAGCGAAATCACGGGGAAGTAGAAATTCCACAATGTATTTCTATCCCTGCAACTGAACTGCTGTCACACACAGTGAGGCCGTGCCTTGCTTTCCTGTGATTTTGCTCAGTGTCATCATATTCACCCGAGATCACATTGAATGATGCATAAACCATCTTCCCACATGGGGGGAGACACAGCTATTAGGAGGGGTGGAAGGTGTTGAAAAGGAGGAAGACTTTGAGCTACTGCGTGCAGCAGGATATATTCATAATTAACATGCTTGAGTGCCACTAATTACTACTGTGCTGTGAAGTGTCACAAATAGCACAAGGTGTACATAGAGAGCTGTTAAGAATCAGAGACATGTAGCCCAGACTGGGGATGGTTGGCAGTTTTCTTTCCATGCAGGGCATTTAAAGTAAGATTAGGGTTAGTTTTATTTATTACATGTACATCAAAACATAAAGTGAAATGTGTCATTTGCATCAACAACCAACTCAGTCACAGCATGCGCTAGGGGATGCCCATAGATGCCACCATGCTTCCAAAACCAACATAGCATCTCCTCAGCCTATGACAACTTCTCATCCAAATGGGTTTTAAACACAATCTGGTTAGTTTTATGGATGTACCCCATCTCATTAATACAGAAATATTTGATTATGTATTTAGATGACCTAAATGTCATGGTCAGATTTGAACATGCATCTGAATTAATAATCCATATTTCTGATTTCAGATTAGTTTCAAATTATTTTCAATACAGCTCCTGTGAATCTTTGTTAAAACGAAATTTCTTCAGACAAAATGTGGAAGAACTAGGGCTGGAGATGCAAGAAGATTCCAATGATTGGACTAGTAATGTTTAAATTGCTCCTCCTTTATCAAACATCTCACCAGTTGCCACTGATCTTCTTTTCCCTTTCCCTTTCAGTGTGTAGCCCAATTTTGCCTCCTGACTCTCCCTAGGTGTGCCTAGAAGTTGGCGGGAACACTCTAACTGTTTCATTGATACGTTTTGATGCAGTTTTCCACAACTGTCCCAACTCGTGTTCATGGGGTATCAATTGAGAGATCAACTGAATCTCTCAGTGGAAGAAGTCAATCCTTGTACACCATCAGGTCCTGTGTCGTCACACATATCCACAGGCTTATCCTTGAGCCTGAAAGCTCCAGAAAACAAAAGACAGAGGGATATGATGTCTTGGCAAAGTAACAGGAATGACAATTACCACAATCAGGCTTCTTACAGTTCACCCATTAATGAAATAAAGTCAGTATGTGTGTCAGAGGTATATTTGATTCTATATACAGTTACTTCACTTTTAATCTCCAAATAAATGAGACACAGTCATGTCACTGGTTTCCATATTCTCCTCTGCACCTGTCAACAACACTATTTCCTGCTCCATCACTCTCCCATGCATGTTGTGCTTTTACTCTGAGGGACTGCATTGGAAAGATGCAATACAGTCAGAATGGTAACCCTGACACATTTCATTGAGTCTGGGCTGAGGAACACTGGTGTGTAGATACTTGACAAGATGACACTGAAATGGGTCTGAGGAATGACGTGGGATGATAAACTTTGCTTGTTGGTTAATCATCAAATGTAGTCACTTTACCTGAAGCAACACACATAAAAATTGCTGGTGAACGCAGCAGGCCAGGCAGTATCTATAGGCCAGGGTCTCAGCCTGAAACGTCGACCGTACCTCTTCCTATAGATGCTGCCTGGCCTGCTGTGTTCACCAGCAATTTTTATGTGTGTTGCTTGAAATTCCAGCATCCGCAGATTTCCTCATGTTTGTGTCACTTTACCTGACTTGCTTAAGTCATTAAAACACTTTCCACAGAAATCCAGCAATTGGACAGAACATACTCTGCTCAACACTCATGACTGTGTGATTAAACACAACTCAATCAATGACACACCGTAGTTGGTAGAATCTCAGATGGTGATAAGGAGGTTTAGAGGAGTGAGACATATCAGCTGGTCGAGTGGCGTCACAGCAATAACTTTACATTCAGTGTCAGTAAGGCTAAGGGAATGACCGTGAACTTCAGGAAGGGCAAGTCAGGTGAACACACACAAGCCCTCATTGAGGGGTTTTACCTGTGCAAAGGGTGAGCCGCTTCAAGTTTCTTGACGTGGTGTCTTGGGGTATCAATCCTGTGCCCAACACATTGATACAATCACAAAGAAACATGCCAGCGGCTATGCGTCATTAGGAGTTTGAGGAGATTTGATATGTGAAAGACACCTGCGAATTTCTATAGGTATACAGCAGAGAGCATCCTGACTGGTTGCATCAAAGCCTGGTATGGAACCTCCAAAGCAGAGGATCACAAGAGCCTGCAGAGGGCTGTAAACCCAGCCGGCCCCATCACAAGTACAGCCATCCCCACTATTAAGGACATCTTCAAGAGACAGTGACTCAAGAAGGCAACATCCGTCATCCAGCACATGCCCTCTTCTTGTTAATAACATCAGGAAAGAGGTACAGAAGGCTGAACATCTATACTCAAAGATTTAGGAACAGTTTCTCTGCTCTCTGCTATCAGATTTCTGAACAGTCCATGAACCCATGAACACCACCTCATTATTCCATGCTTTTTACACTATTAATTTCTATAATTTATAGATTTTTATGTCTTTGCAGCATACTGCTGCCACAAAACAACAAATTACATGTCATACATTAGTGATAATAAATCTGATTTTGAACTGCAGAATTTCAAGTATTTAAATTTGTAATTAAATCTCATCTCGGTCAGAGTAACCATGAAACTACTGGAATGTCACAATAAACCAAATGTTTCATTAATGTCCTCCACAGGAAGAAACTTTCATCCCTATCCATCTGGTTTTTATGAGCCCCCAAGAGGCCCAGTGAGATCGACTCTCAAACAACTTCCTCAGTTTAGGTACAATTAGGAATGAACAGTGAATGCTTGTGTTACCAATAACACTAACACCTTCTGAATGCGTAAAAAATCCTTGGTTGCAACCAATCTTGGATGCTGCCAATCTCGCATTTTTCACCACTCCTGCTCCTGACCTGCCTTTTGGTAGTGATTCATAGAAAGCCTCCTTGAATGGGGGACAAATAAATGGTAGATGAACTTAATAAGTATTTAGCATTAGACTTCACTGTGGGAAACCACTAGTACTATGCCAGAAATTCAAGTCAGAGGGCAAAAGTGAGTGTAGATGCAACTACTAAGGAGAAGGTGCTTGGGAAGCTGAGAAGTCTGAAGGTAGATAAGTCATTTGCACCAGATGGACTACAACCCAAGGTTCAAAAAGAGGTAGCTGAAGAGATTATGGAGGCACTAGTAATGATCTTTCAAGAAATTCAGAATTCTGGAATGGTTCTGGAGGACTAGAAAATTGCAAATGTCACTGCACTCTTAAGCAGGGAAGGAGGCAGAAGAAAGGAAATTATAGGTCAGTTGGTCTGATATGACTGATTGGGAAGATGTTCGAGTCCATTTTTAAGGATGAGGTTTCGGGGTACTTCGAGGCACATGATAAAATAGGCCAAGGTCAGCATGGTTTCCTTGAAATATCTGGGGATGCACCTGGATGACAGGCTTGAGTGGAGCGCCAACACAGAGGCTGTGTACAAGGGGCATAGTCACCTCTATTTCCTGAGGAGACTGAGGTCTTTTGGAGTATGCAAGCCTCTCCTTCATATGTTCTACCAGTCTGTTGTCACCAGTACAATCTTCTATGTAGTGGTGTTCTGGGGCAATGGCATCAACACGGGTGATGCCAACAGCTCAATAAACTGATTAGAAAGGCTGGCTCTGTTATATGAGTCAAACTGGACACACTGGAGGCTATGGTAGAACAAAGGACCCTATGGAAAATCCTGGCAATTCTGGACAATGTTTCTCACCCTCTACATGCCACTTTGGCTGAACAGAGGAATACTTTGACTAAGACAACTGTGTTACTCCAATGAGTCAACCTATAGCCAGGGAAGTGAAGACCCCCTCCTGTTAGAGTGTTTGACATAACTTAATTTTTATTTTTTTTTACTTCTCTTCTAATATTTATATATCTGTGCACCTGTAATGCTACTGTGACACTGTATTTTCCTTTGGGACTAATAAAGTTTCTATCTTAAGGGGAAATCTTGCTTGACAAAATCTGTTGGAATTCTTTACGGAAATAACAAGAAGGGTAAACATAGAAAAGTCAGTGAATGTTATTTATTTGGTTTCAGAAGGCCTTTGACAAAGTGTCACACATGAGGCCAGTTAACAGGATAAAAGCTTATAGTATTACAGTAAAGATACTAGCTTCGATAGAAGATTGGCTGACTGGCAGGAGGCAAAGAGTGGGAGTAAAAGGAGCATTTTCTAAAAGTAAAAGGGGGTAGTGTTGAGCAAGCAGGGAGTCTGCAGAAAGACTTAAGCAGATGGGGAAATGAGCAAAAATGTGGTAGATGGGATATAGTGTATGGGCATGCACTTTTCTAGAAGGAATAAGGGCATATACTATTTTCTAAACAAGGAGAAATTTCAAAACTCGGAGGTGAAACGGGACTTGGGAATCCTTGTACAAGACTCACTAAAGGTTAGCGTGCAGGTTGAGTCAGTGGCAAGGAAGACAAATCAATGTTTGCATCTGTTTTGAAAGGACTTGAATATGAAAACAAGAATGTAATACTGAAGCTTTACAAGGCATTGGTCAGACCCCACTTGGAGTATTCTGAGAAGTTTTGGGCCCCTTATCTAAAAAAAGATATGCTGGTATTAGAGAAGGTTCAGAGGAGATTCGCGAGAATTATTCAGGACATGAAGGGTTAACCATAAGACCATAAGATATAGGAGCAGAATTAAGTCATTTGGCTCATTGAGTCTGTTCCACCACTTCATCATGGCTGATCCAATTCTTTCTCTCAGCCCCAATCTCCCGCCTTCTCCCCGTATCCCTCCATTCCCTGACCAGTTAAGAATCTATTAACCTCCACATCTGCCTGTGGCAACAAATTCCACAAATTTGCCTCTTTCTGGTTAAAGAAATTTCTCCTCATCTCTGTTCTAAAAGAATACCCCTCTATTCTGAGGCTGTGTCCTCTAGTCTTAGACTCTCCCGCTACAGGAAACATCCTCTCCACATCCACTTTATCCAGGCCTATCACCATTCAATAGGTTTCAATGAGGTCACCCCTCATTCCTCTGAATTCTAGTGAATACAGGCCCAGAGCAATCAAACACTCTTAATATAACTAGCCATTCAATCCTGGAATCATTTTTGTGAATTTCCTTTGAACCCTCTCCAGTGTCAGCACATTCTTTCTAAGATAAGGGGCCCAAACCTGCTCACAATACTCCAAGTGAGGCCTCACCAGTGTTTTATAAAGCCCCAACATTACATCCTTGCTTTTATATTCTAGTCCTCCTGAAATGAATGCATTTGCCATCCTCACCGCAGACTCAGCCTGTAAATTAAAGGACAAGGACTCCCAAGTCCCTCTGATTCTCATTTTTTTCTGTGTTTTCTCTCCATTTAGAAAATAGTCAACCTTTTTATTTTGTCTACAAATTGCATGACCATACACTTCCTGACACTATTCCATCTGCCATTTCTTTGCCCATTCCCCTAATCTGTCTAAGCCCTTCTGTAGTCTCTCTACTTCCTCAGTAGGAGGTTTGGTATGCCATCAAAAACTTTCACAAATTTCTACAGATGTGCCATGAAGAGCATCCTAACTGGCTGCATCACTGTCTGGTATCAGGGGCCTACTACACAGGATCGAAATAAGCTGCGGAGAGTTGTAAACTTAGTCAGCTCCATCAGGAGTACTAGCCTACATAGTATCCCGGTCATCTTCAAGGACCAATGCTTCATAAAGGCCGCATACATCATTAAGGAGCCCCATCATGCAGGTCATGCCCTCTTGTCATTGATACCATCAGCAAGGAGGTACAGAAGCCTAAAGGCACACACTCAGCGATTCCTCTCTGACATCTAATTTCTGAATGGACAATGAAGCCATGAATACTACCTCAGTACTTTTAAAAATTTCTATTTTATATATATACACTCACACACATATACACACAGTATATACTTAACGCAATTCACAGTTTTTGTCCTATTATTATGTATTATGCCGCAAAGACAACAAATTTTACGACATATGCCAGTGATATTAAACCTGATTCCGATTCCTCATTAATTTTAATGTTTTGCATATGAGTATTTAAATAATCTTCAAGTTGGCTTCATATGTGTGTGCACCCAGCACAACCTGGAGATGTGAAACTTATCGGGGTGAAATTAATCCATCAGATTCCATGCACAATCTCCTCCTTTCCAAAACTCACAAGAGCATTAATATGAGCCCCATAATTTTGCAAATTTCAGTTATCCTGCACAAGCATGCACTTGCTGGAACTGCAATAAATAGACTTTATTATGTCAGTTATGCCTGCAAAGAGAAAAAGAGGTTTTTTAATCCATGTGGTAGAATGGACCTGTATATGGTCTACGTAAATCAATATAATTGCACTAGGATTTTGGTGGCATCTGCTATTTGCTTTGTAAGAGGTGCAACAGATTGTGCTTTCAATATGAGTAAGGCTATTTTTCTGGCAAAATTTGTCCCCATTGGAAACATTTCTCTAGGCTGTGACAGCAGTGAATTATATGAGGAAATTTTAGGTAGGTTTATTCATATTGCACCAGGACAATAATGATTTAATAGAGAAAAAGAAACATTAAAGAAATACTATTCCATCTGTGTGCTGATTTTTCTTTGTTCCAATGACAGTGTAATACAAAAGGGGGAAAATAGCCTGGTCTCCTTTAACACAAGTGGTTCTGCAGATGCTGGAAGTCCAGAGCGTAACACACAGAATGCTGGAGGAACTCAACAGGTCAGGCAGCATCTATGGAGAGGAATAAACAGTGAGATTTCAGGTGGAGACCCTTCATCAGACTAAAACGTTGACTGTTTATTCCTCTCCATAGATGCTGTGTGGTCTCCTTTAGTGCAATAAAATTGCACGACAGTGTAAAATAAGGTACTTATAAGCTTCTACAGATTGTAAATGGTTGCAGTTAATAAACTCTCTCTCTGTGAAGAAGTTCACTTTGTTACTTTGCCGCTGAGTGTTGTGACTGGCTGCGGTGCAATACTATCAGTGCTGCTGATCCCAGCTAACCTTTGTGAACAAATGTGCAGATCCAGAAGTGGCAATCTGCAGGGCCATGCTGAGAACAGAAGAGACAGAGGCACCCTTCCCTGATATCTTCAGTTTCCACTGCAGGCCACTGAGTGCTCTCACCTGGGAAGGAGACAGCAGGGAGTCGGCAGCTGGCCTAGTACCAAATGGGAGATGGGAGAGGGCAGTCTAATTGTGGGTGGTGGGGTGGGGGGAGCTCTGATTGTGGCCATTAATTTGACTTATCTCTCCCTTTCCTGGCCAAAAGAGGCAATGACCAAACACATTATGATCAGAGATCACATGAGTGAGAGCTCCGGGAAAGTTGCGAAGAATTCTAATCACCCACCAAGAAATGAACAGGATTTAGTCAGGAGAGATGTGAATACTTTATCAATTGAAAATCTAGTCCTAAGTCACCTAGACAGAGTGGATGTGGAAAGGATGTGTTCAATAGTGGGAGAGTCTAGGACCAGATATGCTAAATGGTGATAGATACATACTTCGATAATACATTTACATTGAACTGTTTTTGAATTTTGAATTCCAAACTCTTCTTCAAATCATGGAATCTTTAGTGCTCACCCGAGCTGGTAGTTGAGGAATCAATGCAATTATCTCACCTCCATCAATGCTACATCCCTTCAGTTTTCTGACAATGTGCTTAGATCCTGGAATAGATAGGAGATCGACCAACTTAGCCAAGTCAAGTCTTTTCAAAGAGGTGAACAATAAGAATGCCTTGGATGTTGAACATCCAAGATTCCCACGATTGTTGTAATGGATTGAACAAGAGCAAAAGAAAAATCGCTATTCATGAATTGCAACAAAACTGTCATCGATTCTAACAAAACTGTGGGAATTTATTATATAGGCTATGGGAACACGGCACTGGAAAAACCAGGGTCAATATTCAAAATGCAGGAGGAATTCGGCAGGCCAGGTAGCATCTATGGAAAAAAGTAAACAGTCCACGCTTGAGGCTGAGACCCTTCATCAGGACTGGAAAGAAAGAGGAGAAGTCAGAGTAAGAAGGTGGGGGGAGGGGAGGAAGCAGTGCAAGGTGATAGGTGATAGGTGATAGGTGAAACCGGAAGAGTGGAAGGGGCGAAGCAAAGAGCAGGGATGATGATTGGTGAAAGAGACCTTTCCTGTTTCTCTCCAGTCCTGATGAAGGGATTTGGCCTGAAACGACGACAGTTTACACTTTTCCAGCATTTTGTGTGCGTTGCTTTGGATTTCCAGCATCTGCAGATTTTCTTATGTTCACTGTCAACGTTGGTTTATGAAAGAAAATTGGTTTTGATAAATCCATTGGAGCTTTTTGAGCATGGAACTAGCAGAATAGATAAATGGGAACCAATGAATGAAGTACATCTAGAATTTCAAACGGCATCTAATAAAGCAGCGGTCCCCAACCACCGGGCCGCAGACCGGTACTGGGCCACAAAGCGTGTGCTACCGGGCCGTGAGGAAACCATATGATTTGGCGATATGAGTCAGCTGCACCTTTCCTCATTCCCTGTCACGCCCACTGTTGAACTTGAACACACGCGAGGTCATTACCCACATGTCATCCATGTCAGCACGGGAAGATCAACTTCTCGAGCTTGCAAATGACGACAGGCTAAAAAGTATATTTGACATAACATCTCTGCCGGCATTCTGGATCACAGTCAAGGCTAAATATCCTGAGATAGTCACGAAAGCACTGAAAATATTGCTTCCATTTCCAACATATCTCTGCAATGAATGTAACGAAAACTAAACTGCAGAATAGACTGGACATAAGGAACCCCCTTCGAGTATCGCTGTCTCCCATCACCCCTTGATGACACCGTCTTGTTGCAGGGAAATAAGCCCAGGGCTCCCACTGATTCAGCGATATTGGTGTGTTGCAATGATTTTATATGTTCATACGGGGAAGTTATGTGCTGTGTGTTTAATATCCATATGTTACTTAAAATATTATGATGCTATTGACTTATAACAATTACAGCACGGAAACAGGCCATGTTGGCCCTTCTAGTCCGTGCCGAACATTACTCTCACCTAGTCCCACCGACCTGCACTCAGCCCATAACCTTCCATTCCTTTCCTGTCCATATACCTATCCAATTTTTCTTTAAATGATAATATCGAACCTGCTTCTACCACTTCTACTGGAAGTTCGTTCAACACTTACTTCAAGCTCCCCTGTCCTCCCCGATAATTGACTTATCACTATATTCATGCGAGGAAAGGATGCGTTGTGTGTTTACTATTAAATTCGTTAGATAAACCCTTTTAGAAACGAAATTGAGTGTATTAGCCACTGATCACCTATATTCCGGTTGTGATTAACACCCCATCCCACCCCCAAACAGAATTGCCAAAAACGATTTGTAGAAAAAAATCAGGATGTACAGGCATAAGCAAGTCACGCATGCGCACTGGTGCCCGCGCAAGGCTTCACGGTTATTGTAGTCTTTCTCGAGGTAAACACAACGTATTTAACTGCTACTCTTGTCCGTTGGCAACTGTACCCCGCCCAGTCCGCAAGAATATTGCCAATATTAAACCGGTCCGCAGTGCAAAAAATGTTGGGGACCCCTGTAATAAAGGGCCACACAGATTATTACACACTGTGCAGGATTAAGAAGTGGGGAATATATGATGACAGATCAGAGACTGGATTTCATGCAGAAAGCAGGAGAATAGGAATAAATAGGTCATGATCCCAATGGCAACAGTTAATTTCTATGTAACTGTAACACTATGTACTGTATTATATTACTGTTTTACCTTTTGTGTTGTGTCAATGTACTAATGTTTGGAATTATCCGCCTGGATGACATGCAAATCAAAGCTTTTCACTAGGTACATGAGACAAAGATAAACCAATGTACAATTGTGAGTGGTCACAAGATTCAGTAACTAGGTCCTCAGCTAATTTTGATCTATAATTAAAGAGTTATTTGAATGGGTAGAGCATTATGTATCGAAATCTGATGAAAAGCATAATTAGGTGAGAAAGTGATGTCTGCCTAGGGAGTGTGTGCAACCTAACTGAGTGAAGAAGAAATAAACAAAATATATAGGCGGGGAGCAGTAGAACAGTGATTTTAAACTGGCAAATTTCATTGAACAAAAAGATCTAGGATACTGATACACTGAGTGTAGAAAGTTAATATGTAGGTCTAGCAAGCAATTCATAAGGTGATTTGTTTGCTAGTCTTAACTGAAAAGGGCGAAAACACAAGATTAAGGAATTTTATTTTATTTCAAATGTAGAGGCCTGTGGAGAGTTCACATCTACAATTCCAGGTGCAGTTTTAGTGTGTTGGCTTTAGGGAATGCCTGGGACAAGATGGTGATCAAGATTGTTCAGGTGACAACACTTTTGTCCAATTAACAGATGAACAAAAGCAATCAGAGAAGAGAAAAAAAGGCAAAAAGGAAGGGAAATGCTGGTTAACACGCAGGGTGTAAGACAGAACAGCTGCTGGAACTGTGAAAGAAAGTGGAATGCTGGAAACAGGCAGCAGCAGCAGAGATGGCAAAAAAATATAAATACTACAGGTGGACAATTTTACATCACAACTGGCATTTTTGACATAAACAGGAAGGACTGGTTATCTGAAATTGCTGAATTCAGACCTTGTGCTGAAAGGCTACAATATGTCCAGATGCAAGATGAGCCACTGCTCTTTGATCTTTCATGGGGCTTTATCGGAACTGAGACAAAAGTCTCCAATAGAGAAGTCAGAGTATGTACAGGAGACAGGTAACTGGAAGCTCATGGTCACCCCTATGGACTGAATGAAAATGCTCTGTAAGGCAAATACCCTGTCTGTGCTTGGTTTCCCAGTGTAGATATACAGAGGGAACTTGGAGTCCAAATCCATAGTTCCCTGAAAGTAGCAACACAATTGGAAAGGGTGCTTGCCTTCTTCGGTTGGGACAGAGTATAAAGGTTGGAAAGTCATGTTGAATATTTATAAAAGTTTAATTAGGCCACATATAGAGTATCCTGTGAAGTTCTGGAACCTACATTAAAGGTAAAATGTGGAGGATATGGAGAGGGTGCAGCAATTTGCACATACTAGTATGGTAGTGGACCACCTCTCAAATAATGATGAGTCAGACTACAGGAAGGAGGTAGAGTGCATCGCGACATAGTGTCACAACAAAAACCTTTCCCTCAATATCAGCAAAACAAAAGAAATGGTCATTGTCTTCAGGAAGGGGGACAGCGCACAAGCTCCTGTTTACATCAGTGGTGAGAAGGTTGAGAGCTTCAAGTTCCTAGGATAGCCATGGCCTGTCCTCTCTTTCAATATTTTTATTGATATTATATAAATTACGTGTATACAAATACAAAATTCATAAGGATGCAAGTAAATAATACAAATTACATTACATTTAAATCACAGTACTATGATCACAGTATCCCATATTCCAAATCAATCATATATAAAAAAAAAGATCGAATTATGAAATGAAATAGAATAAAATAATTGTATTTTATTTTTTTAAATATCTACCCCCACTACCAAAATGAGCTGGTTGGTAAAATAAAAAGAAGAAAAAAGAATACCTTACCATATGATATCATAATAATAATGGCTCAGATCCATACTTTAATAACAGTTGAAAGATTATGAAAATAATTCAGAAAGGGTCCCCATAACATTAGAAAATCATGTTTAGAATCAGAAATCGAACAACAGATCTTCTCTAGATCAAGGCATAACATATCAGATAGCTTTGGAACATGAGTGGGTGGGGCAGCCTCCTTCCACTTGAGCAAGATCACCCCCCTGGCCATAAGAGACATAAAGGCCAAAACCCGCAAATTAGATGGCTTCAGTTTTATAGCACTATCCTCAACAATACCAAACAAGGCAGTCAAAGGATTGGGCTTAAAGCTGACATTGAAAAGTGCAGAAAAAGTTTGAAATACATCTTTCCAGAATTTTTCAAGGCTCGGACATGTCCAAAACATATGAGTTAGTGTGGCCACTCGATTAGTACATCTATCACAGTAAGGGGAGATATCTGTGTAGAAACAGGAAAGCTTGTCTTTAGACATATGAACTCTATGTACCACTTTGAATTGTACCAAACAGAATGGAAAATTTGCCTTACCCAATTTTAGGCTATATTGTTGGGCAGTTAATATACGTAATATTACGTTCTGGATATATTACATTAACCATGAGAATTGCCCTACATGGGTTTCTCTGAAAGTCAACTCTGTTATGAAATTTTCCATTATTTCTTTACTTGAATCCCCACTTCCTTTATCTTTAAATAAACTAATTGACAATGTGGTGGTTAAACATACGTTGAGGATTTGGTTACAGTTTAGAAAACATTTTGGTTTATTGAGATTCTCCCTCTCAAGTCCCATATTTTCTAACTGTTTTTTTAAACCATCTTTAATTGACTTATCTTTTAAAGAATGGGATAGATTAAATGATTTCAGGATTTGTTTGATGGAGGGAATCTCTCTTGTGCAACTTTCAACGAAATTTAACCTTTCCAACACTCACTTTTTTCGATACTTACAGATTAGAGATTTTTTAAGATCTCAATTAGTTATATTTTCTACAAGTCCAGATAAGAATATAATAGATACTATTTTTAATCTGAAACCCTTTGATAAGGGTTCAATATCTTACATTTATGGTCTACTGCTGGGACTGAAAAAGGCCTCCTTACATAAAATTAAAGGAGATTGGGAAAAGGATTTACAGATTTTCATATCTAATGAGAGCTGGAAGATTATTTTAAAATTGATTAATTCTTCATCATTATGTGCTCGCCATGGCCTGTCCTGATCCAATCACGATGACATCACAGCCAAGAAAGCTCATCAATGCTTCTACCTCAGGAGGCTGAAGGAATTAGGCATATCTCCATTGACCGACAAGAATTTTTATCAGTGCACCATAGAAAGCATCCTATCCAGATACCTCACAGCTCGGTATGGCAACATGACTGCAAGAAACTGCAGAGGGCTATAGACACAGTAGAGCACATCAGAGAAACCACAGACTTAATCTACATTTCTCACCACCTCGGTAATGTAATCAGCATAATCAAAGACCCCACCCACTCCAAACTATTTCTCTTCTCCCTCACCCACCCCCATGGGGCAGATACAAAATCCTGAAAACACAAACCACCAAGCTGAAGGATAGCTTCTATCCCATTGTTATAAGACTATTGAATAGTTTCCTTGTACGAAAAGATGGATTGTTGTCTTCACAATCCACTTTGTTAACATTGTATTGTCTATCTGCACAGCAGTTTCTCTGTAACTAACACACTTTAATCTGCATTCTGTTCTAGTTTTACCTTGTATTAACTTAGTGCACTTTTGTACTGAATTGATCGGTACGAATTGCATGTAAAACAATTTTTTTCACTATACCTCAATACATGGGACATAATAAACTAATTTACTCAGAGGTTCACCAAGATGTTGCCCTTAGCATTGTCATTGATCTCTTCCATCTGTCCAACAATCTCTTTGACCCACTTTGGTCTCTTTGGTCCAGAGGAATGTTGTTTCATTTGGTGATATACATGTATATGATCAAGTGGACAATAAACTTGGATTAGAGAGTATTACCTCTAAGGACTAATATAATTTGTTTTCTCTAAATTATCAGAGGCTTAAGGGTGACCTGACAGAAGTGTATAAAATTATTTCAGGATACACAGGATAGATAGTCAAGATATCTTTCCCTATGGCGGGAAAGCCATATACCAGAGAGCAGTTTTAAGATTAGATGGGGTGGTGGTAATTTAAAAGAGACCTACAAGACATGTTTTAGTGTTTTTTTTTAAGAAAACACAAAATGTTAGATGGCTGGAACATGCTGTCAGGCGATGTAGTGAAAGCAGACACAATTGTGGAATGGATCTAAAATAGCAGCTTGCGGTTCAGCCCACTAGGGGATCTGAAATTCTGGATTGGGTGTTGTGAAATGAACCAGATATGATTAGGGAGCTTAAGATGAAGGAACCCTTAGGAAACAGTGATCATAATATGATAGAATTCACCCTACAATTTACGAAGGAATAGCTAAAGTTAGATGAATCACTATTACAGTGGAGTAAAGAGAACTACAGAGGCATGAGAAAGGAGCTGGCCAAAGTTCATTGGAATGGGACACTAGCACGGATGATAGCAGAGCAGCATTGGCTTGAGATTCTGGGAGCAATTTGGAAGGTGCAGGGTAGATACATCCCAAAGAAGAGGAAGTATTCCACAGGCAGGATACTGCAACTGTGGCTGACAAGGGAAGTCAAAGCCAACATAAAAGCAAAAGAGAACACATAATAGAGCAAAACTTAATGGGAAGTTAGACGATTGGGAGATTTTTAAATACCAACAGAAGGCAACTAAAAAAAAATAAGGGGGGAAAAAGATGAAATATGAAGGTAAGCGAGCCAATAATATCAAAAATAGTACCAAAAGTTTTTTCAGTTATATAAAGAGTAAAAGAGAGGTAAGAATAGATATTGGACTGCTGGAAAATAACGCTGGAGAGGTAATAACAGAAGACAAGGAAATGATGGATAAACTGAATAAGTATTTTGTATCAGTCTTTACTGTGGAAGACATTAGTAGTGTGCTGGAAGTTCAAGAGCGTCAAGGGGCAGAAGTGAGTGAAGTTGTTGTTAATAGGGAGATAGTACTTAGGAAACTGAAAGATCTGAAGTTAGTTAAATCACCCGGACTACATCCCAGGATTCTAAAAATGTAGTTGAACAGTTTATGGAAGCATTAGGAATGATCTTTCAAGAATCAACAGATTTTGGAATGGTTCAGGAAGATTGGAAAATTGCAAATGTCACTCTAGTCTTCAAGAAAGGAGCGAAGCAAAAGAAAGGAAATTTTAGGCCAGTTAGCCTGACCTCAGTGTGTTGGAGTCGATTGTTAAGGATGTGGTTTCAGGGTACTGAAGGCACATGACAAAATAGGCCAAAGTCGGCACGGTTTCCTTAAGGGAAAATCTTGCCTGATAATGTTGCATGGGAGTGACTGGGGACGAACCCAAGTGCAGGATACAGGCGGTTTGGTCAGACTGGGTTCTTGGGAGGGACAAAGTACGGGGAGCAGATACCCGATCAACCTGCTCACTGACCTTCTTTATGATCTTGGACAGGGCACGAAGGTTTCCGATGACTTCTCGGAGCAGTTGATCATGTAGGCCCAGTAGGGAGCCCTGGCTGCCGAGGGCCTGTTGCACGGGGTCCGAGTCCACTGGGTTCATTCTTGGCCAGTTCGTTCTGTTGCAAGGGAGTGACTGGGGATGAACCCAAGTGCAGGACACAGGCACGGAGGCAGGGTTGAGAGGCGCTAGCACAGTCGCGAACATGGAACAGGTAACCAGGGGAATCTCGTTTCGGAGACAAGGTTTACGTAGACAGACATCCCACCCTGCAAAAACTCATTTCAGGGAGGTAGCACCACCATTTCAGGGAAGTAGCACCCCTGGCCCCCGCAACCCCGTATCCCCACCTCCCCCACCCCCAACCCCCACCCCCCGCTCGATCTCCAAGGGTGTATGTAATAGTTTGTTTAGTGATTTTGTCTAATTTGTAAACCAACTTGGGTATATATAGAAAATGTGACATTAAAATATGTACATATATTATCATGTTTATTCTATTACAACTTTAAGCAAGTCTACAGGGAGTTTGGCCTCATCACGTGGGACATAAATAGAGTAGCTCTTTAGCAGCTAGCCAGCTAGTTTAAATAACGTTAGCTACGCTAATGAATGAATGACACCTGTTAAACTCACCTCAACATGTCGTTTACATTTTAACCCACCATGGGCAATAGAAAAGTCACTGTTGCATTAAACAGTGCAGCGAGCAACACTGTCATTATTTTTGAGGTCTACTGTAAAGCCCACCCACAGAGAAAACTGATAGGCCTACTTAGCATGAAGAGAGACCAATCAGGATGCTCGCTCTCGCTCTCAAAAAAATCGATTTCCGGGATATTGTATATAATTTCCGGGCATCAGGGAGCCGCTATCAATATGCAGGAGACTCCCAGAACTTCCAGGAGAGGTGGGATGTCTGCATAGAATATCCAGGGAATGGAGCAGAACTTAGAACTAATAGTCCTAAGGGATCAGGAAATGAGCTTTACACACATGAATATCGACCAACAAACTGGTGACCCATGATTGTGCCACTAGAGTTCTTATCCTATACTCTCTAATGGGAACCAGGTGTGCTGTAGTTAATTGAACTAGCAGCAAATGGGAATCAGACGACGGGAATTAAGGCACCATCAAGGAGGTAGGAGGAGATGGGGGATAGCCAGGTGGGACCATGACAGATAAATCTGTTGGAATTCTTTGATGAAATGACAAGCAGGATAGATGAAGGAGAATTGGTGATTGTTGTGTACTTGGGCTTCCAGAAGGCTTTTAACAAGGTGCTGCACATGAGGCTAAACAAGATCAGAGCTCAGGGTATTACAGGAAAGATACTAGCATGGATAGAACATTGGCTGATTGGCAGGAGGCAAAGAATGGGAATAAAGTATCCATTTCAGATTGGCTGATGGTGACTAGTGGTCTCCTACAGGGAACACAAACAAGAGAAAATCTGCAGATGCTGGAAATCCAAGCAACACACACAAAATGTTGGAGGAACTCAGCAGGCCAGGCAGTCCTGCCGAAGGGTTTTTGTGGGGAGTCTTGTCCCAAAGGACACCGCCTCAAAATATGAAGACATCCATTTAGAGCAGAGATGAGGAGGAATTTCTTCAGCCAGAAGGTGGTGAATCTGGAATTTGATGCAGCAGGTGGCTGTGGAGGCCAGGTCACTGGGTGCATTTAAGGTGGAGGTTGAGAGGGTTTTGATTAGTCAGGGCATAAAAGGTTATGGAGAGAATGGGGTTGAAAGGGAAATGGATCAACCATGAAGAAATGATGGCGCAGACTTGATGGACCAAATGGCCTAATTATATTATGGTCTAATAAGTTTAAGAGGCATTTACACAGACACATGAACAGGCATGGCGCGATAGAGACCATGTGTAGGCAGATGTGCAGTTTAGATTGGAATCATGGTCAGAATAGACAATGGGCTGAATGGCCTGTTCCCGCACTATACAGTTCTGTGTTCTATAGGGCAACCTATATCACAAGCATCAGGACCAATTCACTAAATAGGAAGAAATGCATGTGAAACTCTGCTGCAGTTGAAGGAAGGGGTTAGGTTCCTGAACAATATGAAAGAATGAAATGAAAGAACAGTTTTGTATTAAAAACTGCAGAAATGACTTGTTTCCAGTTCAGGCTCAGTGCCATCTTGCCTTGTAAGAAAGGAAAATGTGTTATACGATATATTTGGGTACCGTGCCTGTCATGATTGAACATTTGGTTGTGTATGCAGCTGTGAAATAGGGATATGAGGTTTTATGATTGCTGTGGTAGAAAAGAAGTTAACAGTGTATTTGTTGGGAAATGGCATTGGACTCCTCATGTGAGGTTATTGAACTTCTTGTATTCAGGCTAACAGGGCATTTGCTTCATATTAAAACTATCTGTCGAGACCTGCACATTGTATCTCATCTTGGGGCGATGCAGTTGTTTTAAAGTGGAGCAAAATAATATTAAGTTCTGTATTTTCACTTTTAAAATCATTTCACTTTCTCATTTACCTGAGCTATTTCTTTTATAAATGCAAAGTTACTTTGGACAAGAGCATGTATCCTTTGATTCCTATTACTTTTCATTATCTGCAGTGTCCCAGTTCTCTGATTCACTTATGATATCAAATACTTAAGATGCTGAATCTAAATTGTCCTTCGACCCACTTTTTCTGGCGAGCTATCTTTTTCATTTTGAATCAATTAAACGAACCCTAGACCAGCGGTTTATATTCCTTCTCTGAAACCATTTTATTAAGATGAATAATCTGCTATGCCTCAGTTATCTCCTAAGCAAGCTCTCACATACATTTATGGATTTACATTTCAGAATCATAAATCAATTGAATTTCCACCTCATTTGTACTCTCTGGCCTCTTGAATTTAAACTGTCACATTGTTAAACTTATTAATCTTTTTTTTTACACTTCACTTATCTCCAACAGCAAAGGTCTTGTTGGCTGGGTCCAAATTTACCATCCATAACTATTGCTTTTGTGAGCCAAGGTGAATAAAAATAGAAGTTTTAAATGTGATATAAGCGCTGCTTAGAGAATTGTTTCAGTGAGTGGCAAAAACAAATACTGCACAAAAAATAGCTTGATTAAAATACAGCCATAATGATGTTTCTGTGTTCTGTACGGTTCCTTTAATAGACCTGTAATAAACAAGCCAGAAAACGGGAAAGCAAAATAGAAAAAAAATCATCTGATTCAGATTTGCACACACGATATTTAAAAATGTGATGCTGTTCTCTTAATGACTCTAAAACAATCTATGGGAAGAGAGATGCAATACTCCAAATTTCAAATTTATTTTGACATGGGTTACGTCGTTCATTTCTTCCAGATGAAGTACCATGATGTGGCTGTCAGGGGTGGTTGGTGGGAATAATGCTCTGATGTGAACTATGTGGATGAATTGAAGGTTAACTCACCAAATTGGTTGATCACCACCAATGCAGACCATGAAACAAATCTGTAAACTGAAGAGGAAAAGAAATTCAACTTTGACATCTTTTCCACATGGTTATCTTACTGGGAAGGGAGCAGGTGACCTGGAGACTGGATCAAGACTACAGCCAATCAAAAGTTGTGAGGTTACTAGCAATTGACAGGAAGGGAAGGGTGGGGTGGAGTGGGGGGGGGAGAGAAGGGGCAGTTGAAGCAGATTAGCATCTTGTTAGGAGGATGGCCTAAGGATTGCCAATTAGTAGAGCCAATCTTAGTGAGATTCCAGTTCGGAACAGAGCCGTTAAACCTAGTTGTTCTGAGAGAGCACGAGTAATTATTCCCTTGATCATGTGGTCTAAATTTCTGTGCCATGGTTTCAGAGGAGTGATGCATGGGGAATGACATCACTGGTTGTATATCTGATGCAGAAGTTGTATCAGACACACAAGCAAAATGCATATTTGTAAGTGCTAGATCAGATTTCCAAAGTAAAGTAACATGAAACAATTAGAAAATAATTATTGTAAGTCAGTTACTTATTTACACATTTATTTAGCAATACAGCATGGAGTAGACCCTTCCAGACATGCCACCTGTACAACCCCACAACTCCGATTAATCCTAACCTAATCACAGGACAATTTACAGTAACCCATTAATTAACCTACCTGGTGCGTCTTTAGACAGTGGGAGGGAAGTGGAGCACCCGGGGGAAACCCAAGCATTCCACAGGAAGGATGTACAGAAACTCCTTACAGAATGGTTCCGGAGTTGAACTCTGAACTTCGGAACGACACGAGCTGTAATAGCATTGTGCTAAGCGCTACGCTGCTATGGCACTGACATGTTAAGTTCTAATAAAGTGCTGCTGACCTGGTTCTTTCTCCACAGATGCTGCTGGACATTCTGTGTACTGCTATCAAAGAACACGATTATTATTCTGTTTCTCTATAGAAAATGTCTGTTTTGTATTACATAGCCTTGAAATAAATGGTGCTACATGATTACATTTCTTGGCAAAAATGCACCAACCTGGCAAAAGATTAAAATAGGATTTACAGGCCTTGAAATGGCCGGTGTACAAATCTGAAAACACCTAAATAATAAGGATAAGCCGAGCTAGATCTCAGGCATATCAATCACTGCATCTCCTGGTTCTCCCAACTCTCATCCTTAGGTAAAGGACATTCAAATCCCTGGTTTATAAGGAAAGTAACTTGGGGTAAAAAATATTTAAGAAATACACCATGAATTCAGATCACCTTCTCTTTGTTATTTACTATGGATTTCAAAAATGTCCATTGAAAGATCAGATTAGGTTCTCTCTATGACAAATGACAAAAGCAGAGGGAAGGAGTACTTTAAGTATAGTAATAAATGCCTCTATTTTGCTGGCCACATTTATTGCTCTACACCAGTGAAGAATATAAAATTCTTCCAAAGTAGCCAATATGTGCCTCAAAAGATAATATTTCCACTGAGAGAATGCAATTATGTCATCAGGATCTAATCCAATACATGCCAAAACACAGAGGAGAGAAATCCTTTTTTTGGTAAGTTGAATAGAGTAATGCTAAGAAACCAAGACACTAATGAATTCTACTAATTGAGGCCATGTAGGCCAATATGTACATTGAAGAAGTGATTTAATTCAGAAATAGAAAAATGAATGAACTTTCTTATATAACATACTTCACCAGTATTCCAAAGTGCTTCTAGGCCTGAGGATCAGACATATAAAGCAGGGGTCTCCAACTTTTTTTGCACTGCGGACCGGTTTAATATTGACAATATTCTTGCGGACCGGCCATTCGGGGTGGGGGGGGGGTAGGGTTGCCAACGGACAAGAGTAGCAGTCAAATTCGGGACACTTGTGTTTACCCCGAGAAAGACTACCATGACCATGAAGACTTGCGCGGGCACCTGTGTGCGCATGCATGTACGTGCCGATTTTTTTCTACAAATCGTTTTTGGCAATTCTGTTCAGTGAAACTACACTGTACATACATTATTTCTACTTTATATAGGCTGTGTATTTATTATATCATTCCTGCTTTTACTATATCTTAGTGTTATTTTAGGTTTTATGTGTTATTTGGTATGATTTGGTAGGTTAATTTTTGGGTCTGGGAACACTCAAAAATTTTTCCCATATAAATTAATGGTAATTGCTTCTTCACTTACGCCATTTCAACACGAACAGTTTCATAGGAACACTCTACCTTAGCAGGGGAAATACGGGACAAACCAATCTAGCCCAATATACGGGATGTCCCGGCTAATACGGGACAGTTGGCAACCCTGGGGGGTGGGGGGCGGGTGTTAATCACAACCAGAATATAGGTGATAAGTCAACTATAAGTCACTTATAAGTGGCTAATACACTCAATTTCATTTCTGAAAGGGTTTATCTAACAAATTTAATATTAAACACACCGCATATTTTCCTCGCATGAATATAATGATAAGTCAATTATAAGTCAATATCATCATAACATTTTAAGTAACATTTGGATATTAAACACACAGCACATATTTTCCTCGTATGAACATATAAAATCATTGCAACACACCAATATCACTGAATCAGTGGGAGCCCTGGGTTTGTTTCCCTGCAACAAGACGGTGCCATCGAGGGGTGACGGGATACAGCGATACTCGAAGGGGATTCCTTATGTCCAGTCTATTCCGCAATTTTATTTTCGTTGTATTCATTGCAGAAAACTCCACTTCACAGAGATATGTTGGAAATGGAAGCAACGTTTTCAGTGCTTTCGTGGCTATCTCAGGATATTCAGCCTTGACTTTGATCCAGAATGCCGGCAAAGGTGTTATGTCAAACATACTTTTCAACCTGCCATCATTTGCAAGCTTAAGGAGTTGATCTTCTTCCCGCGCTGACATGGATGAAGCGTGCGTAATGACCTTGCGTGCGTACAGGTTCAACAGTGGGCGTGACAGGGAATGAGAAAAGGTGCAGCTGACTCACATCGCCAAATCATATTGTTTCCTCACAGCCCGGTAGCACACGCTTTGCGGCCCGGTGGTTGGGGACTACTGATATAAAGAACTCCTTTTATCCACTAACAATGTAAATATTCAATTCTTATGTGCAAATTTGTATAAATTAAAATATACAGCCATTTATAATCATTTTTTTCTTGTCACTGTCTGTTATTTGGAGCACTTTTTTCACCTGCTTACAGAAGTAGGTGGATACAAATGTCAGCTAAATGACTTCATGCATCATTATTCATGAATTCCCTCCATCCCAACAATTGCTCTTTCTATCACCTGGCAGCATTTCATAAGGAAGGGATCCAAGGGCCTATGCTGCCGATTACAAGGATCCTTCATTGGAAACGTCGGCATATTCGGTCCAAAAGATTCAGTGAATTAGCATGTGAACATGACCAATTGTGCAGGGAGCAGAATGGTCATATTACTGGGCACCTCTTATGACTCCTCCCATTGACAAGTGGTATTTAGAATAATGACCTTAAACTTGGTTCCTGTCAATATGAACTTGATTCCTGCCAACATAAACTTGGTATAGGGAGCTGGCCCTAGTTAAAACAAGCAAGCCAAGATCTCCTGATGTTTTCTTTTTGCTATGACATACTAATGAAAAATCAAGGGATGGAGTGTGAGGAAAGTGCTAAGTCAGACAAATCATTTTCTGATTCCTCCTTAATACGTGCAGTAGTGTGTAATGCAAAATAGTGGTTGTAAGACAAAATGGTGTCAGCTTGGAATGTGGTAAAAGCCTGAAGACGTACACAGGTGCACGTTCATGAGATTAGATACTGGTGAAGAATATTTACTTCCTTATTGACCTGCTGTCTCTGTTTCTAAGTTATGTGCCTAAGCCAAAGGTTGCAAGGGATAAGAAGGGTCTTGCTGGTACTACTAGAGGGTGGAAAAAGTACAGCGGTAAAAGTCACAGTATGTTAGTTACTTGAAAAATATAAAAAAGGGCGCTCACTTGATGTAAATGGGAATCTTCTCTTAGGTTGCTCTGCAACTACTGCTGAGAGAGATGGGGGGAATGGAGGGAGAAGGGGGAAGGGGAAAGAAGGGGGTAGAGAGGTAACAAGGGGTAACAAGGGGAAGATGGAGCACTGTTGGACATTTGTGGTTCCCTCGGGCAGTATATTATGGGGTGTTGCTTAGTGATTGGTTGATAAGTATTATTTTGTCTCCTTCTCTACTTCATTAACCATTTTTTTCTTTCTGTGTTTATTCTTTATATTACCCTAATAAAAAAAATTGTTATAACTTTGAATAGATGTACAGTACTTCCTTTGTTTATGAATACCTCTTGCTGCTGAATCAGAAAAGAACAAAGGACTAATTTAACAATATTTTTGCAACACCACTGTCCCCATCAGTGTGTTCCAGACACCCACCACTCCAAGTGTGAAAAAATTTACCTCTGGCATTGCCTAAATTTACTCCCACTTACCTTTAAACGTCTGTTTAATTCTGGCACTCCCTTTAATATTCTCTGCTATTGGCCATTGCTGCCCTTGGAAAGAGATGCTGGCTGTCCACCCTATCCATGCCTCTCATAATCATAAACACTTCAGGTCACCTCTCATTGGAGTTGGTACTTTCCTCTCCCCGTAGTTTGCAATTAGAATCTCTGAGTTGATGGTGAGAGTTTGCTAAAAGTCCAAGATAGCTTATTTTCAGGTGGAATCAGTTTTTCTTTATTTTTCCACTGTTAACTACCAAGACTATGCATGGAGATTTTTGACGACAAGAAAGCTCCAGCCATCACTCTCTGATACTCTTTAGAATGTGGCTACTCTGTTAATGGTCTCCCTAAAAAGATGCAGAAATTTGGAAATCCAAACAGAAGGGAATGAAGTTTGACCTTGCAACTCTATAGTGACACACATCGAAGCTGCAAGCACGACATAGCACTTACAACTCAATTTCTTAATATCAGTCAATATTATGCATGGCTTGACCATATTTTAACATGGTTGCCATTTACAAACTACCCTTCCCTTCTCCACACTTTGTCCACGTGGATTCATCAAGCTTCTAGGCCCTTTACTGTCTCTAAAATATATTTTTCTCTGCAAGTTCTACACCATAGCGACAGGAGTTGTGAGAAAAGTCAAGTGGGTTATATCCAAATCTTTAAAATTATTAAATTTTTCATCACTTGTGCTTGTAATTTAACAACATCAGAGACATAATCCGGAAGACGATGATGCCAACAAACAACATTATCCAGGTGGTCATCAAAACTGTTTCTGTCACTTCTTTTACATCTTCTTTTTCTTTTAAATGTGGTTCTGTTACTGCTGGAGCCTGTGATCTACAGTTTGACTATGTGTTTTCAGGCCAATTGGCCAATCTGTCTCCAAGAAGGTTCTGGGAGGCAAGTGGCCTTGAGGCCAAGAAGCTTAGAGACATGGCACAAGACTGTAAAGTGTCAAAAAAAGGTTGATGACATTGAGGCAAGGAATGTTCAGTGCTGTCTGCAAACTACTGCTGGAGAAAGGTTTCTGTGTGTGATGGTCTCTCTCCCTCTCGCTTGCTTCTCCCAAGGGGAGGCCCCTGCATTCAATTGGTCTCTCTCGCCGTCGATATTGTCAGACGATGGTACCGAAGTTCTGGGTCTGCGGTTTATGAATTGAACTGTAGTTCCTGGTCACTCCTTTTCCTGTTACTATTTTGCTATTTTGAATTGATTTGAATAAGGGCAGCCTGCAGATAATGAACGCTGAGCTGAACTGAATATGGATTCTTTCAATTTTGTATTTTATTTTCTGTTTTTTCGCTTGTTCTTTCTTGTGGAGAAGACGAAGCTCAGGGTCGTATACTGCATACATACTTTGATAATAAATACTTTGAATCTTTTGAATTCTTTGACATTACAGAAACAACAATTACATGTTCTGGTCAATCACCAGATCTGTAGCTAATTTTCTGTCAGGACAACTGGAACATGATGTAGCCCCAAAGCTTTGTAGGAATACAGAAAGATGCTGGCAACTGCAAACCTCTAGCATTTGAATTGTGTTAAAGGATGAGGAATGATACCTCTTACTGGTCAAAGAGGATTATCTAACTTAGAAAACAATCTTTCATACCATCACTTCGACATTTTAAAATCCTCTTAGCCAGTTAGAACAGCCATGTATATTTCAGCATTTTATGAAAGTCCTGTTTAAACTATCCATTGCACAAAGTGAACATAAAATCGGCAAGCCATTCACAGTCTTTTCTCACCTACCCAGTAAGATTTTGTAATTCCCATAGGTTTTAAACTTGAAATTTCTCCTCTTTCTCAGAATCTCTAGGTTAATACCAGCTACCCATTTTCCTCAGAGAAAGTAAGTCAAAGGTTCATAATATACAATCAGTTCAAAGTAAATTTATTAAATACATATATGCCACCATATACAAACCTGAGATTCAGTTTCTTGCAGACATATTCAATGAATCTATGCTAGAATAATAACCATAATAAAATCAATGTAAGGCAACACCAACTTGGGCACTCAACCAGTGTGCAAAAGGCAACAAACCGCCAAATACAAAAAGAAAGAAATAATACTATCAAATAAATAAGCAATAAAAATTGAAAACATGATCTACAGGTCTTCGAAAGTGAGTCCATAGGTTGTGGGAACATTTCAATGATAGGGCGAGTGAAGTCAGGGGATGTTACCCCCTTTAGTTTAAGAGCCCGATGGTTGAGGGGTAATAGCTGTTCCTAAGCCTGCTGGTGTGAGTCCTGGGGCTCCTGTACCTTCCTCCTAGTGGCAACAGCAAGAAGAGAGCATGACCTGGGTGGTGGGGCTCCCTGATGATAGGGGCTGCTTTCTTGTACATCGTTATCATTTGATGAAGGAGAGACTTTCTAAAATCTTTTCTAATGTTGATAGTCATTGTGATAGATGTAAAACTGAGATATCTGCACTGACACACATGTTTTGGTCTTGCTCTATATTGAAACAGTTCTGGAAGTCGGTTTTTTCAACAATTTCTAAAGCACTTAAAATTAATCTACAACCTAATAAATTAACTGTGCTTTTTGGAATAATTCCTCAAAATATTCATGGTATTTCTGTGTCTGACCAACATGTTATTGCATTTGTTACATTGATAGCTAGGAGGGCCATTTTGTTGAAGTGGAAGGATACATCAGCTCCCACGTTGTCACAATGGTTCTCTCACGTGATGCTATGTCTTAGTTTGGAGAAAATTAGAAGTCGATCCTTTGAACCTTTATGATTGTGAGAAAAGATGGGGCTCATTTGCTCGTTATTATCATTTGAGCTAATTGATATAATTTTTCCACTAATTGTAAATTTTTTAGTATATTTTCTTTTCATGCTGGCGGTTTGATGTTTATTTTTAGAAGCTTTTTGTATTACACATGTCTCCGGGGTTGTACACCTAATGGGTTCTTTTTTTTTCTCACTTTTCTGCTTAGTAGGTTTTTTTTGTTATCACAAAATTTTTTTTCAATCTTTAAGATAATGTCTTTTTTGAGACATTGTTAGTGTTGCTACTTCAATGTACTCATATTATTTGTTCTGTATAATATAACAATAAAAAGATTTGAAAAGAAAGATAGATGCTGCTTTCCTGTGACAATGCTCGGTGTAGATGCGCTCAATGGTGGGGAGGTCCTTACCCCTGATAGACTTGGCCGTACTCATTACTTTTTGTGGAATTTTCCATTCAAGGGCATTAGTCTTTCTATACCAGACAGTGACATAGCCAGTCGATATACTCTCCACTATACATCTATCGAAGTTTGTCCGAGTTTTAGATTTCCTGCGAATCTTCGCAAACTCCTAAGGAAGTAGAAGTACTGCCGTGCTTTCTTCATAATTGCCCTTCCGTGCTGGGTCCAGGACAGGTCCTCCAAAATAATTTAATTGACTAATTAATTGCCCATTACGCTGCTGGTGTTTAGGGCAGCAATGAAGTTCCTCTATTTCTGACTGTTCTTGGCCATCTTCTCTATTGTACCCCAGGTGTGACTCTGGGTCCTAATTTCTGCCTCTATGGTATGGCACCATGTTGCCTTTGGTCTCCCATGCTTTCTCCACCCTTCAGGGGTCCAATGAAGTGCTGTCTTGATGATGTAATTGGCCTCTCTTCTCCTCATGTGCCAAACTATCTCCGACGTTTCCTCATGATGATTGTGGCTATGTCCTCTTGATAACACTGAAGGTGTAGGGCACGGTTAGAGATCTTTCTTGGCCAGAAAATACGGAGGATGTTCTAGAGGCTCATGGTGTGGAATGACAACAACTTAGCGAGGTCGTACTCTGTCATGTGCCAGCATTCCGACCCATACAAAAGTGTGGAGAGAACACAGCTCTGGTACAGGTTCACCTTGATGTGGATGCTGTACTTGGTTGATCCCCGTATGTTGTTCATTGATCTGAAGATGTTTCTAGCTTTGCTGAGTCTGTACTGAATATTGTCCTTGGTCCCACCATCCTGCTGAATGATGCTGCCCAGGTAGGTAAATCTGCCGGTGCTGGGTAAGTTGACACCATATGCCTCTACATTGGGGGTCATGGTCTCAGTCTTTCTCTGGCCGACTCTGAGTCCAACCTGACCACTAAAGGTACACAGACACTGAGTTTTCTCTTGCATGTGCTGGTCTGTATGTGATAGTAATGCATCCACAAATTCAAGGTCTTTTAGAGAACAGAGTCCACCTAATGCCTCTCTGCTCATCTTTCATTGTTTGTCTCATTAAACAGTCAATCACCAGGTTAAACGATATCACCAGCATCACACAGCCTTGCCTGACTCCTATCTTGACTTCAGAGCTCAAATTGCAGTCCCCAACTGTGGAGGTGAAATTAGTATGGAAGCTCTGAATTCTTCCTCTGGTGGTGGTCAATTCAGTAATACTCAAAACTATTCTATCCATTATGCTTCTTGCTCTTTCTCAGCTGTCAAAAGCAGACCTTTCTTATCTCTCACTGGACCACCGGATCTGGCCTGGAACTTCCTGCATACCAATTTTGAAATCTTGTATCCATTCCCCTGATCACCTTGACTGGTTGCTGCTTCAGCCTCCACTGCAAGGTCTTCCACACAGACTCTCTTATACTTTCTTACAAGTCTCTTCACTTTTTTGCTAGTTTCAGTGTATGCTAGTTGAAGTTTCACCTTAATTCATGTTGGCTTTGCATCTCACACTTACTTAATTTTCTGTCTTTCTTTTAAGGCTATCCATGTTTCCTGCTGTATTCATTCTTTGTTCTTCTTTCCAGCTCTGAATCCCAGACAAGCCTCACTCCTCTCCTTGAAGACTGAGGCAACCTGATTCTACATTGTGTTGATCTTTTCTACTGACACATCCTTGTCAAGGTCTTACAAGGCCTAAAATCTGTTCTTAAGCTGAACGGTGAAGGTCGATCTCACACTGGTTTCCTTGAGGTTCTCAACATCAAAATGCCTTTGTGCATGTGTTCTGGTCGCAGTGCTTCCCACCTTGAGTTTCATCACTACTACAAGAAGGCAGTGATCACTTCCTGTATCTGCTCCTCTCTTCATCTTTACATCCTGCAAGGATCGTCTCCACATACCATTGATCATTAAATTGTCAATCTGTTTCTTGGTACGTCCATTAGGTGTGCATCATGTCAATTTATGGATTCCACAGTGTAGGAAGACGGTCCCTCCTATGAACAGATTGTTCATGGCACAGAATTCCACCAGGCTTTCCCCCTTGTATTTGATTGTCTCACATCAAGATGTGTGCATGATCCTAGTGAAATGTGAGTTGTTTTTTTCCCACTTTGGCATTTAGATCACCCATGACGGTGATTATGTCATGGTGTGGTGTTAATTCTACCTCCGATTGCAGCTGTTCATAAAATACACCCTTTTCTGCAATGTCACTGTCGTTAGTTGGGGCATAGCACTGGATCACAGTCATGTTCACTTGCTTCCCTTTCAGCCTGACTGTTGATTGGTTTCCACTCCAGCAAGCACTTCTCAAAGTCCTTCTTCAAAGTGAGAGCTACACCATCATGATGCTGACCATCTTCCCTTTCTGTGTATAAAACTGTTTCACTGGTTGCTGTCTGTAGTCTGCCAGACCTGGTCCATCTGCTTTCACTGACGCCCAGTATATGTAGGTTGTAATGATGCTTTTCTGCAGTTATTTGTGCTAGCTTGCCAGTATTGTACATGGTTCATACATTCCAAAAACCAGTTTTGATCTTGGTCTTGGTAGTGTTCAGGGCTTCCATCATCATGCCAGTAGCTTCTTCTTGGTATTCACTACTGTCAGCCATGCAAGTCCCAGGTGGAGACTCAGGAATACCATCGTACACAGATATAGGATTCTTCATTGCTGTTTCCATAACAGTTTTTTGACCATTCATGGTTGTTGGCCCTGAGCTGAACATCCAAACTTGACCACTCTTAGTCTGGCCTCTACCCTTTGACTGTTTGGTATTGGTGACCCTAGCAAGAACCAAAGCACAAGACCCTGTCTCCAGCCAACATAGCTCTCCAGGTCATTGAGGCATGCAAGCCTCCAAACCCTACGACAAGGTTATGGTCCTCTTGGAGGCCCAAAATGATAACACCAAAGAATTCAAAGTTGCCGACCCTCTCCACATCTGATTCTCCAATGAGGACTGGCTCGTGGACCTCTGGTTTCCACCTCCTGAAGTCAATAATCAGCTTCTTGCTGATATTGAGTAACAGATTGTTGTTGTGGCACCATTCAGCTGGTTCAAAGTTCAAAGTAAACTTTATTATCAGAGTACATATACATCACCACATACAACCCTGAGATTCTTTTTTCTGTGGACATTCTCAGCAATTCTATCAAATAGTAACCTTAACAGGATCAATGAAAGATCAAGTTGAGCATAGAAGGCAACAATCTGTACAAATGCAAATATAAATAAATAGTAATAAATATCGAGATCATGAAATAACAAGATAAGAAGTTCTTAAAGTGAGATCATTGGTTGTAGGAACATCTCAATAGATGAGCATAGCTATCCTCTTTTATTCAAGAGCTGATAGCTGAGGGGTGGTAACTGTTCATGAAACTGGTTGTGTGAGTCCTGAGACTCTTAAAATCTCCCATGCTGATTTCCCACCACATTCGATTCAGCCTACGGCAATGGTGTCATCAGCAAACTTGAATATGGCATTGAGCTGTGCTTAGCCACACAGTCATAAGTATAAAGCAAGTGGAGCAAGGGGCTAGGCACACGTTTTTCTGGTGCACTGTGCTAATGGAGATTGGGGAGGAGATGTTGCCAGACCAAACTGACTGCAAGTGTGGAAATTGATAATCCAATTGCACAAGGATATATTGAGGCCAAGGTCTTGAAGCTTGTTGATTAGTTTTGAGGGGTTCATGGTATTGAATGTCAATAAAGACCATCTGATTAATGCAACTTTGCTGTCCACATGTCCCAGGATTGAGTGAAGAGCCATTGAGATGGCATCTGCTATGGACCCATTGACCTAGTAGGCAAACTGAAGTGGATCCAAGCCGCTTCTCAGGCAGGAGAACACGAGACGACACAGTTTTAAGGTGCGTGGAAATAGGTACAGAGGAGATGTCAGGGGTAAGTGTTTTTACACAGAGAGTGTTGAGTGCGTGGAATGGGCTGCTGGCGGCGGTGGTGAAGGCAGATACAATAGGGTCTTTTATAAGGCTCCTAGATAGGTACATGGAGCTTAGAAAAATAGAGGGCTATGAGTGACCCGGGGTAATTTCTAAAGTAAGTACATGTTCGGCACAGCATTGTGGGCTGAAGGGCCTGTATTGTGCTGTAGGCTTTCCATGTTTCTATGTTAGGAGTTGAAATATTTCATCACCAACCTCTCAAAACACTTCATTACTGTGAGTGTAAGTGCTACTAGACAACAGTCACTGAGGCAGGTTACTCTGTTCTTCTTAATCATTGGTATAGTCTGCTTGAAGCAGAGATCATATTTTAACAAATGTAACTGAGTAAAATAACAAAAAAAAAGGTAAAAGGGGTTACTCAAAATAACACGTTTCAGAGTAGGTATGGAGCTAAATGTCACTTGCTTCTTCATCATTTAAAATAGATTGCAAGTAGATTACAAGACATAGGAGCAGAATTAGGCCATTTGGCCCATCAAATCTGCTCTGCTATTCCATCATGGCTGATTTATTAATTCTCTCAACCCCATTCTTCTGCCTTCTCCCCATAACCTTTGACGTCGTGATTAATCAAAAACCTATCAACCTCAACCTTAAATATACCCAATGACTTGGCCTGTAAGCAATTCATCAAGATTATGGGAGTCTAAAGGAAAATGAGAGAGACTTGTGGCCTCTGAGAATACAGAAAACAACAAAGTTAATTTATTATCCAAAGATATTCACCATTAGTGATAACAACTTTTTTTGGAAAGAATAAGTTATAGTTATAGACTCAGAATTACAGTATTATACAGCACAAAAATGGGACTTATGGCCCAGCTTGCCTATGCTAACCAAGGTGCCTACACTGATCAATCTGTGGAATAAACTACCAGTACAGGGAAATGAATTATTAAAGTAGCAGTTAGCTGGCTCTTTGTAAGGTGGGGAAGAGCAATACATCACCTTGTGTCAAAAATGTAAATGGATCAAAAGTCCTTCTGCTTCCAAAATAATTCTTCTTTGACTACCATAAATTAATAAATTTTATAGTAGGAGTGCCAACTGTTATGATCACGGAGCAGCAATTCATAGACACAATTTTATCATACCTCCAACTTTTTAATCTCAGTCAATATCAGTCACTGTCCAATAGAGAAGTTTTCAAAGGATAAGTAAGGCACTTTATCAAAACTTAGCCAGCGTCAGACAATGTACAGAGTGGTGTGCCTGCCCTCTTGTGGAGGAATAGTATATAGTGCAGAAAAAACAGTATTAGGACAGGTTTACAGGTTTCCTCGGCCATCCGAAGGTAGAGTGTTCCTATGAAACAGTTCGTAAGCCGAAATGTCATAAAGCGAAGAAGCAATTACCATTTGTTTATATGGGAAAATTTTGTGAGCATTCGCAGACCCAAAAATAACCTACCAAATCATGCCAAATACAGGTGTCCCCCGCTTTTCGAAAGTTTGCTTTACGAAACCTCACTGTTATGAAAGAACTACATTAGTACCCTGTTTTTGCTTTCAGAAGGTGTTTTCACTGTTATGAAAAATAGCACCGCGCAATAAAAAATCCAGCACGCGCCCCGAGCAGCCACTCTCCCCCAGATTCGGAACGGCACTCTCGCCAGCATTGTTTAAACACATGCCTGTGAGCAGCCATTTGCAAGATGAGTTCTAAGGTATCGGAAAAGCCTAAAAGAGCTCGTAAGGATGTTACACTTAGCGTAAAACTAGACTTAATTAAGCGTTTAGATCGTGGTGAACGAAGTAAGGACTAAGTGAGTTTGGCTTCTGGAAGCTGATGAAGATGATGTTGAAGAGGTATTGGTATCTCATGACCAAGAACTGATAGATGAAGAGCTGATGCAATTGGAAGAGGAAAGGATAACAATCGAAACCGAATGCAGTAGCAAAGGTGAAGCAACTACATGAGATTTTTGCTGCAATGATAAAGTACGACTTTAATTTTGAAAGGGTACGTAGGTTTAGGGGATATTTGCAAGATGGTTTAAATCCTTACAAAGTACTGTATGATAGAAAAATGCGCGAGGCTCAGCAGTCAAGCAAGCCTTCCACATCAGCTACAGCAGACGACGAACCTCGACCTTTGACATCGAGGCAGGCAGTCATAGGAGAAGATGAGCTGCCTGCCCTAATGCAAACAGACAACGAGATGACACCCCAGTGTCCCACCACGCCAACACCCAGGCCACGGACAGATACTGATTCGCAGAGAACGCAGCAGTAGCCAGGAGGCACACAGCATATCTTTAAGAAAAAAGCAGAAATAAACATGCTAATTAATTAGGTGCCGCCCGACACGTAATTGTCGGCCCAGATCATAGACGACGCAATTGGAAATCGGCACTGATCTGGGCCGACAATTACGTGTCGTCGGCACCTAATTAACTAGCATGTTTATTTCGGCTTTTTTCTTAAAGATGTGCTGTGTGCCTCCCGGTTACCACTGGATTCCTGCATGCCTCGCGGCAATGTATCGGTCGGCGGCCTGGAGGGTGGGGGCCACCGCACCAGCCAACCTGCGACAACTCAGTCTAACACACCATCATCAGTGTGCTCGGCGCTGTCTTCCCAATTCCAGTAAGTGATACTACACTGTACATACATTATTTCTACTTTATATTGGCTGTGTATTTTTACGCGTTATTTGGTATGATTTGGCAGCTTCATAGCTTAAAGGTTACTGGAGAGCACTTGCGCCGTGTTTCTGCCAACAGCGCTTGCGTGAGATTTTCTGCCAACGGCACTTGCGTGAGATTTTCGCTACGGAGAACAGTGCAGTAATGATTGTGGAAAAGTATTTCTACTTTATATAGGCTGTGTATTTATCATATCATTCCTGCTTTTACTATATGTTACTGTTATTTTAGGTTTTATGTGTTACTTGGCATGATTTGGTAGGTTATTTTTGGGTCTGCGAATGCTCAAAATTTTCCCATATAAATAAATGGTAATTGCTTCTTCACTTTACGACATTTCGGCTTACGAACCGTTTCATAGGAACGCTCTACCTTTAGATGGCGGGGGAAACCTGTAACACATAAAACCTAAAGTAATAGTAACATATAGTAAAAGCAGGAATGATATGATAAATACACAGCCTAAATAAAGTAAAACTACTTTTCCACAATCATTACTGCACTGCTCTCCATAGCGAAAATCTCACGCAAGCGCCGTTGGCAGAAAATCTCATGCAAGCGCTGTTGGCAAAAACATGGCGCAAGCGCTCTCCAGTAAGCTTTAAGCTACGAAGCTGCCAAATCATACCAAATAACACGTAAAAATACACAGCTTATATAAAGTAGAAATAATGTATGTACAGTGTAGTATCACTTACCGGAATTGGGACAGCGCCAAGCACACTGACGGTGGTGTGTTAGACTGAGTCGTCGCAAGCTGGGTGGTGTAGTGGCCCCCACCCTCCGGGCCACCAACAAATACCGATCTGCGAAGCGTACAGGGGTGCAGCGGTAGCCAGGAGGCACGCAGCACATCTCTAAGATAAAAGCCGAAACAAACATGCTAATTAATTAGGTGCCGCCTGGCACATAATTGTCAGCACAGATCAGTGCTGATTTCCCATTGCGTCGTCTCTGATCTGGACCGACAATTACGTGTCGGGCGGCACCTAATTAATTAGTATGTTTATTTTGGCTTTTTTCTTAAAGATGTGCTGTGTGTCTCCCGGCTACTGCTGCATTCTCCGCGAATCAGTATCTGTCCGTGGCCTGGGGGTTGGGGTGGTGGGACACTGGGGTGTCATCTTGTTATCGTCTGTTTCCATTAGGGCAGGCAGCTCATCTTCTCCCACCTCAATGTCGAAGGTCGAGGTTTGTCGTCTGCTGTGGCTGATGTGGAAGGCTTGCTTGACTGCTGAGCCTCGCACATTTTTCTATCACAGTTCTTTGTAAGGACTCAAACCATCTTACAAATATCCCCTAAACCTACGTACCCTTTCAAAATTAAAGTCGTACTTTATCATTGCAGCAAAAATCTCACATAGTTGCCTCACGTTCAGTTTCTGGATGACTTCACCTTCAGTCCGTTTGCTACTGTATTCGGTTTCGATTGTTATCCTTTTTTCTTCCAATTGCATCAGCTCTTCATCTATCAGATCTTGGTCATGGGATGCCAAAACCTCTTCAACATCATGTTTGTCAGCTTCCACAAGCGAAACTCACTTTGTCCTTACTTCGTTCACCACGATCAAAACGCTTAATTATGTCTAGTTTCACGCTAAGCGTAACACCCTTACAAGCTCTTTTAGGTTTTTCCGATACCTTAGAACTCATCTTGCAAACGGCTGCTCACAGGCGCGTGTTTAAGCAAAATGCCAGCAAGAATGCAGTTCCGAATCCAGGGAGAGGGCCTTTTATAGCGCGCTGATTTTTTATCGCACGCTGATTTTTTTTCGTAACAGTGAAAACACCTTCTGAAAGCGAAAACAGGGTACTAATGTAGGTCTTTCGTAACAGTGAGGTTTCGTAAAGCGAGCGTTCAAAAAGCGGGGGACACCTGTATTTGTAAATGAAGGAGATTTGCTATAAACAAAAGCAATAAAACTATCTCATTCCATACAGAAGAGCATTGTAGTCAATTTGACAATTTGAGGCACAAGATGCTTTCTTTAATTAATATAATTTTTAACCGAAACAATTGTTAGTCAGAACCATAATTTTCAATTTAACAATGCAGAATATTTTCATAGCTCCAGAACAATGTTATTTTTACTGGCTTTGAAAGTATCTATTCAAATTGTAGAAGTAGTGAGAAGAAAAAACGGATTTATCCTTTCAGTTACTTAATACCTGGCCCCTTATTCCATGGGTCCTAGCATATGGCCAACAGCATCATTGATTCAACAGACCAATTTTTTTTATATATGTAGAACAATCTCTGAACTGTATCTTTACAGACATTCAATGGGAGACATCAAGAAGTCAAAATCTGAGAAGTAATACAAGCTTGTATCCTGAAGTTTCCTGCAACTGTATTTTAAAATGCCCTTTTAAAATCATCATTCCTTGTTGAAATATGATCACATCAATGAAGGAAAGTAAATTACCCATGACATTCAACACGATCATTGACCAATTTGTAGAAAACATGTTAAGATAAACATAAAGCCATTTTGTCAGTCATCTACATTGCTTCAAACTCTACTAAATCCTCCATCTATGCCATCACTTCAATGCATGATAATGACTATTAAAAGTACCACAAGGAGCAAGTCTGAACTCTTGTTAAAAACGCTGTGTAAGCAAAAGTATATAGTCTCTCTCAGTGTTCTTTCTGCTGAATAGAAAAAAACCTTTTGGTCTTCTACAGATAAATGAGCAATTTTCAGATTTTTCTTCCCGTAGTCTTTTCAGATAATCTCCACAAAATGTTATCAACCCTATTTACATCAAATAAAAGTACACATTCATAAACATGAACAAAATCATTATAAAAATCTGACAACCTGCTTTCCTAATGAGAAACACAGGGTCCTAAATACGTTTACGTTTGATTTCAGAGCAAGATTTCTCTTCTTCAAAATGTATAATTTAGAATACCAAATATATAATACATTATTCAAATCTTGTTCCACTCTTCTGACTTGATCTACATATTTTCTAACTTGAAATCTTCTACTTATCACTATTTTTCTGCAAATTTTGCACTTTTGCCACTAGTGCATCCAGATGTTTAGAAGCAAAGTTGTCAAGGCAGATCCATCTTGATTACTGTCTTTTACAGTGCACAACCAAGCTTACATATTTATCATGCCCAACAATATTCTCCCATTCTTTAACTTAAAAACTGAGAATAAAATATGCAATCACATCCTTTGTGATTTCTTCTGCTCTTCTGGGTCACATGCACTCTGTTGTCAGTTAAAGCCCGAAATTGCTTTGTTATTATGTCCGTTAGATGTGGATTGTTAGAAATTACAATTTCCTTTAGAAATGACATCTCCACTAAGCCGAACAAAATTCCTTGATTCAGCAACCTATATCCGCTGCAAGAAATTGTGAGGGTTAAAATAATGCAGTTTATTATTTATTTGGTGGAACTATGAAAAATTCAAAACTTTTCATTTGTGTAGTTAAACAAACACTTAATAAAATACTTCCAAAAAAACAAGATAAATCTCATTCTACAAACATTGTAGGTGAATTTACTCCCAATAATTTACTCACAGGCATAAAAATAATGGAGACTTTCTGGTCTAGCAAATTTGCCCTAGATTCATCATGCCAAAAACATCAAGAGACTCTAGTCACAAAGATTTGGGGAGTAGAAAGGACTGAAAGCAGGACTTAAGGGAGAAAAATACTTGAATGGTTCTTTTCCACTTGCAGGTGATCAAATTTATTTTGTTACAGTAAGCCTCAAATTCAAAGTCAAATATGCATTTAGATGAAAATATAACTAAATAATGTGAAACTAATAATAAAATACATCATTAAAAATGCAAAGAAAGCCGCAGTGGGTTTATATTAATGCCCCAAGGATCTTATCAAATTCTTTAATGATTACATTAAAAAACAGATGCCACAGATACTTTTACACTTGAGGTGTCAGAGTTTGGAGTTCATTTCTGGCATCCTCTGTAAGAAAATTTGTACATTCTTCCCTTGTGCATGTGGGTTTCCTCTGAGTTCTCCAATTTCCTCACACCGTCCAAAGACGTACTGATTAGTAGGCTAACTGGTCATTGCAAAATGTCCTGTGATTTGGCTAGGGTGAAATCGGTGGCTTGCTGGGAGACTCGGCCCGGTGACCACAAGGGTCCGTTATGCACTTTATTTCTTAATATAATAAATAAAACAAATTTCCGTACAAGAAAACTCAGGGGGCAAGGGATTAAGGTAATTATTAGAAGGATGAGAGTTAAAAAGTTGTAACGAGCACATCTACAGGTCGTCGTTGTCGTGGCTATCCCTCAAGGTCGAGGATGATGGTCTTCGTTCTGTTGATCTACTTATGGGCTCTCAAGTGGCTTATGAGTCCAATCTTGGCTTTGAAAGTTCTTCCGCATTCAGGACAGGTAGTTCCAGATGGCAGATCAGGCTTTGGTTGTTGCTGCCTCTCTTTCCATTTTCTTCTCTTTTCTTCTAATTCTGCACATCTGTTGGCTTCGAAAGTTGCTGTTCCTTCTCAGATGATGGCTTGCCAGAGTTTCCTGTCCTTGGCATTGGTTTCCCAATTGTTGATGTCGATGTTACATTTCTTCATGTTGGCTTTTAAGACGTCTTTGAATCTCTTCTGGTATCCGCCTCTTTTACGTTTGCCTTCTTTAAGCTGGGAGTAGAAGATTTGTTTCAGCAGACGTTCGACTTTCATCCGAACAACATGAACGCTCCATCTTAGTTGGTTCTTGATGACGTAGGCTTCAATGTTTGTTGTTTTTGCTTCATTTAGCACACTGATATTGGTTCTTCTATCTTCCCAGCTGATATTTAAGGTGTTTCAAAGACAGCGTTGCTGGAACTTTCCAAGTGCCTTCAGATGTCGTCGGTATGTTGTCCAGGTTTCTGATGCATACAGGAGCGCTGGGATTACCACTGCTTTGTACACGAACATTTTGGTGTCTGTTCCGATGTCACAATCATGAAAGACTCTTGATCGGAGATGTCCAAAAGCTGTTCCAGCGCATTTAAGACGATGTTGGATCTCGTCATTAAGGTCAACATTGGAGGAGAGGTGACTTCCAAGATACGAAAAGTGGTCCACGTTTTCCAGGGTTGTTTCGCCAAGTTGAAATGATGGTTCTATCCGATTTGTCTCAATTGGTGACGGTTGATAGACTTCTCAATTTTGCCCATCTCAAATCCAAAACAAAGACATCCACGAGTTCCCTCATCGAGTTCCAATACACAGATGACAACAGTGTTGCAGCTCTTTCAGAAAACCACCTACGACAGATCCTGACTGCCTTCAACCGTGCATACACGGAACTTGGACTTAACATCAATTCCAAGAAGACTCAGATCATCTATCTACTGATATAGAGTTGGGAAGTGCTAAAAGTCGGGGGAAGATCTTTGTAAACCTGCTCTGACATAGTGGCCTTTTTCAAGACATAAATATTTTTTATAATTCCACAAAAACTTGAAGATGATTTCTGGAGGATTGACTGGCTGCCAATATTACTGTTTGCACTTGTTTTGCACTATTATATCCACATTCTTGTGTTTGTAGCAAGAGACTTTTTTGTAACCCGCTCTCTGTGGTTTGGCTTTTCAAACAACGGTAATGATTAAGAGTATGTTCTGCCTTTTTCCCGCAAAAATCAGGAAACAAGCAGTCAGGTATCTAAAATTTCATATACACTCATATATACTGTACCTGTGTAAGTCAGTCTTCAAGTAGCCCATTTACAGGGCACCAAATCGACATCGTAGTAGTAGTAGTGGTAGTAAGTATCCCCAGCTAAACAATAACAATGTTTAAAAGTACAGCACCTTTGGAAAGTTAACCTAAGCATTGTTGAGGATTATATCTAGTCTCCATGTACCATGCCACGAGGTAGAAAAGTTGTGATTGCACCATTCTTACAGAAATGCATAAAATGTGTAACCTTGCACCTGTGTTCTGCCCCAACCCGACTTGGAAATATAACTAAATAATTACATTACTGGAGCTACTTCCCATCAACACTATCGGAGTATCTTCTCCATAAGAACTGCAGTGATTCAAAGTGGCGTCCCACTACCAACTCCTCAAGGGCAATCAGCATTAGGAAATAGACGCTGGCCATGCCAGTAATACTCGGATCCCAAAAATAATTTTTTTAAAAGGCCTTGCATTTTGCATCAATTAATACAGATATATTGTAATTTACCTCAGGTCAAGGGTCTGCAAGTAAGGAAAATGTCTGGGCAGTTGCTTTAACATTGTTTCAGTAATACCACTGCAGAGCATCAAGCCCAGATGTTTCAGAGATTTTCCTGAAGAATCAGAAAGAAGCTGCACATCGGCATTTGAAAGCCTTACATTTACCAAATCAATTCTTCTGAGGTTCGAAGGCAAAATGTTCACAAATTCAGCAAAAGGTCCGTTCCCTGGCAATTTAACATAGAAATGAAATACGGATGAATCTTCTTTCAAAGTTGCACTTCTCACATATATCATGAAAAGTTAATAGCCAAAGAATGATTGCTTAACTATAATGCCTTTATCACTCTTATATGTTATTACTTAAGGGCCGGCTGGTGTGAGGAGTGGCGTGCCACACAGTCTCGCTCTCTCTCTCGCGCTCCGCGCCTTGTAAAAGCCATGAAAAAGACATCATCACGGACGCACGCACGGACATGCAAACTCACACGCACAGACTCGCACGCACACAGGAACACGCCCAAAAAATTATTATTTAATAAAATACTGGAATGCTTAATATTTCACAGATATTCTTGTTCAGAAAAATTATGAATATCCCACAAGGAAGTTAACTACTGTTGAAATCAGATCACTTGGTAACATTTAAAAGGCTCTAGGTTCAAGCATAACACCAGGATTTAGAAGTTAAGTCAAGTGCAGTCCACTATTGTTGGCTGGGATTTCAAATGCCAAGGCCCCATCTACTAGAACTTCCATCTCAAAATTTCATGGTCACTCCATTAGTCTTCATGTGTTGGTGAAGTACCTTTCTTCCTTTGCAACCTCCATTTAAGAAGCCATATAAGGTGATTATTAAATATTTCAAATTACACTGTTCAAATTACCATGATTGTTCTCGTAAAATTTTTCTACAGAAGCAACTACTATACTTTGCCCAAGGGTGACCTGCAGGCTAGCAGCAGGAAGGAGCACCTTACACTTCCTTTGGTAGACTTATTCTACCCTGCCATCCTGACAGAAATATTACCAAAAAATGTCACACCAATCTGTTTAGGCATGAAATGGCTCAGAATGCAATCTAATGGCAGATTTTAAACTCAAGAGGGAAGTAGCGAGACAGCCTTTGAAAGGGAATCATGACAGCTGAAGAGAAGGCAGTCAATGATAAAGCAATTGACATTAAAGATGCTGAGGAGACCAGAAATGATGGAGTCCAGGTATCTTGGTGGGCTGAAGGACTGGAAAAGCTGAAAATAAAAGAGGCACAGCAGTATAGGGGGATTTAAAAACAAGGAAGGCTGTTTTAAACTCTTGCTGTGGATCAAATGGAAGGGAATAAGGTTAGCAAGCAGAAAGAAAGATGACAAATCAGACAGTGTGAATCAGGCAAAGGAATATTGGCTGATCTCAACTTCATTGAAAATTGCCGGTTAGTCAGGACTCTTGGATGTGGTTACTGAGGAGCGAAACGTCATCATAAAATAAAAAGGGTGCAAGGAAACATTGCTGAGGGAAATACAGAGAGTAAAGATGCAAGACAAATGTTGTTCAGACTACGACTGGATAGCTAAAGATGAAACCCCGATATTTCTGCAAAATCTACTCCGTTCAAGCATACCTTAACTTCTATCTTTGTTTCCCAATAAAGTTATTACTCAAAATACAACCATCCTTCCCAGTCCTTTGAGATCAAAGTATGCAGATCCAATAAACAATTGAGCTAACGACTCACTGCTGGACCTAGTTGGATCATGTAGAGTACTATTGATTCCACATCCTACCTCCCAAAGCTGCTCACAATTCCTGCAACAAACAGAAAATACTGTTTCTTCACTCTAATGTAAAGCTAACTTAACAACTAGACTTTGTGACCTTTACCTCCAATGACAGTGACAAGAGTATTGTGGTCTTTGTCAACAAAATGAACCTCTCTGTCTGTTCCCATCCTTCATTCTAGTGCGCTGGGCCAAACCTCTCTCCTTCACTTAGCTGCAAACTGACAGTTCTTAAACAGATTCCTTACAAAAAAAAATGAAACTGCTACATTAGTCAAATACATATGCAAAAAAATACTTACAGGACAGTTCTAATTCAGTAATATTTGGCAGGCTCTCCAGCATACTATGTAGAAAATTGGTGTTCCGTGAAACACAGGACTTGGTAAGGCTCACAGAAAGGCTCTTTACATTCGAAAGTTGCTCGAGAGCTTTCCTGGACAGTGGACCATTTGCGCTGTGCAAAAGGCTCAGCTTCTCCAATTGAAGCTGTGAAATGCAGTTTGACTCCAAACCATCTGGAAGAACAAATATTTAACTTTTGCAATCACCATTACTATATTGTTTTCAAAATTATATTAAACTGTTAGATTCCCACAGCAATTTTCACAATATCCTATACTCTCAGTGGCCACTTTATTACATACCTCCTGTACCTAATAAAGTGGCCAATGAGTGTATATTCATGGTCTTCTGCTGCTGTAGCCCATCCACTTCAAGGTTCGACATGTTGTGCGTTCAGAGATGCTTTTCTGCATATCACTGCTGTAACATGTGGTTATTTGAGTTACTGTCACCTTTCTGTCAGCATGAACCAGTCTGGCTAATCTCCACTAACCTCTCTCATTAACAAGGTGCTTTCACCCATAAGACTGCCATTCACTGGATACTTCTTCTACTATTCTCTTTTTTTTTGGCGTGTGCGTGCGTGATTGTGCGTCTGTGTGTGTGCGTCCGTGCGTGGGTGTGTGATGTTGGTGGGACTATGTCTTTTTCATGCCTTTACAAGGCGCGGAGCGAGTGAGAGAGAGACTGTGTGACGCACCACTCCTCACACAGACATTTCACAGTATTTTTCCCTTTATTTTACGAGGTCGAGTTGCAATCTTGACACTCAACCTGGCACGGATGGAAAGCGTACTCAGGAGCGGCCCCGACTGGGTTCGAACCCCAGAACCTCCGTTCCAGAGTCCGGCGCTGATGTCATTGCGCCACCACCCGGCCCTTTTCTACTATTCTCAATACACTCTAGAAACTGCTGTGTGTGAAAATCCCAGGAGATCAGCAGTTTCTGAAATACTCAAACCACCCTGTCTGGCATCAACGGTCAAAGTCACTTAGATCACATTTCTTTCCCATTCTGATGTTTGGTCTGAACAACAGCTAAACTTCTTGACCATGTCTGCGTGCCTTTATGCATTGAGCTGCTGCCACATGATTGGCTGGCTAAATATTTGCTTGAATACCTAACAAAGTAGCCACTGAATGGACATGCCTCAACAGTTGATTTATATTAGTGGTCCCCAACCACCGGGCCACGGACCAGTACTGGGCCGCAAAGCATGTGCCACCGGGCCGCGAGGAAACGATATGATTTGGCGATATGAAACGATATGAGTCAGCTGCACCTTTCCTCATTCCCTGTCATGCCCACTGTTGAACTTTAATGCATGCAAGGTCATTACGCACGCGAGGTCATCAGTGACCCAAGACGCAAACGACCGACCCAAGACGTGCAAAGGAATGGGTCCGTGACCCATTTGTGAATGTCCCTGGTGAATCATCCATGTCAGCGCGGGAAAAAGATCAACTCCTCGAGCTTGCAAATGATGACGGGCTGAAAAGTATGTTTGACATAACATCTCTGCCGGCATTCTGGATCAAAGTCAAGGCTGAATATCCTGAGAAAGCCACGGAAGCACTGAAAACGTTGCTTCTATTTCCAACATCATATCGCTGCGAAGCAGAGTTTTCTATAATAAATGCAATGAAAACTACAAACCTCATTTCCAGAAAAGTTGGGATATTTTCCAAAATGCAATGAAAGCAAAAATCTGGATATGTTAATTCAAGTGAATCTTTATTTAACTGACAAAAGTACAAAGAAAAGATTTTCAATAGTTTTACTGACCAACTTAATTGTATTTTGTAAACATACACAAATTTAGAACTTGATGGCTGCAACACACTCAACAAAAGTTGGGACAGAGTTAAAATAAGATTGAAAAGTGCACAGAATATTCAAGTAACATCGGTTTGGAAGACTCCACATTAAACAGGTTAATTGGTAGCAGGTGAGGTATCATGACTGGGTATAAAAGTAGCGTCCATCAAAGGCTCAGTCTTTGCAAGCAAGGATGGGTCGTGGCTCACCCCTTTGTGCCAAAATTCGTGAGAGAATTGTTAGTCAGTTCAAAAGGAACATTTCTCAATGCAAGATTGCAGAGAATTTAGATCTTTCAACGTCTACAGTACATAATATTGCGAAAAGATTCAGAGAATTCAAAGACATCTCAGTGCGTAAAGGGCAAGGTCGGAAACCGCTGTTGAATGCGCGTGATCTTCAAGCCCTCAGGCGGCACTGCCAAAGAAACCGTCATGCTACTGTGACAATTATAGCCACCTGGGCTCGGGAGTACTTCGGAAAACCATTGTCACTCAACACAGTCCGTCGCTGCATCCAGAAATGCAACTTGAAACTGTATTACGCAAGGAGGAAGTCATACATCAACTCTATGCAGAAACGCCAGCGAGTTCTCTGGGCCCAAGCTCATCTCAGATGGACTGAAAGTCTGTGGAACCGTGTGCTGTGGTCAGATGAGTCCAGATTTCAGCTAGTTTTTGGAAAAAACGGGCGTCAAGTTCTCCGTGCCAAAGATGAAAACGACCATCCAGATTGTTATCAGCGAAAGGTGCAAAAGCCAGCATCTGTGATGGTATGGGGGTGCATCAGTGAGTTGCATGTACGTGAAGGTACCATTGACTCTGAGGCATATATTAGGATTTTAGAGAGACATATGTGGCCATAAGGCGACGTCTCTTCCCAGTACGTCCATGCTTATTTCAGCTGGACAATGCCAGACCGCATTCTGCACGGGCTACAACAGCGTGGCTTTGTAGACACAGAGTGCGTGTGCTTGACTGGCCTGCTGCCAGTCCAGATCTATCTCCTATTGAAAATGTATAACGCATCATGAAGAGGAGAATCAGACAACGGAGATCACGGACTGTTGAGCAGCTGAAGTCTTATATCAAGCAAGAGTGGACAAAATTTCCAGTTGCAAATCAACTACAATTAGTATCCTCAGTTTCAAAACGATTAAAAGGTGTTATTAGAAGGAAAAGTGATGTAACACAATGGTAAACATGCCTCTGTCCCAACTTTTGTTGAGTGTGCTGCAGCCATCAAATTCTAAATTTGTGTATGTTTACAAAATACAATTAAGTTGGTCAGTAAAACTATTGAAAATCTTTTCTTTGTACTTTTGTCAGTTAAATAAAGGTTCACGTGAATTAACATATCACAGATTTTTGTTTTTATTGCATTTTGGAAAATATCCCAACTTTTCTGGAAATGGGGTTTGTAAATTGTGGGACAGACTGGACATAAGGAACCCACTTCGAGTATCGTAGTCTCCTATCACCCCTTGATGGGACCGTCTTGTTGCGAGAAAATAAGCCCAGGGCTCCCACTGATTCAGCGACATTGGTGTGTTGCAATGATATTATATGTTCATACAAGGAAAATATGCGCTGTGTGTTTAATATCCAAACGTTACTTAAAATGTTATGATGCTATTGACTTATAAGTGACTTATAATTCAGTGGTCCCCAACCTCTGGGCCGCGAAGAATGCAGTGGTACAGTGGTGGCCGCGATGCACCCAGCACGTCTTTAAGAAAAAAGCCGAAATAAACAAGCTAATTAATTAGGTGCCGCCTGGCACTTAAACGTCGGACCAGATCAGAGGCAATTGCCCAATGCATCACCTCATTTGGACTGACATTTACGTGCCGGGCAGCACCTAATCAATTAGCTTGTTTATTTCGGCTTTTTTCTTAAAGATGTGCTGGGTGCGTTCCGGCCACCGCTGTACCCCTGCATTCTTTGCAGCCCGGTGGTTTGGGACCACTGTTATAATTGACTTATCACTATATTCATGCGAGGAAAATATGCGCTCTGTGTTTAATGTTAAATTCATCAGATAAACCCCTTTAGAAACGAAATTGAGTGTACGAGCCACTTATAAGTGACTTATACTTGACTTACCACCTATATTCCAGTCGTGATTAACACCGCGCCGCCCCCCCCCTCAACCCAGTCAGCCGGTCCACAAGAATATTGTCAATGTTAAACTGGTCCCCGGTGCAAAAAAGGTTGGGGACCTGATTTATATCATTCGGCTGTTACTGTGCAAATGTATTAACTTCACCTGTACATTGAATACCAACACATCAGTGTAAACAGACACATCCTACTACACTTGGAGTATCGTCAGCAGTTTTTCTAACAAAGGACGTGCTGGCACATGAGAGGGTCCAGAGGAGGCTCATGAGAATGATCCCGGGAATGAAAGGGTTAATGCCTGAGGAGCTCTGAGCCTGTAGTCACTGGAGTTTAGAAGAATGGGGAGGGGGGCGGGGGGGGGGAAGAATCTCATTGAAACCTACCAAATATTGAAAGGTCTAGATAAAGTGGACATGCAGAGGATGTTTCCTAGAGTGGGCGAGTCTAGGACAAGAGGGCAGCCTCAAAGTACAAGGACATGAAAAAAGAGCAATTTCTTCAGTCAGAGGGTGATGAATCTGTGAAATTCATTGCCATAGGTGGCTGCGGAGGCCAAATCAATGGGTATATTTAAAGTTGAGGTTCACAGGTTCTTAATTAGTAAGGGTGCTAAAGGTTACAGGAGGAAGGCAAGAGAATAGGGTTGAGAGGGATAATAAATTAGCCATGACTGAATGGCAGAGCTGAATGGTCTTTGCTGGAGATGCTTTATCACTGTACTGATACATAAGAATGGAACCTAGGAGTTCCCATTGGAGGAGCATAGCGTGGTTAACAAATTCAATAATAACTGTGGCAAGGATAACGATTAATAATGTACTATGACCAAAATCTCAGTTCAGTAATTGTGAGTTGTTAAGAACATTGTGATGCCAGATAAAGGTTAGAAACCTGTTTAGGGAAATGTTTTTAGTTGCTAGCCAGTATGGACAATAGAATATGATCCAGTTTAGCCAAGGGGCACCACGGGAGCTTGGTGGTTAGCACATTCCAGAGTTCAACACCAACACCACCTGTAAAGAGTCTGTAGTCCTCCCCATGGAATACATGGGTTTTCTCTGGGTGCTCTGGTGTCCGCCCACATTCAAAGACATACCAGGTAGATTAATTGGTCATTGCAAATTGTCCCGTGATTAGGTGAGAGTTAATCAGGTTTGTCGGGGGTTGCTGGGGCGGTGTGGCTCAAAGGGTTGGAAGGGCCTACTCTGCGCACTAACTACTCTGTAATATACCTACTCTGTACTGTAACTACTCTGTAATATACCTACTCTGCACTGTAACTACTCTGTAATACACCTACTCTGCACTGTAACTACTCTGTAATACACCTACTCTGCACTGTAACTACTCTGTAATACACCTACTCTGCACTGTACCTACACTGTAATACACCTACTCTGCACTCTACCTACTCTGCACTGTAACTACACTGTAATACACCTACTCTGCACTCTACCTACTCTGTAATACACCTACTCTGCACTCTACCTACTCTGTAATATACCTACTCTGCACTGTACCTACTCTGTAATATACCTACTCTGTAATATACCTACTCTGCACTGTAACTACTCTGTAATACACCTACTCTGCACTCTACCTACTCTGTAATACACCTACTCTGCACTCTACCTACTCTGTAATATACCTACTCTGCACTGTACCTACTCTGTAATATAGCTACTCTGTAATATACCTACTCTGCACTGTAACTACTCTGTAATACACCTACTCTGCACTCTACCTACTCTGCACTCTACCTACTCTGTAATATACCTACTCTGCACTGTATCTACTCTGTAATATACCTACTCTGCGCACTAACTACTCTGTAATATACCTACTCTGTAATATACCTACTCTGTACTGTAACTACTCTGTAATACACCTACTCTGCGCTGTAACTACTCTGTAATATAGCTACTCTGTAATATACCTACTCTGCACTGTAACTACTCTGTAATATACCTACTCTGCACTGTAACTACTCTGTAATACACCTACTCTGCACTGTAACTACTCTGTAATACACCTACTCTGCACTCTACCTACTCTGTAATACACCTACTCTGCACACCTACTCCGCACTCTACCTACTCTGCACTGTAACTACACTGTAATACACCTACTCTGCACTCTACCTACTCTGTAATACACCTACTCTGCACTCTACCTACTCTGTAATATACCTACTCTGCACTCTACCTACTCTGTAATATACCTACTCTGCACTCTACCTACTCTGCACTGTAACTACACTGTAATACACCTACTCTGCACTCTACCTACTCTGTAATACACCTACTCTGCACTCTACCTACTCTGTAATATACCTACTCTGTACTGTAACTACTCTGTAATACACCTACTCTGCACTGTACCTACTCTGTAATATACCTACTCTGCACTGTACCTACTCTGCACTGTACCTACTCTGTAATATACCTACTCTGCACACCTACTCCGCACTCTACCTACTCTGCACTGTAACTACACTGTAATACACCTACTCTGCACTCTACCTACTCTGTAATACACCTACTCTGCACTCTACCTACTCTGTAATATACCTACTCTGCACTGTACCTACTCTGTAATATAGCTACTCTGTAATATACCTACTCTGCACTGTAACTACTCTGTAATACACCTACTCTGCACTCTACATACTCTGTAATACACCTACTCTGCACTCTACCTACTCTGTAATATACCTACTCTGCACTGTATCTACTCTGTAATATACCTACTCTGCACTGTAACTACTCTGTAATATACCTACTCTGCACTGTACCTACTCTGTGCTCTACCTACTCTGGAACGTATCACTAAGTAAAGGAAAATCTGCTGATATTTAAATAGTTGTGATTGAAAGAGCCAACTTAATGAAGATTTTAAAAGATAGATTGTCTGAAAGATACAGGTTTAAACACATTACTAACTCTATTTCTGTCATTCTACATGGACTGATAAAGAGTTGTAATTTACTGTCATTCTATTTTGCTTCCTTAGTCTGCAAACATAATCCTTCATGTTTATATTTATAAATGGAAAAAACGTTCCTTGGTTCTAATTTTCAAAACGTTTTTATTGCTGTTCATATAGAAGATTGCTTAAGGAGGTGGGGAATTATCATCTAGATTTATTTTTCCCAGTTGGTCTGTGTTTTTAAGTGGGTGAAATCCGTAATGTGATGCATGACACCTCACGTCTATAGATGGCATACTTGAGAAATAACTGGTGTTTTTCATAGTTTATACGATTATCAGAATTATCTGTGCTCTTTTTCATACCTGCCTCTTCGGGGGTCTTCCATTCTGGTGCTGTAAAGCACAATGACAAGTTTTCCCATGTGTCCACTGAACTCAATGATAGCTCTCTCAGTTTTGGCAACCGGAACAAAATATACTGAATGGCTGACAAAGAAGGGCCCTTCTGCCTCGCGTGAAGTGTCAAAGACTGCAACTTTTTTAATTCTGCGAGGAGGCACAGAGACCTGCTGTGGCCAGACACCAAAGAACATAAAACCAAGGTTGTCAATTGTTTGAAGTTTACCACCTCCCTTAGCAGCTCCTGGTCTAGCATTAATGAACCATCATTCAGCTGCAGTGTGTGTAAGTTTGCCAAGGGTCTCAGAGCGCGCAGTCTTTCCACGTTCACTTTCACATCCATAGAAACAGCAGCCAGGTTCGGAATCAAATTCACCATCTTCTGCAATTGCTTCGGAGTTGCTTCCCTGATCAGCAGAGATCTTATTCTCCTTTTTCGAAGTGTAGTCCAAAAACATGAGTTGCAGTTTTGTAAGCTTTTTAAGACAATTGTTCTGTTCAGCCACAAAGTAGGGTGGTCAATCAATCGTTGCAAATATTTGCAGGCTGCACGAACATTAGCCTTTTCTTCAAATGTAAGATATCTGAATACTTCCAACAATATATCCTGAGGTAGGTTTAACCATTGTTGATCTATTTTTGCCATATTTGTAAAGTCTTAACTCTGTATCTAATTTTTCTCTGTGAGGAGTGAGATACCCACTACAAGTCTTTACTTCAGTGCTTGATATTAACTCTTCAGTGTATTACTGGTAATATTCAGTACATTTTACGTTTAGGTTTCTATTTAGTAGCAAGTGTACTATATTCCCTAGCAAATTTTGTCAAAAAAACATCGTTGTTGATTTCATACTTTTTTGGCATATTCAAATTTGTTTGTCTTGTAGCAACTTAGAGACTTTCTGGAAACATAAAGATGAAAACTTTTTTAGATTATCATCTCTTTCCCAATGAAGATGTACCAACTCCTTGAGGATTATCAGCCCACTGTTAAAAGAAAAAAAATTCAATCAAAATTGATTAATCCATATCATCACAAAGCACCTTGAACAAATTAATTTGTTTTCCTTTCTAACCTGATCTTATTCCATTGTTCACAAGCCAACTATCAGCCTGGATGTTTATAGATAAAATGTAGAACTTAATTAAACTGACTTCATTTCTTACATATTTCACACAGGAGGTGTAAAAATTTTTACGTTACGTCTCCATCTAAATGTGCAATGTGCAATTATAATAAATAGAACAGTCAATGCGATGTGGAGTACACTCAAATCAGCACAAGTTCATCAGTCTGATGGCCTGGTGGAAGAAGCTGTCCCGGAGCCTGTTGGTCCTGGCTTTTATGCTGTGGTACCATTTCCCGGATGGTGGCAGCTGGAATAGATTGTGGTTGAGATGGTTTGGGTCCCCAGTGATTCTACGGGCCCTTTTTCCACACCTGTTCTTGTAAATGTCCTGAATCATGTGTCACGCAGGTGAGAAACTGCTAGAAAGTTCAGCAGTCTAATGAACAAGGAGGCATTTAGAAGAGAGAGAGAATAGGGCGCGAGCTGAGGCACGAGCTGGGAAGTCACCATGGTAACGGCTCAGAGCGGTTGAACTAACGGACGCTGGAATTTTGGTTGGATTATAAAAATGTTGATCCTTCGGTATGATAACGGCAGAGGAGACACGACACGAGAGAACTGCGGAAGCTACTCGAAAAACCACTGGTGGAGTTTAAGACCACCACGAGGGTGGAGGCGACAGACCGATTAATTTTGACCCATGATTACCAGTGCAGGTAAGAGCTTGCCTGTGGGGGTCTGCTGGTGGTGAACTCGTGCCGTGGGTTAGTAGACCGTTCCCTAGAAGGGGCTCTGTCCATCTGTGTCTGTGTGGGGGTCACACGAAGTGACTCTGAAGACTTCGGAAGCAAGAACAGCTAAAGCTGCCAACTTGAACATCAACTCAGTTAACTCTCTCTCTCTTCATCAATTCAACTCGACGCAACACAAAGTGAACTGAACTGCTTATATATAATAGTTTATAACCTATATTGTATTATTCAGTTTAATGATATTAATTCATAGTGGTAATAAATATTGTCTTAATTTATAGTAAACCAGACTCCAGGTGTGTTCCATTTCTGCTGGTCCTTTTCAACCTGTCACAGGGTTCATGACACATGGGAAGTTCACAACTACAGTTGCGCTGGGATGTCCGCACCACTCTCTGCAGAGTCCTGTGATTAAGGGAGGTACAGTTCCCATACCAGGCAGTGATACAGCCAGTCAGGATACTCTTAATTGTGCCCCTGTAGAAAGTTCTTAGGAAACTTCCTCAAGACTTCCATACTTCCATACCAAACTTCCTCAACTGTCTGAAGTGAAACAGGCGCTGTTGTGCCTTTTTCACCACACAACTGGTGTGTACAGGCCACGTGAGATCCTCGGTGATGTGGATGCCAAGGAACTTGAAGCTGTTTACCCTCTCAACCCCAGATCCAATGATGTCAATAGGGGTTAACCCATCTCCATTCCTCCTGTAATCCACAACCAGCTCCTTTGTTCTTGCGACATTGAGGGAGAGGTTGTTTTCTTGACACCACTGTGTCAGAAAGAGGACTTCTTCCCTATAGGCCACTTCATTATTGTTTGAGGTAAGGCCAATCAATGCAGTGTCGTCAGCAAATTTACTCTCCTCCCATCCGGTAGGCGCTACAGGAGCCTCCACTCCCGCACCAGCAGGCACAGGAACAGCTTCTTCCCTGAGGCTGTGACCCTGCTGAACCTCACATCACAGCACTAAGCAGTATTGCACCCATATTGTACTGTCTCAGTACTTTTATATTTGTGTGCTGTAGCACTTACTTTTTATTCGCAGTTATTTTGTAAATAACACTATTCTTTGCATTTCTGGTTAGATGCTAACTGCATTTCATTGGGTTTGTATCTGTACTCGGCACAATGACAATAAAGTTGAATCTAATCTAATCTAATTAGTAGATTGGAGCTGTGGGTAATGATATAGTCATGGGTGTACAGGAGTAAAGGAGGGGACTCAGAACGCAGCCCTGAGGGGCTCCAATGAAATAGCACTGGAGAACTTAATGAGATTCAAAATATGACCCTGAACCTTCTGGTTTGTATCTAGAATTTTAAATGATGTCACCACAGAAAGCTTTTATCTGGTTAGGTTGAGTTGTTCTTCCATCTTGGCAAAGCAACTCAACCATCAACCACCCGAGCTACACATTTTCTGAATTCTTTCCAAGCTTCTATCTTCCAGAATTCCTAACATCAACCCTATGAACTGGAATGTACCACACTTAGCTTGTACTCCAGAAGGTTAGAACAAATCTTACTGCAATTATATAGAGTATGGGTAGTTCTGCTATAATGCATGTTTCCATAACTTGAATTGGATATAATATGATTGATGAATTAGGGAACTCTATTTCTCTTACACAGGTTGAATTCAATCACAAATGAGAGATTACCTAACAAGTTACTTTGGAAATTGACAAGCAGAAAAATGAAGCTGTCTTCCTTGCAGTAATGGGACACTATTGTCTCTTAAGAACACAGGCTGGTAGCTTCACCACGAGAAACTGACAAGCAATGGTGTATATTGACACTTGTCCAACGGTATGCTATTAAACAATGTGTGTTGTTTTTTCATCTTTTCTGATGATGAAGTAACCTGTGCAAGAGTTTTATAGTGAAAAGGCCGTTGCCCTGGGGCAGTTCCACTCTTTCAGTCTCAAAATTTTGGTCCAATAGTACAAAAATTTGTCACGATTGGAGATTTCCTCGGCTGCAGTGGATAGCCATGACACTTTCTGTGCTTTGTCATGCCCTTCGCTCTTCACGAAGCATTGCAGCACCACCATCTTGGCCGTTAGATCTTGTAGTTGATCTCATCCACCCAGTCCGCCGAAACTGGCTTCGCATGCTGGGGAGGCATATCCCTATCTCACTGGGGTTGGAGGTTCCCAGCTACCCTGTTCTTATTTAGCCTGCCTGTCAAAGCAATGTACTGGGTTGTGGCCACTGTCACATACAAACAGTTACTTGGAGCCACAGGTGAGAGCTGGGTGGGGTGGGGACCAAACACGGAGCTCGACAAGCCCACCATCAGGGGTGCTACCCCTCCCTGGACACCCCAAACAGCATTTAGTATTGCAGTAACAAAATAAACAAAGCTATTTAAAACACCATTATCGTTATAGCAGAATACTTGTGTTTACTTCTGATTTCCTTGTCAAACAATAAACTAGAGCAGTCTATGAGGTGAATGGCAGGTGTATCTCTTTGGCCACTTGCAAGGATGTGCCGAGATGGACAAATAGACAAGTGAATCACAGAGGGAGCGATCCCTGCAGAAAGCAGAGAGAGCAAAGGGTGAGGTAAAGGTACATTTGTTGGTAGGATCTCTTTGGAGATGGCACAAGTTACAGAGGATGATGTGTTGGACATGGAGGCCCATGGGGTGGTAGGTAAGGACAAGAAGAATTCTATCACTTAAGGCATCGGGAATATGGGGTGAGCGTGGATGTTCAGGAAATGGAGGAGATGTGGATGAGGAATGCATCAACAGCGGAGGAAGGGAAAGCCTGCTTTCCTGAAAAGGAAAACCCTATCTGGGGACAGATGCAGTGGAGACAAAGGAACTGAAGGTGAATTATGAGGCATATATGAGAAACTTACAGAGATACGGGAAAATAACGAGATCACACACAAAAAAAAATAAGAGCAGGAGCAGACTACCTAACCCATCAAACTTTCTGATGTGATCATGGCTCAACAAGAACTTATATTAGAAAAGAACAGCACAGGAACAGGCCTTCAGCCATCATGTTAGTACTGACCATGTTGTCAATCTAATCTAATCTACCTACCTGCACATAGCCCATATCCTCTATTCCCTGTCTGCTGGCCTCAGGGTATGCGGTCTAACTCATTCTTAAATACCACCGTCAAACCTGTCTCCTCCACCTTCCCCTCCAGGCACCCAAAATTTTCTGGACAAAAAAACTTGCCACACAAATCTCCTCTACACTCCGCCCTCCTCCCCCACCCCCATCTTACACCTATTCCTTCAATAACTTGATATTTCTACCTGGGGAAAAATGCTGACTATCTACTCTCTCTACACCTCTCATAATTTTATATAATCTCTCAAGTCACCTTCTCAGCCTCCAGTGTTCTGGAGAAAACAATCCAAGTTTGTCCAACCTCTCTTTGTAACTAACTTACGCTAATCCAGGCAACAGCCAGGTGAACATTTTCTGCACCCTTTCTAGACCCTCTATATCCTTCTTATAGTGTGGTAACTAGAATGCCAAACAATACTCCAAATGTGGTCTAACCAAAATTTTATAAAGCTGTAACATTATTTCCAACTTTAATGCACAATGAAGGCAAGCATACTGTATCCCTTCTTTACTACTCTATCCACTTGTGTTGCCACTTTCAGTGCAACCCAAGGTCCCTCTGGACACCAATGCTCCATTTACTCTATGCTTTCTTCTTGCATTTGACCTCCCAAAATGTATCATCTCACAGTTGTCCAGATTAAACTCCTTCTGCCATTTCTCTACCCAAATTTCCAACTGATCTATACCCTGCTATCTGTTTGACAACCTTCCTTGCTATCAACGACTCCAATTTTCATGTCATCTGTAAAATTACAAATCAGACCACCAACGTTTTCATCCAAATCATTAATATCTATTACAAACAACAAAGTTCCCAACATTGATTCTTGTGGGGCATCGCTCGTCACATACCTCCAGTCAGATAAAAAAAAAACTACTCTACCATTAATCTCTATCAATTATGACCAAATGAGTTTTGGATCCAACTCCCAGCTCACCAAGGACCCCATGCGATGTACCTACCATGAGGTGACCTTTTCTAAAATTCATGAAGATAACCTCCACTGCCTTCATAAATCACCTTCATCACTCCCTCAAAATATTCAGATATATTTATTGAACAGGGAAGTTAGAAAAATTAACTTTCCTATAGAAAAGTTAGACTACAATGACAAAGAAAATAGGGAAATTGGGCTAAGAGGTTTGCCACCCAACCCAACCTGACGGGAGCTGGGATGAACCCAATGACCTCTTTTTGTGTTGTGTTACAAGAGGAAAAGGTAAGATGCCTTCGTCCCTTTGAGTTTTCTACTGATGCGGAGGACCTGCTGTAAGAATAGTCTTTCTACATATAGAAACACATTTAACAAGGACAGAAACACCTTCGGTTGGTCCCCAAGAGACTGCTGCATGTATATGTGCCGACATCATAATGGAAGCGCACACTTGTCTGCATTAAATTCCACCTGCCATTTTCACCATTTCTCCAGCTGGTCCAGATCCCTCTGATAGGCCTCCTCACTGTCCACTACACCACTAATCTAGGTTTCATCACAAATTTGCTGATCCAGTTAACCACATTATCAACCAGATCACTGAAGCTGAAGTTCCCACTTGCATCAAAAAGGCACCAATTATACCACTGCCTAAGAAGAATAAAGTGAGCTGACTTAATGACTATCACCCGGTAGCACGCTCATCTATGGTGATGAAATGTTTTGAGAGGTTGGTCATGACTAGACTGAATTCCTGCCTCAGCAAGGACCTGGACCCATTGCAATTTTTCTATCACCACAACAGGTCAATGAGTAACACAATCTCAATGGCTCTTCGCATGGCTTTAGACCACCTGGACAACACAAACACCTATGTCAGGATGCTGTTCATCAACTATAGCTCTGTATTTAATACCATCATTCCCACAATCCTGATTGAGAAGTTGCAGAAGCTGGGCCTCTGTGCCTCCCTCTGCAATTGGATTCTCGACTTCATAAGCGGAAGACCACAATGTGTGCAGATTGGTCATAACATCGCCTCCTCTCTGACAGTCAACACTGGTACACCTCAGGGATGTGTGTTTAGCCCACTGCTCTACTCTCTATATACCAATGACTGTGTGGCTAGGCATAGCTCAAATACCACTTAAAAATTTGCTGATGATACAACCAATGTTGGTAGAATCTCAGATGGTGATAACAGTGTGTACAGGAGTGAGATATGCCAACTAGTGGAGTGGTGCCACAGCAGCAACCTGGCACTCAACATCAGTAAATGAAAGAGATGATTGTGGACTTCAGGAAGGGTAAGACGAGGGAATACATATCAATCCTCATAGAAGGACTGGAAGCCAAGAGAGTGAGCAGTTCCAAGTTCCTGGGTGTCAAGATCTCGTGAGGATCTAACCTAGTCCCAACATATTGACGTAGTTATAAAGAAGGCAAGACAGTGGCTATACTTCATTAGGAGTTTGAAGAGATTTGGTATGTCAACAAATACACTCAAAAACTTCTATAGATGTACCGTGGAGAGCATTCTGACAGGCTGCATCACTGCCTGGTATGGAAGGGTGTGGTGGAGCTATGCCTGGATCGAAAGAAGCTGCAGAGGATTGTAAATTTAGTCAGCTCTATCTTGGGTACTAACCTACAAAGTACCCAGGACATCTTCAGGGAGCGGTGTCTCCGAAAGGCAGCGTCCGGGTTTCCAGTAACGTTATCATCCAGAATGGCAGCTTAAATCAATACCTCCTCCAGGTTTGTCTATGATGGAGTTTGTAGGAAAGTTGCTGCGGGACGCGCTGGAGTGTCCCTCAACTATGGAGCTTGAAATTGAGAGGACACATTGTGCGCTCTGCCTGAGGCCTACTGGAGACAGAGAAAATAAATCGCGCTCAATAGTAAACAGCAGGAATTCTGCAGATGCTGGAAATTCAAGCAACACACATCAAAGTTGCTGGTGAATGCAGCAGGCCAGGCAGCATCTCTAGGAAGAGGTACAGTCGACGTTTCAGGCCAAGACCCTTCGTCAGGACTAACTCTTACTAACTCTTCCTTCAGTTAGTCCTGACGAAGGGTCTCGGCCTGAAAACTGTTTTATGAAGATGGGACGCAACTGTATCAGACAGGGGAAGAGGCGACTACAGACATGAAGAACAGAGGGCTGCCCATCAGTGTGGTCAAACCAAGGGAAAGCCTGGCTGAGCAGTTATCCTGATCTGCTTGGGAAATAGTAAGAGAACCGAGAAAGCAGGGGACGGGAGGAGGGCGAGAGAAGAATATCAGGAAGAGACTGTGAGTTCTCTGAAGACAGCCCTCACCTCCTCCAGAAAAGCCATAAAGTTTGGCTAACTTTAAAATTGTTGATAAGCTAAACGGAAGCAAAAATAGACAGTGCTATACTTATCTCAAGAAATACTTATTATAATGTGGATTTTATATTACTCAATTTTTTTTTATTCATTCATTCACTCCTTTTTCCCCACCTAAATGAAGGAAGGCAAGGATAAAATGGAACGTGGGTCATTTAGACCAATATCTGTTCTTAATGTAGATTATAGATTATTTACCTCCATCATGGCCAAACAATTAGAAGAGTTTCTACCCATACTGATACATAAGAATCAGACAGGTTTTATACAACAATGCCAAACACAAGACAATATATGAAGGACACTTCACATTATGGATCATATACAAAAAAATAAAATCGAAGCAATAGTGATAAGCGTGGACACTGAAAAGGCATTTGATTCGGTTAATTGGAATTTCCTTTACAGAGTTTTACATAGATTTGGTTTCCTTGACACAATTATTAAAACTATACAGGCACTATATGACAACACTACTGCTAGGATTAAAATCAATGGATATTTATCTAATAGTTTTACCCTAGACAGGGTTACGAGACAGAGTTGTGCATGGTCACCGCTACTCTTCGCATTATATCTGGAACCATTAGCTCAATACATCAGACAAAATGAAGATATCAGGGGAATTATTATTAAAGGGGCAGAGCATAAATTGGCCTGTTACACGGATGACATTTTGATCTATCTAGGGGAACCAACATACTCTTTACCTAAATTGATGCAATCCTTTGAACAAAATGGTCAATTATCAGGATACAAGATCAACATAGATAACACCCAATTACTTTCATATAACTATAGCCCACCAAGAGAAATTGAAAGTAGATATCCCTGGGTATGGCAAACAGAGTCTTTCAAATATTTGGGCATCATGATGCCAAAAGATTTGGCAAAATTATCAGAATGCAATTATCAGCCTATATATAAAAAAATTAAGGAAGATATAACAAGATGGAACCTAACTCCTTTTTTTAGTCTCAGTTCAAGGATTTAATCTATTAAAATGAATATACTGCTCAGACCCTACCAATAGAGATTGATCAAAATCAATTCAATGAATGGAACAAAATGTTATCAAGATATATATGGCAAGGTAAAAGGCCTAGAGTTCATCTCAAAACTTTGCAATTAGCCAAGAAAAAGGGGGGATGGGGCCTACCTTCTCTGAGAGATTATTATTTTGCAGTACAGTTGAGAGCTTTGATATGTTGGTGCAACCCATCATATGATGCTCAATGCAAAAACATTGAGGAGAGGATACTTTCCATCCCCATACAGGCAATTTTGGCTGATAACAACCTACAAAGGTATATAAATACCATTGATAACCCATGGGTGAAATGGACTCTTAAAATACGGAAAACTATTATAAAAGAACATAAACTAGACAGAGATATTGCAATTCTTAAATGGTGTGCATATGACTCGGATTTTACGCCAAATAAAATGGACTCTAGATTTAAGGACTGGACAGCTAAAGGAATAACATTTCTTTGCAATATAATGTAAGAAGGAACACTGTTCAGTTTGGAAATGCTCAAGGAGAAACACATATTAGAAAAACAAGACTTTTATTGGTGTTGACAGATGCCACAGTATGTTAATAGGATGGTTAAAAATGTAACCAAGGCAAGTACATGTTTTATAGAGCTATTTAGAAAAGCATATAATTCAGATAACAGTAGTAGAATAACTTCAAGCATGTATAAGAGTTTGTCAAATCTTAAAACACACTCAACTTCATACATTAAAACAAAATAGGAGAAGGAAGGAGGGATAATAATATCTGAGGAAGAATGGACAATAATATGGAGGTATCAATGGAAGTGTACCAGTTCACAGAAATGGAGGGAGCTTGGATGGAAAAACTTGTTAAGATATTTTATTACACCCTCTCAGAAATCCCATTATGATAGTAACCTCCCTGTTTGCTGAAGAAATTATGGAAATCAAAATGTAAACCATTATATTTTCTGGGAATGCCCTGTTATCAAAGACTATTGGAGTGGGAAACCCTACAAAACATCTTTAAATGTGAAATACCCTTAGAAAGTAAGACCATATATTTTGGGTATATACCTCAAGAATGGTTGAAAAGAGATAAATATTTAATGAATGTACTGCTGGTGGCTGGTAAAAGGACTCTTACCAGGAAATGGTTATCACAGGAGAGCTCAACTCTAAATGCATGGATGGAAATTACAATGGACATTTACAAAATGGAGAAGATAACAGCATCTGTTAATCATAAGTTGGAACGATTTGATTCATACTGGGAAAAATGGTTTAACTACATAACACCTCATAGGCCTGATTTCATTCTCACAAGTCAAATATGTTGTTAAAAAAAATCACTCCCTACTTGTACATAGTTTTCTCTAAGATACATATTATGTGGAGATTTGTTGCAAATATGACTATATGATATATATGTACAATATCTGAAATACATCTTATGGAAATGTTTGTTTGATGATGAACTTCAATAAAAAATAAATTACAAAAAAAAGAAAGGCAGCGTCCATTATTAAGGACCCCCAGCACCCAGGGCATGCCCTTTTCTCACTGTTACCATCAGGAGATTCAGGAACAGCTTCTTCCCCTCTGCCATCCGATTCCTAAATGGACATTGAATCCTTAGACACCACCTCACTTTTTTAATATATATTATTTCTGTTTTTTGTACAATTTTAACCTATTCAATATAGTATATTGTAATTGATTTACTTATTATTATTTTATTTTGTGTTTTTTCCTTCTATATTACGTATTGCATTGAACTGCTGCTGCTAAGTTAACAAATTTCATGACACATGCCAGTGATAATAAACCTGATTCTGATATAGATAACAAACAAGAAAGGACCCTGTGGCACTCCACTAGTCACAGGCCTCTAGTCAGAGAGGCAACCATCTACTATCACACTCCAGCTTCTCCAGCCAATGTCTAATCCCCAATTTACTACCTCATCTTGAATCCCAAGCAACTGAACCTTCTTGGCCAACCTCCCATGCGGGACCCTGTCAAATGCCTTGCTGAAGTCCATGTAGACAACATCCACTGCCGTGCCTTCATCAACTTTCCTGGTAACTTCCTCAAAAACCTCTCTAAGTTTGGTTAGACACAAGGAGAGAGGACAATTAGCCATGGGAGTAAGGGAAAGTGGAGGGGAACCACAGGGAGTTGCTGGGCAGGTGGCTGAGGGTGACCAAAATGGGGAATGGGAAAAGGGGGAAGGGGGGTAATTGCCATAGATTAGAGAAATCAATGTTCATGCCAACAGGTTAGTGGCTACCCACACAGAATGTGAGGTGTTTGGTTATCTTAAATTAGTGTGACCCTTATTGTAAATACTTTCCTTATGTACTCAATCAAAATCCATTCATAGTGTTAAAAATTCTCTTAAATATCAAAGTCTTAATTGCACTCAAGACAAAGGATATCTTAATAGTACAGAAGCCTAGAAATATGGGGATAACAGTTGTGCAGGCAAATTGTGTTGCACCAGATCAGAGGCAGAATGGTCTGCTCCAGTTTCTAAAACACAAGAGATTCTGCAGTTGCTGGAAATCCAGAGCAACACGTACAGAATGCTGGAGGCCAGGCAGCATCTATGAAAGTGAATTAGCAGTCGATGTTTTGGGCCTAGATCCTTCATCAGGATTGGAAAGGAAGGGGAAAGAAGCCAGAATAAGAGGGTAGGGGAAGGAGTACAATCTAGAAGGTCATAGGTGAAGTGAGGCATAGGGAGGTAGTTGGTGGAAAACGTAGAGTGCTGGAGAAGTAATCTCCTCCTTGAAGGTTGGGTAGACTTCAATCTGATAGCATGACTTCTCTAACTTCCAGTAATTTTTCCCCTTCCCTCTTCTTCCATTCCCTACTGTGGCTTTCCTCTTCTCCTCACCTATCACCTCCCCCGGTGGTCCGCTCGCCTATCATGTTCCTTTTTCTCCAGTACTTTACCTTTTCCACCTATTACCCCCTTGCTTCTTACTTCAGCCCCCTTACGCACCCACCTGGCTTGACACATGACCTTCCATCTTGAACTCCTTCCCCTACTCCACCTTTTTATTCTGGCTTCTTCACCTTTCCTTTCCAGTCCTGATGAAGGGTCTCCGCACAAAACGTTTACTGTTTATTCATTGCCATTGCCTGACCTGCGGAGTTCATCTAGCATTTTGAGTGTGCTGCTCCAAATTCTTCTTACCATTAGCAGCAAAAAGCCTCGCATTCTATATCAGTGAAGCTTCATATACCAATTTGCTAACTAATCACATCAGAATCCTTTGCAAGCATTGATCCCGCGTTCTTAAAAAAATGTCCAAAATGTTCCAGCTTTTGCTCTATGTCTATGCTCATATTTCTAAAGCCATGGATTTCACTTGCTGTTTCCTCAAAATAATCTTAATAGGAACACAAGCAGAGTATTTTAAGTAAACTTAAAATATTTCTTTAAAAAGAAGGCACGCACCATGAAGGGCTGCTCACAAGGGGAAATGGTTCAGTCAGTACCTTGTCGCAGGCAAAGTACGTCATGGATACGAGGACCAATCGGCGTCGAAAGCCCAGATTCGAATGTCCCTGACGATCCTGCCCGTTAGAAATGGAGGGTTTGGGTTCTGCTGGTGAGTAGTGACCGAAATGTTTTGGCAGGTCCTGGGGAGAAGGGTAGTTATGGTGCGGTGGTAAACGGGAGTGGTGGTGACACATCCGGCGGCTCCCTATAGGTCTTAGCTAACGCCTCCACTTAGTGTGGCGCTATATTGGCAATAACAGTGTGCGGGTCACTGGGACAGCCCGGCTTGCAATAACAATCGGTTGCGTGAGCCGCATGTCTTTTGTGCCCCTGTCGAGCATCAGCTCCCAATGATACCAGGCTAAGCTGATGTGGGTTACCAGACTGCCTTGGACCTCTTCAGAAACCGCTTGCCCGCTTAATTATTGCAGGGGAATTTAACCAGTCTTGATTTCGGTTGTTACCAGTTGTCTCACCAGTAACGCTTCTTATGTTTTGTATTACAGACAGCTTGTTCATTGTTTGGTGTTTTGTAGAAAGATAACCAGGAATTCACATTTCACTCACTGAAATGCACTCAGGACTAATGAATTGGACAAAAGCTCAATAAATTGAGACAGACATTTAATTAGTTGGCTAGGTGGATCTTTACTAAATCTAAATGGATTTCTGACTAGAATGTTGTGCTTCGTTATCATCTAACTTGCCTGCCTTTATAAAATGAATAAATTTTCTGTGGAATTATAGAAGAGGGAATCTTGGCATGACTTCCCTTTCTGAAGGAAATTGACAAGATCATTATCGGCAGACTGTTACCTCCAGCTGGGAACTGAGCAGATGACATATCATTTCAATAGGGGCTCCTTTTTGGATTGAGGTGTATGTTTCGAATCTTTGGAATACTTGACTCCAGACCTGTGACTACTTGGTTAACTATCTGTATTTTGGTCTGAGATCAAAAGCCTTTTGGACACTAGGTGAAATCTCTCATTCTTGTATTAATTTCTTATCCACAAACTAAATCGGCAATGTCCTCAAGGGTTGTTTGCTAGTGCTGTTGGGGTGGGTTTACGTTAAATGGCAGGTGAATGGGAATCCTGGCAGAACAACAGAGATTAGATTAGATTATGAGGGCACTCAGTTCTCATTTGTTGTCATTTAGAAATGCATGCGTTAAAAAATGATACAATTTTCCTCCAGTATGATATCACAGAAACACGACAGACCAAGACTAAAACTGACAAAAAACACATAATTATAACATATAGTTACAACAGTGCAAAGCAATACCATAATTTGATAAGAGCAGACCATGGGCACGGTAAAAAAAAAGTCTTAAAGTCCCGATAGCCCCAACATCTCACGCAGACAGTAGAAGGGAGAAACTCCCTGCCATGAGCTTCCAGTGCCGCCAACTTGCCGATGCAGCATCCTGGAAGCACCCAACCACAGTCCAACTCTGAGGGAAGCAAAAGTGAGAATGGAGAAAAATCACAATAGAATACAGAAAAGTCATATGCAAAGGACGCAAAGGTTGCTGAATTCATAAAAGACAATGTGTGTAAGGACACATTATCTGAATGGCCATAGTATTGGAAGCAGATTTGGTGAATGTGTCGTAAATCACTACAAAGCTTATGATTTAGTGGCCATTACAGAAACATGGTTGCAGGGTGGAGATGATTGGCAATTAAATATCCAAAGGCTTCAGGTAATACAGAAGGATAGGTAGAAAGGCAAGGGAGCTGGCGTAGTGCTCTTAAATAAGGATAAGATCAGGGAAATAGCGAGAGATGATATAAATTCTAAGCGGTAGAATCTGAGAAGAGATTAGGATTAAGAAAGGGAACAAATCGCTGGTGGGAGTTGACCATAGGCCATTGAATAAACTCTTCTCGGCCTCCAGCCGGGTACAGGTGTCAATTTTAATCGGTTTCAATGACAAACTCTGCCATCTTTATTAATCCTCATCCAATCAGGTTTCCACTGTGCCACCTTGTTTACAATCAATTTTCAGTTCCTATTCCAGCTTACACCTGATTGGATGAGGACCAACCAATCAGGAGGGATGGATGACAGGGGTATAAGTACCTCCAGACTAGACATGCCTAGGCATCACCCCACTGAAGATAGAAGAGTTTGTCAGTTAAAAGTGACACTGGTACCCAGCTGGAAGCCCAAGAAGAGTTTATTCATAATATACACTGGAAAAGCACTAGACCCTTTTTCATCAAATCATAATATTACAATGGCATGGGCAATAAACCGAGAAACATCTGATGCATGAATGAATGGAACAGAAGATGTCATGGTGGTCTTTAACTTGCACATGACTTTCCAGTTCATCTTTGTCATGCTGTATCCTTAATCAAACTTCTTCACTCTCTGACTCCGCCAGTTATGTATATTTTCTGCAAATCCATGTCATGTACAGGGATTCTGGTTAATTGAGCTATCGTTTAATCTGGGCATCTGTTTACCTGGGACAATTCTTCAAGAAACAAACTAAATTGAGAAAATAGCCGGGATTCTTTGCGTTTATTTGGGACACTGTGTTGCTTATTTGGGGCAGGGGATTGTTGTCGAACATTTTCTAACTGTCTTTTTTTTTAATTATTTTTATTTGGATAAGGAGTTCACAATTATCATGTACTTTTTTCACACATATAACCTTTTCCATTTTTTTATATGTATAAAACTACAATTATTTATACATTCTTAAGTACACATTGAGATGATATAAAAGCAAAATAAACATTTAAATAGATAATTATGTACTGTGGTAAATCTAACCTATTAGGCTAAGTAATGAAATTAGTTGTTAAGAAAAATGGTAATAATAGTTTCCATACAACCCTTCTGGACCATTTCCACTGGTCCAAAATGTTGCATACAAGCCTATATACCAACCATTGTAGGTGTTTATATCCCAATTTGTTCGTGCTTGTTCCTGCCCGCAGACATAATTATCCAATCCCTATGTACTCATTTACTTAATTTTTTCATTTTTTTTTATCCCTTTCCCAAATCTTTCCCTTTACTTGTGATAATTCTCTATTTTCCATAAAAAAAAACCAACAAACATTTAGACTAGGGGTGCTTACGTTAGCAATATTACTGTGTTGATGAGAAGAGCAATATAAATCATTAGGAGAGTCATCTAAAGTCTGCTCGCTTTGGGGTTATATATTCAATCCATTTATTCCAGATTTGATAAAATGTTTCTTTTTGAGTTCTCAGGGAGTAGGTCAACTTTTCCATTTTAAATATTTCCAAGATAATTTCGTACCAATCTTCTAATGTAGGTGGTATTGGATTTAGCCATTTTCTAGTGATTGATTTCTTACTTGCCGCTAAGAGGGCCTGCACATTTTCTAACTGTCATCAGTCTCACACACGTCATGTGGCCGTAAAGACACTTCAGTGTGCTTAGAGTGAACAGTTTTTAAATAGGGTCACTTGCGTGTTTGTGTTCAAAAAGCAGTGACCATGGATGACAAAGGAAGTCAAGGACAATATTAAAATAAAAGAGAGGAAGTGTAACATAGTAAGGATGAGCGGGAAGCCAGAGGATTGGGAGACTTTTAAGGAGCAACAGAAGATAACTAAAAAGGCAATACAGGGGGAAAAGATGAGGTACGAAGATAAGCTAGCCAAGAATATAAAGGAGGATAGTAAAAGCTTCTTTAGGTATGTGAAGAGGAAAAAAATTAGTTAAGACCAAAGTTGGGCCCTTGAAGACAGAAAGGGGTGAAATTATTATGGGGAACGAGGAAATGGCAGAGGAGCTGAACAGGTACTTTGGATCTGTCTTCACAGGGAAGACACAAACAATCTCCCAGATGTAATAGTGGCCAGAGGACCTAGGGTAACAGAGGAACTGAAGGAAATTCGCATTAGGCAGAAAATGGGTAAACTGATGGGACTGAAGGCTGATAAATCCCCAGGGCCTGATGGTCTGCATCCCAGGGTACTTAAGGAGGTGGCTCTAGAAATCGTGGACGCATTGGTAATCAGTTTCCAATGTTCTATAGATTCAGGATCAGTTCCTGCGGATTGGAGGGTAGCTAATCTTATCCCACTTTTTAAGAAAGGAGGAAGAGAGAAAACAGGCAATTATAGACCAGTTTGTCTGACATCAGTGGTGGGGAAGATGCTGGAATCGATTATAAAAGATGAAATAGTGGCATATTTGGATAGCAGTGGCAGGATAGGTCCGAGTCAGCATGGATTTACGAAGGGGAAATCGTGTTTGACTAATCATCTGGAATTTTTTGAGAATGTAACTATGAAAATGGACCTGGGAAAGCCAGTGGATGTAGTGTACCTGGACTTTCAGAAAGCCTTTGATAAGGTCCCACATAGGAGGTTAGTGTGCAAAATTAGAGCAAATGGTATTGGGAGTAGGGTACTGACATGGATAGAAAATTGGTTGGCAGACAGTAAACAAAGAGTAGGGATTAATGGGTCCTTTTCAGAATGGCAGGCAGTGACTAGTGGGGTATTGCAAGGCTCGGTGCTGGGACTGCAGCTATTTACAATATACATTAATGATTTAGATGAAGGGATTAAAAGTAACATTAGCAAATTTGCAGATGACACAAAGCTGCGTGGCAGTGTGAAATGTGAGGAGGATGTTATGAGAATGCAGGGTGACTTGGACAGGTTGGGTGAGTGGGCAGATGCATGGCAGATGCAGTTTAATGTGGATAAATGTGAGGTTATCCACTTTGGTGGCAAGAACAGGAAGGCAGATTACTATCTGAATGGTGTCAAGTAGGAAAAGGGGAAGTACAACGAGATCTAGGTGTCCTTGTTCATCAGTCACTGAAAGTAAGCATGCAGGTACAGCAGGCAGTGAAGAAAGCTAATGGCATATTGGCCTTCATAACAAGGAGAGTTGAGTATAGGAGCAAAGAGGTCCTTCTGCAGTTGTACAGGGCCCTGGTGAGACCACACCTGGAGTATTGTGTACAGTTTTGGTCTCCAAATTTGAGGAAGGACATTCTAGCTATTGAGGGAGTGCAGCGTAAGTTCACGAGGTTAATTCCCGGATGGCGGGACTGTCATATGTTGAAAGATTGGAGCAACTGGACTTGTATACACTGGAATTTAGAAGGATGAGAGGGGATCTGATTGAAACATAAAAGATTATTAAGGGATTGGACACGCTAGAGGCAGGAAACGTGGTCCCAATGTTGGGGGAGTCCAGAACCAGAGGCCACAGTTTAAGAATAAGGGGTAGACAATTTAGAACGGAGTTGAGGAAAAACTTTTTCACACAGAGGGTTGTGGTTCTGTGGAATGCTCTGCCTCAGAAGGCAGTGGAGGCCAATTCTCTGGATTCTTTCAAGAAAGAGTTTGATAGCGCTCTTAAAGTTAGCGGAGTGAAGGGGTATGGGGAGAAGGCAGGAACAGGGTACTGATTGTGGATGATCAGCCATGATCACAGTGAATGGTGGTGCTGGCTTGAAGGGCTGAATGGCCTACTCCTGCACCTATTGTCTATTGTCTATTGACAAGTCATTAACAGTAAAACAATTCAGATTTGTTTTGCTCACTGCGCTTTCAAGGATTCAGGCTTGGAAATGCCAGAAATGGCCAGGAGTGAAAATGAAATGATTTCACTACTTCAACAAGTTAGGAACAATGAAGATTTTAAAGGTATTGACAATCATTTGGAATGTTAGAATGAAAATGAAGATTTGGAGGATGCAGTCGAAATTGTATGAAGGCAGCCTGCAATCTGCACTAGGTGTCTGCTCTGATTTTGTTCATTTTCAGTCAGTCAAAAGAACACAGCAGTGTACACTGAATGGATTCTTCTGTCAATAACTATTAGGAACTAATACACCATTCTATAGTACTGCTGTAGTTTTGGTAGTGCTCTAATTTGTTCTGTATTTCATTTAAATATATAATTTCTTGCTCAATTAAATGTCAGTTTGTCTTTTTTTAATACCTTTTTAACTATTCCATGAAACTTCAGCTAATCGGCAGCCACTTAATTGGGCCAGAATATACTGGTACCAATGTGTCCAATTAACCGTGATCCACTGTACAGTATATCAAAATAATAAAGGTCCCAACACTGATCCCTACTGTAAGTGGCCTGCAATAGACTTCCAGTGAGAAAAACATTATTGGCCACTCTGCCTCTTATCACCAAGCCATTTTGGATCCAGAGGTCCACTGAGTTCAAATCATGGATCCAGTTTGCCAATGTTCTGTGGTTAGTAAGGACAGAAGTAGGAGCAAGGGTGGGCCTTTGGCTCTACTCTGTCATTCATTCCTTTATTCCCTTAATATCCAACGTTTTTTAGGTAAGTACCCTAAATCTGTATAAGTTACTTCAAATGTACTCTCGTCAAGGCCCTATATACTTTCAATAAGACATCTTTCTCTTCAGCTCATACTCTCTCACGATGAATGCCAACATGTCACTTTCATCTACTTCATGTTACCCAGTCTCTCACCATTTTTAAACTTCCTGTTTTGCTGTTTGTGCACTGGAGTAGATAAATTAACATTTTCCCACATTATATTGATACTGCCCTATTCTTACACATTCTTTAGCTTGACTATCACTTAGAACCCTCTTGTCATTCTCTATACTAGATATCAATTAGTTTGTTTTTAATCAGCAGCAAAGATGGAAATATATATAAATAATAGTGATTTAGGTCTTGAATAGGTGAGGACCTGACAATCATAATTGTAGTACCCCAATATCCTGTTATCTGTTTATTCCACTTCTTTACTTTTGTCAGGTAACCAATTCTAAAACAAGGGTGTACCAGGAAATAGCAGGAACAAGCTACATAGCCCTTAGGCGGGCATAATTATAAATATGATCGTGCATGGTCTGCCACCAGTTTCATCTCCTTGGATCATCAGAATCAAATTTATTAGTACTGACTTATGATGTGAAATTTCTTGTTTTGCAGTGGCAATATAGTCCAAAGATTAAATCACTATAAATTAGAAAAATAAATAAAAAATTATGATCATTTAGAAATCTGATGGTGGAGGGGAAGATGTTGTTTCTGAATCATTGAGTGTGGGTCTTTAGGCTCCTGAACTTCCTACTCAGTGGAAGTAATGAGAAGAGGTACGTCCCATATGATGAGGGCCCTCAGTAATGGACGCAGGGGTGTTGACGGTCCTCCTCCTCCTGAAGGTGCCCTCAATGGGGAGGGTTGTTCGTGTGATGGAGCTGGCTGAGTCTAGAAGCATCACATCCTAATATGGAGACTCCAATGCATGTGATCCCAAAAGGTTTTTTTGGGATCTTGTGCATTGGAGCCTCCATACCAGGCTGTGATGCAACCAGTCAGAATGCTCTCTACCGTATATCTATAGAAATCTGTAAGAGTCTTTGGAACATATACAATCTCCTTAAGCTCCTAACAAAGAAGAGCATTCTTGATGATTACATCAATCTTACTTCTAAATTCCAAACAAAATACTGATTTTTTTTTTGCCATTCATATTAGGACAACCTTCTTTTCTTTGGGAATTAATTCAATGAACTTCTTCCAGACCATTTCCAAAGCAACTATATCTTTAAATGGACAAAACTATACATGGTACACCAGGTACTACCTCCCCAACATTCCTGTACAATTGTATGTTCTAACATCGTTGACCAACCTCCTGCATGAGACCTTTAGTGAAAGTCTTCGAAAGATCTAAATATACCAACTGGTTCCTCCATTTCTACTCTGCCACTCCAAGACTTCCAATAGATTAGTCCAACATTATGAAAGCCAGTTTTATTTATACAGTTAGCATAGTATAAGAGGCTGTGAATGCAGATATTTACATGCTTCAAGCAAAGAGATCTAACAATCTCCCCCACACACCCTCCAACAAAAAAGTTGATTCCACCATTATTATAAGAGAACTAATTGTTTCTTGATCTGAATTGAGATGTTATCATATTATCTGCACGAACCTGGGTTAATTTTACTTCAGTAGAGTTGTAGAGAAGTTGCAGGTCTGTAGGGAAAGATTAAATACTGGGTTAAATTAATTTAAAAAATTATAATTAATAGTGCTGTACTGTGGATGGCTTTAGTTTATCTGATCCAGTGGTCTGTCTGGAAAATAAAACTTCTTATAAATGCTATGCAGTTTATCAGTTGGGAATAACTATTCAAATACCTTATCCATCCTAATAAATCTTTTTAGTCATTATTTGGCATTTTCTAGAGAGGATGTGTTTGGTTTTTACTTTTAAACTTGTAATTGTTAAAAAAGGCAAATTTTACTAGATCTGAAAATTAGGAAAAATTTGAGGTAATTTTGTTAGGTAATTTTTTTTCCCCTTGCATCACAGCAAATGGATTTTTCATCCAAAACGTAAATAGATTTTTGAGGCATCGCGTCAACGTTTTTTCATTTACAGATTCGTGTGCACAATGTAAGTTGTGAGGAGTATTGGAAGTGAAAAGGAAAACAATCATATTTTCATTTTGTCTGTTAATCCATGCAAGAAGAAAATTCTCCAAGGTACTGAAATGGATATAGGAGAGAAAACAGCTCGTAAAGGAATACCTCTTCATGAGATTCCAAATGGTACCCCTTTAAAGGAATTACGTAAACTTCAGCGTGGCTCATCAAATACTCAGTTGGGTACCAATTCTGTATCTACAGCCAAATTCAACTTAGTGACATTTAAAAATAAAAAATCTAAAATTAATTGTCACCTTCAGTCCACATTGTTAAACAATGAAGGGACATATAATGTAATTTCTCCAGAACTCAGTGAAATAAAAGATTCTGATTCAATTTCAGTTTGTGCAAATATAGACCAAAGTCACTTTAATCCTCTTGGATTCAAATTGAATAAACAAGTGGCCTCTGAGAGCCCTGCCAAAACATTCCAGAGAATGAAAGGCAAGCTTCACTGTGATCAGATAACTGAAAATCACAATCTTCAAAAATCGCAAAAAACAACTTTTGAATGTAAAGAATCCGAACAATATTCTGATGCCACTATGAATGGATGCATCTTAAAAACCAGCTTTACAGGTATGAAGTATTATTAATTGATGTTGTCTATAATTGACTGGATATTTAAAATTTGCCACTGTTTTCTAGTATTCATCCTGTATTATTGCACAAACATTTGATAAAATACAAATGTTTTCTTCTGTTTATCATATAGAATATGAAGTTATTCCTACAATATTTAATAGCATGTGTGCAAATTTATTGATGCAGAATTTGACCTGAAACATCAACTGTTTGTATCCCACCCCACAAATGCTGCTCGACCGACTGAGTTCCTCCAACAGATTGTTTGTTGGTAAAAATGTATTTGTCGATCCCATTTTCATTATACTGGTACTTAAATATACTGATATTTCAAATTTTGGGGGACCAATGCTTAAAAAAATGATTTTCAGAAAAAAAAATTGATATTGTCCATAAAATTCTTCATTCCACCAGACCCATTTGAAATCAACAAAAGTTATGTGGTGTTATAGGAAATAAGCTTTGACAACATATATTCTCAATTTAAAGCAGATATCGGAGTGTTTAATATATATCTTAGCTAAATGTCTAATGCATATTTATGGTTGATTGCAGTCCCCAATCCATTGGACAGATGTCACATTTCACCCATGAAGAACTGTGATTCTGTGATGCCATATTCCCCAGCCAAAACTTTCTTACAAATGAAACAAAATATGGAAGTTAACAATCAACACTCTCAATTATCTGCAATTAAACTTTCAGGACATGAAGGTATCATCAGTAGACTTTTCAATATGGTTTTAATGTTTTCATTCAAATGACTATCAAATTTGTTTTGAGTTAGTTACTGCCTGTTATGCCACTGGCATTTAGGGCAGCCTATTTCTGTAACAATTTTTTTTTAACAGTCCAGTTGTTAGCCCTGAGCTGAACCCCCGAGCCTGAAGGACAGGTGGGCACCTCTGTCTGGCCTCTACCCTTTGACTTATTTGGCATGGGTGACCCTACCAAGAGCCAAAGCACAAGACCCAACATAGCTCTCCATTCATTGAGGCACACAAGTCTCCAAACCCTGCTTGTTTGATCCTCTTGGAGGAAATTTGTTTTGACCGTGATCTTATTTTCTATTTGTTATGCTTTGTAAAGTTTCAAAGTATGTATGCAATATGCGACCCTAAGATTCATTTTCCCACAGACAGCCACAAAGCAAGCAAAAGCCATGGAAGCTGTTCAAATAAAAACATCAAGCCCCAAACGGGCAAAAAACCATAAATCGTGCAAATCCGTGAGGGGGGGTAATGAGCAAAAAATACGGAATATAATTTCTTTGATTTCACAGCTCTTCCTATTTTAGTCATAGTCATAGTCATACTTTATTGATCCCAAGGGAAATTGGTTTTCGTTACAGTTGCACCATAAATAATTAAATAGTAATAAAACCATAAATAATTAAATACTAATATGTAAATTATGCCAGGAAATAAGTCCAGGACTCAGGGTGTCTGACCCTCCAAGGGAGGAGTTGTAAAGTTTGATGGCCACAAGCAGGAATGACTTCCTATGACACTCAGTGTTGCATCTCGGTGGAATGAGTCTCTGGCTGAATGTACTCCTGTGCCCAACCAGTACATTATGTAGTGGATGGGAGACATTGTCCAAGATGGCATGCAACTTGGACAGCATCCTCTTTTCAGATACCACCGTCACAGAGTTCAGTTCCATCCCCACAACATCACTGGCCTTACGAATGAGTTTGTTGATTCTGTTGGTATCTGCTACCCTCAGCCTGCTGCCCCAGCACACAACATCAAACATGATAGCACTGGCCACCACAGACTCGTAGAACATCCTCAGCATCGTCCAACAGATGTTAAAGGACCTCAGTCTCCTCAGGAAATAGAGACGGCTCTGACCCTTCTTGTAGGCAGCCTCAGTGTTCTTTGACCAGTCCAGTTTATTGTCAATTCGTATCCCCAGGTATTTGTGATCCTCCACCATGTCCACACTGACTCCCTGGATGGAAACAGAGGTCATCAGTACCTTAGCCCACCTCAGGTCTACCACCAGCTCCTTAAGTCTTTTTCACATTAAGCTGCAGATAATTCTGCTCACACCATGTGACAAAGTTTCTTACCGTAGCCCTGTACTCTGCCTCATCTCCCTTGCTGATGCATCCAACTATGGCAGAGTCATCAGAAAACTTCTGAAGATGACAAGACTCTGTGCAGTAGTTGAAGTCCGAGGTGTAAATGGTGAAGAGAAAGGGAGACAAGACAGTCCCCTGTGGAGCCCATGTAAAATTTTAGTATCACATGTAAAATTGCATTGGGGTTTCACAATTCAAATCACTTTGTATGTTTGAAATCATTGTCATTCTCAATAATAGTTTCTGTACCAACAGTATTTTTCACCCTAACAAAACTCTTCTAAGTATTTTTCTTCTGCTATTTTGTCTTTTTCTATCTGATGACTTAATGTAATTCTAACTGATGTTTTTGTCTTTAACTTGCAGCCTTTTGTATGAATTTTGCCAAATGCCTTCTGAAATTCTAAGTATAATATATAATAATTAAAGTTTATCACTTGGGATGCTAATTTATCAAAGATGGAAAGGATATCATTTGGAGCACCATAGACTTATGCAGCATGGAAATGGGCCCTTCTGCCCAACTTATCTATGCCAACTAAGTTGCCTACCTGAACTAGTACCGTTTGCCTGCTTTTAGCCCATGTCCCTCCGAACCTTCCCTATCCATATCCCTGTCTAAATAACTTGTAAATGTTGTGATTGTACCTGCCTCCACCACTTCCTCTGGCAGCTTGTTCATGCCCACCCCCCTCTGTATAGAAAAACTTGACCCTTGAATCCCTGTAAATGTTTCCTTCGCATTTTAGATTTATGTCCACTAGTTTTAGACTCCCCAACCTTGGGAAAAAGACTGTGACAATTCACCCTATCATATTCCCCTCATGATTTAATTTTGGTAATTGTTTTCTTATTGTTACGTGTACCAAGAGACAGTGAAAAGTTTTGCATACCATTCAGGCAGATCACTGCATAGATAGTCATAGTCATACTTTATTGATCCTGGGGGAGATTGGTTTTCGTTACAGTTGCACCATAAATAATAAGTAGTAATAAAACCAGAAATAGTTAAATAGTAATATGTAAATTATGCCAGGAAATAAGTCCAGGACCAGCCTATTGGCTCAGGGTGTCTGACTCTCCAAGGGAGGAGTTGTAAAGTTTGATGGCCACAAACAGGAATGACTTCCTATGACGCTCTGTGTTGCATCTCGGTGGAATGAGTCTCTGGCTGAATGTACTCCTGTGCCCACCCAGTACATTATGTAGTGGATGGGAGACATAAGTATGCTGAAATAGCACAAAAGCAGAATAAAACAGAAGACAGAATATAATAATGCATTTACAGAGAAAGTGCAGTGCAGGTAGGCAAACAAAGTAGACAAGGTAGACCAAGAGATCAAGAATTGATTTAGTTGTGCAAAAAGTCAACTCGAGAGTATTATAATAGCAGTTCTTGAGTCTGGTTGTACATGTGCTCAAGCTTTCGTATCTTCTGCCCAGTGGGATGGGGAGAAGAAAGAATGACTAGGGTAAGAGGAGCTCTTGATTATGTTCATTGCTTTCCTGAGGCAGGGGAAGTGTAGCATAGTCAATGAAGGGAGGCTGGTTTTCATGACAGACTGTGCTGCATTCACAACTCTGCAATTTCTTGCAAACTTGAGGAAATCTGCAGATGCTGGAAATTCTAGCAACACACACAAAATGTTGGTGGAACGCAGTAGGCCAGGCAGCATCTATAGGAAGAGGTACAGTCAATATTTCGGGCCGAGACCCTTCGTCAGGACTAACTGAAAGAAGAGATAGTAAGAGATTTGAAAGTGGGAGGGGTAGGGGGAGAGGGAGATCCGAAATGATAGGAGAAGACAGGAGGGGGAAGGATGGAGCTAAGAGCTAGAAAGTTGGCAAAAGGGATACAGGGCTGGAGAAGGGAGAGGATCATGGGACGGGAGGCCGAGGGAGAAAGGAAGGGGGAGGGGAGCACCAGAGGAAGGTGGAGAGCAGGCAAGGAGCTATAGTGAGAGAGTCAGAGGGAGAAAAAAGAGAGAGAGAAAGAAAAGGGGGGAAATAAAAAATAATAAAGAAAGAAAGAAATAAGGGATGGGGTAAGAAGGGGAGGAGAGGCATTAACGGAAGTTAGACAAGTCAATGTTCATGCCTTCAGATTGCAGGCTACCCAGACGAAATATAAGGTGGTGTTCCTCCAACCTGAGTGTGGCTTCATCTTGACAGTAGAGGAGGCCGTGGACAGACATATCAGAATGGGAATGCGACGTGGAATTAAAATGTGTGGCCACTAGGAGAGCCTGCTTTCCCTGACGGACAGAGCGTAGGTGTTCAACGAAACAGTCTCCCAGTCTGCGTCGGGTCTCGCCAATGTATAGAAGGCCGCACCGGGAGCACCGGACGCAGTATATCACCAGCCGACTCACAGGTGAAGTGTCTCTTCACCTGGAAGGACTGTCTGGGGCCCTGAATGGTGGTAAGGGAAAACGGTGTAAGGGCATGTGTAGTACTTGTTCCGCTTACAAGGATAAGTGCCGGGAGGGAGATCGGTGGGAAGGGATGGGGGGGAAATGAATGGACAAGGGAGTCGCGTAGGGCGCGATCCCTGCGGAAAGCAGAAGGAATGGGGGACTTCATTAACTTTGCCTCCAACTTTCACCCTGCCCTCAAATTTACCTGGTTCATTTCCGACACCTCCCTCCCTTTTCTTGATTTTTCTGTCTCTATCTCTGGAGACAGCTTATCTACTGATGTCTACTATAAGCCTACGGACTCTCACAGCTACCTGGACTATTTCTCTTCCCACCCTATCTCTTTAAAAAATGCCATCCCCTTCTCGCAATTCCTCCATCTCCACTGCATCTGCTATCAGGATGAGGCTTTTCATTCCAGAACGAAGGAGATGTCTTCCTTTTTTAAAGAAAGGGGCTTCCCTTCCTCCACCATCAACTCTGCTCTCTAATGCATCTCTCCCATTTCAAGCACATCTGCTCTCACCCCGTCCTCCCGCCACCCCACTAGGAATAGGGTTCCCCTTGTCCTCACCTATCACCCCACCAGCCTCCAGGTCCAACGTATAATTCTCCATAACTTCCGCCACCTCCAACGGGATCCCACCACCAAGCACATCTTTCCCTCCCCCCCGCTTCTGCTTTCCGCAGGGATCGCTCCCTACGCGACTCCCTTGTCCAATCATACCCCGCCCCCCCATCCCTTCTCACTGATCTCCCTCCCGGTACTTATCCTTGTAAGCAGAACAAGTGCTACACATGCCCTTACACTTCCTCCCTCACCACCATTCAGGGCCCCAGACAGTACTTCCAGGTGAGGCGACACTTCACCTGTGAGTCGGCTGGGGTGATATACTGCGTCCGGTGCTCCCGGTGCGGCCTTCTATACATTGGCGAGACCCAACGCAGACTGGGAGACTGTTTCGCTGAACATCTACGCTCTGTCCGCCAGAGAAAGCAGGATCTCCCAGTGGCCACACATTTTAATTCCACGTCGCATTCCCATTCTGATATGTCTATCCACGTCCTCCTCTACTGTAAAGATGAAGCCACACTCAGGTTGGAGAAACAACGCCTTATATTCCGTCTGGGTAGCCTCCAACCTGATGGCATGAACATTGACTTCTCTAACTTCCGTTAATGCCCCTCTTCCCCTTCTTACCCCATTCCTTATTTATTTATTTATTATTTTTTATTTCCCCCCTTTCTTTCTCTCTCTTATTTCTCCCTCTGCCCCTCTCACTATAGCTCCTTGCTTGCTCTCCATCTCCCTCTGGTGCTCCCCCCCCCTTTCTCCCTAGGCCTCCCGTTCCATGATCCTCTCCCTTCTCCAGCCTTGTATCCCTTTTGCCAACTTTCCAGCTCTTAGCTCCATCCCTCCCCCTCCTGTCTTCTCCTATCATTTCGGATCTCCCCCTCCCCCTCCCACTTTCAAATTTCTTACTATCTCTTCTTTCAGTTAGTCCTGACGAAGGGTCTTGGCCCGAAATGTCGACTGTACCTCTTCCTATAGATGCTGCCTGGCCTACTGCATTCACCAGCATTTTGTGTGTGTTGCTCTGCAGCTTTCATTAGAGCTGTTGCTCTACCAAGCTTTAATTCACCCAGATTGGGTGTTTTGTATGGTACATTTGTAAAAATTGGTGAAAGTCATCGACAACATGCTAAATTAACTTAGTCTCTGAGCTCAATGAAATGCTTGTGTGCTTTCTTGGCCTTGGTACCTATACCATGGCCACTCACATGGGTATAATTCTCTAATATCACCTCTCAGTCTTCTCCACTCCAGGGCAAAAAAACCCAACTTATCCAGTGTCTCCTTCCAACTCAAGCTCTCCTATAACATCCTAGTGAATATTTTCTGCCCCCTTTCCAGCTTAAACCTCCAAGAGGACCACAACCTTGTCATTGGGTTTGGAGGCTTGTGTGCCTTAATGACCCGGAGAGCAATGTTGTCTGGCGTCAGAGCTTTATGTGTTGGCTTTTGGTAGAGTCACCCATGCCAAACAGGTCAAAGAATAGAGGCCAGACTAAGAATGGTCTACTGGTCCTCTGGGGTCAGTGGTTCAGCTCAAGGCTAACTGGTAAAACAAGGTTGTTATAGAAACAACAATGAAGAATCCTTTAACAACTGAGTTTGACAGTATTCCTGAGTCTCCATGCGACTTGCGTGACTAATAGTACTGAAAACGGGGAGGTTGATACTGACATGATGAAGGAATGTCCTGAACACCAGAGATGGAGGACTTTCATTGCTGCTCTAAAGGCCAGTAGGGTAATAGGCAGTTAGTTCCATCTTAATGACGTCAGTGCTATGGCTCATTAACCAAACTGCACACAATACTTCAAGTCCCATCTCACGTGGCATCCCAATTCCTGTACTCAGTGCCCTGAATGATGAAGGGAAGCATGCCAGATGCCACTTTCACCACCTATTTTACCCATGTACCCACTTTCAGAGATTAATATACTTGAACCCACAGCTCACTCTGTTCTACAACACTCTGTGGAGGCCTGGCATTTATAGTGCAAGCCCTTGCTTGGTTTAATTTCCTAAAATACATCACTTCACACTTATCCCAGCTTAATTTCATCTGTCATTCCTTGGCCTACTTACCCAGTTCAGGATCCTGTTTTAACCTTAAGTAACTTTCTTCACTAAGCACTATACCACTAGTTGTGATGTCAACTGTAAACTAACCACACCAACTACATAATTATCTGAATTATTGCTTTGGATGACAAGTGATGGTGAACCCAGCAGTGATCAATTTGGCACACCACTGGTCACAAGCTTCCAATCTGAAAAAACAATCTTCCCCTACCCCCCACCCCCCCACCCCCAACTACCATGCTTTGACTCCTGCAACCAAACTAATTTTTCATCCAATTGGCTGGCTCGCCCCAGATCCACATACGATCTGCTCTTCCTGGTGATATTGTAAGGGTTTTCCAAATCTCTAATGATGAAAGGAATTTACTTCTTTTTCTAGTTGACAATGGGTTTGAAGTTAGTTAATGGAGCCTTAACCTCCTTGTGTTAATTGACCCCTTATTTTGAGCATAAGACTTTTTTTAAACTCCTGGAATTCTCTCTGTCCATTTTATCTTTAGATTATCCATGCCTCATAAATCTCCTTTCAACACAATGGGATGGGATTAATCACTGGGCGTGTAGTATATTTGCAACCTTTAAACTGGTCTAGAATTTCTAGTTATAATATTGTTCCTTTCTTCTTTGTCTTTGTATGTAATGATATTTTTTTTTTGGATACTAGTTGGATTCCTACGTGGTGACCAACGAGGAAAATCAGTTTCAACAGAAGTGCCAAATGCACCAAGTATTTATCAGCCCACAAGAAATACAGAGTTTCTGCAAAAAAGCATGATATCCGAAGTTAATAGTGCTGCTAAAAAGGAGGAAAATTGGAGTTCTGTTTCTCTGAAGCTGGATTCCGATAATGGAAATGATGGTGATGATGAAGGTAGCATAACACAAAACAGAGTAAATTCAGTTTCAAACAGCAAGCCCTCCGACTGCACAGAAAATGAAATGCAGGACATCCTGGGTTTCAGCACCATCTCTTTGCAAACATTTGCCCAAACAGATAAAAACATGGTACAAGCAAAACACACAGACTCTGAAGGAGCAAATGAAGATATTAAAGGGTATAAGGAGCTGTGCAATATTTTGCTGACATCACCAAAGATCAGAATACCAAGAAAAGGTGCAGAAGTTGAACTTGGAAAATCAAAGCCTACCATTGTTAATAGTCCCAAAAGCAAAGAGGTAAGCAAAATCAGCATTAGACAATTGTCTACATTTATATAGGACAGATGCATCTCTGTATAACCATTCTAAAAAAAAATAATAACTCTTGTCATGGATGATAGGTAAGGTATATATAATTCATTGGAAACTAATTTAGTCATATACTTTCTTTAATAGAACGTTATTGGTGGTGTCATGGTTCCAAAATTGAGACAATTTGCAAGCTTTCTGTTTTGCATAAATTTTAAGATTAAGTCATGGAATAATTATACAGAACCACATTTAGTCACCTGGATTATGTGTCATTTTTGAAATAGAGAGCAAAATTACTGCATAACCATAGAGATAAATGTTCACTGTTTTAGCTATTAGGAGAATGCATATGACATACTACGTACTAAACGCCACTCGTCATTAACTGAAATAGTTGTCTATTTCTTCAGAATGCTAAGTTTTGAGATTCATAAGGAACAATCCTATGTGTCAAAGTACTATTGTTTAGCTGGTAGCTGCTCCACTTCCTGCGGGGAGCATTGCCGTTTGATTTACCGAGCAAGAGTTGTGCTTGGTTGCTCTGCAACATTTTGTAATTGGCGACTAAGCGAGGTTGACACATGGAAAGACAATTTCATTGAATTTTAGACTTATGTCCTTCATCCCACTGCACTGACCATTGAAGACATATTTACACTACTCCCATTTAATCTCCCTACATTACCATCAAATCCCTACTTACTATATAGGCAGCTCACAGTGGCCAGTAAATCCACAAGACTTTAGAAACTGTGGCACTAAGGGACAGCTCGCGCAGTTGCAGGGACAATGTGTAACTGCACATAGACATCACAAGTCAGGATTAAATGCAGGTTGGTTGAGCTGAGGCAGCAGCTTTATCTGTTGTACCACCATGGCCTTCCCTCTGTTCAGAGAGTTCACAGTCGAGGTGCACAGTTTTAGTACTAAACAGGAAAAATTGCTGTCATCATGTTAGGAATATTTTGGAATTCTTTACTCCAGAATACTGATGTACAATAATCCAAGTATGGCCTCATCACTGACATATATAACTGCAACATAATGTCCCTGCTCCTAAACTTGATGCCCTTACTAATGAAGGCCAGCAGACTGAACACCACCTTCACCATCCTGTATCTACATGGCTGCTTTCAGCAAACTGTGCACTTGTACCTGTTCTTCTGTTCCACAGCACCTGCCATGCACTGTATAAATACTACCCTGGTTTGGCTTTCCAAAATGCATCACCTCAAACTTTTCTAAGTTGAAATCCATATACCATTCCTCAGCCCGTTTCCCTAACTGATCAAGATGTCTGTTCAGTTTATTGTAACCTGTTGCAATCGTTATCAACAAACCACCAAATTTAGTATCATCAGCAAGCTTTCTAATCATGCCAAGGATCAACAGGATCTTTTTGAACAGATGGATTATATTTTTCAAAGATATAGATATTGATTAACTGGTGGCTTACAATATGTGAAATTATTAGGAACCATGAGAAAATGCTGCCGTTGTTAATGGATAGTTTATTAGAGCAGGTCTCTTAGAGGAGAATTTCTGTGTCTAATAACTTTGACTAGTTAATTTTTTCAATAATGATAGATACTTTATTGATAAGTTTGCATAATTATACACTTTCCTTTAAACATATAGGAAAAAAGGAAGATTACTCTCACAAAATGGATCATCCAGCAAATAAAAACCAGCAGTGAAATTTGTGTTGAAGGACAAAGGTACTTTGCATAGATTTTGATTAGGACTTAGTCCATTTTCAATCAATACCTTTCCCTGCTCCCTTTGTGAGAAAACATGTTTGTGGCCATTCTGGTTAGTCTCTTGGCAGACTGCTCAGGAAGAAAGACTTGAGTGTAGTGTCACCTAACTTGGCACCTAGAAGGAAATAGTTATTATACATTTAGGACTAGATCTGGTCAATTTTCCCTTGGCTAATACGGTGTGAAGAATTTTAGAACCTCCGCCAGATTGGGCTAAATTGCCTTAGTCTAGATTCTAGGTCTTTCTAGCTATATGCCATCTATCAAATCCATTGTAATTTACCCTATAAATTCTTTACTACCAGGAAAACAAGCGCCACAAGTACAACTATGTATCATCCTGTCTAGGAACAGTATCAATCTTCTGTCATTGGCACAGAGTTTAAATCACAGAACCTCCTATCCAAAACCATTGTGAGTACTGTTGTGGTTCAAAGGGCAATAAATGCCTACTTCTTCATAGGTCCAAATCCTAGTAAGTGAATGAGGAAAAGCTTGAGCTGAACAGAAACTTTGCAGTCTCTGTTCTTTTTCCATTAGACAATCAGTGTTTACAGATTTATATTATCTCCCAGCCTCAAGGCTACCTTGAAAATATCCTTTGGAATTCCTTGTCGCTCTGGTGAGACCACACTTAGAATATTGTGTTCAGTTCTGGTCACCTCATTATAGGAAGGATGTGGAAGCCATGGAGAGGATGCAGAGGAGGTTTACCAGGATGTTGCCTGGATTGGAAAACAAGTCTTATGAGGCAAGGTTAGCAGAGCTGGGACTTTTCTTTTTGGAGCGTACAAGGATGAGAGGGGACTTGATAGAGGTCTACAAGGTTATGAGAGGCATAGATAGGGTGGATAGCCAGTACCTGTTTCCCAGGGCACGAATAGCAAACACCAGAGGGCATATGTACAAAGTAAGGGAGGGAAGTTTAGGGGAGACATCAGGGGTAAGGTTTTTACACAGAGGGTTGTGGGTGCCTGGAATGACTTGCCAGGGGTGGTGGTGGAGGCTAAAACGTTAGGGGTATTTAAGAGCCTCTTGGACAGGCACATGGATGAAAGAAAAATAGAGGGTACAGGGTAGTGTGGGTTTAGTACTTTTTTTTAGGAATATATGGGTCAGCACAACATCGAGGGCCGAAGGGCCTGTACTGTGCTGTAGTATTCTAGTGTCTAGTGTCTGCAGATATCCATTATAGTAATCTTTTCATTATTAAAAATACTCTATGTAAATTCAACCTGTTTGCCTCAGCTGAGCTAATGACCAGATTTGTGATCAGTAGAGAGCACTGTGTCTCAGTTGAAGTACTGTACTTACCTTTGGTGTTCTTTCCAGTTAAGTGCTCTGGAAGTATTGCAAGGATTATGTTGTGGCAGTACCTATTCAATGAAGAAGGCTTCTGTGACATGAAGGGACAAATTTGGGTGATAAAGAGCCCCACATGCAGAAGGAAAAACAAAAAAAACATTAAGTTGCATCTCTTGACTTAGTGAAAAACAATGTATTTTGAGAAGCTGGGAATAAAGTACTGTGGAAGTCCCAGAGCATCTTTAAACCATTAGAGGTTTTATTTCTAATAATGTTCTTAGAATGGTGTGTTACGTACCCCGTAACTGGGTTGCCAAACCAGCAGAAATGGATCACTCAGTTGGAGTCTGGATTACTAGAACTAAGAAAGTTTTATTAAAGAAACAAGCAACACAGTACTCTAATCAAAAGGATAATGAATGCAACAGTTCAGCAATGATAAACATACATGTACACAGAATTCAGGATCAATCAAGCTCTATCGTTGTCTAGGGGCAAATGACCAGTTTCAAAGTGACACAAAGTTCAGTTCAATTTAGTTCAGTTCCGCAGTAATCGTTGCCATGGCGATGGACAGTAGGGGGGAGGAGAGAGCAAAACGAATGAATATTCAACACAGCTTCCACACAGACCTTCGCAGTCAGCTTTCGTGCGAGCCCTTTGTGATGTCATCTGAGGTCACCGACCGTGACCCCTCCGTTTCCAGATACGACCATTTCTCTGCGCTGAATATAGCACCCAGGCAAGGGTGGACACACACCAGGTTCCCGCCGATCGTGCCTTTCCACCCTGTGCGTTTAAGGCTTGATCCTGCGATCAGCCGTCCAAAAGCTTCCCACCGACTGGTGAGAGGCACACCGCTTCCAGGGTCTCGTTACCTCGGGTGTCGTGTGTGTCGCCTTAGCGAACCTGTCCCTTTTTATCCCCCTGCTGGGGTATCGCCTGTCCATCACTTCAGACAGTTCAGGGTTCAAAGGGGGAGCCGCTCTAGACAGCTCTCTCTCCCGTCCCTTCATTACACATCTCCCAAATGCTGCTCCATTGTCTTCCTTATCTCTCTCTCTCTCCCGAAGACAGGTGGCAGACCAACTGCTGATCACACAGGACAGCTAACATCTATGTGTATTCTTGTCACACTTCCCCCCCTTTAAGGATTTTTACTGGGGGTTAAAAATTACAAACATGAATACATTATTTGATACACACACAAATATACATCTTTATCAGCTATTTGGCTAATACAGCGAGTTTGAAGTTGTCAACACCTTGACAGACAGTCAGCAATCACATTTTCCGTCCCTTTTATATGTGTTATTAATAATCCCTTAGACCAGGCTCCAACTTAGCAAACTTCATAGTGGCCAAAAACACTGATGAATTGCAATCAATGTAACCTCTCATTTGGTTTTGTCCCAGACCACAATAACAAGGGTCGTCCCATTCCGACTTAGTTTTCTCTCGCAAGGGCTTAGTGGGAGGGGTAGTGACCGCAGAGTTATTGCAAAATTTCCTACAGTACCCCACCATCTCCAAGAGCCTTCTGAGGGCCCTCTTGTCTGTCGGGGTTGGGAGGTCAGCGATAGCCTGCACTGTAGCTTGCATCGCTGCCAGCTGCCCCTGTGTCACCACAATTCCCAGGTAAGTGACTTTGGTGTGGCCGAATTCATTTTTTTCAAGGTTCACTATCAAGCTGGCTTCAGACAGCCGTATTAAATTGCCAATACACACCTCTGTGTTCGTCAGCCCTTTAGTCACTGAATTACTCATTCTATATGGATGTTGTTTACTAGGCTGACCTATTGTAACAGACACCACCCAACGTCCCAGTTCTTTGCATCGCCTCGGGACAATCTAACACACGGGTGCGAGTCGTTTAATTACTTCTCCTAAAGAGTCGCTTTGTTCGGGGATTAAGGGAGAGACCTTATCAGCAGACCTGGCCAAAACAATAGCCTTTTCCCATCTGGTCGATACCATACTCATCTTTTCAAAATGGTTTTTTTCTCTTATCGGGGGGACCCTAGCTTCATTGATTTCCGTGCTAACACCGACTAGGTTTGTTAGCATATCAAAAGCCTGTGACCGTCTCAGTTCGCGTCGGTCATAATCAACAACATCCTTCCCCCTGGGCAGCCTGTAAACCTCTTTCATGGTTCAACCAACTGTTCCCTCCAGTACCGCAAAATGTCCACCGGGGGGTACCTTGTGGGCCAGGTTAAAAACCTCATCCCCATAACTCTTTTGCACCACCCCCCTATTCCTCATCTGCGGGCACGGTACTTGGTCTCCCTTGCTTCCTTAGCACTTCCTCCTCCACACAATAGCCTACTAGTTCCCTTGTCAAGTCTGTGTCAGAGAGAGCTGTCTCTGCCAAAACCATCAGCCCCTCGTCTCGCTCCTGCGTCTGCACAAATTCTTTCCTGGCTACTGCTATGTCTGTCCCAGCTCCCTCACTACCTCTTGTCTCACTACACTCCTTCTTTTCATTTTCTACCCCCGTCTCGTACAAGACTGGCAAAAACGTTTCAGCTAAATTCACTACCACGGTCCCGTGATGAACCTGTGAGTCCATGGGCGGGGCCTCAATGCTGGCAGGCTGACCTGTCAATCTCACGACTGGGAACACGATTCCCCCGGCGATGTCATTACCGAGCAAGACTTCCACACCTTTCATCAGTAATTCGGACCTCACCCCGATCGTGACTAGTCCAGAGACCAGGTTGCTTTGTAAGTGTATCTGGTGCAAAGGGACTGACTCTGTCCCTTCCCCAATACCTTTGACCTTGACCTCCCCAGTCTGGGTCTCTGAGCTAAACTCTAATACACTCTTCAGTATTAGTGGCTGACATGCTCCCGTGTCTCTCCAGATCCGCACTGGAACTGGTTTTAACCCCTCCTTCACTAACACCAATCCAGCCGAGATAAACTTCTCGCGCCCTTCCTGAACTTTGGCAGACCTGTCCCCTCCTAGCGGTTCATGTACCAGCTCAATACAGCCAGTCAAAATCGCTGTCTTCCCTTTTCCCGTCTCCTTCTTTGGGGCAAAGCACCTGGACGCAAAGTGTCCGACTTTCCCGCAATTATAACAGACGACCCCAGGAGACTTCCTGCCAGACTGCTCCCAGTCTACCTTATCCTTCTCACTAGTCCCCAGCTTACCTTCTGACTTTTCCGGCGGACTCTCCCTGCCGTCCTGACTACCCTTCTGGTAGCCTTTACTCGGAGCAAACTTCATTTTATGCGTCAACGCATACTCATCCGCTAACTTAGCAGTTGCGGCTAACGTGGCTGCCTCTTTCTCATCTAGGTAGGGTTTCATACCCTCAGGGACACAACCTTTAAACTGCTCAATCAGGATCAGCTGCAGCAGTCTGTCATAATCCCCCTCTACTCCCTTCGAGGCGCACCAACGCTCACAATATGTCTGTATCTCACGGGCAAACTCCAAATACGTGCGGTCCCACTGCTTCCTTGCATTCCGGAACCTCTGCCGGTATGCCTCCGGGACCAACTCATAAATCCTGAGGATGGCGTCTTTCACCACCTCATACCTCTGGGCATCTTCCGCGGACAAAGCTGAGTAAGCTTCTTGGGCTTTCCCTTTCAGTACACTCTGAAGTAAAACAGCTCACTTATCCCTCGGCCAGTCCTGACTTGCAGCAACTTTTTCGAAATGGAGAAAGTACCGATCCATGTCGGTATCGTCAAATAGGGGAACCAGCCTAACCTCCTGGGTCGCCCGGAACCCTTCACCTTGGTTCGGCACAAGCCCCTGCTCTGCCCTTAACCTTAACTTCTCCAGCTCGAATTCCCTTTCCCTTTGTTTCTCCAACTGCCTCTCTTCTTGCTCCAACTGCCTCTCTCTCTCTTGCCTTTCTAACTCTCTCTCCTGCCCTTCTCGCTGTAACTGTCTATCCCTCTCTTTCTCTTCTCGCTCCAACTGCCGTACCCGGAACTCGTGCTCAAGTCTCAGTTTTTCAAACTGTACCGCGTCTCCAGCAGGTTTTTCAATAGACACCACCCCCAGCTCGCCTTGGGGAAACACACCTTTAGATACATAGTGCTCTACGATAGCTCTGTGTATCTCCTCTCTCCTCATTGTCAACTTCCCCTTAGCAAGATTCAACCGTTTGGCCACAGCTACCAATTCCGATTTCCTGGCATCCTCTAATGCCTCCAAGGTCGGCGCCTTTATAAATTTCTCAGTCTCCATTTCTGCTGTTCGTCTTTTCTTTCTTTCGGGAATTTTGACCCAATCAATTTACTCCGTCCCAAATTTAGCGTTCAAAATCGCGGATGAGAACCCCACTTATGTTACGTACCCCGTAACTGGGTTGCCAAACCAGCAGAAATGGATCACTCAGTTGGAGTCTGGATTACTAGAACTAAGAAAGTTTTATTAAAGAAACAAGCAACACGGTACTCTAATCAAAAGGATAATGAATGCAATAGTTCAGCAATGATAAACATACATGTACACAGAATTCAGGATCAATCAAGCTCTATCGTTGTCTAGGGGCAAATGACCAGTTTCAAAGTGACACAAAGTTCAGTTCAATTTAGTTCAGTTCGCAGTAATCGTTGCCATGGCGATGGACAGTGGGGGGGGAGGAGAGAGAGCAAAACGAATGAATATTCAACACAGCTTCCACACAGACCTTCGCAGTCAGCTTTCGTGCGAGCCATTTGTGATGTCATCTGAGGTCACCGACTGTGACCCCTCCGTTTCCAGATACGACCGTTTCTCTGCGCTGAACCTGGCACCCAGGCAAGGGTGGACACACACCAGGTTCCCGCCGATCGTGCCTTTCCACCCTGTGCGTTTAAGGCTTGATCCCGCGATCAGCCATCCAAAAGCTTCCCACCAACTGGTGAGAGGCGCACCGCTTCCAGGGTCTCATTACCTTGGGTGTCGTGTGTGTCGCCTTAGCGAACCTGTCCCTTTTTATCCCCCTGCTGGAGTATCGCCTGTCCATCACTTAAAACAGTTCAGGGTTCAAAGGGGGAGCTGCTCTAGACAGCTCTCTCTCCCGTCCCTTCATTACACATCTCCCAAATGCTGCTCCATTGTCTTCCTTATCTCTCTCTCTCTCCCGAAGACAGGTGGCAGACCAACTGCTGATCACACAGGACAGCTAACATCTATGTGTATTCTTGTCACAGGTGTAAACAATTAGAGCAAAAGCACTTGCACAGTTATTCCTTTCTGTTTCAATGTATATTTTTACTTGAACTTCATCAACTCCATTGAATGCAACTAGCAGTTTTTATAGACGTGAGTGACTACTTCAAACCTTAATTGTAGTAATGAATTTGGTTAGGTTCAATAGCATATCTAGTACTTTAGCTTCAAGAGAACTATTAATGTTTGATTTTAGTTTTGCAATTTAAATCTACTTTGTCGCAGTATAAGTGATGCATTTATATGTGTGTGTTCCCAAACAGAGATGAAGATGGAACATATTGGCATAGTAATGTAATTGCTGAACGAATAAGCCAGACAGAAGTTAAATCTATTACTGGCTCAGTTTATGTTTTGAAAGGTCCAATGGATTACATTGCAATGAAGAACCAAGGTATATAAGAGTGGCTATATATGTTCTATTCACTGAGAGCATAGCGATGTTATATTAATACATAGCGATAATTAGACATAGATGTTTTATATTTAACCTAAAGTTATAATATACATTGCTAGGAGCAGCTCAATTTTCTCAACTAGTCTATTTTGTTTACATTCTACTGAAAATTTCTGTACCTTTTCTTTATTTGTTTCAGAATAGTACATGTAAAGAACATAGAGCATACAGCATTACACCACAGCTGTGCCAACCTTTCAACCTACTCAGGATCAATCTAATCCTTCCTCCTACATAACCCTCCATTTTTCATGTATCTATGTGCTTATCGAACAGTTTCTTAAATACCTCTAATGTATTTACTTCCACTGCCACTCCTGGCAGGGTTTTCCATTCACCCACCACTCTCTGTGTAAAGAAGTTACCTGTAACATCCACTCTATGCTTTACTCCAAGTCCATGGATGCTTTTCTAGCTTTCTCATAAATACTGTTGTATCTATCGCTATTACTTCCTCATAAGTTCAATACTCTCAGCATTTTGTGTCTAATTGAGTATCTTTTCAAATCATATATCACATTTGGTGGCCATTTGGCTAACTTCTACTCTTGCAGAACTACCTGATTGTATGATGAAATGTCATCAATCTGTAAAGCAATACAAACAAGATGTTGGAGGATCTCAGCAGGCAGCATCAAATGAAATGAATAAACAGTCTATATCTCAGATCGAGACCCTTTTTTGGGACTGGAAAGCAAGGGAGAAGATGCCAGAATAAAAAGGTGGGGGGTGGTGGTAGGGAAAGGAGGACTGACTAGAAGGTGATAGGTGAAGCCAGGTGGGTGGGAAAGGTAAAGGGCTGGAGAAAAAGGAATCTGATAGGAAAGGAGAGTGGATCGTGGAAGAAAGAGGGCACCAGAAGGGCAAGTGAGGAAAAGAAGTAAAGGGCCATAGTGGTGAATAGAAAAAGAGGGAAGGGGTAGGGGAAAAATTAGCAGAAGGAGAAATCAATCTTCCTGCCATCAGGCTAGAGGCTAATTAGACAGAATATGAAGTGTTGCTCCTCCACCCTGAGAATGGCCTCGCCATAGTAAAGGTGGAGGCAATGGACTGGTCTGTCAGAACGAGTATTAAGGATAGGAATTAAAACATACAAAATAGGTGCAGGAGTAGGCCATTCGGCCCTTCGAGCCTGCACCGCCATTCAGTATGATCATGACTGATCATCCAACTTAGAACCCTGTACCTGCCTTCTCTCCATACCCCCTGATCCCTTTAGCCACAAGGGCCATATCTAACTCCCTCTTAAATATAGCCAATGAACTGGCCTCAACTGTTTCCTGTGGCAGAGAATTCCACAGATTCACCACTCTCTGTGTGAAGAATTCTTTCCTCATCTCAGTCCTAAAAGGCTTCCCCTTTATCCTTAAACTGTGACCCCTCGTTCTGAACTTCCCCAACATCAGGAACAATCTTCCTGCATCTAGCCTGTCCAATCCCTTTAGGATTTTATACGTTTCAATAAGATCCCCCCTCAATCTTCTAAATTCCAGCAAGTATAAGCCTAGTTGATCCAGTCTTTCATCATATGGAAGTCCTGCCATCCCAGGAATTAATCTGGTGAACCTTCTTTGTACTCCCTCTATGGCAAGAATGTCTTTCTTCAGATTAGGGGACCAAAACTGCACACAATACTCCAGGTGTGGTCTCACCAAGGCCTTGTACAACTGCAGTAGTACCTCCCTGCTCCTGTACCCGAATCCTCTTGCTATGAATGCCAGCATACCATTCACCTTTTTCACCGCCTGCTGTACCTGCATGCCCACTTTCAATGACTGGTGTATAATGACACCCAGGTCTCATTGTACCTCCCCTTTTCCTAATCGGCCACCATTCAGATAATAATCTGTTTTCCTGTTTTTGCCACCAAAGTGGATAACCTCACATTTATCCACATTAAATTGCATCTGCCATGAATTTGCCCACTCACCTAACCTATCCAAGTCACCCTGCATCCTCTTAGCATCCTCCTCACAGCTAACACTGCCGCCCAGCTTCGTGTCATCCGCAAACTTGGAGATGCTGCATTTAATTCCCTCATCTAAGTCATTTATATATATTGTAAACAACTGGGGTCCCAGCACTGAGCCTTGCGGTACCCCACTAGTCACTGCCTGCCATTCTGAAAAGGTCCCGGTTATTCCCACTCTTTGCTTCCTGTCTGCCAGCCAATTCTCTATCCACATCAAGACCATACCCCCAATACCGTGTGCTTTAAGTTTGCACACTAATCTCCTGTGTGGGACCTTGTAAAAAGCCTTTTGAAAATCCAAATATACCACATCCACTGGTTCTCCCCTATCCACTCTACTAGTTACATCCTCAAAAAATTCTATGAGATTTGTCAGACATGATTTTCCTTTCACAAATCTATGCTGACTTTGTCCGATGATTTCACCACTTTCCAAATGTGCTATTATTACATCTTTGATAACTGACTCCAGCATTTTCCCCACCACCGATGTTAGGCTAACCGGTCTATAATTCCCCGGTTTCTCTCTCCCTCCTTTTTTAAAAAGCGGGGTTACATTAGCCACCCTCCAATCCTCAGGAACAAGTCCAGAATCTAAAGAGTTTTGAAAAATTATCACTAATGCATCCACTATTTCTTGGGCTACTTCCTTAAGCACTCTGGGATGCAGACCACCTGGCCCTGGGGATTTATCTGCCTTTAATCCCTTCAATTTACCTAACACCACTTCCCCACTAACATGTATTTCCCTCAGTTCCTCCATCTCACTAGACCCTCGGTCCCCTACTATTTCCGAAAGATTAATTATGTCCTCTTTAGTGAAGACAGAACCAAAGGGCTGGCCACTGGGAAATTCCACTTCTGTAAAGCTAGCTTTCTTTTCCTGCTGATGTGGTTTGACTTGTTAAAGGTTGTTCCAGTATCTTCTGTTGCCAATTAGCCTCAATTTTCTCTTTCCCTATTTTCCCTATGCAATCACCTTAACATGAAATTAGTAATACTTTCATTATAACACAAAATTCTTATGGGATTTGTCAGGATAGGTGCAAGAGTCACAGACCCAAATAAGAGGTTAAACTTCAGGGCAGATATAAGAATTTTCTTCCTCCAAGGTCGGAATTTTGTAACCAAAGGGGTATAAAAGTTCACTTGTTGAGTAGATTCTGCAGACCTGAGATTGTTAATTTTTTTGGATATTAAGAAAATCAAAAGATATGGGTTTAGTGCAGGAAAGTAAGGCTCAGTTAAAAGATCAGCTATCATCTTATGAATGGTCTGATTCTATTTCTTATGTTCAGATATTTGTCCGTTGGCTTTTGAAAGCTTATTGTGATGCATAGAAATACCACCATGTGCTTCAGGCCAAGACATTAATTACTGCTTAATGAATTTCAAGAAATATATATATGATTTATCTCAAGTATAGATTCTATGATTAAGTTTAGAGGTAACATCAAATTTGATGCATAGATTAATTGAGTGAGTGAGTTATAGGCAACATGGAAGTACCAAATGCTAATTAGATAGATGGAAAGAATAGTAAATAGAATACAATCTGACAGAGAATTGGGATAATGCACATGAAAAAGGGAAATAAGACAAGGAATTTCATATAAAATGGTGGATATAACAATATATTGAAGAATAGGGATCTAGGAGTGAATGTCTGCAGATCCCTGAAATTAACAGAATATGTACATAAATTAACACAGACAAAATGCTGGAGGAACTCAGCAGGTCAGGCAGCATCTATGGAAAAGCATATACAGTCGATGTTTCGGGCTAAGACCCTTCTTCGGGACTGAGAAGGAAGGGGTAAGACGCCTGAATAAAAAGGTGGATGGGGGAAGGGGGGTAGCTAGAAGGTGATAGGTGAAGCCAGGTAGGTGGGGAAAGGTAAATTAGGCAGTTAAGAAAACATACAGAGATTTGACTATTGGTTGAGTTTAAATTGCAAGTTCATGTAAGAACTAGAAATTCCACAGCCAGTGCATTGTGCATAGTTCTGGTTCCCAAAATATAGGAAAGGCGCAAGTACCAGAGAGTATGCCAAGGAGATTTATGAGTATATTATCACAGCTGAAGAATTTTCAGTCAACAGAGAATATTGCCTATGCTGGGGTTGCTTAATTGAAACAGGGAGGCTGACAGTATATGTAAGTAAATTAATACGACTCCCTTAACAAAATAGTCAATAACTAGATGGAGTAGATTTGGATTAAGAGGGAAAACTTACCATAAGGATTGGTGGGGATGGGAGGATCCGAACTGGCTGGAGAAGTAGTAGTGGCAAGATCTTCATTCATTAAATAATAATCTATAACCTCCAGGATCACAGATAGAAATGCTAACAGGGATATAGTCAGATTCTGTACATTTTCTATGATTTTGTTATTTTATCCATTGACCATTTGACATATTATTGATGGTAATTTTAGTTTCTACTATTCTATGTAAGTAAAGGACTCCAAGTCTACAGTGACAAAATTTTCCAGACTTTAAAAGGCATTCATTATTCCACTTCTCAGTCTCTTTTTTTCAAAAACAAAGAAACCAAATCCTTTCACCTTATGCACAGACATTCCTGGGCCTAGCGTAACTTTATACAATCAATCTATGTATGTAAACAATCTTATGTATTTATATTTATTGCATTTTTAAAATTTTATGATTGCGTTGTTTTTTTCCTGCTGCATCAGATCCAGGGTTACAATTATTTCATTCTCCTTCAGCGCGTGTTTGCCTCCATTCTTTCTTTCATTGTTCTAACATTTTTTTTTGATAAAACAGGATTCTCTGACTCTTCCTTAAAGCACTTCTTTCATGGTTTTCCACTGGATTGGGAGGATTATATTGAACAACTCATTGAAAGTAGGAGGTACACAGTGCAAAGAAATTAAACCTATTTTGAAAATTCAAAACTTAAAATATTGCTATATCTTGAGATTTTTTTATAATAATTTTTATTTTTAGGGAAAAGCCTAAGGATCCAGTCATAAAAAAGACTAAAAGTGCCAGAATTCAAAAATTATCTTCAATGAAATTGTTGAAATCACAAGATAAAATATCAACATTCGCGACTGCAAATACCAGGCAAAAGCTCACTAACATGAGGATGCCAAAGGAAAAGCGTAAAAAGACAAACTATGAGAATGGTAAGCTTAGTATTGGTTTAATATTGTCACGTACCAAGATACAGTGAAAAGCTTGTCTTACGAACTGTTCATCTGGATCAAATTATTGTACACTGTATTGAGGTAGAATAAGGTAATACAATAACAAGGCAGAATAAAATGTAAAAATTACCATGAAAAGTGCAGTGCAGGCAAACGATTAAGTGTAAAATCATAAGGAGGTAAATTGTGAGGTGATGGGTCTATCTGACTGTAAAAGAGATCTGTTCAGGAGTCTGATAACGGTGGGATAGAAGGTGTCCTTGAGCCTGGTGGTACATGATTTCAAGCGTTTGTATCTTCCACGTGATCGGAGAGGGGAGAAGAGAGAATGTCCAGGATGGGTAGAGTCTTTAATTAAGTTGGTTGCTGTACTAAGGCAGTGAGAAGTATAGACAGAGTCAGTAGAAGGGAGGCTGGTTTCCACGATGTGCTGAGCCTTGTCCACTACTCTCTGCAGTTTCTGACAGTTGCCATACTAAACCAGGCCAAGTTTGCAATATTTGGTAATCTCAGAGGTAGTTGCATCAAACGGTAGAGGAAAAGTAGCCGTTTTGTACTATATTTAATTGCCCTTGTCTGCAATGTATGAAGAAGCACTGATGAAATCAAAGGTACCTTGCAAATTTGGACCAGTTGAAAGTAGAACTGCAATGGCCTGGCAGTACTGTGGGAAAATGTTTTTTTTTTCATCACCTTTTGACTTTTATTTATTATAAAAATGTTCTTTGATAATTATATGATTATCTAATGAGTGTGAATTGACCTGATCATGCAGTGTATCATGAATATGCTTATATTAGGCTTGTGTTGGTGGTGTAGGAAGTCAAGTTAAGAAATTTTTAGGAACATGTCTTACCAATAATGGCAGCCAGTTTTCATCCTGAAATCTAGTAAGATAATTTGATCTCATAGAAACGTGCAATTTTTTAAAGGTCATACGACAAATCATGATCTATCTGCAGAGCCAAATAAATTAAATTTAAGTGCAGAAGAAGCAGGAGCAGGTTGAGGCCAGGTGACCATTGAGCTTGCTCTGTTATTCATTAAGATGGTGGCTGATTATATATCTCAGCACCATTTTCCTTCACTAACCCTGTATCCCTTGATTCATCTAAAAAGCATAATCTAGAATTTTTTTTATAATTTATTCTTTATTGAAGTTCATCCAACATTTCCATAAGATGTATTTCAGATACTGTACATATATATCATATATTTGTCACAAATCTCCACATAATATTTATCTGAGGTAGAAAGGAGAGGAAAGAAAGAACAATCAAAAGAAGAAAACTATGTACAAAGCAGGGAGTGATTTTTTTTTTACAACATATTCATTGACTTGTGAGAATAAAATCAGGCCTATGAGGTATGTAGTTAAACCATTTTCCCCAGTATAAATCAAATTGTTCCAACTTATGATTAACAGATGCTGTTATCTTCTCCATTTTGTAAATGTCCATTGTAATTTCCATCCATACATTTAAAGTTGGGCTCTCCTGTGATAACCATTTCCTGGTAAGGGTCTTTTTACCAGCCACCAGCAGTATATTCATTAAATAGTTATCTCTTTTCAACCATTCTTGAGGTATATACCCAAACTATATGGTCTTACTCTCGAAGGGTATTTCACGTTTAAAGATGTCTTGTAGGGCATTATGTATCCCACTCCAACAGTCTTTGATAACAGGGCATTCCCAGAAAATATGATATGGTTTGCATTTTGATTTCCACAATTTCTCCAGCAAACAGGGAGGTTACTATCATAATGGGATTTCTGAGAGGGTGTAAGAAAATATCTTAACAAGTTTTTCCACCCGAACTCCCTCCATTTCTGTGTACTGGTACACTTCCATTGATACCTCCATATTATTGTCCATCCTTCCTCAGATATTATTATCCCTCCTTCCTTCTCCCATTTTGTTTTAATGTATGAAGTCAAATGTGTTTTAAGATTTGGCAAACCCTTATACACGCTTGAAATGATTCTACTACCGTTGTCTAAATTATATGCTTTTCTAAATAGCTCTAACAGACATGTACTTGCCTTGGTTACATTTTTAACCATCCTATTAACATACTGTCGCATCTGTAAATACCAATAAAAGTCTTGTTTTTCTAATTTGTGTTCCTCCTTGTGCATTTCCAAACTGAACAGTGTTCCTTCTTTCATTATATTGCAAATAGCTGTTATTCCTTTAGCTGCCCAGCCCTTAAATCTAGCATCCAGTTTATTCGGCGTAAAATCCAAGTCATATGCGCACCATTTAAGAATTGCAATGTCTCTCTCTAGTTTATATTCTTTTATAATAGTTTTCCATATTTTAAGAGTCCATTTCACCCGGGGTTATCAATAGTATTTATGTAACTTTGTAGGTTGTTATCAGCCAAAATTGCCTGTATGGGGATGGAAAATATCCTCTCCTCAATTTTTTTCCATTGAGTGTCATATGATGGGTTGCACCAGCATATCACAGATCTCAACTGTAAAAATAATCATCTCTAAGAGAAGGTAGGCCCTATCCCCCCTTTTCCTTGGCTAATTGCAAAGTTTTGAGATGAACTCTAGGCCTTTTACCTTGCCATATATATCTCGATAACATTTTGTTCCATTCATTGAATTGATTTTGATCAATCTCTATTGGTAGGATCTGAGCAGTATAAACATTCTAATAGATTCAATCCTTGAACTGATTCCAAGAAAAGGAATTAGGTTCCACCTTGTTATATCTTCCTTAATTTTTTATATATATTGGCTCATAATTGCATTCTGATAATTTTGCCAAATCTTTTGGCATAATGATGCCCAAATATTTGACAGACTCTGTTTGCCATGCCCAAGGATATCTACTTTCAATTTCTCTTGGTGGACTATAGTTATATTAAAGTAACACACATCAAAGTTGCTGGTGAACGCAGCAGGCCAGGCATCATCTGTAGGAAGAGGTGCAGTCGACGTTTCAGGCCGAGACCCTTCGTCAGGACTAGGGTCTCGGCCTGAAACGTCGACTGCACCTCTTCCTACAGATGCTGCCTGGCCTGCTGCGTTCACCAGCAACTTTGATGTGTGTTGCTTGAATTTCCAGCATCTGCAGAATTCCTGTTGTTATATTAAAGTAGTTGGGTTTTATCTATGTTGATCTTGTATCCTGATAATTGGCCATATTGTTCAAAGGATGCATCAATTTAGGTAAAGAGTATGTTGGTTGCCCTAGGTAGATCAAAATGTCATCTGTGTAACAGGCTAATTTATGCTCTGTCCCTTTAATAATAATTCCCCAGATATCTTCATTTTGTCTGATGTATTTGCTAATTTGGCAGGGGGATGGGGACCGAAATGATAGAGCGGAGGAAGGGGAAAACGGAAATAAATCTAAAATAGTGAGCAGTAAAGATGTCAGGAAAGACAGGCAGGTGATGGGGCAAATTTGCAGCCATTGGAATGAGTTGCAGTGAAATCAAAGCAAAAAGTACCCAATACTGGACTTAAGGTGTTATACTTAAATGCACGCAGCATAAGGAATAAGGTGGATGATCTTGTTGTACAGCTACAGATTGGCAGGTATGATATTGTGGTCATCACTGAGACGTGGCTAAAGGATTCATGTCTCTGGGAGCTGAACGTCCAAGGATACATGGTGTATCAGAAGGATGGGAAGGTAGGCAGAAGGGGTGGCGTGGCTTTATTAGTAAGAAATGATATCAAATCATTAGAAAGAGGTGACATAGGATCGGAAGGTGCAGAATCTTTTTGGGTTGAGCTAAGAAATCGCAAGGGTAAACGAACCCTGATGGCAGTTATATACAGGCCTCCAAACAGCTGCAGTGATGTGGACTACCAATTACAACAGGAAATAGAGAAGGCTTGTCAGAAAGGCAATGTTATGATAATTGTGGGGGATTTTAACTTGCGAGTAAATTGGGAAAATCAGGTCAGCACTGGATCTCGAGAGAGAGGATTTGTAGAATGTCTGCGAGATGGCTTTTTAGAACAGCTTGTTGTTGAGCCCACTAGGGGATCAGCTGAACTTGATTGGGTATTGTGTAATGTGTAATGAACCGGAGGTGATTAGAGAGATTGAGGTGAAGGAACCCTTAGGAGGCAGTGATCTTAACATGATTGAGTTCACTGTAAAATTTGAAAAAGAGAAGCCAAAATCCGATATGTCGGTATTTCAGTGGAGTAAAGGAAATTACAGTGGCAAGAGAGAGGAACTGGCCAAAGTTGACTGGAAAGGGACACTGGTGGGAAGGGCGGCAGAGCAGCAGTCGCTGGAGTTTATGCGAGAAGTGAGGAAGGTACATGAGTTGAGGGCTCCCGCTGCAGTACCTATAAAAGTAAGTTAAAAAATCTATGTCCATTACACAGAAATGATTTCCCTGTGTATTCCTCTCATTTAGGTGGGGGAAAAGGAGTGAATGAATGAATTTTTAAAAAATTGAATAACATAAAATCCACATTATAATACATATTTCTCGAGATAGGTATATCACTGTCTATTTTTCCTTCCGTTTAGTTTATCAACACTTTTAAAGTTAGCCAAACCTTATGGCTCTTCTGGAGGAGGTGAGGGCTGTCTTCGGAGAAGTCACAGTCTCTTCCTAATATCCTTTCTCTCATCCTCCTCCCGTCCCCTGCTTTCTTGGTTCTTTTACTATTTCCCCAGCAGATCGGGATAACTGCTCAGCCAGGTTTTCCCTGGGTCTGACCATGCTAACAGGCACGTTGTTCATGTCTGCAGTCGTCTCTTCCACTGTCTGATATAGCTGTATCCCTCCTTCGTAAAACACCCTCAGTTTAGCAGGTTATGGGGTTTGGAATTTAATCTTTTCTTGCTTTAGTATTTGTTTTGCTTCAGAATATTCCTTATGTTTCTGTAGGGCCGCCGGGGGGTAACCTTGATCGAAGTATAATAACTTCCCGTTCCAAAACACCTTCTTCTTACCCGAGGCCCTTCGTAGAATCTCCGCCTTGCTCTTGAATCGAAGGAACCTAAATACTATTGTGTGCGGCTTACTTTCTCTATCTCCAGAGGGTCTTGGGATGAGTGCATGATGTGCCCTCTTAATTTCAATCTCCATAGTCAGGGGAGTCTCCAGCGCTCCAGCAACTTTTCTACAAGCTCCATCATCGACAACCCCTCTGCTTCTTCGGAAACGTTATAAATCCTGATATATTTCTGTCGTGATCTTCCCTCCTGGTCAAGCAATTTGCTTCCCTGTTGATTTAATATTTTTATCGTCTTACTTAGTATCTGTTCCACGTTTTGCAGGTGATCTTCCACCTTCTCAATTCATGTCTCTGCCATCGCTATTTTCTGATTGACGTTGGCGAGCTCTGACTTTATATCATTTAGTTGCTCTTTTATATCTTTTTGGACTTCCCTTATCTCTTCCAGAATCTTTATCATATATGCCACTTCGCCTGAACGAGGCCCAGTGTCAGCTTTGCCGCCACGCGCTGCACCTCTTTCTTCCATAGGCTCCGCAGTGATGCTTCTTTTTAATCCCCATTCTTGCCCCCCTTATCAATTCAGATATTTTCGAAAGATCTTGTATTTGATGGATTAATGGGGCAAAATATGTGTTTTTCCAGAGATGCTATTGATTTAAGCTGCCATTCTGGATGGTGACGTCACCGGAACCCTTCATCTAGAAATGTTTTGAATAGAATGAGACATATTCCTCTTGGTACTTTGAACAGAGTATGGCTAAATTTTAACTCAATTCCAATGATCTGCCTTTGTTTGATATCTATCTTGTGCATGAATAAAGTAAAACAAGAAAAAAGAGAAATTAAAAGCTAGACTAGACCATTGGGCCCCTCATATATATCTTAACATTTCATAAGATCATGGCAAATCTTTCACCTCTGTTCCATTTTCTGCACTAGTGCCATATTCCTTGATTCTTTTAATATTTAAAAATCTGCTGATCATAATCGAATATGCTTACCGATTAAACCTCCATGAAATACTGTGCATTAAGCGTAAAAAGCAAAGCTCTTAACCCTTACTAATGCTCAATCCCTTATTTTGATTCAGTGAACCCTTGTTCTGGGCAACCAGCTAAAGTGAATATTTTGTCCATGTCAGTCATACTAAATGACATAAAAATTTTGTTTATACAAATGGCAGTAAAAATCATTGTTCTAAAGTTAAGAGTGTATAAATCGAATCTGCTTACGCTTTCATCATACAGGAATCAGTCTGGTGAGCTTTTACTACACTCCCTCCGTAGCAAGTATTTTATTCCTTGGACAGAGAGATCAGCTCTACACACAGTATTGCAGACCCTGTCTTCATATTGTCAAAGTTTTATATAATTGGAGCAAAATGTCTCTACTCTTGTACTCAAATTCTCTTGCAATAAGGGCCAATAAACAATATTGTACCAGTGCTTCTGGTCCAGCCTCCTCGCCATGCTGTAGATGAGACAGATAGGAGGAGCACTTTGTTGAGCATCTTTGCTCTGTCCACTACAAAAGGCAGGATCTCCCAGTGGATCTCTATCACAACTTGACTTTCCATTCCCATTCTGACATATCTGTCCGTGGCCTCCTCTACTGCCACAATGAGGCCAAACTCAGGTTGGAGGAACAGCACCTCATATTCCATCTGGGTAGCCTCCAACCTGATGGCATGATCTGTACAGATGGTATGCAAATTAGTTTGTTATTGTCACTGTATCCCATACATGTGACATCCGTTGGTCTCATGAAGGTTTCCAGGGCGTAGGCCTGGTCAAGGTTGTACAGAAGACCAGCAGTTGCCCATGCTGCAAGTCTCCCCTCTCCACGCCACCGATGTTATCCAAGGGAAGGGCATTAGGACCCATACAGCTTGGCACCAGTGTCGTCCTAGAGCAATGTGTGGTTAAGTGCCTTGCTCAAGGACACGCACGTTGCCTCAGCCAAGGCTCGAACTAGCGACCTTCAAATCACTAGACGAACGCCTTAATCACTTGGCCACACGCCAACACACATGTGACAATAATAAACTAATTAAAATACTTTGTGATCTAACTTGGCCATTTTATTTTCAGCCCTATATTGCTTGTAGTTCTTCCAAAAGAGAGTTGGAATGATGTGACTGCCATTTAAGAGTGTGTTCATTTCAAAGTTTATCTGCATGGTATCGATAAGTGAGCAAAACATACAGATTCTAACAGGAGCTTTACAAGATGTTAGCACAACTGGAATATTGTGTGCATTTCTCTTCAGTTTCTACAGGAAGGATGTGATTAAGCTATTCACAAGGAATTCACAAGGTTGTTGCTAGGATTGGAGGGTATGACTTATAAGAAGAGATAGGTAAGGTGGAACTGTTTATCTACAGTAGAAGAGGCCAAGGAATGACAGTATAGAGGGGTATAAAATCACAAGCAGCATAGATAAGATCAACTGTCACAGTCTTTCTCTCACAGATAGTCTAAAGTAGAAGATAAGGGTTTAAGGTTAGTGAGGAAAGATTTATATAGTTGACCATTCAGGACTACTACAGCTGAAATCCACAGTCACAGCCATGGCTACTTCAGTAAGCAGCATTGCTTTAAGGCATTTAAAAAATCTACCAATACTCAAAATCGATGGATCCCAGACTGCAGTTTCCCTTTAAGAATAAGGAAGCAAGGAAAGCGTGCTAGGCCTCAAGTAAGATTGAAATGCAGAGGCTTTAGGCCCTCACTCCTCTCTATACTTCTGGCGAATGTACAGTCTCTGGAAAATAAAATTGACATCAGACAAGATTGCTGTACTAGAGAGACATCAGGGACTGCTGTGCACTTTGCTTCATGGTAACATGGCTATCCCTAGCCATTTTAGACACAGCGCTGCAGCTTAAAGGCTTCGCCATTCACCAGAAAGACAGGACAGCTCAGTCTTTTAAAGGCAGACGAGATGGAGTATGCTTTATAATTAACTATCATGGTGCACAGACATGGCAGTTCTGTTTCAGTGCCGCTCTCCCAACCTGGAACATCTACCGGTCAAATGTCGTCCTTTTTATCTGCCAAGGAAGTTTTCCGCCATCATCCTGGTTGTAGTGTACGTTCCACCTCAAGCCAGCATCAGACAGGCACTGGAGGAGCATAATCATCATAATCCATAATCAGCAGGCATAAAAAAGTGCACCCTTTCATTGTGGGGAATTTCAAGCAGGTCAGCTTGAAGATGTCTATGAACAATTACCACCAACATAATCACCTCTGGAACCAAAGGACCCAATATACTTGAATGCTATTATACCACCATCACAATTGCTTACCGTGCCATTCCATACCCACACCTTAGAAAGTCCGATCACCTGGCTGAACTTTTACTCCCAGCGTATAGGCAGACACTGAAGACCACAACACCACTGGTGTGGACCAAGAAGGTATGGTCAAGGGAAGTGGTGGGGCGCTTACAGGACTACTAAGTTGGTGGCCTGGACAATATTCAGGAGTTCATCTTTGAGTCTGAATGAATACGCCACAGTTGTTACCGAATTCATCAAAACCTGTGGATGAGTGTGTGCCTTCAAGAAAATACCGGACAAACCCAAATCAAAACCCATGGACGATCCAGGAGATTTGTGGTCTGCTGAAGGCTAGATATATGGCATTTAAGACCAGTGATCCAGAACTATACAAAAAGTCCATGTACAACTTACAGAAGAATACTTTAAGAGCAAAAAGAACAATTCTAATTGAGGTTAAAGGCAGAATGAGATGTACATCAGCTCTGGCAGTTTTTGTAGGCCATTACTTCCTACAAAGCAAAACCTAACATTCTGAAGGGCTGTGATGTTTCATTCCCTTGTGAGCTCAACACCTTTTATGCATGCTTTGAAAGGGAGAATGAAACTACATCTATGAAATCCCTGCAGCATCTGGTGTCGTTGTGATCTCTGTCTCAACATCTTTCAAGAGGATAAACCATCGCAAGGTATCAGGCCCTGGTGGTGTACACTGAAAACCTGTGCCAACCAACTGACAGGAGTGTTCAAGGCCATCTTCAATCTCTCACTGGTTCAGTCAGAGGTTCCTACCAGCTTCAAAAGGGCAATAACCATATCTGTTGCCAAGAAAAGCAGGGTGAGCTGCCTTAACGACTATCACCCAGTGGGACGCACATCTACTATGATGAAGTACTCTTGAGTGCTTGGTCATGACTAGAATCAACCCCTGCCTAAGCAAGGACCTGGATCTGCTGCAATTTGCCTGTCACCACAATAGTTCAATAGCGGATGTAATCTCACTGGCTCTCCACTCAACTTTGAATCACCTGGACAACAGTAATGCTTATGTCAGGCTGCTGTTTATTGACTTCAGCTCAGCATTCAACACAATCAACCCTCAGTTCTAATCAATAAGCCTGGGCCTCTGTACCTCCCTCTGCAACTGGATCCTTGACTTCCTCACTGGGAGACCACAGTTTGTGCGCATCAGAAATAACATCTCCTCCCACTGATAATCAACACTGGCGCACCCCAAGGATGTGTGCCTAGCCTACTACTCTATTCTCAGTACCCCCACGACTTTGTGGTGAGGTACAGCTCAAATGCCATCTACAAATTTGCCAATGACATAACCATTGTTGGCAGAATTTCAGATGGTGATGAGGCATAATGGAGGGAGATTGATCAGCTGGTTGAGTGGTGTTGCAATAACAACCTTGCACTCAGCATCAATAAAACCAAGGAATTTATTGTGGTCTTCAGAAAGTACAACTTGAGGGAACACACATCAGTTCTCATCAAGGGATCAGAAATGGAAAGGGTGAGCATTTTCAAGTTCCTGGGTATCAGTATCTCTCAATATATTCTGGTGCCAAATATATTGATGCAATTACAATGAAAACCTGACAGCAGCTATGTTTCATTAGGAGTTTGAGGAGAATCGGTATGTCACCAAAGACATTCGCAAGTTCCTACAAATGTACTGTAGAGAACATTCTAACTGGTTGCATCACCATCTGGCATGGAGGGGCCACTGCATCATCATCATCAGGTGCTGTGCCCAGTTTGAGCTTTGACTGCCATGGCCCACACACTCCTGTTTCAGGTCAAGTGGATCAATTTATTGGTATTCATTTCCAATTCTCTGGTCGCTGTCTCCATCATCATTTGTCTTTGCCTTCCTCTTGCTTTCTTCCCTTCAATCTTTCCCATAACCTATGCATTCTAACTCCTCTTTCCTAATCACATGTCCAATGAAGTTATGTTGCCTTTTCATGATCTCATACATTATTTCTCTTTTTGTGCTTGCTCTGTTCATGACATCATCATCAGATATTCATTTCGTCCATGATATGCTTTGCATCCTCCTCAAAAACCACATATCCACTGCTTCAATTTGTTTCCTCATGTTACTAGATATTGTCCAACATTCTGAGCCATATAACATAACTGGATAAATGTAACTTTTCAATGCTCTGAGACGGGTTGTCATGCCTAGTTTAGTGTTGGTCAGTATACTCTTCATTCTCGTAAAGGTGTCTTTTGTCAACCCTATTCTTCTTTTGATGTCCATGACGCACCTGCCATCTGATGTCACCCAAAGTAGCAAATGTTCTGTACTTGTTTTATGTCTTCCCCGTTTATTCTCAGCCTGCAGATAGGATTCTCCTTCTTTCTGGATATCACCATACATTCTCTCTTTTTGCAATTGATAGATAGACCTATTTTTGCACTTTCTTCAACAACTATATCAATTAAGTTTTGTAGTTCTTCCTCCGTACTTGCAATTAACACAGTGTCATCTGCATATCTAAAATTATTGATGTTTTCATTGCCAACTTTGATACCCAAGATGTCTCTTATTTTTTGTAATATTGTTTCACTGTACACATTAAACAAATCAGGGGAGAAAACACACTCTTGTCGAACACCTCTCTTGATTTTCGTAAACTGACTCACTTCTCCATCTATTCTCAGCAGCAGTTTGTTCCCAGTACAGATTTCTGATTAGGTGGAGGTCTTTCGAATGTAGATCTAGAGTTTCCTGTAATATTTCGAATAACTTACTGTGTTTCACTTTATCAAAAGCTTTTGTGTAGTTGATAAAACAAATAAACACATCTTTTCGCACCTGAATAGCTCTTTCTGATAGTATCCTTAACATCAATATCGCGTTTCTTGTACCTTTGACTTTCACAAAACCACATTGTTCTTTACCTATTTCAGCTTGTGTTTTATTTTTAGCTCTTGTCATCAAAATTCTTAAAAGTATCTTAATGATATGACTTGTTAAACTTATGGTCCTATGTAATTCACATCCTATTGTTCGAGGTTTCTTAGGAAGAGTGATAAATACTTTATACTTTATTGTCACGAAATAATTGGTACTAGAAAGTACAATCGTCACAGCGATATTTGATTCTGCGCTTCACACTCCCTGGATTTCAAATATTAAATATTAAAAATAGTTAAAATTAGTAAATACTGATTAAAAATACCGATTTTTCATCTCTTCTGGTATTATTCCAGTCTTATAAAAGTGATTGATTAAATCAGTAAGTTTTTCAATTCCATAATCTTCAAGGGCAATAATTTGTTCTATTACTAATTCCTCAGGACCTGCTGCCTTTCCTTTCTTCATCTTATTTATTGCATTAAGAATTTCAGATTTTAAAATACTTGGATCTTCAATATTCTTCTTAATTTCTGGTTTTTCACCTCAATCATCTTCAAACAATTCCTGAATATACTCAGTCCATCTGTTCATAATCTCATCTTTTTCCATGATAATGGTACCATCCTTTGCTTTCAAACATCCACCTGAAGAACAGAGGAGCTTTTTACCAGTGATATTCTTGATTTGTTGGTGTAACCGTTTTGGATCAGTAATAGGGATTCTTCCTATTTGCTCACATTCCTGGTTTAACCATTCTTCTTTGGCTTTTTGACATAAGCTTTTAACTTTTTTATCTAAGGATCATATTCTATAGGATTTGCTTTCTTCTGTCTCCTTTCTTCCACTAGATTTTTGATTTCATCTGACATCCATTTGTTCTTTGTGCTTTTTTCTTTTTTAGGAATCACTGACTTTGCTGATTCTACCAAGGCATCCTTTAGAGAGTTAAACTTCATTTTTACATGATTGCTATCATCATCAACAGATTCTATTTCTAGACTTTGAAATCAATTCCTTACTTCAATTGTAAATTTTTGTGTTGTTATCTTCTTTAATTAATTGCGAGTAGTCAAGGGATTTTTCAGGTTTTTGCTTCTTTAGTTTTTTAAGTTTTACTTTTACATGACATGTTACTGGGTTATGGTCACTATTACAGTCTGCACCTGGATATGTTTTGCATTGAGTCACTGAGTTCCTAAATCTTTGGTTTATAGTAATAAAGTCAATTTGATTTCTGGTGTTATCACCTGGACTTTTCCAGGTCCATAAGCGTCCTGAATGGTTTTTAAAGTAGATGTTCATAATGATCTGATTATTCATCTTGCACCATTCTACCCATTTCTTGCCTCTTTCATTTCTTTCCTCTAGTCCAAATTTTCCTATGGTATTTCCATCAGCACCTTGTCCCACTTTAGCATTTAGATCTCCCATGACAATAACAATATCTTGAGATTTGCATCCATTCTTTGCTTGTTCAAGCTCTTCGTAGAATTTATCTATATCCTTATTTGTTCCATTTGTTGTTGGTGCATATACCATATAATTGCTAAATCAAATGGTTGTCCTCTGAATCTAACAAGGAGCACTCTTTCTGATATTGCCCAATGTCCTAAAACACTTTTTGCCATGTTTTCATCCATAAGAATTCCTACTCTATTAGTATGAGATGTTCCACAAAAATAAATTAGTGTTTTATTTCTATTCTGACATGTTCCAGCACCTGTCCAACGAACTTCGCTAATTCCCATGATGTTAACCTTTAGTCTTTCCATTTCATTTATCACATTGTCCAATATTCCTGCTTGATCTAGGGTTCTTACATTCCAAGTGGCAATAATTTTCTTTTGTGTTACTTGAATTTTATGAGCAGTAGCTTGATGACAGTTGGGGGTCCCCTGCTGCCCAGAATCAACCCTACCGAGCGAAGCATCTTCAGAATTGTCTTGAAGATCTTCTTGCCGCTGTTGTTGTGCGATACATTTTGTGAGTTTGACCATGGTTTTCTTAGCAAATAGATTCTAGGAAACCTAGTATCTAGCAACGGTGGTTTGCTATTGCCTTCCGTTGGGTGAACTAAAGAAATCGCCATTTCTCTTCCCAAATGTTCATCCGCCTGTACTATAGCCGTTGTCATTTGAGGTCTTAGCTCATCCACCTTCTCCGTCATAAGTTCAGTTACTGAATCTGCCGGATCTGCCGTTGGCCTTTGCTCGTATCCTGAGCAGGAGCCTTTGCGGGAGCTATTGTTCCGGGTCAGAGCGGCCCTGGGAGCAATGAATGACTAAGGGGTAACTCCACTTTGCCCAACGCTCTGAAAGTCCCCAGTCAGAGCCTCATCACCAGTTGCAGGTTAGAGTCATACCCAGGACTGGGCCACTGCATAGGATTACAATAAGCTGCAGAGAGATGTAAATCCTGCCAGCTCCATCATGGGCACTAACCTACCCAGCATGCAGGACATCTTCAATAGGCAATGCCTCAAACATACAGCATCCATCATTAAGGACCTCACCACCCAGCAAAGCCCTCTTTTCATTGCTACCATTAAGGAGGAGGTACAGGAGCCTAAATACACACACTCAGCATTTCAGGAACAGCTTCTTCCCCTCAGCCATCAGATTTCTGAATGGGCAATGAGCCTATAAACACTTCTTCAGTATTCTTTCCTCTCTTTCGTACTACTTTTTAAAATTTATTTTCTATATATACTTATTAACTGAATTTATAATTTTTGTAATTATGTATTGCAATGTACTACTGCCATAAAACAACAACTTTCATTGTATATGCCAGTGATATTAAACTTGATTGTGATTCAGAGAGGTTAGTTTTTCAATAGAGAGGGCAGTGAGTATATGGAAAGAGCTGTCAGAGGAAATGGTAGAGGCAAGTTCCAATACGACACTTAAAATAGATTTGGACAGGTATATGTATGGGAAAGATTTAGAAGTATAGGAACCAAATATAGGCAAATGGGACTAGCACAGGAAGGCACTGGTCAGCATAGATCAGTTGGACTGAAGGAACTCATTCCAGGCTGTAGGACTGATTCTATGACCATTGAGTCCTATATGAGAATACAAATTGTTACACGTAAGACCTTTTTATTTACAGTACTATGCAAAAGGCTTCGGCATATACATATATAGATAGAGCTAGGGTGCCTACAACTTTTGCACAGTACTGTAGTAATTTTATGTATTACACTACCGCTGCCCCCAAAAAATCAAATGTGGTGACACATGTGCGTGATGACAAACCTAGTCTGATATGGGCCTCTCTTGTGGACTAAGTAGGAAAGGGGCAGGGAAAGGGGAATCATGGTTGGGAAAAGTGGAAGAAAGCGGGGAGAGAGCAGGAAGCACCAGTGAGAAATTCTGTAATGATTAATTAAACAATTATTTGGAATTAAATGACCTTGCCTGGTGTCTCAGGGTTGGGTGAGTCTTTACCCAAGCCACCCCTCCACCCCTGACACTCCCTCTCCGCCACCTGTTCTGCACCCCACCTGCAGTGCTCCACCCTCACCATTCCCAACATCCTTTGCCCCTGCCGAATTTACAAACGCACTGTCTGGTGCACGTTGTCAAATACAGTATTGCGCAAAAGTCTTGGGCACCCTAGCTGTATGTATGTGCCTATGACTTTTGCACAGTACTGTTTTATGTGAGCATTAAAGTTTTATAATTAAGTTTTTGTTTAGAAAAGGAAATCAGAGGCGTAGTAGGGCAGGGAGTTTGTCGGTAGTGCTGGAATTGCTATTTAACAATATCCAGACAGTAGCAGAAGGCGTCTTCTTTATTAATGCTATAATCATACCAAGAGTGCAACTTTTAATTTCCTCTTGTACATTCCAACACTATTGTTTAGATATTCATTCTGAAATATATTTAAATTATTTTCAATTTTTTAAATAGATCTTAAAATTTCAATGGACATATCAATACAGAGGGGCCTGTTGACCAGCCGTAGTGGCCGTTGCATTAAAGCACCAATGGAATATTGGCGGGGACAGCGATTAGTTACTGACAATAGCTTGAACGTTACCGTCATTGAGGGTGGAACTAATTATTTGACTCCCTCTAATCTTGATACTACAGTAAGTATATGTCTTTTGTAATAAATAGACAAGTACTTGTGACTTTGAAGTAATTTAGTTCTTGTTATATTTGTACTAATAAGATACAGAAAAAGAATAGCCGAACTGAAAGTCCTTTGACCTCAAATCAACATCAAAAACCAAAAAATCACACTGAAGAACCTATTGGAAGGAAAACTAAAAGTAAGGAAATGCAACTTTATTTTAAATATGTCTGTATTACATGCTCGTTCATATTTTTAATTTAATTTTATTTTTGTTTTATTTTTCTTTGCTTCTACAATTGTTCTTGTTGACAACAAGCTCTGCAAATCCTTGTGTTAATGAAACTGAGCCCAGGTTGTTGGAAAGGGTGACGCAAGACTACAGATGCTGTAATCTGGAGCAAAAACAAAAAATAAAACTGCTGGAGGAACTTAATGGGTCAGGCAGCATCTGTGGAGGCAAAAGGATTGTTGACATTTTGGGTCAAGACCCTTCATCGGGACTCAGGCTAAATGTCCAGATGCCGCTTGACCTGCTGAGTTCCTCCAGAACTTTGTACTTTTGTCATAAAATATTGTTGAGGTATATCACTGATGCGTTTGAGAGAAGTGTACATAGATGGGAGATGGGGTGGGGGGGAGAGAAAGGAAAGGAGCACATATTAATGGACAATCTTACCATTGGACTTGCATTTGGGGTCATCCATTTGGTGCGCATGATTTTAACTATTTTAAATCTAAGAATTTGTTATATTTTAATGCTTTTAAGAGCAGTGACAATGTAAAAGACACTCTCCCTGATGGTAAGCCTTGGAATGTGACTTAACCAGATACCAAAATACTTCTGTGTTCAATTCCTAAGTTTTTTGTAATATACTTCACTCATTAAAATGCATCCATCAGCACATCATCCTGAATCACTAAGCAGAATCATTCATGGTCACCACTTTGCTGTGGAATGCTGAGTTCTGGATAAAGCGGTGGGCATCCTTCACCATCTTGATGGCTTCTTATTGTCCCTGCAGACAGCCTGTTGGCAACATCTGTATTAATTAGCTGTTTGGGGCAAACCTAAACAGATACAGTGAAACCCGGATTTTACGCACCCTGATTTAACGCGAATTCGGATATAACGCGATGAGTCATTGGACTACATGTCCATGTCAATCCATACTCCCCCTTCTCCAGTCTTGTATCCCTTTTGCCAATCAACTTCCCAGCTCTTGGCTTCATCCCTCCCCCCTCCTGTCTTCTCCTATCATTTCAGGTCTCTCCCTCCCCCATCTCTTTTTTCCGTTAGTCCTGACGAGGGGTCTCGACCAGATGCTGCCTGGCCTGCTGCGTTCCACCAGCATTTTGTGTGAGTCATTAGACCTTTTTTTTTGCTCAAAATGAAATGAACTGCTAGAAAAAGAAAATCTTTTTCTGTGAAAGATAAGCTTCAAGCACTTGACACGATCAAGACTAAAAGTCAAACTCAAGTTGCACGAGACCTCGGGATACCGGAATCAACACTTCGTGGCTGGAAATCTCACAAAGAAAAGTTACGTGCGTCGCTTTGCGAAGTTGAAGAAGCAGGACTAAAATCCAAAAGCCTGAAGACAGCCAAAGATGTCAGCCTCGATGACTCCCTGTACAAGTGGTTCATTCAAGCTCGCTCAGAAGGCCTTCCAATTTCCAGTCCTATTCTCAAAGCTCAAGTTTGACAAGCAGACCAACGGAGAAACCTCACAATTCAAAGCTAGCAATGGATGGCTAGATCAGCTTAAACACCGTCACAGGATTTCTCAGGTGTTAGTGTCAGGAGAAATTCACTCAGCCGACAGAGCCGCCGCCAGTGAATACCCAGTTGAACAAAAAACTATCTTAGAAGAAGATGGCTATGTTCAGCAACATGATACATTCAAGTAAGGAATACTCGATCACTTTTTTAAGAAATAAACTGTAAATGATGATTGCTAATATTCTTGAATATTTTTATTTGTTTTATGTATTAAAAAGCTCTACTAAAAATTAATTTGTGTTTTAATTTCTACAATAACAACACGAGTTATTCATGGAATTCTTGAATTCAAAGGTAATTTACTTGCTAGAAGGTGAACGTGCATAAAACAGGTCAAATAAGGCGAAAATAGGGGTGTTTTAGGTCAACATTGGGTCAGTTTGAACACTGATGTTCTTGAACCCTGATTTAGCGCGACCCCGTTTTTTTTGCAATGACATTTTATGGACCCAAACGATCGCGTTATAACGGAGTTTCACTGTACCTCCTCCATCTCTACTCAGAACAGATTGGAAAAGCACAGTGTGTGAATGAGCAGCTTGGAGCTAACTCAGATGGAAGACCACATCAGGGTATCTGTTTAAGAACTTAGTGGAAATTCCACTAATTTTTCATGCTTTTGATATATGATGTTGAGGTAATCCCATTTAAATACACAATTGGTTTGACTTTTTTAAATTATTTCTTGTTAATTGCATTATAGTAATTTTTTGTGAAGTATTATTTATAATAGTTTTTTCCTCAGCATTAAGAATTATTTTGAGTGCAGTCTTTTGCGTCACCAGAGTACGGCAACAGATACTATAGATGCTCTTCGAGCTATCTGAAGATCTTTCTGATATGAACCAGGGCTCCATAGATACTTGGGGACAGCAAATATCAGACAATTGGTCAGATCAGAGCATTTACCAGTAAAGTAATCAAATTGATTTTCCTTCAAAGTGATGATGCTTTGCTTTAGATGTTTAAAACATTGTACATGTTTTATTCAGAAATTGTAATTTAGAGTCCATGACAGTATATAGCTGATTATCTGTTACCTGCTGTGGTATAAGCAAGGTCTGCATAAAATTGTTATTTTGAAATCTTCTGCCTCAGTGACCTCTGTGTTCATTGTGACAATGATAGAATAGTAAGTCAAGTTTCAATGAGCTGTTAAACATTCTTGCCCTACCTGAAATGTTATTAACCTAATGAAAAGACAAATATTGTTTGTATTGCCCTTCAATAAATACATAAAGTAATCTGCATTTCAGTTGCATATTTTTGGAATGGTACACTACATTGGTTTATTTTGTTAAAACCATGGAGGGATATCTCAATTCCAGATGTTGCAAATTTCCTCAGCAAAACCAACAAACTAGTGCGTTATTAGGGGGAAAATGTGCAAAAATATCATTGCATTTATTATTACAATAGATTTCTCATGGAATATCAAAGACTAACATCCTTTACAGTAGATGTTCACTTTATTTTGATACCAGGTTTACAGGTATATTTTGTAATGTATTTTCTCATAGATCAAGTTTTAAAGATGGAAAGAAATGCCAAAGGGACAAAGGGTGCAAAAGAAAAATCGAAAAATCAGCCAGTGAAATATAGCCTGAGGAAACAGCCACAGCAGCACTTGCCAAGTCAAACCACTTTAAGAACAGATGGAATTACTTTGAATACTGAAAATAAAAAGAACAAAAAGCATAATTACTTAAACCCAACTGTTGTTTTGAGCCCAGTTCACAATCCTTATTCGTTAATGAACAAAACAGTAGAATTAGGTGAACTTGTACACTCTGTTCAGAAAAATGCCCAGAAAGGCAATAAATTGGTCACTGTAAATACAATTAATTCATCTGAAATGCAGGGTACAAGCGAGAACGGCATCCTTGAATTCAAATCTGAGCTAAGATCCACAAAAGCAAAATGTCAAGATACTTACAAATTAAGAAATAGAACTGTAAAATCAAGCATGTCATCACAGAACATCCAGAAAAGCCAGAATGAGAAAAGAAATCCATCTCCTGCAAAAGTGATCGATTCATCTAAAATGAAGGATATAAATGAAAGGTACACTTCTGAAAGGCGCACACAGATAAATCGTTCTTCAAAATCAATCGACAAAACTGTTTCATTGAGTCCAATAGAAGATGAGACTTCTCGGTCCAATAAAGATACCAAGATTAATATTAAAAGAAAATCGAGAAAAATGAATCTCAAACAGTCTGTCAATAAGCAAAACTTAGAACAAAATAAGCAAGTCACAGAGTCACAGTTTGAAGAGTCTTTCGTTCAAATAGATGCAGCAGAACTAAGTGATGATAATAGTGGAAGCACTGTGTCAAAGTGCAATCAACAATCTTCAAAAAGAAAACAGAAAAATCAGTTCAATAGGATTCTATCATCCACTACAGATGTTTTACTGACTGAAACAAAGCATGCCAAGGTTAGTGCAAAAAGAAAACTAAAACATTCGGCAATATCCTTAAAAAAGGCAGCACCTAAAAATAGAGCAGCAGCAGATACAAGCTCAGAATCATGTTCCATGCCTGGTCAGAAAGTACAACAAAAACTAAGCATGTCCCTACATGCTGTTGATGATCCTGGAGCAGAACACTGGACTAAGAAAGAACTCCACTGTCTACACAAGTAAGGATTGTATTTCCTCTTACTTTTATGCTCAAAGCCTTTATTGCATGTGTTTTCCAAACCAATTTATTGGTGATTTATCTTTGTATCCTTTGCTATTTAATACAAGTCAAAACAATTGCAGATGCTGGGAATGTGTTTGGTAAATCCTTTTGTCCACTGAGCTTGGATGTTGGATATGTCTTTAGCAAGGACTGTTACCTGTGTGGGAATTACTAGGCATGGATGTGTTTCTAGTAGCTGTACGCCAGTAATGCCAATGTGGGCTGGTGCTGCCTGAATTATTAGTATTGAGGGCCATACTACAATTCAAGAGGCAGACAGTTCTGCCTGATCAATGAGAGGCAGGTTTAGACAGGAAAATAATCTAGTTTGTTAACTTTTAGAAAAGAAATATAGATCTAGCCCAATAATTCAGAAATAGTATCTTCTGGACAATATTGAAGTGGCCCAGAACAAAGCAGTGCTACAATATACTTTGAAAACACCTGATTAAGACCTCTGATGTTCCTGTTTCTACTCCCTTGTCAAGCTACATAGCACCAGAGTTATCAGTTCATTCCTCCTAATTCAATAATAATGTTTGATTTCAAGGTACCAATGCCATAATTGCTCAGTTAAATAATTTCTTTCTTCTTTTTCAATTAAGATTTGCGAATTCTCTACAGCAACACACACAAAATGCTGGAGGAACTCAGCAGGTCAGGCAGCATCAATGGAAATGAATAGATAGTCACCGTTTTGGGCGAAGACCTCTTCTTCAGGACTGAGAAGGAAGGGGGAAGATACCTGAATAAAAATGTGGGGGGAGGGGAAGGAGGCTAGCTGGGAAGTGATGGTGAAACCAGGTTGGGGAGGGGAGATCAAGGCCTGGAGATGAAGAGAACTGATAGAGGAGGAGAGTGGACCATAGGAGAAAGGGAAGGAGGAGGGGATCAAGGGGGAAGTGATAGGCAAGTGAGAAGAGGTGAAAGGTCAGAGTTCAAAATAGAGGAAGATGGGGGTGGGTTTTACCAGAAGGAGAAATCGATAATTCCCTGTTCATTGATTGAAGATAGTTGTGTTTGAACAACTTTACTACCCTCTATTACTTTGATGTTAATTCTGTCTTCGTCCTACGTGAAGATTTTATGTTCCAGAATGTTGAGCAGAAAGTCCTATTCTTTCAATCGTGTCTCTGCAATAACGATATCGTATTCCCACATGCTTATCAATGCTCTTGGTTCGTCAGCATTCCTCTCCTCCCATGTATTTTATGTTATCCTTGTCTGCTCTGTGTACTGGAGGAACTTAACTTCCTTCTGTATTTAATGGCTTCTTTTCCCCAGATGTGTTTCCATTCCTCTGCCAAATCAGTTGCAACCTGCCCAGCTTTTACAGATCCCACCTTCCCCACAAATGGTACCAGTGATCCAGAAGTCTAAAATTCTCCTCCTGCAGCATCCCTTTAGCCATATATTAATCTGACCCTCTCCTATACTGACTAGCTCATAACGGATTTTGTTTTTCCATGTAACTATTTGTCTCTACTCATGCTCCAATCCCTATCAGAGTTCACCACATAACTTAAGTGATCTCCCTGCAGAGATGATCCTCTTTTCTTTTTCAGACAATTTTCCTGAAATCACCAATCTCTGCATTAGTCAAAAATTGGTATTATAAAATCAGAAGATCATCGACCTCCTTGAACTGACCCAATACTACCTGATTAAATAATAAAATTCTTTAACGCGTTTTACAATTGGAGTTACAGAGTGTTTTTCAACTCCTGAAAATCTGTGAGCAATTGATTATCGTTTTACCTATCTCCGATATTTCAAGCTTCAACAGAGCACATGTCCGTGAGTCTCACTGAATTAGAGCCTAGGGATTCTGGATGATTTCTGGAAGCAACAGGGTGGTATCTATTGATAGCCAGTAGGTGCATTATGTATATGATATTGTTTACACTGCACATTCATTCAGAATATTGAACAGACCTTCAAATGAACTGACCCTGCACTTTCCCACTGAGTTGTAATAGATTGACTAATGAAGCAAGAATGATGCTAGTAGGTTTAACAAACTTTTAACAGAATTCATTGATCTGAAACATCCATATCAAATCCCTTCCTCTTTGTTAAGCTGTAAAACTTGCCAGCAAGCACAGTGAAAGTTGTTAAAATACAGAAACCTGCATAATTGCCTTTACTGGAAGTCAGGCAACACCTATGGAGGAGAATACACATTTGACATTTTGGGCTGTCACCTTTTATCAGGACTGGAAAGGAAGGACCAAAAGCCAGATAAAAAAGGTGGGGGAAGGCTGTCTGACTTGCTGAGTTCCTCCTGCATTTTGTGTATCTTGCTCAAGGTTTCCTATATATATATATAATTAGTGCAAAATTAGAAATAAAAAAGTAGTGAGGTAGTGTTCATGGGTTCAAAGTCCCTTCAGAAATCGGACGGCAGAGGGGAAGAAGCTGTCACTGAATCACTGAGTGTGTGCCTTCAGGTGGTGGCAATGAGAAGATGGCATGTCCTGGGTGTTGGAGTTTACTATTGCCTTCATTGTTGAAAGGAGCAAATTCCATAAATTGCTCTTAAGTCTTCATACTTTAAATCTGACAGGAAAACCCAAAATAATCCTCTTTCTTTAAGGAAATATTTTGAAAAATTGACACTTTAGCGTGGGTGCCTCAAGTCTTTTATATTACTGTTGGTTATCAGCAAGACACAAATTACCTTTATGTATCTTACATGGGTGTTTAAGTCTTCTGTCCTTTGATCGATTACTGCTTCAATCCAGCAATATGTGGAAGATAGACATTTTTTAACAATCTTCTTATACATTTGTTTTATTTTGCTTGTCTGTCCCAATAGAACTGTTGCAGCATTGCCAAAACATAAACATGGTTTCTGGGAAGATGTGGCAGCATCTGTTGGTACACATTCTGCTGAGGAGTGCCAACAAAAGTACCTATCTGAGCAACAGCCTAAATTGTGCAAAATATCTGAAAAACAGAAGAAGAAAAAGTGTTCCAGTAATGAAAACAAGCAAGGTCAGAATACTAAACTTATTAAATTGTATCGACAAAGGAATGCTTGGTAAGTGGGAGCCCTTCAAGAGTGAAATATTGAGAGGACTGATCGCGTACACTCAGTGGCCACTTTGTTAGGGTCAGGAGTAGAACCTGATGTGGTACTTTGCTGCTTTAGCCCATCCACTTCAAGGTTCAACATGTTATGCATTCAGAGCTGCTCTTCTACACACTACTGTTGTAAAGTGTTTCCTTTGCCTTCCTGTCAACTTAAATCAGTCTGGCCATTCTCCCTCTGACCTCTGTCAGTAATAAGGTGTTTTCACCTACAGAACTGCCGCTCACTGGATTTTTTTTTTGTTTTTCACACCATTCTCTTTGACCTACAGACTGTTTTGCATAAAAATACTAAGAGCAACAGTTTTTGAGATACTCAAACCACCCCATCTGGCACCAACAATCATTTCACAATCCAACTTACTTGGGTCATATTTTTCCCCATTCTGATGTTTGGTCTGAACAACTGAACCTCTCAAGTTACTGCCACATGATTGGCTGTTTAAATATTTGTACAAACAAGCAGTTGTCCCTAACAAATGGCCACTGGGTTTATGTTCTGGTTAAAAAAGGCAAGCCTAATGGGTTAGGGAACCTTGATTTTCAAGAAATATTGATGCTCTAGTTAAAAAGAAGGAGATGCATTGCAGGCATAGGCAGCATGGAACAAGTCAAGTCAAATCACTTTTTATTGTCATTTCGACCATAACTGCTGGTACAGTACACAGTAAAAACAAGACAACGTTTTTCAGGACCATGGTGCTACATGAACAATACAAAAACTACATTGAACTATGTAAAACAACACAAAACTACACTAGACTACAGACCTACCCAGGACTGTATAAAGTGCACAAAACAGTGCAGGCATTACAATAAATAATAAACAAGACAGTATGCACAGTAGAGGCAGTAGGTTGGTGTCAGTCCAGGCTCTGGGTATTGAGGAGTCTGATGACTTGGGGGAAGAAACTGTTACATAGTCTGGTCGTGAGAGCCCAATTGCTTCGGTGCCTTTTGCCAGATGGCAGGAGGGAGAAGAGTTTGTAAGAGGGGTGCGTGGGGTCCTTCATAATGCTGTTTGCTTTACAGATGCAGCGTGTGGTGTAAATGTCTGTAATGGCGGGAAGAGAGACCCCGATAATCTTCTCAGCTGACCTCACTATCCGTTGCAGGGTCTTGCGATCCGAGACGGTGCAATCCCCGAACCAGCCAGTGATGCAGCTGCTCAGGATGCTCTCAATACAACCTCTGTAGACGCTGCTTGGCTTTCTTTGGTATGGAGCTGGTGTTGAGGGACCAGGTGAGATTCTCCACCAGGTGAACACCAAGAAATTTGGTGCTCTTAATGATCTCTACAGAGGAGTCGTCGATGTTCAGTGGAGAGTGGTCGTTCAGTGTCCTCCTGAAGTTTTGTTCACATTCAGAGACAGGTTGTTGGCTCTGCACCAGTCCATTAGCCGCTGCACCTCCTCTCTGTATGCTGACTCATCGTTCTTGCTGATGAGACCCACCACGATCGTGTCATCGGCGAACTTGATGATGTGGTTGGAGCTGTGTGTTGCAGCACAGTCGTGGGTCAGCAGAGTGAACAGCAGTGAACTGAGCACACAGCCCTGGGGGGCCCCATGCTCAGTGTGATGGTGTTGGAGATGCTGCTTCCGATCTGGACTGACTGAGGTCTCCCAGTCAGGAAGTCTAGGATCCAGTTGCAGAGCGAGGTGTTCAGGCCCAATAGGCTCAGCTTTCCAATCAGTTTCTGAGGAATGATTGTGTTGAATGCTGAACTCAAGTCTATGAACAGCATTCGAATATACATGTCTTTTTTGTCCAGGTGGGTTAGGGCCAGGTGGAGGGTGATGGCAATGGCATCGTCCGTAGAACGGCCGGGACGGTATGCAAACTTCAGGGGTTCCAGTGAGGTGGGCAGCAGGGTCTTGATGTACCTCATGATGAGCCTCTCGAAACTCTTCATGATGATGGATGTGAGTGCAACGGGACGGTAGTCGTTGAAGCAGGACACTGAAGACTTCTTCAGCACGGGGACAATGGTGGCAGCCTTGAAGCACGTAGGAACGATGGCGCTGCTCAGGGAGATGTTGAAGATGACAATGAGAATCGCAGTTAGTTGGTCTGTACATCTTCTAAGCACTCTGCCAGGAATATTGTCTGGTGCAGCAGCCTTCCGTGGGTTGACCCTGCACAGGGTTCTCCTCACATTGGTCACGGTAAGACACAGCACCTGGTCGTTTGGAGGAGGGATGGTCTTCCTTACTGCCATGTCATTTTCCGCCTCAAAACGAGCGTAGAAGTTATTCAACGCATCTGGGAGGGAGGCATCACCAGCACAGGCAGGTGGTGTTGTCTTGTAGTTGGCGATGTCCTGAATGCCCTTCCACATGCACAGCATGTCGCTGCTGTCCTGGAAGTGGCTGTGGATTCACTGGGCGTGTGCACACTTTGCCTCTCTGATGGGCCGGGACAGTTTGGCCCTCACTGTTGTTAGGGCTGCCTTGTCACCTGCTCTAAAGGTGGAGTCATGGGTCCTCAGCAGCGCACGCACCTCCACGGTCATCCATGGCTTCTGGTTAGCGCATGTAGTGATGGTCCTGGCCACAGTGACGTCATCGATGTACTTGCTGATGTAACTAGTCACTGATGCCGTGTACTTCTCTAAGTTGGTAGAGTCGCCATTGGTTGCAGCCTCCCTGAACATGAGCCAGTCAGAGTGCTCAAAGCAGTCTTGAAGAGCAGAGATGGCTCCTGCTGGCCAGGTTTTCACCTGCTTCTGAACTGATCTGGAGCATCTGACGAGCGGTCTGTATGCTGGGATTAGCATAACAGAGATGTGGTCTGAGTAGCCGAGGTGGGGGGCAGGGATCTGCCTGGTACGTGTCAGGAATATTTGTGTAAACAAGGTCCAACGCGTTCTCCCCTCTTGTTGCAAAGTCCCCATTCTGATGGAATCTTGGGAGCACTGATTTAAGGTTCGCGTGGTTAAAATCTCTGGCGACAATAAACAGTCCATCAGGGTGTATGTTCTGCAGTTCGTTAATAGCCCCATACAGTTCACAGAGCGCCTCCTTAGCATTAGCACTGGGGGGAATGTAGACACCGACTATAAGAGCAGTGGTGAATTCCCGTGGCAGATAAAATGGTCTGCATCTAACAGTCACAAACTCCACTAGCGATGAGCAGTATCTGGAAACCAGCACAGATTTCTTGCACCATTCCGTATTGATGTAAACACACAAGCCACCACCACGAGTCTTACCAGAAAGAGCTGCATCTCTGTCCGCTCGAAACAAGACGAGCCCGTTCAGCTGAATGAATGGCGGTGTCTGGGATTCCGTCAGTGAGCCACGTTTCCATGAAAACATACACACAGCAGACTCTGTACTCCCACCGAGTATTTCATTGGAGTCAGATGTAGTCCAATTTATTGTCCAGAGAGCGGACATTGGAGAGCAGAATGGACGGGAGAGCTGGCCGGCTAGAGTTTGCTTTTTGCCTGGCATGGACTCCTGCCCACTTGCCTTGCTTCCACTTCCTCACACACTGCTTATGACGTCTCCTCCTCCAGCCACCGGCATCAGACGACTCCGAGGACTGTAGGTCCAATCCCCTCAGCAAGCCGAGGTTGTGTAATTTAACCAGCAGATCTTCATGAAGGTTTGTTTTTGGGCAATCTCTATATTGTAGCAGTGTCTGGCTCTGTTATCCATGTGCCCTAATCAAAAATTGTGCCTTAAAATTAAATTTAAAAATTAACAAATAAGGCAATTGAGGAATATAAGAGAAGAAAGAGAACATTTAAGAGGGAAATCAGTAGGCATGAGGTTGCTGTGGCAGACAAGGTGAAGGAGAATCCCAGGGGCTTCTACAGATGTATTAAGAGCAAAAGGGTAGCAGGAAACAAAATTGGTCATCTATGCGTGTAACCAAAGATCTAAAATTGATCTTTTATTTGCACCTATATTTACTTGGGAGACAGACATGGAGTTTATAGAACTGAGGCCAAACAGTAATAACAACATGGACTATATCCAGATAACAGAAGAGGAGGTGCTTGCTGTGTTGAGGCAAATTAGGGTGGAAAAGTCCTCAGGGCCTGACAAAGTTTTCCTTCAAGCCTTGTGGGAGCTGGTGCAGAAATTGCTGGGGGCCTTGACAGAGATACTTAAAACATCTTTGGCCTCGTGTGAGGTGCCAGAGATCTGGAGAATAGCTATTTGTTGTTCCATTGTTCAAGAAAGGCTCTAAGAAGAAGCTGGAAAATTATTGGCCAGTGAGTCTGATATCAGTAGTGGATTAAATTATTGGAAGGTATTCTAAAGGATAGGATATAAAGGTATTTGGATAGACAGGGTCTGATTAGGGATAGTAAACATGGCTCTATGTCTAACCATCTTATAGAGTTTTTCAAGGGAGGTTACCAGAAAATTTGATGAAGGATAGACAGTGGATGTTGTCTATATAGACTTCAGCAAGGCCTTGTCTTTAAGGACAGTCCTGCATGGGAAGCTGGTCCAGAAGGTTCATCCACTTAACATTCAGGATGAAGTAGGAAATTGGATTCTGGCTACTGTGGCTACTAAAGCATCTTCTGCTGTGTGGCCACATCGGAGTAGTTGAGATTAACTAAACGTTGCCTATGCTTGGCCCATATTTTTAAATATATCAGTGGCCATTTGTACTTTCAGCTTGCAAGCTGTTTGGATTCTGAACAGTTCTAGGGTACGGACCTCTATGGTAACCTAGGGAGGACATGCTCAGCTTAGGTTTAGACTCTAAGACAATGATGACAACTGCAATCAGAGTTCCCTGCTGTTTTTAAAATTGGAATCACTAAATAATTTTGCTCTCTACTCTCTCTCTCTCGCTCTCAATCACTTACACACATATATTTGAGGAAAATGGTTCACTGTATTTGGTAAAGAACTTGCACCAATACACACTGGGAAAAATACTACCAGTGCTTCTAGACTGATGGATTACTTGTTCTTGTGCTATTTTAATGCATTTTACCCATTCCACTCTCCAGTAAAGAAAACAATTAAAAATTCAGCTAAAACATTCAGTGCAAATTTGATTCTAAAAATACTAGGTTGTGTATAGCAGTATGTTGTATATTCATTCTTACATTTTGAACTTCTATTGGTTTTTAAATGCAAGTACCATATAGTCATGAGAATTAATCTTCCTACAAGATTGTATGATTAGGCAAGTTAACCAAATGTGCCTTTATTAATGTGCCCTAATTATTTAATGAATGTTACCTCCACAGGGGAACCCAAGAAAATTATTGCACGGGCTGGAACACTGAAAAGAAAGCAGCAAGTAAGGTCTTTCCTAGAACATATTCCTAAGGATGATCATGAAGATCTTTTCAATGACATAGAATTGCAACATAAGAGAATAAAGGTTTGGACACTCATTAAAAAAAATATTTAAGTATTGTAAAATGTTGAAATATTCTAACTAAATTCTTCCAATCGACTGCTGTTTCTATTGGATCAGGATTATAAGTGTAAAATGTCTTCTGCAATTGAATATACAGCTGAAAAATTGTGGACAAAATGGAAAGACAAATTTATATCTGTGCACTTTATGTTGCAGGACATTTAAAAATGATTATGAATTATATTCTTCACAAGCATAACACTGATAATGCTATGATGGTAAAGAGTGAAGACATACATATCTCTACACCACACATTTCAGCCTCTAGTTCAGCCTTTCAAGCTATGAGATGGGCAACTACGAAGCACAAATTGCTACCTTAGTAGAGTTGCTGCCTTGTGGTTCTATCGACCTGGGTTCAGTCCTGATCTCTTATGCAGCCTCTATCCAATTTGCTTGTTCTTCCTGTACCTATTTCTTTGGGATGCAGGAGGAAATTGAAGTATTCAGATTTCCATTAGGTGCTCCATTTTTCTCTTGCATCCCAATAATGTGCAGGTTGGTTAGTTAATTGGCTCCTATAAATTGCCTCCAGTATGTAAATGAGTTATCAAATCTAGGAAAGGTAGATGCCAATTTGAGGAAAATAGATTAAAGAAATAATTAGTGGGTTTAGGATTGTTCAGTTAAATGATGTAGACTTGATGGACTCAATGGCCTCCTTTAATGTCATAAGGAGATATGAAATGGATAGTAGCTTGAGCACCATCAGCAAACCGTTTCTGCTAACGGTACTTCTGAGCATTTTTAATTGGAAGTGACAATGACACAATCCACCAAAGATGCCACATTAAAATGCACTTGGTTCTTTAAAATTATTCAGAAATCATCTTGTGTCTATCACGGTGGATTTGGTAATGCCAAGTTACCTTTTTACTGATTGTAGTGGGTTGGACATTTCCATTTATTACAGGTTTTGGTCACCTGCCTCTCAGTTTTGCCAGTGCACAGGCGAACAATCAGTAAAATTATACAATAATGAAATAATTTTTTGAATGTAAGCTATGTACAATTCCATCTAGAAAGCAGATGTACAGTAATATTTCCAGTGTGTTTAGTATTAGACATTTTGATCTTTTAGACCTTCTTTTGTTTTCTCAACCTCCTATACCAAGTTTATTCAGTCTAGATTAACATATTATTGTTTATAGTTTTATATATACTGTATTGGGATAAATTGAAATATTAAAGTAACAGAAGGGCAATCATTATGATGCAAATTATTGAATTTTGAATAAAATTGCAGCATGCAAATAAAAGCTTAGATCACAAATTTCTTCTACAAACTTAGAATTTCAAAATATTTTTCTCCTTTTTGTAATTATATTGCAGCTTCCAAGTTTTTCAGGCCAAGAAGATGGCGATGATTTTTTCAAACTTCAGGCAAATCCAACTACTCCATCTTCAATCATCTTTCCTATAGCAAAAACACCACAGTGGAATCACATCAGTCCTCGAATGTTAGCTCCCACTGATGGGTAATTAATACAACAGTACATATTACTGCTACCATGGGTCTTTATAAATAAGCATAGGTGGTACATTACTTAGCATGCAAGTTGCCTTCTCAGCAATGAAAATGCTGATCGAACCTGTGCGAAAAGTGGTCATAATATGACAGCCATTTTGCTCAGAGAGCCTAATACAGTCGAGGATTTGTCCCCATGTCTCTGTCCAAAGAGGCTGCCTGTGATTGATGGCACGGAGTGTGCTGCTGCAACAAGCAGTGCTTCTGCTTAGCACTAAGTGATGGGGCTTGGGGCTGCACCCCAGCCAGTGAAGGCAGGCCGCTGTTAGAGATCAGCAGCACCCGCAAGTGTTGACTGACTAGCTCGATTCTACATTCTCCATCATCACCTCCCGGTAAATGTTACAAAAGCTGCTGTCTCTTTCTCTGTGGTAGCACAGTTCTCCCAGCGTGGTGACTGTAGTGGTTGCTGGCTCTTGAGCATGTACCAGAAAAGACTGTGCAGCCAAATGAATTAAGGGGGAGACAGCATCCAACCGATGCCAAGACAGACCAAAGAATCAGAGCAACCCGTTTCTAGTTGAAACAGTTGCTGCAGTACTCCTATACGCGCCATCCTAGCCAGGGTATTATGGGGAACTGATACAGAAAATAAGTTAAGGCCAGCATAGATCAGCTGTGATCAAATTCAGTGGCGTGCCAGGCTTGCGGTGCTGAGTGGTCCAGTTCTGCTCTCATTTCCGTGTGCTCTGAGTCTCAAATCACCACACACCTAACCCACACAGGCAGCCTCACCACGGTGAGCCATAGCATTTTTCCTTGCTTGGGGAGTCAACAAGCAGGCATTCTTAGAAAGTTACCTGCACAACATCATGTCATTTTAAAGTATGGATAATACATAGCTATAAGTATTCAAACTGTTGGACACCATGTTGCTGAATGCTGATTGATATATATATATATAGCCTCTTGGTCCTCCAGTGCTATAGAATAAGTACTACATTGTGAAATATAATTAGATTGCTTATTATTTCTGATGTTTGTCTTCCTTGTACACATTCTCTTCCTATGTTTAGACATGTAAATAAATGTAGAAACACAAAAGCTTTTAATTACATGGATATCTCTTAACAGTAGAACATCATTAATTTGATTAGTCAGGGTCAACATAAAGTTGAAGTCAGAAGTTTACATACACCCTAGCCAAATTCATTTAAACTCAGTTGTTCACAATTCCTGACATTTAATCCTAGAAAACATTCCCTGTCTTAGGTCAGTTAGGATCTCTACTTTATTTTAAGAACGTGAAATGTCAGAATAACAGAGAGAATGATTTATTTCAGCTTTTATTTCTTCCACCACTTTCCCAGTGGGTCAGAAGTTTACATACACTTTGTTAGTATTTGGTAACTTTGCCTTTAAATTGTTTAACTTGGGTCAAATGCTTTGGGTAGCCTTCCACCAGCTTCTCACAGTAAGTTGCTGGAATTTCATTCCATTCCTCCAGAGAGAACTGGTGTAACTCAGTCAGGTTTGTAGGCCTCCTTGCTCGCACATGCTTTTTCAGTTCTGCCCACAAATTTTCTATCGGATTGAGGTCAGAAAATGTTGTCAAGTCTGGTTCGTCCTTGGGAGCAATTTCCAAACGCCTGAAGGTACCATGTTCATCTGTACAAACAATAGTACACAAGTATAAACACCATGGGACCGCGCAGCCGTCATACCGCTCAGGAAGGAGAAGTATTCTGTCTCCTAGAGGTGAACGTACTTTGGCATGAAAAGTACAAATCAATCCCAGAACAACAGCAAAGGACCTTGTGAAGATGCTGAAGGAAACAGGTAGACAGGTATCTATACCCACAGTAAAATGAGTCCTATATCGACATAACCTGAAAGGCTGCTCAGCAAGAAAGAAGCCACTGCTCCAAAACCGCCATAAAAAAGCCAGACTACTGTTTGCAATTGCACATGGGGGCAAAGATCTTACTTTTTGGAGAAATATCCTCTGGTCTGATGAAACAAAAATTGAACTGTTTTGCAATAATGACCATCGTTATGTTTGGAGGAAAAAGAGTGAGGCTTGCAAGCCGAAGAACATCATCCCAACCGTGAAGCATGGGGGCGGCAGCATCATGTTGTGGGGGTGCTTTGCTGCAGGGGGGACTGGTGCACTTCACAAAATAGATGGCATAATGAGGAAGGAAAATTATGTGGATATATTGAAGCAACATCTCAAGACATCAGCCAGCAAGTTAAAGCTTGGTCGCGAATGGGTCTTCCAAATGGACAATGACCCCAAGCATACCTCCAAAGTTGTGGCAAAATTGCTTAAGGACAACAAAGTCAAGTTCTTGGAGTGGACCTCACAAAGCCCTGACGTCAATCCGATAGAAAATTTGTGGGCAGAACTGAAAAAGTGTGTGCAAGCAAGGAGGCCTAAAAACCTAACTGAGTTACACCAGTTCTGTCTGGAAAAATGGAACAAAATTCCAGCAACTTACTGTGAGAAGCTTGTGGGAGGCAACCCAAAACGTTTGACCCAATTTAAAGGCAATGCTTTTAAATTGCCTGTGATACTTGCCAAACGGGGTGTTACTAAGTACTGACCATAAACTTTTGCTTCGGGCCCTTTTCCTTTTTTGTTATTTTGAAACTGTAAAAAATTTAAATAAGAAAGCAATCTGCTTATAATTAAAGAAATGTGTCATCTTTAACTTAATGCCTTTTGGAAATCATGTCATCTTTTACTCGCTTAGCTATTCACAGTAACAGAAATTTTGACCGGGGTGCCCAAACTTTTGCATGCCACTGTATGTGGATTAACTTAGCATTAGGGTCAGCACAGACATTTTGGGGCCAATGGGCCTGTTTTTGTGCTATATTTTTTATGTTCATGAGTGTTTATAAAACAGGCGATAATCAGATGGAGACATACAAGAAAAGGATTGATGGATGAGATGTCTATTTGCAGTTTCTTTTAGTAGGAGAACCTAAAACGAGGAGGTATTGTCTCTGTAATTCACCATTTAAAATGGAGATTTCTTTTAATCCCAGCCTTGAGACTTTGGATTCTGAGCCATTCATCTTATTTAATAAGGCATCTGTTAGTCTTGCGAGACCATGGATCTGTGCCTGGAAAGTCTTCACTCTCCAGGGCGCAGGCCTGGGCAAGGTTGTATGGAAGACCGGCAGTTGCCCATGCTGCAAGTCTCCCCTCTCCACGACACCGATGTTGTCCAAGGGAAGGGCAAGGGCCGATACAGCTTGGCACCAGTGTCATCGCAGAGCAATGTGTGATTAAGTGCCTTGCTCAAGGACACAACACGCTGCCTTGGCTGGGGCTCGACCTTACTTAATATCAATAATGCTAAGGGAACCATAATATTCAACAGCAGACTGAGCTCAAGGTGCTGAGACTTAGAATTAGGTTTATTATCATTGACATGTGGACAGTACAAGACATAAAAGTTACTGTAAGTTGCCAAAGTAAATAAATACCATAAAAGATGAATAACAAATCATTGTTCATTCGTACATGAATTGTTCTGAAGTCTGATGGCAGAAGGAAAGAAACAGTTCCTAAAAACATTGAGTGCAGGTCTTCAGGCTCCTGTACCCCCTCCCCGATGATAGTACCATGACACAGAGGGTGAGGCTCTTTAATGATGAGTGTCACCCTCTTGAGACACCAGCTCTTGAAGATGTCCATGATAGGATGGAGGGTTGTGCCTGTGATGGCAATGGCTGTGTGTGTAACCATCTGCAGCCTGTTGCAATCCTATGCAATGATACTCCGTACCAGGCTCTGATGCAGCCAGTCAGAATGCTGTCCACTGTATATCAGTAGCAACTTGCTAAAGTCTTTGGTAACATACCAAATCTCTTCTAACTCCTAATGAAGCACAGTTGCTGGAGGCCATATTAGGTCCTCTGCAATGCTGATGCACAGCAATTTGAAGCTGCACACTCTTTCTGCTGCTGCCCCTCAACAAGGATAGGTGTGTGTTCTCCCGACTTCCCCTTCCTAAAGTGCACAATTGTGCACAATGATCTTGCTGATACTGAGTGAGAGGTTGCAACACCACTCAACCAGCCAATCTATCTCACTCCTTTAAGCTTCATCGTTGTCGTCTATGGTGTGGTCTTTCACTGCATTTGCAGCATCTTAGAAGAATGAGAGGGAATTTCACTGAAACATATATGGACTGGATAGACTAAATTTAGAAAGTATATTCCTGTGTTGGGAACTTGGGGTTGCAGTCTATAGTTATGAAGTAAGAAATTTAGGGATTTAATTTCTTCGGGCAAAGAAAGGTAAAGCTACACAATTCTTAACCATTGGATGCAGTTAAGATGTCGTTAGAGGTTGTTCTAATGGCTGAGGAGATTAAAAGATATGGAGAGAAAACAATTAACAAGGTCGGGAATTTGGATGATCAGCCACAATAATTGAATGGTGGAGTTAAAAGAGACAATTTCTTATTTTTTCAATGTTCTAATCTTTTTATCCTATGCCAACCATTTTTTCATTTCTCCTCCAGTTTTGTTGACTTTGATATTCGTTCATATGTAGGTTTTAACATGAGCACATGAGGCTTTGCTAATTTTATTATTTTAAGCAATCAAGAAATTGTCATGAAAATGTGAAAAATTCATATTCTATAGATTAGTTTTCATCATTTTGAATTATAAACACGTGTTTTGATAACTGCATACTTTCAAAGTATGATATATACCATATTTTGAATAACGTTTATTATATGTTACAGTGCAAGTAATGACAAATATGTGTATCAATTACAAAAAAAATCCAAAACGAAGAACTGGTCCAAAGTCAAGAAGAAATCGGTAGGAAGCAAATAACTAAATTTTGCATGTAAATGTTTAAAATGCATACAGCTCAAAAACTCAATTTCTTATTATTCTTATTTCAGAAACAAACATTTTTAATGACACCATACAGATTTAAATCATCACGGGTAACAGAAGGTAAGAATACTGCATTTTTAAAGATTTTATCATTTCAATTTTATCCCACATGTTAGTAAACTAAATGCAAAGGTAAATTTTGCCTTTGGACCAAGAAGTGGTTTTGAATTTTTAGTAGAATACCAAAATGGCAGCAGGGCCAATATTGACTTCTTTGCTATCTAAACAAAGCAGCTGGTTCAATTATTTCATTGGGTAATTGAGTGCAAACCATTGCTGTGGATCCGAAATTATACTTAGACCAAACTGCATAAGACCATAAGACATTGGAGCAGAATTAGGCTATTCAGCCCATTGAGTCTGCTCTGCCATTCCATCATGGCTAATCCCGGATCCCACTCAACCCCAAACACCTGCCTTCTCACCATATCTTTTGATGCCCTGATCGATCAGGAAACAATCAACTTCTGCCTTTAATATACCCACAGACTTGGCCTCCATCATAGTCCATCAGAGCATTCCACAGATTCACTACCCTCTGGCTAAAAAAATTCCTCCTTACCTCTGTTCTAAAGGGTCATCCCTCAATTTTAAGGCTATGCCCTCTAGTTCTGGATACCTTCACCAGAGGAAACAGTCCTTTCAACATTGAGTAAGTTTCAATGAGATTCCCCCCCACCACCCCCTCCCCCTGCATTCTTCTAAATTCCAGTGAGTACCGGTCCAAAGCTGCCAAACACTCCTCATATGTAAACCCCCTTCATTCCCAGAATCATCCTCGTGAACCTGCTCTGGACTCTCCCCAATGACAACACATTGGTTCTGAGATATGGGGCCCAAAACTGTTGACGGTACTCCAAGTAGGCCTGACTAGTGTCTTACAAAGAATCAGTATTATCTCCTTGCTTTTATATTCTATTCCACTTGAAATAAATGCCAACATTGCATTTGCCTTCTTTACCACAAACTTAACTTGTAAATTAGCCTCCTGGGAGTCTTGCATGAGGACTCCTAAGTCCTTCTGCACCTCTGATGCTTGAACCTCCTCCCCATTTAGATAATAGTCGGCACTATTTTTCCTATTGATCAAGAACATAGCATTGAAAGAAGATCAGCTGTGATCCTATTCAATGGTGGATCAGTCTTGTAAGACTGAATGGCCTGCTCTTAATTTTCTGGACTGTATGTTTCAAAAGAGAGCATCACACAGGAAGTAATTGTAGAGTGGGTTGGCAGGTGACACCCCATGAGAAGCATTGTTAATAGTAAGGAGACTGGGCAACACTTTTTTTCACAGACAGAAATTTGTGTGGTGGGATTGGTCAGACAGATGACTGGATAGTCAGGTGGGGACCTCTGAGCAGATTCTGCTGATGGTGTTTGGAACCTTGCCACTAATACATGCAAAATCGTACAATCAATAATAATGGCAAGATGCAGAAGATGCCTTCTTGGAGTGTTACGTACCCCGTAACTGGGTTGCCAAACCAGCAGAAATGGATCACTCAGTTGGAGTCTGGATTACTGGAACTAAGAAAGTTTTATTAAAGAAATAAGCAACACAGTACTCTAATAGCAAGGATATAAATGCAACAGGTTAGCACTGAATAAACACACATGTACACAGAACTAGGATAATAGGATCAATCAAGCTCTATCGCAGTCTAGGGGTAAGATGTTCAATCACAAGTGACAGAGTTCAGTTTAGTTCAGTTCGCAGTAATCGCTGTTGTGCCGTTGAAGAGAGAGAGAGAGCGAATGCTGATATTCGAATCGGATTCAACAGACCTTTGATATTCCTCGCAGTTAGCTTTCAGGCGAGCCCTTTATAATGTCTTCTGAGGTCACCGACTGTGACCCCTCCGTTCCAGATACGATCGTTCCTCTGCGGTGAACCCAGCACCCAGGCAAGGGTGGACACACACACCAGGTTCCCGCCGACCGTATCTTTCCATCCTGTGCGTCTATGGCTGGTCCCGCGACCAGCCCTCCAAAACTCCCACCGACTTGTGGGGGCGCACCGCTTCCAGGGTCTCGTTACCTCGTGGTGTCATGAGTGGTGTCTTGTGTGGTGTCTGTTGCCTTAGCGAACCTGTCCCTTTTCATCCCCCCTGTTGGGGTATCGCCTGTCCATCACTTCAAACAGTTCAGGGTTCTAAGGAGCCGGTCTTGACAATACTCAGACCGGTGTCTTCCTTCCATTAATCTCTCTCGTCTCCTCATTAACATTTCCAAATGCTGCTCCATTGTCTTACTTATCTCTCTCTCCTGAAGACAGGTGGCAGATCAACTGTTGATCCCACTGGTGATAGCACAGGACAGTTTACATCTTAGTCTATGTGTACTTTTGTCACCCTCTTTCGTCACAGGAGGAAGATGAACATTTGATGCACTCCCGCAGCAGTTCTGATGGAGTGTAGACCTTGCATACATGTTTTGCCCAAGTGGTATCAAAGTAACCTTATATATTGGTCAACATCATTGAACATACCAAACATCAAATGCAACATTAAAAACCAGAAAATATCTGCAATGGGTCAGCAGCACCTACAAGAAAAGAGTTCAATGTTTTTGAACTGCTGATCCTTCTTCAGAACACAGACATCCCACCTCTCCCGGAAGTTCCGGGAGTCTCCCGCATATTAATAGTGGCTCCCTGATGCCCGCAAATTATATACAATATCCTGGAAATCAATTTTTTTGAGAGCGAGAGCACGCCATGGCAGAGTGTTCCAAAAAAAGAAAATATAAAATGTACATCACCCCAGACTACACTAAAGTGTACCCCTGCCTAATAGGGGTCAAAAATAATGACAGTGTTCCTTGCTGCACTGTTTGCAACAGTGACTTTTCTATTGCCCATGGTGGGTTAAGACTGTAATAGACATGTTGGGGTGAGTTTAACAGGTGTCAATCGTTCATTAGCATAGCTAATGTTATTTAAACTAGCTGGCCAGCTGCTCAGGAGCTACCCTGTTGCAGACATCCCACCTCTCCCGGAAGTTCCGGGAGTCTCCCGCAAATTGATGGTGCTACTTCCCTGAAATGAGTTTTTGCAGGGTGGTATGTCTGAGAACAACATTATTTAATATCACTGTGCATACCATCAATGACATCAGTCTAGTCTTCTGCTCTAATTTGAAAATGACGCTCCTGGAGTTTGCAGTCTTGGTCCAAATGTTTGTTGGCTTACTGGTTTTATTTAAAACATTATGATTCATACAATCTTATAGTAAATCAGGATTCTTATCCCCAGCAACATGAAAGGACAGCAATGACAACTTGGGCATTGCTTGAAATGCTATCTAAACTAATAAGGAAAATGTACACCAACCTACACATCTAATTTTTAGTCAATTTGCAGTGATATGCTGTATGTAACTTAAAGCTTTATATTTTTCAGGCCAACAGAAAGGCAATATAACGAAGCTATTCCAAGATAGAAAAACCGTTCAATCAGATGATGACAAAGAGGATGAAGATTATTACTTTTCAAATTCGGAATAGATCTTATTTTATAGAAAGTTAAAATACCTGAACTCAGAGTAGCTACTTTGTTGATAGGACTCTGAAATGTAGTGTTATTTGAATACTGGAATTTGAGTTGTGGTTCCTTCTGTTAATGGTTTTTAAATAGTGAAAATGTATATAAAATGTATAAACTCAACCATCAAATTTTAAGTGTTTTGTAATGTTTGTTATAAATGATGAATGATATTCTCTCCAATATAGCACTTGTTCCTAAGCTTGTACTGTTTCTGATTTATCTATCTTGATTGCTTTTATTTTTTTTTGTTTCAATATTCCATTAGTGTGCTAATTATTGGGATAACTCTACATTAATTAGAATTTGTGGCCTACTCTTGTAATATATTATTTGATGAACTGTTACTGCAGCCTGGAGGTTTAACTTGTTAACGTGACTGAATATGAGTGTGCTGAAAATATATGACATGTAGGTAAAGAAACATATAGGAACAAGCTGCAGTATTTCTACCACAATAACAGAATGCAGATAGTTGAATAGAGGGACGTACAGCTTCTCAAGTTATTTTTTGTTTTCATTCATTGTGCAAGAGAAATTGAAGTTAGTTGTTTTAAATACTTTTCATTGCTCTTTTTATTCATGGTTTGGTATGCAAAAACTTAATGGAGTTAGTTATTTGAGAGGAAGGTTTCTAATGAAAAGGTAGTCCTTGCTTTTTATTCAAATTAATTTGAAACAACCGATTATTAAAATAATTTACTGTTTTGCTTCTTAACGCACTTCTGGAAAATGCGGTACGTGAAACATGAATGACACACCCACAAGAGGCTATCATATAGCACAAAGGACTGAAATATTCATCATATGTCTTCACAATGTACAACACTTTTCACCATTTACTGAATGTTACTGTCACTGGAAGGCTGCCATCAAATACCAAGCAACAATTTTCAGTTAACAAAATTGCTCTAAAGTACTCCCTGAGGGGAATTAAAGCACGTTTAGCCTCTCTTTGCTAGAAATGCTATAAGGCATAACTATGTGGAAAATGTAAATATATATCAAATTTTGAACAAATGACGCTATAAAGTTAGAAACTACCTTAGGATATTCTGGTCATCTCTTATCAAAACAGTTAAAACTAGTTTTAAGGATTGTTCTTTTAATGTCCTACTATTCCAAGAAAGCGCAAAATAATTTAGCCAACATAGTTAGAAATAGGCTTTAAATTAGCACAGCAATAGTAAATGCATTTCACTTTAACTATTGTGCTTAAACTTCTTTCATATAAGGCACCCTGAATTAATTCAGCCAATTTAACGCTGCTATATCCATGTAGAATCTGGGCAAATCACTAACATTAACTGTAAAAGCTTGTTAGGAATCTGGGAATTATGTCTTTAGAGGGTAAATGAATGGATATCTGTTTATTGGGATTTAGGATTATTGAAAGAGAAGAACTGCTCTATTTTTCCTCTCAAGTAAAAGGGGTAAAAACCAAATAATTTCAATGCAGAGATCAGAAGTGGGAACTAGCTTATAATTAACTAATCCAAATTGGGCTCTGCTTGATTCAGAAACTGGAATATAAATATTTTTACTTGTTTCCAATTTATTTGTTTTCATAAGGAGGTAATGCTACACTGAAATACAAATGGTGGACTAGGAATCTTTGCTTGGATACACCAGGTAAGGTACATGGTTGTAAAATTTCTTTTGCAAGCTATTTTTTATATTTGCCAAATATATGTTTGTAATTTCCAGAATTGAAATGTAGAGAATTGGTCTAAGCAAATATGTACTCTGATCCTATCCACCAGAATGTGAAATAATTTCATTCAGCCCAGAAGAAAATACCCTGATCATTGCAAAAGTGGTAGTTTGATTGCTGTTCTTTTCCATTTTGGCATTGAAATAAAGACTACTTTTGGTTATTCATCTTCGTCAGCTCATCCTAAAAGCTTGGTTTATCTTTGAAAGAGATTCTTGAATTTGAGGAAAGGAACTATTATGTACATTCAAGCAGCCTATTTACAACATGTGCTTCTGTTAAGGTATAGGAATCCTGCCAGTTTTTCATAAGTCCTCATAAGTACTGTGTTTGTCAGTAGTTTCTCTGTATATTTTTGTACTTCTGCAATAAATGTAGAATAATCAATATTCTTTTAATCGATTTTAATAGTGTGATATTTTCCTGTTGTCTAATTGCACACTCTACCTGTACATCAGAACTTTGGTTGTGTTTAAATGTTAATCTAGCCATTCAATAAATATGCTGGATGCAGTTCATAATCTTGGTTATATAGCAGAAGCTGGTCTCAATCTATATTCCTTTTTATGCAAAGAGAGAGCACTGAGTAGTGCAGGTAGACGCAGAGCAGCTACCAGTCATTTGGAGACAAAGAACAATGTGGATTGAGATCATATTACTTAAGAAAAGGGGTTTAAATTGGCTCTTTAAGAGAAATGCATTGACATACAATTCAGGGAGATTTTGATTACCACTATTGGAAATATGTAGCGAACTAAAAAAGCAGAGAATGAGACTTTTGGTGGAAAATGAGTGGTTATAGGCAGAACATGACCAAGGAGGGAAGTTAAGCTGCTGCTGTGGATAGCCATTGTCATCTGAAGGAATCAGCGCTAAAACTTTGAATCATCCATTCTCAGGAAAAATATTTCCACCCTTACTAATATAGACAATTCTACATCTTGTGATGATGGTATTAGAAGAGATTAACTAGATCAAGGGCTACAAACATTGTAGAGAATATAAGGGCCTCTTGAATGCAGTCAGAGTATATAATAAATAACGTGACTCGAAGATCAGTCTTCTGAATGGCGAATCTTCATGGCATTCTGTGTCTTAGATCCTGCACTTTTTTAGGGGCCCTGGCAGAGATATTTAAAACATCCTTGGCAATGGTTTAAGGAAGGCTTTAAAATTATGCTAGGAAATTATAAGCCAGTGAGCCTGACATCAGTAGTGGGTATTGGAAGATATTCTAAGGGATCAAATGTACAAGTATTTGGATGTTCAGGGACTGGTTGGGGATAGTCAATGTGCTAGGCCATGTCTAACCAATCTGATAGTTTTTCAAGGAAATTACCAGGGAAATTGATAAAGGCAAGGCGGTAGATGTTGTTGACATGGACTTCAGCAAGGTCGCTCAAGGGAGGTTGGTCAAAAGGTTCATTTACTTCGCACTTGGGGTGAGGTAGTAAATTGAATCAGATGTTGGTTTCGTGGGAGTGGTAGGCCTCTGAGAGGAGGCTTGTGACAGTGGTTTGCCTCAGGGACAGGTGGTGGGTCCGTTGTTTTTTGTCATCTATATCAATGATCTGGATGATAATGTGGTAAACTGGATCAGCAAATCTGCAGATGACACCAAGATTGGTGGTGTAGTGGACAGCGAGGAAGACGATCAAAGCTTGCAGCAGGATCTGGACCATCTCAAAAAAATTGGCAAATGGAATTTAATGCAGACAAGTGTGAGGAGTTGCACAGTGAGTGGTAGAGCACAGAAGTTCAGTAGAACAGAGGAATCTGGGAATACAGATTCATAATTCATTGAAGATGACGTCACAAGTTGATAGGGTCGTAAAGAGATCTTTTGGCACATTGGCCTTCGTAAATCAAAGTGTTGCATACAGGAGTTGGGATGTTATGTCAAATTTGTATAAGATGTTGGAGTATTGTGTAAAGTTCTGGTTACCTACCTACAGAAAAGATATCAATAAGTCTGAAAGTGTAGAGAAAATTTACAAGGATGTTTCCAGGACCTGAGGACCTAAGTTATAGGGAAAGGTTGGATAGTTTAGGAATGGTTTTATTTCCTAGAGCATAGGAGAATGAGGGGAGATTTGATAGAAGTATAAAGATTATGAAGGATATAGATAGGGTAAATACAAGTGGGCTTCTACCACTGAGGGCGGTTGAGACCAAAAGTAGAAGTCATGTGTTAACGGTGAAAAGAGAACATGAGGGGGACCCTCCACTCAGCGTAGAACGAGCTGCCAACAAAAGTGGTGGCTTTGGGTTTGATTTCAATGTTTAAGAAAAATTTGGATAAGTACATGGATGGGAGAGGTATGGAGAGCTGTCCAGGTGTAGGTCAATAGGACTAGGCAGATTAATAGTTCAGCACAGACTAGGCAGGCAGCAGGACTTATTTCTGTGCTGTTGTGTTCTATGACTCAATGATCAACTGACAAGGGTACTTGCAGACATTTTTAACCTCTCCCTGCTTCAATCTGAGCAGCCTACCGGATCTAAGACCACTGTCATCCAGCTACCTAATAAAACAAGGTAATGTACCTTAATGACTCCCACCCAGCGACATCCACTATGATGAAGTGCTTTAAGAGGCTGGTCAGGGCAAGCATTAACTCCAGCCTCCCTGACAACCTCAACCTACACTGCAATTTGTCACAGCAGACGCCATCTCCCAGGTTCTACATTCAATCTTGGAGCATCTGGACAGTAAAGACACTTGCATTAGACTATAATTTATTGACGGTAGCTCCAATCTACCTTCAGTACTATAATTCCAAGCAAACTCATTCCCATGCTCTAGACCTGGGGCTCAGCAACTTCCTTTTCAACTGTATCTTAGACTTCCTGATCAACAAACAGTATTCAGTGCGGATAAGCCGCAGCGCCTCCAGTATGACTATCTTCACCACTGGTGCCCCACCAAGCTATGTCCTCAGCCCCCTACTCCATTCCCTGTATCTGCATGACCAGATTCCGCTGGAACTCCATCTACTCGTTTGCAGATGGTACCACCATAGTGGGCCATGTCTCAAATAACGATGAGGGGGTTGAAGAGTGTAACGACGGCAACCTTTCCTTCATGTCAGCAGAACAAGTAAGCTGGTCATTGACTTGGGGAAGAGAGGCAGTGCACATGCTCCTGTTTATATTGATGGTGCTAGGGTTGAAAGTTTCAAATTCCTAGGAGTGAACATCACCAATAGCCTGTTCTAGTCTGACTTTGTTCACGCAACAGCCAAGAGAGCTCCCCGGTGCCTCTTATTCCTCAGAGAACTGAAGAAATTTGGTATGTACCCTTTGACTGTCACCATTTTTTAATCAATATGTCCTAGAAAGCATCCTATCCAAATACATCACTGCTTGGTATGACAATTGACTGCAAAAAAACTGCAAAGAGATGTGGGCACAGATCAGCTTATCACAGAAACCAGCCTCTCTTCCATGGACTCTGTATACTGTATACACTTCCCACTGCCTTGGTAAAGCAGCCAGCAAAATTAAAGGCCCCAGCCACTCTGGATATCTTCTCTTCACTACCCACCCCACCCCCCACCACCATCTGGCAGAAGATCTAAAAGCACGTACCATCACGCTCAAGGATAGCTTCTATCCTGCTCTTATAAGACTACTGAATAGTTTCCTAGTACGATGATCTGGACTCTGGACATTACAATCTACCTTGTTATGATCCTGCACCTTATTGTCTACCTGCACTGCTCTTTCTTTGTAACTGTAACACTTTATTCTCTCCTCTGTTATCATTTTACTTTGTACTGCCTCACTACAGTGTTTAAATGAATTGATCAGTATGCAAGACAAGTTTTTCACTATCTCAGTTCAAGTGACAATACTTTATTACTTAATTGGCAATTGTATCATCATAGAGAAGTATCAAAAGAGTAAAGGATGGCCAGAAGTGAAATAAAAATTGTTGGAAACACTGAGCAGCTCAGGCAGCATTTGTGGAAAGAGAAATGGTTAACATGAAGTTAGTTTCTTGTTCCACAAGTGCCATCTGACCTCCTCAATCTTTAAAGAATGTATCCGGCTTCATTTTTTTAATCTTCACACTGGAAGTGAACTTTGCTATCCTTGATCCTAAATGCAAGTAATTTTGGTGAGAAACTGAAACTAATTATGCTAAGGGAAACTGATTTTGGAAAGCTAAATGTGTCATAGACCAGGAACGTTCAACCAGGTAGATAAATGAACGAAGATGAAACTATTTGGATAAACAATGTCTGGAAACTTTGGTGCATCCAAATGATGGTAGTTAGGGTAGTGAGTGGCATCTGAAAATAATCACGGGTGGAGAGTGGTTGAGCCTTTGAATTTGGGAGCCGGATGGTGACATTAGAATATTGAGATATCACAGCCTGGGATCAGGAGTTGGAAGATCAGGGTATCTGATTGATAGGGAGAAGTGGGTGATGGTGAGGGATCAGTACCATATTGGGAAACCCTTAACAATCAAAGGCAAGGATGGAATTTAAAAGTCACCTAATTGCCTGCTTGTTTTGTTAATACCCAGAGTTGGTTGCTCCCCATGCAAATTGGCTAATTTCCCAAAAGTTGTTTCACCTTATTTAGGTGCACTAGCTTATCACCACCCTGAGCACTAACATTCATTTCTGTTTCTCCTGAAGAAAATGGCCAAAAGCGCATTTGAAACAGTATTATTTGCACCTGGATGTGTGCATTGAAGCTGCATCTGTGCAGTTTCTGAAGGGTCGACAATTAGCTAAACACAGCTTCTGATAGCTTGCACATCAATCTAAGAAAGGCTTTGGCTCTTAAAGTCATAAATACCTGGGGGTGCAACAGGGTGCTAGTTGTACAAATGCAATGCTCATAGATGACACCTTTGAGTGCCAAAAAGGAAGTGGGACTTGCACAAATGATAGAAATCTGAAATGAAGCTTGGTAACAATGGGAGCTTTGAAGATGACATTATGAAATGTTTGCAGAAAGGGAGATTAAGCACTATTGAAGAGGATGCCAAGCTGTAACTTGCTGATAAAAGCCACATGTGCTTCCCCGCCCCCATCCTTGTGGATTTGACATAAACAAGTAGGCAAGCCATTAACATCTAAGCACAGCTAGTCTGGTACAGCTATATTTGGACTCAGCCACTAAAACCAACTAATATGGCCCTAAAACTGAGGGGAGAAAACATTTGGCCACATCCTGTAGGAACTGAAGTCAATAGTCTTAATATACTGAAATCTGGAGCAGGGGAAAACAGAACATTGGAAGAACTCAGCTATTCAAACACCTTTTGTTTGAAAAGATGATATTTCAGATTGAGACCCTGCATTGGACATGAGTAAGAAAAAAGTTTTACAGTATAATTGATGTCATGTGCACTGAGGTATAGTGAAAACCATACAGATAATTTCAAAATGTTAGTTCATCAAGTAGTTCAAAAGGAAAAAGTAACAAAATGCAGAATATAGTGTCTCAGTTATAGAGAAAATGCAAAGCAGGTAGGAAATAAGCTGCAAGGGCCATGACAAGGTAAATTGTGAGATGGTGTTGCAATCTTTGAGCTTTTTTATCTTCTACCCATGGAAGAGAAGGGAAAATGTCCAGAGGGGGAGGGATCTGATTATATTGGCTGCTTACCCGAGGCAGTGGGCAATGCAGAAAGAATCCATGAGGAGATAGCTCTTCATAATGGACTGAGCTATGTCTATAACTGCAGTTTCTTGAGATTTAGGGCAGAGCATTTGCCAAATCCAGCTGTGATGCATCAGGATAGGAAGTTTTTTTTATTTATTGAGACATAGCGTGGAGTGGGCCCTTCTGGTCCTTCGAGCTGCACTGCTCTGCGGTCCCCCAGTTTAAACCCGGCCTAAGCACGGGACAATTTACAATAACCAACCAGTACATCTTTGGATCGTGGGAGGAAACCAGAGCACCCAGAGGAAACCCACACGATTACGGGGAGAACGTACAAACTCCGTACAGGCAGCAGCAGGAATTCAACCCAGGTCCCCTGAACTGTAAAGCGTTGTGCCAACTACTACACCACCATGCTTTTGATGTGGGTCACCAGGGACATAGGTTTTTGATGAAGTAGAGGTGCTGGTGTGCTTCTTTAGTCTGAGACATCACAATTAGACTGAGTTCTGTAGACATAGTGTCAAATGATGTTTATACCAAGGTACTGTACCTGAAGCTTTCAATCATCTTCACCGAAACACCATTAATACTTACAGGAACATATGCTCTCTGCCCTGCCTCCTGGTCAATAGGTTTGTTATTGTCATGTGTGCTGAAGCACAGGGAAAAAACATATAGATAAATTTGAAATGTTAGTACATCGGGGTACAATCGGAAGATTGCTGGAGTTACACTGCTGTAGAACGGTATTTACTTAGAAATACGGCTCGGAACAGTCTATTCCAGCCCAATGAGCCTCATCATCCAGCAACCCACCTATTAAGTCTAATCACAGGACAAGTTACAATGACTAATTAGCCTAGTGACTGGTACGTTTTTGGAATACAGGAGGAAACTCGAGCACGCAGAGGAAACCCACGGGGTTCAGGGGAAGAATGTACAAATGACGCTGGAATTAAACTCCAAAGTCGGGAACGCCTCAAGTTGTAATACCATTGCACTAACCACTACACTACCTGTTGTCGGTAGGCAACAAGCAAACATTGTTTGCAAATATTTCACAGAGGCCAACCGAAATTCTTGAGTGACTACCGTCCAGTGGCCCTGACCTCACAGATCATGAAGACCCTACAGAGGCAGATCAGCCCTCGATCCCCTGCACTTTGCCGACCAGGAGCACATTGGAGTCGATGATGCTGTCATCTACCTGCTGAACAAAGAACACTCCCATTTGGATAAGCAGGACAGCACTGTGAGGATCATGGTTTTTGATTTCTCAAGTGCCTTCAATACCATACAGCCCTCACTGCTGGGGGGAAAGCTCCATTCAATGCAGATTGCACTTGCATTGTATCCTGGATAATGGACTACCTGACTGGCAGACCGTAAGTTCATGCAGCTCCAGAGCTGTGTGTCAGACATGGTTATAAGCAGCACTGGGACCCCACAGGAGACTGTATTGGCTCCCTGTTTACCCTGTATACATTGGGCTTTAGATACAACACTGAGTCATGTCTTCTGCAGAAATTCTCCGATGACTCTGCAATAGTTGGGTGTATAAAGGGAGGTTGGGAGGATGGATACAGGGCCCTGGTGGAGGACTGTCAAATGGTGCAAGCTGAATCATCTGCAGCTCAACATTAGTGAGACAAAGGAGATGGTGATTGTCTACTCCCTGTTACTGTTGGCGGTGTGGGCTCACAAGTGCACCTGGATGACAGCCTTGAATGGAACACCAACACAAGAAGGGCCAAAGTCTCCTCGACCTCCTGAGGAGACTGAAGTCCTTTAGAGTATGCAGGCCTTTCCTTCACATGTTCTACCAGTCTGTTGTCACCAGTACAATCTTCTCTGCGGTGGTGTGCTGGGGCAATGGCACCAACATGGGTGATGCCAACAGAAAGGCCGGCTCTGTTATAGGAGTCAAACTGGGCCTACTGAAGGCTGTGAGAGCACAAAGATCCCTACAGAGAATCCTGGCAATTCTGGGCAATGTTTCTCACCCTCCGGTTGTCACCTTGACTGAACAGAGGAGCACTTATAGTAATAGATCGAGACAACAGTGCTGCTCCAAAGAGCGCTATTCGAAGTCTGTAATAGGCCATCCTATAGCAGGGGAAGTGATAACACCCTCCTCTTAAGACTGTTTGAGGTAACTAATTTTTTATTCTTTCTTACATCTGTCCTAATATTTGTACATCAGTGCACTTGTAACGCTACTGTGGCACTGTAGTTTCCATTGGGATCGATAAAACACCTATCTAGCTATAGAAAGACTGTTGAAAAGTTATTTAATTTTAAAATAATTACAAATACAATTTTAATTAGAGTTTTTTTAAATGAAATCCTGAGTGTCACTTCAAATGAATGAGAGTGCGATGAAGCACCTCGTTCCTCGCCTCCGATGGGTCGGGACTTACGGCCATGCCAACAATGGCTGGGCTGCCTCCGCTTTTGTTTCACCGACAGCAGCATAATTTGGCAAATCTTTTTAAATCAGAGATTCCAAAAGTGTGTTCATTGTAAAATATTTGGCTGGAAATGCATGCTGAGAATGTTTAGCGATTAAACGTGTGCGCCGTGAGTCAGAGTTGAACGATCGCAGAGTGGCGCAGGCGTTTAGCCCGTCCTCCCGGTCCCGGAAGCATTTCTGCAGATTCGCCGTCAGGCCGAGTCGATGGGAAGGGTGATTGACAGCAGTGCTTGTGCTGGGTGTGAAGCCACGAACAGAGGGGTGGTTCTGGCTGTCCTGACCTCCGACAATGGCACCCGGGTGAGTGATACCGGCCGCGAACAAACTCGTGATTGCAAAGCGATTTCTAAAACCTGTGCTCGTCTTGGTATTTTGAGGTTGCATACTAGAGTTCTCATTAATCTCAATGTTCATCTGGCCAGGTGTTTGCTGAGCCTGCTTTGCTTTTATTCGGCGATCTCTTCCATCCGTGGTGCCTTCCTCGAACCAGATCAGGATGTTAGGTAAGTCAGATACTGTACTATGATGCAGCGCCTTCTGTCAAAAGTAAACCCTGTCAGACAATCCAAGTAAATAAAGAGAACTGCAAATGCTGAAAACCCGTGACAGAAAAAAAAACAATTTTGCTGGAAAATCGCGATAGATCAGACACAATCTGTGGTAGGATAGTTAAAATTGCCAGGTCCGAGACATTTGATTAGATTTTTCTTTGAGAAGAGTCTCAGATTGGGAATGTTAACTTTTTCCCTTTCTTACAAGTGCCACCTGCTTTGCAAAATGCTTCAACTTTTTCGAGTTTTGTTCCATCAAGCTAATCATTTCACGCGCTTTGGAGCCTTTAGTCTATCAGAACTAAATTTTATTCCAAATATAGTCATGGGGCATTTTTAATAAACTTTCACCATAACCTGAAAAAGAAATGCAATTATAAACAGAAGAGGTCCTGCAGATGCTGGAAACCTAGAGCAACCCCCATAAAGTACTGGTGGAACTAAGCAGGCAGAATCAGAATCAGGTTTATTGTCACCGGCATGTGTCGTAAATTTGTTAATTTAGCGGCAGCAGTTCAATGCAATACACAATATAGAAGAAAAATAATAATAATAAGTAAATGCTAGTGATAATAAACCTGATTCTGATTCTGAAAGAAGTAAATTACACTGTACGTATATTGAATAGATTAAAAAACAAAATAATATATATTAAAAAAGTAAGGTGGTGTCTAAGAGTTCAATGTCCATTTAGGAATCAGATGGCAGAGGGGAAGAAACTGTTCCTGAATCACTGAGTGTGTGCCTTCAGGCTTCTGTACCTCCTACCCGACGGTAACAGTGAGAAAAGGGCATGCCCTGGGTGATGGGGGTCCTTAATAATGGACACTGCCTTTCTGAGACACCGCTACCTAAAGGCGTACTTTGTAGGCTAGTGCCCAAGATGGAGCTGACTAAATTTACAGCTCTGTCTGCGGCTACTTTCGGTCCTGTGCAATAGCCCCCCACCCCCATACCAGACAGTGATACAGACTGTCAGAATGCTCTCAGACAGGCTTCTGTCAGACAGCTCCTGTGGAAATGAATAAGCATTCCACATTTCGGCTGAGACCCTTCTTCAGAACTGGAAAAGAAAGGGGAGGAAACAGGAATAAGAAGGTTGGTGGGGTGGGGTGTGGACGGGTGGAGGACAAGTTCGAAGATGATAGGTGAAACCGGGTGGGTGGGGGGGGGGTGAAGTAAGAAGCTGGGAATTGACAAGTGGAAAACGCAATTAGCCCATGCATACTTTAATATAAATTGATAAATTGGTTTATCATTTCAAACTACTGAGGTGCAGTGATAAACTTGTAGTGCATAAGGTTCTCACAGATAAATTCATTACAATGGTACATTGAGGTAGTGCAAAGTAGAAACAACAGGGAACAGAATAGAATGTTACAGAACAGGGAAAGTACATTTTAGGTAGGCAGTAAAGTGCAGGGTCACAACCAGGTAGATCATGAGATCAAGAGTCCATCTTGTAGTACTAGGGAAACATTCACTAGTCTTCAATGTTCTACTTTTAGTTAATTTTTGTGAATTCTTAGTATTTCTTGTCTCTAATAGTAAACAGTGTAATCTGTTGAGAAGGGGATTCCATTCCAGTCAGGAGTTGATATCTCTCCTGCAGTAACACATTTCTTTTAAAGTTAGTCATACTCTATTAATCTAAACGGAGCAACTGTGCATTACTATGCATTGAGTGAGCTAACCAATTTAAGGAAGCTGTTTTGACAACCTATAAGTAAGCAAGTGTCTTTTGTACTGGACTGTAGTTTCCCATCTGCCGTAGTGGACACACCCTGACCACATCCAGTCTAATTCCCTCACCACTGTTTTGCCTCCTCTTCCCCTGGACAGCAAGGGTAGAGTTGCTCTGGTCCTCACTTTCCATTCCACCAGCCTATGCAATCAGCACTTACAATTTCTGCCAGTTAAAACAGGCATGTCCTCTCCTTCTTACCTTAAAGCATTTCCAAGGCAACATTTGCCTTGCAGTTTGTTGATCCACCGAAATCCATTCTTTGACCCGACCAACCACGCCCATGCTATGGCATTTTCTTAAGCAGCCACAGCACCAAGCTTTCAACCACTTCCCTTTGCCATATCCAGAGAACCAAATAGTCTCCCCAGAGGAAGCAATACTCCACACACACTTCCAGTCTAACTTGTAGCATTGTGTTCAGAAAGTGGTCTCCTCTGTGAAGGAGAAACCCAATGCAAATGGAGTGACTGCTTTGCTGAGCATCAATGTTCAGTATGCATGGTCATCCTCCCACTTTAATTCTCTGTACAGCTCTCACTCCAGTCTGTGGTCTGCAGCAGTATAAGAGCCCCAATGCGAAGAGCAACAACACCTCATCTTCCATTTGCACATAGCAGCCTTCCAGCTCAATACTAAATTCTCCAACTTCTGATTACCCGAACCCTCTGTCTGTATCAGAACTGGCTATTTCTACCTTAAGTTAACCATCAACATTTGCTTGGGATTTTCTGCATTTTCTGGTTTTATTTTAGACTTTCAGCTTCTGCTGATTTTTTTTTTGTTCACTGAGAAATGAATTGTAGATGCAAGGGCATGTTCTCACTTTTTTTTCATTCTAAAGTTGTTTCTAAATAATCAAATTTGATTAAATAAATTTGTCTGATACCTCTAAAGCTGCAGTTTTGCCTTTTTGGTGCATTCTGCCAAGGGAAGGAAATCTGCTCTGTAGTTTCCTTGAACACAGGAAGTGGAAATAGGCTTAAGCCATTTAGCCCCATTGTAGAAGAACACCATCGTTCTTGTATGCCAGCACTACCTTTCTGCACAAATCCAAGATAATTTAGTTCTTTAGTCATCTTGAAATTCTTTCATCTCCCAGTTAACTTTTCTACTTCGGTTGTTCCAGTATTATACAGTACATTGTCTGCAACTTCTAGACTTAGTGCTGCTAAATTCTTTAAAATGGTTTCTTGTATTGCAGGGGATTTGTGGTTTGTCTTTCCTGGCAAAAATGATGACAGAGAGGAGACACAAAAGACTGCAGATTTTAGAATCTGGAGCAGTGCACAAAATGCTGGTGGAATTTAATCCAGATGTAGGGTCTTAATCCAAAATGATGCATGTTTCTCCATGGATGCTGCATGAATTGCTGAGTTCCTCCAGCACTTCGTGTGTTGCTGGCATGAATGGTTGCATATAGAATTTGTGAAGAAGTTTCTCAAAAACACAGCCCTGATTAATGTCAATTGGTGGATAACAGTCCCCTGGCTCTTGCCGGCATTTGTCATCGTCACTCAAAATGCAAGTCCTAATGTTTGGACAAGCAACACACATCAAAGTTGCTGGTGAACGCAGCAGGCCAGGCAGCATCTGTAGGAAGAGGTGTAGTCAACGTTTCAGGCCGAGACCCTTCGTCAGGACTAACTGAAGGAAGAGTGAGTAAGGGATTTGAAAGTTGGAGGGGGAGGGGGAGATCCAAAATGATAGGAGAAGACAGGAGGAGGAGGGATAGAGCCAAGAGCTGGACAGGTGATAGGCAAAAGGGGATACGAGAGGATTATGGGACAGGAGGTCTGGGAAGAAAGACGGGGGGGGGGAACCCAGAGGATGGGCAAGAGGTATATTCAGAGGGACAGAGGGAGAAAAAGGAGAGTGAGAGAAAGAATGTGCATAAAAATAAGTAACAGATGGGGTACGAGGGGGAGGTGGGGCCTTAGCGGAAGTTAGAGAAGTCGATGTTCATGCCGTCAGGTTGGAGGCTACCCAGATGGAATATAAGGTGTTGTTCCTCCAACCTGAGTGTGGTTTCATCTTTACAGTAGAGGAGGCCGTGGATAGACATGTCAGAATGGGAATGGGATGTGGAATTAAAATGTGTGGTCACTGGGAGATCCTGCCAGAGAAAGCAGGATCTCCCAGTGGCCACACATTTTAATTCCACATCCCATTCCCATTCTGACATGTCTATCCACAGCCTCCTCTACTGTAAAGATGAAGCCACACTCAGGTTGGAGGAACAACACCTTATATTCCGTCTGGGTAGCCTCCAACCTGATGGCATGAACATCGACTTCTCTAACTTCCGCTAAGGCCCCACCTCCCCCTCGTACCCCATCTGTTACTCATTTTTATGCACACATTCTTTCTCTCACTCTCCTTTTTCTCCCTCTGTCCCTCTGAATATACCTCTTGCCCATCCTCTGGGTCCCCCCCCCACCCAGCCCTCCTTGTCCTTCTCCCCGGACCTCCTGTCCCATGATCCTCTCGTATCCCCTTTTGCCTATCACCTGTCCAGCTTTCGGCTCTATCCCTCCCCCTCCTGTCTTCTCCTATCATTTTGGATCTCCCCCTCCCACTTTCAAATCTTACTCACTCTTCCTTCAGTTAGTCCTGACGAAGGGTCTCGGCCTGAAACGTCGACTGCACCTCTTCCTGCAGATGCTGCCTGGCCTGCTGCATTCACCAGCAACTTTGATGTGTGTTGCTTGAATTTCCAGCATCTGCAGAATTCCTGTTGCTTGCGTCCTAATGTTTGGAAGTGCTTTATAAGTTGATACAGAAAAGCTTTGCATAAGCCTGTTGGAATTCTGCATTATTATGTATTTATTTTCTTGCTTAGCAATACAGCACTGTTGGATCTGACTGTTTAATTCTTAGTTTAAGCTGTTTAGTTGCTATTTCCTTTGCAGTTTAACAATTATCTCATGTATTTTAAGTAGCTCTTATATGCATATAACAGTTTACTATGCCTCTAGCAGAGATGCAAAGTATAATTCTGGAAAGCTCTGGAAGCTTCTTTATTTGTATTACTTGAATAAATGTTTTCTCATTGGAAAAAGTGCTTTGACCAGTGGCCAATCCAGACATGCAGTTTGGAGAGGAGGGGATTTCAATCAGGTCCGCTGTCCGAGGACCAAAAGGCAGCAGTGGGTCACGGCAACGAAAAAGAACTTTGACCAGCAATCAATCGGCATTTGGGATTGATTAGTAAGAGCAAACTAAAGGAAGACGGACAAGCACACCGGTCTTTGTCGGAGTAGACATAGAGTAGTGATCTTGAGGCTTTAGATCTTCAAGGTTTCATCAAAGAGAGGCTTCAGTCAGAGAAAGCAAAGGAAAGAAAAGCTCAAGTTTTTTTCCCTTCTCTTCTTTTTATCTGCTCGGCTAGGACAGTTGAGATGCCAGGCAGGATAGTGAAATGCTCCTCTTGCGGGATGTGGGATGGCAAGGAGACCTCCAGTGTCCCTGCTGACTACAACTGCGAGATGTGTATCCAGCCACAGCTTCTAACAAACTGAGTTAAGGAGCTGGAGCTGGAACTGGATGAACTCTAGGTCATTCAGGAAGCTGAGGGGGTGATAGGTAGTACTTGTAGAGAGGTAGTTACACCCAAGGTGCAGGACTCAGGAAACTGGTTGACAGTCAGGACTGGGTAAGGAGTTAAGGAGCCAGTGCAGAGTACCCCTGTGCCATCCCCCTCAACAACAGGTATATCACTTCGGTTACTGCCGGGCGGATGACCTAACAGAGGAAAGTCGTAGTGGTCGGGTCTCTGGTACTGAGTCTGCCTCTGTGACTCAGAAGGGAAATGGGGAGAAGAAACACGCTGTGGTGATAGGGGATCTGTTAGTTAAGGGAATGGACAGGAGGTTCTGTGGGCAAGAACGAGATTCCCAGATGGCATGTTGCCTCCTGGATGCCAAGGGCTGGGATATCTCAGATCAAGTCCTCAACATTCTTAAGTGGGAAGGTAAACAGCCAGAAGTCGTGGTCCATGAAGGTACCAATGACCTGGGTAGGATGAGTGACGAGGTTCTGCATAGGCAGTTAGGTGCTAAGTTAGATGGCAAGTCCTCTAAGATTGTGATCTCAGGATTGCTATCCATGCCACGTGCTAGTGAGGCCTGAACTAGGAAGATTATACAGTTTAATATGTGGCTAAGGAGTTGGTGTAGGAGGGAGGGCATAAGATCTTTGGATCTTTGGGCTCTCTTCCAGGGAAGGTGGAACCTGTACAGAACGGATGGTTTGCACCTGAACTGGAGGGGACTAATATCCTAGCAGGAAGGTTGGTTAATGCTGCATGGTGGGGTTTAAACTAGAGTTGCAGGGGAATGGGAACCAGATTGCCAGAACAGTTAATGGAGAGGTTGTGGAGGCAGATGTTGGTAAGACCTCAGCCAAAGTTAAGGTTGAGCATGGTGGAACTAGTGACCTGAGCTGCATATATTTCAATGTAAGGAGTATCGTAGGAAAGGTGGATAACTGTGCTGAAGATGAGGGTAGTTGGTTTACAATCAGAGGCAGTGTGTAGTGAGGAGAGGCTGTTGATCAGGCAAAATTGCAGTCAACAGGATGAGTTGCAATGTAACAGGAGGAGAAGTTTGAAAAGGGTGAGTACAGGTCTGAAGGTGTTATATTTGAATGCGTGCAGTACACGGAATAAGGTAGAAGAACTTGCAGCACAGTTGCAGATTGGCAGGTATAATTACTGAATCACAGTTGGAAGATTATAGCTGGGAGTTTAATGTCCAAGGATGCACATTGTATCAAAAGGGTAGGCAGGAAGGTGGAGGGGGTGGCGTTGCTCTGTTGGTAAAAAATGAAATCAAATCATTAGAAAGAGGTGACATAGGGTCAGAATGTGTTGAATCACTGTGGATAGAGATAAGGAACTGCAAGGGTAAAAATACCCTGATGGGAGTTGTATACAGATCCCCAACAGTAGTAAGGATGTGGCCTACAAATTACAATGGGAGATAGAAATCACATGCCAAAAGGGCAATATTACAATTATCATGGAGGATTTCAATTTGCAGGTAGATTGGGAATATCAGGTTGGTGCTAGATTACAGGAGGGGGAATTTCTAGATTGCCTGCAAGATGACTTTGTAGAGCAGCTCGTGATTGAGCCTACCACAGCATCAGCTATTCTGGATTGGGTGTTGTGCAGTAACCAGAATTCCAGAATTGCTTAGAGACTGTAAGGTAGAAGAACCCTTCCGGGGGTGGTGGGGGTGGGGGGGGGGGAGTGATCATGATATGATGAAATTCACCCTGAAATTTGAGAAGGAGAAGCTAAAGTCAGATGTATCAGTATTACAGTAGAGGAAAGGGAATTGCAGAGGCATGAGAGAGGAATTGGTCAGAAATGATTGGAAAAGAACACTGGCAGGGATGACGGCAGAGCAGCAGTGGCTGGAATTTTTGGAAGCAAAGGCACAAGATATATATACATCCCAAAGAGGAAGACGTGATCTAAAGGAAAGATGACACAACTATGGCGAACAAGGGAAGTCAAAGCCATCATAAAAAGCCAAAGAGAGAGGGCATATAATAGAGCAAAAATTAGTAGGAAGCTTTCAAATACCAACAGAAGGCAACTAAAATGTCATTAAGAAGGTAAAGATGGAATAAGCTAGCCAGTAATAATAAAGAAAATACTGAAAATTTCTTCAGATACATAAAGTGTAAAAGAGATTCAAGAGTGGATATTGGACCATTGGAAAACAGTGCTGGAGAGGTAGTAATGGGGGATGACGAAATGGCAGATGAACTGAATAAGTATTTTGCATTACTGGAAAATGCTGGTAGTATGCTGGAAGTTCCAGGTGTCGGGTCATGAAGTGTGTGTTAATCTTGTGTACTTGGATTTTCAGAAGGCCTTTGACAAGGTGCCACACATGGGGCTGCTTAACAAACTACAAAACCATGGTATTACAGGAAAGATTCTAGCATGGATAAAGCAGTGGCTGATTGGCAGGGGGCAAAGAGTGGGAATAAAGGGAGCCTTTTCTGTGGTGTTCCACAGAGGTCTGTGTTGGGACCAATTTTTTTTTATGTTATATATTAATGATTTGGATGATAGAATTATTGCAAAGTTTGCAGACAATATGAAGATAGGTGGAGGGGCAGGTAGTTTTGAGGAAGTAGAGAGGCTACAGAAGGACTTAGATTGGAGAATGGGCAAAGAAATGGCAGATGGAATACAGTGTCGGTAAGTGGTCATGCACTTTGGTAGAAGAAGTGAAAGGGTTAACTATTTTCTAAATGGAGTGAAAAGGTCTAGAATATAAAAGCAAGGATGTAATGTTGAGACTTTATAAAGCACTGGTGAGGCTTCACTTGGAGTATTATGAGCAGATTTGGGCCCCTTATCTTAGAAAGGATGCACTGAAATTGGAGACAGTTCAATGGAGGTTCACGAAAATGATTCCAGCATTGAATGGTTTGTCATATGAAGAGCGTTTGATGGCTCTGGGTCTGTATTAACTGGAATTCAGAAGAATGAGGGCTAACCTCATTGAAACCTATCAAATGATGAAAGGCCCTGACAAAGTGGATGTGGAGAGGATGTTTCCTGTGGTGTGAGTGTCTAAGAGGATACAGCCTCAGAATGGAGGGGTGTCTTTTTAGAACAGAGATGAGAGGAATGTCTTTAGCTGGAGAGTGGTGAATCTGTGGATTTCTTCACTACAGGCAGCTGTTGAAGCCAGGTCTTTATGTATATTTAAGGCAGACATTAAAAGATTCTTGATTGATTAGGGCACAAAGGGATACAGGGTGAAGGCAGGAGACTGGGTCTGAGAGGAAAATTGGATCAGCCATGATGAAATGATGGAGCAGGCTTGATGGGCCAAATGACCTAATTCAGCTCCTAGGTTTTACCGTCTTATGGTTAACTTGGTATTGCAATATTCAAATAATAGCTTTCTGATTGGTTAATTCTTATCTGTAAATTGGAATGAAATGTTTCTTTATCTCTTTGAGTATCAAATTGCTAAACACAGAGCAGCACATCTTAGTCTTCCTAGTATCTTTAATCTTAGCTTTCTCTTCACTAGTAGACCCCTATCTCTGTCTGTTGATCTGTACTCTCTTTTATCAACTCTTAATAAAACAATCATGAAGCAACAAACGTTGTAGCTCTTTCATGAGTCCTTAAAGAATCTTGGATCAAAACCATCAGAATCCAACAATTGGCATAGTCAGCAGAATATTATGGAGTTTAGGACTTGGAACAACTGAAGACAAAGGAGGAATTTTTAGCGCACAACAAAAAGGGTAAGAACTTCCCCTGTTGTCTGAGAGAGAAAGGGTTTTTGTTTTGAATATCAGGTGGAAATTAGGACTGAGGCCTGCTGGGTTCCTACTTAAAAAGCAAAACAGTTGGGAAAATACTGGTTGCAATCTATTCGGTCACACTTTATTTTGGTTGCCAGTCGATCTATTTTGGTACCTAGTAAAAATATTGGGTATGTATCTACTTGGCTGCGATCTATTTGGTTGTTGAATCAACCTATTTGGTTGCTGGAACCATCTATTTAGTTACAATCTATTAATATTTCAGGATCATATCCAAAGTACATATAAATTAAGAGCGAATCAAACAATGGCCAAAGTTGTGAAACTTACTAAGAGCTCTTACCTGCAGAAGTCTGATAAAATTAGTGAAAAAGTCCAGACTAAAAATACCAACAAAGTTAAATTTATTAAGAATAAGAAGGCCTATGTTAAGATCCAGAAAATGCCTACTACTGATTTAGAAATAAAGACAGCATGGTTGGTTTGATTGAATGTATGAGCAATTGAAAGAGTTAATAGAGTCATAGAGAAGTACATCACAGAAACAGGCCCTTCAGCCCATCTAGTCCATGCTGAAACCAAACTGCCTACTCCTATCAACCTGCACCAAGACCATTGCACTCCTTACCACAACCATCCATGTACCTATCCAATCTTCAGCGTTGAAATCAAGCTTGCATGTAGCACTTGCACTGGCAGCTCATTCCACACTCTCACGATCATCTGAGTGAAGAAGTTTTCCCTCGTGTTCCCCTTAAACTTTTCACCTTTCACTGTTAATCCATGACCTCTGGTTGCAGTGGAGAAAGACTGCTTGCATTTACCCTACCTAAACCCTTTTATTAAATCTCCTCTCAGTTGTCTACGTTCCAAGGAATACGGTCCTAACCTATACAGTCTTTCCTTCTATGCACCTCCTTTCTAATCTGTCATACAATATGTGGATGCTGTCCTGATTATATCTGAAGCTGCTGGCCAGCGTGAACACGATCTGCTTTATTTGTTCGGTTATCCATCCTCCACAAAGTAAATATGGGCAAGATCCAATTGCAACAAGAGGAAGTAATGTACTTGGGACAAAATATTTCCCAAGATAAAGAGGAAATCAATGAGGATGGCGCAAAAACCATTGAATCAGCAAAGCCTCTTACAACGTATCAGCAACTTTGGTCGTTTCTGGGTTTGTGCAATTATAACAGAGCATGGGTCGATTTATATGCTGAAATTGCTCAACCACTCAACAACCTGCTGATGGGCTGTAAATGTTCAGACAACCCTGTGACTCAATGAAGAACAACTGAAAACATTTCAGACTTTAAGTACAACATTGTGTACTGCATCTGCATTAGGAATCATTGATACAGATAGCCTATTTATCCTGAATTGTCAACAGTAAACATGGCTAACATGGGTGACAGTCTTAACTCAGGAACATAGAGACCAACAACGTCCTGCTGATTATCAGTCTGCTAAGTTAGATAATGTAGCATTAAACTGGGGTCCATGTTTGCAAGCAGTGCAGGCAACCCATCTGGCAGTCATGGCTGTTTCTAGCATTGTGCTGCATCAAATTTTAACCGTTCGATGTCCACCCTCAGCACACACTTTACTCACAATGAACAGGACCTCTCAGGTAACAGCTGCTCTGTGATCCAAGTGGTCTACCGTTCTTCGGGGCACCTAATATCATCACTCAACGGGCAAGTCCGGCTACACTGTCATCATCGGACAGGAACGACTATGATGACCGTGACTGTGAAAAGACAAATTATTACAAAGAAATGCCTTTATTGAACCTGGATCTATACTGTGATTGAGAGAGGAATTCGAATGGCTGGATGGGCAGTTGTTTCTCAAACTGAAATGCTGGCATCAGGAAGCTGAGCTCCTGGTGCCTCTGTGCGATAGGTGGGAGGAGAAGATGGCGACGCGCCTGCATGTGCGCAGCCCTCCGGTGAAAAATGATATTGTATCTGTTAAATAGGGGCCGTGGACAATTCTGATTTGATGGAGAATGGACGTTAAAGCACAGAGGAACATCTGGAGAAATTTCTGAAATGCCCGTTCACTGCTGTCGTTACTGTGTGGTCGGGAATCTTTCGGATGGTAGGCCTCAAAATCCCCAACTTTGCCTGCTTTTGGCGACCGAGAAGGAGGTCAAATCGTTCGGGCAGAGATGGCGCTCAGTACTCGGTGTCGCGGAGCTGATCAGAGCTCGAAGTTTTCGGATGACTCAAAGTCGGATTGTGGTCGGCATGGCAGGGAGAGTTTTTCTTCCTTCTCCCGCCTGCGTGAGATGTGGGACACTTCAGAAACTTGGAACTTTACTGTGCTCATGGACTTCTTCAAGTTATGGTATTGTTGCACTGTTTGTAACTATATGTTATAATTATGTGGTTCTGTCAGTTTTTTCAGTCTTGGTCTGTCCTGTGTTTTGTGATATCACACTGGAGGAAATAATGTATCATTTCTTAATGCATGCATTACTAAATGACAATAAAAGAGGACTACGTGTCTTCATAATCTAAAAACTGAAAGATTTAGTGAAGGCTGTGAGTTGGCAGAAGGAAGATGGGCTAATATCTACACTGATTCTCAATACGCTTTTGGAGTTATTCATGACTTTGGAAACTTATGGAGACAGAGATGATTTCTTATAACCTTAGGAACCCCAATCAAGATTGACCAACTAGTACAAGAACTTACGGATGTCATACAGCTGCGGTCAGAAGTTGGTGTAAAAGCCACTCCAACCTGACTACAATGGAAAGGTAGCATAGGAACAAGTCAAAGAAATACCGAAGGCATATGCAGTGAATCGGACAACTGGAATTACGGAAATGAATTTGAACTCTGTATCACAAACAAACATACTAGATATCCAAGAGATGCGTGCTCAATGTTGTCCACAGAAAAAGAGGTTCTGAATGGAGAGAGGTGGGAGATTCAGTGAGTATGGAGATATGGCAATAGTCACAGACTGGCAGTCCCAACTATGTTGCTTCCTCATCTGGCACGACAAATACACACTCTGGGACACAATGGAGTGGAAAAGATGATTGACAGATTCTCCCAATGGTGTGGAATCCAAAGTCTAGCACACAAGCTGGATAAACGTTTGAAAGGTGCATGACATGCCAGAAAATGAACGCTGGAGCAGTATAAGAGCTACCACAATGAAATGCTCCTGCACTGCCTGGCCCATTTTTACTCTTACAAGTGAACTCTTTACCAAAGTGTCAAGGATACTCAGGAGTACTGTTAATAGTGGACAGGTTTTCAAGATGTGTGGAAGCTATTCCAGCAAAGAAAAGCCACTGCCTCTGCCACGATGAGGCCACGTTAAGGTTGGAGAAGTAGTAGCTCATAGCTTCCAACCTGATGGCATGAACATCAAACAACAGGAATTCTGCAGATGCTGGAAATTCAAGCAACACACATCAAAGTTGCTGGTGAACGCAGCAGGCCAGGCAGCATCTGTAGGAAGAGGTGCAGTCGACTTTTCAGGCCGAGACCCTGAAACGTCGACTGCAGTCCTGACGAAGGGTTTCGGCCTGAAACGTCGACTGCACCTCTTCCTACAGATGCTGCCTGGCCTGCTGCGTTCACCAGCAACTTTGATGTGTGTGGCAAGAACATCAGTTGTTCTCACTTCCCTTCTCTCCTTTCCATTCCCCATTCTAGTTCCACTCTCACCCCTTCTCCTCCCATGTCCATCAGCTCCCTCTGGTGCCCCTTCTCCTTCCCTTTCTTCTATGGTTCACTGTCTCCTATTGGATTATTTCTTCATCCCATTACCTCTTCCACCTCCCAGTTTACTTAATTCCTCGACACCTGGTCTCACCTTTCACCAGCCAGCTTGTACACCTTCCCTTCCCCCTACCGTGTTAATCTGGCTGCTGCAGTTTTTCTTTCCAGTTCTGATGAAGGGTCTTGGCCCAAAATATCAACTGTTCATTCCTCCCCATGGGTGCTGAGCACTTTGTGTGAATCGCTATAGTGTGCAAGTTTTAGACTATAAGACAGAAGAGTCTGTTCCACAATTCCATCATGGCTGATTTATTCTCCCTCTCAATCCCATCCTCTTGACTCTCTGACGGTGGTGTCTGAAAAGAGGATGCTTTCCAAGTTGCATGCCATCTTGGACAATGTCTCCCATCCACTACATAATGTACTGGGTGGGCACAGGAGTACATTCAGCCAGAGACTCATTCCACCAAGATGCAACACTGAGCATCATAGGAAGTCATTCCTGCCTGTGGCCATCAAACTTTACATCTCCTCCCCTGGAGGGTCAGACACCCTGAGCTAATAGGCTGGTCCTGGACTTATTTCCTGGCATAATTTACATATTACTATTTAACTATTTATGGTGTTATTACTATTTATGGTGCAACTGTAACGAAAACCAATTTCCCCCGGGATCAATAAAGTATGACTATGACTAATGCCTTGACCAATCAAGAACTTGTCAATCTCTGCTTTAAATTGTCACGTACCCCGTGACAGGAATAAAGAACCAGCAGAGATGGAAAACACTTTGGAGTCCAGTATTGCTATAAACTAATAATATTTATTAGTAACTATGCAATACAGTAATATAAATGTAGATAAATCAAACAGGTTAGCAATGATTATATATGTAAGTATATCAGTAAGTGTGGAAATATATGTATGGAAAACCAAGCTTCTTTCAGTCTAGGGGTAAAAAGGTACAGTCTTACGATGATGAGTAAAGTTCAGTTCAGTTCGTGGTATTGAGTTGAGTAGTGATGGAGAGAGAGAGGGAGAGATTTGAGTCTTCAGGTGAGCTGACGCCGTCGATCTTCTTGTTGTCCTTCGAAATCCTTTAAAAGTCACTGACTGTGACTTTAACAAAGGGGACCGGTTTTCTGTGGTGGAGCTATCCCCCAGGCGAGGGTGGACACATGGACAACTCCCCACCAGTCAACCCCTTTTCCTTCTTTCCACTGCAAGAGCGATGGATCGATCCACCTGATCGATCCTCCAAAGCCCACTTTATCTGCGGGCACAACAATGCTCATTCAGTGTCCAAATCATGTGTCTGAGGTCTGTATCATCTGACCTCCTATTTTATCTTCCCGTACTGACCATCAATTGTCATTCAAATAATCCCTCCTTCCTTTGTCTGTGAAAAAATGCAAGCAGGCAAAAGTCCTTGAAAAAGTATCAACAACCTGCTTTCAGTCACCATAGCAACTTTTGAGCTGCTCGGTGCTGTCTCCAACTCCAGCTCAGTAGAAATCCAAAGTTACTTCCAGTGCCTTAAAGTGACAGTCCAACCGTTAGTCTTCGTCTCTCTCTCTCTCTCTCTCTCTCTCTCTCTTTTACAAACAAGCTATCGGTGGTAAATAACTCTCTCTCTTTTTTCAACAGCACAGTTAATAGGAGTACTTCAGGACCCCCCCCTCACAAAATATACTCATTGACTTGGCCTCCACAGCTGTCTGTGGCAATGAATTCCACAGGTTCAGTACTGGCTGGCTGAAGAAATTCCTCCTCGTCTCCGTTCTAAATGGATGCTCTTCTATTCTGAGGCTGTGCCCTCTGGTCCTAGACTCACCCACATGAAGATAAAATTTTCTCCAAATGCACTCTATCTCAGCCTTTCAATGTTTGATAGGTTTCAGTGAGATCCCCGCCCATTCTTCTAAACTCCAGTGAGGACAGGCCCAGAGCCATACATTAACCCTTTGTTACCGGAATCATTCTCATGAATCTCTTGCACCCTCTCCAATGAAAGCACATCTGTTCTTAGATATAGGGCTCATAATACTCCAAATGCAGTCTGGCTATTGCCTTATAAAGCCTTAGCATTACATCCTTGTTCTTGTGTTCTAGTCCTCTTGAAATGAATGCTAACATTGCATTTGCCTTCCTTACCACCAACTCAACCTCCACATTAACCTGCAGGAAATCCTGCACAAGGACTCCTTTTGCACCTCCGATTTTTGAATTTTCTCCCTGTTTAGAAAATAGTCTAGGCCTTTACTTCTTCCATTCTATCTGCTTCTTCTTTGCCCATTCTCACAATTTGTCTAGGTCTTTCTGCAGACTTAGACACTACCTCAACACTAGCTGCTCTTTTGTATCATCTGCAAACTTTGCCACAAAGCCATCAGTTCCATCATCCAAGTCAATGGCGTACAGTGTGAAAGGAAGCAGCCCCAACACCAGCCCCTGTGGAACACCACTAGTCAGCACAGCCCAACCAGAAAAGGCTCCCTTTATTCCCACTCTTTGCCTCCTACCCGTCGGCCAATTTTCTATCCATGCTAGTATCTTTCCTGTAATAGCGTGGCCTCTTATCTTGTTAAGTGGTCTTATGTCAAAGGCCTTCTGAAAATTGAAGTAAACAGAATCCACTGACTCCCTTTGTCTGTCTTGCCTGAAAGAATTCCAACAGATTTCCCCTTAAGGAAACCACACTGACTACGGCCTATTTTATCATGAGCCTCCAAGTACCCTGTAACCTCATCCTTAATAATGGACTCCAATATCTTCCCAACCACTGAGGTCAGGGTAACTGGTCTATAATTTCCTTTCTTCTGCCTCCCTTCCTGCTTAAATAGTTCAGTGACAGTTGCAATTTTCCAGTCCTCTGGAACCATTCTGGAATCTCATGATTCTTGGAAGATCATTACTAATGCCTTTGCAATCTCTTCAGCTAACTTTTTCAGGACCCTGGGGTATAGGCCACCTTATCCAGGTGACTTATCTACCTTCAGCACTTTCAGCTTCCCAAGCACATTCTTCTTAGTAATAGCAACTGCTCACTTCTGCCCCAGCACTCTTGAACTTCTGGCATATCGCTAGTGTCCTCCACAGTGAAGACTGACGCAAAATATTTATCAAAGTTCCTGCCATTTCTTTGTCCCCCATTATCCACCTCTCCAGCGTAATTTTCCAGGGTTCTAATATCCACTCTCACCTCTCTTTTACTCTTTATACTGTATATCTGAAAAAAACTTTTGGTATCCTCTTTTATATTATTGGCTAGCTTACCTTTATATTTAACCTTGTCTCTCCTGATAACTTTTTAGTGGCCTTTTGTTGGTTTTTTAAAGCTTCCCGATCTTCTAACTTCCCACTGATTTTTACTATATTATATGCCTTCTCTAAGGCTTTTATGCTCTACTTGACTTCCCTCGTCAGCAACGGTTTTCTCAATCTCCCTTTATAATATTTCTTCATCTTTGAGATGCATCTATTCTGTGCCTTCTGAACTACCCCCAGAAACTCCAGCCATTGTTTTTCTGCTGTCATCTCTGCTAGTGCCCCTTCCAACCAGCTTTAGCTAACTCCTCTCTCGTGCCTCTGTAATTCCATTTGCTCCACTATAATACTGATACGATAAGATACAACTTTATTTATTCCAAAGGACGTTATTGTGCAAGGTTGCTCAGTCAGAAATACATACTTTAAAATACAAATATGCATTAAAAATAGCACAAAATACAGATGTGCAATGAAACCATATACTTATACATCTAACTTTAGCTTTTCCCTTTCAAGTTGCAGAGTGAATTCTGTCATATTATGAACACTGCCTTCTAAGGTTTCTTTAACTTAATCTGCCTTATGAAATCTGGTTCATTCAACATCATTCAATGCAGAATTATCTTTCCCCCAGTAGGCTCAACCTCAAACTGCTCTAAAACGCCTTCTCCACAAATTCAGTCTCTTGTGACCCAGCACCAAACTGATTTTCCCAATCCGTCTGCATTTTGAAATCTCCCATGACTATTGTAACATTACCCTTTTCACATGCCTTTTGTATTTCCCATTGTAATTTATATCCCACACCCTAGTGTTACGTACCCTGTAACTGGGTTGCCAAACCAGCAGAAATGGACCACTTAGTTGGAGTCTGGATACTGGAAACTAATAAAGTTTTATTAAAGAAATAAGTAAATAAGTACTCTAATCGTAAGGGTATAAACGCAACAGGTTAGCAATGATAAAAGACACATGTACACAGAACTAGGGTAATAGGAATCAACCAATCTCTATCGCAGTCTAGGGGTAAAATGATCAGTCTCACGTGACGCAGAGTTCAGTTCAGCTTAGTACAGTTCGCAGTAATCACTGTTGTGCCATTGGAGAGAGAGAGAGAATGCAAATTTTGATTCAAACAGACCTTTGATGTTCTTCACAGTTAGCTTTCGGGCAAACCCTTTTATGTCTTCTGTGGTCACCGACTGTGACCCCTCTGTTCCGGATACGACCGTTCTTCCACGGTGAACCCGGCACCCAGGCAAGGGCGGACACACACACACCAGGTTCCCGCCGATCGTCCCTTTTCACCCTGTCAGTCTATGGTCGGTTCCCTCGAACCAGACCTCCAACTCTCACCAACTTGTGGGGGCACACCGCTCTTCCAGGGTCTCGTTATCTCGTGATCTCGTGGTGTGTCGTGCCTTAGCGAACCTGTTCTTTTTATCCCCCTGCTGGGCTATCGCCTGTCCATCAAACTTCAAACAGTTCAGGTTCAAAGCAACCGGTCTGTCAATATTCTGAAATGTGTTTCTTTCTCGTTAATCTCTCTCTTCTCTCTTGTTAGCATTTTGAATGTTTCTCTATTGTCTCACTTATCTCTCTCTCATTAGCATCAATCTTCTGATAACTTGGTTTTTTGTCACACTAGCTACTGTTTGAAGGTCAGTCTGTAACTCCCATTAGGGTCTTTTTACCCTTGCAGTTTCTTAAGGATTCGACATCTTCCAATCCTATGTCACCTCTTTTCAAGGATTTGATTCCATTTTTTACCAACAGAGCTACCCCAGCCCTCTGCCTACCTACTTGTCCTTTTGGTACAATGTGTATGCTTGGATGTGAAGCTCCTAACTATAATCTTCTTTCAGCCACAACTCAGCAGTATGCCCACAACATCATACCTGCCAATCTTTAACTGCGCTACAAGATCATCTACCTTATTCCATATACTGCATGCATTCAAATATAACACCTTCCACCCTGTATTCATCACCATTTTTGATTTTGCCCCCAAGTTATACTTCAACTCATCCCACTGACTGCAATTTTGCTCTATCCTTCCTCAGTCTCACGACACACTGTATCTACTTGTATACCAACTGGCCCATTGCTCTGGTCCCCATCCCCCTGCCAACTTAGTATAGGTGACCAGGTGTCAATACAAGTCAGCACAGGATCCAGTGGTGAGAAGATAGGAGCAGTGTTTTATTCAAGCTGAAGTTTACTGAGTATAGAGAATTGGAAACTGACTCTGCCAATTTTGGAGTAGTCAAATTAAGAAATGGTAATGGCATAGATGAGGGTTTTAGTCATGGATGAGCTGAGGTATGGACAAAGGAAGTTAATGTCATGATGCCAGAATGTTTGTGCTTGCAATGAGTCACAAAGGACACTTGATTGCAAAACTCATTGATTCAGACTAAGGAAGGTAGAATTGGTGGCAAATGTATGTAATAGAGACCAACTTTTTTTTTAGTATTGTAACTAATCAATTGGATGAAATCATGGCTTTATCAAGCAGATTGTATGACAAGCTGGAAGCTTGGAACTGGCTCCGCAGAGCTAGCGTGTTATATAACCAAAGGAGGAGTGGAGATGAGGAGTAAGCTGGATAGTGGGCTACATTTGGATAGTTAGACGATTTCACACTGAGCTGCACTGCAGACAAGAGAAGAGTGTGTGACTCATCGTACTTAGAGGCCGGAGAAGGGTAGGGGAGGTGGAAATGCATTATGCCCATAGAGAATATTACTGTTTTGGTGCAGTTACAGGAAACTTATTGGAGAGACTGAGGTAAGGAGCATAAGAAAGATAAATATTTGGGAGGTACAAGCTCATTCAATGGGATTGGGAGCAATCGATAGAGGGAGTTTGCAGTGACAGAGAATCAAGTGGGGAATATTGATGCCAGCAATTAAAGAGGTGGGGCTCGTAGAGGCGGGAAGGAGGTGTACCTGAGGAAGAGGACCCGTTTATGATAGCAGCAACTTAGTAAGGGGAATGCTTCAAGAGGGAAGGTTAGAGAGAACAAATAACAATCAACATCAGCAAAAAAAAGTTGTGACCTTACAGAACGTTCCAGGGATAGTGGGTAGCATCAATCGTGAGACCTAACAGCAGTCAATGTAATGGATGGTAAATTTGTTGTGAACCGAGCATGCATCAGGTAACGTTACAAAAGACAGCAATAGAAAACATAACAGACGAATTACCATAATGGTATGTACCAAGGGTGTTACCGGGTAGCAAACCATCAAAGCTGAACGGGTAATTGCACAAATGGATCGCAGTGTAGGTATTGTGAGGAATTAAATTCAAGTGTCACTTTCCCACTTCACTTGAGCCAATTTACAACTAATTTTGGATTACTTAATTATTTTATTTGACAATGTGCTTTCTATTAATAGATCAGTATTTTGGGGGTGTAAATAGTAAACTTAGGAAATTCCTGAGTTTAAAGTGTTGCGGAGGCCTTTTCTAATATACTTGCTGATTTTGTGCAGTCTTCCTGCTGGGTGGAAATACGTGGAGCGGGTTTCAGCCACGGACCAAATCCTCCTCACATTTGCATTGAAACAGCAGAATGTCAATAAGCTGGAGGAAAAGCTGGAGCAATTATCCAACCCAGATTCTTCCCAGTATGGTAATTTGTTGTTCATTTCTTGATTTTTGCATTAGCATTGCTGAATGGTTTGGTGATTTTATTCAGCAGGTATTTAATCAATTTAAGTGCTTGGCATAAAATCCAGTGGTTACATGAGGTAAAACTTTTCAGGCAGAGATCTGTCTGAAAGTATGGCAGATGGAGATTCATTTATGGTTTTCAACAGGACATTGAATAATTTTTTGAAGATAATATTTACAGAGACATGGGAAAAAGTAGGTTAAAGGACTGACTATTGCCCTAATAAAAAAGTTAGCACAAACTCTGAACCTCTGCTGTAATAACTGATTCTAAAATAATTAAGAAATTGCTGCCTAGGTTGGATAAAACTTATCAATATGCATTAAAATAAAAGGTGGAGATTAATCCACTCAGTGGCTTCACAAAGAAAAGAAATAGTTGATGTAAATGCTTCAGGAATGCAGCTGAGATGGTTAACAAAGACTTGGGAGTCCTGGTAGAGATTGTGCTTTCTATGTAGAACAAATACAACAATCAACAGAAATGAGGGATAGTGAATTACATAACCAAAATGGTGCAATAAATTCTAGGCATCGTGCTTTAGTGAGACATATTATGTAATGTGGTACAGTATCTGGCTCTGATCACCAAGGATTCGGTGTTCATAGCAGTGGAGAAAAACTGCCATTCAATCCTCGGGGTTAGAGATTTGTCTTGTAATGAAGGGCTAGTGAGTACAGGACCAAATTATTTGGAAACAGTTCATCACTCTGTATTCATCATGTGGAATAAGTTTCACTCTAGGGAGCAGAGGCAAAACTTATAGAATAATTTCAGAAACAATAGGATGCCTGCCGGGGACGTTCTAGACAGAGGAGATGAACCCATTTTGAATGGGTGAATTAGGAATTGACAGCAGCGTATAATTTATAATTTGTGTATATTTATAGTCATAGAGCACTACAGCTCAGAAACAGGGTCTTTAGCCCATCTAGTCCATGGCAAAGTTCTAGTTCTGCCTAGTTCCATTGTCCCACACCTGGGCTACAGCCCCATACGACTCCTGTTCACCTACTTATCAAACTTCTCTTCAATGTTGTTTCTAGGATTCTTTTTATATTTCAGATTTCCAACATTTGCTCTATGGCTTTAGTTGTGCCAAATCCAACAAACCTGTTTAGAAAAATGTAACTCATCTGGTTATATTTCCTCAGAGTAGATTTTTAAAATATTTAGTGACAATTACTATGCCTTTCGGTGTTTTTTTTTGTAAAATAATTCTTTAGACGAATTCACTGCCTTGTTTTCAGGCAAATATCTCTCCCTGGACCAGTTATCCAGAATGGTTCAACCTTCGGAAGAGACTCTGCAAACTGTTTGGACGTGGCTGGGAAGCTTTGGCGTGCGAAACTGCTCCATTGTCCAGACCTTAGATTTCTTGAATTGTTTCATGTCTTCCAGGTAACAACAAAACTGCACCGTGGAATGTTCATTGTCTTCTGAGTGTTAAGTTGTAAGTTGTAAATGATGTTAAGGGTTCTGCAACTAATTGAGAGTTAGGGCAAATGTATTTTAGGATGTAGAATTTTGTAATACATCCAAGAATATCGAATGCAACATGGTGAGATCTTTTTACATTTTAGTGAATTCCATTCCCTTTTGTTACAACATTTAAGTTTGTTCCACCTGATCAAGTCCCGTGCATCTCTTTAGAGATTAACACTGGGCTTTCCTTCATTGAGTTTTGCAGTACTGCATCTAATCGCAAAGATTTAACGTTCTTCAGTGGGACCTTTCACAGGGTCCCATGTGGGAGACTGGAATTGTAAGGTTAGGGCCCATGGGATTCAGGAGTTCGTAAATTAGATCCAGAGTTAATGGCTATAGGAAACAGAAGGAAATGGTGGAGGGTTGTTTTTGTGATTGGGTGTCTGTGGCTGGGAGGGTTCCACAAGGACTGGTACAGGGACCTTTGCGGTTTGTAATGTACAGTATATGATTGATCTGAAGGATGCAGGAGGCACAATTATTAGGTTGAGGGAGGGACCTTGAAGGTGACGGCGCGGGTAGGTAACATGGTTAAGGAGCTTAAAGGATTGCTCTCCTTCATTAGTTGGGGCATTGAATGCAAAAGCATGTCCCAACTTTATAAACCTCTGGTCTGACCGCAGCTGGAGTCCACGAGCATTCTGGACACAGCACCAGAGGAAAGAGGTGATAGTGTTGGAAAGGCTGCAGAGGAGATTTACCAGGATGTTGCCCAGGATGGTGCATTTTATTAATGAGGATTTGTTTTCACTGGAAGGTTAACACTGGTCACAATTGAGATGTGGAAAATTACAGAATATAAATGGGTAGTTTGCAAGAAACTATGAGCCATATCAGCGGGTCATCTCATTAGAGGATATAGGTTTAGGGTAAGGGGAGGTCAGAGGGGATCTGAGGGGTCCTTTAACTCCCAGGGAGTGATAAGTACCTGGAATGTGTTGCTGGGGAGAGTGGTGGCAGCATTTAAGGAGTGTCCAGACTTGCGTTTGGGCCAAGTGCTGGAAGATGGGATTACTTATGAATCAGCATGGGCATGGTGGTCTGAATGGCCGGTTTCCATCCTGTATGGCTCTGTGACTTTGGTCACACCCTCAGGTGACAAATCATTGTCAACTTGAACTTGCACTCTTGAAGAGTGGAGCAAGTAATTTCGTTTGCAGAAAGGATTTAGAAGATCAGTTTTAGAATGCTAGAGGAAGAGAGAAATAGAAATACCCTTGCAAAATACGTGGACGTTTTTACTGGACTATGAACTGCCTCCCGTATTCCATCAGTTCTCTGATTTTTACATGGCAATGCTGATCATGGTCATAAGAAAAATTATAAAGGGTAGTTTACGGATTTTAGGATTTTATTAGAGTTGAAAGGATTGCACACAACAGGACCAAGCGTTTGTGATTAAAGATTAATTTGTCACACAAGCATCGAAAGGTACTGTTAAAGGATTTGATTTTACAAGCAAGTGTCATCACGCTTCTGGCACTATCAAAGCAGGCCCACAACTCAGTAACCCTAAGTGTATGTCCTTGGAATGTGGAAGAAAACAGGAGCACCCGGAGGAAACCCACAGGGGAGACCATACAAACCCCTTACAGACAGCAGTGGGACTTGACCTTGGATCTTACAGTTGCGCTGTAAAGTGACTGTGCTAAGTTTTTATAATGTTCTGACTGAACATATGAAAAGTAAAATCAAGTATTGAAACGATGAACATGAAGAGAAAGTGAAGCATAAACTCTGATCCGGAATGAGAGGAATAGAGGCTGCAGGCCACTGTATGGGTGATCCTTCAAGATAATGCAAGGTCAGGATCTTAAATTTGTTCAGTTGGCCAACAAAGCATGGCAATGATGAATAGAGAAACTAGACCATGGATTAGCTTTTATTTGTGAAGCGTGGCTGTCAAGATTGGCATTGGAGTAACTGTATTGGCAACTAAAGTAAAGATGGAGCTAAGTATTTTTGGTTTGAACAAAAAAATACACATTACTTTGGCAGATCACCTGAAAAAGATTTTTCTTAGTTCCTACCTGACAGGAAAAGTCAACCGTGTGATACATACTTTGCTTTGAAAATGCCACAGCTGGCTCTCAAAATAAGGATGCAGACTGGCGACCAGTCCAGTTTGTTTGTGGGATGTGCTGGTCAATAATATAATAGTGGTAACCTGGTAGACAGTGGTAGCTTTAATAAGTTAATATGATTTTGAAAGTACATATTTTATTATTTAATTTCAATTTGGTGTTTCGAAAAGACAAAATTGATACTTGTCCAAAGACTTTTTAAAATAATCACAACTACTCAATTATTTTGAACATCATAAAAATACTTTAGAATCAGAATCAGGTTTATTAGCACCGGCACGTGATATGAAGTTCGTTAACTTAGCAGCAGCAGTTCAATGCACATCATAATCTAGCAGAGAAATAATAATAATAATAAACAAGTAAATCAATTACAGTATACATCTATTGAATAGAGTTTTTAAAAAATCATGCAAAAAACAGAAATACTGTATATTAAAAAAAGTGAGGTAGTATCCAAGGATTCATTGTCCATTTAGGAATCAGATGGCAGAGAGAAAGAAGCTGTTCCTGAATCGCTGAGTGTGTGCCTTCAGGCTTCTGTATCTCCTACCTGATGGTAACAGTGAGAAAAGGGCATGCCCTGGGTGCTGGAGGTCCTTAATAATGGACGTTGCCTTTCTGAGACACCGCTCCCTGAAGATGTCCTGGGTACTTTGTAGGCTAGTACCCAAGATGGAACTGACTAGATTTACAACCCTCTGCAGCTTCTTTCAGTCCTGTGCAGTAGCCCCTCCATACCAGACAGTGATGCAGCCTGTCAGAATGCTCTCCATGGTACAACTACAGAAGTTTTTGAGTGTATTTGTTGACATGCCAAATCGCTTCAAACTCCTAATAAAGTATAGCCGCTGCCTTGCCTTCTTTATAACTACATCGATATGTTAGGACCAGGTTAGATCCTCAGAGATCTTGACACCTAGGAACTTGAAACTGCTCACTCTCTCCACTTCTGATCCCTCTATGAGGATTGGTATGTGTTCCTTCGTCTTACCCATCCTGAAGTCCACAATCAGCTCTTTCATCTTGCTGACATTGAGTGTCAAGTTGTTACTGTGACACCATTCCACTAGTTGGAATGATTGTGGGAATGATGGTATTAAATGCTGAGCTATAGTCGATGAACAGCATCCTGACATAGGTGTTTGTGTTGTCCAGGTGGTCTAAAGCCCTGTGGAGAGCCTTTGAGATGAAAAAATTCCCTCGGCTGAAATAAAAATAAAAATTTAAAAAATTGAAGACCCTGCCCAGGAAAATAGGGGTTTTGCATTAGAATAATCACAGGTACAGCAGGAAAATGAGTATATGTAGTTGTGCTCACTTTGTGAATGTGAGGCAGGAAGATCAGCTTGCATCCGAGCAGGCTGCTTTGCTTGGGTATGGTCTGGTTCATTTTGAGCATTTTGTGAATATCAGGCAAGAAGATCAGTTTGCATCCAAAAAGGCTTCTGTGCTTGACTCTCATTTGGTTCATTTTGAGGGGGCAATCAGGGTGTTTAATGAGCCTAGTTGCTGCCAACAACCTAAAGATATGATGTTGGTTTTCCCTTTATTTAACAGTAGGTGGTAGGAAACATTGGTCTCACATTCATGGATTGTTACTGTATGAATTGTGACAGCATTGTCTTTTATCCTCTATTTCAGCACTGCTGAAAATCTGTTGACGGGATCAAAGTTTAATCGTTACACAAATGGCCATCAGACCCTGATACGATCTAATTCTAGATATGAAGTCCCTGATGGAGTGGCAAAACATATTGATTTTGGTGAGCAATTATAACAATATCCTCATGGACACCGTTAGTGTTAGAACACAGAACAGTACTGCACAGTAAAGTCCCTTGTGCCCACGATATTGCACCAGACTGTTGACTTACTCCAAGATCAGTCTAAAGCTTTCCTTCATTTTTCTTTCGTCCATGTGCCGATCCAAGAGTCTCTTAAACGGCTCTAGAGCAGCACCACCCCTGACGGCACATTCCACGTACCCACCACTCTCTGTAAAATGAAACACCTAGCTCAGATTTTCCCCTATAATTTCTTCCATTATGTAATCTCATATGAGCTATTCCTGACCTGGGGAAAAGGAACTGGCTGTCCACTCTGTTTATGCTTATCATCTTATACAATGCTTTCAAGTCACTTTTATCTCTTTCATTCCAAAGAAAAAAGCCCTAGATCACTAAAGCTTTCCTCATAAGATATGCTTCTAATCCAGGAAGCACCTGGTAAATCTCCTCTGCGCTCTCTGTAAAGCTTCCACCTCCTTCCTATGATGAAGCAACCAAAACTGAACACAATACTCCAAGTGTGGTCTAACCAGGGTTTATAAAGCTGCAACGTTAACTTGCAGCTCTTGAACTCAATCCGTCAACTAACGAGGCCAACTCACCATAGGCCTTCTTAACAACCCTATCAACATGTGTGGCAACTTCGGGGTTTCTGTGGGTGTGGACCACAAGATCCTTCTGTTCTTCCACACTGCTAAGAATCTTACCATTAACCCTGTTCTCTGCCTTCAAGTTCGACCTTCCAAAGTGTATCAGTCCATATTTTTCCAGATTAAACTCCTAATACCACTTGACAGACCAGCTCTGCATCCTATCAGTGTCCCATTGTAACCTTCAACAACCTTCTGCACCATCCACAACACCATCAACCTTCGTGTCGGATGCAAACTTAGTAACCCACTCTTCCACTTCTTCATCAAGTCATTTATAAAAATCACAAAGAGCTGGGGGCCCAGAGCAGATCCCTGAGGAACACCACTGGTCACCGATCTCCAGGAAAAATATGCTCCATCTGCTACCACCCTCTGCCATCTGTGGGAAAGACAATTCTGAATCCAGGCAGCCAGGTTTCCCTGAATCCCAGACATACTGACTTCCTGAATGAGTCTACCTTTGGGAACCTTATCAAATGCTTTAATAAAATCCATATACATCAGATCCACTGCTCCACCTTCAACTATTTGTTCCGTCACTTCCTCAAAGCATTCAATCTGACTTATGGGACACAACATGTCCCTCCCAAAACCATACCTAATCAGGCTATGCTTCTCCAAATGCTGGTAAATTCTGTCTCTTAAGAATCCTCTCCAATAGTTTGCCCACCATTGATGTAAGACTCACTGGTCTATTGTTCCTGTAACCTTTCCTGGCACCTTCCAATCCAATAGCACTACTCCTGTTGCCAATGAGAACACAGAGATCATTGTCAAAGCCACAGCAATCTCTTCCTGTGGTCACCTGGGGTACTTCCTGTCTGACCCTGGAGACTTGTATATCCTAATGTTTCCCAAGTGTTCCAACACATCCTCTTTGTTAACACGTTTCAGCATATTGGCCTGTTCTACACTGTCCTCATGTTCATTCGAGTCCCTCTCATTGGTGAATACTGAAGCAAAGAATTCCTTAAGGATCTCCCTTGCCTCCTCTGATTCCAGGCACGTTCCTCTTTTATTCCTGACAGGGCCCAGCCTCACTCCAGTAAACCTTCTGATCTTTACGTATGTTTTGAAAGCTTTAAGGTTTTCCTTAATCCTGCTCAACGAGGCATTCTCATGCCCCTTTCTAGCTCTCCTAAGAGATCTGTATGCCTCCCCCACTGAATCACCCATCACTACCACTCCCCTCTTCTTCCCCCTTCGCTCCTGATCCACTGAGTCATACTCAGTGCCAGAGACCTGGTTGCTGCAGCTTTCCCTGCTGGACGATCTCCCCAGCAGTACCCAAGTATAATTGTTCTTGAGGGGACTGGCCACTGAGGTACTTTGGACTGTCCGTCCGTCTGCCTACTCCCTTTTCCTCTCCACACACTCACCTGCCTCCTGCAAGTGAAGTATTACCCCTTCCTGTACTCCTGTCTATCATTCTTTCTCTGAGTAATTGTTTTAGTTGAACAGCTGGTTGTTTTGGTTAGTTGGCTGTCTGCTACTTTGATGGAAAGATCGATTGAATCTTGCAGTAGCTGATGAATGTGAAGGGAGGTTGTGAAGAAGGGCATCCAATAATTTCTTTTGATAATTAACATATAGATAGAGCTTAGATTTTTCCATTCAAACTCAAACCAAAACAAAAGCTCACTGAAAATATTGGCAAAAGATAAATTAAACCTAGCTGGCAGTAAATGTCAATCGTGTAGAATTTATGTTTTCATTCATTTTGCTCTGTAAATGCCATACTGGATTTCAAAATATAGATGCAGACTACTGACTGATCGTGTTTGTGTGTGAATGTGCTGCTCATTGATATTTAGGAGTTTTAAAACTAAGCTACTGAGAAACCTCAGCTTTTTTTTCATTATATTGCATACTCATCCGCTTTGTATAGGAGAGCCACTCTAAAACTCTTCCAGTTACCCATTTACAGTGTAATTCTCTCTCAGCGTTCTCCCACAATGGCGTTGATGAATTCAAATATTTTTGAATGAAAACTGGTTCCTCAACCATTTTTAAAATCACTTTCTACAAATCATCAGTCAACTTCCAGAATTTTTTTTCAATTGAATGTAGTTATTCAGAACGTTTGTTGTGTTTTTGGGCAGTGATAACTTCTTCGAACTTGCTTTGGTGCACTCTTAGCTCGTCAAGCTAACCTAGTCCAATCTTGCATTCCGGTTTCTACCTTTCTCCCCTTTCTACTTTATTCTTACATTTTATCTTGGCACTGCTTGTCCATTTAAACAAATCTTCAATTTTTTTTGTTGCTTTTTCTCACAACTATAATCAAAAAGAGTAGTGTCTCTGCCTTTCTTAACTCTTTGAAAGTCTGCTTGTGCACATTTAAAGAATTCCATTTTCCATCGTCCCATTTGTCTACCAATCAAAAAGAGAATATTACTCATTGTTTTTTTAACCTTGTCTCATTTCTCCATCATCAACCTAACTTAATTTATTTATCCAGCATCTTAGTTTAATATATATTGTCCAAACATGCTCATCAACATCCAGTGGGCAATCTGCCTCTGGTGTGAACTAGAGGCCAAGACAATTTACTTCATTTGGCCTCTACTAAAAACCATCTTGCACAAGCCTGGCCACATTCTCCTGAGTACTCTCTTGCCTGCTTGGCATTGTGTTCACTATTGTCTTTTCCAACAGATCTGTCGCAACAGCAATATATTTCATTTGTATTTCCCCTTTAGAGTAAAACACAGCAATGTGTAGAAGGGAGATAACAAGACTTGCTTTTCAGAGTGTATATTGTACAATTTTTTGAAGAAAAATATTTATTCATTGCAGTTGGAGGTGTGCATCGATTCCCTCCTCAAAAATCTGTGATAAGCAAGACAAGGAAAGTTGGCCAGCACAGCGAAGCAAACTTTCACTTGGGCGTGACACCTTCTGTTGTGAGAAAACGTTATAACCTCAGTGCAAGTGATGTTGGGTCTCATGAGAATAACAGCCAAGCAGTGGCTCAGGTAGGATGTAAAATCATCACTCAAAGAGGTAACCCAAATGCTTTGCAAGGAAACTGGCTGCCGCTGAGTCTCAAATATCAGGTTCTGTACAAAAGCTTGCAGCATTCAAAAAGAAGAAGATACTGACAGAAAGCAAAACAATGTATTGGGGGAGGGAGACCAAAGATGTGGATGGGGCGATGTTATGGTATACCTGCTACATGCATTTCTCCAGTGGGAGTTCTCTATCTGCTCAGGTTTTCTACCACATCCCAGTGGGTTAGTAGGTTAATTGTCCATTCTCAATTGCCCCTGATATGTAGGTGAGGGGATGAATCTGAAGGTAGTTGATGGTGATTTGGGGGAGAATAATGTAGGATTCGTGTAATTGGATCCATATGAACTTGTGGGGCTGTAGGACTTGTCAGCATGCCTTACGACTGTATGGCCTGAGCTGGAACTGTGCGGAGCTATTCGTGATGACGGTGGAGGCAGTATGATTTCCTCAGTTACGGAGCGCGGCTGTTGGTGGACATGGGGCTGGATCAGGAGTTCCCAACTGTTTTCCTGCCTTTGTCCCCTACCAATAACCGAGGAACCGTGGATGTTGGGAACCCGTGGGTCTAGATGTTTTCCATGCGGAGTGGGTCAATGGTAAAAAAGAACCCGGAACCAAATGCAGCAAAACTCCAGTCATCTAAGATGTTACGCAGTACTATAATAAATGTTCCAGTGAATCCAAATGTTTTTTAAAATGTGTCTATCAGTTTAGAAAGAGTGCAGCAAGAGAGAGCTCAACGAGTTGAAAGGGAGAACAGGAAAGGGAGTACAAAGGGTATCAGCTGTTGACCCACATGCTGAACCATCGGCATTTCTGGATAGCTGGATGATGAATTATTGGTGTTTTGCTGCAATTTCCATCCACCTCAGTGCAGTGTCCCAGTGACTGTTGAGTAAGTTATGGCAGGGATCATTTTGCAATTAGTTTTCTTAATTTTATTTTCTCTGAACTTAATTTTGTTTTCACATTTCATATTTTTCAGTCATGATGCATTTATTTTACTATGAAATAATGATGGTGATCCGTAATAGAAATTGTAGAATTCAGTTAAGTTGATCATTGACTATTTCTGAAAATTAACTGGATTTTAACTGATTTATCCTTCAGTTTCTGGAGCAGTATTTTCACCAGTTGGACCTTGTAGAGTTCATGCGATTATTTGGTGGAAACTTTGTCCACCACACCAGAGTAAATAAGATAATAGGACACCAAGGAGGTATAAAGGCGGGCTTGGAAGCTAGTCTAGATGTGGAGTATATTATGAGCTCTGGTGCAAACATATCTACCTGGATCTTCAGTAATGCAGGTAAGTTCTTATTGAATTTCAGACTATTTGTCAAACTATAGTGTGTTTTTCTTGAAATATTATAATCCACTGTTTATTCAAATATTTCCAAACTGGACCAAAACAAACCAGTAGTAGAATTCAGTGGAGTAGGCAGCATCTGTGGTTACAGATGCTCTTCTTCCACAGATGCTGTCTGACCTGCTGAGTTCTCCCAGCATTTTGTTCTTTGTTCCAGATCCCAACCTCAACAGTGTCTTGTGTGAGTTCATTCAAAGCAAAATGCTTGGAACTAATGAAGACTTAAAGATGCTTTTTATGCCTGTCCATTACATAATTCAGCATGCAGTTACTCATTCAGGTTCAGTGGTCTAAAGTTTGTGTATATTTGCTGAGTAATTACCAAGGGCAGATCTAAATGTAGTTGTACAAGATAATTTCTTTGAAACATTTATGATTTGATACTATGAATGTAATAGTGACCTTACAAAGCAGTCAGAATTCAGTACAACAATTTTTTTTGAGTCTTTGACCATTTTCCCCTTTATTATAGGTTAAGTTAAAAGTAAATTTCTGAAAGATAAGCTTCAGGAAGAAATAATTGCTGACCAACTGACTCTTACTATTTAACTTCTCACATGGTCAGTCCTGTGCTTTTCTTCCTCTTTTTCAGAGAGCAAGTCTATGCAATTGCACATCAGCTGAGTTTTAATGTGAAGCACCAGTCAGCATGTGCATTTAAAAATAGCAACTCAGTCCATTGGTAGTCCCAAGTCAATTTAACAGTCTCTGGAATCACATGATAGCAGACTGAGTCGCATACAAGAAGGTCTAAGTCACTCTGGCTTTTGGCCTCTGCTTACCTTTGCAGTTTTAAGATTTAATGTGCAGAAATAAGAAATTATGCTCATTCTATCTGTATAAGGAGCCTGTGCATTATTTTAATTTAATTCATTCTAATTTAAACAATAATTTTTTAGTTTGCTTAAGAAGTTTGCAGATTATCAAAATTATTACAAAGAAAGATTTAAATTTTGATTTTTTTTTAGATAGGAGAAGCAGTGGGCCAGTTCGCGCAGCAAAACACTCAAAATTCTGGAGGAACTCAGCAGGTCTTGGCCCAAAGGGTCAATTATTTATTCCTCTCCGTAGATGCTGCCTGACCTGCTGAGTTCATCCAGAATTATGTGTTACTCTGGATTTCCAGCGTCAGTAGAATCCCTCGTGTTTATGATTTGGTCCTTCATAACTCTGTGCCATTCAATATGATTATGACATTCTCTGTCTCATATTCCTCAAAAAATATTCAGTAACTTGGCCTTCGCTACCTTCTGAGTGTGGATATTTCTCCCCTTCTCAGGCCAAAATATCTTAACCTTGAGACTGTAATGCCCCATTCTAGTTGCCTCATTCTCCGCACATCAGTATTTTGTTGGATGGGTATGCTTCCTAGGCTTCTGAACTCCAGTGAATAGAGGTCTTGTCAGCCCAACTTCTCCTCAGACAATACTCCAGCTATCTCCAAAACTTAGTCAGCTGAACTTTTCTTTACATTCCCTCTGTGGCAGATATACTCCTCCCTGTGTAACAAGGCTGAAACTGCACCCAATGATATAATTGTAGTAAGATGGATTGCCTGCTAGCTTGCGCATTTGCTTTCAGTGACTGGATTCTTAGATCCCTTTTGCATATCAACATTTCACAAACTATCATCATTTAACCAACGTTCTTCCTTTTCTTACCTTAGTGGTATGCTTAATGCTATCTCTGTTACTACTGAATCTTTAGTGCATTTGCCCATTTACTCGAACTTTCTGAATTGCCCGGAAGCCTCCTTGTAATTCACAATCCTACTAGACTTGTGACATCTGCAGACATAGAAAGACTACATTTGGTTCACTCACCCAAAGCATTGAATTGTATTGAGAATGGTTAGTTGGGTGTTGTGAATGAAAGAGATGGGGTTCGAGCACTGCTCTCTGTGGTATCTCAACATTCACTGCCTTCCGTGCCAAAAAGGACGTACTCTGTTTTCTGTCTGGAATCAATGTTGAATCTATGACGATCTACAATTTGACCTTTACAGGAAGGCACGAATTGCAGGAACCCTTTCTGAACTGGATTACTTTACTGAGTAATATGTCATCCATTCCGTGGGTCCACACCATCAGTTATGGAGATGATGAGGACAGTCTGTCGGTGGCGTATTTAAAGAGAATCAACGTCGAGTTTATGAAGGCTGGTGTCCGTGGTCTCACAATACTCTTTGCTTCTGGTAAATATCTTTCCCAGCATCAGATGACAAATAGCTCTTAAAGCAAGATTTTTGTTTTTATTTTATTACAACGTACTGGGCATTGGATCTGCGGGCCACCCATAAACCATGGTTGCCGTTGATGAGTTGTCATGAGCTAAAAATTAAAGGAAGTGGTGCAGTTCTTAGATTTCATATCATTACAACTGCACAGGAGGACATTTCAAACCTTGTTTGGGAATAAATAAAAATAATAGATTTGTGATCTCTCATTGCTCTACAACCTGGTCTGTTTTTGTTTTGCATACAAAGGCCATTGGTTCCCCTATTTTATCCTTGAGGGCAAGGTTCTTCATTTTGATAAAAGCTTTGCTTCTTGACGATAATGTTGGATTAAGCATGCCCAGATTTAAATCCAGCCTGCACTTTCATGAAACTACTGAGCATTTTACATGGGGATAATGCTCAGAATATTATTTATATATGAGTGAGATTCAAAGTCAAAGTTTAATTTCATTCATCATTTTAACACTTAATTCCCTTTCACTATAGGTGATGATGGTGCAGGCTGCAGAGAAATTAGAAAAGGCAAAAATATCTTCAGGCCAAGTTTTCCTGCATCTAGGTAATGACAGAAATGCACTATTCTGTTTTAATCAGTGTTTGGGTAATATTGTACCATCTACTTTGTATGATCAAATATTTAAATATGCTAGCTAATATATTGATGAAAATTGACTCTGCTAAAACTGCTTGCATTTATGTAATTTTACAGTTCATCATTGTTCAACGGCTCATTTATATTTTAGCAATAAAATATGCATAAAATAGAGCTTTTGAGGCTAAACTAATATCTGTTGAAAACCTTTTCTGAGGTCTTAAGATGCTGAATTACTATTGTAATAAATCAGAGGTGGCAACGTGTCACTTCAACACACAGAAGAGTTGAATTTCACATTGATGCCCATTAGTCATAGTGCTTCCCTGTGACAATGGATAGTCTCAAACAGTTAAGGTTTTCCTCACAAAATTAAAAAAAGTTAATGTACTCTTTAATTTGTCTAAGTGAAGATTGCAAGGCTGACTGGCAGACAGCTAACAGAAGGAACTTATATGTTCTCTGTTGTACTGAGGAACGTAGAAAAGCACGAGGGATTATCTCCAACCCTTGTTCCAAGTAGCTGTAAAATGAATGGGAAAACCAAATTTCCCACCAATGTCAGTGAGAGCCCTGAATTATTTTCAGGCTTGTATCTCACCAAACTGGCTTCTCCACTGCGGTTATTGTTGTTAAATGAAAACCATTTGGCTTCCACACAAAATCAATTGGTAGGCTGGGCCCATTGGCATTTGCTGCCAATCCCTGAGAGCATTAATGTGTGCACACTAATCACTTCAAGGGTTGAAATTTAATCTACACAACATCCCCAGCCCACACTCCACCTATTTATACATTAACATTGCTATAATGGTTAAGACCCCTATGGCACGTTAAATTCAATCTTAATCTGTTTTAGACAAAGGTTAAAGGAAGCTGTGTATGAAAGTCAATTTTGGACGGTCTTGCTGTCAAAGGGATAATGTGAGCCCCCAGTCACTCGGCCTGAAACGTCGACTGCACCTCTTCCTATAGATGCTGCTTGGCCTGCTGCGTTCACCAGCAACTTTGATGTATGTTGCTTGAATTTCCAGCATCTGCAGAATTCCTGTTGTTTGCCCTTAGATGTTCACTTTTTTTTTGACAAGTTTCAAATTTTATTTTACAGAAGTTGTATACATCCAGAAGGCAACGTTTACTGAATGGTCATTGTTACAAAAGAAATTAACAAAAATGTGGATTTTGGAAAAAAAAAAGCATCCAATAAAATTGGAAAGAATGGAATCACTGAATATGATCCCTAACGTAAATGATTATGTAACTTCTCTCTCTTAGTCCTTATGTTACCACTGTGGGAGGAACTTCTTTCAAAAATCCATTTCAAATTACATACGAGGTCACAGACTACATCAGTGGTGGTGGATTCAGTACTGTGTTTAAAATGCCCAACTATCAGTTAAGTAAACCAGTTGAACATTTGTTTTTTGTCTCACTGAAGTAAACTTCCTAAGGAATTGGTTGGTTTAATAAGATTGGCTTAAAAACAATCTGGATAAAGGTTTCATCTAAGCTAGTTACCATGTTCCAATAAAGTAGTTGTGTTAAATATTATATACCACATTGTTGCATGATGATATGAGAATAAAGCTTGGCAGATTACTGATGTAGATTAAACCCATCTATTTTTCTATTGTTCCATTTCTGCTTTGCTCAGTTTGCGTCAGTAAAATTAGATGATTTTCTGAATTGCAAATGAACCATATAGACTGAGTTTATTGAAAATGATATACTTTGAGCTATTAGTGACAGTGAAATGACACGGCTTTACAGAAATGTTTTGGATTTTTTTAAAATTACTAACTTGTTGGGAGAAAACTGTATGTGAAAACAAGAACAATGTTGTAGTACAACTTAAACAGGAAAGTTGGATCAGGAAGTTGGATCAGGCTGACAAATTAACTTCAAAACATACTTAGAATGAGTAATCCTGATCATTTTTCACTTTCCGTTTGAACAAATGGAAAGGAAGAAATTTAAAAACTTAGCACAAAGGGACATAAAAGCTAACTCTCCTCCCTTTGTTACAATATACTTGGGTTTCAGCGTAGAATGTATTTTAAAGTGGTATTTTAGGTGAAAAAGATAGAAATCCAAGACATTTTGTGCCTTGGCTTTCCAGAATACTTTTTCTTCGCTCATTTTAATTCTCAACATATTTCTGTTATTTGACCATATTTAAAAATTCTATACTCGCGTACAAACATAACGCTGAACATTTTTTGTGTGTTTTTGTCTATGAAGCAAACATAGATCAAAATATTATAAGAACAGTTCAGAAAAAATAAGAAACTAAAGAAAAGATTTGGTCAAATTTCCTTTAACTTTCTGTTGAGACATTTGAAATAGATTTAGTATATTTAGGTAATGGTTATACAATTTGTACTTTTGTTTTACAGGCTGCTGCTGTGAAGTCTTATCTCAAAAGGATAAAATCTCTTCCTCCAGAGACCTACTATAATGCCGGTGGTCGTGCCTACCCTGATGTAGCAGCACTCTCTGATAACTACTGGGCTGTGGTCAATTTAATCCCCATTCCTTGGGTTTCTGGAACATCAGTGAGTGGAGTTATTTACATATATAATTTATACATTTATATTTAAACCTCTAACCATAATTAGATAAAAATCATTATTGTAGTTATAATTCCAGTCTAGTTCAATTTTTTTTATTAGGACACAGCCAGTTCCCATCGACATCATTGAATAAATATTTGGAAATTAGCATTTTCTGTCTATGAAGTTTGATTTTTTTCATTAACGTATTAGAAGACGAATAATTGAATTTTGTGTTACTGTGTTTATTAAAATGTTTTTTTAAATTTTTGTTTCAGGCTTCAACCCCTGTATTTGGTGGTATCCTGGCCCTCATTAATGATAATAGATTTCAACGAGGTCTTCCAGCTCTTGGTTTTATAAACCCCTTGCTTTACAAAATACAGGAGAATGGGACATCTGGAGCATTCTTTGATGTAAGTTAAAATGTGACTATTGACTCAAAACTGCCATTGTCCTTTGTTATAATACTTTTTGCTATTTTTTTAATATGTTGGAAGAATTTCTAGAAAAGGGTTTCTTTTTTTTTACCTTTTCTGACAAAAGTTGCTGAGTAAACTCCAGATGAACCAAAGACATGGCAGGTTCAGCATCTGCATTGTAACAACTGTGCACCTTGACCCTGTAGAATGGTGCTTCCTGCAATGTCATTGTACCAGCCTCTGTGTAGTTTTGTGTTGTAACTACCCAGCTCACAATGTAGTGTCAGCAAAGCAAAACATAATTGTTCATACCCTTTAGTTAGACTGGAGCTTAAGCTATTGGAGGTAGTGTTGGATAATGTGCTACATAGACGGATTAGCAACCTCCCAGTCTCATGCTGCTTACTGTACAGGAGGTGGCAGCATTTATCATAAATCGTCCTTAATTAGTGTTTGATTGAAGTAGCGAGCAAAGGTTTATTTGCATTAGGGGATTTGTAACTAAGACTTATAGAAATTAAACAATATGTATATGAATGGGTCCTTAATTTTTTTTTCAGATGGCCACACTGATCCAGATTTGGATGCATGTAAGGATTTTATTAAAAAAACTGAGATGGTTCATTGTACCTCGGTTCATGTGACAATAATAAACCAATTTCAATTCAATTTACCTTTTCTGCAGCTGACTGGAATTCCATTGAGGAATGTTGCCAATATCCTACATTGCAGTTAATTGAGAGAAATGGATAGCCACATTAAAACCTATTTCAGTCCTGCTGGTGTTCACTGCTGCATGGATTGTTCATCAGATAGTGCTGGGGGAATATGTAACCATTTAAATCACCTAGGAAAACAGTGCTGATCTATTGTAGGTTCAATAGTTCCATTAATATCAGAGAATGTATACAATACACAACCTGAAATTCTTGCTCTTTGCAGACATTCATGAAAACAGTACCCCAAACAATGGGTGACAGTAAAAACATTTGAACCTCAAAGCCCCCTTCTCCCCCTCCTACTCACACACAGCAGCAAAGCATCAACCCACACGCTTCCCCATTTACCTCAGCAAGAAGCATCAGCACCTACCACCCAAGCAATAGCAAAGCCCCATGATCTGCAGTACAACAAAAGTGTTACTGTTTTTACTGTGCTCAAATCTGTGTCCATGTTCCTTGCAACTCCAAGAATGAAATCTTCTAATCAGATTTGCATTCTTGCCACATAATGTAATAGTTCTAAAGACACTTGAATAGTACAGGCAGATCAGTTTAACAACTGTTACAGCAAACATTCATTTACCTTGACTTTCTTAACCTTCTAATACTTTTGCTAGAGTTTGCTTCCTTAAGACTATCAGAAACATTCATTACTAAAAATCAAAATCTTTTCCCCATCAAAAACAAGATTTAAGCTGAGAGGATTTTAAAGGGATGTAAAGGATATATAATTTTAACACTACAAGTGGTTAATACAAGGAAGATGCTGTCAAAGGACGTAATGGAATGAGGTGTAATTATTTAGGATGCATTTGACAGACGCGTAAGTAGGCACGACATAAAAGGTACAAATCTATTGCTGCAAATGGGATTAATGTAGATGGGTATAGAAATCGAGTTGGGCCCATGGGCCTCCTTTCATGATCAGAATAGGTTTTTGGAGAAGTCTGAACTTGGAGGGGTTTGTGTTTGACTAATCTGATTTAAATTTGAAGAAGAAACCCTTCAACTCCGAGTGGAGTCATCGGGACGCCGTCATATGACGGCATTTTTTAAGCAGGCTTTCTTGTTTTTACAAGGCCAAGTTGCTAGCTCGACGCTCAACCCAGCATGGATGGAAAGCGTGCAAGGGAGCCGGCTGGATTTGCACTAAAGAGCCTTCGCTCCGAAGTCCGGCGCTGATGCCACTACACCACCAGCCGGCTGATTCAAATTTACCAGTGAGCTAATAGTGAAAGGATTACAAAGGATGCCATCATATAGATTTTTAGAAAGCATTTGAGAAAAGGGAGTTGAGCAAAAATGAGGCCATGGAATAAGCAGATCAGGGATTAAACTAATTGGCATATAGCAGAATGCAAGATAAATTATTATTTTACAGACTCAATAATTCTAGTATTGCCACTGCTGATACAGGTGAACGAGATAACATTTTAAAATTTGCAGATGACTCCATGAAAGATTAGTAAAATGGTCTAGTGTCTTGCAAGTGTGATATAAGTGGTTTTTGCACAAAGAATGAGGAACGACATTTATTAACAAACACAAGAAAATCTGCAGATACTGGAAATCCAAAGCAGCACACACAAAATGCTGGAGAAACTCAGCAGGCCAGGTAGCAACTATGGAAAAGAGTAAACAGTCGACGTTTCGGGCAAGACCCTTTGTCAGGACTGATGCTGCCTGGCTTGCTGAGTTCCTCTGGTATTTTGAATGACATTTATTGATGTGGGGAATATCATGTTCTGCTTATCTATCTGTGTAAATCACTGGAAGTGGTAGAATGGCTGACAGAGTAGTTAGTAATACGATTTCAGATCTTGGAGAGCATATAGGAAAGCACAGAGGGATATTTTAAATTGTTGAGGTCACAACTAAACTGATATGATTTATTCTGATTGCTGCAAGATGTGAAGATCCACGAGGGCACAGAGAATTTTTTTACTAAAAAGGTTCCTGGGATGAGGAGTTTCAAATGTAAGGTTATTCTGGCAAAGCTAGGATGGTTCTCCCTGCACAAAGGTGCTGAGAAGAAATCTTAACAGGAGTGTGTCCAAGGTAGGATAATTAGAGAAAGGCCACTCTTCTTAGCAAATGATTCAGACAGGGAAGAGATACAAGTGGGATATGAGGAAAGTCCTTTATATAGAGTGGTAATGATCTAGGACTTGCTGCCCATAAATTTGTCACATTTATTGTCATATGCACGAGTGTTGAGAGGTTCAGGTACAATGAATAACTTGCAGCAGCATCACAGGCATATAAACAGACACAGAATGTAAATCATACAGGACAGTGAAGTGTGTGCAAAAACAAGACATTACTGCAGAGAAAAAATAGACAAATATATACAACATAGAACAGTGCAGCGCAGGAGAAGGCTATTCGGCCCAAACCTATTCAATTAGTAATCAAATGGCCAACTCAACTAATCCCCTCTGCCTACACAATGTTCATATTTCCATTTTCCTCACGTACATTGCCTATTGAAACATATGTTATCTCTTAAAATTCTCTAATGTTTCTGCCTCTACCACCACCCCAATCAGTACATTTGAGGCACTCACTACTCTTGGTGTTAGAAACTTGTTCCACACATCTGCTTTGAAATGACCCCTTCTCAGCTTAAATGCATGCCCTCTGGTCTTAGACATTTCAACTCTGGGAAATGTCTGATACCGTCTGTCTACTCTATCTGTGCCTCTCATAATCTTAAAAATCTGCATCAGATCTCCCCTCAGCCTCTACTGTTCCAGAAAAAACAACCCAAGTTTTCCCAACCTCTCGTTATAGCACATGCCCTCTAATCCAGGCAAAATCCTGGTAAACCTCTCTTGAACCCTCTCCAAAGGCTCAACATCCTTTCTTGTCCAGTACTTTATGCAATACTCCAGATGCAGTCTAACTAGAGTTTCATAAAGCTGCAACATAACTTCCTGACTTTTGAACTCGGTGCCTCGACTAATAAAGGCAAACCTGTTAAATGCCTTCCTAACCACCCTATCAACATGTATAGTCACTTACCCCTAGATCCCTCTGCTCATCGACACTATTAAAGATCTTACCTTCAACAGTGCACTGTCTCTTTGCATTTGACCTACCAAGGTGCATCACTTCACATTTGGCTGGGCTAAATTCCATCTTCCATTTCTTTGCCCATATCTGCAATTGATCTATATCATGTTGTATCCTTTGACAGTCTTCCATGCTATCCATTTCACGACCAATCTTTGTATCATCTGCAAATTTACTAACCCACATTTTCATCTAGGTTATTTATAAACATCACAAACAGTATAGGTCTCATTAGCAGAACACCACTAATCACAGACAGAATAAGTCCCTTCAACCACTACCTTCTGTTATGTGCAACCCAGTTCTGAATCCAGCAGCCACTTCACCATGGATCCCATGCACTTTAATCTTCTGGATGAATCTCCCATGAGGGATCTTGTCAAACGGGTCTCACTAAAATCCATGTACACAACAGCCATAGTTCCACTGACATCCATCACCCTCGTCACCTCATCAAAAAGCTCAATCAAGTTAGTAAGACACGACTTGAACGATCAGTAGACAGATTTGACATAGAATCGGAGGATGGTTGCTTCAGGTCAGAAGGTAATTCACTGTAGTTATCGATGTGCTGTATTTCTGATGTTATAGAAGGTGGTAACTTAGTCCTTCAGATGCATATTAGCTTTCAGAGCAATCTGTCAGTCCCATTCTCCACCTTTTGTTGTTGCTCTCTCACATGCTCATCAACTTCACCAATTCTCCAGCTACCCATCCATCTACCCCAGGTACAGTGGCCAATTAATCTACCAAGCAGGAAGTGTTTGGCATTTAGGAAGAAATGGTAGTACCTGAAGAAATCCAGAAAATGGAAAATCTATTAAACACCTCAACATTGCAACAACTCTAGCATCTTTCCTAGAATCTTTATTTTAATGGTATATGTAAAGCAGTCCTGCGAGTGGCAGTGTTATGGTGTTGTACTATCGCCTCAGAGATCTAGACGTTGACTTAAAATTGAAAATAAGTGCAAATCAAGCTTATGATTTTCTGTCTATTTTAAAATAACCTTTTTCTTATCTACATTCTTGATCCTATCCACATGACACACTAACATTATGTGCTTCTTTGATGGAATGACTTGTTTGCCAAGCTAACTAGGTCATCATGGGGATAAGACAAGATCCTAGCCTTAATTAGTTAGGCATTGTAGATTTGTTAGAATCTACATTAATGTCCACAATTCCTGGACACACAGTCAAATGCATTTCTGGAGTTTTTACTTAGAGAAAGGAGAGGGAGTTGCATACTAAGGATGTGTGGGGAAGCTGCACTTTCCAGCTGAGAAAGTTCATGGAATACTTATAAGACATAGGAGTAGAATTAGGCCATTTGGCGCGTCGAGTCTGCTGCAGCATTCCATCAAGGCTGATTTAGCATCCCTCTCAACACCATCCCCCTGCCTTCTCCCCATAACTTTTGACACCTTTACTAATCGAAAACCTATCAACCTCCGCATTAAATGTATTCAATCACCTGGCGCCACAGCCAGCAGTGGCAATGAATTCCACCTCTGGCTAAAGAATTTCAGATATTGTCTATGTAGTTGTAAAACTAGTGTTGAAGAAGAGTTGGAGACATTCTTATTAATGCTGGTACACGTATGTACAAGGGTCAGTCACATGTACTCCCCTCTGCATCAATGTCAAGGAGTGGTCAGTACTCAAGAATCTGGTAACCTCTAGCAGATTCTTTTAAATTCCTATTGTGAGTTTCCCCAATGCATTTAACTATGTAAAACTGGTTCTCACTGTGGCTGTAAATTGTTTCAAGAGAAATCTGGTGGAAGTTGCAATAGTTGCAGAAAACACAGCAACAGGAATACACCATTTAGTTTCTGAAGCTATTATAGCTATCACAGAAATCTTAGGTAATCTGTAAACCAAATGAGGTATCATAAGAGTCCAAACATTCTCTGTAGGTAGAAGCATTTCCTCACAACATCTTTGAAATTCAGATAGCACGTATTACCTATATAGATAAAAAACTAACTTCTCCGGGTGCACCAATGAGATTACAGAAGGTTTCTCAAATTGTACAAACTGGAAATAATATATTCAGGAAAGAGGCTAGCAAGCAGCATCTTACATTTAAATTTATCCCAGTTCCTCTTACCGTAAGAATTGTTATTTTGAGATAAAGCTACACATTATACATCTTTGTGTGCAATAGCATAGTGGTCAATTCACTGGACTTCTGGGCTGTTGATTTAGAAAATCAGTTTAAATTCCACCATGATGCTCTAAATTGATGTAATAACATTCATAACTATTTTATAAAAGGCTGGGTTCACTAGCCATGAAACCTTCCAATCGTTGTAAAAGTACGTCATTCATTCATGTCCCATGTCCATTAGGAAAACAATCTTGCCTTTTCGTGACTCAGACCTCAATGTAGTCAACTAAATGGCCTCCTCAGTTTAGGGGTATTTGGGATTGACAATAAATGCTATCATTGCCAGGGTATTCACGTCCTGTGAACAAATCAGTTCAAAATCCCTACACAATGTGAGTATAATGTAATCTTAAAACCCAGCTTTCATATGGGCAAACCCACTCAGCTTTCTTCCAAGGCCAACATATTCTGTTCCCTTTTAAGAAAAAAAGATTGTAGTTAATAGCAAGAACAAGAGTAATACAGGAGCTGAAGCCAGGAATACAACCAGGTAACCTTGACAATGGACAAGCTTGGAGGAAGAATGCAATAGAGAAAGGGAGAGAAGAGCTGAGGCACAAGAGCTAGAACATCGAAGGAGAAAATAAAGCAGTCCCAATTTAATTTCCAGAATACACAAGAAAATCAGTGCATTGTACTGTAAAAGGTAAAGTCTTCAACAAATTATTTTCAGCATCTAACAGTACAAAATTGTCTATACTATTCTTGAAATTTCAAAATACCCAGGAGAAACAAATGGACAAGATAAGCTGAATACTGCCCTCTTTTGAAAAAATTTTGGAAAGATATTTTTGATATTATTTCAACAGTTTTGCATATTGATTTACAACCTCATCCTATTACTGCAATTTTTGGTTTACCAATGACGGATCATAGTTCTTTATCCTCTTCAACTCATCGGATGATTGCATTTGTTACATTAATAGCTAGAAGATCCATCTTATTGAATTGGAAAGAGACCAATTTCAATGGTTTTCCCAAACTATATCATGTTTAAATTTAGAAAAAAATCAGAAGTGATTTAATCCTTTGGTTAAATTCAAAAAGACTTGGAGGCCATTTATTCAACACTTTCATATGATGTAGCTTGACCTTTTCCGAATCCTTTTTATTAACCTAGAATATATGGATAGAGGAGTGGAGTTAATGATTGTATTCGATGTCAGCCTTGTTTTGTTTAGATCAGTTTTTGGTTTGGTTTAGTTTAGTTTTTTTTTCTTAGTTTACTTTGGGGTTTTTTTTGCTCGTGATTTTTTTTCATTTTTCTTTTTATCGTGGTAAACTATATCAGGAGTTTGGGAGATCTATTATACTTGTATTATCTGTAGTTTTACTTGCATATGTCAATTACCAGTAATGTAATCCCAATCTTTTTGTATTAGTACTATTATGTTTATGAACTTGAAAATTAATAAAAAGATTATAAAAAAAAGATAAGCTGAATACTACAGTATTTCCAAAAACTGATTCCTAGTTCTACAAGATCTCCCTTAAGTATCAAGCCAACAGTATCTCACAGTATCATCCAAGTATTTTGTTTGTGTCTAATTAACATTTAAGATATTGTTCATAAACACCTCCCTAACATACATCATTAATAAACGAAGCATACACAGGAAGTTAAGTTTCAATATTTTTGTTGACAAGCACTTTGGATACATAGAATAAAAAAGGGAGAGTGTGCCAGCAATCTTCTTACTATCAGTAGAAATCAACTCAATTTATAACATAGAAAACATTCAAGTTCTGTACTTTTCAATTTATTGTTACAGGATTAGTAGACTCATCTATTTAGACATTTTCATGATTATATTCTAAGCAACTTGTACCCTAACAGATCTTGTTCAATTTTTAAATTATGACATAGACGTTGGTGTTGGAAAATATTAAGTGGGAGTGAGGGAGATTTAATTTGCACTGCACCTATGGGGCCATTCTGCATAATGACATTGAACTTTGAGGTGCTCTCGAAGAGATGCTTTATTCTATGTACTCCAATCTACCCTTATTGCCGTTTCTCAGCTCACTTTTTTCCTTCCTACCCCTTCCAACTGTAAGCTCAGGCTCACTGGAATTACTAGATTCTTCATATCTTAGGTTCTGTTGTTAATGTTACTCCATTTTACATTTAGGTAACTATTGGGTGCCATTACGGTTGTTTGGATAAAGAAGCTAAAGGTAAAGGATTCTGTGCTTCTCAATCTTGGGATCCTGTGACAGGATGGGGGACACCGAACTATCCAGAACTACTCAAGGTACTACTTCTGGAGAAAGATCATCATCCCTGACCTGAAGAAACCAAGATAGAGTGAAATCTGAATGAAAATCACATGATGAATTTCTTCACCCACCCCACTTTAATAATTTTGCCTTTTGTGTGTGTGTGGTTATTGATGCTCTAGTCTGTTCCATTTTAATTGATGAAAATGTTTATACAGCATCTAATTATTCAATTGTATTATATTGAAAATAAGACACTGATGTTCAAAGGAATGTTTTTGCTGCTTAAAATTTAAACTGATGCTACCTATCTTAAATATTCAGAATTGTACATTATGGCTACTATACCCATGTCAACCAGCAAGCTCACATCCGCATCTGTTCCACACCACCTTAAGGGCAGGATACAATTGCTCATTAACCTACTGACCAGTATGTATTTAGCATAAGGTGTGGGGGGAGAGGGTAGTTTTTGCACTCACAGGGACAACATGCAAACACCACAAAGCACCAGAGGTCAAGAACGAACCTCCGGTCTTTGTAGCTGTGAGACAAGTGCTAACCACTAAAGTACAGTATTTCACTGATCAATAGTTCTTTAACTAACTGAAGTTCATATTATAATATTGGCTTATAGTTAATCAAACCAGGTACAGTGGCAAATATTATAAACCCACTGAATCCAAGTTGCACAATGGAGTTTGATTACATTTTAACTAGACATTCTGTCTAGATTTAAATTTGCAAATGTTGAATTGCTCAAGTTAAAGATTACAGTTGCAATCTTTTGATAATGACATTTTAAAATAAGTATTTGAATATGTTGAAAATATGATTGAAAGATTTTATTTACATGATTTTTACATTAAGCTGTACACAAAGTGCATATGAAGAATCTTCAAATTGTAAAAAAATTATGATGATGAGCTTCGTTTCTCATTAGTCTGGCCTGTTTGATCAGGTACCATCTGTGGATCAAACAGATAATGCAGGTAACGGTAAATCTTTTCAGCTCGCAGGTGGCTGACCTTTGCTTGAGTTGCGATTTCAACCACTGAACTGAAAATTAACAAAAAAATTACCATTAGTTTAAGACCTTTATCATTAATAAATTGTAATATAACTTTTGATGACCACCATGCCCCCAGATGTTAATAACCATCTTTAATACATGCAAGACATATTTCAAGTAAATATTTTATTTTAATCAATAAATTCTTGTGACATCTTTGCATTAGATTTCCAGTCTTCTTTACGTATTAAAAACACTGCACCTGCAATAGAATTTAAACCATTTGAGCAACTGTGGGCCTTGGAACACTAAATTTCTTTGCAAGTGAGGATAAACTTCATGAATGTTCCACTAAGTACAGGTCGACCTTTACTAATCCGGCACCACTGGGACCTGAGGAGTGCCGGATTAGTGAAAATGCCGAATTACAGAAGGATCATATTAAGCATAATCAGTGCCAGATTATCGAACAGGTAGTTGGATTAGTGAAGGTCGACCTGTATTAGAATTTGTATTCTAGACAACAGTTTAAGGAAAACGAGGTACTTAACTGCATTGATGTCAAGCAATTTACCATAATACCTCTAAATCACTTACACAACTTGAAAGAACAACAAATCTTGAGATCACAAATAACAAACTATATATGCTAACAAAATAACTTTTATCCTCTACTACTGGTTTAATGTGTGAGGGAAGTTATCGCAGCAAATAATTTGAATATGGATGGAGGAAGATAATGTTATACCACTAACTTTCATTTAAGATGTAAATAAAACTGATGGAACTCAAAACATTTTACCTGTTTGCAGCTTCTTTCACAGAGCTGAAGAGGTGACAGAGATTTAAAGCTGTTATATAACTGACATCAGGGATGCTGAGGTAGAACTGTAAAATCTGTTGTCGGAGACCGCTAACCTCCAATGGTACAGTAATGGCAGCATTCTTTCTCTCTTCAACGTGGACAAGTTCAGCAAGCAAACCAGCAGTTTCCTCCTGACCAGAGCTAAATAAAATTCTAATTCCAGCTGTGGTCAGAGCTGACAACAAGCCATCATAGGACTTGGTTCTCTGAAAGATTCTAGATGTATCTCCTGTAATTCATCGATATTATAGAGATCAGCACAACTTGTTTTGCTTCAAATCAAAAACAAAACCACTAATCTTATTTTTTTCTTGTTATGAGGTAGGAAATTACTTATGCATATTTCATGTCATGTCTAAGAGACCTCACATTCTTTTATGCTTTACACTAAATTGACATATTTCGTAGTAGTACACTCAAAGATCTATGGTTATACCCAATCTAGTGTTGGAGTTAGAGCCCTTCCACACACCATGTTCTTTTCCAAACCCTCATATACTTACCCAAACCAATTGCATTTACCAAGGCATAGTCGGTTAAACATCAAGTGATCATCCAACTGCTGTTTAAAAGCTTGCTTACCAGTGAAAAGGACCTTGGCAATTGTGGGAATGGCTTACAGCAGAATGAAATGCTTGAGTGTATAAACTTTAAGAAACAGGGTGTGCTGGAGCTTTTGAAAGATATTAAGTTAGATAAGTTGCTGGGACCGGACGAGATGTACCCCAGGCTACTGTGGGAAACGAGGGAGGAGATTGCTGAGCCTCTGGCGATGATCTTTGCATCATCAATAGGGATGGAAGTAGTACCAGAGGACTGGAGGGTTGCAAATGTTGCTCCCTTGTTCAAGAAAGGGAGTGGAGATAACCCAGGAAATTATAGACCAGTGAGTCTGACTTCAGTGGTGGGCAAGTTGTTGGAGAAGATCATGTGAGGCAGGATTTATGAGCATTTGGAGAAACATAATCTGATTAGGGATAGTCAGCATGGCTTTGTCAAGGGCAGGTTGTGCCTTACGAGCCTAATTGAATTCTTTGAGGATGTAACAAAATCATTGGTGAAGGTGGAGCAGTCGATGTAGTGTATGTGGATTTCGGTAAGGCATTTGATAAGGTTCCCCATGCAAGGCTCATTCAGAAAATAATGAGGGATGGGATCCAAGGAGACCTTGCTTTATAGATCAGGAACTGGCTTGCCCACAGAAGGCAAAGGGTGGTTGCAGATAGTTTGCATTCTGCATGGAGGATGGTGACTAGTGGTGTTCCACAGAGATCTGTTCTGGGACCCCTCCTCTTAGTGATTTTTATAAATGACCTGGATAAGGAAGTAGAAGGGTGGGTTACGAAGTTTGCTGATGACACAAAAGTTGGGGGTGTTGTGGATAGTCTGGAGGTTGTCAGAGGTTACACTGGGACAATGACAGGATGCAGAACTGGGCTAAGAAGTGGCAGATGGAGTTCAACCCAGATAAATGTGAAGTGGTTCATTTCAATCGGTCAAGTTTGAAGACAGAATATAATATTAATGGTAAGACCCTTGGCAGTGTGGAGGATCAGTGAGATCTTGGGATCCGTGTCCGTAGGACACTCAAAGCTGCTACGGAGGTTGACAATGTTGTTAAGAAGGCATATGGTGAGTTGGCATTCATCAGTTGTGGGACTGAGTTCAAGAGCCATGAGGTAATGTAACAGCTATATAAGACCTTAGTTAGACCCCACTTGGAGTACTGTGTTCAGCTCTGGTCACCTAACTACAGGAAGGATGTGGTTACTATAGTGAGAGTGCAGAGGAGATTTACAAGGATGTTGCCTGGATTGGAGAGCATGCCTTATGAGAATAGGTTGAGTGAACTTGACCTTTTCTCCTTGGAGCGAGAGAGGATAAGAGGTGACCTGATAGAGGTGTATAAGATGACAAAAGGCATTGATCATGTGGATAGCTGAAAGCTTTTTCCCAGGGCTGAAATGGCTAACATGAGGGGGCACAGCTTGGTAGAAGGTACAAGGGAGATGTCAGAGGTTTTTTTTTACAGAGAGAGCTGTGGGTGTGTGGAATACACTGCCAACGAAGGTAGTAGGGGGCGGATCCAATAGGGTCTTCTAAGAGACTCTTAGATAGGTACATGGAGCTTAGAAAAATAACAGCGCTATGCGACAGGGAAATTCTAGGCAATTTCTAGAACAGGTTACATGGTCAGCACAACAGTACAGGCAAAGGGCTGGTAATGTGCTGTAGATTTCTATGTTCTATGTTTCTGTTTGTTTATTGAGATGCAGTGCAGAAGAGGCCCTTCCGGCCATTTGAACTGTACTGCCCGCCATCCCCCGATATAACCTCAGCCTAATCACAGGACAAATTACAATGACCAATTAACCTACCAACTGGTACCTCTTTGAACTGTGTGAAAAAACTGAAGCACCCAGAGGAAATCCACCCATTCACAGGGAGAATGTAGAAACTCCTTACCAACAACAGTGGAAGTACCTCGCCACCACCATCACCAGCTACCTACTCTGACAGTGTGTTCCAGAGTGTAAATGCCCTCTGGTGGGGAAAAAAATTCTTCCTCATCTCCCCTCTAACCTCTTACTCCTCACCTTATGTCTTTTAGTCTTGAACATCGCTGCCATACCTAGGCTTTTTGTTTTTCATTTCTCAGGATCCTCTTTGGCCTTTTCTGCACCAAAGAAGCTAAAGCATAGTCTTTCCTCATAACTGAATCAATCCATACTAGATAACATTCTGGTGAATCCCCTCTGCACTATCTTCTATGTGGTCACATCCTTCCTACAGTATGGCAACTAGATCAAAGTGCATTATTGCAGCTGTGGCCTAACTAATGTTTTATAAAACTTTACCAAATCCTCCTTGCTCTTATATTCCCTGTCTAGGCTAATGAAGCAAACATCTCTTCACCATCCTATCTACCCATGTTGCCACTTTGAAGGATCTTTAGACTTGTACACCAGTGCCCCCGTTCCTCAATACTCTATTAGACATTGATTAATACAGCAGAGAAAGAGATCCTTCAGCCCAACTTGTCCTTGTTGACCATGTTCCTCTAAACCTTCCCTATCCACGACTTACTGAAGTATATCACCTTCTCATGTATCAGGATTAAATTCCATCTGCCTTTGATCAGCCCAATTTAGCAACTGATCAATATCATCCTGTAGGCAATAACTATTCTTCTCATGATCATCAACACCGCCAATTTTCATATCATCTGCAAACTTACTAATTATGGATCCAAATCATTAATGTTTATTTACATTAATGACTTAAATGCAGAATTAATAAGTTACAATCACAAGAATAGCTAGTACACACTGCCTATTATTACTAACCCAATTTTGGATCCAATTTGCCATTTTGCCTTGGATCCCAATGGGCTCTAACTTTTTGGACCAGCTTTCCATTTGGATTTTGTCAAAGGCTTTACTGAAGTTCATATAAAACACATCAACTGTACTACCTCTTCAAAAAACAACTAATCAGACAAGATCTTCCACTAATAAATCTGTTAACTATACAGTTCAATCCCAGCCCTTCTAACTCTAGATTAAGCCTGCCCCTCAGAAGTTTCCCCATTGACATCAGAATAACAGTCCTATAATTACCGGGTTTATCCCTGCGATAACTAGAACTTGGCACAGTACAGCACCATAGAAGGCCCTCTGGGTCACAATCCCTTTTCAACATGCCCCTCTCACCTTAAATGCATGCCCTCTGGTATTAGACATTTCAATCCTGGGAAAAAGATACTGGCTTTCTTATGCCTCTCATAAACCTCTATATCATCTCCCCTCAGTCTCCACGCTCCACAGAAAATAATCCACTTGTACTCTGATCCAAGAATCATCTCAGTGAACATCTTCTGAACCCTCTCCAAAGCTTCAACATCCTTCCTATAAGAGGGTGACCAGAACTGTATGTAAAACTTTAGCCTAACTGGAGTTTTATAAAGCTGCAATAATTTCCTGACTCTAAACTCAATTCCTGAACTAATAAAGGCAAGCATGCCATATGCCTTCTTTATGACTCTATCAACCTATGTAGCCACTTGCAGTAAGCGATGGACTAGGACCTTAAAATCACTCTGCACATCAATACTTTAAGGGTCTTTCCATTAACAGTGCAACCTCTCTTCACGTTTGATCTCCGAAAGTCCAACACTTCAAATTTGGCCTGATTACCCCCAATTTACCACTTTTCCAACCTTCTCTACAACTGATCTACATTCTGCTGTATCCTTTGCCAGACTTCTAAACTATCTACATCACCACCTCCTCTCGTCTTATAGCTATGCCCTCTAGCACTTGACATTTCCACCCTGGGAAAAAGACTATCCTACACATATTCCCACACAGTAATCAAGTATTTTTGAAGACACGCAGAAGCCATCAACCACTTTGAAAGAAAAATGTCACAAACAAGTATGTGATATAATAATGCTAGGACTATATAGTTTCTGCACAATAAAAGGATGATGACAGTATGAAGTCACTGAAAGGCCAGTAGGTCCCATCCTTCTTCCACCTCCGCTAAACTCCACCTAAATTCTGAAGAATTAATAATGCAATTTACTAGGTAAATATACTTCTATATTCTAATATTCATTGACCTCTCTCCCCTATGAACAGGAAAGCTCTATTCTCAACATCTTAAGGAGTAGGTTTATAAAAGTAGTCTTAATATATGTGCACATTTCTCCAGTGTCCAGTTTTGTATTTTGCTTTGTGCACCTATAGTGTATTAGAATAAAATATTATGAGAACCTTACTATAGTGATATCTACAAATGTTTACACCTAAACAAGTAATTTTTGTGATGTTCTCAACATCATAGCTGAAGTATACATCTTTTGTGTCTTGGAAACCTGAAAAGATTTTGTGAAATACTATCTGATTCAAAGAATTATGGGAAAAAAAAACATTCTCACCTGGTTTTGATCTGTCCTTTTCCACAATGACACATATACGTTCAAACATGGCCTGAAGGTGCTGAATACGGTTGATAAACTTACTTCGGTTTGCACTGCTTGCAAACTCCAATAAGAATATTCTTTCCACAACCATTCTGTTGCTCACTATATAATCACATCCATTGAGAGGACAAATTTCAGCTTTAATGCCATGTTGAATACGTAGAGAAGAAACCAGATTTGGCCCAGAGGAAATTTCTCGACTGTCTACAAGAATTTGCAGTGGAGCTGTTCCAGAAGACACTGGGTGTGTAATAGCAGTAAGATGATCTTTGTACAGAGCTTCACCTGATGTTGAAATTGTGGAGGCATCGTTCTTCCCCAGTGATTTGTCCATCTGTAATAAGAAATGGATTTTATTGTACTATTGCTTACCAACATACTTAGAAACATCAGATCACTCACGATCCAAAGGCACATCTATAGTTAACGCTGGTATTGTTTTAGGAAGTGTTTAAACTAATTTGGTTGGAAAAGGGAACTGGAATATTGATTAAGAAAAAATGTGAACGTCAGATTGAGAGAGGCAGATACAAGAGCAAATAAAAGTAGCATGACATGATTCCATGTGAAGAGGGAATATAGCAGTTTCCAGGAAAGTATTGTGTTTGTAAACACAAAGCTTGGGATAAAAGGCTAATGAGCTAAAGATACAAAAACAAAACATGAAATTTTAAAAGCATGGTGATAGATCTGATACAATCCTAGCAGGTTTGGTTGCTTAAATATCCCTGAATATATGTTCCACAGAGATGGGGAAGTAAGATGGGGATGTGATTGGTAAGTGGGAAGCCTTCAAAGGAGAAATTTTGAGAGTGCAGAGCTTGTATGTTCCTGTCAGGATTAAAGGCAAAGTGAATAGGAATAAGGAACCTTGGTTCTCAAGGGATATTGCAACTCTGATAAAGAAGAAGAGAGAGTTGTATGACATGTATAGTAAACAGGGAGTAAATAAGGTGCTTGAGGAGTATAAAAAGTGCAAGAAAATACTTAAGAAAGAAATCAGGAGGGCTAAAAGAAGACACAAGGTTGCCTTGGCAGTCAAAGTGAAGGATAATCCAAGGAGCTTTTACAGGTATATTAAGAGTAAAAGGATTGTAGGGATAAAATTGGTCCTCTTGAAGATCAGAGTGGTCGGCTTTGTGCGGAACCAAAAGAAATGGGGGAGATCTTAAATGGTTTTTTTGCGTCTATATTTACTAAGGAAACTGGCATGAAGTCTATGGAATTAAGGGAAACAGGTAGTGAGATCATGGAAACTGTACAGATTGAAAAGGAGGAGGTGCTTGCTATCTTGAGGCAAATTAAAGTGGATAAATCCCCAGGACCGGACAGGGTATTCTCTCGGACCTTGAAGGAGACTAGTGTTGAAATTGCAGGGGCCCTGGCAGATATATTTAAAATGTCGGTGTCTACAGGTGAGGTGCCGGAGGATTGGAGAGTGGCTCATGTTGTTCCGTTGTTTAAAAAAGGATCGAAAAGTAATCTGGAAAATTATAGGCCAGTAAGTTTGACGTTGGTAGTGGGTAAGTTATTGGAGGGAGTACTAAGAGACAGAATCTACAAGCATTTGGATAGACAGGGGCTTATTAGGGAGAGTCAACATGGCTTTGTGCGTGGTAGGTCATGTTTGACCAATCTATTGGAGTTTTTCGAGGAGGTTACCAGGAAAGTGGATGAAGGGAAGGCAGTGGATGTTGTCTACATGGACTTCAGTAAGGCCTTTGACAAGGTCCCGCATGGGAGGTTAGTTAGGAAAATTCAGTCGCTAGGTGTACATGGACAGGTGGTAAATTGGATTAGACATTGGCTCAATGGAAGAAGCCAAAGAGTGGTAGTAAAGGATTGCTTCTCAGAGTGGAGGCCTGTGACTAGTGGGGTGCTACAGGAATCAGTGCTGGGTCCATTGTTATTTGTTATCTATATCAATGATCTGGATGATAATGTGGTAAATTGGATCAGCAAATTTGCTGATGATACAAAGATTGGAGGTGTAGTGGACAGTGAGGAAGGTTTTCAGAGCCTGCAAAGGGACTTGGACCAGCTGGAAAAATGGGCTGAAAAATGGCAGATGGAGTTTAATACAGACAAGTGTGAGGTATTGCACTTTGGAAGGACAAACCAAGGTAGAACATACAGGGTAAATGGTAAGGCACTGAGGAGTGCAGTAGAACAGAGGGATCTGGGAATATGGATACAAAATTCACTAAAAGTGGTGTCACAGGTAGATAGGGTTGTAAAGAGAGCTTTTGGTACATTGACCTTTATTAATCAAAGTATTCCTTTATTAATCAAAGTATTGAGTATAAGAGCTGGAATGTTATGATGAGGTTGTATAAGGCATTGGTGAGGCCGAATCAGGAGTATTGTGTTCAGTTTTGGTCACCAAATTACAGGAAGGATATTAATAAAGTTGAAAGAGTGCAGAGAAGGTTTACAAGGATGTTGCCGGGACTTGAGAAACTCAGTTACAGAGAAAGGTTGAATAGGTTAGGACTTTGTTCCCTGGAGCGTAGAAGAATGAAGGGAGATTTGATAGAGGTATATAAAATTATGATGGGTATAGATAGAGTGAATGCAAGCAGGCTTTTTCCACTGATGCAAGGGGAGAAAAAAACCAGAGGACATGCGTTAAGGGTGAAGGGGGAAAAGTTTAAAGGGAACATGGGGGAGGGGCGCTTCTTCACACAGAGAGTGGTGGGAGTATGGAATGAGCTGACAGACGAGGTGGTAAATGCGGGTTCTTTTTTTAACATTTAAGAATAAATTGGACAGATACATGGATGGGAGGTGTATGGAGGGATATGGTCCGTGTGCAGGTCGGTGGGACTAGGCAGAAAATTGTTCGGCACAGCCAAGAAGGGCCAAAAGGCCTGTTTCTGTGCTGTAGTTTTTCTATGGTTTCTAAGGAGAAGAAGAGCAGGGTGGTGGCTGTATTGATTAATGGAAATATTTCCAGGAGTGTTCAGTAGAGATTCATTATATTGCTGGTCGTATTCTATTGGCCTCAAGCAAATGGAAAGGATTACTGAAATGTGCAGGGAGATGCAAGAATAAACGAGTAACATTGGAGGGATTCAGTTGCCTAATGGACTTTGATAATACAATAATCAACAAAACGGGGAAGAAATTCTGAAGTGCGATGAAGACTTTGTGATCAGTATGTTCCTACCCTAGCAACATAGGAAGGTAAGAAACCGTGCTGGAGAATAAAGTCAGTCAAGTGAAGTAAGTGTACCTGAAAGAACACTCAGAATCAGACTTAATATCACAGGCATATGTTGTGAAATATGTTGTTTTGCAGCAGCAGTAAATTGCAATGCAGAATAATAAAAACTATTGTACTGCTGTTGCAAAACAACAAATTTCACAACATATACCAATGATATTAAACCTGATTCTGATTCTGAATGTTCTTTCAGATACACTTGCTTCATCTGACTGACATTATTTAAATAAATAAGTAGTGCAGAAAGAGAGTGGAAAAATACTGAGATAGTGTTCATGGGTTCATTGTCCATTCAGAAATCTGATGGCAAAGGGAAGAAACTGTTCCTGAAATACTGAGTGTGTGTCTTCAGACTCCTGTACCTCCTCCTTGATGGCAGGGTGTTGAGGGACCTTAATGATGGATGCTTCCTTTTTGAGACATCACCTTTTGAAGGTGTCTTGGATGCTGGGGCGTTTAGTGCCCATGATGGAGCTGACTGAGTTTACAACTTTCTGCAGCTTTTTCTGACCTGTGCAATGGGCCCCTTCATACCAGACAGTGATGCAACCAGTTAGAATGCTCTCCATGGTACATCTGCAGAAATTTACAAGTGTCCCTGGTGCATTACCAATTCTCCTCAAACCCCTAATGATACAAAACCACTGTCACGCCTTCTTTGTAACTGCATCAATATGTTGGGCCCTGGACAGATCCTCAGAGGCGTTGACACACAGGAACTTGAAACTGCTCACCCTTTCCACTTCTGATCCCTCAATAAGAACTGGTGTTCGTTCCCTCAACATCCCCCTTCCTGAAGTCTAAAATTAATTCCTTCATCTTCAATCTTAGGTTCACAAGGATTAGGGTATGAAAAGGAGCAAGCAGAAAGTTACAGTAAAAACACAAATATAGGCGGGAAATTTCAACGCATTGGTAACAGACCTGGTGTAATAAATTAATAAACAATTTGTAGACAAAACTGTAATTGAACAATGCCCAGTGTATAGAGCAGATACGATTCCTACTAGTAGCAAAATTAAGAAGAAACAAATAATAAGATATCTAGGGTGATAAGAGAGGGAATAAGATGAAGCAAGGAAATGCTGAACCAAAAAAGGTGGAGGAGAGTTTAGATATTGCTGAGGTAATGATCCTAATCTTTCAATCATCCTTCAATACAGCTTTGACGCTAGAGGGCTGCGTGAAATGTAACTGTTACACACATTTTTAAAAAATGAGCAAGAATCATCGCAGCAACTACAAACCAATCAATTTAAGCATAATGATAGAGAAAGTTAAAGAAACGTTAATCAGGATGCAGTGTAGTCAATTAAATTAATAGAAGCCAGTCAGATTTTAAAGTTAATTTTGTATATTGTACAAAAGCACACTCATTCAACAATACTTACAACAGGATCAATAAAGTGAAGCTCATTGGTTTGGGATTTTACTTCTGTTTTGTCTTGCGTTGTGTTGCATTTAATCTTTGAACTTTCTGGAGTAAGAGTTGAATTGCACCTTCTTGAACATTTTTGCTCCACTTGGAAGTCCAAGGTTTCAGACACACAAGACTGGAGATTCAACCTGAACATGCAGCTTCTGTCCAAGGAGCAAAGAGCTGAAGGTTTCCTTTTATCACTTTCTGCTACTCGTAAAGTATTTTTTGAAATGGACTTTTTAAAAGAGCTATCCAATCTTTGTCCAGAAGAACATAAGGTAACATTTTTATCTTCAGGAGTCTGTTTACTCTTGCTGTCTTGTATCGGAACACTTTCTGCCAATTGACGTTTCATATTCGTATCTAATTCCTCTTCACTGGAATCATCCAATAAAATGATGCGTCTGCTTTTCTTTTTTTTGGATAACTCATCTTTGCCATTTTGATTTTCTGCCTTTTTTGATCTCATTCTGTGCCGAGTTAAATACTGATTGTCTTCTCCAATGAGATCAAAATTAACAATATCATCATCACTTAATTCAGTTTGATTTTCATCATCTTCCCGAACACAAAAACTATCTTCCAAGTAGGTTTCATCCTGTTCAGGGATCTGAGGTCATGAGAAGAACATTATTATAACAGGTCAGAAAGTAAACTTGTAATTATTGGCTTAGAATGTAATACCCCATCACTATTAACAAATTTAATTTAAGGGGAAAAAAGCAAACACTGGAAATCAAGTATGAATACAAACGCCAAAAGCAATCAGATTTTTCTTATTTTCTCCCCTCCTCAACAGTCCTGATGAAGTCTTAGGTCAAAACACCTATTGTTTATTCCTCTCCATAAATGCTGCCTGACCTGCTGAGTTTCTCTATCATTTTGTGTTTGTTGCACTGGATTTCCAGCATCTGCAGAATCTCGTGTTTATATTCTACATACTTTTGATTCCTGGACTGCCAGGCAACTCAAGGACAGAAAATGTACCACCAACACAAACTCTGTAAAAGTCCTCCAAATTCCCTGCAAGGCCATCGATTGGATGCCAAAAATCACACTCCCAATAAAGACACAAGTTCTGTCATGAGACGGGGAAAAGATTCAAGAATGTTCTGAAGTCTTTCAAGACAAAATGCAATATCCCACTGTCTCTTGGGAATCTCCAGTCTATAGCCACGTAAAGTGAAGAAGGAGTATTCAAGATATCATCAAAAACTGTACACTTTAGCACATGGCAGTGCAACCTGGGAAGATTAATAAAGTAAGGGAAAACTTAATGCATGTTTGAGCCAGAGTGTGTATTAAGAAGGGCCTTTGGCATGCAAATCCATGGATTCCTGAAGGAGGCAGCACTATTAATGAGGAAGTTATCAGGGCATATGGGACACATGCCTTCATTAACCAACCCCAGAAGCGGAGAGCACACAAGAGGTGGTTATGGTACAACTTTATAAAACATGATATGGCCTCAACGAGCACTATGTAAAGTTCTGATCGCTGTACTAAAGGAAGGATGTGATTACACTGCAGGTTCACCAAGCTGATGCCTGGGATAGTGTGATTCAATTATGAGGAGAAACTGGAAAAAATGGCCTTGCTTTTCTTAGAACAGAGGAAGTTGAAGGGCAGACTAAGAGGTGTATACAAAATAATGAAGGGTGTAGATAGGGGAGAAGCAAGAAAATTTCCCCACAGAGAGGCGTCTAAAGCATAGGACGTTTAGTGGGGATCTGAGTTTTTCCACCCAAAGAGTGGTTGAAATCTAATGCACTGACACTTGAATGGGGAAGACAGTTATATTTTCACATCCTTAGTAAAGCTGCTGCCAAGGTTCATTATCGGACTTTAGTAAGGCTTTCAACTAGTTCCCTCATTGTATGCTGATACAGAGGATTAGGGTCCAAGGAGACTTGGTAAAATGGATTCAAAATTGGCCTGGCAATCTCCACTTCCTGAGGAAATTGGGGTGACTGAGGCTCCCCATTTCCATTCTAACCAAATCCTAACAGAACTCCATCGAGACTGTCCTGACCAGATCTGGTATGGGAATTGCAATGCATCAGACTGCGAGACCCTGCAACAGATTGTGAGGACTGCTGAGAGAATCACTGAGGTCTCCTTATACCCCCTCCCACCCCATCCAGGACATACACCAGAAATGCTGTGTTCACAGATCCCTCATTTTGTCAAGAACCACTCCCATCTGTCCCACAATCTCTTTGACCTCGTACCATTAGGCACAAGGTACTGCAGTATAAGAACAAGGACTGTTGGGCTGGATAACGGTTTCCTCCCCCGAGCTGTGAAACCTCTGAACACCCTGCTATCACCCAGTACACATTATATATGACAGCACCAGTAGCAGTGATACTGATGTACATTTAACCATGTCATATATACACTTTATGCCAACTTGTACTTTTACAGAATATTTTAACTGTTAATATTATTTTATGTGCTGTATGTGATATATGTACTGTGTTTTGCAGCTTGGTCCCTGAGGAACGTTGTTTCATTTAGCTGTATACACGTGCATAGTTGAATGACCATACACTTGAAGACAGTGGGTAGTGGTGGAAGGAGTGTTATTCTGACTGGAGGTCTGTGACCTGTGGTATTCCACAAGAGTCAGTGCTGGGACCTCTGTCTTTTGTGATACATACAAATCATTTTGATAAAAATGTAGATGTATGTAGATCAATCCATCTCAACCCAAAATATTGACCGTATATTTGTTCCATAGATGCTACCTGACCTGCTGAGTTCCTCCAGCCTTTTGAGTGTATTGAGATGAATTGATCAGTAAGTTTACATGTAACACAGCAATTTGAGCTAAGGATAGAAAGGAATGTTGCCAAAAGGTTCAGTGGGATAAAAACCAAATGGAAATGTGGGCAGAGAGGTAGCAGATGCAGTTTGGGAGATTAAGTGAAAAGGGAAAGTATGCAGTAAATAGCAGGACTCTTAAAAACACGTGTATAGAAGGATCATGAGACACTAGTCCATAGCTCCTTGATAGTGGCAACACGTTTATAGGGTGCTAAAGAGGGTGTACAGCACTCCTCCCTTCATCAGTCAGGGTGATGAGTATAGAAGTCACAAAGTCATGTTGCAGTTGTATAAAACTGGTTAAGATATATTTAGATTACTGTATACAGTTCTAATCAGTGCATTACAGAAATGATGTGGAGGATTTGGATAGGGTGCAGAAGAGGTTCACCAGGATGTTGCCTAGGCTAGACAGTATTTCCTATAAGGGGAGGCATCAGAGGCTGAGGGGCAACCAGATAGATGTAAAATTATTGGAGACATAGACAGAGGAACCAGTCAGTGTTTTCCTTAAAGTGGAAATATCAAACACTAGAAGACATAGCTTTAAGGTGAGAAGGGGAAACTTTTAAAGCAGATTTATGAAGCAATTTTTTCTAAACAGAGAGTGGTATGTAGGTAACTGGAACATGCCAAAGGAGGTCATGAAAGCAATACAACAGCAACATTTAAGAGTCATTTAGACAGCCACATGAGCAGGTAGAGAATGGAGGGATACAACCATACGTAGGCCAGTGGGATTCATTTAGACTGGTATCACACTCAGTGCAGACATCGTGAGCCAAAGTCCCTGCTCATGTGCTGTACTATTCTATGGTCTATTACACAAATATTGAAATAGTAAGGCATAGAAGACTATGGACAATGTACAGAAAAATGAGCTGAGAATCGATGTCTATTTGATGGCCAGGATGTACATGGTAAAGCAAAGGACATGTGTCTGTATTTGACTGACTTTGACAAGTCCCACATAAATATTAAAAAATACACATCACTTCAAACTTTAACCCACCCTATTAAGCACTTCCAGCTCGATCTCTGGAAGAACCTGCTGTTCCCACATTGGATTCAATCACACAGAAACACTGAGGAACTGCTGAAGAAGAAATCTCACCAGCCACACCTTATTAAAGAAGAAATGTTTGTATAAACCCTTCATTAAACTTGATCTGAACATGAAATGTTAACAAGTGAATTGATAGGGGGAAAAATAAATCCCATCCAGCTTATTACCATATAGGCACTTGTAGGGTATAGAAAAAGACAAAGATATTTAATTCATCCATGAAATGCACCTCAATCAATACCCCAAAATGGAGACAGGTAAAAATTCCCAGTGGTGAAACACTTAAGAAACTAGAGGACTAAAGTCATTGTTGTTTTAACACAAGTTTACTTTAATATATACCTCACTCAAATTAATGCGGCCCTACCTCTAGATATTTTCTAGGAAAAAAATCACAATTAATGCAATTTTTCTCCACCTACCTTGAAAACTGTCTTTACCTCAGCATTTGAAGCACACCATGGCCTCTGGCTCCCTCAGACTAGAGACTAGATCAAATTATCCTGTCCTTATACAACACGAAAATCAGTTTTATTGACATACAAGACTGATGCAAACAATCATTATATTACATTCCCACCTACTCAGCCACTGTGCTGTGATTTTGTAGGATCTGTTCTGCTGGTAACACAAGGCACACCTACCTGTGAAAATATGGCCATGTCATTTCTGGTATAGACCATTTTCTTCTTATAGACACTTGGACTGCGTACAGATTTCAGGTAAATTTCTTGCATATCAATGTCTAAGGAAAACAACAAATAATTCATTCAATATGATAACAACATTGCGTTTCTCCAGAGAAGCTCAAACAGTTTAAAATTTAAATATATATGTATTAAAAACACTAGCACCATGACAAAGGTGTAACCCAAACTTAGTCAAACCAACTCAATGTGGGGGGATAATTTAGTTTCAGCTTGTCTTTCAAAAGCAGGCAACACACATCAAAGTTGCTGGTGAACGCAGCAGGCCAGGCAGCATCTCTAGGGAGAGGTACAGTCGACGTTTCAGGCTGAGACCCTTCGTCAGGACTAACTGAAGGAAGAGTTAGTAAGAGATTTGAAAGTGGGAGGGGGAGGGGGAGATCCAAAATGATAGGAGAAGACAGGAGGAGGAGGGATGGAGCCAAGAGCTGGACAGGTGATTGGCAAAGGGGATATGAGAGGATCAAGGGACAGGAGGTCCAGGGAGAAAGACGGGGGCGGGGGGGGTGGAGCCCAGAGAATGGGCAAGGGGTATAGTCAGAGGGACAGAGGGAGAAAAAGGAGCTGGGGCATTAGCGGAAGTTAGAGAAGTCAATGTTCATGTCATCAGGTTGGAGGCTACCCAGACGGAATATAAGGTGTTGTTCCTCCAACCTGAATGTGGCTTCATCTTTACAGTAGAGGAGGCCGTGGATAGATATGTCAGAATGGGAATGGGATGTGGAATTAAAATGTGTGGTCACTGGGAGATCCTGCTTTCTCTGGCGGACAGAGCATAGGTGTTCAGCAAAGCGGTCTCCCAGTCTGTGTCAGGTCTCGCCAATATGTAGAAGGCCACATCGGGAGCACCGGACACAGTGTATCACCCCAGCCGACTCACAGGTGAAGTGTCGCCTCACCTGGAAGGACTGTCTGGGGCCCTGAATGGTGGTAAGGGAGGAAGTGTAAGGGCATGTGTAGCACTTACAAGGATAAGTGCCAGGAGAGAGATCAGTGGGGAGGGATGGGGGGAACAAATGGACAAGGGAGTCGCGTAGGGAGCGATCCCTGCGGAAAGTGGGGGGGGAGGGAAACATGAGCTTAGTGGTGGGATCCCGTTGGAAGTGGCGGAAGTTACGGAGAATAATATATTGGACCCGGAGGCTGGTGGGGTGGTAGGTGGGGACCAGGGGAACCCTATTCCTCGTGGGGTGGCAGGAGGATGGAGTGAGAGCAGATGTGCGTGAAATGGGGGAGATGCGTTTGAGAGCAGAGTTGATGGTGGAGGAAGGGAAGCCCCTTTCTTTAAAAAAGGAGGACATCTCCCTCATCCTGGAATGTCAGGGCCCCAGACAGTCCTTCCAGGTGAGGCGACACTTCACCTGTGAGTCGGCTGGGGTGATATACTGCTTCCGGTGCTCCCGATGTGGCCTTCTACATATTGGCAAGACCCGACACAGACTGGGAGACCGCTTTGCTGAACACCTACGCTCTGTCCGCCAGAGAAAGCAGGATCTCCCGGTGACCACACATTTTAATTCCACATCCCATTCCCATTCTGACATGTCTATCCACGGCCTCCTCTACTGTAAAGATGAAGCCACACTCAGGTTGGAGGAACAACACCTTATATTCCGTCTGGGTAGCCTCCAACCTGATGGCATGAACATCGACTTCTCTAACTTCCGCTAAAGCCCCACCTCCCCCTCGTACCCCATCCGTTATTTATTTTTATACACACATTCTTTCTCTCACTCTCCTTTTTCTCCCTCTGTCCCTCTGACTATACCCCTTGCCCATCCTCTGGGTTCTCCCCCCCCTTGTCTTTCTCCCCAGACCTCATGTCCCATGATCCTCTCATATCCCCTTTGCCAATCACCTGTCCAGCTCTTGGCTCCATCCCTCCTCCTCCTGTCTTCTCCTATCATTTTGGATCTCCCCCTCCCCCCCAACTTTCAAATCTTTTACTAACTCTTCCTTCAGTTAGTCCTGACGAAGGGTCTCGGCCTGAAACGTCAACTGTACCTCTTCCTGGAGATGCTGCCTGGCCTGCTGCGTTCACCAGCAACTTTGATGTGTGTTGCTTGAATTTCCAGCATCTGCAGAATTCCTGTTGTTTGCCTTTCAAAAGCAGATCATTTTCTTGGAACCAGAATGGCCCATATTCCTTTTAATCTAAATCAGTCTTGACTGCAGAATTATCCAACAAATAATAATTTAATGTAAAAATATTTAAGTAACATAGCTTTCTTTATGGAATTTAAATACAAATAGTTTTCTTTATAATACTACTACTTTTATATTAACAAATTTTTCAGAAATAACACTTTCCTGACTACAGATGCAAGGATAAGGAATCATGTTCCTCTGATTCTGTTTGTGAACTAATTATTGAAAAATTGGCATTTGTAAGGAAATACTTTTACACAATTATCTAACTTGATTCTGCATATATCTTGCAAAGAAGAGTTTAGATCCCATTCTTGCTAATAGTTTAGGTTTTCCATGTAAATCCACAAAAGACCTAGTCACTGCCTAGTGATCTAATTTCTCTATAAAGAACAAAAAAATGTAACTATATTTCTAATTTGTGTTCATATTGATTTTTCTGTTCACTCCTTTTCTAAATATGAATGTTGGTTTTATTCCATAATGCCTCTCCCCTCCACAATGTTATTTTCAAATCCAGTGAATCTTGACAGCATAACAGGAGGCTATATATCTGCAATGTTAACAAACCAGATTTTGTCCTGAAACATACAAACATAAACAGGGGGATTTAGCAGAGCCTCGATTCATTGCACTATCAATAACTAATTAATTACATATTTTGTGAAAAATACAACTGCAAATCATATGAACAGAACAGCTTCTTGTGAACAATAATACATAAATATAGGTTTCATATTTTAAATGGTTCCAAAAAGTTACCTTTTGAAACTTGTGAAAATTGGGACTCATCATTGATAAAATTTTTCAAAGAAGTATCAGCAATGTTATTGGATTCATCTTCATCAGAAGACACATCTTCTGCTCCTTCTGAGGAAAGTTCAGCCTCTTCATCAAGAAAGTGTCGAGCAGAATGCTATCAGAGAAAGCATAATTAGTGTATTCAATAAACACAAATTTGTCTTTTCAAAATTTCATGTATCTGCATTGTAATAAGAAGGGTATGTTGGCAACAAATTGTGCTCTTACAAAATTAGAAATGCTTATAAATTTGAGGTTTTACACTTCTACATATCAGAACCACAACTTTAAAAGTACATTCATTATAAAATATATATCTTTTTATCTTAAAGGCATACAATGTAAATTGCTAATAAGGGAATGGTGCTTTAAAGAGGGGCTTTCCTGAGGGTTAAAGAGTGGCCTGATAGCCATTTTCTTCTTCAATGCCTTACTTCTTCGTATCGTGTCCACGGACAGTCTATACATGGCCCAGCTAGAACTGGACACATTGTTGCACCTTGTTGTTGAATTCGGCAAGATCTGTAACAGTACAGGGTTCCTCTAGCGATGGGCATTGCTGGAGATGTTGCATAGTTTTTGGCCCAGTTCCACGTTCACAAGTTGTTGGGCTGGTTGTATATCCCCATTTGCTTAGTGACATCTTTGAACGACCTACACCAGTCCTAGGTCTGTTAAGGCACTTCCAGGTTGCCCAGTTGCAATTAGCTCCTGGGGACAGGCTTTCATCTGGTGGAATTTCCATCATTGGGTGTTGTTTGAGACTGGGAACCGGTCTTTCCACAAGGCGATGCGGGCTTCAGATGGGGTTGATTGTAATGGAACAACACTGTTCATGAAGCTCCTCCTTGACTTTAGGTGGTTGGGTGTAGGTGTATGACCATGTAGAGGGTGCTTCTCATCTGATGTTTGATGGAGTCGTTCTTTCTTGCTGGCTACCATTCTTCTTATATCGGGGGAGCGATACCAGCCAGGATATATAGGCTGTTGGTGTTTGTTGGTTTTAAACAACCTGTGATAAGTTGGCAGCTTACTTTCAGAACGGCATCCATCTTCTTCGCATGAGTAGATCTTTCCCATGCAGGGCAGGCATCTTCGGCAGTGAAGAGCAAGTGCACTGGTTCGCAATGTTTTCAAGCTTGCTCCCCATTTTATGTTAGTGAGCTTATTCAGGATGTTGTTTCGTGCGCTCACTTTTGACTTTGTCTTATTGATGAGGTTCTTGAAGATGAGGCATCTGTCAAGGGTGACTCCTAAGTAGATAGGGTGCTCGCAATGCGTCAGCGTTGCTCCACACCAGGTTACTTTAAGCTGTCGTTTGGCTTCATGGTTCCTGAGATGGAATGCACAAACTTGCATCTTTGATGGGTTTGCGCGGAGATGGTTTTCTTCATAGTAGGATGTTAGTCCCTCCAAGGCCTCAGAAAGCGTTTTCTCCATGGTGTTAAAATCAGTGCTTTGGGCAGTGATGCATAAGTCATCAGCATATATAAAACGGCGTGTGACATCATCTATAGGCTGGTCATTCGTGTAGATGTTGTTCAGCAGTGGTGAAAGCACACTTCCCCAAGGAAAACCATTCTTCTGAATACGTCACCTGCTGTGCTTCCCACCTCATTCAACATAGAACCGGCGATTCTGAAACATGCTTTCTAACAGCTCTCTTAAGTGAATATCTTACTCATTTTATGGGACCTATGTATAGCTGACAAAACCAGCATTCAGTGACCCCACCCCCACCCTTAGATCTCGAGGATGTAGCAATAAATCATCTTAACAGCTCCTGTTCATTGGATGACTGTGCTCCCACATTGCCCTAGGCTAGGGAGTTCAGGAAATAGAGGAACAGTAATTATTTTCCAAGTAAGAATGAGGTGTGAATTCATGGGAACTTGTAGGTGATTATCCCTTGCCTTAATAGCAGAGGCCACAGAATTAGGCTACGTCCACACTACGCCGGATAATTTTGAAAACGTCAGTTTCGAGTAAGAACGACAGGCGTCCACACTAAGCATTTTTCAAAATATCGCGGATATTTGGGCAAATTTCTTACTACTGGGCATGCGCAGGACACACAGAAAACAAGCGAAGAGGAAACGGTATACTTGGTGCGTGTTTGTCCAGTTACAGAGTAGAAAAACTTAAAAGGAATTGCTCTTGGCTCTCACGCAGGAGGACTTAAAACTAAAAAACAACAAATACTGGAGTGTATGGAGGCAACCAACAGGGAGTTCACAGACAATATGACCCGGCTGACGATGAACATTGAAGAACTAACTAACTCTGTTGCATTAATAAAGCACCTTGTTCAATGTATAAAACATGTCTGCATCAGTGTTATCTTGTATTTCCATACAATGTTACATTAGGCTGTTACACATCTATTGTCAGAGAAGTACTTGCATAAATAGGTAAACCACCTTCATACAAGTAAGGACAGAAAACAGGGCAAAGTGAGTATACTTATTTATTCAGTAAGCTATGGGTCAAAGTATTTGGTAAGTACATTTCTAACTCTTCTGGCTTCAGTCTTGTTGCCGTTTGTTCTAAAATTGTTAGGTTCTGCGAAGCACAAAATCAAATATCACTGTGATGATTGTACGCTCTAGTATCAATTGTTTGGTGACAATAAAGTGATAATAATAATAATAAGAAGAAGAAAACAATGAAATGCTGCACTGCTGCCATCTGTTGCGGCACATCATGACAGCGGTTTTAAAAAGCTCCGTTTCCCATGTCCATACTGCAACGGATATTAGGCGTTTTGAGATTTATTCACTCAGGAGACCATTTCTGAAAATCTCCGTTTTCGGGGGATGAAACCGCCGTTTTAGTGTGGACAGAGAGTCAAAACAAAGAGAAAAAGCTTCATTTTCAAAATTATCCGGCGTAGTGTGGACGTAGCCTTAGTGTTACTCAGAGCAATTCATAGAAATAACAATAATGCACTTTGGAGAAAGGTACACTGCAGCTGTGTCTTAGGCTACGTCCACACTACGCCGGATAATTTTGAAAACGAAGCTTTTGTAATATTGTTTCACTGTACAAATTAAATAAATCAGGGGAGAAAACACACCCTTGTCTAATGCCTCTCTTGATTTTCATAAACTGACTCACTTCTCCATCTATCTAGATCTAGAGTTTTCTGTAATATTTCAAATAACTTATTGTGCTTCACTTTATCAAATACTTGTGTAGTCAATAAAACAAACAAACAAATCTTTTTGCACTTGAATAGCTCGTTCTGATAGTATCCTTAACATCAATATTGCAATGGTAATATAAGAATTAAATGCTAATAGTTCCATAAATTAAATTTAAATATTAAGAAGTACTTGTGTTGAGGAGAACAATACATCAAGTTTATTGAGTTCGAAATATAAATTCCCTAAAATAATCTGAATTCACTGGTAACATTGATAACATAATTGGAGCTGTCCCATTTTACACAATTAGCTATGGTGAGACAACATTTGATTGTTACTGACTTTACTGCAATATTGTCAAACTTCATTTTTATACAACTTTTTTTCCCTAAGCACTGCAATGTTAAAATTTAAGAATGATGTAAAACTTGTTTTCATAATCAGAGGGATTAACAGTTTGCCTTACTAATTTTGCATGCAGGAAGCTCAGAAACACGTCATGTTTGTATAGCTTGCTGTTCACTAGATTCAGAGGTTTTGCTCAAAGGCAAAACCTATGCCTACAATTTAAAAAAAGACTATTCTCAAACTCAGATCTTGTGATTAGTCCACATCAACAGTGAATTCATTATTTGCACAAACAGCCATTTTTAAACAACTGGAACTAAACTGGAATGACATCTGCTCAAGGTTATGTTTCCATGGTAGCAAATCACTTGGAGAACAAATCCAATCCAAACTGTGGCCAAGATCAGAATCGCTATGGATTTTTTAGGTTAGCAATTTCATTTTAAGACTATATAGGAAGTACTATTTGTGACTGTTTGTCATATATATAATACTTATCTGTAACAAATCACTTACCTGCAGCATATTCCAACAAAAAAGAGCCTGTATACAATCTCATGTAATAATTAAATCTGTGACTGGGGTTTAACCAACCTTGCTCCAGGGATGATGAATATTTCTGGATAACTTGGTATCTTTATTATTCTTGCTTGAAGTTGCTCTAAAATCATCATCTTCACTATCCGTGAAGCCTAACTGAGAAGGTAAATCACCCATAGATCAAGCTTTAGTTCCATTCCATTTACCCAGTATATCAGTGTCATATTGGTGTATAGAAGAACCTAGCTGTATACTCAGTGGCCACTTTATTAGGTACACATATACACTTGCTCGTTAATGCAAATATCTAATCACGTGTCAGCAACTCAGTGCTCAAAACCACACAGGCATGATCAAGAGGTTCAGTTGCTGTTTAGACCAAACATCAGAATGGGGAAAAAGTTTGAGCTAAGTGATTTTGACCATGGAATGATTGTTGGCTCCATACAGGATGGTTTGAGTTATGTCAAAAACTGTTCATCTCCTGGGATTTTCACGCACAACGGTCTCTAGAGTTTACAGAGAATGGCTTGATAAATAAAAAACATCCAATGAGTGGTAGTTCTGCGGGCAAAAACACCTTGTTAATGAGAGAGGTTAGAGGAGAATGACCAGGCTGCTTCAAGCTGACAGAAAAGAGTCAGTAAATCAAATAACCATGTGTTACATTAGTGGTGTGCAGAAGAGCAGCTCCGAACACAGAACACATCAATCCTTGAAGTGGATGGGCTGCAGACCACACCAGGGTCCACTCCTGTACCTAATAAAGCGGCCACAAAGCGTACACCTAATTAAAAGATTAATACAGTTTCATATATTAGAAATCTAACAAAAACTATACAGAAAAAAATAAACATTTAGCGCTTGCAGCATTAGTATTACTTATTTCTGGTCCTTAGGCAAAGTCAGATTTGTAAATTCTCAAAAGCAATTTATCATAGTGTGTTTTCATAAATTTCATTTTTTTCCTTTTAACAATATAACGTTTTACAATAAAAGCTAAATTTCCAAAACCTTAGCTTGTTTTAATATGACAAAAAGATCTTGAATTGTGCTCAATTTTCCATTTTAGCTTCTAAAAAAGGTGCAGTTAAAATTATTTCTCCTACTTATTATAAATAAATAACAATGTAGGCTAGCTTGTAAACCCTCAGCTTCTAGAACCATTAATAAAATTATGTTCCACTGAAAATGTTAATTTACATACATTAGGCACTTTTCTTTGTTTTCGTACAGCCAAAATAGGCGAATCCATGTCACTGGCACCCATCACCTACAACATTGAACACTTGCATGAAAATTACGACTACTTTCCACTCACTATTTTTTAAAAAGTTCATCAGCACTATACAAACAAGAACACAAGAGATTCTACAGATGTTGGAAATCCAGACGAACATACAAAATTTTAGAGGAACTCAGCAGGTCAGGCAGCACCTATGAAAATTAATAAATAGTCAATGTTTCAGGCCGCGATCCTTCATCAGGACAAAAAGAACGTCTTCCATTGTTCTCATTTGTGGGTGCAGCACAGGTTCATTTTCATGTAGGTATATTTTTATATCCATGTCTTTTATCTTGTTTCTTAAGGCTCTCTTCAATACCCAGAACTGAACAGAAAAACATTTTATGCCAATTGTTCCAAATATTACAGAAATAATTCCACACTGGGATGATTTAAGCTTCTTCTATGATCAACAGCTGCAGAGTGAATATTGGAGTCCTTAGAACGTACTTCAATGTAGTACAGCCCCACTGAACTGTGCCTCCATGAACACTACAAATCTAAATATGCTCTCAGTCAATGGTCAACAATCACTTGATGGATCGTCATTCGCATTGTCACATGCCTTTAGGAGTAATATGGTACATTTTAAGCAGATTTCACCAAGGATACAAAGAGTAAGTTAAAAGATCTGCACAACATCATGGGTCAAAGGACCTGTACTGTGCTGTAGTACTCTATGTTCTATGATACAGTGGTCTTTTGAAAGGCTAGAATACTGATTCATCAGATGAATATTGGAATGTAAAAGGATTTTGTTGCAAGACTAAGTTGCGTGAATATGAAATTACAAGGGTATAAAAGCCTTTAAAATAAAACTAAGTTGGTTTAAAACCAATTTTTTTTATTGACTAAATCCAGACAGGAGTATTTAATAGGAATGTTAAAGCACTGAACAGTGGTTTCCCACCCACCTCTATGCCAGAACCCCATAACCCTCAACTTTTTGCAAATATATCACCAACAATTATGTGCAATTAACTGACCTCCACCATTCATGGGAACAAAGAATTCCAGGCATTTAACACCTTCAATAAAAAGAAATTTCTGCACACTTCAGTTTTATTTTGCAGTTACATCCCTTCACTTTCCCACAAGTGAAAACATCATAACATTTCAATCCCCCTCAGGATCTTGCGTGTTTGAATAAGGTCACCCTTCATTCTTCTAAACTCAGAATACAGATCTAAATTATCTAGCATCCCTTGATAGAACAATCCTCTATATCTCAGGAAATAGCCTGGTGAATCTCCTTTGAACAACCTCCATCCCTTTTTTACTGAAAGAAAGAGGGCCAAAGCTGCATAGTATTCCAGGTGAGGCCTTACCAATGCCCTGTATAACTGCAACAAAACCTCCCTATTCTTAAACTCCAAGCTTTTTGAAAAATGTTGCTTTTTTTGTGTTGGACCTGCCAACTTTTTGTGATTCATGTACTAGAAAACCTAGATCCTTTTAACCACACCTATTTGCAGTCTAATAATCTGTCAGGTTCATAACCTGATACTTTCCCCCCATTTGTCAAATTTTCACCTGGTCACTCAATCTATCAATATTCTTTTGCAGAATCCAAAGTCCTCATCATATTTTTGTATTGACAAAGTTGGAAAGCATGCATTTCATTCCCTTCTCTAGATCACTCATATCAATAGTAACCAATTGAGGGTAAAGAATCAATCCCTGCAATACTTCAGTATTTACATCAGTTTAAGACAGCCACTTTCCTGTAGCAAACAAAACAAAGAAAACTACTACAAAGAAAACTATCACACTCTTTCTGGTAAACATTCACTGCAATCAATAGCCCGTAACTTCCCTTTCAGAGTTCAGCTTTTGAACAGCCTGTGTGACCTGACCCAACAAAGTCTCGAAGGTGCAGGAAGGTAGTCGAATCAAGGCAGCAGGGCCCAGGCATGAGAGCAGGGAATGCTCGTGGCCTAACATAAAAAGAGATGAATTATTAACTTCAAACTTTCTGCATTTTCACTCACAGAGTTGAACTGCACGTGCATGTAACAAGAGCTGTATAACTCATCACCTTCCACCTTAGGCCACAAATTTATCAATCACCCCAGCTGTGGACCACCTGGAGGTCCAAGACACTCTCATCACATGCACGTGCAGTTCAACTCTCTGAGTGATAATGCGGAAAGTTTGAAGTTAATAACTCACGTCCTTTTACCTTAGGCCACGAACTTATCAATCACCCCTGCTGTGGACCACTTCTACAAAGAAGGGATCTGTATGCTCCACGACCGCTGGACTGAGTGTGTACATGTAGGAGGGGACTATGTTGAAAAATAAATGTGCTAGGTTTTCTAAAATTGATTCCTCTACCTTAGGCCACGAACTTATCAATCACCCCTCGTATCTATGTTTCCCTCAACTCTTCAAAGAATTCTAGAAAAACACCGAGTACTAACCAAACTAAAATCGGTCAACATTTAATTTAGTACGATATCAGACAGCACCCTAGCAGGAGATCATCCAGCATATTAGGAGGATCATGGGACAAAAACTAGGTTAATGGAGGCAAAGTACAGATAACCATAAGTTATATCAATGGTGGAACAGATTCAAGTGATTGAATGCCAATAGCATAAAACTACAACTTTTTTTAACCACTCATTCTTAGTTAAGTGAAAAACTGTTCCTTCTGGTGAAGAAAAATGCTGCAACAAGCTGTATTTTGGTGACCCACCTCAGGAGACTCAAGAGAAGAGAATTTTATTCTTTTATTAGGTCTTCTGATAACATCTTCATCACTCTCACTGTCGCATTCACCTGGGGGAAAAAATGCATTTTACCAGACATTAAAAAAAAATTATTTTTCTTTAAAAATTATTAAACTATTTAAAAGTTCAAAACCACTGTTACTTAATGGTCAATTTTAACTTTACAGCTGTGTTTTATGCCTGGAAGATATAATTTTTCCAATAAACTACCAGCATTGACCAAATCATGAAACCACTCTTATACAACAGTTATTCCTGGTGAATTCTAACTCAACACTCCTTTGCTACTTATCCGTATGTGCCTAATTCTCTGTGCACTCATTTACTTTCTACTTAAGTTCTACGTAATGCCTTCCTATGCTCTGTCAATGCTTCAACATTGCTTTCTACATTGTTGAATTCTCATATAAAAATTACTCCTTACACATTATCCATTGCAACATTTCTGACCACGTGTAATTGAGAACAAGGTAATCACATTTGAATGCAATTCCAAGAGAGCAGGAGAAAGGCCTTTTGATATCAGTTATCATTAGGAGAAAATAAGACAAAATTTACTAGGAAGAGATACAGTCAACATTTGGGGCTGAGACCCTTCATCAGGACTAACTGAAAGAAGAGCTAGTAAGAGATTTGAAAGTGGGAGGGGGAAGGGGAGATCCAAAATGATAGGAGAAGACAGGAGGGGGAGGGATGGAGCCAAGAGCTGGTCAGGTGATTGGCAAAGGGGATATGAGAGGGTCGTGGGCCAGGAGGCCCAGGGAGAAAGAAAAGGGGGAGAGGGGGGAAAAACCCAGAGGATGGGCAAGGGGTATAGTGAGCGGGACAGAGGGAGAAAAAGGAGAGAGAGAGAAAAAGAATGTGTGTATAAAAATAAATAACGGATGGAGTACGAAGGGGAAGTGGGGCATTAGCGGAAGTTTGATAAGTCGATGTTCATGCCAACAGGTTGGAGGCTACCCAGACGGAATATAAGGTGTTGTTCCTCCAACCTGAGTGTGGCTTCATCTTGACAGTAGAGGAGGCCGTGGACTGACATATCAGAATGGGAACGGGATGTGGAATTAAAATGTGTGGACCACACGACCGTCCTCTCTCGAGTTAGCTCCATGGCAGCAGCAGCAGTCGCCATTTCGGGGGCAGCGGCGCAGTGGTGAGAATTCGCAGCTGCGGCACGCGGTGAGTATGACCGGCGGCGGCTATGCTGATAGCGGGAGGCATTGAAGGAAAGAGAAAACCCACATCCTGCCTTGCCGAACGTAAATACTGCAAACGAAAGGCCGTTGCTCGCGTCTGAACCCGTCACCACGACTCCTGAGCCATCCCGCACTGACCTGTGGTGGGTAGATCGGGCGGGCGCGTGTCAGGTGGCTGGCTGGCTGCAAGGCGTAGAGAAATTTTGGTTCCGCTACCTGGTTGATGCTGCTAAGCGGAACAAGTGCTACACGTGCCCTGACACTTCCTCCCTTACCACCATTCAGGGCCCCAGACAGTCCTTCCAGGTGAGGCGACACTTCACCTGAGTCAGCTGGGGTGATATACTGCGTCCGGTGCTCCCGATGTGGCCTTCTATATATTGGCGAGACCCGACACAGACTGGGAGATTGTTTCGCTGAACACCTACGCTCTGTCAGCCAGAGAAAGCAGGATCTCCCAGTGGCCACACATTTTAATTCCACGTCCCATTCCCATTCTGATATGTCTATCCATGGCCTCCTCTACTGTCAAGATGAAGCCACACTCAGGTTGGAGGAACAACACCTTATATTCCGTCTGGGTAGCCTCCAACCGGATGGCATGAACATTGACTTCTCAAACTTCCGCTAATGCCCACCTCCCCCTCGTATCCCATCCGTTATTTATTTATATACACACACATTCTTTCTCTCTCTCTCCTTTTTCTCCCTCTGTCCCTCTCACTATACCCCTTGCCCATCCTCTGGGCTTATTTCTCCCCCTCCCCCTTTTCTTTCTCTCTAGGCCTCCTGTCCTATGATCCTCTCATATCCCTTTTGCCAATCAACTGACCAGCTCTTGGCTCCATCCCTCCCCCTCCAGTCTTCTCCTATCATTTCGGATCTCCCCCTCCCCCTCCCACTTTCAAATCTCTTACTAGCTCTTCTTTCAGTTAGTCCTGACGAAGAGTCTCGGCCCAAAACGTCGACTGTACCTCTTCCTAGAGATGCTGCCTGGCCTGCTGCGTTCACCAGCAACTTTGATGTGTGTTGCTTGATTTCCAGCATCTGCAGATTTCCTCGTGTTTGCACAAAATTTACTATAACTGTTCATAAAATCTTATTCAAAATTAAAGACATCATCAATAATTGATTCCTAACCATTTAAGGGATGCAAGTATTATAGCAAGCAAGAATGAAAAGTTTTGTAATTAACTAAATACTAAAATGTAAAATAGCAGTCTGTGAGAAGTTCTGCCCCTTTTATACACAGGGTCACAACCCATTAGCTTCAGCCAGCTATCTTATCTTTATTAGGACCATGGAAGATACAGTGCACAGGACATTACAGCACAGGAACAAGTCTTTCCTCCCACAATGTTGTACCAAACTAATTATGCTAATGACATCAATTTTCTTTTGCTTGCACATGATCCACATTGACCCGATCCAATCCAATCCCTGCATATTCATAGCATAAGAGCCTCTTCAACACCTCTATTTCATCTACCTTGACAACTACACCTGACAGTACAATCCAGGCACCTATTACTCTGTGTGGAAAAAAAAAGTCTCATAAACCTACTTTACACTTTCACCTTCCCACCTTAAATCCATTTCCTCTAGTATGTGACATTTCCACCCTGGTCTATGCTTCTCATAATTTTATATACAGGTTGACCACTGATTTTCTGGCACCCTCAGTTCCTGAGCCTTGCCAGATTAACATTTTTGCCAGATTTAAAGAGGTCATATAATAATAATGGCAAAAATGGACTGGAGAAGCTTAAAAAGGATTATTAATTAAACAAAAAGTAAATGTATATTTATTAATTACTGTGCTTACAAAGAATGTTGCTTCTTAGTTATCTTGTTAAACATTTACTCCAGCTGATGTTGTTTCATGTGATTTGATCTCTCTCTCTGTGTAATTATTCTTGCATCAAATAAAAATTCATTAGCTTTCTGTCACAAAGGTACGTTTCTTCAACTCTTTGACTAAATCACCCAACAACTCAATTAACTTGTTAATTCAATAGTAAATCTTTCAGTTTTATCACTGCTGCCATCTTCATCATTTGCAATGTTTTATCAGCATTCAGAACACTGTCTATGATTTCTGAGTCCATAAGGTGATGCACAACAGGTGTTTTGTCATTGACGATCATCCACTCACATGGATTTTCTTCATTAAGACTACTTGCTGTATCTTCAAAAGCAGGTCCTGTAACACGTTTTGCATACATAAGCAAATCATGAACAACTTCTGTCTCCTTTGGTACACAAAATCCTGAAAAATCATCGTCAAGCTTTTCCTCAGGCGCATTACCAAACCTCAAGGCAGGCCACAACTTATGCTAGCCATTCTTTAGTGTTGAAGCTTCTACCTTCTCTCACCCTCGAACAATGAACCAAAGAACGTCCTTCATGTTAAATTCTTTAATAAATGCTTGAACAGAATGGCCAGCATTCACCTGATCTAACCAATGTTTCAGGAAAAGTGAGCAATACTTGGCTTTTAGAGAGCGCAGTATTCCTCGGTCTTGAGGTTGGATAAGCGATGTACAGTTTGGTGGTAAATACACTGTAAAAACATCATTGGTACACAGGAGTTCAGCTTTGGGGTGAGCTGAACAGTTATCCAAAATAAGAATTTTGCAATCTTCGTGTTACTTGGTAAATTTTAAACTCCTTTCAAGGCCCTAGGACATTTACTTTTTCCAATCACCAGTAGTTTACATCTGAGTAGCTGCTGCACTGAAGTACCCTAAAATGGTAAATCTGTCCTTAGATTGTTTGAATCTTGTGGGATCTTCTTCATCTTCTGTTGCTGATGTTTTCCTAGGTATGCATTGCCAGTATAATGCAGTTTCAGCTGCTTTATACACCTGCTCAGGACTGAGGTTTTTGTCAGCTATGGTGGTTTATAGACCGTTTCTCTCCACACACTTTACGCATGGAAATTCCACGGCGCTTCTTAAACCTTCACTATCGTCGCATGCATGTTCTAATTTACATTCTTTATGAAACAACTTAGCTTGGCAATTATCATACCGCCCAACAAGTCGAATCCAACACACCAATGCTGATGAAACGGTTTAATCATTAATCAATCATGCTGAGTGCTCTTACCAATTTTCATAGCTTTTCTAATACTCATTTGCTTTAGCAAATCACTGTTTGCATAGAATTGCAAATTTTTCCTCTTTGGTGTTTTATATCATACATAGTTGATGTACCAATGCCATGCAAGTCACACGGTTTATGCATGGAAGCAACTTAGCTCAGTCTTTTCAACATTTCAACCTTCTCTTGGATCGATATGGACTGATGTTTATGTTTGACACCACCACTGTTACTTGCACTTATCTTAGAAGCCATAGGTAGGGTTAAATTTACATAAAATAAGCAAAAATAAGCACAAAATATTGGGACTCTGACCAACAAGTGCAATGTAAATACAGGTGTCCCCGCTTTTCGAACATTCGCTTTACGAAACCTCACTGTTACCAAAGACCTACATTAGTTACCTGTTTTCACTAACAGAAGGTGTTTTAACTGTTACAAAAAAGGCAGCACACGTCCCGAGCAGCCAAACTCCTCCCCCAGAACGGCATTCTAGCCGGCATCACTTAAACACGTGCTTGTGAGCAGCCGTTAGCAAGATGAGTTCTATGGTATCGGAAAAGGCGAAAAGGGCTCGTAAGGGTATTACACTTAGCGTAAAACTAGACATAATTAAGCATTTTGATCGTGGTGAACGAAGCAAGGACAAAATGAGTTTGGCTTGTGGAAGTTGGCGAAGATGATGTTGAAGAGGTTTTGGCATCCCATGACCAAGAACTGATAGATGAAGAACTGATGCAATTGGAAGAGGAAAGGATAACAATCGAAACAGAATGCAGTAGCAAATGGACCAAAAGTGAAGTCGTCCAGGAACTGAACGTGAAGCAAATGCATGAGATGATAGAAAAATGCACGAGGCTAAGCAGTCAAGCATACTGTCGTTTTTCAAGCCTTCCACATCAGCCACAGCAGACGACGAACCTCAACCTTCGACATCGAGGCAGACAGACATAGAAGATGATGACCCGCCTGCCCTGATGGAAACAGACGACGATGAGATTGTCATCTCTGATCTGGGCCGACATTTACGTGCCCGGTGGCACCTAATCAATTAGCTTGTTTATTTCTGCATTTTTCTTAAAGATGTGCTGGGTGCATTCCGGCCACTGCTGTACCCCTGCATGCTTCGCAGATCGGTATCAGTCTGCAGCCTGGAGGTTGGGGACCACTGCACCACCCCAACCTCCGACAACTCAGCTTAACACACCATCATCAGTGTGCTTGGCGCTGTCTTCCCAATTCTGGTAAGTGATACTACACTGTACATATGTTATTTCTACTTTATATAGGCTGTGTATTTTTATGTGTTATTTGGTATGATTTGGCAGCTTCATAGCTTAAAGGTTACTGGAGAGAGTGTTTCTGCCGAGAGCGCTTCTGCTGAGAGTGCTGCCGTGAGATTTTCACTACGGAGAACAGTGCGGCAATTATTGTAGAAAAGTATTTCTACTTTATATAGACTGTGTATTTATCATATCATTCTTGCTTTTACTGTATATTACTGTTATTTTAGGTTTTGTGTGTTATTTGGTATGATTTGGTAGGTTATTTTTTGGCTCTGCGAACACTCACAAATTTTTCCCATATAAATAAATGATAATTGCTTTTTCACTTTACAATGTTCCGGCTTAAGAACCGTTTCATAGGAATGCTCTACCTTCGGATGGCGGGGGAAACCTGTAATAAAAATAGTGTGCTTTTGCCAAGATGAGTCTTGCCACAGATGGCGCCGTATGCGCTGCACACAATGCCATCTGGTAGCCACTCAGTAAAATACATCTCGTAATTTCATCTGAATTAAAAGAAGTGCCGAACCATCAGTTTCCAGAAAATCAGTGGTTAACCTGTATTTCCACCATGTTGCACCACAGCCTCTCCAGGGAAAACCATTTCAGGGAGATGTGGGTTGGATCCCAATGTTCTCTGTACATTAATATTGTTAGAGACCCTGCCATTAACTGTGTCCTTTCCCTTCACATTTGATCTCCCAAAATGCAACACCTCACACTTGCCCAGATCAAACTCCTTTCTCCAATTCGCCAGTCATAGCTGCAGTTGAACAATATCTCGCTCTATCCTTTGGAAACACTCTGTACAACCAACATCATCAATCTTTGTATCATCTGCAAACTTACCAACTTGCCCATCTACATTTTCATCCAAGTCATTTATACATATCACAAACAGCAGAGATCCCATAAGACAAAGGTACAGAATTAGACCTCTTAGCCAATCGAGTCTGCTCCACCATTCAATCATAGTTGATTTATTATCCCTCTCAACTGCATTCTCCCATCTTCTCCCAGTAACCTTTGATGCTCTTGCTAATCAAGAACCTACCAATCCCCGCTTTAAATAAACCAAATAGCACATTGAACAGCAGGCCCCAGCCATCTCTCAACCAAGCCTCTGTAAAGCCCACAATATTGTAGTTTCATGTATTGTTAACTCCTTTTACCCTTAATACTCCTTCCATTAAAATAAAAACATTTCAACCCTCCCATCCCATCTGTAGATTACCTTGCTCTTGTCTGTCCTTGTCTATAAACAACATAAAACATTAAGAAATACAATAAGATTGTGTTTCCAGTCAGGTTACCTATTTTACACATTTAAGCTATAACTAATAATAATTTTTAAAATTAAGAATATATTAATAATCAAAATTTAAAGTTAAGTATCTTACCATTGATAGATGTTAAAAGATTTTTGCAGAAAATATTCGGATTGTTATTTTTAAGTGATTTCTCTCCATGCTTTCCACTTGCATTGTATTTCATGGCAGCCTCAGAATTGTCAGGACAATCTTCCAATTCAGAAAAGAAACCATTTTTAACAACCTCAATGTTTTCTGTAACATTCCTCATTACAGCATTTTGAGAAATCACTGGACTGTTTTTAAACAGCACTTTGCTAAAAGTAGTATTGCAGAAGTTGGGAGATCTTCTTTCTGGTGTAATGGATGCAAAGGCTGGAGATGAGGTACAGAAAACCTGGCGATCATGCTGGGAAATTGGAGAAAATAAATCCTGTGTTGTCGAAGGTCGTATTTCATTACAAGTATCCATTTTGCCAGGTTGTAAAGATGTATGTTTCAAAGAAATTGGTGTAGAGTACTTCCTTTTTATTTTTGCTGCTTCAACAAATAATTCTGAATCAGCCACATTGCTGCATTCATCTTGAATCTCCACATTTTCTGAAGGTTTTTCTGCAAAATGTTTTGAGCATTCAGTGCTTTTGCTGTACATAGTATTAGTCATAGAAGCCTCGCCACCTCTAGCAATATCTTCAAATGAAAAGCCTAGATCAAAGTTAACAGAAAATAATTCATCTGAACAGTTGTACATATTACTGCTACTATCATTAGTATCAGGTCTATGCTGATCAACACATATATTTTCATGCAGAATTGACTCTCCTGTTACACCTCGTTTAGGTTCTTCATTTTCCAAAGTTTTGTTGGTGGATGCCTGCACATTTTGGACAGGCTCATTCAACACAGTGGACTGCTGCTGGGGTCCAGAGATATCCTCTGTGATTGCACAGGTTTTATTGTTCAGAATGCAGAGAGTTGAAAGATCAGTACGTGACAGGTTATCTTCAAACAAAGACAAACTGTTTTCGTATACAAATAGCTCATCCTTTATAGAGTCCTTCAATGTTATGTTTTTGCTTTTATTTTCTTCAATCTTGTTATGACACTGGTGTGAGGAATTAAATATTTCTTCTTCAATTATATTTGACTGAGCTTTATGATCTTGTTCCAAATATTCAATACTGTTATCAAATAAATCATCCCAGGAGGGGCTGGATCCTGCATTACCATGATTGGTCAAGGGTTCAAAGGTCACACTCTCTTTGCAAGTCATTAAAGCTGGTGATTTAATATTGACTGCTGGTGAACCACCTTTCTGGGGATTTAAAACATTAACTGCTGCTGTTTCTAAAGCAGTTGATTGCCAATAATTCCCTTCTTCTAAAAAGGGAAACCCGTCTACAGGAGGAGATGTATTAAGAAAATTTGTTACATTTTCCAGAACTATTTCAATGCCAGCAGGAACCTGCTTTATTAAATTGTCATTGGAATATTCTGATTCATAACTGGAATGTTCAACATCGAGTGAATAATATCCATTTCTTGCTCGGCTTGAATTTGAAGAACTTCGATGTATATTGTGGTTCTGAAATTGGACAGACTCTGGGAGATAAAACAATTTGGATAGATTTCTTTCACACATTGCTGATTTCTTTAATTGACTATCATGGCCAGAGTCAACATTGTTCAATTCATCGCACCCTCCACTTTCTTTCTTCCTTGTGTAATCAGTTTTAGGTTTGGTGTTAGTTGATCTGTTTTCAGAAGAAACATCTTTCAAATTGATTTTTATGTGATCTTCCAGTATTTCCCTTGATCCTAACAAATCAAAACAAGATATACTCTGCACATTGTTACTTATCTCTACTTCAGTTTCTCCCTCTGACAGGCAGATCTGTTCATCAGGTTTTGTTATAGCATCTTCAGAGGGAACGTCTTCACCTCTACAATTCCCTGCAACACACAGTGCAGACTCCTTTGCTTCTTTGGAATTTACAACTTCAAGACTAGAGGAGGAACAAAAACCCCTAGATCTTTTTATTTTACTTGTGTTAACAAGAGAGCTTTCCTGATCTTCATCCATTAACATATGCATATTTTGGTTTACACGATTATTTTTACATTTCTTCCTCTCTTGCATAGGCTTCGTTAACTGATCCAGTTTACATTTTTCTTGATTACTTGCAATGGATGTAGGTGTAAATTTAGATTGTGGTGTGATGGCTGTTTCGAAAATATCATTTCTATTTAAATAAGGCATAATTTCCAATGAATAGCCACAGTCACTCTGCAAATAAAAATGCAAATTATTAAAAGATTAAACATTTAATGTAATCAAGCTCTAAAACAACATACAAATTGGCTACATAAATCACAGCATTTCTACGTATGTGGGCTATGAACAGATAAAATTAAGAGCCCTTAACAGTGCTGATGAGCAGAAGGATCTAGGGGTCCGAGTTTGTAGTTCCTTGAAAGTGGCTACACAGGTTGATAGGATGGTTAAGAAGGCATATAGCATGCTCGACTTTATTAGTCGAGGCACTTAGTTCAAAAGTCAGGAAGTTACTTTGCAGCTTTATAAGACTCCAGTCAGGCCACACCTGGACTATTTCATACAGTTCTGATCGTCGCATTATAGGAAAGAGGTCAAGGCTTTGAAGAGGGTGCAGAAGAGGTTTACCTGGTGCTCCCTGAATTAAAGGGCATGTGCTTTAATGAAAGGTTGGACAAACGTGTTGTTTTCGCTGGATTGGCATTGGTGGAAGGAAGATCTGATAGAGGTTTATAAGATTATAAGAGGCATAAATAGACAAACAGTATCTCCCCTCCCCCCCACTCCCCAAGTTGAAATGTCTAATACCAGAGGGAATGCATTTCAGGTGAGAGAGGGTTAAGTTCAAAGGAGATGTGCGTGGCAAGTTGTTTTTAAAAAGAGAGTACTGGGTGCCTGGTATGCACTGTGTGAGGTGGTGATAGAGGCCGATACATCGGGATTTTTAAGAGACATTTAGATTGGCACACAAATGTGAGAAAAATAGAAGGATATGAACGTTGCATAGGCAGAAGAGATTAATTTAGTTGGTCATTTGATTACTAATTTAATTGGTTAAGTACAACATGGTGAGCCAAAGGGCCTGTTCCTGTGCTGTACAGCTCTATGCTCTAAATTTTACGCCAGAGTTTAGGAAAGATGTAAAAGCTCTAAAGAGGCTGCAGGAAGGACTTTAGATATGGTGATAGACTAGACAAACCGGGGTAGTTTTTGGAACTGAACGAGTGATAAGGACTAGGTTAAAACTGTGAAGTATGTAGGCAAGGTAGATAGGAAAAAAACTTGCTATTCATGGAATGATCCAGAGCTAAAGGATGTTCAAGGTTCAAAGTAAATTTATTATCAAAGTACATATATGTCACCAAATACAACCCTGAGATTTATTTTCTTGTGGGCATACTCAATAAATCCAATAACCATAATAGAACTAATGAAAGACCATATCAACAGGACAGACAACCAATGTGCAAAAGACAACAAACTGCAAATACAAAAAGAAAGAAACAAAATAATAATTGTAACAGTAAATAAACATGCAATAAATATTGAGAACGTGAGATGAAGAGTCCTTGAAAGTGAGTCCATACATTGTGGGAGTAGTTCAGTGCTGGGGCAAGTGACATTGAATGAAGTTCATGTAGAATGATCATGAATGGCAACAAAAGAGCAAAAGTGACGTGAGGAAAACAGTTTTACATCATGACTGTTTAGAGGCTGGAAATCACTGCCAGTGGTTAGACTGGAGGAGGATTTATTTGTAGTGATCACATAGACATACATAGACTGAAAGAGCAACTGATAGGGGTCAGGTCAGGGTACTAGTTGCACTGAGCTTGCATAGGGCGGAAATAGACTTGAATGATCTCCCTTGTTCTGCAACCATTTTTTTTATTCTGTGAACCTTCTGGCCTAGATCAAATCTTTGTAATTTTGTTCGAACCTGTGATTGCTTGAAACTTCTTATTTAAATAATACGGTGCAGTCTGTCTGCTTTCTAGCTTGTTGATTAGAGATAACAGTTATGCCAATATATTAAGGATACTGGAAAACTGCAAGAGACCAAATGAAAAATAAAGCAGCAATGTTGCTCGGAGCCTGCCTCACTCACCCTCATTTCAAGTCATGGATTCACCAATGTCCATGCTGACCAAGTATCCATCTTTACTAACATAATTATCAACACATGGCCTATAGCTTTTCAAGACCATAAGATATAGGAGCAGAGTTAGGCCATTTGGCCATCAAGTCTGCTCCATCACGGCTGATCCAATTTTCCTCTCAGCCCCAATCTCCTGCCTTCCCTTTGTATCCCTTCATGCCCCGACCAACTAAGAATCTATCAACCTCTGCCTTAAATATACCTGAAGACTCAGCCTCCACAGACACCTGTGGCAATGAATTCCACAGATTCATCACTCTCTAGCTAAAAAACCCCTTCTAATCTCCATTCTAAAAAGATGCCCCTCCATTGTGAGGCTGGGTCCTCTGATCTTGGACTCCCCTCCAAAGGAAACATCCTCCTCACATCCACTCTATCAAGGCCTTTCACCATTCAATAGGCTTCCCCTCATTCTTCTGAATTCTAGTGAATATGCCCCCAGAGCCATCAAACGGTCTTCATTTGACAGCCACTCAATCCTGGAGCAATTTTCGTGAACCTCCTTTGAACCCTCTCCAGTTTCAGCACATTCTTTCTGAGAGAAGGGGACCAAAACTGCTCACGATACTCCAAGTGAGGCTTCACCAGTGCTTTTATATTCTAGTACACTTGAAATGAATGCTAACATTGCATTTGCCTTCCTCACTACAGACTCAACCTGCAAATTAACCCTTATGGAATCCTACACAAGAACTCTCAAGTCCCTTTGTGTCTCAGTTTTTTGTAATTTCTCTCCATTTAGAAAATAGTCAAGCCTTTTATTTCTTCTACCAAAGTGCATGACCATGTACTTCCCAACACTGTATTCCATCTGCCATTTCTTTGCCCATTCTCCTTATCTGTCTGTCCTTCTGTAGCCCCTCTAGTTCCTCAAACCTACCTGCCCCTCCACCTATCTTCATAACGTCTGCAAGCTTTGCAACAAATCCATCAATTCCATCAACCAAATCATTGACATATAATGTAAAAAGAATCAGTTCCAACACAGACTCCTGTGGAACACTGCTAGTCAATGGCAGCCACCCAACAACCTGGCCTCCATAGCTGCCTGTGGTAATAAATATCACAAATTCACCCCCCTCTAGCTAAAGAAATTTCTCCGTACCTCTGTTTTAAATGGACACCATATGACACAAGTTTAATTTTCATGGATTAGCAAATGTATCCAAGACACACAACCAACCACACACAGGCACAATGACAATTGAATGTTACTGATGGCAGCTAACCTTATTTTTTTTAATACGTAAAAAGGAGAAATGGCATAAAGGATTAAGTATTTTTATTTTGGAGGTCCTGGGAGTTCATAGGAGGCTCAGAATATGGCAATGGTGCTCTAATTGATACCGAGCACCAAAAGTGGTCTCAAATAAATGCCAGCAAGTTTTCATCACAAGTGTCCCTTTTGATCTCCGCTCCTTTAGCTCTTCTTATGGTCTCAGTTTGACACAAATGTTGATGATAATGACAAATGGTCGTGAACATCAATCAGAGGCTTTCTCATCATTCCTAGCTCCCTACCATACACACTGCAGTCCCCAACCCCCACCCTATATCCAACAGTTGGTGGAGCAGTTTGTTTGGATTTAATTCCTCTTCTTATTGCTCTTAGAAGAATCCCACGACAAACCACTCTCATCTCTTGTTGATTCCAGTAAAATTTCTAAATCTGGCATCACAATACTATTTGTGCAAAGTTCTCAATTGAATTTCTAGAACAAACATTTGAAGTCTTTGGGGATGTTCCCTTGCTTGTATCAAAAGTCTACTTCTAACAGATGATTCTACTAGCAAGACTTTTGGTAGCGAATCAGTCCTTAATTTTTTTTGCATCTTTATCTTGAAGGTTACTTATTACCGGCCTGGCCAGCAAAAATGGCACACCACCTCCTTAATGTTAGAAAAATTATTTTAAATTAGTAAGATTCTTAACCATGTTGAGAGTGACCATTCCTAGCATATGATTCAACTTTACTAAAATGGCAATTTGTGGGAGAGGCACGCTCACCACACATTGCAATTCAAGTTCATATCTTGGCCATCTCAGAATCTGTTGAGTACCAAAGATGAAAAGCTGTCTCTATTTCTTGCTTTTGAGTTGTATACACAAGCGGGCCTCATCACTAACTTACTATAGAGCTAACAATGTCTCATGCAATGGTTTCCTTGCCAACAGAGATTTAAAAGCACATTAACCTCTTTTTGAAACAAGTGGCATAAATAATTATAAAATCATAAAAAGACCAAATGGAATACAATAATTTGCAAATGTAACCCCCTTGTATATGCTTTTTCAAGTTACTACAGTAACTAAACGAATACCAAAGTTCTAGAGGAACTAAAAACGGACTTATATACATTCATTAAATCATGGCATCGCATCGTACCTGAAAAACATTCAGTTCAATCAGTTGTGTTTTAATTTTGGAAAGCAGATATTAAAAGCTGGAAAAAAAAATCCTGCATCATAAGCTACATTCAATTTAAAACCTTTTGAGGTTATCTATTAACTATTTAAAACTAATTTCAAGATATTGTTCTTTACAAAAAATATTTTTTAAACTTTAAAATCAAACCCTAAATTTTCTGTTTAATTATACAACCATTAAATTGCTTGAAAAAATTTCATTGTTAACATTTGTTCGATGCAAAAGTAACATTTTTCTATCAAATGAAGAATTTAAGAAAATAAATTTAATTCACAAAAGCTTGTACTATTTTCATGTTATGATATAGTTGTTCTCAGATGAGGGCAAAGAGGAAGGGAATGTGGCTCAAATAATTTTCATCCACTGATTATCCCAATCACTTTTGCTATAGTGCATCCCAAGCCTCAATCCCAGAACTGCGTCTCTTCCTGTCTGTTTTGCTCATGATACCAACTGTAATTAGGGAATGGACTGGTGACACAAAGTGGCTAGAATGAATGCAGGATGAAATTGATGTGCCCATCTTAAAAAAAAACAGCATACACCAGTAATTTAGGAAGATGTTCATATTATGTCATGACCAATGCAACACAACCCACTCAAGTGTGGAAACCTAGTTTTTGTTTTGACTGATCTATGATGTATGTTATTTGGAAATGCAAAGAGCAGGTTTTATATTTGGTTTCATTACTTGATTTCTGCTTCATGCAATATAATTTGAAAGCATGGGTTCTTTTATCTAACTAGTCAAGAATGCTTTGGCGCTTTCTCAGTAAATCAGTCATAAAATGTAATCTGGAAGGAACTCAGGAGGACAGGATAGAAGACTATTTATTTTAACAAACATAGAATTTAAGTGAATGTTAATTCTGTATTTAGTATTATATTTTATTACAAATTAAGTAGCAATTTATGTTCAGAAAATAACTGCAATCTCCACTCCGTAGATTTCACTGACCTCTTCTTGTCTCATCAAATCAATCATGTCCATAATACTTATGAAGTGCTGGCAGCGATCAGAATGGTCAACCAGATGGGTAGAAAGTGGATGATTTTGCCAAAGACTCCACTCTGTCAGAGAAAGCTCACGAATTTTACCACTTTCCTGTTCCTATATAAACCAAATACATTAAAACTTAAAATAACTGCACAAGATTATGAATACACCAACATAAACGTAATCAAAATAGAAAGTTTTAATAATGTAATTGGTTAGGCAGGTTTTAGCGAATAAATTTCACAGCATGGTCACCAGCAATTCACAAGTAAGCAGTGCACAAAACAGCTAGAAAAGCAGAGTTCACAAGCTGCAGGGTAATCACACGTAATGGAGATATGGAAAGGCATCCCCGCAATAACTTTAATTCTCACCCACACTTCAAAATCACAGTGTAGAAAAAGGCAGAGAGTTTTGGATGAGGGGACAGCTCAAGAAGAACATGTGCTGGTAAATAAGTAGTACTGAAGTGCAGAAGAATATTGTAAAGAGAAATTTCTTTAATGCAAAATTTCTCAAAATGCATGAAACATAATCCTCATACAAAAACTATTTTATTTATTATTACACACACACACACACGACTTCAGATGTAGTAATATCACTCAGAAGTGTAAAGAACATTGTTTTCAACCAGTTTTCCATTAAAACATCTTCCCTCATGTCAGTGACAGCCACCTTCCATTTTAGGACAACCAAGCTGCCATTATGAGCTCTCAAGAATCCAGAAAATCAGGGGCATTATGTGAGCATAACAATAAAAATCCGTTCTTGTACATAAGCTTGAGTGACAGCAATCAACAAGATCCCAATTATAGATCCAAGAGTCTCTAACTGAGCTCCAATTACATGTTGCTCAGACAACCAACTGGCTCTTAGACAACCTCCATGAAAACTAGAAGAGGAGAAAAATGCTCAAGACCACTGCATTGAGAATTAATTGAAAATGATTTTTTCTTTGTATTAATAGATTATGGTGATGCTACTAGAATTGTCGACAGTAAATGATGCTTAATTATAAAGAAAATACTGGTGAACAAAGAAACATTGATAGTTCAAAGGAAGAATCAAGCATGTCTTTCAGAAAGAATCCATATTTACCATGGATTGAGATCATTTGTTCAGGAAAGAGATGATGTGAATAAAATTTTTCTCCCCCTCCCCCACCCCATCACATTCCTTGTTGTGCACTAAGAGTGAAAAAAAAGAAAAGCTTTGGTTTCACATTACCATATCTTTTGATCCATCTTTCACAAATTCAAATGGAAACAATATTAATCTTGGTTCTCTTAAATCATTTTTCAATCGGAATTTTCTGTCCCAAATTTCAAATTCTTCAGAGGTTAATAAACCATCCTCCTTTATCTTTGTTTGCTTATTCACTGCAGGGAATAAAATATATTAAAAAAACATGATCAGAAACAGATGATTTTGAACAGTTAAAAAAAATCTTTAGAAATGATTTCAAATACTTATTTCCAGTGCATTTCCCTTAGGAAATAAAACACAAAAACACAGGCCATCCTCAAATTACAAATGCCCAAATTATGGACACCCATACATATGACGAGCCCCTATAAAATTATTGCATTCAAAAGTTCAAAACATGTTCCTACTTTTGTTATTAAGAATAGCAGAAATAATTTCCTCTCTCCTCCCTCACTTTTAATAATTGCTAACACGAGGAGATCTGCAGATGTTGGAAATTCAAACAACCACACAAAAAAATGCTGGTGAACGCAGCAGGCCAGGCAGCATCTATAGGAAGAGGTACAGTCGACATTTCGGGCCAATTTCATTTTAGTCTTAAGTGCTTTTGACAACATTAGAATACTGTGGCAGTATGGTTACTATATCAATTGTTTGTGTATTTTTTGACAGATTAACAAAATTGGCTTAAGAACATCTGCAAAATTGGATCCCATTTGCTACCTAAAGATGACTTGTCTATTTTAAAACATAGGTAATCAGGGTCAAGACATGATAGATCATTGAGCAGATGGTTTTTCTATTGCTAAAAAAGTTCTAGGAAGATAGCAACAGAGAAAGGGATAGGAAAAAAATTGCCAGGTGGACCTTTTTCATCTATTTTATGTTTTAATATTATGCATTAAGAATTCAGGCTAATATTATACAATTTCAGAACAAGGGTAGACATTAAACTTTAACTCAGTTTTCCATTCCACAGATGATCCTCCTTTACTGAACACGAACATTTTTTTGTTTGATAATTGGATCAACCACTGAAATTCTATGAAACTAAGATAAACAATCATCAAAAGAACCTAGAATGGTTATTTGACACAAATGTCTTCCTGAATCAGAGAGAAGTGAATTCATGTCTGGTTTCTAAAGCCTGATTTTGCCTGAGACTTCAGCATCATATTAAAGGTTAAAGTTCTACAAACACAACTTGGTTAAGATAAGGGCTAATGTCCCAATTGTATTTTCCAGTTACACCCAAAATCTTCCTGTTTTCTAAAAACAGATCAATTAATTTATTGGCTGCTTCTGTGAATTACAAGACCATAAGATATAGGAGCATAATCAGGCCATTCGGCCAATCAAATCAAATAGCTCCGTCATTTCATCATGGCCGATCCACTTTTCCTCTGAGCCCCAGTTTCTTGCCTTCCCCCCATATTCCTTCATGCCCTGAACAATCAAGAATCTGTCAACCTCTGCCTTAAATGTACATAAAGACTTAGCCTCCACAGTTCTTAGTGGCAATGAATTCCACAGATTCAACACTTTCTAGCTAAAGAGATCATCTCCATTCTAAAAGGACACCCCTCTATTCTGAGGCTGTGTCCTCTGGCCTTAAGACACTCCCACCATAGGAAACATTGTCTCCAGATCCACTCTATCAAGGCTGTTTATCGTTTGATAGGTTTCAATGAGGTCACCCCTCATTCTTCTGAATTTTAGTGAATATAGGCCCAGAGCCATCAAATGCTCTTCATATGATAACCCATTCAATCTTGGAACCATTTTCATGAACATCCTTTGAACCCTCTCCAATCTCAGCATATCCTTTCTACGATAAGAGGTCCAAAACTGCTCACAACACTCCAAGTGAGGCCTCACCAGTGCTTTATAAAGTTTCAACATTACATCCTTACTTTTATACAGGTGGCCCCCATTTTCCGAAGGATCACATTACGACACCTCACTGTTATGAAAGACCTACATAGGTTACCTGTTTTCGCTAACAGAAGGTGTTTTCACTTATGAAAAAAGGCAGCGTGCGCCCGAACAGCCAAGCTCCTCCCCCGGAACTGTATTCTAGCCGCCATTGCTTAAACACGTGCTTTATCTCAATTTATTTTGTGCATCCGTTAGCAAGATGAGTTCTAAGGTATCGGAAAAGCCTAAAACAGCTCATAAGGGTGTTACACTTAGCGTAAAACTAGACATAATTAAGCGTTTCAATCGTGGTGAACGAAGTAAGGACATTGTCTGCATGTTGAACTTGCCTGCGTCCACTATTCGCACTATTTATACGCAGACAGAAAGAATTTTGAAAGCTGCCCATGTTACTGTTGGTTCTGCTCGTAGCAAAGTGCTCTTAGTCAGCATCCAATAATGGACAAAATGGAAAGTCTATTGCTTGAGTGGATTGATGGGTGTACAAAGCGTGGTTTCTGTTAAGTGTTCTTATACTTAAGGAGAAATCAGTCAGTCTTTTTAATAAGCTGAAACAGAAAGCACTGGACAATGGTGATGAAAGTGTTGCGAAAGTGGAATTTAAAGGTAGTCATGGGTGGTTTGATCGGTTTCTAAGGCAAGGGCAGCTTCATAGTTTAACGTTTACTGGAGACAGTGCTTCGGCTGATACTGAAGCTGCCAAAAGGTTCCCAGCAGAACTGAAGAAAATAATTACAGAAGGTGGTTATTCGTATAAGCAAGTGTTTAACTATGACGAAACTGCAACTTATTGGAGTCTTCCCGATTCCGGTAACTGAAACTATATTGTACATACATTATTTCTACTTTATATAGGCTGTGCATTTTTATGTGTTATTTGGTATGATTTGGCAGCTTCATAGCTTAAAGGTTACTGGAGAGAGTGTTTCTGCCGAGAGCGCTTCCGCCTAGAGTGCTGCCGTGAGATTTTTGCTGCGCTAGACAGTGCTGCAGAAAAGTATTTCTACTTTATATAGGCTGTGTATTTATCATATCATTCCTGCTTTTACTATATGTTACTGTTATTTTAGGTTTTATGTGTTATTTGGCATGATTTTGTAGGTTATTTTTTGGAGTGGGAACACTCAAAAATTTTTCCCATATTAATAAATGGTAATTGCTTATTCACTTTACGACATTCCGGTTTACGAACCGTTTCATAGGGACGCTCTACCTTCGGATAGCGGGGGAAACCTGTATTCTAGTCCTCTTGAAATGGCTGTTAACATTGCATTTGCTTTCCTCACCACAGACTCAGCCTGCAAATTAACCTTTTGGGAATCCTGCAGAAGGACTCCCAAGTCCCTTTGTGCTTCAGTTTTTCATATTTTCTTTGCATTTAGAAAATAGTCAACCCTTTCATTTCTTCTACCAAAGTGCATGACCATATACTTCCCAACACTGTATTCCATCTGTCATTTCGTTGCCCATTCTCCTAATCCGTCAAGGTCCTCCTGTAGCCTCTCTGCTTCCTCAAAACTACCTGCCCCTCCACTCATCTTCATACTGTCTGCAAATTTTGCAACAAAGCCATCAATTCCATCATCCAAATCACTGAGATATAACAGAGAATTGGTCTGTGGAACACCACTAGTCACCAGCAGCCAGCCAGAAAAACTACCTTTATTCCCACTCTTTGCCTCCTGCCAATCAGCCACTGCTTTATCCATGCTAGAATATTTCCTGTAATACCATGGGCTCGTAGCTTGTTAAGCAGCTTCATGTGTGGCACCTTGTCAGAGGCCTTCTGAAAATCCAAGTGCAGAACATCAACCGATTCTTCTTTGTCTAGGCTGCTTGTTACTATTTCAAAGAATTCCAACAGATGAAATGAAATATCTTTATTGTCATTGCATAGTACAATTTGTCGCGCAGCAATACAGCGAAAATGAGTTTGCAACTCTTACTCAATGCTACAAAACAACAAATAAAATAAACAATAAATAAAATCAAGTAACCAGCCAGTACAAGCAATGTCCAACAGTACAAAAGCGCAATTCAGATGCATGACAGCCATAAAACCAGTATTAAAATGTAACAAATTTATGGATGATGCTTGATCGATTGGTTCAGAGCAATTATAGCTCTGGGGGAAAAGCTATTTTTCAGTCTGGAAGTGCAGGCATAGAAAATCCATAACATCTGCCAGATGGAAGAAGTTCAAACAGATGATTGCATGGGTGTGTATTGTCCTTACAGATGCTTGTAGCTTTCCTTAGGCAGCGAGAGCTGTAGGTGTCCTCCAGGGCAGGGAGCTGTGTCCCGATGATCTTCTGTGCGCTAGAGACGACCTGCTGAAGTGCTTTCCTATCAGCTGCTGTACAACTGAGAAACCACACAGAGACACAGATTTTTCCTTGTGGAAACCATGCTGACCACGGCCTATTTTATCATGTGCCTTCAAGTATCCTGAGACCTCATTCTTAATAATTGACTCCAACATTTTCCCAACCATTGACGTCAGAATAAATGGCCTATAATTGCCTCCCTCCCTTCATTTGCAATTTTCCAGTCTTTCAGAACCATTCCAGAATCTAATGATTCTTGAAAAATCATTACTAATGCTTCCATGATCTCTTCCGCCACCTCTCTCAGAACCCTGGGGTGCACACCGTCTGGCTCAGGTAACTTCTCTACTTTCAGTTTCCCAAGAACCTTCTCTCTAGTTATGGTAACTTCACACATTCATGACCCGATATCTGGAACTTCCACCATACTGCTAGCATCTTCCACAGTCAAGACTGATGCAAAATACTTACTCAGTTCACCTGCCATTTCGTTGTCCCCCATTAGAAGAAAGATTAGAAGAAAGCATTCTTCTAGGGTGCATCACAACCTGGTATGGAAGTTGTCCTGTCCAAGGCCGGATGAAGCTGCAGAAGATCGTGAATACAGCCCAGCACATCACACAAACCAATCTTCCGTTCTTGGACTCACTTTACACCGCACGCTGTCGGAGCAGTGCTGCCAGGATAATCAAGGACACAACCCACCCAGCCAAGACACTTTTCATCCCTCTTCCCTCCAGGAGAAGGCTCAGGAGCTTGAAGACTCGTATGGCCAGATCTGGGAACAGCTTCTTTCCAACTGTGATAAGACTGCTGAACGGATCCTGACTCGGATCTGGGCCGTACCCTCCAAATATCCGGACCTGCCTCTCGGTTTTTTTGTACTATCTTACTTTCCATTTTTCTAATTTTTCTGTTTATGATTTATAATTTAAATTTTTAATATCTGCTATCGATTTGGAATCCAGGGAGCGGGAAGCACAGAATCAAATATCGCTATGATGATTGTACAGTCTAGTATCAATTGTTTGGCGACAATAAAGTATAAAGTAAAGAGCATGCTACCTCTCCAGCATTGTTTTCCAGCAGTCCAGATGCTGCCTGACCTGCTGCGTTCACCAGCAACTTTGATGTGTGTTGCTTGAATTTCCAGCATCTGCAGAATTCCTGTTGTTTGCGTTTTTAAATCCACTTTTGCCTCTTTTTCACTTTATGTATCTGAAGAAACTTATTATTTCTCTTTAATATTATTGACTGCAAATTAATTATGTGTCTGCAAATGGATTTCACTCTTAATTATACACTGTAAAAAAAAACGTGTGAAGCTTTCATGTTTTTTTTTATCTCACTTAAAGTTAGGTTACAGTTTAACTTTATTCACACTGGAACAAAGAAGGCCAGGCAGCACCGGCAGAGAACTAGGTATTGTATCACATCTTCAAAACACTCTCCAAAGGTACAGTATCTTGGAAGAGACAATGAAGCTTTCAAATCACTGGGATATTCTAGCAATCATTTACTTTGTCTTTAACTAGAATATATACAAAGCAATGACATAGTTTCTAATGAACCTTATTTATGGTTAAGTTAAACGATTAGGGATATTTCATTTGAATTCTCACTTACAAAATCACATTTGCTGCTCATGTGAAAAGGAATATAAAGAGCTGAGCTGCAAGATAATACTGATAAAGGAAAAAACAGCAAAAAATGTAGATAATTCTTGACTTGAAAGTGTCAGTGATGCATATTTACTGAAGAAAAACAAACAAAATCGAACTTGTGTTGAAAAGATCAAGCACGCAGACTACAAACCTGATCACAGTCTTGGTCCAAGCGTGGACCAAAAAGCTAAACTCCAGAGGTAAATAGTGAGACATGACACTAAGTAGTATGGTATTATGAACCCCTTATTAAACTGCAATCAATATGCATCAAGGACAAAAACTACGCAAATGGCTGGAGTCACACCTCACACAAAAATAAGGTGGCTGTTATTATTAATGCAAGAATTCCTAACAACAGTTTCCAAGACACAAACAGCTGCCTTTCAGAAAGTAAACAATGGGGTGTTCACCAGTGAATGCTCAATTTTCAATTTCATGCAGCATGACAATGTTCAGCAAATAAGCTGGTAAATGGCAATTAATATTCACAACAAAGTGCTGAGCGATGACCAGAAAGCCAGAGTCTAACCAACACAATTAACGTTCAATGGTATTATGTTCGCAGTCACCCTCAGTATCAACAATCGGAGGGAGAGCTTATTAATAGCCAGAAAGATTATAGCTACAGTTGGGGGATGGTGCCTAGATTAGAGAGCATGTCCTGAGGAGAAGTTGAGTAAGTTAGGGGTTCTAACTTCAGCATGAAGCAGCATGAGAAGAGACTTGATAGAGGTTTATAAGCTGATAAGAGGCATACATAGAATGGCCAGCACCTTTCTTCCAGGGTGGCAATGGCTTATAGAAGAGGACAACCTTTTAAGGTGATTAGACGAATCTATAGGGAACATGTCAGAGGTAGTTTTTCTCCCCCGTCACACAGAGTGGAAAGTGCATGGAAAGCACTGCCCAGGGTGGTGGTAGAGATGCATACATTAGGGACATTTAAGAGACTCTTTGGGACACGGATGAAAGAAAAGAAAAAGGGCTATGTGGGAGGGAAAGGTTAGATTGATCTTGGGGTATGTTAAAAGGCCGGCAAAGATCATGGGCTGGAAGATGCCGGAAATTCTGCTGAAGGGTCTCGGCCCAAAACGTCGACTCTACTTTTTTCCATGGATGCTGCCTGGCCCTCTGAGTTTCTCCAGCATTTTGTGTGTGTTCCTTAAAACCTTGCAAATATTTGACATGACATCTAAAACTTGGACAAACTTCAATAGATGGGTAGTGGAGCATACATTGACTGGATGCATCATAGTGTATGGAAACACCAATGCCCTTGAACGGAAAATCCTACATAAAGTAGTGGATACAGCCCAGTCCATCATGTACAGTCCTCTCCACCACTGAGCACATCTACACAGAGTGTTGACACAGTAAAGCAGTATGCATCATCACCACCCAAGGCCATGGTCTCTTCTCGCTGCTGCCAAGAAGAGACCTTAGAACCCATACCAGTGGTGGAGAGTATATTGACTGGTTGCATCATAGCCTGGTATGGAAATACCAATTCCCTTAAATAGAAAAGCTTAGACAAAGTAATGAATACAGCCCAGTCCATCACAGCTAAAGCCCTCCCCACCACTGAGCACATCTACATAGACATCTGTCACAGGAAAGCAGCATCCATCCTCAGGGAAACCCACTATCCAGGCCATGCTCTCTTCTCACTGCTGCCATCAAAAAGGAGGTACAGGAACCTCGGCACTCACAACACCAGATTCAGGAATAGTTATTACCCTTCAACCTTTCATAATAAATATACTTTGAACTATGAATCCCATAAGAAAATATCCACTTCCACTTTAAATATACCCAATGAATTGGCCTCCACTGTCATCCGTGGCAATGAATTCCACAGATTCACCAACCTTTGGCTGAAGAAATTCCTCCTCATTTCTGTTCTAAAAGGACTTCTAAAAGTCAATGCTTAGGTCTGCGACTTTTGAGAAGAACAGTGGGGGAACGGAGCTGTATGCGGACTGAGGGATTGAAGATTCAAGTTTTTTTATCACGTGTATATTGAAACATACATGGAAATGCATCATTTGCATTAACAACCAACACACTTGAGGGTGTGCTGGGGGCAGCTCACAAGTTTTGCCAACTTTCCAGCGCCAACATAGCACACCCTCAATGCTCGGCAGAACAATACAGAACAAAACAACAACAGCAAAACAAGCCCTGTTCCCCTCTCCCACCAGCACACAAACACAGTCCTCTAACCCCAGAACAGGCTTTCTTCAGCCTCCAGCCTCCAGCCTCCAGTGAATGGGACACGCAGATACTGGGCCTTCAACTTTCCCAACGAACTAGCAAAGATTTACAGACTCGGGCTTCGGCCAAAGCCAAGTTTAAAAACCTATTGCCTGAAACAGTTGAGCCTCCTCTTCCTGGTTTAGAAACAGTACTTCCATTCCTTACAATATTTTACCACCCAGATGGTAGGATGATAATAAAACCACATGAGCATGCTATTTACATATTAAAAACTGATTTGCTTGCAGCTAAAGAGAGATACTGAAGATTTGATTGACTGATTGATTAGGGGGTCGAGGCAACTAAAGCTACACTCAGATCATGTTCATGACTTCTGCATAAATGCTGTGGAATAATTTCTACATATTAAGCTCTTCTATTGACAATGACAATATGACCCATCACCATTAGTTAACAACTAAGGCTAATAAGGCTCTGCAATTATATCACACTATGACCTGTATTTTTTGATTGTCATGACTTATTATTCATTAACACCATCTGTTAGATATTACTGAATATCAAAAGAAATTAGGTTCAGCCCAGTTTTAAAACGCTTGCAACCCTCAGTTCCTGCCATCTGTACAATGTCTACCACCTCAGAGAAGAACCTAAAAATATACCACACAGTAGTGATTTTCTTTGGCAAAGCTTATAATTCATTCATGATTTGAAACCCAGCAGGATGTGGCATCGAGACGGAACCAGTGATAACTGCTGGTTCCCGTCCATGCACTTCCAGTCCCTCCTTTAAATGAATATCAAACATTCCAATACTATTTGTTAGGCTAAAAAATATTCACATCTAAACATTGACTGATATAGGAAAGAATTTGAGTAAAGATGAATTTTAGTAAGCCTGGTCTTCTGTAGCCAAGGAACTCATGCACAGGAATTGCTGGTCAGGAATAAATAAAAACACATGCAGACATGATGGCTTATCTAACGAAACTGAATGATCTTCTAAAGGAAAATTGGCATTTTTGCTTAAATATTCATTCACTGAAAATGGGGACGTGGGGGTTGCTTAAAGTCAAGGATATCGGATTAGTGGCACTAAAAGGCCATACAGTTTTTGGAAAGCTTGAAATGCTTCGAAATTCACCTGGGCTCTAACTTAAAAGGAAAACATCAAAGTTGTTTGTGGATATGGCCCAGTGTGTGAAGCCCTCCCCACCATTGAGCACATCTACACAGAGCGTTGTTGCAGGAAAGCAGCATCCATCATCACCACCTAAGGCTGTGGTGTCTTCTTGCTGCTGCCATCAGGAAAAAGGTACAGGAACCTCAGAACACACACCACCAGGTTCAGGAACAGTTAATACCCTTCCAACCATCAGGCTCTTGAACCTGAGGAGATAACTTCATTCACCCAGTCACTGAACTGTTTCCACAAACGACGGACTCACTTTCAAGGACTCTTCATCTCATGTTCTCGATATATTTTTTTCTCTCTTTTGTATTTGCACATTGGTCTGCAAGGTGCAGTCTTTCATTGATTCTATGGAAAATCTTGGAGTTACTGTGTATGCCCCCAAGAAAATGAATCTCAGGGTTGTATATGGTGATATTATGTACTTTGAAAACAAATTTACATTGAACTTTGAAATGCATAATGCTATGGATCATTAAACCAAGCTGCAACTCCAAACAGCAATATGATTGGGCAAGTATGCTGATGGCACCATGACAAAAAAGCCTTTTGATCAATTATTGTACTTGCATGCTACATTCCATATCCCTTGAACTAAACTTTGATGCTGATCAAAGTCAATTTTAAGCTTTCCAAAATATCATCCAAAGATATTAAGTCTGTAGGCAAGAATTTTGATTTTAATCAACCACTGTTTAAATAAGTCTCTTGTAAATACAGTGGAATATTATTCCCTTATTTCCAAATTTAAAATCAATAAGCAAGATTCACTAATCCATGCACAAAATTCAAAAATGTGCTATCTATACATCATACCTGGACATCGGCTGTACATGAATGATTCTGGAAGTACAACACCCGACTTTCTTCCATGCTTTGTTGTAATTCTTGATATATTATTTGATTCGTATTCTCCAGTAGTTATGTACATCTTGTATGCAGCAGGATTTAGACCATTTGGAACCATTCGTGGACTATTAGCGTAAAGGCGAAACGACTTGTTACCATTTCCTATAATGGTTTTGTAAATGCTCCTCTTGGAACACTGACTTTGGTTGTAGGTCTGAAATTGGATTTAAATATCCATTATTTCAAAACAATTTTTCAAATACCCAAGTAATTTCTATTTGGCCCTCAATATATTTTCCTTCAAAAAGTACTTTAATGTTTGCTCCACCCAAAACCACTGCTCAAAGCTGGAACTATCACAAAGATATTTTTATAAAGATTTTGTTGCAATTAATAAATTCTTGATCCATTTTCTCCCAACCCTCCAATAATTAATCTAAACAGTTTTGACAAGCGTTACAGCAGTCTATATGCTTTCTTTCAGAAATTCAGCCTGACAAAATTTATTGTAACAGGGGATTATGTTAACTTGGAACAACTTAGAAGTTCAATCTATCTCACAAAGTAATCGCAAAAGTCAAAAAAAAAAGACCAAGGGCAACCCCATCCATCCCGCCACACTACCAAGGATAGGGTTCCTCTTGTCCTCACCTACCATCCCATCAACCTCCGCATCCAGCACATATTCTCCGGAACTTCTGCCACCTCCAATGGGATCCCACCACCCAGCACATCTTTCCCTTACCCCACTTCCTGCTTTCCGCAAGGATCACCCCCTACGTAACCTCCTTGTCCATTCGTCCATCCCCACTGATCTCCCACCTGGCACTTATCCTTGCAAGTGAAACAAGTGCTACACCTGCCCCTACAAATTCTCCCTCACTACCATCTAGGTCCCTAAACAGTCCTTCCAGGTGAGGCAACACTTCACCTGTGACACACATCAAAGTTGCTGGTGAACGCAGCAGGCCAGGCAGCATCTCTAGGAAGAGGTACAGTCGACGTTTCGGGCCGAGACCCTTCGTCAGGACTAACTGAAGGAAGAGCTAGTAAGAGATTAGAAAGTGGGAGGGGGAGGGGGAGATCCAAAATGATAGGAGAAGACAGGAGGGGGAGGGATGGAGCCAAGAGCTGGACAGGTGATTGGAAAAAGGGATATGAGAGGATCATGGGACAGGAGGCCCAGGGAGAAGGAAAAGGGGGGGGAACCCAGGGGATGGGCAAGGGGTATAGTCAGAGGGACAGAGGGAGAAAAAGGAGAGAGAGAGGGAGAGAGAGAGAAAGAATGTGTGTATATAAATAAATAACGGATGGGGTACGAGGGGGAGGTGGGGCATTAGTGGAAGTTTGAGAAGTCAATGTTCATGCCATCAGGTTGGAGGCTACCCAGACGGAATATAAGGTGTTGTTCCTCCAACCTGAGTGTGGCTTCATCTTTACAGTAGAGGAGGCCGTGGATAGATATGTCAGAATGGGAATGGGATGTGGAATTAAGATGTGTGGCCACTGGGAGATCCTGCTTCTCTGGCGGACAGAGCGTAGGTGTTCAGCAAAGCGGTCTCCCAGTCTGTGACGGGTCTCGCCAAAATGTAGAAGGCCACATCGGGAGCACCGGACGCAGTATATCACCCCAGCCGACTTACAGGTGAAGTGTTGCCTCACCTGGAGGACTGTCTTGGGCCCTGAATGGGGGTAAGGGAGGAAGTATAAGGGCATGTGTAGTACATCAAAGTTGCTGGTTTTCCAGCATCTGCAGAATCCCTCGTGTTTGCGTTTTTAACTTCACCTGTGAGTCTGTTGGGGTCATTTACTGTGTTCGGTGCTCCCGGTGTGGGCTCCTGTATATTGATAAGACCTGACATAGACTGGGAGACCACTTCACCAAGCATCTACACTCTGCCCGCCAGAACAAGCGGGATCTCCCAGTGGCCACCCGTTTTTAATTCCACTTCTCATTCCCATTCCAATATGTCCATCCCTGGCCTCCTCCACTGTCGTGATGAGGACACACTTAGGTTAGAGGAAAAACACCTTGTATTCCGTTTGGGTAGCCTCCAGCCTGATGGCATGAACATTGATTTCTCACACTTCTGGTAATGGTCTCCACCGCCCCCCCCCCTTTCACAATTAAACATCCCCTCTTCCCTCTCTCACATTATCTCCTTGCCCGGCCATCGCCTCCCTCTGGTGCTCCTCCCCCCCCTTCTTCTTTCTTCCACAGCCTTCTGTCTCTTTCACCATCAACTTCCCAGCTCTTTACTTCATCCCTCCCCGTCTAGCTTTCACCTATCACCTGGTGTTTCTCTCCCCTCCCTCCCCTCCACCTTTTAAATCCACTCCTCAGCTGTTTTTCTCCAGTCCTACTGAAGGGTTTTAGCCCGAAACATCAACTGTACTTTTTTCCATAGATGCTGCCTGGCCTGCTGAATTCCTCCAGCATTTTATGTGTGTTGTTCGGATTTCCAGCATCTGCGGATTTTCTCTTGTTTGTGAAAACACTGTGGTTATTCTCACAAAACTTAAACTATAATTTCATTAGTTCCACTTTTTTAAAATCTGATCCTGCATTCTTATCCCTAACTAACTCTGGCTACGCAAACAAAACTGTTCTACATTTCTCAATGTTCAGTTCTTTTTACAAAATTGTTCATTATACACTTCATGTCCAATGTTCTGAACACTCCTGCGCTGCTTAGAAAACATAATACTTAGCGGTTAGTAGTCAATGTTAAAAGTCAAATGGAACGTCAGCGCAAATTAGAGTGATACAAATAAAACTGCAATTTAGCTGCAAAACTTAATTCATAGAGAGCACAGATCAAAAATGTTTCAACTACACAAAAACTTATATCACCAAAGATACCATGCTTTTACTAAAGCACATGAAAGGAAGGGCATTATAGTCAACATCTGCAAGAGAAAGATTCTCTTCCGACCCTTCTCTGCTGCACCACACTGCCCTCAAAAACCATAGAAAACTTAGATCACATCCCACATCTCTGTGACGACAGGCACTAATCATGTAATTTACCGTGCTTTCAATAATCCGACTCAGCCTTTGCGCTAAAGGATATTTGAAGATAGAGGCATGGAACTTGACACAAAATTCATGGTTATAGAGCAAAGGAGCATGGACGCAGGCCCTTCAACCCAACGAGCCCACGCCAACCACGGTCCCACTCAGCTAATCCTAGATTTCTGGCTTTGGCCTATATCCCTTTAAGACCCATCCTTCCTATCCCAGTGTTTCTTAAATGACAGAACTCTACATAGCTCAATGTCTTCCGCTGGCAGCTCATTCCATGTACTCATCACCTTCTGTGTAAAATATCAGAATCAAAATCAGCATCAGGTTTATTATCACCAGCATGTGACGTGAAATTTGTTAACTTAGCACCAGCAGTTCAATGCAATAGATAATCTAGCAGAGACAGAAAAAATAATGATAAATAAAATAAAAATAGATAAAACAAGTAAATCAATTACGTATATGGAACAGATTTTTAAAAATGTGCAAAAACAGAAATACTGTGTATTTAAAAAGTGATGTAGTGTCCAAAGCTTCAATGTCCATTTAGGAATCGGATGACAGAGGGGAAGAAGCTGTTCCTGAATTGCTGAGTGTGTGCCTTCAGGCTTCTGCATCTCCTACCTGATGGTAACAGTGAGAAAAGGGCATGCCCTGGGTGCTGGAGGCCTTTAATAATGGACACTGCCCTTCTGAGACACCGCTCCCTAAAGATGTCCTGGGTACTTTGTAGGCTAGTGCCCAAGATGGAGCTAACTAGATTTACAACCTTCTGCAGCTTCTTTTGGTCCTGTGCAGTAGCCCCTCCATACCAGACAGTGATGCAGCCTATCAGAATGCACTCCATGGTACAACTATAGAAGTTTTTGAGTGTATTTGTCGACATGCCAAATTGCTTCAAACTCCTAATAAAGTATAGCCGCTGTCTTGCCTTCTTTATGACTACATCAATATGTTGGGACCAGGTTAGATCCTCAGAGATCTTGACAGTTGTCCTTCAATGCCCCGGCTGATGACGGTTAACCTTCTTCACCACCCCTTCTACGTGTGAACCTGTCTTCAGTGAACAATGCACTTTAAGACCCTTTGTTGCATTACACACCCTAGTGCCTCACCGTTCATAGTGCCTGGGTGTCATCATCTCTGAAGATCTATCCTGGGCCCAGTATATTGTTGAGTTATGAAAGGGGCTCAGCAGCAAGAGTTTGAGGAGATTTGGTATGTCACCAAAGATTCTAACAAATTGTTATAGTACATCCTACGCTAGTGTGCCACTCCTCAGCCACATTCTAATTGATACAGATCCTCTTGTAATCTATGACAAGCTTCTTCATTATCAAGAATGCCTCCTAATTTCACAGATTCACTGATCAAGCCTTGTGCATTTGCATCCAGGTCCTTTATATAAAAACTAATAAAAAAAGGTCCCAACACTGACCCTTGCAGCCAGGACTAGTCACCGGCCTCCATTCCAAGAAATAACCCTCAACCACTGCTGTGTCTGTGCACAAAGTCATCAGGAGACACTGAAGCTGGTGATAAAAAAAGCCTTTATTCAGCACACAAGCAGGCTTCATACTCAAGACACTCTTAGAAGAGACTCCCTGACCCCATTTTACATGACATTTTTAGATGCTAAAGATCAAAGGATAACTCTATACTGACACTGCATCCATAATGCTCCTTTTGAATTACATATAGTTTTCAAACACCAACACTCCAGACACCCAAAATGAATGTTAATCACTACTGCCTCTTCATGGGGTTCTTCTTGGTTTGCAATGAAACCCAGTCTGCAGCTCCAAGAACACCATTATTCCAAGCTGCACCTTAAACTCAATTTAAAATCCACTTTCAGGTCTGAAGACTGGTTGTTCTTGAAATTAAATTCAATAAACCAGAGATCCTCAGAACTTTCCAGAAAGAAACAGAGAGCTTTGAGGCCTTCCTGGTGGGGGATGAAGGTGTATAGGGACTGGACCAGCCCTAACCTTCCCTTCCACCACCACTCTCCTCTGCCTAGCAGAACATCCTCACTCTAAATAATTTCTCCTTTGGCTTCTCCCACTTCATTCAAACAAAAAGTGTCGCCATGGGCACTCACATGTGTCCCAGCTATGCCTGCCTGTTTGTCGGCTACGTGGAACAGTCTATGTTCCAAGCCTACATTGGTGACCATCTCCACACTTTTCCTACGCTACATTGTCGACTGCATTGGTGCTGCTTCCTGCACCCATGCTGAACTCATTGACTTTATCCACTTTGCCTCCAACCTCCACCCTGCCCTTAAATTTACCTGGTCCATTTCTGACACCACTTTCCCCTTTCTCAATCTCACTGTCTCTATCTCTGAAGACAGTTTATCCGCTGATGTCTATTACAAACCCACGGACTCTCACAGCTACCAAGACTATACCTCTTCCCACCCTGTTACTTGTAAAGTGCATCCCCTTCTCTCAATTCCTCCACCTCTGCCGCATCTGCTCTCAGAATGAGGTTTTTCATTCTAGACTGAGGGAGATGTTCTCCTTTTTCAAAGAAAGTGACTTCCCTTCCTCTACCATTAACTTAGCCCTCAACCGCATCTCTTCCATTTCACGCACGTCTGCTCTTACCCTATCCTCCCGCCACCCTACCAAGTTAGGGTTCCTCTCGTCCTCACCTACCATCCCACCAGCCTCCACATCCGACACCTAATTCTTCAAAACTTCCGCCATCTCCAACGGGATCCCACCATCAAGCACACCCTTACCTAAACCGCGCCCCCCCTCCCCGGCTTTCTGCTTTCCACAGGGATTGCTCCCTTCCACAACTCCCTTGTCTATTCGTTCCTCCCCATTGATCTCCCTACTGGCACTTATCCTTGCAAGCAGAACAAGTACCACACCTGCCCCAACACCACCTCCCTCACTACCATTCAGGGCCCTAAACAGTCCTTCCAGGTGTAGCGACACTTCACCTGTGAGTTTGTTGGGGTCATATACTGTGTCCGGTGCTGCAAGTGTGAGACCCGACGTAGATTGGGAGACCGCTTCACCAAGCATCCTCACTCTGTTCGCCAGAAAAAGTGGGATCTACCAGTGGCCACACATTTTAATTCAATTCCCATTCCCGTATGTCCAACCATGGCCTCCTCCACTGTCATGATGAGACCACACTTAGGTTGGAAGAACAACAACTTATATTCCATTTGGGTAGCCTCCAACCTGATGGCATGAACGTTGATTTCACAAACTTCCGGTAATGCCCCCCCACGCCCCCTTTCCTTCACCATTTCCCATCCCCCTTTTCCTCTCTCACCTTATCTCCTTGCCCACCCATCGACTCCCTCTGGTGCTCCTCCCCCCTTTACTTTCTTCCATGGCCTTTTGTCTCTTTCACCTATCAACTTCCAAGATCTTTACTTTACCCTCCCCCTTCAGGTTTCACCTATCACCTTGTGTTTCTCTCTCCCCTCCCCCCACCTTTTAAATTTACTTCTCATCTTTTTATCTCCAATCCTGCCGAAGGGTTTCAGCCCGAAACATCAACAATACTTTTTTTCATAGATGCTGCCTGGCCTGCTGTGTTCCTCCAGCATTTTTTGTGTGTTACTTCAATGAACCAAAATTGATTAGCGAGCTTAAGGTAAAAGAACTTTTAGGGGCAAGTGATCATAATATGATTGAATTCACCCTAAAATTTGAGAAGGAAAAGCTAAAGTGAGATGTATCAGTAAAGGAAATTACAGAGGCATGAGAGAGGAGAATTGACTGGAAAAGAGCACTGGCAGGAATGACGGCACAGCAGCAATGGCTGATATTTCTGGAAGCAATTTGAAGGCACAAGATGTATACATCCCAAAGAGGAAGAAGTATTCTGAAGGAAAGATAACACAATCATGGCTTACAAAAGAAGTCAAAGCCAACATAAAACCAAAGAGAGAGCATATCATAGAGTAAAGATTAGTGGGAAGTTAGAGGATTGGGAAGCTTTTAAAAACCAACAGATGGCAACTAAAAAAGTCATTAAGATAAAGAGGGTATACAAAGTAAGCTAGCCAAAACTTTTAAAGAGGATACCAAAAGTGTAAAAGAGAGACGAGAGTGGGCATTGGAATGCTGGAAAATGATGCTGGAGAGCTGGTAATGGAAGATAATGAAACAGCAGATGAACTGAATAAGTATTTTGCATAGTCTTCACCGTTGAAGACACTAGCAGTACAGTGGAAGTTTCAAGTGTCAGGGAGCATGAAGTGTGTGAAGTTACCATTACTAGAGAGAAGGTTCTTGGGAAACTGAAAGGTCTGAAGTTAGATAACTCATCTGGACCAGATGGTGTACACCACAGAGTTCTGAAAGAGGTGGCTGAAGATATCGTGGAGGCATTAAGTAATGATTTTTTAAGAATCAGTAGATTCCGGAATGGTTCCAAAAGATGGAAAATTGCAAATGTCACTCCATTCATCAAGAACGGAGGGAGGCAGAAGAAAGGAACCAAAGCCATTAGTCTGAACTCAGTGGTTGGGAAGATGTTGGAGTCAATTATTAAGGATTAAGGTCTCAGGGTACTTGGAGCTACATGATAAAATAGGCCATAGTCAGCATGGTTTCAAGGGAAAACTTCCCTGACAAATCTGTTGGAATTCTTTGAAATAGTAACAAGCAGGATAGACAAAGGAGAATCGGTTGATGTTGTGCACTTGGATTTTCAGAAGGCCTTTGACAAGGTTCCACACATGAGGTTGCTTAACAAGCTACAAGCCCATGGTATTATAGGGAAAATTCAAGCATGGATAAAGTGGTGGCTGATTTGCAGGAGGCAAAGAGTAGGAATAAAGGGAGCCTTTTCTGGCTAGCTACCAGTGACGAGTGGTGTTCCACAGGGGTCTGTGTTGGGATCGATTCTTCTTATGTTATATGTCAGTGATTTGGATAATGGAATTGATGGCTTTGTTGCAAAGTTTGCAGACGATATGAAGGTAGGTGGAGGACAGGTAGTTTTGAGGAAGTAGAGAGGCGACAGAAGGACTTAAGACAGATTAGGAGAACCAGCAAAAAAATGGCAGATGGAATACAGTGTCAAGAAGTGCATGGCTATGCACTTTGGTAGAAGAAATGAAAGGGTTGACTATTTTCTAAATGGAGAGAAAATATAAAAAACTGAGACACAAAGGGACTTGGGAGTCTTTATGCAGGACTCCCAAAAGGTTAATTTGTAGGTTGAGTCTGTGGAGAGGAAGGCAAATGCAATGTTAGCATTCATTTCAAGAGGACTAGAATATAAAAGCAAGGATGTAATGTTGAAACTTTATAAAGCATTGATGAGGCCTCACTTGGAGTATTGTGAGCAGTTTTGGGCCCTTATCTTAGAAAGGATGTGCTGAGATTGGAGAGGGTTCGAAGGATGTTCATGAAAATGATTCCAGGATTGAATGGCTTGTCATATGAAGAGCATTTGATGGCTCTGGGCCTATAATCACTGAAATTCAGAAGAATGAGGGGTGACCTCATTGAAACCTATCAAATGGTGAAAGATCTTGATAGAGTGGATGTGGAGAGGATATTTCCTATGGTGAAAGAGTCTAAGACCAGAGGACACAGCCTCTGGAACAGAGATAAGGAGGAATTTCTTTAACCAGAGGGTGGTGAATCTGTGGAACTCTTTGCCACAGACAACTGTGGAGACCAAGTCTCTATGTATATTTAAGGCAGAGGTTGATAAATTCTTGATTAGTCAGGGCACGATGGATAGAAGGGAAAGTCAGGAAATTGGGGCACAGAGGAAAATTGGATCAGCCATGTTGAAATGGCAGAGCAGACTCGATCAGACAAATGGCCTAATTTTGGTCCTATATCTTATGGTCTTGTAGAACTTAGTATTTGCTATATACAATAACTCTAGAACACACCCCAACAACCACCTTCCTCTGTATCCTACCTTCAAGCCACGAATCTGCATTACCTCCATGGATTCCATTGAATCTAACCTTCCAGGTGTCCTACAATGTGGCACCTTATTGGAGGTCTTGCAAAAGTTTCAAATAGACAATACCCTCATCTACTTTTTTGGTTACTTCTTCAAAAAAAAACTCTCAAAGGTTCATCAACTATGACTTTCCATACACAAAACCATGCTGACTCCTAATCAGAAACTACCTATCGAAATGTTGCTAGATCCTGTCACTCAGAATTCCCTCCAGTAACTTCCCCACTACTTATGTTAGACTGACAGGCCTGGAGTTCCTTGGCTCGTCCTCACTACCCTTCCTAAACAAGGGAGCAACTACAGCCATATTCCAGACTTTGAGAGCTTTAACAATGGCTAATACAGAAACATATATCGGGGACTTCCGGTAGCGCTCATGGAGTGAAGTCGCGTTCTTGACTCGCTCCATTACCTCTGAGTTTTTTTTCTCTATGGTCAGCTATACTTTAATTAACCATTAAGGCATCAATTCTTACAATACTTTGAATTAAACTGAATTCTCCGACAATTGGATGATACTTAGATCTGCTATGTCTAAGAACGGGAAAAACGGCAAGGATGGTAAACCTCCGGTTAAACCGAAAGCTACGGATCTCCCCCCGACTGAATCACCGGTGATTTTGAAAGCGATATCGGAGTTAATTCAGAGGGAAATTTCAACCTCTGTTAGGGAGATGATTCGTACGGAAATTGCAGGCCCTGTTAAAGACCTGATTCATACGGAAATCTCAACTAATCTCCAGAAAATTGCCGATTCAATTGATAAGATGCAAACATTTATTGCGGAACATCAGTCAGCTATATCTGATCTTCAAAAATTCGCGCAACAAAGTGAGTTTAAGATGGGGGAAATCGAAGAAACAATTAATGTAATGAAGAAGAAACTTGACTTTTTGACTTTTAAAAACTCTGACTTGGAATCTAGAATGCGACGGCAGAATTTACGAATGATCGGGGTGAGGGAAGCTGTGGAATCTAACAACCCCATGAAATATTTTTCTCAACTTTTAAAAGATGCATTCCCTACTGTATTTCCTGACCAACCACCGCTTCTGGATCGTGTTCACAGAATCCCATCATACTCGTCTAGGTCAGATAGACCTAGGCATGTTATCTTACATTTTCATTACTTTCAAGACAAGGAGAGACTGTTTCGATTCGCTCGATCTAAAGGTTTCATTGATTTTTCGGATCTTAAGTTCCGATTCGTGGAAGATTTCAGTAAACGAATCTGGGACCAACGGGTTCGTTACAGATCCGTGATGTCGGAATTCTATAAGATGGACTTAAGACCAGCGCTGCTGTACCCTGCACGTCTAAGGATTCGCATGTCAGATGGAGCCCTTCGTTTTTTTGATTCTCCATCGGATGCCCAGAGTTATCTGGATCAACTTTCATCTTCAACATCTTAATTGCTTTTTTTTTAATTATCTCCGTTGATCGGAGGCTGTGAATTGGTTGGTTTTAACTTTTTCGTGCCCTATTTGGGCAGAAAAGTTTATTTTTGATTTCTTAATATGGTTGCTAAACTTTCTTTTTAACTGCGTCATTTCTTTCTTTTCCCAGGGGATTCTGGGTGGTTACTTCCCTTTTGTCATCTTACGTATTTCTTGTGTGGCCTTAAATTTTGTAGTTTTTTTAAATTTTATTCTGTTTTGCTTTTTATAACCACTTTATGTCAATAATCTTATTTTTTCTTGTTGCTGTGTCTATTCATGGGTTTGAGGTTTATTGTGGTTTTTTTTTTAATATATATTTTCCGGCTTTTGTTCTGTTCTGTGTGTATTTTAATTGAGCTACCTTTTTTTTTACTTTTTTACTGTTTTACAATTAGCTGATCCTTTTCATATTTATACCTTTTTTTTTAGGGAGCGTATACCGGAAGGTCATGGGGGTAGTTTTAGCGCTTGCTTCTTTCTGGCGGGTCTGCTTTAGATTTTGCCTTGGAGTCTTGGGGCGGAGGGTGGTGGGAGGGGCTTCACGTTTTAGTTTGTTTCTCTTTGGGCTATATACATTATTGAAGTACTGGTTGCGTCCTTTTTCCCGGTATCTTTTGTATGTTCTGTTTCCTCTCCGGGTTTGTGGGTCGCGCCTATCGTCAATCCTCCTTGTTGTGGGTTGACTTTAGGATTTATGGAGTCTATTATTAATTTTGTCTCCTGGAATACTAACGGTCTTAATCATCCTATTAAAAGGAAAAAAGTTTTTAAAGTGTTCCGGAGACTTAAAGCACAAATTTTATTTTTACAAGAGACCCATGTACGGAGGGGGGACAGACTACGTTTTTTCAAATTCTGGAAGGGACAACAATTTCATTCGAACTCCAATGCTAAGATTCGAGGCGTCTCTATTTTTATAGATTCCTCAGTTACTTTTATACAACAGGATATTATCTCTGATCCGAATGGTAGATTTTTATTGGTTAGTGGTTTACTATTTAATAAAAAAGTAGTTTTGGTTAATGTTTATGCTCCTAATATGGATTGTCCGGAATTTTATAAATCATTGTTTGATCAGTTTCCGAATTTGAACGAGTTTTCATTGATCTGGGGCGGAGATCTTAATACCTGTTTGTCTCCAGCTTTGGACCGTTCGGCTCCTTTACGGACTTTACCTAATAAATCTGCAAATCTGATTAATTTTTTCCTTTCTGATTCTGGGTCGATGGACATTTGGCGTTTTCTGCATCCTCAGGAAAAAGATTTTTCCTTCTTTTCACATGTTCATCATTCCTATTCAAGAATTGATTATTTTTTCATTGATTCTCGTCTTATTCCTTCAGTGATTAAATGTGATTATGATTCTATAACCATTTCGGATCATGCTCCACTTAAGCTTTCTATTAAAATTATGGCCAATATACCAAATAATAGACAATGGCGTTTTAATTCGCTGTTGCTTCAGGACTCGGACTTTGTTAATTTTATGAATGAACAGATTGAGCTTTTTTTTTACAATTAACCATACAGAAGATATTTCGGTTAACACTCTTTGGGACACTTTTAAAGCCTATATTCGGGGTCAGATTATTTCGTATTCTGTTGCTTTGAGGAAGAAACAGAAGCAGGAGGAGATGGCAATTGTGGACAAGATTAAAGAAATTGATAAGAAATATGTTATGGCTCCTTCTGAGGAGTTATACAAACAAAGAACTGAACTTCAAAAGGAACACAGTTTACTACTCTCGTCCTCGATTGTAAACCAATTAAAGAAAACAAGAAGTGACTTTTATGTTCACAGTGACAAAATTGGCAAGCTGCTGGCTAATCAATTGAAATCTAATTATGTTAAATCTCAAATCAATCAGATTTATAACCAAAATGATCGATTGATACTGGATCATGTGGGGATTAATCAAACCTTTTGTGATTTTTATTCTTCTTTATATCAATCAGAGTATCCTCGAGATTCTAAATATATGAATGATTTTTTAGATAAGTTAGACTTCCCTCAGATTTCACAGGATATGTCTTCTTTATTAGATACTTCCATTACAATGGATGAGATTAAGAATGTTATTTTTTCTATGAATCTGGGGAAAGCTCCTGGCCCTGATGGGTTTACCGTTGAATTTTATAAATGTTTTGCTTCTTTATTGATTCCTTGGCTCTGTAGGGTTTTTGAGGCTTCTTTGAAACTTGGTAAACTTCCTGAATCTTTTAATAGAGCATCAATTTCTCTAATACTAAAGAAGGATAAAGACCCTGCTCAATGTGCATCTTATAGACCAATATCTTTATTAAATGTTGATTCTAAAGTTTTTTCTAAGTTATTAGCAAATAGACTAGAAAAAGTACTTCCTTCTATTATTTCGGAAGACCAAACGGGTTTTATTAAAGGTCGTTACTCTTTTTATAATATTCGTACATTGTTAAATATCGTTTATACTCCCTCACAAAATGTTCCTGAGTGTGTTATTTCTTTAGATGCCGAGAAAGCTTTTGATAGAGTAGAATGGCCTTATTTATTTAAGGTGCTTGAAGTGTTTAATTTTAGCTTGAAATTTATATCCTGGATTAAACTGTTATATCATTCCCCTGTAGCCTCGGTTCGTACTAACTCTTTAAACTCACCTTTTTTTCCTCTCTTTCGTGGTACTCGACAAGGCTGTCCTCTTAGTCCCCTATTATTTGATATTGCATTAGAACCTCTTGCAATTGCTATTCGAGAATCTTCAAATATTACTGGGATAACTCGGGGATTAAAGTCCCATAAATTATCACTCTATGCTGATGATTTATTTTTATATATTTCTAATCCTGAGAAATCCATTCCTGCTGTTTTAGAGTTATTAGCACAATTTGGTCTTTTCTCAGGTTATAATTTAAATCTTAGTAAGAGTGAACTTTTTCCGATTAATAAACATCTTCCCTTATATTATAAATTTCCATTTAAATTGATTAATAATTACTTTTCATATCTTGGGATTAAAATTACTTGTAAATACAAAGATTTATTTAAGACTAACTTTTTACCATTAATAGACCATATTACTCAACTTTCATCTAAATGGTTTCCCTTATATTTAACTTTGATTGGTCGTATTAATGCAGTTAAGATGTTTTTTTTGCCAAAATTTTTATATGTGTTTCAGGCATTACCAATTTTCGTTCCAAAATCTTTTTTTGATAAAGTTGACTCTAAAATTTCTTCATTTATTTGGCAGAATAAGAATCCGAGACTGGGTAAAATACATTTACAGAAAGCTAAGAGAGATGGAGGTTTAGCATTACCTAACTTTAGATTCTATTATTGGGCTATTAATATTCGACATATGAATTTTTGGTTACTTGACCAGGACATACTATCTATTCCTAAATGGGTAGCATTGGAATTACAATCTGTTCAGGGTTATACACTTGGTTCTATTTTAGGCTCCTCTCTCCCTTTTGATTCGAAACGTCTTAAGCAGGTCTCTAACCCGATAGTTAAATATGCTTTGCGCATTTGGTTTCAATTCAGAAAATTTTTTGATCTTAATCAATTCGGGTTAGCGATTCCTATTTTAGGTAACATATTTTTTCCTCCCTCTTTTACGGATCGCGCTTTTCAAACTTGGAAGACTAAGGGCATTTTACGGTTTTTGGATTTATTTTTAGATGGTTCCCTTATGTCTTTTGAACAATTATCTAATAAATATAACTTATCAAGAATACATTTTTTTAGATATTTACAAGTTAGAAATTTCCTAAGTACTATACTTTCTTCCTTTCCAATGCTTCCTCCTACATATATTTTAGATTCGATAATTAACCTTAATCCATGTCAGAAAGGTGCATCGGCTATGATTTATAATATTATTATGAAACTTAGGAAAGCTCCATTTGATAAGATTAGGGTAGATTGGGAACAGGAATTGGGGCTTACCATTTCTGTGGATGATTGGGGGCAGATTTTACAATTAGTTAATACTTCCTCTATTTGTGCTAAACATTCCCTAATTCAATTTAAAGTGGTTCATAGAGCACATATGTCCAAAGATAAGTTAGCGCGTTTTTACTCGCATATTAATCCTTTCTGTGATAGATGTTCGGGGCAGATAGCCTCTTTAACTCATATGTTTTGGTCTTGCCCTACTTTGGAAACTTTTTGGAGAGATATTTTCAATATTATTTCTAAGGTATTAAATATAGATATCTCTCCTCACCCTATTACTGCTATCTTTGGACTACCTAAAATTTCTAGTAATCTTTCCCCTTCAGCCCGTAGAATGATTGCATTTCTTACTTTAATGGCGAAAAGATGTATTTTACAACATTGGAAAGAGCTTAATGCTCCAACTACCTTTTTTTGGTTTTCTCAGACGATTTTATGTTTGAATTTGCAGAAAATTAGAAGTAACCTTTATGATTCTTCATTTAAATTTGAACAGATTTGGGGACCTTTTATTCGATATTTTCATTTAATGTAATATTTACCCTTCTTGTTTTTTTTTTCACTGTTTTTAATGGAGGTCGGGATTGAGGACGTGATTTTAAGTTTAACTCTGTTTGGTTTCAAGTTAGCCCATTGCTTTGCCTTGCTTTTAGTTAGCTGCACGGTGGGTTTTTTTTGGGGGGTTTTTTTTCTTTTTTTTTCCATTGATATATATAAAATTTAGTATACTATTATGTTATCTTGGTTTCTTATGTTTAAATTACATTGTTTGTAGTATTTTTTTTGGTATTGATATCTTTTGGAATTTTATTATACTTTAACATTGTATTAATGTTTATATGGCTTACCTTTTTTGTATACTTACTCAATAAAAAGATTTAAAGAAAGAAACATATATCTCAGTAAGGGCCATTGCAATTTCCTCTCAAGCCTCCCACAAAACCTGAGGAGGCAATTGGTCAATCTGAGGATTTGTCCACTTTAATGTGCTGTAAGGGCTGCAAATACCTTTCCCTCTCAAATATTCCTAATTATTTTACAGTCATCGAGGGATTCACTCGATTCCAACTTCCTACACCTTCATTTTCTTGACCAGGGCCTCAATATTTATCATCAGCCATGGCTCCCCAGTTACCCTTTACCCTAATGGGAACATACTGCTCCTGGACACTTGCTACCACACTCTTAAGCCTCCCACTCTCCATTCATTCCTTTCCCTCCAAATAGGCTTACACAATCGGCCTGAGCTAGATTCCATCTTATTCCTCCAAGGTTAGCACTGCTCCAGTTTAGGACCCTAATCTGTGGATCTGCCGGATTATGGTCACTAGAGCCAAATTGTTCCATGAATGCCACCACAGTTACTTGCCCTGCCTTGTTTCTTACAAGGATGTCCAGTTTTGCAACCCTCCTGAGCAGGGCCCTCTATATTCACTCCTGGACATAGTTCACAAATTCCACCCTGTCCAGGCCCTTGATATTCTGGACAATCAAGTCAATATCAGGCAAATTAAAATCATTCACTCATACAACCTGAATATTCTTACAACTAAAAGCAATTATACTACACACCTGCTCTTCAAGTTCCTGCTAACTACTAGGGGGTGGGTCTATATACAGCCCCACAAGAGTGTATAATAAGATATATTACTCCCCTTCTCAGCCTCAAGTTCTATCCATATAGCCTCACCACATGAGGATGGTGGTTGAAGGTTGTTTTTCAGAACAGAGGCCAATGATTAATGGTGAGTCGCATCATTTGGAGTTGGAACCTTTGTTAATCATCTTTTTTGTAAATGACTTGGATGCAAATACACAAGGCTTGATCTGTAAGCTTGACGATGACTTGAAATTAGGAGGTGTTCTTGATAATGAAGAAGGTTGTCACAAATTTCAAGGAAGAGGCCAAGGAGTAGCAAATGGATTTCAATACAGATAGGTGTAAGGTGATGCATTTTGAAAAGTCAAACCACTGCAAGACATCAGAATCAGAATTAGGTTTATTATCACTGACTCATGTCGTGAAATTTGTTGTCTTGCAGCAGTAAAGTGCAATACATAAAAAGTAAAACAAGTTACAAGAAATATAAAAAAAAAAGTAGTGCAAAAAGTGAGCAAAATATTGAGGTATTGAGGTAAAGTACTGATTATGGGTTCTGGACTGTTCAAAATCAGATAGTGGAGGTGAAGAAGCTGTTCCTAAATCGTGGTGTATGAGTCTTTGAACTCCTGTATTTCCACCCCGATGGTAGTAATGACAAGTGGAAATGTCCTCGATGGTGAAGGTTCTTAATAAGGGCTACCACCTTCATGAGGTATCAACTTTTGAAGATGTCTCTGATGGTGCTCATGATGGAGCTGACTGAGCTTATAACCCTCTGCAGCTTTTTCCGATCCTGTGCATTGCCACCTCCATAACAGGCAGTGATGAAATCAATCAGAATGCTCTCCATTGTACATCTGTAGAAACTTGCCAGTGCCTTTGGTGACATAACAAATCTGCTCAAACTCTGCTGGTATGCCCCTTTCATAATTGCAACAATATATATTGGGCCCAGGATAGATCTTCAGGAATGTTGACACCCAGGAACTTTTAACACCCAGGTACTCATAGGGCATTAGGGAATGTAGTGGAACAGAGGGACTTAAGGGTATAAATGTTTTGTCACCTTAAAGCAAGGTCATCAGTCATCACCAAGAATGTCATCTCCAAGTACTGCTGTTATGTCCTCCCTGATCAAAAAGGGAGCAAACCCTCCTCACTTATCTGTACCTCTGTTACGCCTGTAGCATTTGTATCCTGAAATATTGAGCTGCCAGTTCTGCCCTAAACTAAACATCTGCTCAACAGTATCCAAAATGAAATATTTGTTAGTGAGGGGAATGGCCACTTACTGCCTACTTCCCTTACTTTTTCTTGTGGTCATCCATATATCTATCTGAAGCCTATACCTTGGGTGTGACCACCTCATTAAAAGTCTCATCTATCAAATTATCAGCCTCCCAGATGGTCCTGAATGCATTCAAATCCAGTTCCTTGACTCAGTTTGTTAGCAGCTACATCTGGGTACACTTCCCACAGATATCATCATCAGGAAGACCACAAGGGTCTCTGACTTCCCACATGTTGCAGGTGGAGAATTCTACTGCCTGAACTGTCATCTTGGCTACACAATCAAGTACCAAGAATGAAAAGCAAAATAAAACCTTATTTGTTCTTACTTGTGTTCCATCATCAAAGCCTCTTGAGCAACGCTCAATTCTGTCTCATTATTTCTGCTCCATTTAACCTTGTACCCTGCATTTTATTGGTTAAAGTGCCCTCCAATTAGTCAATGAATGAAAGTTGCTTTTTTAATGTTCCTGCTCTCACTCCACAAACCCAGGCCACTTATTCAGCCTCTTCATGCCAATGCCTTCTACTTCTACACTGGCTCATTCTCATAATGGCCGCTCCCAAAATAGCTGTTCCACCTTGACACAATCTTCTTTTTAATGTCTCCTGATAAATAGTAATTAACTAACAATTAGCTGACTTACCTCTTAAATTTCCATAAAGTGAAACTCACAAGCCCCGAGACCTACCTTTTTTATACTCTCAAACTCTCACAAGGAAGTAGTGATCCTTGCCCTACTACATGCTTCTGAAGCTTGACCAAGCATCTCAAAGGGTATAGGAAAACTATTGTCAATGCCGTTTCTGAAAAATCTGCCAATTTCACTGGAAGGGGAAGTGGACTATTCTCAGTGTTCCCTTTCCAGTATTAGGGCTCTAGTTGCACTTAGCCAAGCTAGACAAGCCAAATCATTCTCATGTCCATCAGCAGAATCCTGGAACAGGAACTTCATTCCAAGCTGTGTCATAGAAAGACATTATTAGTCAGAAAGAGAAAAAACATTTGTGAATGTTCTTAAGCCTCTCTGAAGAAACATAACAACTTCGCCAAACCCTGGGAATCTTTGGTCCATATCATTCCAAGTGTAAGAGTAGTCAAGGAGTATTGAGAACCAATGCCATGCATCAAAAGCACCGAGAGGTCCTAGGTAAGTGTCAGGAGGCGCTCTCCACCTCCCAAACTCTCCATCAGCCATCACCTACCCAATCTATAGAGAGGTCTTCTGTTCCCACATTAGCCATCTCAGAATCCACAAAGGTTAATCATTCTCAATCCCAAAAGATTGTTGAGACACATACGAAAGTAGACTCACCCGTTCTTCTCGTCCTTCAGCAAGAAGAACCACAATTCTGCCCTCTCGCTTCCGGCCTGTTCGGCCCATTCTTTGTATCATTCGAATAGGGCTCTTTTGAGCATCAAAGCAAATAATGAGGTCAACTTCCCCAATGTCCAGTCCTTCTTCCCCAACGCATGTAGAAACCAATACATTATATCCACCTTCACGAAAGCACCTCATTACCTAACAATAAAAATAATTGAAATAAGAACATATTAGAGCATAATATGGAATATTAAGTTTATACTAGTGAGTTTCTCCAACATCAAATCAGGACAATTATATTTATGTTTTAATGGATTTTGAGAGATTTCATCTGGACGAAGTTATCCAGAGCCCCTCATCAACGAACTAAGTTCATTGAACTAAAATGACAGACTGCCTTGTACTGTACTTCCAGCAGACACCATGACTGAAGGAACCTGTTTCAGGCATTTAATATTTTAATCACATACGATAAAATTGATTTTTTGACATCACGGGGTCAAGTGGATTATTTAAATCAACAAAGCACAAGATTAGACTTTCAGATTGTTCATACATTACCCACGCCCACCAAAATTCAGTTTGTTGACTTGATCATGGACTCATTATTTGCATGATGGCATTGGATAAATAACTGATAGTGCTTTGACTAGAACAGAAAGAGAGTACTCAGTTTGGAGCCTCAGTGTTTATCTAATTACTTTAAGAGATACAAGAGATTTTTTTTAACAATTTCTGAATTGGCTGTGACTATTGAGAGGTTGGGAGGCCACAGAGGAACAGTGGAGACAAAAGTCAGAAAAAATTTGGGAAAAACATAAAGGTATATGTGTGAACATAATCTGATGCATATTTCATAACATTTAACTATTTTCAACATTTAGAGAATGTTAAGGTCAATGAACAATGAAAGTGGCTTGCATTGTGAACAGACAAGGCTAACAGAATCTGGAAGGCTCTGAGGGTTATTAGAAGAGGCAGAATCCATAATTAGATCTCTTTAAAAGAAAATGTAGACTTAAGGAATACTTAAAAAGTGAAAAATTACATGGATATGGGAATGGTAGCAAGTTGAATGCACAGATAGGTATGAAGGGCTAAACAGCATCTTACAATGCCGAAGTCTATTGGGGTAGGACCTAATTCAGATTCCAACCGAATCATCAGTCAAGATGTATTGGATAAATCTGCTGGGCTGTCATAGATTTCATGTTTGGTAACTACAGGTGTCTGCAGTTCCAGGGCCCCTTTAACCTTATTTCAATAAAAGCAGTTTAAAAGTCACAAAAGCTATGGGCTTTATTAGATTAGATTAGATTCAACTTTATTGTCATTGTGCTGAGTACAGATACAAAGCCAATGAAATGCAGTTAGCATCTAACCAGAAATGCAAAGAATAGTGTTATTTACAAAATAACTGAAAATAAAAAGTAAGTGCTACAGCATACAAATATAAAAGTACTGAGACAGTACAACATGGGTGCAACACTGCTTAGCGCTGTGATGTGAGGTTCAGCAGGGTCACAGCCTCAGGGAAGAAGCTCTTCCTGTGCCTGCTGGTGCAGGAGTGGAGGCTCTTGTAGCGCCTACCAGATGGGAGGAGAGTAAAAAGTCCATGGTTAGGGTGAGATGCATCCTTGGTAATGTTTTTCACTCTATTATCAATAGAGACATAGGTATGAAAGCAAAAAAGTTGAAGGGTCTCAGCCCAAAATACGGACTGTTTAATCTTCTCCATAGGTGCTGCCTAGCCAGCTGCATTCCTCCAGCATTTTGTGTGTGTTGCATTAGATCACCAGCATCTGCAGATTTTCTTGTGTACAAAAGTCATGCTGAAACTTTATGAAACACTGAATTGGTTTATTGTGTTCAGACATGCCATGACAAGATGAATATTGAAACACTGGAGACGGACCAAAAAAGATTAATGAGAAATATTTGTGTGGTAAGTTACAAGGACAGAATGGAAAGACTGGACTGTTTTCTTTGAAGAAATGATTAAGGGGAGAGCCTGCAGAATTACACTCAATGGCCACTTTATTAGGTACCTCCTGTAGTCAAGTCAAGTTCAAGTTTATTTTCATCTGACTGTACATACATACAACCAAATGAAACACTGGTGCGCACATAACAGATGATCTAACCTGAACTCACAACGCTACCTCACTAATCAAGAAGGCATAGCAGTATCTATACTTTCTGAGGAGATTGAAGCCATGGTGCATTCACAAAACATACATTACACACATCACATAAACCAAATATTTCCAAAACCAAGTTAATAAAATATAATTCAAAATGCATGTAGTGTGTAACACATATAAACAGGGCAGTAAACAGCTTCCTGTCCTAGTGACAAGACCTTGGTTGTGACAGGGTATTCATTAGTCTCAGAGCCTGAGGGAAGTAGCTGTTACCCAGTCTGGTAGTCCTAGTGTTGATACTTCTGTACTTCCTTCCTGTCAGTAGTGGGTCAAAGAGATTGTGGGGCAGGTGGTAGGGGCCCCTCAACAATGCTTCAGGCCCTTTGTCTGCAATGCTCTCAGTAAATGTCACAAACAGGGCAGAGGGAGACCTTGAATATCCTCTCAACTGCTTTTACTATCCTCTGTAATGTCTTGCGGTCCAATGCCTTGCAGCTTCCATACCACAGAATGATGGAGCCAGATAGGACTCACTCAATCGTGCTCCTGTGGAATGTTTTTAGAATGGGGGTGAGGAGCTGTGCACACCTCAATCTCCTCAGAAAGTATAGATACTGCTGTGCCTTCTTGACTGGTGAGGTAGTATTTTGAGTCCAGGTTAGACCTGTTATATGCACACCAAGGAATTTTGTGCTGTTCACTCTCTTCACGGTAGAGCCATTGATGTGCAATGGAGAGTGGCCAACTCATCATTGTTACTTATGAGGCCAACCACTAGTAGTAGCATCAGCAAATTTGATATGGTTTGAACTGAATCTAGCAGTACAGTTGTGAGTCAGCAGAGGGCTGAGCACACAGCCCTGGGGGGGAGGGGTGGGTACCAGTGCTCAGTGTGATGGAGCTTGAGATATTGCTGCCAACTCAGACTGACGGGAGCCTTTCCGACAAGAGATCCAACATCCAGTTACAGAGAGGGGTGTTTAATCTCAATGAGGACACTTTACCAACCAGACACTGAGGGATGATCCGGTTAAGTGCCAAGCAGAAGTCAATGAACAACATCCTGGCATATGAGGTATTGTTTTCTAGGTAGGACAGGACGGAACGGAGGGCCAAGGCTATGGTATCAGAGGACCAGTCTGAGTGGTAGGCAAACTGTAAAGGGGCCAATGTAGCTGGAAAATAGGATTTTACACGATCCATTACCAGCCGCTCAAAGCCTTTCATGATTGTTGAGGTCAGTGCCACTGGGCTGTAATTATTTAGGCCAGTTACCATTGCTCTCTTGGGCACCGGATTGCTGGTGGCTGCCTTAAAACCTGCAGGGATAGCGTACTGTTTCAGAGAGCTAAAGATGTCCATCTTAGACCACAAGACCATGAGATAGGAGCAGAATTAGGCCATCTAGCCTATCGAGTCTGTTCCACCATTCAATCACGGATGATCCTTTTTTTTTTTATCTCCTCCTCAATCCCAGTTCCCGGCCTTCTCCCCGTAACCTTTGATGCCATGTTCATTCAAGAACCTATCAATCTCTGCCTTAAATACACCCAACGATCTGGCCTCCACAGTTGCATGTGGCAACAAATTCATCACTCTTTGGCTAAAGAAATTTCTCCGCATCTCTGTTTTGAAAGGGCACTCTTCTATCCTGAGGCTGTGCCCTCTTGTCCTAGACTCCCCCACTATAGGAAACATCCTTACCACATCTACTCTGTCTAGGCCTTTCAACATTTGAAAGGTTTCAATGAGATTCCCACTCAACCCTCTGAATTCCAGTGGGTACAGACCTGTTATATGCACACCAAGGAATTTTGTGCTGTTCACTCTCTTCACGGTAGAGCCATTGATGTGCAATGGAGAGTGGCCAACTCATCATTGTTACTTATGAGGCCAACCACTAGTAGTAGCATCAGCAAATTTGATATGGTTTGAACTGAATCTAGCAGTACAGTTGTGAGTCAGCAGAGGGCTGAGCACACAGCCCTGGGGGGGAGGGGTTCTTTTCTAAGAGCTATTCTAGACTGATGGCCTCTTGTAATGTAAAAACTCTATGTTTCTATAGTTTGTTCCTCATATGATAACCCTTTCATCTTAGGTAAAGATGTCCTGTATCTAATAAGGTGGTCACCGAGTTTATGTTTTTGACCTCCTCCTGCTACTACAGCCCATCCACTTCCAGGTTTGATGTGCTGTGTGTTCAGAGATGTTCTTCCGCACACCACTGCAGTAAAAGAGATTATTTGTCAGCTGGAACCAGTCTGGCCATTCTCCTATGACATCTCTCATGAATGAAGTATTTTCACCCAAAGAACTGCCACTCTCTAGATTTTTTTTTATTTTTTGCACCATCCTCTGTAACTCGAAACTGTTGTGCATGAAAATCCCAGGAGATCAACAGTTTCTTAGATTTTCAAACTGCCCCGCCTGGCATCAACAATCATTTCATGGTCAAAGTCACTTAGATCACATTACTTTGCCATTCTGGTGTTTGGTCTGAGTAACAACTGAAACTTTTGACCATGCCTGCATGTTTTTATGCACTGAATTGCTGATTAGATATTTTCAGTAACAAGCAGGTGTGCAGGTGTACCTATTAAAGTGGCCACTGAGTGGACAGAATACTAGTAGAACAATCAAGGATGAGAGAATACAGACAGGCAAAAAAATTTTTTAAATGTAAGAGAAATTCAAGTATTTGTCCCTTTTTTATGGAATGAGGAATATATTCCCTGTATACATGATGAAAAAGTTCTCTTGCTTTTAAGAGGAAACTCAGTAATTATACGGCTAGGAGATGTGCATAGGGCTTGTAGAAAAGTGTCCACGTGAGGGTTGAGAGCAACACATAAACAAATGGTCAAATAATCTCTTTCTGTCATGTTGCCATTCTATGATTGAAAGTGGCTTTGTGGAACTCTTCACTACTAGTTACAAGTAGTGTCTAATTAAGTGACTAATGGGTGATGTTTTTAAGAACATGGGTCAATCCACTAGTTTTCATTCAATAAAGTTCCCAATTTTTTCAGGGGTTAATTGAATGTCTCTTATCATGCAAATAAAGGGTTAGTGGCAGCACTGATTAGAACACAGTCTGAAGGTAGAAAACAAATAGCAGTAGTGAACGGCTGTTTTTTCACCCCCCTCCAGATTGGAGGATGGCAGCAGACATGCTTGGACATGGAGGTACAGTGCATAATTTCCACAACTGTAGATGACACACAGCTTGAAAGTATAGTAGAACCCTGTAGTGTCTAGTATAAGACAACAAGATGACATAGATAGGGGTTGGATGAAGAGACAGACAGTGGTAGAAGAAATTTAATGTAAGAAGCGTGAAATCATAGATGTTTGGCAAGAATGATGATATAAACTGGGAATACAACACTAAAATGTGTACAGGAAAGAAGAAATGTACTTGAATTCCTGGAAATGACAAGGCACGTTGAGAGAGTGGTTGGTAAAGCATATTAAACTCCTAAGATTTATAAATAGGTGGCACAGAAATCAGGAGTGGTAAAGTTAAATTAATGCTGTATAAAAAACTGGAATAATTGTATCCTCAAGTATTATTGCTACCACATTTTAGGAATAATGTGCATCTTCCCAGATGGTGAGGAGTAATTTTACAGATTTAAGATTGTAGCTGTAAAGTTAGAGTAAAGAAGATGAGGTGTTTTTTTTCTTCGATTAAAGATTTTGAGAGGAAGTGCGATACAAATGTTCAAAATTATGCTGGTTTAAATAGCTGTTCTTCTCAGCACATACTCCAAGAAGAACAGGAAACAGATTCAAAATTTAAAAAAAATAAAAACAGATACTTTTTTAAACTCAGAATATATTTATAATCAGGAATTCACCACCGGTCAAGATGATGGAAAGAGAAACAGTGTCTTGAAAGTATACGTGAGAACTAGAAACTTACAGGGCTTTGGGTTTGTACCACTAAAATGAATTCTTTTCTAAGAGCTATTCTAGACTGATGGCCTCTTGTAATGTAAAAACTCTATGTTTCTATAATTTGTTTTAGCAATTATATGCATTAACTATATCATTTTCTTGGTTCACAAATCCAAGTTACCTCAAGCTGCTCTTTTTGTGTAAATCCTTTAGTGTTCTTTCCGGAAGCATGCCCAACAAAGGTCATGACTTGCACAAGAGGCCGATGATTGCTAAGCATCTCAGCAATCTCTTGAACGCTGTGCCGATACGAGGAGAAGATCATAACACGAGTATTTCCACTATCATCTTTTCCACCAGAAGTATTTGGATCTAGGAAAAATAAGCCACAAAGACATGCTGAAAGTATGCTTCCACCTGTGGGGAATCTGGAATGAAGGCACATGGTTTTAGGATATTTAAACGCAAACAACAGGAATTCTGCAGATGCTGGAAATTCAAGCAACACACATGAAAGTTGCTGGTAAACGCAGCAGGCCAAGCAGCATCTCTAGGAAGAGGTGCAGTCGACGTTTCAGGCCGAGACCCTTCGTCAGGACTAACTGAAGGAAGAGTGAGTAAGGGATTTGAAAGTTGGAGGGGGAAGGGGAGATCCAAAATGATAGGAGAAGACAGGAGGGGGAGGGATGGAGCCAAGAGCTGGACAGGTGATAGGCAAAAGGGATACGAGAGGATCATGGGACAGGAGGTCCGGGAAGAAAGACAGGGGCGGGGGGACCCAGAGGATGGGCAAGGGGTATATTCAGAGGGACAGAGGGAGAAAAAGGAGAGTGAGAGAAAGAATGTGTGCATAAAAATAAGTAACAGATGGGGTACGAGGGGGAGGTGGGGCCTTAGCGGAAGTTAGAGAAGTCGATGTTCATGCCATCAGGTTGGAGGCTACCCAGACGGAATATAAGGTGTTGTTCCTCCAACCTGAGTGTGGCTTCACCTTTACAGTAGAGGAGGCCGTGGATAGACATGTCAGAATGGGAATGGGATGTGGAATTAAAATGTGTGGCCACTGGGAGATCCCGCTTTCTCTGGCGGACAGAGCGTAGATGTTCAGCAAAGTGGTCTCCCAGTCTGCGTCGGGTCTCGCCAATATATAAAAGGCCACATCAGGAGCACCGGACGCAGTATATCACCCCAGTCGACTCACAGGTGAAGTGTTGCCTCACCTGGAAGGACTGTTTGTGGTTAGCGGAACAAGTGCTACACATGCCCTTACACTTCCTCCCTTACCACCATTCAGGGCCCCAAATCGAAAAGGGTAATGAATACAGGATGGAAGGTGTTATATTTGATTGCACACAGTATACAGAATAAGGTCTTTTATCAGTTAGAGATAGGCAGATATGAAGTTGTGGCCATCACTGAGTCATGAGTGAAAGAAGATCAAAGTTCAGAGCTTAACATCCAAGGACATACCTTGTATCAAAAGGACAAGCAGCAGGGCAGAGGGGGTGGAGTGGCTCTGCTTGTTAAAAAAAATGAAATCAAATCCTTAGAAAGAGGTGACATAAGATCGGAACATATAGAATCCTTGTTGGTAGAGTTAAGAAACTGCAATGGTAAAAAGACTCTGATGGGAGTCATATGCAGACCCTCAAACAGTAGCCAGGATGTGGGATATAAATTAATATTGAAAAGGCATGCAATAAGAGCAATATTACAATAGTCATGGGGGATTTCAATATGCAGGTAGATTGGGAAAATCAGACTGGTATTGAATCCCAAGAAAGGGAATTTGTAGATTGCCTACGAGATGGCTTTTTAGAACAGCTTGTGGTTGAATCACTTCTGGGTTGCGCATTGTGCAATAAAACAGATCTGATTAGGGAGCTTAAGGTAAAGAAACCCTAAGGAGGCAGTGATTGTAATAAGAAAGAATTCACCCTGCAGTTTGAGGGGGAAAAGATAAGGTCAGATGTATCAGTATTACAGTGGAGTAAATGGAATTAAAGAGCATGAGAGCCGAGCTGGCCAAAGTTGATTGGTATGGGACACAATCAGGGATGACAGGAGACCATTAATGGCTAGAGTTTATGGAAGAAATTAGGAAGGCGCAGAATAGATACATTTCAAAGATGAAGAAGCATTCAAAAGGGAGGATGAGGCACCCATGACTGACAAGGGAAGTCAAAGACACCATAAAAGCAAAAGAGAGGACATTATAATACAGCCAAAATTAGTGGAAAGTTAGAGGGTTGCAAAGCATTTAAAACCCAACAGAAGGCAAATAAAAAGCCATAAGAAGAGAAAAGATGAAATATGAAGGCAAGCTAGCCAAAACAAAAAACAAAGAGGATAGCAAAAGTTTTTTCAAATATATAAAGAGTGAAAAAAGAGGCCCGAGTAGATATTGGAGCACTGAAAAATTAAGCTGAAAAATTACGTAGTAATGGGAGACAAAGAAATGGCAGATGAACTTGGTAAGTATTTTGCAACAGTTTTCACTGTGTAGCACATTAGCAGTATGCCAGAAATTCAAGAGTGTCAAGGGGCAGAAGTGAATGTGGTTGCTATTACTAGAGAGATGGTGCTTGGGAAGCTGAAAGGTCTGAAGAGAGATAAGATGGACTACAGCCCAGGGTTTTGAAAGAGGTAGATTAAATGATTGTATAGGTATTAGTAATCATCTTTAAAGAATCACTGAATTCTGGAATGGTTCTGGCAGACTGGAAAATTGCTAATATCACTCCATGAAGGGAGAGAGGCAGAAGAAAATAAACTATAGGCCAGTTATAGTCTGACATCAGTGCGTGGGAAGATACTGGAGTCTATTATTAAGGATGAGGTTTGCAGTACCATAAGACCATAAGACATAGGAGCAGAATTAGGCCATTCAGCCCATTGAATCTGCTCCGTCATTCCATCATGACTGATCCTGGATCCCATTCAAGCCCACACACCTGCCTTCTCGCCACATCCTTTGATGACCTGGTCGATCAGGAAATGATCAACTTCTGCCTTAAATGTACCCATGGACTTGGCCTCCACCGCAGTCTGTTGCAGAGCACTCCACAGATTTACTACTCTCTGGCTAAAAAAATTCCTCCATACTTCTGTTCTAAAGGGTCACCCCTCAATTTTGAGGCTGTGCCCTTTAGTTCTGGATAGCCCCACCATAGGAAACATCCTCTCCACATCCACCTTATCTAATCCCTTTAACATTCAGTAGGTTTCAATCAGCTCCCTCACATTCTTCTAAATTCCAGTCAGTACAGGCCCAAAGCTCTTCATGTGTTAACTCCTTCGTTCCCAGAACCATCCTCGTGAACCTGTTTCCTAAGGGTTGCTTTAAGTTAAACTCCCTAATAAGATCTGGGTTATTACACAACACCCAATCTAAGATAGGCTTTCCCTGAATAGGCTCAAGCACAAGCCGCTCTAAAAAACCATCAATAAATCCCCTCTCTTGCAATCCAACACCAACCTGATTTTCCCAATCCCTTTGCATATTGAAGTCTCCCATTACAATTGTGTCATTACCCTTATTACATGTCTTTTCTGGCTCCTTTTGCAGTACCAACCCCACATCTTGGCTACTATTTGGAGGCCTATATGATTCCCATAATGCTTTTTTTACCCTTGCAACTTCTTAACTCCACCCACAAAGATTCAATGTTCTCTGACCCCATGTCACCTCTTTCTAAAGATGTAATTCCATCTCTCACCAACAGAGTCACATCACCGGCTATGCCTTCCTGCCTGTCCTTTCAATACAAAGTTTATCCTTTGATGTTGATTATCCTTTGATCATCCTTGGAGGCGCATGATAAAGTAGGCCAAAGTCAGCATGATTTCATCGAGGGGAAATCTTGCCTGACAAATCTGTTGGAATTCTTTGAGGAAGTAACAGGCAGGATACACAAAGGAGAGTCAGTGGATGGTGTTTACTTGGTTTTCAGAAAGTCTTCGAAAAGTGTTGCATCCATTTCCTTTCTCGGAAATCAGAAATGTCTTCCTTCTTCAAAGAGTGGGGTTTTCCTTCCTGCTGCTCTTCCTTGCATCTCCTCCATTCCATGACCACCGGCACTCACACTATCTTCACGACACCTTAACAGTGATCAAATCCTCTCATCCTTATCTACCACCCCATGAGCCTCCACCTTCAATATATCAGTCTCTCCAACCTCCGTCATCACTAAAGGACTCCTACCACCAAACACATCTTTACCCGCCACCCCCCCAAGGTTTTCCACTACCCGCGGGGATCACTGCTTCCATAATCCCCTTGTCCATCCCTCCCTCCCCACCAATCTCCCTCCTGGCACATATCTCTGCAAGCAGCCAAAATGCTAAACCTGCCTACTCAACTCCTCCCTCACCTCCATTCAGGGCCCTGTACAGTCCTTCCAGGTGAGGCAACACTTCACCTGCGAATCTGCTGTTGTGTCCGGTGCTCCCAGTGCAACCTCTTCTACAATGGTGAGACCCATTCAAAACTGAAAGATCACTTCGTTGAGCACCTCCGCCATAAACGGAACTTCCTGGAGGCCAAACATTTTAATTCCGATTCCCATCCCCATTCCAACATGTTGGTCCATGGCTTCCTCGTGCTACAATGAGGCTACCTTCAGGGTGGAGGACCAATACCTTGTATTTCATCTCAGTAAGTCTCCATCCTGATGGCAGAAATATTGATTTCTCCTACTGGTAAAGAAAAACCCTCTTTCTGTTCCCCAGTCTAGCCTCTTACCTCTTCTCACCAAACTATCATCTCCCCTTGTTGGCCCTCCTCCTTCTTTTTCTCCTATGGTCTAGTCTCCTCTCCTGTCAGATTCCATCTCCAGCCCTTTATCTTTCCCATCCACCTGGCTGCACCTATCACTTTCTAGCTATCCTTCTTTCCCTCCCACCATCTTTTTACTCTAGTGTCTTCTCCCTTCATTTCCAGTCCTGAAGAAGGGTCTCAGCCTGAAACATCGACTGTTTGTTCATTTCCATTACCTGCCGAGTTCTTCCAGCGTTTTCTGTAAGTTGCAGACAGAACATAGTGCAGGAAAGTATATACTCATGTACTTTGGTAGAAGGAATAAAAGTATATTCTATATTCTAAATAGGGATGAAATTCAAAAATCAGAGGTGCAAAGGTCCTTGGGAGTCCTTGAGCAGGATGTCCAAAAGGTTAATTTACAGGTTGAGGCAGTGGGAAGGAAGGCAAATGTAATGTTAGCATTCATTTCTAGAGAACTAGAATACAAGAGCAAAGATGCGATGCTGAGGCTTTATAAGGTATTGGTTAGGCATTGGAGTATTGTGAGCAGCTTTGGGCCCCTTACCTAAGAAGATATGCTAGCATTGGAAAGGATCCTGAGGAGATTCATAAGAATGATTCCAGGAATGAAAGGGTTAGCATATGAGGAGTGTTTGATGATCCTGGGCATGTACCTGCTGGAGTTTAATTGAATGAGATTCCCCTCTCATTCTATCATTTTGAATTTTGAAAGGCCTTGATAGAATGGATATGGAGAGAATATTTCCTATAGTGGGGAAGTCTAGGAACAGCCTCAGAATAGAAGGATGTCCATTTAGAACAGTGATCACGAAGAGGTTCTTCAGCCAGAGGGTGGTGAATCTGTGGAATTCTTTGCCCCATACGGCTGTGGAGGCCAAGTCCTTGAGTATATTTGGAGCAAGAAGGCTGCAAGTGGAACAGCTCAGGATTTTTGGAGCGAAGGCATTTTACTACTCGGGGTAAAAGAGAGGCAAGACTGTACAGGTGCGTGACGTCAGCCAGTAGAGCGGGAAAAGTTTAAAAAGAAGACCGCCATATCCAGCGGGCAGCGGAGTGAAAGGTGGCAGAGTGATAGGGCTTTGCCTCAACAGGCTTAGGCGGTAACGGGACGAGGCGAGGTAGATTTACCTGTGTTAATTGCGGAAAGGAAGTAGTATGTGTGTGAGGCCAGTGTTCTGTGCTTGGTGTCAGATGTGGGAAGTCCTGGAGCCTCCCAGCCTCCCGGACGGCGAGATCTGCACCAGGTGTGTTGAGCTGCAGCTCCTAAGGGACCGCGTTAGGGAACTGGAGTTGCAGCTCGATGACCTTCGTCTGGTCAGGGAGAGCGAGGAGGTGATAGAAAGGAGGTACAGGCAGGTGGTCACACTGGGACCACAGGAGACAGACAAGTGGGTAACAGTCAGGAGAAGGAAGGAGAAGAGTCAGGTACCGTGGCTGTCCCCCTTGACAATAAGTACTCCTGTTTGAGTACTGTTGGGGAGGACGGCCTACTTGGGGGAAGCAACAGTGGCCGTGCCTCTGGCACAGAGTCCGGCCCTGTGTCTCAGAAGGGTAGGGAAAGGAAGAGGAAGGCAGTAGTGATAGGGGACTCTATAGTTAGGGGGGTCAGACAGGCGATTCTGTGGACACAGGAAACCCAGATGGTAGTTTGCCTCCCAGGTGCCAGGGTTCGGGATGTTTCAGATTGCATCCAAGATGTCCTGCAGTGGGAGGGAAAACAGCCAGAGGTCGTGGTACATATTGGTACCAATGACATAGGCAGGAAAAGGGAAGAGGTCCTGAAAAAAGACTACAGGGAGTTAGGAAGGAATTTGAGAAGCAGGACCGCAAAGGTAGTAATCTCGGAATTACTGCCTGTGCCACGCAACAGTGAGTATAGAAATAGAATGAGGTGGAGGATGAATGTGTGGCTGAGGGATTGGAGCAGGGGGCAGAGATTCAGATTTCTGGATCATTGGGACCTCTTTTGGGGCAGAAGTGACCTGTACAAAAAGGACAGGTTGCACTTAAATCCCAGGGGGAGGTTTGCTAAGGCTACTGGGGCGAGTTTAAACTAGAATTGTTGGGGGGTGGGAACCGAACTGAAGAGACTGGGGAAGAGGCGGTTGGCTCAGAAATAGAGAAAGCTTGGAGACAGTGTGTGAGGGAGGATAGGCAGGTGATAGAGAAGGGACACACTCAGATCGATAGTTTGAGATGTGTCTATTGCAACACAAGGAGTATTGTGAACAAAGCAGATGAGCTTAGAGCGTGGATCAATACTTGGAGTTATGATGTGGTGGCCATTAGAGACTTGGATGGCTCAGGGACAGGAATGGTTACTTCAAGTGCCGGGTTTTAGATGTTTTAGAAAGGATAGGGAGGGAGGCAAAAAAGGTGGGGGCATGGCACTGTTGATCAGAGATAGTGTCACGGCTGCAGAAAACGTGGACGTCATGAAGGGATTGTCTACGGAGTCTCTGTGGGTGGAGGTTAGGAACAGGAAGGGGTCAATAACTTTACTGGGTGTTTTTTATAGGCCATCCAATAGTAACAGGGATATCGAGGAGCAGATAGGGAAACAGATCCTGGAAAGGTGTAATAATAAAAGAGTTGTCGTGATGGGAGATTTTAATTTCCCAAATATTGGTTGGCATCTCTCTACAGCAAGGGGTTTACGTGGGGTGGAGTTTGTTAGGTGTGTTCAGGAAGGTTTCTTGACACAATATGTAGATAAGCCTACAAGAGGAGAGGCTGTACTTGATTTGGTATTGGAAAATGAACCTGGTCAGGTGTCAGATCTTTCAGTGGGAGAGCATTTTGGAGATAGTGATCATAATTCTACCTCCTTTACAATAGCATTGGAGAGAACTAGGAACAGACAAGTTAGAAAAGTGTTTAATTGGAGTAAGGGGAGTTATGAGGCTATCAGGCAGGAAATTGGAAGCTTAAATTTGGAACAGATGTTCTCAGAGAAAACTACAGAAGAAATGTGGCAAATGTTCAGGGGATATTTGTGTGGAGTTCTGCATAGGTATGTTCCAATGAGACAGGGAAGTTATGGTAGGGTACAGGAATCGTGGTGTACGAAGGCTGTAATAAATCTAGTCAAGAAGAAAAGAAAAGCTTACAAAAGGTTCAGAGAGCTAGGTAATGTTAGAGATCTAGAAGATTAAAAGGCTAACAGGAAGGAGCTTAAAAAGGAAATTAGGAGACCCAAAAGGGGCCATGAGAAGGCCTTGACGGGCAGGATTAAGGAAAACCCCAAGGCATTCTACAAGTATGTGAAGAGCAAGAGGATAAGACGTGAAAGAATAGGACCTATCAAGTGTGACAGTGGGAAAGTGTATATGGAGCCGGAGGAAATAGCAGAGGTACTTAACGAATACTTTACTTCAGTATTCACTATGGAAAAGGATCTTGATGATTGTAGTGATGACTTGCAGCAGACGGAAAAGCTTGAGCATGTAGATATTAAGAAAGAGGATGTGCTGGAGCTTCTGGAAAGCATCAAGTTGGTTAAGTTGCCGGGACTGAATGAGATGTACCCCAGGCTACTGTGGGAGGCGAGGGAGGAGATTGCTGAGCCTCTGGCAATTATCTTTGAATCATCAATGGGGACGGGAGAGGTTCCAGAGGATTAGAGGGTTGCGGATGTTGTTCCTTTATTCAAGAAAGGGAGTAGAGATAGCCCAGGAAATTATTGACCAGTGAGTCTTACTCCAGTGGTTGGTAAGTTGATGGAGAAGATCCTGAGAGGCAGGATTTATGAACATTTGGAGAGGTATAATATGATTAGGAATAGTCAGCATGGCTTTGTCAAGGGCAGGTCGTGCCTTATGAGCCTGATTAAAATTTTTTGAGGATGTGACTAAACACATTGGTGAAGGAAGAGCAGTAGATGTAGTGTATATGGATTTCAGCGAGGAATTTGATAAGGTACCCCATGCAAGGCTTATTGAGAAAGTAAGGAGGCATGGGATCCAAGGGGACAATGCTTTGTGGATCCAGAACTGGCTTGCCCACAGAAGGCAAAGAGTGGTTCTAAATGGGTCATATTCTGCATAGAGGTCGGTGACCAGTAGTGTGCCTCAGGGATCTGTTCTGGGACCCTTACTCTTTGTGATTTTTATAAATGACCTGGATGAGGAAATGGAGGGATGGGTTATTAAGTTTGCTGATGACACAAAAGTTGGGGCTGTTGCGGATATTGTGGAGGGCTGTCAGAGGTTACAATGGGATATTGATAAGATGCAAAACTGGGCTCAGAAGTGGCAGATGGAGTTCAACCCAGATAAGTGTGAAGTGGTTCATTTTGGTAGGCCAAATATGATGGCAGAATATAGTATTAATGGTAAGACTCCTGGCAGTGTGGAGGATCAGAGGGATCTTGGGGGCCGAGTCCATAGGACATTCAAAGCTGCTGCGCAGGTTGACTCTGTGGTTAAGAAGGCATACGGTGCATTGGCCTTCATCAATCATGAGATTGAGTTTAAGAGCCGAGAGGTAATGTTGCAGTTATATAGGACCCTGGTCAGACCACACTTGGAGTACTGTGCTCAGTTCTGGTCACCTCACTACAGGAAGGATGTGGAAACTATAGAAAGAGTGCAGAGGAGATTTACAAGGATGTTGCCTGGATTGGGGAGCATACCTTATGAAAACAGGTTGAGTGAACTCGGCCTTTTCTCCTTGCAGCAACGGAGGATGAGAGATGACCTGATAGAGGTGTATAAGATGATGAGAGGCATTGATCGTGTGAATAGTCGGAGGCTTTTTCCCAGGGATGAAATGGTTGCCACAAGAGGACACAGTTTCAAGGTGCTGGGGAGTAGGTACAGAGGAGATGTCAGGGGTAAGTTTTTTTGCGCAGAGAATGGTGAGCACATGGAATGGGTTGCCGGCAACGGTGGTGGAGGCGGATACGATAGGGTCTTTTAACAGACTTTTGGATAGGTAGATAGAGCTTAGAAAAATAGAGGACTATGGGTAAGCCTAGTCATTTCTAAGGTAGGGACATGTTCGGTACAACTTTGTGGGCCGAAGGGGCCTGTATTGTGCTGTAGGTTTTCTATGTTTCTATGTTATATTTAAAGTGGAGATTGATAGGCTCTTGATTAGTTAAAGCATAAAACGTTATGAGGAGAAGGCAGGAGAATAGGGTTGACAGGGATAATATATCCGCTATGATGGAATGGTGAAGTAAACTCAAAGAACCGTGTGGCCTGGTTTGTACGTTCTCCCCGAAACCATGCTGTTTTCCTCTCGGTGATCCAATTTCCTCCCACTGTCATAAGACAATTCAGTTGGTAGGTTAATTGGTCATTGTTTATTCCGTGATTAGGCTAGGATTAAATTGGGGCTTGCTGGGCAGCACAACTTGAAGGGCCAGAAGGGCTTATTCTGATCTGTATCTCCATAAATAAAAAACTATAATATTTTATACCTGGGTGAGAAAGGGATTTACAGGATTTTTTGACTTCACAATCAACAACCATGCACAGATCCACATTACCTCTAGATGCTGCCCAAGATCGGAAGTGGTTCACTACAACTTCTTCGAGCTTTTTTAACTTAGGGTGACTGTAGATGAATTGCTTTTTATTTTCCGATCCTAAAATAAATCATTTTATCAAATTGATGAATATTGGAATGACAAACATGTCAAACGGTGCAAACCATTCACAGTAAGATATAATTGAATAAGCAGGATTATTAATAATCACCAAAATTACAATGTCAGGCAAAAAAAAATTACAGTGCTCCTTATGAATGGAGATACCTTGCTGTCTACCAGTTTATTTTCTATATAGACATTAAATGAAAGGGTAAATCAAATAATTCAGTTTTGTTATGTTGTAATAAATAATTGAATCCACTAGGATCAGTATGAACCAACAAAAATGCTGCAATCATTCCTTAAGAGCCAATTTATGTATTGTTGCTTGATTGATACAAGACTAAAAGCAACCCCTTTTCGGAATTTAAAAGTTGTATTTCTATTTTTGTATCAAAGTGAACAGAAGCACTGTAAATTATGCACTGGCCCCTGGAACTATTATCTGTGCAGGTTGCCAAATACCAGTAGTACTTATGGGAGACAAAAAAAAACTGTGTACATTACAAGAGCCTGTAAATATAGAACAGATGGCCAGGCAATCTGCCAGTTCTGTTTTTAAATCTGTGCATAAGGTTTTCAAGCAACACACATAAAAGTTGCTGGTGAACGCAGCAGGCCAGGCAGCATCTCTAGGAAGAGGTGCAGTCGACGTTTCAGGCCGAGACCCTTCGTCAGGACTAACTGAAGGAAGAGTGAGTAAGGGATTTGAAAGTTGGAGGGGGAGGGGGAGATCCAAAATGATAGGAGAAGACAGGAGGGGGAGGGATGGAGCCAAGAGCTGGACAGGTGATAGGCAAAAGGGATACGAGAGGATCATGGGACAGGAGGTCCGGGAAGAAAGACGGGGGGGGGGGACCCAGAGGATGGGCAAGAGGTATATTCAGAGGGACGGAGGGAGAAAAAGGAGAGTGAGAGAAAGAATGTGTGTATAAAAATAAGTAACAGATGGGGTACGGGGGGGGTGGGGCATTAGTGGAAGTTAGAGAAGTCGATGTACATGCCATCAGGTTGGAGGCTACCCAGACAGAATATAAGGTGTTGTTCCTCCAACCTGAGTGTGGCTTCATCTTTACAGTAGAGGAGGCCGTGGATAGACATGTCAGAATGGGAATGGGATGTGGAATTAAAATGTGTGGCCACTGGGAGATCCTGCTTTCTCTGGCGGACAGAGCGTAGATGTTCAGCAAAGCGGTCTCCCAGTCTGCGTCGGGTCTCGCCAATATATAAAAGGCCACATCGGGAGCACCGGACGCAGTATATCACCCCAGCCGACTCACAGGTGAAGTGATGCCTCACCTGGAAGGACTGTTTGGGGTCCTGAATGGTGGTAAGGGAGGAAGTGTAAGGGCATGTGTAGCATTTGTTCTGCTTACACGGATAAGTGCCAGGAGGGAGATTAGTGGGGAGGGATGGGGGGGACGAATGGACAAGGGAGTTGCGTAGGGAGCGATCCCTGCGGAATGCGGGGGGGGGGAGGGAAAGATGTGCTTAGTGTTGGGATCCCGTTGGAGGTGGCGGAAGTTACGGAGAATAATATGTTGGACCCGGAGGCTGGTCGGGTGGTAGGTGAGGACCAGGGGAACTCTATTCCTAGTGGGGTGGCGGGAGGATGGAGTGAGAGCAGATGTACGTGAAATGGGGGAGATGCATTTAAGAGCAGAGTTGATAGTGGAGGAAGGGAAGCCCCTTTCTTTAAAAAAGGAAGAAATCTCCCTCGTCCTAGAATGAAAAGCCTCATCCTGAGAGCAGATGCTCATAAGTTTTTCATTTCATTTTGGGATCACAAAGGCAAATATATATTTTAGTTTAGGTTATCACCACATTTTGTGTTCACATTTCATATTTTCTGGCTAAACTAATCCTCATATACTTGCAACTCAAGAGCTGAAACTGAGGATCAACGTACCACAATTATATAAGGGTTTAAAAAAGTAATCCTTTTTTCATCACCAGCCAATCTACCCAGGTTCACACACCTTACTATTTCCTGCTCCTTTACATAATATGTCCATAGACAGAAACAGTAGGAATCCATTCAGTCTCTACAGATGGTTCAATCTTTTATTTAGATCACTGACAGCCTGTCCTCCAACTCCATTTACCCATTTTGGTTTCAAAATTTAGTAAATTTGTCTAACAAAACCCATTAATCTTGCCACAGTGGCTTTTTGGCATTGATAGTTCCAGAAATTCATTAAACTTTTTTTTTTTGAAAAGAATTGCTGCTTGATATCACCCCTGAACTGCCAATCAATATATTTCAACTGTGATAACGCTCTCATTCAGTGTTAAGAGTGTCGGGGCTCAGGTTCCATTCCAGAAACCTTAGTCAAAATTGAGGTTACCAATCCAGTGGAGTATGGAGGAAAAGCTGCTGTGGATTTACCATCTTTCAGGTGAGACTTTAAAGAGAATCAATGTGCCCTCTCAGATGAGCATAAAGAACCTGCGGAATTATTCCAAAAGAGAACAGAGCTACTCCTTGTGCCACTGTCATTAATTACACCTCACTCACAATATAGGAATTCTGGTCATCGTACATACTATCAATGAAAACTTGCAATGAGCAACTTGGTCTTCATATTACAATACAGATGACACCTGGAGGACTATTAAATCAGCTGTAAGATTGTTTGAGACATCACAAAAACATCAAAAATGGAATATAAAAACATTAATGATAAAAGGTCATTCCTTCTTTCCCATAGTTTGAATTCTGCACTAGAAAAAATAGTCAAGATTCAAATACTGGAGGGCATAACTTTTAAGGTGAGAGAAGAAAATTTTCAACTGGATTTGCATGTGCAGATAATGCTGGGAAAACCTAACAGGTCAGGCTGCATCTGTGGTAGGAGAAAAAAAGTATTTCTTTTCCACAGCGGTAGTCCAAGACACAAAAATGTTATTTATTTCACTTTCCACAGATGTGTTCAGTTTACCACTTGCAGTGATTGCTGTTTTCTCAATTTTCAAGTTTAATTAAATGTTGATAAACTACCCCGTGGTGCCCAAGGTAGCACTGATCCCCGTGCCAATATTGTTAGGAAAATTCATTTACTTGGCTATTTTTGGGAGTTTGCCACATTTGCCAGCATGATCATGGAAAATGCAATTCAAAAAGAAATTCAGCAAGAAATCCTTGAAACCAGACCTTGATCAAAATATATAGGTGCCCATAAATTATCCAAGGCATTTCTGTGATGAAATGAAGCATAGTTATAATTTTTCCCTGCATATTAAATATGTTTTCATTTCATTATTATTACAGTATTCAATGCACATATCATAAGATAGAGTAAAACTAAGTTACCCATATGAGAACTGGCAGGACTACTTCTACTTGAGAACATGGCTTTCAACTGCTCATACATCTCCATAAAAACAGCATTCTTGCAAAGTTCATTGCATGCACGTGTCATTCCTGCATAGAGTAGAGTTTGATTGGTTATTTCATATACAAAAACGCTTCGGGTTATTGATTTGTTTCACATAAATGGGACAAATGCTATACCAACCCCTTCAGCACCATTCAGGACCCCAGACCGTTCTTCCAGGTGAGGCAACACTTCACCTGCGTCTATCAGGTGTACCTGGTGAAGTACCCTCCATAGTACATCTCTGAGATGCAATATAGATTGGGGAACCAATCTACTCTATGTCAAGCACATTTGGTCTCCCTGGTGCCCACCCATTTAAAATCTACTTCCCGTTCCCATTCTATCATGGCCTCCTCTACTGCCACATTAAGGCCATACTCTCAAGGTTGGAGGAGGAACACCTCATATTGTCTGGGTAGCCTCCAACCTCAATTTCTCTAACTTCCAGTAGTTTCTTTCCCCCTCCTCCTTCTCTGTTTTTCTATTCCCCATTCGGGCTCCCCTCCTCTTCTCCTCACCTCCCCCTGGTGCCCCTCCTCCTTCCCTTTCTCCTACGGTCCAGTTTTCTCTTCCATCATATTCCATCTTCAACCCTTTGCCTTTTCTAGCTATCACCTCCCAGCTTCTCACTTTATCCAGCCCTCCCCCACCCACCCACCCACCCACCTCATCTGGTTTTACCTATCACCTGCCAACTTGGAATCTTTCTCTTTCCCCTCCCCCTCTTATTTTGGCTTCTTTCCTTTTCCTTTCCAGTCCTGATGAAGGGTCTCAGCCCAAAATGCTGACGGTTTACTCCCCTCCGCAGATACAGCCTGACTTGCTGAGTTCCTCCAGCAATCTATGTGTGCTGCTCTGGGTATCCAGCATCTGCAGAATCTCATGTGTTTAAAGTTTATTCAACCATTTTGTAAGTTGAGTTTGCCTGCACACTTCCCATGTGATGTAATTACATTGTGGAAGGTTCTGTCACTGTGTAGGACCTCAGTGGAATAAAGGAGTCAGATTCTCTCTGCAAGTTCCCGCTAAGAACTTGGACAATGGTGGAGAGGACGGTTTACTTGCTGCCTACCAAAAATTCATGACCAACATGCTAATTTATCAAAAGTAACTCTACTGTACTGCCTTAGGTACCTTTGGTACATGATTCATAAATAGAAAATAGAAACAAATAATTTTGTCCCGGAATTCAAATGAGAAATGTTCCATGCAATTAGCTAATTCTAACTACACAGGTTCTATTAAAAAAACATACTAAATTTACAGCTAAAAGTTTCACTCAAGCTTAGGAAAGATTAATTCACTGTATATGAAATGCAACAGATATCCACTTTGTTTATTGTCTGCATGTTCACTTAGTAAACTGAAGATAGATTTGGTCCCTTGGTTCAGTACTCAGAACTCACATCACTACAGTCTTACCTTTGGACCCATCCATGATGCCTTCAAGGTACGTATACAAGGACCACATTCCCATTTGTAACAGAAGTTCATATCCATGATAAAGACTAATACAAATAGCATAATCTCCTTCTATCATACCTCGTTGAACTCCCTGACAAGAAAAAAAATGTAATGAGAAGGTCAGAAAGCTGACATGTTAATGCTACTTATTCATTTTAGCAAATTTCACCTTGAATTTCTGCTATAAATATGGTTATGTTCTTGATAGTCTTTCAGGGAAAATTGCCCTATTGGCCAAGCTTCTTCCCCTAGGCTATGAAACTACTGAACTCCCTGCAACCACCCATATCTCACCACATACAGTGTGAAGCACAATTTACTTTTAACTTGTATTGTAAGCGCACCTTATGCTAAATAGAAAACCTTATGGAATACATTTTATTATTTGGAATATATTTGTGGTAATTTTACTATGAGTTGTGAGTATATGTACTGTGTTGTACACCTTGGTCCAGAGGAACACCGTTTGTTTGTCAGTATACATGTAAATAGTTGGATGACAATAAAACTGAACTTAAGAACACCATACAACCTTCTCAAAAAAATTATTCATATTTCTTCTCTTGTTTGCTTCATCAGTTTCTCTCGTTAAGTAACGTACATTTCTTGTGTTTTTCTAGACCAAGGACCAGTAACAGACCATTTGGTCCTTTGCACAAGTACATGCATGCACAAGTGCAATGAAAATTTTATTTGTAGCAGTATTCCCAGCACGCAGCATCAGATAAACCACATTCACAAGAACAACAAATTAAACATAATTTTTATAAGAAAGAACACAATTTGAACCCAAAAAACAAACATTCCATTGTAATGCAGAGTGGTCAAGAGTTGATATACTGGAATAGTAATTATGGTTGCGCAGACTGGTTCAAGAACCAAATAGTTGAAGGAAAGTAGCTGTTCTTGAACTGGTAGTGTTAAGATTCAGGCTTCTGTACATCTTGCACAGTGGTAGCTGTGAAAAGATTGTATGGCCTGGATGGTGGAGTTCTTTGATAACAGATATTGCTTCTTGAGGTAGCCCTCATGTCGATACTACCAATGGTAGGGAGGGGTGTACGCATGCAATACCGCATTGAGTCCACTACGCTCTCTGCAGCTTCTTTCATTCAAATTTCTGTAGAAGACCATGATGCAATCAGTCAGGATACTTTCAATATATATGTAGAAGCTTATTAGAATGTTTGGTGACATGCTGAACTTCCTTAACCTTCTACAAAAGAAAAGAAGTTGGCTTGCCTTTTTTGAGAAGATCGTGAATAATCTTTTACCTCAATGTTATTTTCTGGCACTGTTCACATTTTCCTAGATCCCCATAACATCCAGAAATCCATTGCGCTGTTTTGAATGAACCCAACAATCTCTACAGGGCTTCAGGATGAAGAATTCCAAGACTCACCATCTCTGCAAGAAGAAATTTCTCCTCTTCCACATTCTAAACAGTCTACAATTTATTCCATGATTATCATCCTAGTTCTATAGGCAAGAGAACTTTCTTCCCTGCATTCAGCCCATTGAGTGCTGTAAGAATTGAATGAGATTTCCTCTTATACTTCTAAACTTCGGAGAATACAGGTCTAGTCTATTCAGTCTCTCTCCTCATACACCAAGCCCAACATTCCTGAAATCAGTCCAGTAGATCTTTCTTGAAAGTGCAGTCTCACCAAAAATCTACATAACTGCAGTAAAATATATACTCTAATACTCAAATCTCCTCATGATAAAGGTCAACAAATCATTTTGCCTTCCTATTCACTTACTGTATCTGCGTGTTGGCTTTCAATGACTTCAAGTTAAGTCAAGTCAAGTCACTTTTTATTGTCATTTCGACCATAACTGCTGGTACAGTACACAGTAAAAACGAAACAATGTTTTTCAGGACCATGGTGCTACATGGAGTCGATTGTCAAGGATGAGGTTACAGAGTACCTGGAGGCATATGACAAGATAGGCAGAACTCAGTATGGATTCCTTAAAGGAAAATCTTGCCTGACAAACCTACTACAACTTTTTGAGGAAATTACCAGTAGGCTAGACAAGGGAAATGCAGTGGATGTTGTATATTTGGATTTTCAGAAGGCCTTTGACAAGGTGCCACACATGAGGCTACTTAACAAGATAAGAGCTCATGGAATTATGGGAAGGTTACATACGTGGATGGAGCGTTGGCTGATTGGCAGGAAACAGAGAGTGGAAATAAAGGGATCCTATTCTGGTTGGCTGCCGGTTACCAGTGGTGTTCCACAGGGGTCCGTATTGGGGCCGTTTCTTTTTACGTTGTACATCAACGATTTGGATTATGGAATAGATGGCTTTGTGGCTAAGTTTGCTGACGATATGAAGATAGGTGGAGGGACCAGTAGTGCTGAGGAAACGGAGAGTCTGCAGAGACTTGGATAGATTGGAAGAATGGTCAAAGAAGTGGCAAATGAAGTACAATGTTGGAAAGTGTATGGTTATGCACTTTGGCAGAAGTAATAAACGGGCAGACTATTATTTAAATGGGGAAAGAATTCAAAGTTCTGAGATGCAACGGGACTTGGGAGTCCTTGTACAGGATACCCTTAAGGTTAACCTCCAGGTTGAGTCGGTAGTGAAGAAGGCGAATGCAATGTTGGCATTCATTTCTAGAGGAATAGAGTATAGGAGCAGGGATGTGATGTTGAGGCTCTATAAGGCGCTGGTGAGACCTCACTTGGAGTACTGTGGGCAGTTTTGGTCTCCTTATTTAAGAAAGGATGTGCTGACGTTGGAGAGGGTACAGAGAAGATTCACTAGAATGATTCCGGGAATGAGAGGGTTAACATATGAGGAACGTTTGTCCGCTCTTGGACTGTATTCCTTTGAGTTTCGAAGAATGAGGGGAGACCTTATAGAAACATTTCGAATGTTGAAAGGCATGGACAGAGTGGATGTGGCAAAGTTGTTTCCCATGATGGGGGAGTCTAGTACGAGAGGGCATGACTTAAGGATTGAAGGGTGCCCATTCAGAACAGAAATGCAAAGAAATGTTTTTAGCCAGAGGGTGGTGAATCTATGGAATTTGTTGCCACGGGCAGCAGTGAAGGCCAAGTCATTGGGTGTATTTAAGGCAGAGATTGATAGGTATCTGAGTAGCAGTGTACAAAACAGTGCAGGCATCACAATAAATAATAAACAAGACAATATGCACAGTAGAGGGCAGTAGGTTGGCGTCAGTCCAGGCTCTGGGTATTGAAGAGTCTGATGACTGGGGGGAAGAAACTGTTACATAGTCTGGTCGTGAGAGCCCGAATGCTTCGGTGCCTTTTGCCAGATGGCAGGAGGGAGAAGAGTTTTTTTGAGGGGTGCATGGGGTCCTTCATAATGCTGTTTGCTTTATGAATGCAGCATGTGGTGTAAATGTGTGTAATGGCGGGAAGAGAAACGCCGATGATCTTCTCAGCTGACCTCACTATCCGCTGCAGGGTCTTGCGATCCAAGATGGTGCAATTTCCGAACCAGCCAGTGATGCAGCTACTCAGGATGCTCTCAATACAACCTCAGTAGAATGAGGTGAGGATGGGGGGGTGGGGTGGCAGAGGGACTTTCCACAGACTTCACAGAAAGTAGAGATGCTGCTGGGCTCTCTTTGCTATGGAGCTGGTGCTGAGGGACCAGGTGAGATTCTCCGCCAGGTGAACACCAAGAAATTTGGTGCTCTTAATGATCTCAACGGAGTCGTCGATGTTCAGCAAAGAGTGGTCTTTCCGTGCCCTCCTGAAGTCAACAACCATCTCTTTTGTTTTGTTCACATTCAGAGACAGGTTGTTGGCTCTGCACCAGTCTGTTAGCTGCTGCACCTCATCTGTATGCTGACTCATCGTTCTTGCTGAAGAGACCCACCACGGTTGTGTCATCAGCGAACTTGATGATGTGGTTCGAGCTGTGTGTTGCAGCACAGTCATGGGTCAGCAGAGTGAACAGCAGAGGACTGAGCACAAAGCCCCTGGGGCACGCATCTATGGAAAAGAGTAAACAGTCAACGTTTCAGGCTGAGATTCTTCATCACTTCTTTCACCGTGTCCTGGTGAAGGGTGTCAGCCCAAAATGTCGACTGTTTACACTTTTCCACAGATGCTGTCTGAGCTGCTGAGTTCCTCCAGCATTTTGTATGTGTTGCTTTAGATTTCCAGCATCTGCAGATTTTCTCATGTTTGTGACATTTCTTTTTAAAGCAGGTCCACATCTCAAGGCTGGGAAAAGATTTTGAATCAATGGTGGTATCTCTCAAAGTTTGAGGCGATGTTAGGAAATAATTCCAGTTTTACATCCATAAAAGGTAGTGATAACAATCAAGCTGCTTCCCAAATAAGGCATAATCTATTGGACAGCAAGGCGAGGGACAGACTTCTCTGTTTCCTGGCACTAATTCTTTAGTATTATGTAGTTATGGGAATTTCAGTTTGCAGTAAAAATGTCATACTCAGATGGAGGCGTTTTTAAAGCCTCTTCCTTCCTTTGGCTGTTTAAATACCCATTCACACCTAGATGAGGTAGCACTCGACCCTACTCATGCTCACTGAATTAGGACTCTACTCTTGCTCGGTCTCTCGGTCTCTCTGCCTCTCTGCCTCTCTGCCTCTCAGTGAGGAATATGCCACTCCACACAGGTACATGCTGCAGTAGACACACAAGCTTTCAAATGTAAACACTAAACCAAGCCTCTGCTATCTCAGATCAGAGGAATGAAAAAGATCTGTGGAACTATATAAAATGTCCATTCATTTCAATGAAGGAAAATTATTTGGTCACTATAACATTGATGTTTATCAAAGTTTTTAGCTCATAAATTGGCTACCATACATCTTACATCACAATAAGCTACAGTTCAGAAACATTACATTCACTGCAAAGACCTTTCAGATTCCCTACGTTCGTGAAAGGGAGTAGGGGGAAAAAATGGAAATCTTTCTTTGCTTCATCACTTTCAATCACAGTTATTAATGCATAACTTCCCATATAATGTACTTAAGCAAATCAGGAACTAGCAAAAAAATACCGTAGTGTTGGGAAACACGATACACAGAACATGTTTAGAGAATGTCTAATCTACTGAACAAATTTACAACACTTACATTATTTAATATTAGTGAGAAAAGTATTGAAGTCGGAACATAATATGGGAAAAATATACAGATTATCAATTTATAAAAGGACAAGAAAATCCATGTAACAATATCAAAGCTCCTATACAATTTCAAAATGGCAGAGGAAAATTAGATTTACTAAATATGTTAAAGTTCATAGCGCAGCTATTTACCGCAATGTTTGCTGGAGGATTTTTTCTAAATTGTTCACGTGAAAGAACAAGCTGATATTTCGTCAAATTTCCTACTTCTTTATGAAAAAGTGTTCCAGTATTGTGCAGCCGTCTTGTGAATGTTTGCAAGACCTAAAATTGAAGCAGAGAATATCATATAGTTGAAAGGCACTTACAAAAATTCAATTTCTTTTAGTTTGATTTGTCATAACATTATTCATTACCAATTGGATAATGCTATTCCCTCCCATCATCCCATCATAACAACTTATGGTAATGGTGCTCTCTCCAGACACTCATGTAGTAGCATCTACATTGTCGCTACCTATACAAACGTAGAAAGCATTGTTAATATCCTCTCACAGCAAGTAGCAAGCTTGGGAGGTGGGGTGGAGATACATCTCTCTCAAAGGAGGTGTAAGGCACTCCTTCCCTCCACTAGCCTGCAGGTCACCCTTGGGCAAGGTGTAGCACCCCCTGCTTAGCCCCCCGATCAAGGTCACAAGACACCGTGGGAGCAGTAGCAGGTGGTCACATGAGCAGCTCGTGTATATCGTAAGTCCTGGTTATGCGACCACTGACGCCAGGCAATCTCTGAAGAGTATTGCTAACGGCTGGGGTCACTAGTCTTGTAAAATCACTGCCCAGAAGAAGGCAATGGCAAACCACTTCTGTAGAAAAATTTGCTGAGAACAATCATGGTCGTCTACAACATACAACACATCATGAACTTGATGTTGACTTGAAATTGATGCCCTTGAGTGGCCCAGTCAGTCCTGACCTTAATCCAATCAAACATCTCTGGCTCAACCTCAAGCTCTCAACCTGGCACAGCTTGAGCAATTTTGCATGGACTACTACTACGTTGACTCAGGCCTAAAGGCCGGCATCGGGCACAATGACGGACTCTCCACTTCTCCCTCTCCCTCATCAGTGTGTTCAGTTCATCTACATTAGCCGCGCCGCTGTCTTCTAGGAGCATGTTGACCATAGTCTTGGGAGGGCGCCCAGGGTTCATCCTCCCATGCTTGGGCTCCCATCTGATGACTAGGCTGGCAGGTAGCTCGGGGTTGCGTAGACAGTGCCCCGCTAGTTTCAGTCTTCTCGCCTCGATTTTAGCGGTGAGCATCGGTAGGTCGTCATAGAGCTCGACGTTCATCATGTGCTGTCGCCAACACACATCAAGAGCCATCCGGAGCATTCGTATATAGCAACCATCTAAGATCTTCATAGCAGTCAGTTTGCATGGAGGAATGGGCAAATCTTACTCCACCATGTTGTACAAAGCTCATAGTGACTTATCCAAAAAGACTACTGGCTGTAATAGCTGCGAGAGGTGACTTAATTACGTACTGAGCAAAGGGGAATGAATACTTTTGAACTGCAAACATTAATTTTTCATGCTTTACAATGTTCTCTTTTTTTGGAGGGCTCTGCTGTGAGAAAAGGAGTATGTGATGCACAAATAAAAATTGTCAGTTAAATTGTTCAAAATCATGGTTGTAATACTCATTGATGTGAACAAAGGGTTAGGGACTGAATACTTTTACAAGGCACTGTATTCACATTCAGGGGAAGACAATCAAATTCCATCTCCCATGCTAAAATTAAAATCAAGCTTACAGAAAAGTGCCCATATTGTGAGAAGAATATAATGACAATGCAGTTACAGGTTCATAACAAACAAGCCAGTACACCACTTCAGAAGAGGATCTAGTAACTATCACCTACTTGACTACCCTCAAGATCTATAGATCTATTAATTGGTAAACCAGCAGATGTCCTCCCCTTCAGAAACAATTTAGGATGCAAAGAAATAAGGGTTTAGATGACCCACGACATAGGGAAACAGAATTAAGGCAATGACCATCTGACGATGTAGTTCCATATCACAGTCCTATTGGGATCCAGAGTACCATGATGACTAACTCTAATTATAGAATTAAGAGTAGAATTGTTGCTGTAATCCAGTAATATAACAAACTGTCAGAAAATCCAAAAATAATGGATGAAGCTGTATTTTTCACCATATTCAATACAAACTAAATTAATTGACCATGTACTTTACTTGCAATTTCCTAATTGCATTGTTCACAGACAAAATAATATATTTTAACAACAGCTTTCAAAACTATTTAATCCCAAGAAGTCAAAATGAATTCTGGAAGAGTGTGCCTGAGAATATTTTCCCACTTAATGTTCAACAGTATAAACTGCTAGGCTTATTCTAGTAGTAAATTAAATAAAAATGGTTTTCCTACTACTTGAAATTAAAGTACTGATTATTGTGAAAGGTATTTAGCAATTTCATTTAATAAATTTTGATGTACTTAAAGCCAAGCATACATTTGCTACAAAGCTGCAGACGAATCTTTCAATATTTCATCACAGGCTAGTTTTAATCTATTGTACTGACCTACATACTAACCAATCGGCATTCAGAAAGACAAAATGAAATCCTGGATCTGGAGTAATTTAAAATATAGTCACAATCCCAAGGGAAACCAGTTGAAGAACTAAGCAAAGACCAACATTCTACTTATAATTTAATTACATAATAAACAAAATCACACCTCCCCTGAATCACATTAAACATTAAGAGTTTGAGGAGATTCAGTATATCACCAAAGTCTTACAAATTTCTATACAACACATACAAAATACTGGAGAAACTCAGTAAACCAGACAGCATTTATGGTAAAGAGTAAACAGTCAACTTTTTGGTCCAAGACCCTTCACCAGGACTGGAAAAAAAGATGAGATCTCAGAGTAAGAAGACGGGGGAGGGGAGGAAGAAGTACCAGGTGGTACCAGAAGTTGGAAAAATTGATGTTTATGCCATCAAGTGGAGGACGGAGGAACAACACCTTATATCCCATCTGGGTAGCCTCCAATCTGATGGTATGAACATCGATTTCTCAAACTTCTGGTAACTGTCCCTCCCCCCCCCTCCCTTTTCACCATTCCCCATTCCCATTACTCTGTCCCACCTTATCTTCTTAACTGCCCATCACCTACCTCTGGTAGCTTCTTCCCCCTTCCCTTTCTTCCATCAGAATCCCCCTTCTCCAGCTATTCATCGCTTTCACCAATCAACTTCCCAGCTCTACTTCACCACTTCATCCCTCCCCCTCTCCCAGTTTCACCTATCAACGTACCACTTCCTCTCCTCCCCCCACCTTCTTCCTCTAACTTCTCATCTTTTTTTCCAGTCCTGATGAAGGGTCTCAGCCTGAAACCTTGACTGTTTACTCTTTTCCATAGATGCTGCCTGGCCTGCTGAGTTTCTCCAGCATTTTGTGTGTGTTGTTTGGATTTCCAGCATCTGCAGATTTTCTTGCGTTTGTGTTTCTACAAATTTCTATAGACGGCTTCTTCGTTTTTCAATCCTGATGAAGGGTCTCAGCCTGAAACATCAACTGCTTATTCCCTCCATAGATGCTGCATGACCTGCAGAGTTCCTCCAGTATTTTATGTAAGTTTTTTTATAAATGGACAGCAGCATTTCATTGTGTGCTTCGATGTACATGTAACAAATAAAGCTCACCATTTTTCTGGCTGGTTGCATCACAGCCTGGTAATCCTTTGTATTGGAACTTCTTTACAAGAGGCTTGTGATCTTCCACTAATTCAAAGAAAACCTCCAGCTTTTATTTTAATGTCCCAATTATCCCCACCCCCACAAGGTGTATTATTACCACAAATAGAGAGATTACATTGAGTTGTTAAACAAATCTCACTCCAACTTCACCAGACCTAATTTGATAGAGGATTTTTTTTGTCACCATCACAAACTCCATTCTTTCACCACTGATTATTTATTCCTCCTTAGTCAATACTTCAGGTTGAAGGTTGTTCAAAAGTTCAGATCCCTATTGAATCTGAATTCATGCAAACTATATTCTACACTGATTAATCTGTCCCTCTGCCACCAGGCCCCACCCTCCACCTTTATGTCCCACTGCTGTGATGTTCAGTTCCAGACACAAATATTTATTTGTGGCTTCCATTGAGCAATCATCCATAAACTGGACTTCATCCAAACTTATGCTACCTATTTCACCTCAGTAACCCATCATTTTTGTACTGACTGATCTGTACCTGCTTCCTGTACACCAATAAATGTAGAATATTAGATTCAGTTCTTCACTGATTTCCCCCTCTACCTGAAACCTCTCCAGCCCTGAGAATACTGTGGTTTTCCTATTCCCTTCACTATTTCAGTCAAAACCATGTCTTTGACAGTCTAAATCCCAAAAAAAAACCTTCCCTATGCTTTAACATCTCTCTTCAAGCAAGCTTTGAATGAGCGCAAATACATGCATTTCTTTGGTATGTGGATAATTACACTTCAGCAAATTGCCTCAGGATGTTTTCCCACATTAAGAATGCACTATCTATAAAGTTTTGCATATTCTATAGAATCTAATTTATTAGGGCATGTACAAATGACATTCAACTAGATTGCCACAGGTTTATCACTGAATTTGAGGGTATATAAAGAAATCAGTTTTTAGATTTGAAAAGAAAACATCCAAGCTTAGACTTCCAGCAGGTCTACAAGATATTGTATAATACAGCAAAGTTAAATTAGAATAGATTTGAAACTGGACTTCAAAACATAAATTTTGAATAGCATTCCAGGTCAAAGGATGAATAACAATCAAGATCCTTTGCCAGATGTTAGCTCGTATCACTAAATTTCAAATTTAATGCTCTTTAGCCCAGTGGTGCAGAATAATAATCTGGAAAGCGTTCTGGTAACCGATTTAGCGCATCAGTAATGAAGAAAGCCAGTCTAGCAATTCAGTTTATTCATTCGGAGACGCTGAGCGATTTCAGTCTGACCAGAACCTTTCACTGTGTTACGTTGCTCCAATCTATGGTTCCTCCCCTTATTCGACACTTGATCAGCGTAAACTTGTTTCTCATTTTAGTCCCTCCCCCTCTGTGATCGCCACAAGCTGCCCCAGCTCCAGACAGAAACAAACTCGTGGGAGTAGACAGCGCTTCACTTCGAGGTAAGTCCCCAAAGAAGCAACTAATAAAGCATTATGACCGAGTTCAATACCAGATGGTCCTAATTAATTTTATCTTCTGGAAAGTATCATGGCTCCTGCATTCACGTATCCTTTAACAAAATACGTCTTTACTGCACTATTTTTTTGCTCGTTTAAAGGTCTATCATAAAACGATCCGGATTTCACAGATGGAGGGTCAGGGACGGAGCGCTGAAAGCGGCAGGCGGTCGGGTCGCTTTCTGATCAGCCTGGAGGATTTAGAGTCGGTGACCGATGATACGGAGTCGGAGGTGGTTTACCACAACAGCGGAGACGACGAAAACGCGCATGATGACGACGATCTCTTCACATACTGGCAAGACGTTGGCCGCTGTCACCAGGTGGATGTGCCAAGAGGTAGGATATATTATTTCCGTGTTTGTATTGCAATTGAGCAGTTATTTTAAAACAACTTCTTCTCCCGTCATAGGGGTTGTTAACACGAAACATTACTGTTTCATATAATCGACATTTACCACATGTATCCAAATCAACCTTGTAAAAAACAGCTATTGTGGCAGGTCTCCAATGTAAGATTTTTACAAGGACCAGTTTACTACGATTGGACACCTTTCGTAATTGGGAGAAAACAACCTGATTGTTTCCATTTGAATTAGATCCTACACCCAAATCAAGAAAATAGTCAATTTAAAGTCCCTTCTACAAAAAAATTGATCAGTATTAGTAAATAAATTGTGTAAAATAAAAGCAACCATAAACTTTCATTTTCTCCATTAATTCCCCCCCCCCACCCCCGACCTCGTAGTACTTATTTTCCATCAGTGCAAGATAGCTCTGAACCCTTTTTCAGGAACTGATTTGATTGTTACTCAGTACCAAAAAAAAATGAAACTCTTCGATGAGAAGCGCTCAGCATCTTGTGTAGGACGCAAAACAAAGGAGTTTGAAACAAAAAATCCAACTTAATAACTATAATTAAAGCTAAACTCTGGGAGGATAGGAATGACTGGAGATCTATCAATAAGACTCCTTTGTCCAAAAAAAGAGCTGATTTTAGTCTTGGGAGATACTTGTCAGTCCAGTTTCAAAGTAATTGAACTGAAGCAGATAATTGAATCAAAATACCAGATCCCTTTTAAAACTGGCAGGAATGACTTGTTATATAAAATAAACTTCAGGAACAGTTACTCATACAAAGCTTAGAATTTTTACATGATCATCAACATAAATATGCCTTAGCCTTTAACTAAGAAAACGGAGATTCAGTAGGCTCGTTCACATTGAGTGGCTTTGATCAAAAGTAATTTTGGGTACTGTTTCCTCTCAAAATCAGAACCAGTTTTATTATCACTGACCTACCTGGTGGAAGTAGTTGCTTTGTGGCGGCAACACTGTGCAGGACATAAACATATTATAAGTTACAATAAGTAACAGATACACAGTGCACAATAGGAATAGAAAGTTAGTGTTCATAGACCATTCAGAAACTGATGTCAGAGGGGAAGAAGCCATTCTTAGAGCATATGAGTGCGGGTCTTCAGACTCCTGTACCCCCACCTGATGGTAGTAATGAGACGAGGGCATGACTCAAGTGGTGAAGATCCTTAGTGATGGAGTTGTAATTATTGCTAACTAACTCCAACCATTATCTTCAGCTCCCTCTGTTTTTCTCCTTCCTAATTGGTTTCAATCCTTTAAGATCCTGTTCCCCTTATTCGTCAATATCCGAAATGTGTGATTTTGACCCTGTATGATGCGCGGCTGCTTCACATTTTATCCATTTTGCTGCTTGTAAATGTTCTTCGCTACAAGATAAGTGTCCAACTATCAAGACCAGATTCATGTTTTTCTTAGTTATAATACACATTATAATAGATGTTGTGTGTAATATTACCTAATGATTGCTAGAGATCTTTAAACTTATGAAGGAGTTTGATATGATAAACAAAAAATAGAAATGTTTCCATTAGGAGACCACAAATAAAATAGTTGGCAAATTGAGGAGAATTTTTTTTTTGTCTCAAGAATTAGATGTTATGAGATGTTGGAGCATTTACCATTGATGCACTGAAAGGAAAACAATTATGAGATACTTGCAAAGCAGTGCATCTTATTTCTCTGAATGACTGAATCAAGGTAAGCAAATAACCTCATCGTGGCATTAAACAACAGAGATAATAATCCCTCTCAATAAACACAGTTTAGTAGTCTGCATCATTCGCAGATGTTGTAAACCACACAATAACAGTTTAAATTCCACAGCAATAGCAAATAGAAACAAACTCCATAAGTTTCTTAAAAGGAAGCTTATATATTGTGTATTTCACATTTCCACAGTAACTTTATTCTGTCCTGTTTAAAATCTAGAGTAAAAATTGTTGAAATTAATATTTATTTTTGTATTTTAGACATGGAAGAACCGATTCAACAGATGACAAGAAATAGCCAATCTCAAGAGAGGCAAGCAGTCCCATTTACCTCATTGGGTCATAAAACAAAGGTAACAAGCAACAGTGAAGACCGATTTTTAAGGGGCTACGTAATAACAGATAAGAATTTAGTTTCAAGTCAGTTTGTTCGTCCATTGTGCAACGATGAGAACTACCCTAATCATCCGCGATTTGTAGGGGCAGGATTGAGCTGTGGGTACACAGATACTTGAAGAGGCCAATTTTTGGCAATGTGGATAAAAGATGGCAGCCACATTGGGTTGGGGAGTTGTTGGCCCAGGCTTTCCTGGCCAGCCAACGTCTCTCTGCTGCAATTGTGTTTTCTGCCTCATGTGTCACTAATCACTGCACCCTTATGGAAGGAGGAGTGCCACTCAACCTTGGCAAAATGTTCCCATGTGTCTGGGTTGATGCCAAAATCTTTTAGTGAAGTTTTCAGGGCATCTTTATAGCATTTCCTCTGGACTCCATGGGAATGCTTTCCCTTCTGTAGTTTGCTGTAAAGCAGCCTCTTGGGCAGCCAATGGTCTGGCATACAAGCTACATGAACTGCCCTGTGTAACTGGGACTGCTACAGGGTGGTATAATAATGGGCAGGCCCACCTTGGTAGATACCTCAGTGTCAGCAATTCTGTCTTTCCACCTAATGTTGAAGAGCCTTGGAGGCAGACTTTGTGGAAATGATTCAGTTTCCTGGCATTTGTTGGTACACTGTCCATGTTGGTGTAAAGCAGAGTAGGAAGTACTATGGTCCTATATCACCTTCAGCTTTGTCTGTAGACTTATCCATCTTCTGTTCCAAACATTGGTATAATGTCTGCCAAAGGCTACACTTGCTTTGGCGATCCTGGCCATTTACTTCATCATAAATAACAATGTTTTGGGACAGTGTGCTGCCAAGATATGTGAGCCTGTTCACTGGGTTAAATCTTTGACCATTGATTCTGTTGCTTGGCTCAATGTATGATTACCTTGGAACTAGCTGATGCATTACTTCAGTCTTCTTGGCGTTGATAGTAAGCCCAAAGTTGGTACACACATCAGAAAACTTACCAGCACAGTGCTGCACATCATCTTTTCCATCTCTTGAACCAGCATTGAGGGCACAGTCATCGGAAAAGAGGGAAGTCTTTGATGATGTCTGTCATAACCTAATTTTTTACTTGAAGCCTCCTGAGGTTGAAGAGATTCCCATCAGTGCGGAATCTGATGCTGATGCCTACATCGTACATCGTTGTTTCTGAAGGCATCAGTCAACATGGTGGTAAACACCAAACTGAATAGCATTGGCACCAAGATATAGCCCTGCTTGACCACCTTTGAAACAGGGAAGGGCTCAGATGTCTCACCATGGTCTCTAGCTTGCATGCCATCATGGAATTGCTACACCATGGTGATGAATTTCCTTGGACATCCGTACTGCACCATGAGCTTCCACACATCATCTCTGCTAACAGTGTCAAAGGCCTTAGTCAGATCAACATAGCGGGAGAGCAGGTCAACGTTTTACTCCTGACATTTCTCTTGCAGCAAACACCATGTTGATGGTCCCACTCTCTTTCAGGAATCCATACTGGCTCTCTGGTAGGAGTCCCCAGTTTAGGTCTGATGTAAGATAGTTGAGAAGAAGCTGGCAAACATCTCGATTGTGATAGACTGCAAGGGTACTCCCCAGTAGCTGTTGCAGGACTGTTGGTTTCCCTTTCGCTTATACAGGTGGATGATGGATGCGTCTTTTAATACCTGTGAAATTGTCACTTGCTGCCACAGGAGTTGGAAAAGCTGATGGAACTTTTCTGTTAGCACTGCACTGCTTTCTTTGTAACCCTCAGCACATATTGCATATGATCCAGGTGCTTCGCTGCAAATCCAATCCCAGCCTCACATCAGTCTTAATTTCCTCTTCTATCCAAAAGAATGTGTATCCTGTGCCCTTTCACAAAGTTTGCCATCTCCTGCAAGCCAGGTCTTACTCAAGGTTGTGATATCAGTGTTATATCGGGCTCTCTCCCTAGTACAGCAGATCTCCTCTAAGGTCTATCAGCATCGATTCTGTCCAACAGTGTGTGCACATTCCATGTATCAAGAATGAGTGGAATACTCCTTAATTTTCTCTTTGATGTATTTCAGACACTTTGATAAGGTCCCCACCAGCTGCAGTAAACTAGCCAGGGATAGAATGGAGCAGCCAACGTTCAAGGCACTCTTTCTAGGAACACCTCATACCATGGAGGTGAGCAGTGCATTTCTGACAAGGGCTGTTCAGCCGTCCAGGTGGCTGCTGAAAGTCACTGCTGCTCCATGTCAGTGGATAATGACCCCAGGGCCTGAGCCACCACCAGTGTGCTGGTTTGCAGCTACGGCTGCCAGTGTACCCACACTTGTCGCTTCATTGCTAGCCTGTCACCAGTTTGGGATGAGGAGGATAGACGAGACTGACTTGCGCGAAGACAGTTTAAAGTGAGGAAGAGTTGCGCAGTGTCACTCACTCATCTGTGTATCCAATGGCAAGACAAAGTCAAGACGACTGGAGATGGGGTTAGATGCAGAGGATGATCATGACATCCTTAGTGCTTTGTTGCACTCCAAGCACTCCACAGTGCCTTGCTGGGTCCACCCTACTGCCCCTGGAACCAAACTAGTGGTTACCTTGGCACAGTCTGCCAGGTCCAGTCTTCACTCGCTTGGGTAGGCAAGTCCAAACTGACCAAGGGTTTAAGACCCATCAGTTACCTTCAAGTTTAGCACACTCAAAGCTGTTTACCAGGGTGTGACCATTGTCACCAGCAAACAGCTGCTTGGAGCCATAGGTGACAGCTGAGTGCCAAGTGGGGACCAATGGTGGGCAGGCTACTCTGAAGGGAGCTCAACATGTCTGTCCCACCAGAGGTGCTACCCTTCCCTGATGCCCCTTACGTCCCTCACGTCCCTCAAGCCAGCTGATCACTCATTTTTACAGTCAGTCCTCCATCCTGTCATCTCCCACAATTCTATGAGATAGTTTAACATTTCAAATCCAAATTCAGTATTCAAACAGAGAGGCAATAACTCTTGGAGAAAGCAAACCAGAATTCCATGCCTCTCAAAATTAAAAGAATCAACTAGATACCAATACTACTTAGGAGACAAAGAGGTACAACTTGTTTCGAAGCATTGAAGAAAAACATCAGGTCACTTGTCAAAGGTAAAAGACAGGACTGATTTATAAACACGACTAAGGCTGCAGATTGCTGGAAATCCAAAGCAACAGACAAAATGCTGGAGGAACTCAGCAAGTAAGGCAGCATCTATGGAAATGAATGCATAGTTAACATTTCAGGCATATTCACTTCTTTGGAACTGGAAAGGAAGGGGGAAGGCACCAGAATAAAAAGGTAGGGGAGAGGAAGGAGGATAACTAAAAGGCGATAGGTGAAGCCGGGTGGGAAAGATAAAGGGCTGGAGAGGAATCTGATAGGAAAGGAGAATGGAGCACAGAGGAAAGGGGAGGAGGGGATCCGGTAGGAGGTAATAGGCAGGTGAGAAGAGGTAAGAGGGCAGAGTGGGGAATAGAAGGGGGGGGGGAAGGGAATTTTATTTTTAAATGGGAAGAGAAATCAATATTCTTACCATCACGTTGTAGACTACCCACATGGAATACAAGGTGTTGCTCCTCCAGCCTGAGGGTGGCCTCATCTTAGCACAAGAGCCAGCCATGGATCAAAATGTCAGAATGGGAATCAGAATTAAAATGTTTGGCCAGGGGGGACTTCCGGGTCACCAAGGGAATGGCGGCGTAAGGAAAAGGTCTCTCGACAAAAAAGAAGGTAAACTGCCCCAAAATCGAATTTAGACAAATACTTAATATTGCATAACTATATTAATAAAAGGGGCAAGGATGATGTCTAAGAACAAGAATAAAAAGTCCGCTTCGAAGGCTGATAAACATAAAGAGATGCAGCAAGGCGACGGGCCTAGCTCCCCCACGGCAAGCCAGGACGGAGATAATGAGGGGGAATCGGTGACTCTGTCTTTGATTCTCGGAGAGATTCGCGAGTTCCGACAAGATAACAGCAAACAGCTGGAAGATATTAAAGGAGAAATAGTAAAAACTAACTCGTGGATAGATGAAGCCGAAGCGAGGATTGTTGGAATTGAAGAGAAGCTACAAAACGCCGAGGAAGTGATAGCAGAAATGCTGAAGCTACAACTCCAGTGGAAACTAATAGATCAAGAAGGCCGCTCGAGAAGGGAAAATGTGAGGATCTACGGAGTTCCCGAAGGAACCGAAGGTAAACCCGGATTGATGATTCCCTTCATAGAGAAGCTGCTTAGAGAGAACCTTGATATACTGGCCGCAAAAGACCTACAGATAGAAAGGACTCACCGCGCGTTGGCACCACAGCCTCCGGCAGGCGCCCAGCCCAGATCGATTCTGATCAGATTTCTCAGTTACAGAATGAAGGAAGAGGTGCTTAAAAGAGCATGGCAAAAGCAAGGTTTCATGTGGAACAACTGCAAAATCAGTTTAGACCACGACTACGCACCGGGGATTCTTGCCAGACGGAAGGAATATACGGAAACACGGAGAGTCCTGAAGGAAAACAACATCAGATTCCAGACCCTGTATCCAGCTCGGCTGAGAGTCTTTTACGACGAAGGGACAAAAACTTACGCTACGGTGGAGGAGGCAACGTTGGACCTGGCGGACTGGGGACTACCTATTAAAGTTATCACCCAACCGGAGTCGCTACTGGAGAGGATTCGGCAGAAGTCGTGGCAGTTAGTGGGGCGAGGACGCTCCACTCGAACCAGAGTGTCAAACTACAAGGAAAAGCTGCAAATATTCAGACGCGAATGTACAGAGAATACAGATTAATTAAGAGAAATGACTGAAAAGAGTAAATCGGACTTAAAAGTAAAATGAAAACTGGTAACTGAAAATAAACTAGGCGGAATAACTTGAATGATAGCAATATGGTCGAGACATAAATAGGAGAGAATTCTCTATGATTATTCAAACTGCTGAGGGCCCTCTAACACAGGGTGAAGATAGAGGTTATCCCTCTGAACTGAGGCGGGTCGGTGCTCAGGCCTCACTGTGGGAAGTCGGGAAAAATTTTCAAATGTTATACGTTCAGAAATGTCTAGGGTGTGGTTATATGTCTTGGTTTACAGTTGAGAAGGGATTGCTTACTGTTTGGTTAGAAAAGGAGAGTGCTTTTTTTCTACTAGAGAAAAATGCAAACTGAATTGGTAAAAATAATTTCCTATAATGTCAATGGGGTTTTGAATCCAATTAAAAGAAATAAGATCATGTCTAAATTGAAAAAAGAGAGGGCACAAATAGCTTTCCTCCAGGAAACACATATGAGCCAATCTGAACATGGAAAATTAAAAAGAATGGGCTTTAAGCATGTATTTTATTCATCATATAAATTGAGTCACAAAAGAGGGGTAGCTACTTTAGTATCAAGTACTCTTAATTATGAACATATTTCAGAGACTAGAGACAAAGAAGGACGGTTTGTAAAAATCACAGGAAGAATAGAAGGTACAGAAATAACATTGCTGAATGTTTATGCTCCTCCAGGTAGTGAATGGTCATTTTATAGACACATTTTTGACCTAATGGTCAGTTCTCGAGGGGTAGTAATTTGTGGAGGGGATTTTAATATTAGATTAAATCCTATATTAGATTCTTCAAGAATAGTTACTCAGAATAAACCTCTGACTCGGAAAGTGAATTCATTGATGGAGGAGTTGGGAATTATAGATGTCTGGAGGGAATTACACCCTACTAGTAAAGATTATACATATTACTCTTTCCCTCATTCAGCCTATTCAAGGATAGACTATTTCTTTATCTTTAATACAGATAGACTCAGGATAAAAAACTGTAATATTGCAACAATTGATCTGTCGGATCATAGCCCAGTCTTTATGTCTCTAATCCTGGAAAGGAAAATGAGGAAAACACTATGGAGGCTAAACTCACATATACTCAATAACCCGAAAGTAATGGAGAAATTAAGGGGAGAAATCAAAGAATATCTAGACCTTAATGACACAGGAGAAACATCACCAGTGATTTTATGGGATACATTGAAAGCTGTACTGAGAGGGAAAATTATTTCCATTACTACTCACATGAAAAAAATCAATGCACAAAAATTAGCAGACCTTCAAGGAAAATTAAAACAACTTCAAGTTGTAGATAGCAACAAAAGTAATTCAAATCGAAAACAGGAAATTAGGAAATTGCAAAGTGAAATTGATGATATTTATACATTGGAAACTCAAAGAAATTTTCTTTACCTGAGACAAAAGAATTATGAAGTAGGAGGTAAATCAGCTAGATTATTAGCATATAAATTACGAAAACAACAAGCAGACAATACAATTCATAAAATAAAGAATCCAAAGACAAAGCTTGTGGAGAGTACAATAGGGAAAATTCAAGAGAGTTTTGAAACATATTATCGAGAGCTGTACTCCCAACCCCGGGCCCCCAATGAGCCCTATATAGACAGTGTATTGAATTTTTTAGATCTACCTAAACTTACAGATTTACAAAATGAAAGTTTATTAGAACTAGTAACTGTCAAAGAACTGAATGTGGCCATCTCTAGGTTAAAGGCTGGAAAGTCCCCGGGTTCTGATGGGTTTACCTCAGAGTGGTACAAGTCCCTGAAGACACAGTTAGCCCCATTACTACTTAACACCTTTAATTGGATCTTGCAGAGAGGAGAAACTCCACCTTCCTGGAGAGAAGCGATTATTTCAGTTATTCCTAAAGAGGGTAAAGATAAACTAGAATGTGGCAATTATCGGCCAATTAGTGTTCTTAATTTAGATTACAAACTATTTACATCTATATTAGCGCGCAGATTGGAAAAGCTTTTACCTGGCCTAATCCATTTAGACCAGACTGGATTTATTCAACAAAGACAAACACAGGACAACATAAGGAGAACTCTGCACATATTAGAACAGGTTAATAAGAACGAGACAGAGACAATGGTAGTAGGATTGGACGCTGAGAAAGCTTTTGATTTGGTTAGTTGGGCATTCCTATACAGAGTGTTAGGAAGATTCGGCTTTCAAGAAAGGTTTATTAAAGTAATTCAGACTCTGTATGACAGCCCAACAGCCCGAATTAAGATAAATGGGGACCTCTCTGACTCCTTCATTTTAGAGAGAGGCACTAGACAGGGATGCCCAATTTCTCCTCTCCTTTTTGCGCTATATATTGAACCACTTGCCCAACTAATAAGACAGAGCGAAATCGTAAAAGGTATCAAGGTGGCGGGGATTGAACAGAAAGTGGCGTTATTCGCAGATGATGTTTTGGTCTATCTGAGTGAACCAGAAAAATCATTTATAGGATTGTTTACACTTGTTGGATGACTTTGGGAAAATATCAGGTTATAAAATAAATGTAAAGAAAACGCAGGTTATGTCCCTAAATTATACACCATCCAAAAAATTGCAGGATACATACGATCTTAAGTGGGAAGCTAAATCATTAAAATATTTAGGAATAACCCTGCCGAAGGATCTTTCAACACTGTCACAGGTAAATTAGGGGCCATTAATCTCAGAGATAAAAGCAGATATGCATAGATGGAATCTTATCCCCTTTTTAAGTTTAAATTCAAGGATAAATACTATAAAAATGAATATTCTTCCTCGGTTATTATATCTTTTCCGTACTTTACCAGTGGAGGTGGATGATAATCAATTCAGGGAATGGGACAAATGGATTTCCCGCTTCATTTGGCAAGGAAGGAAACCTAGAATTCGATACAACACCTTACAGTTAGGGAAGGAAAGAGGAGGTATGGTTCTTCCTTGCCTGAGAAATTATTTTTATGCCTCACAGATAACCCCTCTGTTATATTGGTGTAATAGGGAATATAAGGCTAGATGGAAGGAAATAGAATTTGGATTAGTTGACAGTTTTCCTCTTCAGGCCTCAATAGCTGACAAAGGATTGATGGCCCAGTTGGAAAAATTTAATAATGCTTGGATAAATCTTACATTAAAAGTATGGCAGAAGGTGGTTAATTCATGTGGAATTAATAACATGCTAAAACTCTTTAGATGGTGTGCATATGATACCGAATTCCTTCCCAACAGAGGAGATAAAAGATTTGAGCTATGAATAAAGAAAGGTCTTACAACCTACCTCTCATTTATAGATAAAAGAGTATTACAAAGTTTCCAAATCCTGCAGGACAAACATGGCCTAGAACATAATGACTTTTTTAGGTACCTTCAAATACGAAACTACGTTAACCAGAGTTGTAGATATACAGACCTATCAACAGTAGAATTAGAATTTTTCAAGATTCTGAATTCGGCTTGCAGTTCAATACCTAGTAAATCAGTTTCTCGCCTATATAATGCACTCTCCCATGCTAAAAATGTAAATACACTGTATATTAAAGAGAAGTGGGAGAAAGAAGCGGGGTTGGTACTTTCAGAGGAGGCTTGGGGGAAAATCTGCAGCTTTCAATGGTCCTCGACTAATTCTTTGACTTGGAGAGAACATTGTTGGAAAAACATTATAAGATACTTCAAGACCCCATATCAAGAAAAATATAAAGATACAAATGTGATGTGTTGGAGAAGGTGCGGCTCCAAGGAGGCAAATCATTTTCATATTTTCTGGGATTGCCCTAAATTAAGTCTATTTTGGGAAGGTATTCATAGAACATTAGTTAAGGTACTTAGGTCCCAGATACCTCTGAACTTTGAGACGCTCTATTTGGGGCATGTATTGTTCCTTGAACAGAAGGAAGATATAAAGTTGCTGCAGGCCCTCTTAGCGGCAAGTAAGAAATCAATCACTAGAAAATGGCTAAATCCAATACCACCTACATTAGAAGATTGGTACGAAATTATCTTGGAAATATTTAAAATGGAAAAGTTGACTTACTCCCTGAGAACTCAAAAAGAAACATTTTATCAAATCTGGAATAAATGGATTGAATATATAACCCCAATGCGAGCAGACTTTAGATGACTCTCCTAATGATTTATATTGCTCTTCTCATCAACACAGTAATATTGCTAACGTAAGCACCCCTAGTCTAAATGTTTGTTTTTTTTTGGAAAATAGAGAATTAACACAAGTAAAGGGAAAGATTTGGGAAAGGGATAAAAAAAAATGAAAAAATTAAGTAAATAAGTACATAGGGATTGGATAATTATGTCTGCGGGCAGGAACAAGCATGAACAAATTGGGATATAAACACCTACAATGGTTGGTATATAGGCTTGTATGCAACATTTTGGACCAGTGGAAATGGTCCAGAAGGGTTGTATGGAAACTATTATTACCATTTTTCTTAACAACTAATTTCATTACTTAGCCTAATAGGTTAGATTTACCACAGTACATAATTATCTATTTAAATGTTTATTTTCCTTTTATATCATCTCAATGCGTACTTAAGAATGTATAAATAATTGTAGTTTTATACGTATAAAAAAAATGGAAAAGGTTATATGTGTGAAAAAAGTACATGATAATTGTGAATTCCTTATCCAAATAAAAATAAAATTTAAAAAAAAAATAAAATGTTTGGCCACCAGGAAGTTCTGCTTTTGACGGATGGAGCAGAGGTGCTCAACAAGATCCCCCAATTTACAACAGGTCTCACCAATGTAGAGACCAATTTGAGAGTATAGGACACAATAGATGACCCCAGCAGATTCGTAGATGAATTATTGCCTCACCTGGAAGGACTGTTTGGGCACTGAATGGAGGTGAGGGAGGAGATGAACAGGCAGGTGTAGCACTTTGGCCACTTGCAGGGATTAAGTGCTGGGAGGGAGATCAGTCATGAGGGATGAATAGACAAAAGAATCAAGGAGGGAGCAACCCCTGTGGAAAACCGGGGTGGTGGGGGGGGGGGGGTAGTAAAGATATGTTTAGTGGCAGGATCCCTTTGGAGATGGCGGAAATTGTGGAGGATAATGTTTTGAATGCAAAGACTCAATGCGTGGTAGGTGAGGACGAGAGAAACTTGATCACTGTTAAGACATTAGGAAGATGGAATGAACGCAGATGTTCAGGGAATGGAGGAGATGCAGGTGAGGACAGCATCTATGATAGAGGAAGGGAAACCCCAATCTTTGGATGAGCAGAACATTTTTGATTTCCTAGAAAGGAAAGCCGCATCCTGGGAACAGATGCAGCGGAGACGAAGGAACTGAGTAAAGGGAATAGCATTTTCACAGGAGACAGGATAGGAAGAGGTACAGTCAGGACAACTGTGGAAATCAGTAGGTTTACAAGAGATGTCAGTTGACAGTTTGTCTCCAGAGATGGAGACAAATAGAGAAAGGGGAGGGAAGTGTCAAAAATGGACCAAGTGAATTTAAGGGCAGGGTGGAAATTAGAAGCAAACTTGGATGAAATTGGCAAGCTCAGCATGGGTGCATGAAGCAGCACCAATACAGTCAAAGAACTAAGGAACGTTACAGGGGAAGGCCTGGAACATAGACTGTTCTACGTAGCCAACGAAGAAGTGGGCATTGCTGGAGCCCATACAGGTGCCCCTCAAGCCTGGAGAAAGTGGTAGGAGCTGAAGGAAAAATTTTTTGAAGGTGAGCTCCAGGTCTGCAAGATGGAGGGTGGTGGCGATGGTTCTTTTATTGAGAAAGAACAGAGAGCGTTAAGGTCTTCTTGATGGTGGGATAGAAGTGTATAGCGACTGGACATGTATGGTGAAAATGAGGCAGTCAGGCAGGGAATTGAAAGTTACTGAGGAAATCGAGGGCATAAGAATTATTGCAGATGTAGGTGGGAAGGGACTGAACCATGGGGAATAGAATGGAGTTAGAAAATACGAGAACACGAGTTCAGTGGGGCAAGAGCAGGCAGAGACAATAGGCCTACCTGGGCAGTCAGATTTGTGGATCTTGGGTAGGAGATCGACGCAAGCAATGCAGGGTAGAGAACTATGAGTCTGGTGGCAGTGGATGAGAGTTCTCCAGAGTTGATAAGGTCAGTAGTGTCGAAGGCAGTTTTCTGATGGTCCAGAGTGAGGTCCTCTTCAAAGGGATGGTATGAGGAGGTGACTGAGAATTGCCACCTGCCCTCAGCAAGGTGGAGGCAAATTTGCCAACAGCACCTCTTTTGTCTGCTGGTTTGATGGCAAGGTTGGTATTGGTGCGGAGAGAGTGGAGAGCAATGCATCCGGGGGGGGGGGGGAGGTTAAGGTTCGAGGAGGAGACAGGAGTGCTGAAATCGAGATGGTTGATGTCTCATTGGTAATTCAAGATGAAAAGATCCAGAGCAGGGTGTCCAAGAGGAGAAGGAGGGTTGGAGATGGGTGGGGGGGGGGGGGAAATCAATGTGGGGCGTGGAACTCTTACCAAAGAAGTGGGCTCAGAGGTGGAGGAAATGGAAGAAGAGCTCAATATCATGGCAGGCGCAGAACTCACTGAGGTTCAGACGAAGGAGGACAAAGGTAAGACCCTTGCTGTGGTCAGAACGTTCTGCCTCAGAGGGAAAGATCAAAAGGAATGATGAAGACATGGTATGCTAGCATCAGAGGGGAGAAGGGAGATGGAGGCACCAGAGGAGACAGGAGGACTGATTTATGCTGCATCTCACTGTGGTCACTCTTCCCTAAAGGCAACATAACATTGAAGTTCTAAAGTCCAGGAATTTGGGTAATTTTAATTCAATGCTTGCAATAAGCCTTGAGGTATTTAAGAAATGTAATATCATAAAAATTAGATTATTTAAAGACATGATCTATAATCAATAATTTGGCTAGGAACCAAAATGTCATATTCATTAGTCTGATAATAATCAAAAACTATGTGGAACTATGAGTATGGAATATAAAAACAGGCTTCAAGATTGAGACCAGCTAAGCATGTGCACAAAAATATGGCGTATGGAAATATGTGGAGAAGTAAGAGGTATTGATTTAGGTTCACAAAACTAGAGTAAAGTAGTTTTTTAAAAATGCTGATAGATTGGGAAACATTATATTCAAAGCAATGAGATCTCCATGTGTACTATTCACTGAGGGTTGGAGCAGACATTTAGGAAAATAAATAGAATATTGACCTTTAATTGAGTGTAGGAGTAAAGATCTTTTACTGCATGTATATAGTCTTGATAAAGCAACAACAGTATTGTGCAGTTTTGGTCTCCATACCTGAAAAGGATATATAATTACTCATATGGATCAACAAGATAGATGCAAGAGTGCAACAGTCTCAGAAAGCCATTGAAAACTGATGTGGAAAACTCCTTCACTCAGGGGGCAATGAATATTTGGAATTCTCACATGAGAAGGCTACAAATGTTCAGTTATCAAGTTCATTCAAAACAGGAATTAATACATTCCGGAAAATTATAGGAATCTTGGGCAATAGTGCAGAAAAAGAAAACTCCAGTAGAAGTATGGTTGAAATCTTGATGAATGGCAGAGTAGATGGCTTGCACCTGCACCTAATTATGATGCCTCACTTCTTAAGCACTTCAAAGAACATTGCAAGATCTAATTAAAGTGACTCCAATTCCAGGAATTATTTAAATATTTGTTTAACATCCATTTGAGCTATATAATTTCTTCTTAAATGTTCATTCAGAGAATTGTGCTTCAAGCAATCCCACAAGGGTCAGCCTAGATAATGTCCTCAAATCCTAAAGAACTTAACCTACTCAGTTTAAATAAATACAACAATTACACTGCAGCACCAGCATGCGTTCACAATCACATTCAAGTGATGTGTCAAAACATTTGGGAGATCAGGCAGCAAAGCAAAATAAATTATAATGTTCCCTCTACAAACATATACTTTTTGATAGTATGTTGACAAGTCCCACAAAAGGCAATGAAAAATAAAACTGAGCAGAAAAGTAATTAATACTTCATTTGATTATAGTGTTAAATGACTGATGGATATACTCAAAGGGTCAAACATTTAGTTCTTCCATAAACTAGGGAAAAAAATAATTTACACTAATGCTACTCATCTGAAAATATTAACTTGAAATTACACACTGCATGAACATATCCATCAACATATAAATGCTAAATGGAATTTATAATATAACTTTGAATGTTATACATTTTATGACTTTACATAAAATGAATAAAAGATATATATTTTCTTACAACCTTATATCTGGCCTCTTCCCACTTCCTTTCCAATCCTGAAGGGTCTCAACCCAAAATATTGACTGTTTATTCCTTTCCATAGATGCTACCAGACCTGCTGAGCTCCTCCAGCAATTTTGTATGTTACTTTGAAACAGGGTAGCAGTTCTATATTTGCTGATGGTTCAACAATTGTAAGATGCACTGATTAAATTATTTAACAAGAACCAAGGGAGTCTATATATTTACAAGTAAACTAGAGACAGAAAAACAAGCTTCAACAATAATTTTTATTTTACCGTGGTGGTCTAAATTACAGGTTAATATCGAAATCTTAATTAAAACACAAAATGCCAACCATTTTCACATCTCTCAGCATTTATAGGCATCCGTTAGTCTCATGAGACCATGGATTTGCGCCTTGGAAAGTTTCCAGGGTGCAGGCCTGGGCAAGGTTGTATGGAAGACCAGCAGTTGCCCATGCTGCAAGTCTCCCCTCTCCATGTCACCGATGTTGTCCAAGGGAAGGGCATTGGGACCCATATAGCTTGGCACCAGTGTCGTCGCAGGGCAATGTGTGGTTAAGTGCCTTGCTCAAGGACACACATGTTGCCTCAGCCAAGGCTCGAACTAGCGACCTTCAAATTACTAGACGAACGCCTTAACCACTTGGCCACGCGCCAACACTCTGCATTTGGTCACACTAAAATTACTTTGGATGACAGAAAAATAAGAAATGTTTCCATATTTTCTTGACAGACTGATGAGCAACTGTATGAAAAACGTCAATATGAAAAAGCTAAATGGGCTTGCGTAACTGAGAGTGAACTTCGCTATGAACAGAGCATATGCAAAGGATTTATGAAATTGATGAAATACATTTGTCAACAAAACTCATCAGGTGATTTTCAGAAATGATCATTTACACCCTGCTGACAAATGCTTTACAGTAATTTAAAAAGCAAGGGAAATAATTTTCAAAAATATCTTTACGCATTGGTATTTAGAATGATATTTGATTAATCTGAACTAGCTGTATCCCCTTAATATTAAGAAACAATACTTAAAAGTTACTAATTTAGGCAACCTGCAATGAAAATATTATATACTTAGTACATTTGGTTAAGCTGAAATATTACAAATAATTTAGGAATTACTTTGATTTGAGTACATTTCCAGTATTTCATTCCCTTTATTACAATCGTCAAGGAGAAAATTAATAATCTTGATTAAAGTTTGCACATAATAGGAAAATATTTTGAAGAATTTGTATACTGTTTGTAGTATTTTTCTTCAGTCCTTTTAAGTTTTTTCCTAAGTAAAAGGAAATATTCCCTTGCTTTTGATAGAAGACATAGCTGATATTCCTCTGCCAAAATATATTATTGTACATTCCCAATAAACTACAGGCCTTCTTTTTATAGGTCTGTTCCTGGGAATGACTGCACCTGTTGTTACCACTGTGCACACCAACCACACCAGATCAGAACTCCTACCGAGAGTAACCATTGCTTACTACCTCCCACCACAATTCCAAGATCAGGTTCCACAGCCCTTTGATGCGGACATTGTCATAGAAGAGTGGCCTGCACAGGTCATTTACGCAAGGCAAGTTTCTTTACAAATGATTACACACTAAAGCCCAGTGCATATTGCCAACTATTAGTACTAAGTAGCTAAGCAAGCATTTTTAAAGAAGGATCAGACCTGAAAAGGTATAATAATGAAGTGAAGAATTCACATTAAAAAGAACAAATGATTTCCAGCAATATTGCTATTTTGGAAAGTGTACTGAGAAGTCATTTAAACAAGATCTAAACAGAAATACGTGCCTGGGCATAGGTATTTCCAAACAGTGCATGTTTTTATGGATAGCATGTCATAGAAAACTTATAAATTCTTAGTTAGCTTTTATCAAAGTAAATTCTGTTATAGATCAGACATTTAAAAAAAGCAACATGCATTTTAGTCAATTTGAGTTTACCAGATAGGCAAAGGACCAATCAACTTAATACACTTACATCTGTCTGAGTTGCATACAATGTTTCTAGGGCCAAGGGCAATACAAAAAAAAATCAAAGAAAGCTTTAAACTAACAAGACAAAGATAGAGAGGATCAGGAAAAAAAAAGAACAAGCTTAAATATTAATGGAATGGCAAAGGCAAAACAAGGTAGAGTAAACCAAAAGTACATGAATGATTGGGAAATAACATTATAAAAAAGGTACCTGTATGTGAAAGGATGGTTAAAAATTAAGTGAAAAAAATCTTTTATAATTAAAATAAAAGTCAAGAATTGAATCAAGATATACTATAGAGAAAAGTGTCAGGGAAAAAATATCAGGAATAGCTATCAAAAAGTGAGTTTTCACACAAAAGAAGGTAGAATAACTATACACAGGGAACACAAAGGCAAGTTTTATATCTGGATCACATTGAATGCAATATCCAGAACCCAAATAACTTCCAAAAAAACATGAAAAAATCCTCACAATTAAATGGGAGCCAAGACCACACACACACAAAAAAAAACAGCAGGAGCCCATTTGCCCTTTTCACCTGCTCCACTATTCAACTTGATCAGGGCTGATCTTATATCACTTTTCCCACAAAACACCGGGTCCCTCAGTTCCCTTATTTATTTATCTAAAAATCTATTTGTACCTTTTAAATGTACTTAGCAAATGAGCCTCCATAGCTCTCTGGAGTAGAAAATTCACCATCCTGCAAATGAAAAAAATCCTCTCGTTTCTGAAGCAACACAAAATGCTGGAGGAACTCGGGCAGCATCAATGGAGGGAAATGATCAGTTGGCATTTCGGGTCTCAATCTGAAACCCGAGAAGCCAACTGATCATTTCTTTATTGGACTGCAAGGGTCTTGACTGAAATATCAACTGTCCATTTCCCTTCACAGACGCTGCTTGACACGATGAGTTTCTCTAGCATTGTGTATTACTCCAGATTTCCAACGATTGCAGTCTCATCTCTTTCATTTCTATTATTAATGGCCACGCCTTTATTTTGAAACTGACCTTAATCCCTGCATTTGCCCCATCAAAACCCAAGAGAATATTATTTGTTTCAATAAGATAATTTCTCATTCTTCAGAAATCAAGCCCCAGCTCAATCTCTTCATTTGAGAATTCTAATTTCCCTTGTTTGAAAAATCCTCTCTGTCTATTCCCTACCCTCTTTAGCACCAACTGTAGTGCCATACCAGAAAATAATCCACTACATATTCATCCAAGTATAGTTCTACTTATAAAAGGAGAACAAACTTGTACACAATATCTCAGGTGTGGCTTCACCAGGGCTTTATATTACTTCACTAAATCATCTTTCCTCTTGCACTGAAGTTCTCTTGCAATAAAGGTCAGCATACCCTGTGTTGTCTTAATTGCTTACTTTACCTGAATGTAAAACTTAAGCAGTTTATCTACAAAGACACCCATATCACTCTGAACACCAGTGCTTTTCAATCTCTTAACAGGAGTCAAATCAAAGGAGTTCTAAAATGCATTAAATTATAGAGTTAATTGAACAGGGTTAAAAAACAATTGAAGTATACTTGGTACACAATCTGATCTAGCTACAAGGCCACCAGCAGTGCTCAGGAATTCTCAGATTGATCTCACCTGCTTTAAAAAAGGTGTTAGTGTGACATCATCAGGAAGTTTGAGAAAAGGCAGTCATAAAAGAGAAATTTCCTCAAAAATTTGCAAGGATTTCTTTACAACAAATAATATTTCAGTGTCTTATATGGTATCATAATTAAATAGCTGTACATTTACAAATGTGTTTTAAATCAAGACACTTTAAAGAGCCAAAACAGATTTATCTCATACTATATGACTTCTTGTATATTTTTACCCTACACAATGCTGATATTGTATAGTGATAATGTAAAAAGATCAGTTATTATGTTACTGAATGGCCTACTCCTGCTTCCATTTTGTATGTCTTATCACAGTTTAAGATTGGACATTCCCTCTTGTAGACAGTAAAATAAATAGAAAGAATGTAATATTAAAAACAGTACATCTTTAACAGACTTCCAAATATTGACATTGCTTCTGTATTTTGAGACAAAAAACAAATGACAAAAAACTAATCCCACAAATATGCAACTCGACTTAAAACAAATAACCATACAGGAATTCTTTAACCTTCAAAGCTCATTATTAAGGTGGTCAATACTGCAAATTTACCAGAAAAAGCTAAACAATAAACATTAATTACTCAATTTTCTGCTTGTGCAGATCTTTCAATGGCACCACTAATGAAGAGATTATTTTACGAGAGATAAACCATCTAGCAGAGCACCTTGACGTTCCTGAGTTGTTACTGCAAGATACCTTTATTGTGGCTGGTTACAACAATCCTTCAGTTCCAAATCGACATAATGAGATCTGGTTTATTCAGAGGCCTTGAGTAAATTGTTCATATCTGGTACAGACCCTGTGCAATAGCTTATTTTGTGAAAATGTATATGTACTATGTGATGATGTACTATGTGATGGTGTAAGTGCAGGTGAAAACTTGCTTCAATTATAACTTTGTTACATTAAGTGAATATAAGATGATCACAGGTTGACATTTAAAATATAAAGTAAAATTAGTTTTCCATGAATAATCGTATCACCAAATAACATCCACAATTTTCACAATTCTAGTTAAATCTTATGGCACTAGAGATCAAAAGTAAATCCAAATCCCTGGAACTATGAGATAGCTGTGTGATCTACTGTAGCACTGTATAAACTGTTTGTAAAAGCAAAACAAGAGAAACTAGAGCTCCAAGAGAAATAGTCCTCCATTTAAATCTCAATTTTACACAGACTGTCTCTCCTGGGATAGAATTGTGGTTCTGCAAGGAGTGCAGTTGCCTCATAGCCCAAGCAATCTGGGTTCCATACTGAACTCCAGTTTTGTCTGTATGGAGTCTGCAAGTTCTTCATGGGAGCACATGGGTTTCCCCAGCTAATCTGATTTCCCTCCTCCCCATCCAAAAAATATGCTGGCTAAATTAACTAATTATTATAAATTGCTGCCGGAGTAGATGGACGTTAATGGGCCTGTGTAATGGGGAAACAAGTTGGAGAACAGGATTTGTTCTGACAGCCAGCAGTGACTCAATAGGTCAGATAACTCTCCACCCCCCCCCACACCCACCCAAGTCATAAGGTAAAATAAGTATGTGTCCTTTCACTGTAAATGTAGGAATAGAAAATGACAGCATTTAACTTAAAACTATAAATAACCTAATATTTCTGGCAAAATAAATCTTTATGAAATAGATAGTCCTTCAATGGAAAACCATAGAGACATTTGAAGAAATACATTGTAATGTTTGCTTGCACAAACGAGTAGTAACATTTGCTTGTCAACCTACATCTCCTGTGCCATTACTGGACTTTTTCGTTTAAGAACTCTTATGCTGGATAGACCAAAAAGCATTAAGTGTCAATTAAGATACTGCTACACTGCGCAACCAGCATTTGATTGAAAGAGGCAAAACAGATCTCACACTAAATACCCTCCTGTATATTTTACCCTACACAATGCAGATATTGTATGGTGATAACGTAATGTATAACAGTAGCTGCTGACCAAAGTTTCCAAATCATTCAGTGACCTCTGCAGTCAATGTAGCAAATTCACCACATCTTGGTTCATATTTACGAATAAAATAAAAAATCATAAAGCACTTTTAGTAAAATACTGGAAACAATTATTATTCATTCTCAATACTCATTAAAACTCAATGTTTTAATGTAAAAAGTTATCACCTCTTTGTAAATAAGAATCCATTTAAAAATATGACAGCTGCTTACAGAGAGAAAAAAATCCCAATTAATGATACCTTTTGAAGTCCTTTCATCAATATCAACCTACGTTTATTGAAGCATCCTCAGGTGCTTGGTAGAGCACCAAAATTAAAAACCTGACACTGTGCCACTAAGAAAGATATCAATACAGATAACCAAATGGCACGGTCAAAGGATTGGCAATGAATCTTAAGGAGAGATTTGGAAAGGATCGGGGGTAGGGGAAGAAAAAAACTTAAGCACTAAACACCAATGCAGATGAAAAGATTGTTACAGTGAGAGTTATTAAAATAAGAAACATGCACAAGGCCACAAATAAAGCAAAAGGATTAGATAGCTTCTGCAGCTGTAAGGTAGTAAAGGTTGGGATAGTTGAGAAGTGGTGATGGTGCAGTTAGATCCTGGACAAGGATTTGAAAACTGAGGCATTGTTGGCCTTCATGAACCAAACAAAAGTGTTCTTCAAACTGAATTAATTGTTGATTAATTGTTACAAAGTGAATGAATAGAAACTTGAGCAACACACACAAAATGCTGGTGGAACGCAGCAGGCCAGGCAGCATCTATAGGAAGAAGTACAGTCAACATTTCAGGCTGAGACCCTTCGTCAGGACTCTATAGGAAGAAGTACGGTCAACGTTTTGGGCCGAGACCCTTCGTCCAAATAGAAACTTGATAGCCTTTCTGTTCATGATTAGAGGTTGATATTTATTCTGCAGATCTGTTTTGTAAGAGTTTATAAAACAAGATGAATGGCTGTAAGAAGGTTTAACTGTAAACATATTAAAACATTTATGGTTACAAATTCAAAGATTAAATTAAAATTTGCTTAGTGTCTCAAGATGATTTCATTAATAACGGATTCCAGAGGATACCCATGACTTATTCTGTGCCTTATCATGCTCTTCGTTCTCCATGAAGCATTGCAGAACCGCCTTGGTCGTTGGAATTCACTGTTGATCTCAACCACCCAGTCCACCGCAGTTGACTTCATATACTATGACAGGCACGTCCCAATTTCACCAGGTATGAGGCCTGCTGGTGACACTCACCTGGCTTGGGTCACCTGCCAAAGTGGTGTACCAGGGTGTGGGCACTATTGCAAGCAACAGCAATTTAGAGTCTCAGGTGAGAGCTGAGTGTCTGGTGGGGACCAAAGGTGAGTGAGCTACCACTGAATGGACACAACAAGCCCCTTCAGAGGTGCTATCCCTCCAGTTTGTCCCCAACTACCACACCAGGTTTATCCCGTTCGAGACACTCAATCCTTGTGCAGCTCAACTTCTTCTGTCTTCTTCCTTGTTCTAACATAGGGTCTTCCATCTGAAAAAAACTGCTACAATTTCTCTTCCCATGGATGCTGTTGTCAATTTTGCCTATTCAAATTAAATCCCCAGTCAGCGATTACCATCCCCACCCCACCCAACCCAACCCAAACACGATGTTAGTGTCCAGAATTAAATGTCAAAATCTCTTGGAAATAAATTTAAACTGCCTATACTGAATAAAGCCTGAAACACTTAGCAATCGAGGCAGCATCTGTGGAAAGAACAGTTAACTATTGATGCTCCAAACTGAGAAGACATTATAGTCTAATAGTCATAGTCATATTTTATTGATCCCGGGGGAAATTGGTTTTCGTTACAGTTGCACCATAAATAATAGTAATAAAACCATAAGTAGTTAAATAGTAATATGTAAATTATGCCAGTAAATTATGAAATAGGTCCAGGACCAGCCTATTGGCTCAGGGTGTCTGACCCTCCAAGGGAGGAGTTGTAAAGTTTGATGGCCACAGGCAGGAATGACTTCCTATGACGCTCAGTGTTGCATCTCAGTGGAATGAGCCTCTGGTGGAATGTACTCCTGTGCCCACCCAGTACATTATGTAGTGGATGGGAGACATTGTCCAAGATGGCATGCAACTTAGACAGCATCCTCTTTTCAGACACCACTGTCAGCATCCAGCTCCATCCCCACAACATCACTGGCCTTACAAATGAGTTAGTTGATTCTGTTGGTGTCTGCTACCCTCAGCCTGCTGCCCCAGCACACAACAGCAAACATGATAGCACTGGCCACCACAGACTCGTAGAACATCCTCAGTATCGTCCGGCAGATGTTAAAGGACCTCAGTCTCCTCAGGAAATAGAGACGGCTCTGACCCTTCTTGTAGACAGCCTCAGTGTTCTTTGACCAGTCCAGTTTATTGTCAATTCGTATCCCCAGGTATTTGTAATCCTCCACCATGTCCACACTGACCCCCGGATGGAAACAGGGGTCACCGGTACCTTAGCTCTCCTCAGGTCTACGACCAGCTCCTTAGTCTTTTTCACATTAAGCTGCAGATAATTCTGCTCACACCATGTGACAAAGTTTCCTACCGTAGCCCTGTACTCAGCCTCATCTCCCTTGCTGATGCATCCAACCGGAGTCATCCAAAAACTTCTGAAGATGACAAGACTCTGTGCAGTAGTTGAAGTCCGAGCTGTAAATGGTGAAGAGAAAGGGAGACAAGACAGTCCCCAGTGGAGCCCCAGTGCTGCTGATCACTCTGTCTGACACACAGTGTTGCAAGCACACGTACTGTGGTCGGCCAGTCAGGTAATCAAGAATCTATGACACCATCCATCTGCATCGCCGTCAGCTTCTTCCCCCAGCAGAGCAGAGTGGATGGTGTTCAATGCACTGGAGAAATCAAAAAACATGACCCTCACGGTGCTCACTGGCTTGTCCAGGTGGGCGTAGACACGGTTCAGCAGGTAGACGATGGCATCCTCAACTCCTAGTTGGGGCTGGTAGTTATAAAGGTAGTTTTAAGCTGCAGAGAAGCAGCAGGATATGGCAGAGGAATTATCTATGATAGAGTAAGATTAGAGTTGCCACAGGAATGAATTGATGGTATCATTAGAGGATGATAAAATACAAAAGTATAATGTATTGCAAATATGAGGACCCAGTCCTGCTCAGGTGAGCTTCCTCAACTCTTTACCTGGTATATTAATGCCTGCATTCGTGCTACATTCTTCCTCAAACAAAATCAAAATTTTAATCACTTTTGCATTCAATTATTTTCACTTAGTCCACTTACTCATGCGTTATCTTCCTGGAATTCTTTCCCCCAACACAGGAGATGAACTACCCAGCCATTACGAGCCTATAGACTCGCACTGTCTCCACCCAACCTTCTTCTGGATCCCACTCCAGTCTTCCAGCTTATCTCCATTACAGTTTTTCTGTTTTTGAGATTTTAAGTGTGTCGAAATATTTCCCAGAGGAGAGCACAGCAATATGCAAATTTGAGGAACACCACTTCATATTTCATCTGTGCATACTACAGCCCTTCTGTACCACATTTTCCCTCGTTCAGAACCAGCAATTTATGCCGCAAGTCGTTCACCTGAGGAAAATAGTTCACATTTTCCTCTCCTCCGCCCTTTGTCTCCCTTTGCTGAATGTTTCCAGCTTTGGATTTACTTACATTAGATTTTTCTGTTGAAGATGGTGTTTGGTACTTGTGACATCCAACATTTGTGTCACATCATCCCAAAACAGAACCATAATCACGTTTGGAGCAGAAAATTTCAGCAATGCAGCCAAGACTTAGAGGCTCAAGGGTCTTGCTGAACTCAGATTCAGGCATATTTAATATAACACAATTGAATCAATTTGGCAAAGACCAGGTTTTGAGCAGATGAATTGGCAATACTGCCTGACAATGTCTTGGAATGTGTCCACAAGCCAAGATTCTCCATCAGTGAGAATGGGGACATTCATGATAATTCTACCTCCCTTTGGTTAATTGTCTACCATCATCAGGGCTACAAGTGACAGATCTCCAAAGCCTTCAGTTAATCCCTTAATTGAAAATTTGTTTCATCACACTGCAGATAAGCAGCTTGGTTTACAGTTCTGCAATATTCAAACATGCAAGATCAAACTGATAACTAATTTGATTTTATTTTCCTTTCCTGGAAGTACAAAAAAAATAGAGCTGACTGTTCTATTCCTGCTCCTTTGACCCTGACAGCTGCAAAATACAATCACAATTGATCATCAAAATTCAGTACCTTATTCCTGTTTTCTCTCCATATATTTGATACCTTTAGCACTAAGAATAATATAGAACTACTTATTATATACATTTGATGATTTGACTTCAACCACATTTCTTGTTAAAGAACGTGGCAGGTTCACCACTTTCTGGGTTAAGAAATTTCTTTTCATCTGTTTTTTCATAGCTTAACCCTCATTAAAAGGCCTAGATAGAGTGGATATTGAAAGGATGTTTCCTATAGTGGGAGAATCTGGCACCAGAGGGCACAGTCTCAGAATAAGACATCCCTTTAGAACAGGGAAGAAGAAAAATTTCTTTAGCCATAGGGTGGTGAATTTGTGGAATTCATTGCCACAGAAAGCTGTGGAGGCCAAGTCATCGGGTATATGTAGAGTGGAGGTTGATAGTTTCTTGATTTGTAAGGGCATCAAAGGTTATGGGGAGAAGGCAGGATAATGTGGTTGAGTGGAATAGTAAATCAGCAACGATTTATTATCATCAGAATAATAAATCTTCAATGGTGATGTAGGGACCAGTCGATGTAGGGACAGGTATAGCACTTTTTCGCCTTGCAAGGATAAGTGCCAGGAGCGAGATCAGTGGGGAGGGACGAGTGGACACTTCACCTATGAGTCTGTTGGGGTCATTCTAGAAGGAAGGAGATGTCTTCCTTTTTTAAAGAAAGGGGCTCCCTCCCTCCACGATCAACGATGCCCTCAATCGTATCTCTTCCATTTCACATGTCTGCTCCCGCCACCCGACCAGGGAGAGGGTCCCTCTTGTCCCCACCTACCACCCCACCGGCCTCCACATCCAGCACATAATTCTCCGAAACCTCCGCTATCTCCAACGGGATTGCCACTACCCAGCACATCTTTCCCTCCACTCCCCCAACTTTCTGCTTTCTGCAGGGATTGCTCCCTACGTAACTCCCTTGTCCATTCGTCCCTCCCCACTGATCTCCCTCTCCTGGCACTTATCTTTGCAAGTGGAAAAAGTGCTACACCTGCCCCTACACCTCTCCCTCACTGCCATTCAAGGTCCTAAACACTCTTTCCAGGTGAGTCGACACTTCACCTGTGAGTCTGCTGGGGTCATATACCATGTCTGGTGCTCCCGGTGTGGCCTCCTGTATAATCGGTGAGAACCGACATAGATTGGGAGACCGCTTTGCCGAACACCTGCACTCTGTCCGCCAGAAAATGCGGGATCTCCCAGTGGCCATCCATTTTAATTCCACTTCCCATTTCCGTATGTCCATCCATGGCCTCCTCCACTGTCATGGTGAGGCCACACTTACGTTACAGGAACAACACTTTGTGTTCCGTTTGGGTAGCCTTCAGCCTGATGGCATGAACATCAATTTCTCTAACTTCTGCTATTGCCCCCCATGCCCTAACTCTTCTTCACCATTTCTCCATACCCTTTTCCATCTTTCACCTTAACTCCTTACCCACCCATCACCTCCCTCTGGTGCTCCTCCCCCTCCCCCTTTTCTTTCTTCCGTGGTCTTCTGTCTCTTTTACCAATCAACTTCCCAGCTCTTTATTTCATCCCTCCTCCTTCAGGTTTCACCTATCACCTTTTGTTTCTCTCGCCCCTCCCTCACCTTTTAAATCTACTCCTCATCTTTTTTTTCTCCAGTCCTGCCAAAGGATCTTGCACCAAAACATCAACTGTACTCTTTTCCACAGATGCTGCCTGGCCTGCTGAGTTCCTCCAGCATTTTGTGTTTATTACTCGGATTTACAACATCTGCAGATTTTCTCTTGTCTGAAATTCACCCTTTTTATTCTAGTATTTAAGACTGGTTTACCAGTTGAATTTGTATCGTCACAGTACATCTACCACAATAGTTTGCCTATGGCTAACTCAATACAATTCTATTAGATACTTTACAGAAATGCAATTCTTTTTTTAAAACCACTTTTGGAGTATCAACAATGCCAGCAAGGCCTACATTTATTGCCCATTCTTAAATGCCCCTTGAAAAGGTGGCAGTGAACCACCTGGTTAGATCATTGCATTCCTTCATGTGAAGACAATCCCATTATACAATTCAATAGGAAACTTCATGATATAAAGCCAAGCAAAGGAATGTGTTGGGTGACTTGGAGAGGCTCTTGCAAAGGCTGGTACTCTACTGCACCCAATTCTTTGATGTTGAGGGTAGGGAGAAGCAGTAAAATTAGCCTGGAAGGGCAACAGTAGTGCATTTCGTGGATAATACACTACAGCCACTGAGTGCTGGTGGAAGGAATGAATGTCAAGGATGGTTCATGAGGTGTCACTCAAGCAGCCTATTGTCCTGTATAGTGTTGAGTTTCTTGAGAGCTGTTGATTGGTGTTTTACTCATCCATAACATTCCCGACTTGTGCCTTGTAAATGCTGGAAAGGTCTTAGGATATCAGAAAGTGGATCATTTACTGCAGGAACCCAAGCCCCCTACTCTTCTAACCAAAATACTTATGAGGCTGGCCCAGTTGAGTTTCTGATTAATGCCAATTCCAAGGATATTAATGGTGGGAAACTTGCCATTGAACTTTGCATGGGTTTTACCATAACCTTTGACAGCAGAAAATGACTTGCCTTAACTTGAAATACACTTAAGCTTCAGAAATATTTTTAGATGTTTTGTATTCTATAGTAAATAGAACAAAGGAAAGTGAATATATTAAACATCTAAAATTCTCTCAAATTATACATTAAAATTCACTTTTTCTATTTTCAAAAGTTAAAAATTATGCCAGAAATCTAGTCTGGGGAACAAAACTTTCTAGAGAATGCAGTGGGTTAATATCTAAGCAGTCAGGCATATTACTGATCAGCTGAGGTTACACATAAGCCATGTAACTTCTGTCCTTCTCTAGGAGAAAATAACACTCACCTCTAAGTATAAAGACTGAATAGCAGTGAGCTCAGGTCCCAAAGGAATTACAAACTTCTCAACATGTCGCTGGTGTGAGTAGGGCTGGACATCCACTGAATCTTCAGACCTCACCTCCAGATGTGCAATCATAAGGTTTGAAATGACTTGCTGTACAGCCTGTCAAAAACAGGAACAATTACATAATTTTTGTGATGCAGCCTTTCTCAACGAATGAGTTGTGAATTTAAGTCTCACTCCAAACTGATAATGCCAATTTAGTATTTAATTGTTTACATTATTATGGGCTGGTCTTTTTGGATACAATACTAAAACTGAAGCCTTACTCATTTATTAAATGGACAATATATTTCTCCCAGTAGAGGTCAGATCATAAGCAACAAATTACCATAAATATCCTTCCCAAACAGATTTGTAACTTAAGATACATTAGCTAACACACTGTTTGTAAAGTATCTAAGCAATCATAATCAACATCAATATAATTTTATAACGATATTAAAACCAGATGGGATAGAGGATGGAAAAATAGATCTCATTTAAAAGAGATCATTGCTGGCTTATCCACAGAAACAAGGTTAATAGTAAGAAGGTATGGAAAAGAGAGTGATACATTAGCACAAGTCTTCTAAAGATGCATCATGATGACCAAGAGGTGTAATGTTGTTCCATTTTTTATTTAGAACTCATTGGACAGTTTTCAATTTTACCCCTTTCACAATGGACAATACTGATCCTAAAGAGAAAAATGTCTAAAGGAAGATCACTGGAAAGATCCTTGATAAAAGCTTTTTTTTAGCACTAGCTTTCAGAGCTTCAGATTATTAATTCGAAAAGGCTTCAGGGAAGTTTTAAGTTTTTAAAAAATGGAAGGAATGGACTATTTGAAATGGATAGGCTGCAGAAAAAAAATGGGTCATGTACACAAGTCTTCACTTAATGTCAAAAAGATTTTACTATATCTGAAAGCTGCCCTCACTTGAACCAACAGTGGATAATGGACTTGCTGTAAAAGTTCAAAACAGAACAGGACCTACTTCTTTATGTATCAAGTATGACTTTGTCCAGTAACAGTGTGCAAATGGGCAGGTATCACTGTGACGTGGAGAATGAAGTTTAGTCATCCTTGAAGGTTGGCAAGAAAATTCCCAGTTTTGTTCTCCGAACTGCCCAAAGATGTTATTTTAAAAAACTGATTTTTCATCTCTCGGGAGAATGCATGGCTATAAATGTAAACATACAATGGGAATTATTTCTCATGTCATCAGCTTAGAGTAGGTTTGACTGACTCTAATACATAATACATTTCTGCATCTTCACAGGCAGCCAATTCACTTGATCTGCTTCCTACTAAAAGATGCGTACTCACACTTCATACTCTCAACTTGGGTTTCACACAGCCAGTTAGAAGCAGAAGGATCCTTTCAAAGATATCCTCAAGACCAAGAAACGCACATAAAAGTTGCTGGTGAACGCAGCAGGCTAGGCAGCATCTCTAGGAAGAGGTGCAGTCGACATTTCAGGCCGAGTCCTGACGAAGGGTCTCGGCCTGAAACGTCGACTGCACCTCTTCCTAGAGATGCTGCCTGGCCTGCTGCGTTCACCAGCAACTTTTATGTGTGTTGCTTGAATTTCCAGCACCTGCAGAATTCCTGTTGTTTGTGCTCAAGACCAAGAAGCTGGTTTGTTTTAAACCTAGCTTTTCAGGATTCTGCTCATAGCAAATCCTCATAGTTTACTATCGTAATGGACATGGTTCATTGCTGACATTGATTAGGCTCATTTTCAAAGATTGCCACTGAATTTGGAACTGTTAGCTTAGAACTGCCCAAAGCTCACTCAGTCTCTCTGATCTTTGAGTAGTTTGACCCTGCAGAAAACAGTTTCAATACTTAATTTTGGAGAAGTAAATTAAAAGCCTAATCACAATAAAACCAAATATTAACATGAATTTAACATTCATTAAAATCTATCACCTAAAATAGCAGAACATAACAAAGGAGCTTTAGTCACATAATTACATAAAACACTGCCTTAAAATAAATCAAGTTAAAATATCTCAGGATGTCCTCCCATAGCAGGGACAAAAAATATGAAAATTCATCTTTGTAGCTCCCTATAAGAATATACCATGAAAACTTTGGCAACAGTATTTATAACCATCCTCACCTCTACCATGGCTGACTTGCATTGTCATAAACCATAGTCCATAAAGATATTTATAGACTTGATGATTTCTAATACAACATGCAAAGAGAAGCATTCCAGTGGTTGAATTCATGAACAGCCAAATCCCAATAAATACTCAAGGACAAAAACTGCAAAGCTGCTAAAATTAAACATATGGGTATTCTTCATCTCGACAGCGATTGTACCTTCATCATCCTTATGCTATGATTTCTCCCTTTGTGTACCCGGACTTTGGAAAAGCATGAACTCTAATTAATTTATACCTGGCACCAATTGTGCAAGTAACTAACCTTTACATCCCCACCTGGAGTGGCAGTCAAAGCCAGAATACGGAACTGAAGTGTATGGTTGCATAGCTCCTTAACCACCTTCAACAGTAAAAAAAAGTGAGTTATTAAAAATATTAAATCATGCCAGTATCAAGTAGCAAAGTAGCTACATACATATCTGTAATCATACTGTACCTGGCAATATGCATGATTTCCTAGTGCCTTGTGTGCTTCATCAACCACCAAACACTTTACGTTAGCAGCTGGACAAGCTCCTCGAGAAAGATCATTCATCATAACCTGTGGTGTGAGGAAGAAAACCCGTCTGGTTTTCCAAATACCCTGACGATTCAATGCCTGTGTATGTCCTGAAAAAGTTATTGAATACTTAATGGATATCAATTTTGGTACATGCAGTTTTGTAAAATTAACAGCCAACTACCATGATCACTTCCAACTAAAGGCATTACTAAAATATTGCATTAACAATTGGTTTTCTAATGCCTAAAAAGATTATGGGACCTCAGGTTAGGAATGCCTGGTCTAGATAACTTTCAATTTTGCTGAGGTTTCAAATCACAGTCACAGACTAAAGAAATAAAAACATTTTTAAAACATCCTCCTCTGAGGAGAACAAGTTAAAATAAATAAGCAGGCACTCTTGTATTTAGTTTCCTTTTAGCCAGCTTTGGAACACTGGAAGCAGATCCCACATATCAACAGCAGAAATGTCATGGTAGGAGGTATAGAGATGGTGTTTCAGAATGCACTTTAAAAGTTGAGAGCAGATCATCTGACTGCCCCTACAAAATCAGGTAGCATAAATGAAGAATGGGAGGTACTGCAAATTCTCACTTCATCCTTTGTCTTCTGTAAATATAAAAAAAGGGTGAAAGAACATTCTTAAGTTGAGCTAATAATAGCAGACTAAAAAACTCTCGGGCAACCCTATTTGAGAATTCTACCAAACAATGACAATATCCTTCATTCACCAAATACAATGGATTCTGGTTAACTGGACCATTGGTTAATCGGGGGAGTTGTTTATTTGGGGCAACTCTTAAAAAACAAAAACTAAATTGAGAAAATTGCCAGGATTCCTTTTGTTCATTTGGAACACTGCCGCTTAATTGCGGCAGGAGATTGTTGCCAAACAAGTTGTAAGTAGCATTAGTCATGAGCACTTGCATGGCATTTAACGCCATACCATGCTTTGAGTGAACAGTTTTTAAATAACATTAGTTGCATGTATTTGTTTTCAAAAAACAGTGATTTTTGTCACTGATAGTTAGTGAGAAATAAGCAGTAAGACAATTATGTACTGTTTTCTTCACTGCAGTTTCAAGCATTCAGGCTTGATTGTGCCAGAAACACCCAGGAGTGAAAATGAGACTATTTCAACAAGTTCGAAACTATGAAAAACTTGAAGGAATCAACAATCATTGCATTGTATGAAGGCAGTCCATTATCAGCACTTGCTGTCTGCGCTGAATTTGTTCATAGAACATTGAATAGTACAGCACAGTACAGGCCCTTCAGCCCACAATGTTGTGCCGACCCTCAAACCCTGCTTCCCATATAACCCCCCACCTTAAATTCCTCCATATACCTGTCTAGTAGTCATCATGTACACCGGATGAACTGCTCTGTCGATAACACTGGACAACAAAGATTTTGCTTCCTGAATACCTTTGGGTGTGCCTTATGGATTTTGGGCTGCTGATCATGAAAATCACCATGAAATTACCCTATTACGCACCATTTATTTCAATTCATAATTCAAGTCAGAATAACTGATGGCAAGATTAAGGAAGCCATTTTTGTTGGTCCACAAATCAAACAAATCATCAAAGAACACACATCAAAGTTGCTGGTGAACGCAGCAGGCCAGGCAGCATCTTTAGGAAGAGGTACAGTCGACGTTTCGGGCCGAGACCCTTCGTCTTGAATTTCCAGCATCTGCAGAATTCCTCGTGTTTGCGGTTTTAAAATAATCAAAGACATCAATTCGAAGAACTTCTAGTGGGACTGGAGAAAATTGCATAGAAGGCATTCAAGGATGCCGTTGAAAATTTTCTTGGCAACTACAGAGCACCAAACTACATGAAGCTGGTTGACAACATGCTTCAAGCATACAAAACCATGAAGGGCAACATGTCACTAACACTTCATTTTCTGCATTCCCATTTAGACTTCTTCCATGGCATGGGATCCAGGGAAGTTTGGCCAGGTGGATTCAGAATTGGCTTGCCTGCAGAAGGCAGAGGGTCGTGGTGGAGGGAGTACATTCAGATTGGAGGATTGTGACTAGTGGTGTCCCACAAGGATCCGTTCTGGGACCTCTACTTTTCGTGATTTTTATTAACGACCTGGATGTGGGGGTAGAAGGGTGGGTTGGCAAGTTTGCAGACGACACAAAGGTTGGTGGTGTTGTAGATAGTGTAGAGGATTGTCGAAGATTGCAGAGAGACATTGTTAGGTTGCAGAAGTGGGCTGAGAAGTGGCAGATGGGAGTTCAACCCAGAGAAGTGTGAGGTGGTACACTTTGGAAGGACAAACTCCAAGGCAGAGTACAAAGTAAATGGCAGGATACTTGACAGTGCGGAGGAGCAGAGGGATCTGGGGGTACATGTCCACAGATCCCTGAAAGTTGCCTCACAGGTAGATAGGGTAGTTAAGAAAGCTTATGGGGTGTTAGCCTTCATAAGTCGAGGGACAGAGTTTAAGAGTCGCGAGGTAATGATGCAGCTCTATAAAACTCTGGTTAGACCACACTTGGAGTACTGTGTCCAGTTCTGGTCGCCTCACTATAGGAAGGGTGTGGAAGCATTGGAAAGGGTACAGAGGAGATTTACCAGGATGCTGCCTGGTTTAGATAGTATGCATTATGATCAGAGATTAAGGGAGCTAGAGCTTTACTCTTTGGAGAGAAGGAGGATGAGAGGAGACATGATAGAGGTATACAAGATATTAAGAGGAATAGATAGAGTGGACAGCCAGCGCCTCTTCCCCAGGGCACCACTGCTCAATACAAGGGGACATGGCTTTAAGGTAAGGGGTGGGAAGTTCACGGGGGATATTAGAGGAAGGTTTTTTACTCAGAGAGTGGTTGGTGCGTGGAATGCACTGCCTGAGTCAGTGTTGGAGGCAGATACACCAGTGAAATTTAAGAGACTGCTAGACAGGTATATGGAGGAATTTAAGGTGGGGGCTTATATGGGAGGCAGGGTTTGTGGGTCGGCACAACAATGTGGGCCAAAGGGCCTGTACTGTGCTGTACTATTCTATGTTCTATATGTTCCCTGCAAATCTTGACACTGTCAGTGACAAGCATGGTAAAAGGTTTCACCAGGGCTTTGAGGTCATGGAGAAATGGCTTTAGGGCAACTGAATCCATCAATGCTGGCTGATTATAGTTGCACCTAAGTGAGAAGCCTCAGACAGAGTATAAATGAAAATCATTAACATTTTTAGCTTAGTTGAACTACTGCAAAGCATCAGCACTGTTATGCAATTAAGACACATTATATTCAAAAAATGTTAATTTCTTGTTTCTCCAATTCATATGTGATACAAGTAGTCTGAAGTTATATTTGTGTTTGGCTTCAAGCGTTCTATCATAAACAAAAAAAATTCTGAGGGAGCAACACTTCCGAAAATATTTGCTGTCCAGTGTAACTATTAGGAACTAATAAAGTTTTATAGTACTGTGGTACTATTGGTAGTGCTCCAGTTTGTTCTGTATATCATTTAAATACATCATGTGTTATTTAGTTTGTCTTTTTTCTACCTTTTCAACTATTTCCATGAAACTTTGGCTAATTGGGGCAGCTACTTAATTGGGCCAAAATGTACTGCTCCTGATGTGTCCCAATAAACCAAAATCCACTGTGCTAAAATGTGCTGGTTCCTGTTAACTAAGTTCAGTCTGGATGTTTTCAGCCATTTATTAAGCTTTTAAATCACTAAAGCAATTAGACATGAAATCAATGCCCTGTTCATGAGCAGCAATTGTTAGAAATGGCTCTGGATTTACATAAATCTGATATAAAACAGAACTGATCAAAGTACCACTTTAAAAAAAAAACCAGCAGCACAATTTTTCCAATGAAAATAATCTATCCAACTGCAATATGTAGATCCTGAGACATGATTTTTAGCAGAACAAAAGATAGCTTTGCAGGTGAATGGGTGGAAATAATTTACAATAAAGAGATGCCTGAAATGGATTCTCAGTCGTTTCAGAGAATTAATAACCTTGCCTTTATGGAAATACAATTACCTTGTACACCTGTATCAAAAATTATGTATGACTGAGAAAGTAAGGATTTAATGCCTTCTAAATGAGGTGGAATATGGTGGTGAACTATTGCAGCCCACATGATGCAGATAACCTTTCTCATTCTTCTGAGCTCCAGCAAACTTGCCTCATCTATTTGCAAACATTGATAAACATGTGAACAGGGAAGACAACTCTTTAAATGCTTCCATCCTCAATGATGGTAGCTATGAGGAGAAGTGAGAAGAATATGTCTGAAGCTTTTGGAACCATCTTCAACCAGAGTCTGACTAGTTCGGCTTCCAAATTTTAAACACAATCACAGAGGACAAAGTGTGGAACTCTGGAATTTCCTCTGCAAACTATTTTTCCTCTCTTTTCTTCTTTAGAATGCTATTTTGGCAACTTTCCCCAATATTCCTTCATATAGCTGCATAGCAAGTTTTTGTTGGATTATGCTCAGGTGAAGTGCTTTGGAACATTTTGTTATAAATAAATGGAAGTTGGTTGCTCTCTGATTTACACCAAAATAAAATGTTACTTGGACTTCTTTTCTCATGAAGAAGTGCAGCCTTGATATAAAGGGAAGTCACTCTCATTCCAGTTGAATGAAATTAAGCTTTGCTGCCCTCTCTTCTCTTCCCTACCCACCATCCACATTATGTTTTAGTTTTAATCATAACTAATAGATTCGTCCAAAGACTTTGGTTATTAATCAAAAAAAAACTTACTTTATATACTTAATAATTAATATACTTATTACTTGACCGATGCTATAATGCTATATGATGCGCTGTCCTTTTATACTAAATGAGCACTTCCCAAAACCAGCTGCATGCTGGAAATAATCAAACAGTTAAAAGTGTAAAATCAAATAAGGGCATTTCTTCTAAATTGGAAGACACTAACAATGGAAGGAGAGAATAAACAACGTTGTAGAGCAACCAGTTTTGAAGTTTTATCTAGCAGAATAGACAAAGGCAAAACAGTTAGTGCTGTGTATTGGAATTTCAGAAGGTCTTTGATTTTAAAAAAGATCCATCAAAAGATTCAAACAAAATTAGAGTGTACAGAGTTACAATAGATTGAACACATGAGACTGCAGTTGCTGGAGGAATTCAGTGGGTCACACAGCATCTGTGGGTTTTGGGGGGGGGATGTGAGAAAGAGGGAAGAGAAAAGGGGAAGGAATTACCAATATTTTGGGTTGAAAGACTGCAACAAGGCACTTGAGGATTAACTTGTGGAAGACACAGGAAACGGATCATTTTTGGGTTAGGGAGCTCTGACTGGATACTGTCACCTGGAACCTTCATTTTTTATAATCTACGTCAATCATCTGAATGAATGTGGGCATCAAACACCACATCCAAGTTTGCTGATGTTACAGAGCCATATAGATCAGTAAAATAAATAGGCAAGGGCATAGTAGATGGAGGAAAATGTGGAAAAATTTGGAAAAATCTGAGTTCATCGTTTAATAGAAAAAAATAGAAAAGGAGTTTATTTTTTTTAATACTTTATACTTTATTGTCGCCAAACAATTGATACTAGAACGTACAATCATCACAGCGATATGTGATTCTGCGCTTCCTGCTTCCTGGATTACAAATATCAAATATTAAAAATAGTAAAAATTAGTAAATATTAAAAATTAAAATTATAAATCATAAATAGAAAATAGAAAAATGGGAAGTAAGGTAGTGCAAAAAATCTGAGAGGCAGGTCCGGATATTTGGAGGGTACGGCCCAGATCCAGGTCAGGATCCGTTCAGCAGTCTTATCACAGTTGGAAAGAAGCTGTTCCCAAATCTGGCCGTACGAGTCTTCAAGCTCCTGAGCCTTCTCCCGGAGGGAAGAGAGATGAAAAGTGTGTCGGCTGGGTGGGTCGTGTCCTTGATTATCCTAGCAGCACTGTTCTGACAGCGTGCGGTGTAAAGTGAGTCCAAGGACAGAAGATTGGTTTGTGTGATGTGCTGCGCTGTGTTCATGATCTTCTGCAGTTTCTTTCGGTCTTGGACAGGACAAATTCCATACCAGGTTGTGATGCACCCTAGAAGAATGCTTTCTACGGTGCATCTATAAAAATTGGTGAGGGTTTTAGGGGACAGACTAAACTTCTTTAGTTTTCTCAGGAAGTAAAGGCGCTGGTGGGCCTTCTGCTTGGTTGGACCAAGTCAGGTCATTTGTGATATTGACCCTGAGAAACTTAAACCTTTTGACCTGTTCCACTTACACACCACCGATGTAAATTGGGTCGTGTGGTCCGCTACTCCTTCTGAAGTCAACAACCAATTCCTTCGTCTTGCTGACGTTGAGGGATAGGTTATTGTCGTCACACCATGCCACCAGGTTCTTAATTTCCTCTCTGTACTCAAACTCATCATTACCTGAGATACGGCCCACAATTGTTGTGTCATCAGCAAACTTATATATTGAGTTTGATGGAAACTTGGCTACACAATCATGGGTGTACAGTGAGTACAGCAGGGGGCTGAGTACACAGCCTTGTGGGGCACCGGTGCTCAGAGTGATTGTAGAGGAGAGCTTGTCCCCTGTTTTTACAGCCTGGGTCCTGACTGTGAGGAAGTTGAAGTCCAGCTGCAGATCTGAGTGCTAAGGCCCAGGTTCCGGAGCTTAGGAATCAGTTTATTTGGAATGATGGTATTAAAAGCAGAGCTGTAGTCAATGAAAAGCAGTCTTACGTATGCGTCTTTATTCTCCAGGTGTTCTAAGGAGGAATGTAGGGCCAGAGAGATGGCACCTGCCGTTGACCTGTTGCTCCGGTAGGTGAATTGCAAAGCGTCGAGGTTGACCGGTAGGCTGTGGTTGATGTGTGCCATAACCAATCTCTTGAAGCACTTCATAGCAATTGATGTCAGAGCCACAGGTCGAAAGTCATTCAGGCATGCCACCTTGCTCTTCTTCAGCACTGGGATTATCGTTGCCTTCTTAAAATACAAGGGGATCTTAGACTGAAGCACGGAGCAGTTGAAGATGTCAGCAAACACTCCAGCTAGCTCGCTTGCACAGGCCTGGAAAACCCGTCCTGGGACACCATCTGGGCCCGTCGCCTTCCTTGGATTTATCTTCAGGAAGGCCCTTCTAACGTCCTCCTCGGTGATGATGAATCTCGATGCCACCAGTTCCGGTTCATCCGGAGGGAGCAGGATGTTCCTCTTCTGTTCGAATCTTGTGTAGAATATGTTAAGTTCGTCAGGAAGAGAAGCACCACAGTTATTGATTTTCCCAGCCCTTTCTTTGCGCCCAGTGATCTCATTTAGACCCTGCCATAGTCTACTGGCATCCCTTTAGTTAGCCTGGGCTTCCAACTTGGCTCGATATCGCCTCTTGGCGCCCTTAATGGCTTTCCGGAGTTCACGCTTGGATTCCGTGTAGCGACTGGTGTCCCCGGACCTAAAAGCCGCAGCTCTAGCCTTTAAAAGGGACTTGGCCTCATAATTCATCCAAGATTTCCGGTTAGGGAATACCCGGATCGTCTTGCGAGACACACAGTCCTCCATGCATTTCCAAACAAAGTTCGTGGCAGCTGAGGCATACTCATCGAGGTTAGCTGCCAAGTCCTTGAATACTAACCAGACCACCGATTCAAAGCAGTCACGGAGGACCTCATCTGTTTCCTCTGTCCAATGCGACACTACTTTTGACACTGTGACCTCCCGCTTCAGTTTCTGCTTGTAAGCCGGGAGGAGGAATATGGCCTGATGGACAGATTTTCCGAAGTGAGGTCGTGGGACGGAACAGTAGGCATCCTTGACTGCTGTGTAGCAGTGGTCAAGTATATTCGGGCCTCCAGTGGGGCTGGAGACATGTTGGTATAACTTTGGCAGCGCCTTTCTGAGGTTGGCCTGGTTAACGTCCCCGGCTGTAATGAGCAAAGCCTCCGGATACCTGGTCTCAAGTTCACTGATGTTGGCATATAGTATGTTCAGAGCACACTCCACGTCCGCCTGGGGGGGAATGTAGACCACTGTCAGTATGAGCGAGGTGAATTCCCGTGGCAGATAGTAGGGACAACACTTCACCGACAGGTGTTCCAGGAGCTTGTCAGTGCCACTGTGTCCGAGCACCATGCAGTGTTGATCAGTAGGCAGACACTACCTCCCCTCGTCTTGCCCGAAGATGCCGTGCGGTCCATCCGATGGATCAAAAATCCCCCCGGTCAGATGGCACAGTCGGGGATGGCAGGGGAGAGCCAGGGAATAGTGAGAATTCTCAGGGTACTTGTGCATGATTCACTGAAAGTTAATAGATAAGTATAGCAAATAAGGAAGGTGTTAACCTTTAACACAAGAATGTTTGTAAAGAAGTCTTGCTCAAATTATTAGGGGCCTGGTAGAATGCACTGTACGAGTCTAGTCTTCCTAACCATGGAAGAATACACGTGCAAAGTACAGTATAGCAAAGCTTCAAGAAATTGATTCCTAGAATGGAGATTATGGCCCTGTAGTATTATTCTCAGATTATGACAAATGAGTGGTGACTTAATTAAAACATACAAATTCTTAATAAAATGCTGATTTATGTTTCCTTTGCCTGTGGTGACTGAATTAGTGGTCAGTCTCATAATAAGAGGTCAGTCATTTAAAAAAAAGGAGGAAAAAAATATTCTACCTAGGCAATGGTGGATCATAAGACTTCAATATCCAAGACAGTTGTGGAGGCTTAATAAATTCAGGCCAAAAGGCAATAGATTTGTAGATATTAAAAAATTGGGTTAGTGCAGGAGAATGGCACCAAGATAAAAATCAACCTTAAAGCAAGCATCACTAAAGTCAGACTGTGTGGTATTCAAGCAGTTTAAGAAAATATAAGAGAGAAACATACCACCATGCTGTCAGAGGAATATTACTCATGATATCCCTGGCCATTTCAATTGGCGTAAGATCTAAACAGAAAGCTGCAATTTGAAAAGCAACATATTCAAAGACTCAAATGAAAATGGAGAGAAATTGAGAGGGACGGGAACTTGAAATAAGTGGCTTTTGATTCAAAGGTTTACCTTCCATCTACATGCCCTTCAGTTTAATAGAACTATTGGTATGTTCCATGTGTAGTAATCTATTTCTTAATGTATCTAATATGTGAACCTGTTGGATTAGTGCCCAAACTACATTAACTCTTACTGCTAAGAGCCTTCTGGGAGACCTTGATGCAGCTCTATAGTAGAAAAATCTTATTAACAATTCATTGCAATGTGGATTAGGCAGCCCAAAACTAAAGTAAAACCAAGTACCCAGATGAGATTTATAGATTTGAATTACATAGAGGCTTCACTGAAGAGAACAGCTCAAAATCCTTTCTTTCCATACAAAGAGTATATCAAGAGTGGAGAAAGTTAGAAACCACAAATTAGGCAATTAATCAATTAATTGAGAGAATTGTCAGCGAAAGTCTGGTTGATATATTTATGGAAAAAAGCACTTAAAGATAAACAAATAGTATAAATTAGTGACCAAATGCCTACTCTTTTGATGGAAGGTACTAAATGGCAGTGGTACGTAGAGTCAATATCAGACTTACTCAGATGTCATAGCATTTGGGCTGATACCTCAGTTTGTTTCTGACCTGGGAGAGAATTCCACTTGGCCCAATCCCCTCAAAATTCAAACATACCAAAAATTTGCAATCTTTTGACCACCTAATGATCAGATGAAAATCCTTGATTTGTCAGTAGTTACATGGCAGATATTGCTGACAAGGCACACGCATAACTTCTACTTTTAAAAAAAGTTCGAACACTCACACGATGCAAGTAAATATACAAAAGACCAGACAATGCTTGAAAAGCTACATCAAGGAACACCTGTAAAAGAATATTCTGATGAAGGGTCTCTGATCTGAAATGTTAAATGTTTTCCTTCCACAGATGCTGCCCAGTCTGCTCAGTTTTTCCAGCATATTCTGTCATTAATTTGAGATTTCTAGCATCTACAGTTCTTTTGGTTTACAAGAATTCATTTACTTATATTTAACCAATGGTTAAAGAATCAAAGCTTGGATTAAAATACATTAACTACAAGATTGCACAATTATGCTAAACTGGACAGGTGCTAAACCATTTAACAAACACGATCAATGCTCTGATGTCCTACCACATCTAAATCATGAAAGATGGTGAACAAGTAAACATCAAACATGAGAAGGAGGTGGCAACTCCAAGAATATCCTGAGCCTTGGTGTCAACAATGCCCTACACAAGTGTGAAAGAAATTCAATGCATTCACAACAACATTGAGGCAGACGAGCCAAATACTTGATCCATCTCCATTTCTTCGCAAGTAACCCATCTTCAGCCAACTCAATCAACTTCATATGATGGCAAAGAAATGGCTGAGACCACTGCCTGCAGCTGTAGAGCTAAAAACCTGCACTGCTGAACTAATAGAACCTCTAGCCAAACAGTTCTAGTAGAGGTACAACACTGAATTCTAGCTAAATGTAGGCATTACTCGGTTGTATCCTATTCACAAAAAGCTGGACCTATCAATCTATTCTCAATAATCAAAGTAACAACTTCATCATTCTGATCAAGTAGCATGGTAGTTACTGACTAGTAACAATCTCTCAGACTTACAGTAATGCCCCCCCACCTCCCCCTTCACTATTTTCCAATCGCTTTTCCCTCCTCACCCAGTCTCCTTGTCCACCCTTCGCCTCCTTCTAGTGCTCCTTCCCCCCTGTTCTTTCTTCCATGGCCTTCTGTCTCTTTCACTAATGAACCTCCCAGCTCTTTACTTCATCCCTCCCCCCTCCAGGTTTCACCTATCACCTTGAGTTTCTTTCATCGCTCTCTCCACCTTTTAAATCTACTCCTCAGATTTTTTCTCCAGTCCTGCTAAATGGTCTTGCACCAAAACATCGACTGTACTCTTTTCCATAGCGTACTGACCTCTACCTTGCCGAGGCACAGCGACAACTCGCGGATACCTCCTCTTATTTACCCCTCGATCGTGACCCCACTAAGGAGCACCAGGCCATTGTCTCCCACACTATCAACGACTTTATCCGCTCAGGGGATCTCCCATCCACTGCTACCAACCTTATAGTTCCCACACCCCGCACTTCCCGTTTCTACCTCCTACCCAAGATCCACAAACCTGCCTGTCCTGGCCGACCTATTGTCTCAGCTTGCTCCTGCCCCACCGAACTCGTTTCTGCATACCTCGACACTGTTTTATCACCCCTTGTTCAATCCCTTCCGACCTATGTTCGTGACACTTCTCACGCTCTTAAACTTTTTGATGATTTTAAGTTCCCTGGCCCCCACCGCTTTATTTTCACCTTGGATGTCCAGTCCCTATATACTTCCATCCCCCATCAGGAAGGTCTCAAAGCTCTACGCTTCTTTTTGGATTCCAGACCTAATCAGTTCCCCTCTACCACCACTCTGCTCCGTCTAGCAGAATTAGTCCTTACTCTTAATAATTTCTCCTTTTGCTCCTCCCATTTCCTCCAAACTAAAGGTGTAGCTATGGGCACCCGTATGGGTCCTAGCTATGCCTGCCTTTTTGTTGGGTTTGTGGAACAATTTATGTTCCGTGCCTATTCTGGTATCTGTCCCCCACTTTTCCTTCGCTACATCGACGACTGCATTGGCGCTGCTTCCTGCACGCATGCAGAACTCGTTGACTTTATTAACTTTGCCTCCAACTTTCACCCTGCCCTCAAGTTTACCTGGTCCATTTCTGACACCTCCCTCCCCTTTCTAGATCTTTCTGTCTCTGTCTCTGGAGACAGCTTATCCACTGATGTCTACTATAAGCCTACTGACTCTCACAACTATCTGGACTATTCCTCTTCTCACCCTGTCTCTTGCAAAAACGCCATCCCCTTCTCGCAATTCCTCCGTCTCCGCCGCATCTGCTCTCAGGATGAGGCTTTTCATTCTAGGACGAGGGAGATGTCTTCATTTTTTAAAGAAAGGGGCTTCCCTTCCTCCACTATCAACTCTGCTCTTAAACGCATCTCCCCCATTTCACGTACATCTGCTCTCACTCCATCCTCCCACCACCCCACTAGGAATAGGGTTCCCCTGGTCCTCACCTACCACCCCACCAGCCTCCGGGTCCAACATATTATTCTCCGTAACTTCCGCCACCTCCAACAGGATCCCACCACTAAGCATATCTTTCCCTCCCCGCCTCTCTCTGCATTCCGCAGGGATCGCTCCCTACACAACTCCCTTGTCCATTCGTCCCCCCCATCCCTCCCCACTGATCTCCCTGCTGGCACTTATCCGTGTAAGCGGAACAAGTGCTACACATGCCCTTACACTTCCTCCCTTACCACCATTCAGGGCCCCAAACAGTCCTTCCAGGTGAGGCATCACTTCACCTGTGAGTCGACTGGGGTGATATACTGCGTCCGGTGCTCCCGATGTGGCCTTTTATATATTGGTGAGACCCGACGCAGACTGGGAGACCGCTTTGCTGAACATCTACGCTCTGTCCGCCAGAGAAAGCAGGATCTCCCAGTGGCCACACATTTTAATTCCACATCCCATTCCCATTCTGACATGTCTATCCACGGCCTCCTCTACTGTAAAGATGAAGCCACACTCAGGTTGGAGGAACAACACCTTATATTCCGTCTGGGTAGCCTCCAACCTGATGGCATGAACATTGACTTCTCTAACTTCCGCTAGGCCCCACCTCCCCCTCGTACCCCATCTGTTACTCTTTTTAATGCACACATTCTTTCTCTCACTCTCCTTTTTCTCCCTCTGTCCCTCTGAATATACCTCTTGCCCATCCTCTGGGTCACCCCCCCCCGTCTTTCTTACCGGACCTCCTGTCCCATGATCCTCTCGTATCCCCTTCTGCCTATCACCTGTCCAGCTCTCGGCTCCATCCCTCCCCCTCCTGTCTTCTCCTATCATTTTGCATCTCCCCCTCCCCCTCCAGCTTTCAAATCCCTTACTCACTCTTCCTTCAGTTAGTCCTGACGAAGGGTCTCGGCCTGAAACGTCGACTGCGCCTCTTCCTATAGATGCTGCCTGGCCTGCTGCGTTCACCAGCAACTTTGATGTATGTTTCTTTTCCATAGATGCTACCTGGCCTGCTGAGTTGCTCCAGCATTTTGTGTGTGTTGCTCGGATTTCCAGCATCTGCAGATTTTCTCTTGTTTGTGATTGGGTTACTCACCGGTGTCCCAGATTGGAACAAATACAACACAACAGAACTGAGTCAGTCAAGTAGCATTTGTGACAAGTGCTGTATCTGTTTACAGTGATTCCCAGTGGGGGCTGTCACATGTCCTAAGGGTTATTAGGGGAAACAGAAGTTGTCAAGGGCATTTAAGATTCTTTGGGGAGGGGGGGAGGGGGGTGTGCAGTAAGCGGCATCCTAACTTGACGCACGAGTCCTGACTGACCCTTAGTAGAGCACTTCCAATAAAAAAAGGATGAGGCACTGGAACACAGGAAGAACCATAGCTCTGCAGGCAGTGAGCACTCGTCATCACAACACATCCGAAACCCAGCAATCTCATCCGACCTTACCAACCGAACAGACATTACTGGGGATGCATAAATTAGCAAACAGGCTGCCCAGCAATTCCCCTTGACTCATGGCATGGAACTAGTTCATGCAATTTAACAGTTGGTAAGTCAAGTACACCCTCACCCTCTCAACTCTCTCTACAGAACTACAGAAAACAGGTCACATAACAATACAGTGCTGGCCAGAACCGAACGGTGAAATAGAGCCAATTAGTGAACCTGCCGACCCCAAGGATTCCTCTTGAGGCATTCAAAGCAACCTCAGTTTCATATGTGCGGTCAAGAACCATCTTTGGGGATTATCTACTCATTACACGACTGGTAGGTTGTTGTTCTTGACTTCCCCGATGATCCTACGGAGAGCAAGTATTTGCATTACTGTTGTGCGCTTCTGCCGAAAACCATTCTGGTTGAATCTTAGCTTAGGGTCAATGGCGGTGCGAATCCTGTTCAAGATCATCCGATTGTATAGCTTTGCTAAGATGCAGGTCAAGCTCATACCGCGGTAGTTATCTGTCTTCGTGAGGGATCCAGACTTGGGGACTGGGATAATGTTTGACAGTGACCACTGTTCTGGTTTGTCGCCTTTCATCAGTGCCATATTACATATGTCCAGCAAGATGTCGTCCAGGTCGCAGTTCTTCAGGACGTCTGGTGTTATCTCATCTGGTCCAGTGCTCCTGCCCTGTTTGAGTGCATATTTGGCCTTCTTCAGTTCCTCAATGGTGAATGAGCCGTCATCGATGTCGACTTGCGTTAGTATCGTGGGTATGTCCTGTTCTTCTTCCGTGATCGTTGGAGGGCTTCCCAGCAGGTTACTATCAGCCGTGCTTACTTTCATCGATTTTCACAAAGCTTTTGACTCTATTCACCGAGGTAAAATGCTGAAAATCCTGAAAGCTTACAAAGTGCCAGACCGTCTACTGAGAGCAATAGAGTCCAGCTATACCAAAACCATGGCGAAAGTTGTATCACCAGATGGAGAAACAGCAGTGTTTGAGCTCCTAGCTAGTGTGCTGCAAGGAGAGACTCTGGCACCCTTAATCTTTATAATTGTTCCTGATTACGCTCTGCGTCAAGCTACCAAAGATCATGACAAGCTTGGTTTTACCATAAAACCAGGACAAACCAAAAGGGTCAGACCAGTTATGCTCACAGATCTCGATTTTGCAGATGACATAGTCCTGCTCTCTGAACAGATGGAGGAGGCACAGCAGCTACTGACAAAAGTGGAAATTGAGTGCGATAAAGTTGGACTTCACCTAAACGCTAAAAAGAGAGTACATGGCGTTTAACTGCGACGAAAGTACTCTCAAGACTGTAAAGAATGATACCATTAAGAAAGTCGTTGACTTCAAGTACCTCGGGTGAAGAATGATGAGTTCAGAGAAGGACATAAAGATACAGAAGGCGCTGGCGTAGAGGGCTATGAACAACATGAAGGAAATCTAGAAGTCAAACCTGACCAGAGGGCTTAAAAAAAAGGATCTTCATAGCAGTCATAGAGTCCATTATCACGTACGGATGCGAGACGTGGACACTCACCAAGACTATGCGAAAGTCTCTAGATGATTGCTATACATGAATGCTCCGGATGGCTCTTGACGTGAGTTGGCAACAGCACATGACAAACCTCGAGCTCTATGACAACCTACCAATGCTCACCGCTAAAATCGAGGCGAGAAGACTACAACTAGCGGGGCACTGTCTACGCCACCCTGAGCTACCTGCCAGCCCAGTCATCATATGGGAGCCCAAGCATGGGAGGATGAACCCTGGGTTCACTCCCAAGACTATGGTCAACACGCTCCTAGAAGACAGCGGCGCGGCTAATGTAGATGAACTGAACACACTGATGAGGGAGAGGGAGAAGTGGAGAGTCCGTCATCGTACCCGACACTGGCCCCCTAGGCCTGAGTCAACGTAGTAGTCAACGTAGTAGTAGTATTCATTACATATTACTGACCTATCATTGGCTGCCTTGATTTCTCTACTCCCCTTGCCCATCTGAACATGCAGCACTCCACTCTCTGCACACCAGTCAGAATCAGATTTATTATCACCATCGTATTATAGTATGAAATTTGTTGCTTTGTAGCAGTAACTCAGTGCACAGACAGACAGAATTACTATAAACTACAAGATAAACAGTGCATAATAAAAAGGAACAATGAAGTAGTGTTTATGGGCTTATTGACTGTTCAGAAATCTGAAGAAGTTGCCTTGAATCAAGTGCGGGTCTTCAGGCTCCTGTACCTCGTCCCTGACCGTCGTAACATGAGGGCGCATCCTGGATGGTGAGGGTCCTTAATGATGAATGCTGCCATTTTGAGGCACTCCCTCTTGAAGACATCCTCGATGGTGGTGCCCATGATGAAACAGGCTGAATCTACAACCTCTTACAATCCTGTGCATTGGAGCCTCCATACCAGCTGTGATGCAGCCAGTCAGTAGATGGAGTCATCTCTCACACTCACAGGTGGTTGTGGTAGTTGCAGGTTTATCAGCTCAGTAAGAATTTCTCAAAATTGAACCCTGGTACAAGTTTTCGATTGTTACATCAATTACCTTCATTCCATTGAAGGTCAGAAAGAGAATCATTTACTGATGAGTGTACAATGTTAATTCAATTCACAATATAATACACCTGCACACATCAAGACCTAAATAACAATCAGGCATGGGCTCACAGTTTGCAACATACTAATGCCAGGTGGTGACCATCTCCAACAAGTCAACCGTCAATAGTGAACAGCATTACTGTAGCCAAATGCAACAGCACCAACACTTGTGGGATGAGTTGGAGTTGTCATGAATGATAAACTCAACTGGACTAGACACACAAATAACAGGCTCACCAGGTCAGAAACTGGATATCCTGCAGCAAGGAACTTACTACTTGGCCTGCAAAGGCCTTGCTCTCTGCAACACACACGTATCACAGAACAAGAGCACAACAAAACATTCTCTATTTGCATGGATGAATGTAACTCCAACACTTCTCACGAGGTTTGACACCATCCAAGACAAATAAAAAAGAGTTCAGTTGATTAATGCTCATTCCTTCCATTGCCAGCACACTCATGCTGCAATTGGTATCATCTACAAAATTCCCTCTCTTGACCACAGTGACAGTACTTCCCTTTTGAGGAGGTAACAAAGTGAATTGATGGGGATAGGACAGTGGCAGTTATACATAGATTTTAGTAAGGCATTTCACAAGGTTCCTTATGGTAGGCTGATCATACCATGATCAGGAGGATGGAACCTGCAGCAACTTGTTAGCTTAGATTCAGAACTCGCTTGCCCATCGAAGAAAGTTACGGTGGAAGGGTGGTATTCTGTTAGAGGTCTGTGACCAATGATGTTTTGCAGGTATCTGTGCTGGGATCTCTGTTATCTGAGTACATGTAAATGACATATGAAAACATAGATGGATGGGTTACTAAGTTTGCAGATGGCATAAGATGATAGAGTTGTGCACAAATCGATTGGATAGTAAAGAATGCATATGACATGCGTGTATTCAGTGGTCAGCCAGCGAATACAAGAGTCATGTTGAAACTACAGAAATCTTTGGTTAGCCATGCTTGCTGGCAGCAGTATTCAAGACTGAGTGGAGCCAGACCCGGTCCTAAGGACTAGGGGATGAGTTAGATACCACCCTTCGTGGCTTCGGGAGATGTGTAGGTTTATCCAACCATCTAGCTACTCCAGACAGTATTGTGTACAAAAAAAAATCACAGTATAGTTTGCAATTCTGATCTCCCCATTACAGGAAAGATGTGGAAGCTTTGGAAAAAGTGCCAAAGAGATTTACTAGGATGCTGCCTAGATAAGACTGTATGGGCAAAAATGGGAAGATGGACAAACTGCTTTCTCTGGGGTGGCAACATCTAAAAATTTCATAAACTGAGAGGCATTGATGAGGTAGTCATTCAAAATTTTCTTCCCACTCTAGAAACGTCAAGCAGTAGATTACATTTAATGTGAGACTGGGGAAAGCTTAAATATGATTTTTTGGAAAAATGAAGTGGTAGGTGCCTAGAACCAGAGTAGCGGTAGAAGCATACAATAGTGAGGATAGAAGCATATACGAGAGTGGTGTTTCAGCGGCTGTTAGACAGACATATGACTGCACAAGGAATAGTGAGATATAGATCACGTACAGGCAGAAGAGTTCGGTATCATGTTTGGTGTAGACATTGCGAGCTGAAGAGCCTATTCCAGTGCTGAACTGTATTCTGTTCTAAAGCCCTGACCAGGGCAACAGAAACATGGGACCAAGATGCACTTCATCCTGATTTTGAAATGGCACTCAAGAGAAAATCTGTAGATGCTGGAAATCCAAGCAACACACACAAAATGCTGGAGGAACTCAGCAGGCCAGGCAGCATCTATGCAAAAGAGTAAACAGTTGATGGCTTCCATCAGAGACCCTGGGTTCTGATGAAGGGTCTCGGCCTGAAGTGTCAACTGTTTACTCTTTTCCATTGAAATTACATTGCTCCTTTATTGTCACTAGGGCCAAATCCCAGAACTCCCTCTCAATTTACTTTACAGTGTACCTTCTTAAACTGCAATAGTTTCAAATGCCGTGTCTCTATCTCAAGGGCAAATAATGATTGGCATTAAATACTAACCTAGCCATTGATGGCCAAGAGCACTACAATAAGTGCAGGTACAGTCTACAGGCTATCAGAGAGCCAAATGGCTATTCCATGTAAAGGTAGGGACATAATCAGATGCACAACAGCTGGGGCAGGGCTTGCATGTCATTACTTCCAACAAGGTGAAAACTAATGGCATGTATCACTCCCAGATGAGCTCAAAACCTTTTATACACACTTTGAATGGGAGAATTAACATTACACATTAACATCTGTTGAATCTGATTTTTGTCTCAGAGGCTGGCATCAGAATATCTTTCAAGAGGATGAACCCTCATTAGATATCAGGCCCTGTTGGTGTATCCCTGACAGGGAAATGAAAATCTGTGCCAATCGAATGGCTGTAGTGTTTGAGGACATCTTCAACCTCTCACTGCCACAGTCAGTTTCCCACCTGCTTCAAAAGGCCATAAATCCCTGACTGAGAGCAGGGTGAGCTGCCTCAACAACCATCACCTGGCAGCACTCACATTGACTGCGATGATGTGCTCTGAGAGGTCAGTAATGGCTGAACTAACTCCCGCTTGAGCACAGACCTGGACCCACTCCAATTTTGCCTATCACCGCAGCAGGTCGACATCAAATACAATCTCACTGGTTCTCCTCTCTGCTATGAAGCACCTAGACAACAACAAAACATACATCAAGCTGCTGTCCATTAGTTACAGAATCATACCATCAACGAGTTCAAATCCTGGGCCTCTGTACCTCCCAATGCAACTGGATCCACAACTTCCTTAATGGGAAACCAGAGTCAATGCAGATAGGTCATAGCATCTCCTCTTGCTGGCAATTAACCTCAAGGGTGTATATTTCGCCCACTGTTCTATACTCTCTACACATGACTATGCGGCTAAACTCAGCTCAAACACCATCGATGAATTCATTAGTGACACCACTATTGTTGGTAGAATCTCAGATGGTGACAAGGAGGTGTACAGGAGTGAGACAGATTAAGTGCTGGTTAAGTGCTTCACAGCAACAACCTTACAATCAACATCAGCAAGACCAAGAAATTAATCCTGGCCTTCAGGAAGGGGAAGTCAGGAGAACACATGAGTCCTCACTGAGGGGTCAGCAGTGGAAACAGTGAGCAGTTTCAAGTTCCTTAGCATGAAGATCTCAGAGGATCTATCATGGGCCCCAACACATTCACACAATCATAGAAAACATGGAAAATAGGTGCAGGAGTAGGCCATCATCAAGGCACGCCAGTGACTCTGCTTCCTTAAGTGTTCCTTAGGTTTGACATGTAACAAAAGACTAGTAAATATCCACGGATGGACAGTGGAGAACATTCTGACTGGTTGCATCATTGACTGGTAAAGAGATTCCAATGTGCAGAGAGGCTGCATAGCACTGCACACTCAGCTAGTTCCATCACAGGCAAACATCCACCAACCAGGAACTCTTCAAGAGGTGATGTCTCAAGAAGGCAGTACCTCACCATAGTAATTTATAGTCATTTTTATGTCTTGCACTGTACTGTTGCAAGTCAAATTTAATGACATGTCAGTGGTGGTAATTATGATTCTTTGTGTATTTCTAAGACATTATACAAATGCAAAGTTGAAGCGCATATATACTTGCCAACTGAATAAGAATTGTGATCAGCGGCCAGACTGCATTTACTACTCCATGTAAAAAAGTTTATAAAACAGAGAACTATGTTTTAAGGTATCTATTCACGATAAACAACCTTTGGCTAACATCAGAAAAAAAAACCGCTATCTCAGTCATAGCGCCCAGGAGTTTAAGTAACGCCTTTATAAAGCCTTGACCAACACACAAAATGCTATGGACTCGGGACTTCATCAGGATTCAGCCCCAAACGTCGAGTATACATTTCCCTCCATAGGTACCGCATGACTTGCTGAGTTCCTCCAGCATTTTGCGTGTGTTGCTCAAGATTTCCAACATCTGCAGAATATCTTGTATTTATAAAGCCTTGAGCGGAGTAATTTATCAAATCTGTTCCCAGCTGGATTCAGTCGCCAGTGTTCACATCATTTGCTATAAACAATAATTACCTGTCATCTCCGCCATATGATTCTGCGGAATGCCCATCACTTTGTAACAAGCTTCGATCTGCTGAGCGACCAAAGGCTTGGTCGGAGCCATGAATACAATTTTCCCCGTGGGATACCAGCGATAGAAGTTGTACATCAACACGGCAGCGATGAAGGTCTTGCCCAGGCCGGTGGGCAGACACACCAGCGTGTTTTGGAAGAGCGCCGCACGGACTATGTCGAACTGGTAAGTGCGGTGTGGCCAGTTAGTCGGGTAGATCCACATGTCCCCCGAAGACAGATCGAAGCCGGGAAGGGCGGCATCGGACCCGGCCCTCTGGGCCCCAGAGCCCTGTCCGCTGCCCAGGCTCTGCTCCGCCTCGAACACCGCCACCAGCAACACATCGTCATCCTCACCGTCCTCGAAGCCATCCTGCGCGGCGGGAGCGGTCGCGTCTCCCGGCCGCAGTCTGCGCTCCGGCGGCCTCCTGTCAGAGCGGGGCTGCGATGCGCTCGGTTTGGTGCCCCAGCTCTGGAATAGGGTCCGCTGCCGCCCGCCGCTCATTCGGAAAGCTGCTGCCAGCCGTCGAATTCAAACCCTCTACGCCGCTCAGCATCGTTCGCCGGCGGCGGTCAACCACCGCTCGAATCCGGCGCCTTACGTGACGCGCCGGGGTCAAAGGGAGACCGCGCAACTCTGCCGTCGCCAGGGCTCCGGCGCCTCTCACTCCGTCGGTCTCCTTCCTCCTCTCTATTGCTTTTCTTTTAGGCGGTTGGCAGACAAACTTTTAAAAAAGATGCATTACCGCCACCTACTGAAGTGGAGTGTGAGAAGGATCAAGAGAGCGATTAAATTCCTACCATCACCACCCAAAATAAATACTGTAATGCTAATAACAATAACTAAATAAATAATACCCAAAACTATTGACCAGATCCATTTTCACAATATACCCAAGTTTGCTGATAATACAAATCAGAATCAAGTTTATCATCACTGATATATGATGTGAAATTTGTTGTTTTACAGCAGCAGTACAGTACAAAGGTATAAATATATATAAATTACAAAAAAATTGCAAAAAAAATTAATGAGGTAGTGTTCATGGGTTCATGGACTGTTGGGAAATCTGATGGTAGATGGGAAGAAACTGTTCCAGAATCGTTAAGTGTGGGGTTTCAGGCTTCTGTACTTCCTTCTTGATGGTAGTATTGAGAAAGGAGCATGTCATAAACGGTGAGGATCCTTAACAATGAATGCCTTCTTGGAGAGCCATCATTTGAAGATGTCCTCCATGGTGGGAAGGGTTGTGCCCATGATGGAGTGGCTGAAGTCTGCAGCCCTCTGCGGCCTCTTGTGACCTTGGACACTGAAGGCTCCACACCAGACTGTGATGCAACCAGTCAGAATGCCTCCGCCATACATCTGTAGAAATTTGTAAGGGTCTTTAGTGACATACCAAGTCCCCTCATACTCCTTACAAAGTAGAGCCACTGGCGTGTCTTCTTCATGATTACACCAATGCATTGGCTCCAGGATAGATCCTCTGAGGTGTTGACACCCAAAAGCTTGAAGCTGCTCAGCCTTTCCACCGCTGACCCTTCAGTGAGGACTAATGTCTGTTCTCCCAACTTCCCCATCCTGAAGTTCACAATCAGTTCTTTAGTCTTGCTGACTTACTTGTTGAGTGTTAGGTGGCAGTGTGGGTGTGAGATAGAGTGGTGTCACAATAACAACCAATGAACTGATTGTAGACATCAGGAAGGGAAGTAGAGGAAACACATATTAGTCCTCACTGAGGGATCAGTAGTGATCAGTTTTAAGTTCCTGGGTGTCAACATCTCTAAAGATCTGTCCTGGGCCCAACATATTCATGCAATTACAAAGAAAGCACCACAGCAGCTATATTTCATTAGAAGTTAGAAGATACTTGATATGTCACCAATGACCCACTCTAATGAGTAGCATCACCACCTGGTATGGAGGGGCCACTGCACAGGATCGGAGAAAACTGCAGCAAGTTGCAAACTCAGCCAGCTCCATCAGGGGCACTAGTTTCCCGAGCATTGAAGACATCTTCAAAAGGCGATGCCTCAGAAATGCCACATCCATCATTCAGTACTCCTACCACCCGGGACATGCCCTTTTCTCACTGCTACCAGGGAGGAAGTACAGGAGCCTGAAGACACACTCATGATTTTAGGAACAGCTTCTTATAATGTATATTTTTATTATTATGTATTACAATGTATTGCCTCCACAAAACAACAAATTTCATGACATATGTCAATGATATTAAACCTAATTGTGAAATGAGACTAGCACAGGCAGGTAACTTGGCAGACATGGATGAGTTAGGCCAAAGCTGTACAGCTCCATCACTCTGTTTCCCTCTTATCTACCCTACTAATTAGATCCTCAAAAACTGTTAGATTATAATTCACCTGCTTGTACAGGACCCAGATTTATTTTTTTCCTATCTCAATCATGCAATTCCTGAGGCCCTTACAATCTGTTTTCTAGTACTCCCTTATTCCATATTTTGCCTCTTAATCAATTATTTGGCATTCTTAATGCTCTCACAATTCTTTACTAATTATTGACAGAATTAAAAGCCACTTTTACTAGCAACTGTTTATTTTGTCATGGATGGATCAATTGTGTCCATGAAATTTTTAATTTTTTAGCATACAATAACTGTGCAAACTGAATATTGACCATATACAGCACATACTGTACATGTATATATACTGTAGCTAGGGTGTCTAAGACATTTGCACAGTACTGTGGTAATGTTCTGTATTACACTGCACTGCTGTCACAAAATAAAAACAAATTTCATGATATATGTGAGTGATGATAAACCTGATTCTGATATGGGTCTCTGTTGTGGACTGAGAGTGGGAAGGGGGCAGGGACAGGGGAATCATGGCTGGGAAAAGAGGAAGGGAGAGGGGAAGGAGTGGGAAACAAGAGAGAGAGAGATTCTGTAATCATCAATAAACCAGTTGTTTGGAATTAAATGACCTTGCCGGGTGTCACAGGGCTGGGTGTATCTGCACCCGTACTACTCCCCCCCCCATCCCTAATGCTCCGTCTCTGCCACCTGAACCACACCCCTCCCACAGCGCTCCACTCTCACCATTTTCAACATCCTTTGCTCCTGCAAGATTTACAAACTCATTCTTCACTCCATGTTGACAAATAGAGTACTGTGCAAAAGTCTGAGGCATGCTAGTTATATATACAGTATATGCCCAAGACTTTTGCACAGTACTATATAGTCTGCCCTGCCTCAGGCCTATGGTCATTATCTAATTGATTCCATCAAGCTTTGCTCCAGAAAAACATTTCAAATGCATTCTCTGATACATCCTTCAAGGTACATTGACAAATTTGATCTTCCCAGTATGGCATAGATACTGCACTGCATATTGTACCACCTCCTCTTATTTATAGTTTACAATAATTTTACCACTATTTGAAAATACACTCTTAAAAACTACACTTCCAATGTTTATCAACTGTTGTCATGTCCGCCATACTGATTCTCATTTCAGTTCTTCTTAGTCAAGATCATTCCACTGCTTTTTTTCCCACCCTTTCTCTTTATGATTGCACCACTTCCTTCTTTCCTGACATCAGATAACCCGAAATACTAATTTCCTAACCTTGGTCATCATGTAACAAGACCTTATTAAGGCTGAAAGCATTGTGCTAACAATTAGGTGAATAAGTGCTTCTTCTAATACTATGTGTAGCCCCCCTGGCCACCCTCAGGGTCGCTCGGCTCGCTGTCGTCTAGGGAAACAGCCTCGGCCCCGCCAAACTGGATAATTCGTTTGTGTGGATGCTGTGTGAGGTACCCCACCCCGCCCAAATAACAGACAATACACCAGATGCGATTAAATGATTTACAGTTTATAGATATTACTGGAACTATATAATTAAAAAAGAATAAAATATAAAAGGAAAATAAAAGGCGCCACACTTATCAAAGTTCAATCTCTTCGTGCACAAAAACCATTGGAGCTCAAGGACCTTCTTCTTCACCCTGCGACCCCCTCGGACCAGCTCAACCGGCCGCCTGGGACCAACAACGGTGGTCGACCAGACGCTCCACACGAGTCCGTCTCCGTCTCCTTGCCGAACGTCCCGCTCGGGGTCCGACCCCATTAGCGGACTCACAGCACCTCGTCCATCCTCTGTCTCGCTCTCCCGCCTTCTGCCCCAAAACCCCGCGCATACAGTACCTTCAAATAAACCAAAACCATAACAACTATCCTAATTGGTTAATAGCACTCCCTTATCAGACTCTAAAGCAAAAACAAGCTGCTAGTGCAAACTTTCTCAGCGTTTAATACAACTAAGCCGCATTCCCTAGATTAACATAACAAAGACGCCATTTTAATTAGCCTCTGTAGTAACATAAAAGTCGAAACCTCCTTACATATGTTTGTAGGTCAGGGTCAAATCTTTTACTGCCCAGAGCATTTTTTTCTCATTGTATATTTGTTATCCAAATGCCATTCCACGTAGGCCTGTAGGCTTTGCCCAAATTTTAACCTTACTGTTTTATTTACTCCTTCTGTTGCACAAACATAAAACTTCCTGTCACATTCAACATATCACTTTCAGCCAGCTTTGCCCTAATTCCAAAACTTTCACTACCTTATTTAATTTAAAGTTTTATCTACAGTCTTTGTATGATTTACCAGAAGGTAGGCCCCAGCTGGCTTAAGTGGAACCTATCAAAATGGAATGGTTCCCTGTTTCCTTGATATTATGAATTGTATAACCCTTTCTCCCACACTGCCCTTCAAGCCACACAATCATCCACTATATATTTTGTCATCTTGAATGTGGCTCTGCTAGAAATTGAGTGTTGGATCATGCTGGCCCCATGCACGAATGCTCTTACCTTGTCCCTTCACTCTTTGGATTCCAATAATGTGACCAGGTGGTGAGTGTAAACTGCAGAGGCCCTCCCTTGAAACCTTGCAAAGCTGGGAGACAGAGGGAGGGAGGACAGCCAGGGCTTTTCATAGTTATTTTCATAGTTAAAATATCTTTCAAAATGTTGAGAGACATTTAGCATGATTAAAATGAAGAAAATAATCCATAAACTAAAATCACTTGAAGTACAAAAAACGATGTTAAATAAAACACAAATAATTTTTAAAAATTAAACTGAAGCAAAATAAATTTTAAATCATAAATATTCTTACCTCTTTACCCTGTGAGTTGGTTAAAATTTTGGTAGCTGCACAGGATCCAAATGGCCTTCTCCCCAGCAAACGCTGGTCTACCCTGCTGTTCAACATGTATTCAGCCATGCAGAGTCAATAAGAGGTGTTAGAAAGACCATTGATATCCCATTCAGCAAAGTAGACATCAAATCAGATTCTGCTCCTTGACTGATGCCTCAGTTTGACTTTCTGTATCTTTCAAACAGGTGAATGGTCACACCTTATTTCCACTGTGGGACAGTCTAAACATAAAGGGTACAGGTTTAAAGTGAGAGATGAGAAATTTAAAGGGAATCCAAGGAGCAGCATTTTCTGACAGAGGTTGGTGGGTAAATGCAGCTGCCAGTGGAAGTGGTAAAGACATGTACAACATTTAAAAAATATTCAGATGGGTACCTGGATAGGAAAGCTTTAGAGCAGGACAGGCCAAATTCAGACAAATGGGACTAGCTCAGGTGGCTGACGTGGTCAGTATGGATGAGTTGGGCTGAGGAACCATTCTCCATGCTGAATAACTCTATAAATCTAAGTGCTAGAGTTACAAGAACAAATTACCCTTGTGAAGGCTGATACAACTTGTATACGCAGAAACTGACCTTACCCAAAATACTATTATGCATTATTTAACATTCACCCATGCACAGTATGTTTATTGGATTGGGCATACAAGTCATTGGAATATCTCCCTTTTCCTGACATACATAACATAACTCTTGAGAGGGTGCACTGAATGGGTTCAGAGAACATCTTGTGGATCATTTAGCTCAATGTGCAGTGAAAGTAGCTTGTATCTTCAGTAGAATAAATACCTTTTGTCAATGCTCCTGTACTGATTAATTATTACAACAAGCAGAGCTTAGCAGAACCCCAGCAGTAGCTGAAATCTACCTTCCCTGCTTTGAGGCAAGTTAAACCCATCTTCTACACATTTTCAAAATCCAACATCCTCGTTACCTTTCCGGCAAATCGCTACACACTCCCTAAGGCCAAAATATTGTTCTAGGCTTTATTAAATATATTAAATATAACAGTCCAAGAAGTGTTTTAATAAATATGATATTCTTAGTGACTATTCATAAAGATAAGAATTCCACATGCCATTTTACCAATCTTCTCAGTTTATCTTGTTACACTCAAAGAGGTGCCCATCCATAGCAGGCATTTCTGCCATTTACATCAGAAGGGTCAGAGAGTCATAGAGCACTGCAGCACAGAAACAGGCTTTTAGGCCCACCTAGTCTGTGTTGAACTATTATTCTACCTAGCCCCATCGATCCACACCCGGACTGTAGCATCCACCCCCTCCCATCCCTGTACCTATCCAAATTACTCTTAAGTGTTGAAATTGAAGCTGCATCCACCACTTCCACTGGCAGCTCGTTCCACGCTCTCACCACCCTCTGAATGAAGGAATTCCTCCTCAGGTTCCCCTTAAATATTTCATCTTTCACCCTTAACCAATCAGCTCTAGTTCTAGTCACACCTCCATGGAAAAAAAGCCTGTTTGCATTTACCCAATCTATACTCCTCATAATTTTGTATACCTCAATCAAATCTCCCCTCATTCTCCTACACTCCAAAGAATAAAGTCCTAATCCATTCCTATAACTCAGGTCCTGAAGTTGGGACAATACCCTTGTAGGTAGGTGATCAGAACTGCACATAATACTCCAAATTAAGCCTCACCAATGCCCTATAACATAACATCCCCACTCTTGTACTCAGTACTTTAATTTATGAAGACCAATGTACTAAAAGCTCTACTTACCACCCTATCTACCCGTGACACCACTTGCAAGGAATTAGGAATCTGTATTCCAAGAGTGCCCTCCTGTTCACTGGGTAAGTCCTACCCTGGTTTGTCCTCCAAAAGAGCAACTCTTCACATTTGTCAGCATTAAATTCCATCTGTCACTTTTCACTACCTGGTCCAGTTCACCCTGCAGGCTTTGTTAGCCTTTCTTGCTGTCCACTATGGTGTCCACTTGGTGTCATTCACAAATTTGCTGTTCCAGTTTACCACATAATCACTCCAGATCGTTCATATTGAAGGCAAACAATAATGGGCCCAGCACCAATTCCTGCAGCACACCACTAGTCACAGACCTGCAGTCAGAGAGGCAACCACCTACCACCACTCTCGGGCTTCTCCCACTAAGCCAATATCGAATCCAATTTACTACCTCATCCGGAATGCCAAGCAATTGAACCTCCTTGACCAGTCTTTAAAAAACTTGAAGAATTTTCTGATTAAGATTTTCTAACAAAAAAATTATACGCGATTAAAACAAAATATTTTCCAATGTAAGAAATAAATTATCGTAATTCTTTTCCAAAAGTTCAGCAATGTGATTCCATTTAAATAACAAAGTTAAACATTAATAATTAATAGAAAAAAAGAGGTTTTGCAAACTAGGCATGTGTATCAAGTAAATAACATTACTGTTGACTTTCTATCAGTGACCTCCCTACCAAGACCCTAAAGTCTAACTATTTCACAACTGTTTATATATTTAAATTAAAAACAAGAGAGCGAGAAATCACAAATACCACATTGGCTCTGAGAAGAATAGCTAAAAGGTGGACCTGGAAACTATTGGTAAAGTATCAGTAAAATATTTTGTTGAGCAGTGGTTTATTTCAAGAAGTTATGAAGAGTTATTTTTGAACAGCTTTAAAATGAATATTGTTCATATTATTGGGAATCATAATCATTGATTCGCTCAGTTTAGAGCTAATCATTCAAAAATCATTTTTAATCAATCTATGCAAGAATTTGTGCTTATTTACTTCACTAAACAGAAGGCGATATTTCAGGTATGCAAAAAAATTGTCCAAAGCAAGTGTTCATGATTTGATAATCATGAGCAGAAACAGTTTAAAGAAATTCCAAAAATGATACCATGAGCTGCAAAACTACAGGATGGCGAATAGGGTTGTCATCATACTCTGCCCCAACTATTTGTTTAATTGAATTTATCATGCAATGGGAGAAAAATGAATGCCATCGTGTGAAAAATGGTGTGTGTTTGTGTGAGTATGTCATCGGTGGTTTGATGTTAGGTTGCACTGAGATATTGAATTGGATCTTACGACTAAGGGTGTTTTTTTCCCACTTTGTAGTTTTTGTTTCACAGCTTACTGGGGAAGTAATGGAGATTGAATGTATCCTGCATCCAGTTGAACAGAGTAAGTTTAGGACCCACACTTTTAGGATGTACAGTATGAAGACTGAGATAGAACATGGTAATTCTGCATCCTTTGCAACCGTGGAGTACAGAATCTTACTAATTGGGCTAGGTGTTACTCAAACAGAGCAACAGACTGTGTTACTGATAGAATTGCTGGAAATCCAATTGCCAATGTACAGTATAGACAATGGGGAAATTCTAGACGGTGAATCACAACTAAGGATGTATTTGAGTGGGATTTAAGTATTGAGAGGTAGTGTAGCAATAAATGAAAGGTGATTAGAGCACAAGGCTTCAATGTTAAATTAGGCAGAGAAAGATAAATAATGAAAGTTGACTAAGTCAGTGAAGTAAGAAAACAAGAGTTAAATTTAAATTCTGATGTTTCAAAATATTCTAAAGCATTTCACAATCTTAAAGATTAAAATCATATATTTGTACATGTTCCCTTTTTGAAAAAGTAACTGATTGCCTGCGCATTCACATTTATAACCCTTTTAGAATAATACATTTACTGTTTATAAACACAAGAGATTCTGCAGATGCTGGAAATCTTGAACAACACATATAAAATGCTGGAAGAACTCAACAATTCAGACAACATCTATGGAGGGAAATAATGATCCTTTATCATAAGGGGAAAGAAGCTGGAATAAGAAGATGTGGGAGGGGAGGGGAAGGAGTTCAAACTGGCAGGTGATAGATGAGGGGGATGAAGTGAGAAGCTGGGAGAGAATAGGTGGAAGAGGTAAAGGGTGAATGTGGAAGGAATCTAATAGAATTTGAGATCCACTGAAGAATCAGAATAAAATGCTGATTTTGAATTATAAGTTACTCAGCAATTTGTGGTGAATCACATTTCACAAAGCATCTCTTCCTCACCTCAGTAGCCTGCTAATTTGCATGATGTTGGTGGTCTGGATCATACTTGCTCTAGCCCTTGCTTGAATACTCCATTCCTGCATGTCCTGCAAATCCACTTACTTTTAGCAGCCATGTGGTTCCCTTGAAAATCTTGAGGGCTTTCCTTCAATGGAATAATGGAATGATCTGTGAGCAGCAACTGGGCCTCAGATGGTGGATCCTGAAACTCTACCCCTGAAATGTCACGATGGCCTTTTGAGACCTTGTGCTGTCAAAGGCCCTTGTTAGTTACTTCTAAATGGTATCAATATATTGAAACAATAAATTAAAATAAAACAGTGTATTTTTTGACAAAATGATTAAAATGGAGATTAAGATGAGACCACTCATGGGCAGAGCACACTAGCCGCTAGGAACACTTCAACCATTGCTCACCACCTACCCACCCACTTAAACCAATGCCAAGATGAATGAGATCACTTTAGCCACAAGGCAGGTTAACAATGGCATTAAGAACCTCACCATCCACAGCATGCTATCTTCTGATTAATACCATCGGGAGAGAGGTATGGGTACCTGAAGACACACAGTCAATGTTTCAGGAACAGCATCTTCCCCTCTGCCATCAGATTTCTGAACTATCAATGAACCATAAGCACTATATCACTATGTTGTTCTCTTTATGCACTACTTTTTATATTTCTTATTGTAATGTATTTTTTGCACTGTACTACTGATGCAAAATGACAAATTTCATAACATAATCTAAGAAATATAATTTAAACACAATCCAAGAAATATAATTTACAAAGAAGGCAGAAGAAAATATATTAAAATAATCAAATTTCCTTTTATTTGAAATAGGAATCAACTGGAGAAAACTATGATGCCATTAGTGATTTTGCCGTTAATCATTACCTTATTAACTGGGACAGGAGCTTCTACAGTAAAGAAGAAACGTCATGAGAATTATGAAGAAAATATTCAGGGACATGGTGAAGTTTCTTCAGCAAATGTCGATTTTGCTTTCAGTCTCTATAAGGAAGTTGCTAACCGGAGCTCCTCAAATATCCTCCTCTCACCTTTGAGCATTTCCACGGCTTTAGCCATGCTGTCTCTGGGAACCAGGTCGGCAACTCAAAAACAGCTTTTAAAGGTACTTCACTTTAAAAATATAACACAGGAACGAATAATACAAATGAGCAGAGGATACCAGCAACTCCTACAGGCCCTGACTGCAGAAAACAGAGAGATGCAGTTGCTTATAGGAAACTCTCTTCATATTCAAAAGGGATTTGATGTATTACCAAGGTTTATAAATGAAACCAAGAAGTTTTACAATGCAGAAGTCTTTACCTTAGATTTTAAGGATGATCCTCAGAATGCCAGACAACAATTGAATGATTACCTTAAAAAGAAGACAAAGGGGAAAATTAAAGAGATGTTTTCCACAATTAACCCTTCAACTAAACTATTGCTTATTAACTACATCTTTTTTAAAGGTAAGTCAAATATAGTATTTTAATATTATACATGCCATTTGTTAACTATACTTTCAGAAGTTCTTTTACATTACAATATAACCATTATAAATAATTTTATTAGAAATTTGATACAGAAATTTCAGGCAACAAAATCTGCTCAATAATTCCAACCATGGAGTGATTGATAGTTGGATAAATAGATAGATACTTTATTGATCCCAAAGGAAACTACAGTGTCAAAGTAGCATTACAAGTGCCCAGATATAAATATTAGAAGAGAAGTAGAAAGAATGAAAAATAAGCTAACTCAAACAATCGAATAGGAAGGGGGTCATCACTTCCCAGCTATAGGTTGACTCATTATAGAGCTTAAAGGATGAGGGTAAGAATGACCTCATACTGCACTCTTTGCAGCAGCATATATGTCTTAGTCGATTACAAAAAGTACTCCTTTGTTCAGCCAAGGTGGCATACAGAGGGTGAGAAACATTGTCCAGAATTGCCAGGATTTTCCATAGGGTCCTATGTTCTACCACAGCCTCCAGTGTGTTAGAGGCAACTCTGGCCCTTCTTGTACACAGCCTTTGTTTTGGTGCTCCACTCAAGTCTGTCACCCAGGTGCACCCCAGGTACTTGAGCTCCTCACCACATCCACATCCTCACTATCAATAGTAACAGGGAACAGTGCAGGCTTAGTCTTCCTAAAGTCCATCACCATCTTCTTTGTCTTACTGATTTTGAGCTGATGATTCAGCTTGCACCATTTAACAAAGTCCTCCACCAGGGCCCAGTATTCATCCTCCTGTCTTCCCTTAATACACCCAACTATTGCTGAGTCAGACCCTGACTGCCCCACACCTAACTGGCAGGGTCACTCTTCTATTACTAAAGATGTGGGTTAAATACTTTACATCCCTTTACTATTATGCCCCTTTAATAACCAAATTCCTAAATCGGCTTTCGACTTTTTTCTTTGAAACTCTACCTTCTCACCTTTCCCACCCCCATCCTGACTACAATACTTATTATTCAACTTGCAAGTATAATAGATCCAGCCCAAGTTCAGCCAAGCCATTCTTAAAGGAGTAGTTCCTTAATTCCCCCAATAAAAGATGCAAGAGATGGTCAATCGAAATGCCTCTCTCCCACGCAAATCCTTTCAGCCATGCATATGCTGTGTAACAATCAAACTTGAGCTAATGTACAAACAGCATAAATTACTAACCATTACAGTTCTACCTTTTAATTCTTGACATCTTTTCCAACAAATGGAGCCATGATAGAGTCCAATCCTATTCCATTTTCTATCAACAACCAGGTCATTGCACAATGTCAGATCTCCTAATCTGTCTAAGTCTTTCTGCAGCCTTCCTATTTCCTCAACTCTACATGTCCCTCCACCAATCTTCTTATCATTTGCAAACCTGGCAACAAAGCTATCTGTTCCATCACCTAAATCATTGATATACAGCATAAAGAGAAGTGGTCCCAACACCAACCTCTGCAGAACACCACTAGTCACTGGTAGTCAACCAGAAAAGGATCCTCTTATTCTCATTCACTGTCTCCTACTAATCAACCAATATTCTAACCATGTTTGTAACTTTCCTGTAATACCATTGGCTATTAACTTAGTAAGCAGCTTCATGTACATCATCTCATCAAAGGCCTTCTGAAAATCCAAATATACAACATCCAGTACATCCCCTTTATCTATACTACTTGTAATCTCCTCAAAGAATTCTAATAGGTTCGTCAGGCAAGATTTTCCCTTAAGGAAACCATGCTGACTTTGTCCTATCTTGTCCTGTGTCACCGAGTACTCGATAACCTCATGCTTAACAATTGACTCCAACATCTTCCCAACCACTGAGGTCAGGAACATTGGTCAATAATTGCCTTTCTGTTGCTTCCCTCAAAAAGAAAACTCTCATGCTTTTCGGATCAGTCACTGAGAACTCTGTTTTATTTATGTCTGACAGGAAAATGGAAGGAACCATTTGATACAGCGCATACTCAAGAAGCAATTTTTAATGTAAATAAAACCACAAAGGTAAAGATTCAACTGATGTTCCAGGAGAGTCAGTTAAATAAGATAAACGACTATGAACTTTCCAGCATTGTAATCAAACTTCCTTATTTTGGAAATGCGTCCATGATTGCCATCCTGCCAGCAGAAGCACAACTAGAATATGTGGAACAAAATCTTTCCAGAGAAAAATTTGAAGAGTGGCGTCAAAAATTGTCTAACAACAAGTAATTAAAAACTAATTCCCAAAAGTCAGTTTAATTTATCATACCTGTAAAACTGCAGTTTGATAGAAAATAATGTATGTTTTCTTTCTCCCTTGTTCGATATTTTGTGGAACAGGGAACGCCAAAGGATCTTCTTTCCAAAACTATCATTGTCAGAGTTGTATGAATTGGAACATACTCTCACGGAAATGGGTATAAGAGATTTATTTACACCCAATGCCAATCTGCTTGGAATAAGTGAAAATGAAAATATGAGAGTTTCAAAGGTAAGTTGTTGGATTTGTTTTATCCTGATATTTTGTTCCATTTCAGTGTTGAACAATTGAAGTCAAGCAGAGCGCTTCTTGGCCTTGGGGAAAAATGATCTGAGTGGATTAACTTCAGGAATAAACAATGAAAGGCAACAATACGGTACTGTCAATTCTGGGGCAAAAAGCAAATTGCTGGAGCATTTCAGTGGGTTGAGTCGCATCTGCAGGGGAAAGCAACTATTGATGTTTCAAATCAGGTCTCTGCATTAAGCCCAAGAGTGTGAACAGAAGATAGTAAAAGGATGAGTGGGAGAATGGGGTAAGACTGGGCCAATAGGTGATTGGTGTGGAGCGGTGAGGAATGATGGGTAGATGAAATTGAGTGGGGAAGGCAGCGGGGTAGAGTTGGGAGACAGAGGCCGATGGATTACAGGTGGAAGTAGATGGGGAGGAAAAAGGAGGGGGTGGGTAAATGTGGAGACATTAGCTGGATGGTGATGAGCAGGGACACAAAGGCTACAAGTGCTGGAATCTGAAAAGAAGGTGATAAGTGAGTACTGGGCAGATGCATTCAGATGGGGGCGGCAGGTGGATGAAACCATGAGTGGAATGAAAATGAGTGATGAGCGGGGGTGCTGTGGATGGGATAGGGAACTGTAGTGGGAGGAGTAAGGGTGGATCAGAAGGAGAAAGAGAAAGAAGAGAGAAGAGAGAAGAGAGAGAGAGAGGAGGGGTGAGAGGGGAGGGGAGAGATTATTGGTTAAGGATTATCTGAAATTAGAAAGTTCAGCTTTCATACCATTGGGTTGTAGGCTACCCAGGTGGAATTTGGGGTTTGTTATTAATTCAGTTCTGGAAATCGCTGGTCCCGGGAAACTGTCTTAAATCTGATGGCATTTTTGAGAAACTGGGAGCTACTTGTTAGTTCCGGGGCATTTCAAACTGCCCGTCTGTTTCCGAAACTGCAAGGACTGGATGCTGCCTAATTATTCAGGGCAATGGAGGGACGAGGAGTCGCTTACCATTTCAGGACATTGCAATGACAGGGAGCTGTTGGTCAATAGAAGATATTGTTGTAACTGAGAGCTACTGGTCAATCTCAGCATTTGAAGGGATATAAAGCTGCCTGTTAATTCAGAGTGTTGCTATTTCAGTTACTGATGATAAACCTATTGAGCTATTCGAGATTTTTAAAAAAATTAAGTCTCTCTTTAATCTGCCCAAAAGAGTGAGATTTAGAGAAGGAAGTGCTAAATATAAACTCCAAACTTGAGCATAGCTCTATTTTGACTCCAGTATATTAAAGGGCTGCTATTTTAAGCATACACCATTGAGGTGTAAGAAATACACAATGTGACACCGCTGCTACTAGAGGTGCCCCAGTGATGACTTCAGTTTGTATTTCTGGACAGCACTGTACTGGGCAGCAGTCCAAATGAGCCAAAAAGTTATCAATGCTTCTGGCTCCTGTCTCAGTTTTCTTTTCATTCATTCCTTGCGTGCGAGCATTATTAGGAAGGCTAACGTTTGCAAAGAAAAGAAGAAGAGATACAGGAGTTCTGCAGATGCTGGACATCTTGAGCAACACGGGCAAAATGCTGGAAGAACTCAGCAGGTCAGGAAACATCTATGAACGGAAATGAACAGAAGACATTTCAGGCCGAGACCCTCTTTCAGCCAGAAGCGTCAATAACTTGTTGGCTCATCTGGACTAATGCCCTGTGCACAGCTGTCCAAAATACAGGAGCAAGAGCCGCTAAGTATAATCATGGCTAATCATCAATCTCAATACAAAATTCCTGTTCTCTCCCTATAGCACTCATGAGTCTAGAATTTTTTTCAATATTCTTAAAAAAATGGAGTGACTTGGCCTCTATAACACTCTGTGGTACAGTATTTCACAGGTACACCATCCTCTGAGTGAAGAACTGTGTATCTCAGTCCTAAATCTCTTGTTCTAGAAACTGAGAATCTGCCTCCGAGACCCACCACCTTCTCCCCATCTCCAGTATGTCTAAACCTGTCAGAACTTTGTATGTTTAATTAGATTTATTCAACCCAGCTAGAGCCAATTCAACTCAGTCCTGATGAAGGGTCTCAGCCTGAAACGTTGACTGGTTATTCATTTCTATGAATGCTGCCTGACCTGCTGAGTTCCTCCAGCACTTTGCGTGTGTTTTAAATTCTAAATGGTTTGTGGCTGGGAGGGGAACTTACAAGTGATCTATAGATTATTTTTTCCCTGTTTTAAGTGTCTTATTGTTGAAAAGGAATTCATATCATAGACAGAGTCATAGCACTGATACTCTTGGGGTACATTTTCAAAAGATGAGGCATACACCGTGTATTTCCAATCAAACTATCTCATTGCACATCCGCAATATGTGTACTTTCCCTACATTAGCATCTTTCATTATAAAAGTGCAAGATCAAAGGAAAGATTAAGGAAACAAAGAGATGGGAGGAGAACCTAATAATTAAGTGCTACACACTCAAAAGAAATTCTGCAAAGATGATGTGTTAAGTTAATTACGAGCCTCCTTCCGAACAGTGGGAACACTATTGCTGTGACCCAATAGCCAACTGATTAAAAAGACCATACCTGGTAGAAAAATTCTGCCAAACACACCCTGGCCAAACCAATAGGAGAGTCAATCATTGACCCTATCTTCTTATTCTGGGAAAGGTATTGCCTCACTTGATGGGCTGCTGCAAGATGACCAATGAGGAGACACTTGAGATGTTGTAGTTCCAGTGATGTTACATGGTGGCATCCATTAGTCTCGCAAGACCATGGATCTGCGCCTGGAAGGTCTTGCTTCAGTCTGTGTTAGAGCAGCGTCTGTTGTGGCTGTAGAGGCCCACACGGGAGTGACAGTCTCGGCTGCAGCGACTGCACTTGAAGGCATCTATTTTCAACTTGGTTGAAAATAGATTAGGAGATATTAGTTACATTAAAACTGTATATATAGTGACATATACGTACTTTGAATCAAGTTACGCTTAGATTCTATAGACCTTTATGATGGAGAATACAAGGTTCACCACCCACTGAATTCTAAGGGATTTCAATGGGGAATAGGAAAAGTTATTTCCTGTTATGGCAGAATTAGTAGAAAGTCAATAATATATTGACCTGGTGTTTCCTTAAAGAGGCTGACTGTGTAGGTTGGTGCCATACATAAACATGCAAATGTATCCAAAAACTTAAAGAACTATTAGTAATTAAATCTATTTAAATTAGCTCAATTAAATCAAAGCCAGCACACTGATGAAATCACAAGGAAGGCACACCAGTTTCTGAGAAAGTTTACGTGGTTCAGCATGTCACCAAATGCTCTAACAAACCTCAACAGATTCACTGCTAAAAGTGTCCAAAACGGTTGCATTATGGTCTGGTATGGCAATTTGATGTACAAGCTGCAGAGAGTAGTATACATACATCATGGGTATATCCTTCCCGCCATCAAAAATATAAGAAAGCAACATCTAACATCAAAGAACCCCACCATCCAGGCCGTGCCCTCTTCTGACAGCTACCATCAGGCAGAAGGTACAGAGCCTGAGGCGCACAGCTACTTCTCGTTGATCACTGAGTTCTTGAACCAACTTGTACAACCCTAAGTACTACCTAGTCTGGCAACATGATAACCACTTTGCACAACAATGGACTTTGGGATTGTTTCCAATGTAATTCATATTTACTTTATGCTTTTCTGTTTAATCAGTTGGCAATACTTGGAGCCTTGTGTGCAGTTTTGGGTTCCTTATTTTAGAAAGGATATACTAACATTGGAGAGGGTTCAGAGAAGATTCACGAGAATGATTCCAGGAATGAAAGGGTTACCGTATGAGGAACGTCTGGCAGCTCTTGGGCTGTATTCCCTGGAGTTCAGGAGAATGAGGGGGGAGTTAAAGAGAATGTGGGGGGGATCTCATAGAAACATTCCAAATGTTAAAAGGCCTGAACAGATTAGATATGGCAAAGTTATTTCCCATGGTAGGGGAGTCTAGGACAAGAGGGCACGACTTCAGGATTGAAGGACTTCCACTTAGAACAGAGATGCGGAAAATTACTTTAGTCAGAGGGTTGCCACGAGCAGCTGTGGAGGCCAAGTCATTGGGTGCATTTATGGCAGAGATAGGCAGGTTCTTGATTAGCCAGGGCATCAAAGGGTATGGGGATGACCGGAAGAATTGGATCAGCCCTTGTTTGAATGGTGGAGCAGACTCAATGGGCCAAATGGCCTGCTTCTGCTCCTATATCTTATGGTCTTATCCTGTGAATGTGGTGTATCTGATGCTACGCGCATTTGATGCTGCCGCAAGTGAGCTTTTCACTGCACATGTGTACCTAGTCTATAAGACGATACACTCACCTTGATTTGATGTGTAACTAGCCTACCTTACCTCTGTCTCTTGCAGTTGCTCTTCTGCACCAAAGCAGTAGTTGAATGTGCCCCAGCATTATTGCTGCAGAACTATACAACTTCACACTCCATTAAAGTCTAGCATCAGAATGCCATCAAAATAACAGCAGCAACCAGCTGTGTGGACTCCTACCCATAACATCCATCTCATGGGCAGGGTCTCTGAGCAGGAGTACCTAGTTTTGACTGTAGAGATAAAGGTACAAGTACAAGTTTATTGTTGTCATGGAAATACATACACAGAGTATAAACTTGAATTAACATAAATTATACAAAACTTACATAATGTATGTCAATGTTAATAGTTTCATGCAGAAATGCTTACACTTTCATAGACATTTCAGGCTAATATCATGGCGAGTGAAGATCAACATTATGAGAGTTTCACTTATGCTGAGGTTTGTTGGAACATGGGAATAGTTTAGGTTAATGTGCCTTCATAGAGGAAACATAATTAAATATTTCAGAAATTACCCAGGTCTATCTTGACAAAAACTCATCAATGTTAAGTCGGTCAAAATGGAAATGCACTGAGAAATTCCCAACCAAACACGGGGGAAAAAAAGCAGACCAAGAAAGTTTATGAGAAGCAGGGAATATGGCAGATTGCATTATGAGCTAAAAGGCCTCTTTTACGAAGTTATATTACTACACATTACTAATTGCTTTGCATGTCAAACCTTTTCTAAACATCAGAGAAGGGCTTAAGCCAGCAAAATCAAATCACATCTTAAGTTACAACACATTTTCACCATAGGAAATGTAACTTATTTTTAAAATTTCATTTCATCAGGTTACTCATAAGGCAGCGCTGGACATCGATGAAAAGGCCACTGAAGCAGCTGCAGTCACTGACGTAAAAATTGTTCCATTGTCCTCTCATTCTTCAATCAGGTTCAATAGACCATTCCTCCTCATCATCTATGAAGAGAATACAAACAACATCCTCTTTCTTGGAAGAATAAAAGATCCATCAAAGAAACGCTCTCCTTGAATCTAACATGTATCTAGAATAATTCAGGCTATTCTTCAATTTTAGAGCTTAAAATGATAAATCTAATAATCTTGATAATTATTTCATCATTAATTTCATAAATTGGTGAGAATACACAGGCGATCTACCAATAGCTGTAAAAACACATTAATTTGTCACAACAGCAGAAGTAACTACATTGAATGAGAATGATTCTACACCACACTTCCTGGCCATATGTATAAGAACGTTAAGCCAAACAGAAAAGAAAACTAAAAGTTAAGCAAATATTTCAATAGAGAACATTGGGAAGAAGTGATACAAGCAACTCATAGTGAAAGCAAGATTTGAGTTTTGGGAAAAAAAACTGATGGTTTTCAAGATCCAAAATACATTCAAAAATCCAAGATACATACAGAAATATATTAAAAATTAAACTGGTCTAATGAGCCTATTCTGCACAACATCTTCTGTGAAGTGATACTCTCTGTCCGAAACATACAAAGTCAGAAGGGTATAACAAAGGTAGAAGCTAGCAAGTTCTTTGAGGATAATGTGCAACATAAAATACAGGACAATGGAGAATACGGGAAGAAAGTTATAAATCCCTGCATGTGCCGAAATTGGTCCAAAAAATGCTGATAATACAGATTACGCTTATTAATTTTAGACAAGGTGGTTCTTCTCTTCTAACGTAATTAGAGCTCCTGATCTTAAGAGATCAAGTCAAACTTGCTCTCCCAGAATGCACAATCCTGCATCAGTGTAGTGAAGAATTCTAAGGCATCCATCTGTAATTAATGTTCCGATTAGAAAACAGCAAAATATCCAGGAAAACATATCCTGTTTATTTGTAGATTTCTTTATTTTCATATTTTTTGTTGACAAATCAGCTGAAATTAAGTAATTATCACTTCAAATAAAAACAAATGTTCATATAAATTCAGGAAAGATCTGTTGACAGTAATTAATAAAAAATAGATTAGTGTGTCTCTATACCTGTTCCCTGTAGAATTAGTTTTCTAATAGCATAACATATTATAGACATCTATCATAGATGAGGTTTCGTCCAACATTTCATAGTTACCAGCCACTGGGACTATTTTGTCAGTAAATGATATCAGTAAACTATAGTAAGCTGTCATAAATAGTAAATTAGTAGTCTTTATTCATGTTGACTTATAACTTTTTTGATGAATTCTAAATAATTTAATCTCTCTGCTCTTAAACTATATATACAAAATGATTAAAAGTGAGCCAAGCACATACTTTCATAAGCTTCAATATGCTGCAAACCTCTTCACAGTAAGTGAAACAATGCAGAACATCCTGCAACTGTCCAGACTGCTGCCTCGATTTTCATGAATTTTTAACCCACTGTCTGCTAATATGTACTTAATATGTCAGTAATATTTGAATAATATTGTGAATATGTTGTTTGATTAAGCATTCTTTGTTTATTTACATAATTCTTTGTGAGTTATAGGTAAAATTATGTAAATTTCATACGTCACGATTCTACCACATCATAAGTGTGTGCCTCACCAAAGTAAGAACGAAGTAGACACATTATTCCCAGCTCTGTTTGTCTTTTAATTACTTTTGTTTTGGAGTTACAAAACATAACAGTGGTAATGAGTAAGTTTTAAAATGAATCCAAGACAACTACCTACCTGTTGAACCACAGCACATTTTTCTTCAGAAGCACAGCGAGATGTTTGAGTTTTTTTAAAAAGCAGCACAGCATGTGTCTCTTCAGAAGAAGGAGAGAGAGATGGTTGAGCTAGAAAAAAGGCAGAAAATGGATGAAATTCATGGATTCATAAACCGTGAGTACTGGCTGATAATAATAATAATAATAATAAATAAAACAAGGAAAAACAGTAATAGCTGGCTACATTGTAAAGATAGATGTGTTCAATTGAACAACACGTAAATGGAATATGTATATTGAGACAACTGAGCAGTATTTTGAAACAAATGAAATAGGCAATGCATAACAAATGCCAGTGTTACTCAGTGTAATTAATCAGAGAACATAGGAGTTTGCTTAGAGATTTCACTGCACCAACCAAACCAACTGAAATGAGCTTTGCTAATATCATGAAAGTAATGCAGGAACACTTAGAATGAAAATCATTGTTGATTGCAGAACTTTTGATTTCATAAGCGGAATCAAAAGGAAGGGAAGTCCATTTCAGCTTATGTGACTGAATTGAAGAGATTATCTGAGGAATGTCAGTTCAGTGTTGTGCTTAATGATGCATTGAGAGATCACTTAGTTTGTGGAATCTTACAAGAAAGCTCCTACCTGAAGCACAACTCACATTTAAAAGAGCAGTTGAAATAGCTGTATCAATGGAAACAGTGGACAGAAACACAATTGAGTTGCAGTCAGGAATGGAAGTGAGTGTGAACAAAACTGCAATGTTTAAAAAGAAACCTGCCTGGCTGAACAAATTGTATTTCTGTTGTGGCAAGATTTCACATATACCAGACTAATGTGGGTTTATAGGTGAAACTTGCAAATAATGCAACAAAGTAGGATGCATAAAAGAGCATGTTGGGCACACTTCACAGGGAAGAGAAAAAAGATAAACATTCAAGTTGCAGTTTCAAGAAGAGCGCTAATCTGCATATTGCTGATGAAAATTTTGATAATGATGAGAGTGACACAGAACTGGATAGCCTTTAGATTTACAATGTGAAAGCAAACAATAGACAAGCAATATAGCTTACGTCAGAAGTGAACCGCAAATTAATTAAAATGGAATTGGACACTGGCTTGGCTGTGTCAGTCATTCCACAGAATGAGTCTGAATGACATTTCAAAAATACTTAACTAAAGCCTGCAGATATTCAGCTAAGAACTTATACTGAAAAAAAAGATAACTCCTGTGGGAATGACATTTGTAACAGTGAAACACAACAACCTACAAGCCACTTTGAGCTTGTATGTAGTAAAACAGGAGGGCCAGCATGGTGGGGCTGTGAGTGACTGAGACAACTATAACTTGATTGGAGATCCATCCACAATTTGCATGCCACGTCCCCTGCAAGAAAGTCAACTGAAAGTGAATTAAGAAAGGTACTGAATGATGCCACAACGGTGTTCAAGGGTGTCATTGGAAAACTCAAACATACCAAGAGTAAAATAGTGTTAAATGAAAATGCCACACCCAAGATTTACAAAGCCCATTTGGTTCCTTGTACCATCCGTGATAAAGCAGCCAGTGAGCAAGATTGCATGGAGGCCGAAGGAATTCTTTCCAAGGTTGAGTGCAATGCCAGTGAATGGGTTTGTCAGGATCTGTGGTGATCTCAAGGTCACCATCAACCCAGTACTGAAATTAGATCAATACTCTCTGCTCAAGATGGAGGACTTCTTTGCAAACCTTTCTGATGAAGAATTTCAGCTGAGGCCTATCTACAGATGGAGATGGAAGAAGAGTCCGAAGTGTTTCTCGTCATAAACACTGACAAAGGGTTTTATCACTATAATAGGCTTAATTTTGGAGTAACATCTGCATCTGGTCTCTGGCTGAAAGCTAGGGACCAAAGAACATCACCAAAATCTCAAGACAGTGTTAAAGAGATTAGAACACCTTAATTAGCCTCAAGCATTTTCCCAACTACAGATATTAAACTAACTGGCCAATAATTACCTGCCCACATCCTTTTTTGAACATTGGCATGAGATTCACTGTCTTCCAATCTGCCGGAACCTGCCCAGAAGTCCAGAGAATTTTGGTAAATCATCACCAAAGCCTCTACTATAACTTCTGCCATTTCTTTCAGTATCCTAGGATGAATTCCATCAGGACCAGGGGACTTGTCTATTTTCAGGCCCACGAGTTTGCTTAGCACTACCTCTTTAGTGATAACTATTGTATCGAGGTCCTCACCTCCCATCGCATCCATAACATCTCTCTTTGGCATGTTAGACGTATCCTCCACAGTGAAGACTGACTCAAAATAGTCATTCAAAGCCTCAGCCATTTCCTCATTACCCAATATCAATTCCCCCTTCTCGTATGCCAAGGGACCTACGTTCACTTTAGCCACCACCTTTTTCTGCTTTATATAATTATAAAAACTTTTTCTATATTTTGTGCTAGTTTATTTTCATAATCTATCTTCCCTTTCTTTATTGTTCACTTAGTGGTTCTTTGTTGCTTTTTAAAGTTTTCCCAATCTTCCAGTTTCCCACTTCTTGCCAACTTTGTACGCACAAGCTTTTAGTTTGATGACTTCTTTTATTTCCTTAGTTATCCAAGACTGGCTCTCCCTACCCTTACTGTCCTTGTTTTTAACTAGAATATACTTTTGTTGAGCACCATGAAAAATCTCTTCGAAAATCGTCGCACTATATAGCCTGTGTTCCCAGTCTACACTAGCCAAATCCTCCCTCATCCCATTGTAGTCTCCATTGTTTAGGCATAATACATTGGTTTTAGATCAAACTATTGCCCCCTCCATTGTATGAGAAGCTCAGTCATACTGTGATCACTCTTTCCAATAGGATCCCTACCTACAAGATCACTAAATTTACCTGCCTCGTTGCACAGAACCAGATCTAAGATAGCACGTTCCCTTGTAGGTTCAGCAAAATGCTGTTCAAGAAAGCAATCATGGATGCTTTCTATGAAGCCCTCCCCGAGACTGTCTTGACCAACTTGACTCACCCAAGTTATGTGCAAATGAAAGTCCCCCATGATAACTGCTGTTCCAGTCTTACATGCCTCAGATATTTCTCTGTTTATTGCCTGTGCCACTGTAATGTCATTATTCGGTGGCCAACAGACAACTCCCACCAGTGATTTTTCCCTTTACTATTCCTAATCTCTACCCAGATGGATTCAACATTCTGATCCTAAGATCTTATATCGTCTCTATCGCCCTGATCTCATCTTAATTAAGAGCGCTACCCCACGTCCCTTACCTTCCTGCCTGTCCTTCCATACTACCTGATATCCTTGGATATTTAATTCCCAATCCTCTCCACCCTGCAACCATGTTTCTGTAATGGCCACTAAATCATACTGATTTGTGCCACAAGTTCACCGACTTTGTTTCGAATACTACGGGTATTCAGACCAAGTGCCCTTACATTGTGCTTTTAAACTCTTGTAATCCTTTTCTCTTGACTCATCACTCCACTCTTACTTGTCTCTTTTTTTATCTTTTGCTTTTACTTTATCTTTATCCTCTTTTACTTTATCCATAATTCTCCAATCTGTTGAAACCCCCGCCCCCCACCATTTAGTTTAAAGCCCTATCCACAGTCCTATTTATGCGATTCGCTAGGATCCAGGTCCCATCACACTTCAGGTAGAGCCCGTCCCATTGGCACAGCTCCCTCCTTCCCCAATACTGGTGCCAATTTCCCATGAGTTCAAACCCACTTCTCCCACACCAATCCTTGAGCCACACATTTAACTCTCTAATCTTCTTGACCCGATGCCAATCTGCACGTGGCTCAGGTAGTAATCCAGAGATTACTACCTTTTTGGTTCTACTTTTTTAATTTAGTCCCTAGCTGCTCAAATTCCTTCAGCAGAAGCTCTTTCTTCACTCTGCCTATGTCGTTGGAACCCACATGGACCACGACAACCAGATCTTTCCACTCCCACTGCAAATTCCTCTGCAGGTCAGATAAGATGTCCTGAACCTGGACACCAGGCAGGCATGTCAGCCTTTGGGATGCTCTATCCTCATGTCAGAGAACTCTGCCTATTCCCCTGACAATACAATCCCCAATTACCACTACATTTCTCTCCTCCCCCCCCACCGAATCCCGAATGGCTCCCAGAATTACGGTGCTACAGTTAGATTGTCCATCCTTCCTACAGCCCACCCCCCCCATCCAAATAGAGAGCACCAATCTCAGACCTGTTGGACAAGCTCAAGGGCAGAGGCTCCTTCAGCACTGTCTCTTGGATCCCACTACCCACCTCACTCGCTGTCACACCCTCTTGTCCCTGACCACAGACCGAATTTGAGGCAGTTAACCTGATGAGTGTGACTATCTCCTGAAAAATTCGTCCAACTCTAGGACAGGCCCACATTCTCCAATCACCGTGACTTGCATCTCCTCATGAAGTAAATATACTGTTATGTACCCCTAGGGGTCATTTTTTTTTATGGACTATACTTTTAAAAAACGAGAGAGTTGTACAAAACAAACACCTTGTTATTAAGAGAGAGAGAGGCGAAGACTGCTTTGAGATGGTGTTGTGGTTTCTCTGCAGCATGTTTACACTTTTGCAAGGACACTGCCAGCTTCTGTGTTCTTACAAAGAGGGAAGGGAGAAGCTACTTGATAGCAGCTGGTGTTCAGCATGGTGAGATAAATAGAAGGTCAGCTGATAGACTGACAGACACATGATTTTGGACACTGGATGAGCTCTGTTGTGCCCACGGAAAGGTGGGTGTTTGGAGGATTGGTCAGGTGAATCGATCAGTGGCTCTCAGTGCGGAAAAGGTGTGATTGGTAGGAAGTTATTCGTGTGTCCAACCCTCGCCTGGGTTGATAACTCACCCACAGAAGACGGTCTCCTTTTGTTGTGGTCACATTCGGTGACTTTAAAGGAAGAGAAGAGGGAAGAGGAAGGTTTGAAACAAAAGAAACCTAGTGACAAAGAGGTCACTGTTTGGACTCTTTCTCTAAGTAGCCTGTAAGGGTGAGTTTGGGTTCCATTCGAATACGAAGGTGTGACTGTCACGTAGTTAATCCACAAGAGTGGGTTCTCTGGTGAGGGGAGTACCTTTGTGAATACCACTTGTCTGTTACCCTTGTTTGGGTGTGGTAGTTCACTAAAGAAAGGCACCCCTGTGGCAAATCACTGTTGGAGTTATTTTGTATGTCGTGGAACTGGATAAGTGGCTATCACGTTGTGTGTTTGGGGTTGGTTCCCTTGAAGAGGGTCCCCTTACTGATAAGCTACTGTTGGTGATAATCCATATGTGGATTCTGTTTGAGTACCCTGTGGCCACCACTTTGGAATAACCCGTAGCTGAATTCGGGTGTGGTACCACTTGTGTTAAAAGGATATTCGTTGAAGATCACTGTCGGTGATACTTCATATGTGGAGTGGAACAACTTCAGAGATAAAAACCTACTACTATTGTTATTTTGTATTGCTGTTGTGGAATCTGTGGAATATTGACATAATTGCCTTCTCTCGACATTTACCCTGGATTACAAATCTCTCTCCATCACTACTCGACTCAATACCATGAACTGAACTGAACTTTACTCATCACCGTAAGACTGTATCCATTTACCCCTAGGCTTGAAGAAGCTTGGTTTCTATATTTACACACACACACACACACACACACACACACACACACATATATATATATATATAATCATTGCTAACCTGTCTGATATACCTGCATTTATACTACTGTATTGCGTAATTACTAATAGATAATATTAGTGAATAGCAATGCCAGACTCTAAAGTGTCTTCCATTTCTGCTGGTTCTTTGACCCGTCATGGGGTACGTGACAATGCAATGCAGACAAATTTTGGGGGCAGAAGAAATTGAGGAGTGTGTACCAAGGTGTCCAAAGATAGTGACTCATACAGCTTCCTGCGATGAACAATTTAAGATTATGTCCAGTGGGCAACTGGATACGTGCAATGCACACGGCAAATTGGGGGCCAGTTCTTCAGCCACTGGGAGGAAGCAGTTTAGAAAGAGACTTCTGATGACAGTCCCTGCGGCAGAAAGCAGAAAGACCTCTCTGAAATTACCAAGGCAAAGGAACTAATTAACTTCATATGTTCTTGTATTGAAAGCTCTCCCATTCCTTTGATTCAAGGGGATAAGAAGGACCTTTACAAGTGCTTGAAGGCACAGGGCCAGCAGATGACCTAATGCACAGATAGATGTGGAGAGAGCACAAGAGGCTCTGGTATGTGCACGTTTATCAATACTCTCGTGGCTATCTACAGCCCAAACATTAAATGTCCCATTCCACTGGGAGCCAGCCATAGGGATGAACATATCAGGGAACATATCATATCAAGAAGTCAGTAAATTCCTGACAGAAGTAACACTTTGAAGACCTCTTCAACTATAATTCTGTTCTGGACATGAGAGCCCAGACCCCACATTACACCAACCTCACACACGGTGATTGACAACAAGTTAGAGTCACAGTCATACAAAAATACAGATCAGAAACAGACCCTTCAGCCCATCTAGTCCATGCCAAACTATTTAAACTGCCTACTCCCATTGATCTGCACTAGAACCATAGCCCTTCATACCCCTACCATCTATGCACCTACCCAAATGTTTCTTACACATTGATATCGAGCTTGCATGCACCATTTGTGCTGGCAGCTCGTTCCATACTCTCACAACCCTCTGAGTGAAGAAGTTTCCCCTCATGTTCCCTATAAACTTTTTCACCTTTCACACTTCACCCATGACCTCTAGTTGTAGTCTCAGCCAGCCTCAGTGGAAAAAGCCTGCTTGCATTTACCATACCTATACCCCTCATAATTTTGTATACCTCTATCAAATCTCCTCCCAATCTTCTACGTTCCAATGAATAAAGTCTTAATCTACGAGGGGTGATTGATAAGTTTGTGGCCGAAGGTAGAAGGAGTCAATTTTAGAAAACCTAGCAGAGTTATTTTTCAATATAGTCCCCTCCTACATTTACACACTTACTCCAGCGGTCATGGAGCATACGGGTCCCTTCTTTGTAGAAGTCGGCGTCTTGGACCTCCAAAAGTTGTCCACAGCAGGGGTGATTGATGAGTTCGTGGCCTAAGGTAGAAGGAGATGAGTATGAGTTATACAGCTCTCATTAAATGCACGTGCAGTTCAACTCTTTAAGTGATTATGCAGAAAGTTTGAAGTCAATAACTCATCTCTTTCTACCTTAGGCCACAAACTTATCAATCACCCCTGCTGTGGACACTTTCTGGAGGTCATTTACTCCTTCTACCTTAGGCCACAAACTTGGCAATCACCCCTCATAAAACACAAAATAATTGATTGCATAAGTATTCACCCCCATTAATATGACACAGCAAATCATCACTGGTGTAGTCAATTGGTTTTAGAAGTCACATAATTAGTTAAACGGAGATTTGTTTTTGGAGACCTGTATGCAGTCAAGGTGAATTAATTGTTTGTAGTAAAAATACACCTGAACCTGGAAGGTCCAACTGCTGGTGAGTCAGAATCCTGGCAAAAACTACACCATGAAGACAAAAGAACACTCCAAGCAACTCCATGAAAAGGTTATTGAAAAGCACAAGTCAGGAGGTGGATACATGAAAATTTCCAAGTCACTAAATATCCGTTTGTAGTACAGTTAAGTCAATCATCAAGAAATGGAAAGAATATGGCATAGATGTAAATCTGCCTAGAGCAGGTCATCCTCAAAAACTGAGTGACCGTGCAAGAAAGGGACTAATGAGAGAGGCCACCAAGAGAACTATGACATCTCTGGAGGAGTTACAAGCTTCAGTGGCTGAGATGGGAGAGACTGTGCATACAACGACTGTTGCCTGGGTGCTTCACCAGTCATAGCTTTATGGGAGAGTGGCAAAGGGAAAACCAATGTTGAAAAAAAAACTCACATGGAATTTTAGCTGGAATTTTCCAGAAGGCATGTGAGAGACTCTGAAGCCAGCTAATGAAACCAAAATTGAGTTTTTTGTCTATCAGACTAAATGCAATGTTTGGCGTAAGCCAAACACCACATATCACCAAAAACCCACCATCCCTACCATGAAGCATGGTGGTGGCTGCATCATGCTGTAGTGATGCTTCACTGCAGCAGGCCCTGTAAGGCTTGTGAAGGTAGAGGATAAAATGAATGCAGCAAAATACAGGGAATTCCTGAAGGAAAACTTAATGCAGTCTACAAGAGAATTGTGACTTGGGAGAAGATTTGTTTTCCAGCAAGACAATGATCCCAAGCATAAAGCCAAAGCTACACAGGAATGGCTTAACAACAACAAACTTAATGCCCTGGGGTGGCCAAATCAGAGTCCAGACCTCAATCCAATTCAGAATTTGTGGCTGGACTTGAAAAGTTCCGTACCTTCACTATCCCCATGCAACCTGACAGAGCTTGAACTGTTTTGTAAAGAAGAGAGGGGAAAATTGCAGTCTAGATGTGCAAAGCTGATAGAGACCTACCCAAAGGTGCATCAACTAAATACTGACTTGAAGGGGATGAGTAGTTATGGAATCAATTATTTTGTGTTTAATAATTGTAATAAATTAGACCAATTTGTAGAAATTTGTTTTCACTTTGACACAAAAGAGACTTTTCTGTTGATCAGTGTCAAAAAAAAGCCAAATTAAATCTACTGCGATTCAGTGTTGTAAAACAATAAAACATGAAAACTTCCAAGAGGGGTGAATACTTTCTATAAGCACTGGAACTCCAGCAACATTGTAAATTTTCTCTGTACTCTTTCAACCTTATTTACATCTTTCCTGTAGGTAGATGACCAAAACCTGAAAAACGTTGTCTCGTTTTTACTGTGTACTGTACCTGCAGTGATGGTCGAAATGACAAAAAGTGACGACTTGAAAAACACTGCACACAGTACTCCATCCAAATTTGGCCTCACCAATGTCTTGGTGAGGCAACTTTAAGTTGGCAAGGCCTGGGACAAAAAGATATCTCCAGTCATGAATCCTCAATCTGATGGTCCAAAGGAGGATTATCAGGGAACTTCAGAAATTCTCTAGTCGCGACCATCTTCAAGAAAGGAGGGCACACAGAGTGTTGGAAGAACTCAGTGGGTCAGGCAGGATCAAAGTAAACATGATTTTGTCCATCATTGCATCTATGAGCTCCCAGAGCGGCACCTAAGCCAAAGTTCTCCGACATCGTTGTTGTTCCAGTACCCTTACGATGCATCTGCACCCCACAGGAGTGATTTTGGAAAGAGCGGGAAACGCTTTCCGCTGGGAGTTTGACTGGAGCCCGGCGGGCCTTCCCGGGATGGCGGCCGCTGGGTGGCGCTGTTCCGGGTGGCGGTGTCCGTGGGCTTGCGAGGATGAGCCTCAGCCTGCCAGTGTGGGAGACGGCGGACGGTGATGGCCGCGGAGCCAGCGAGGCAGTGGACCGATGAGCAGCTGCGGAGCGAGGAAGTGGCTAAAAAGGACATCATCCAGTTTTTGCAGCAGAATGCCTCGGACCCGGTGAGCAGCTACGGCGGCAGCGGGGGCTCCCAAAGGTTCGGCGAAACCGCACATGGTTTGGCCTTGTCCCGCCAGCTGCTGCAGAACTGCCGAGACCCCCGATCGATTGCACCGAGTCTGATCGTACAGTATTTCGTGTGTGGTGTTGTAAAGTTACTGGATGTTATAGTAGATTTGATACTTCCAATGCAAAAGTTACTTTGCAAATTTTATACATTGAAAATAATAAAATTAAGTTTTAAATATAAAAGGATTAGGTATGCGAGAACGTTAGCTGTTAGTCTATTTATTTTGAGAAAGATATTCAAAGTTACTTTTTTGATAATAGTTTCTAGGTGAACATAAGTTAATGGGAAACATCAAGAATGTTGCCAAGAGTGCAAAGAAGGAGCAGCTAATAAATGCCTACAATCACCTTTTTGAAACTAAGGTAAAGGATTGTTTTAAATATTCGTTGCCCATTTTGTTCTTAAATGCAACCGTCTACAATCATTTAATCAACATTCCATATTTCAGCTTTGCAAACATCGAAAAAGTTCTTTTTGAATGTAATGAATGATATTCTAATTCCCTATAATGTTGATATAATGTTTTATTTTTGTAACATTTGGTAGGGGTGTGACACAACACTTGACATCATGAATTAAGTTTGAGGTCATTGGCCTAATGAAAGAAATGTATAAAAACAGGACTTGCCCATCCTATCTATTACATATTATTATGTCATCTGTATCTCACAACATATATCAAATTAACATCACTACCTGTAAGCTCTTTATTTGCAAAAGCCCAGTTTTAAACATGGAAGCCCATTGTAGAAATATAATCTGGAAATTCCTTGTTCACTTCCTTAAGGCGATCAAAACTTTTCCAGTTCTGATTGACGTTATACAGTGCCCAACTGGTATACTATGTGATCTTCATTGCTGCTGAACAAGATCTCAGCTGTTGTGTGAAGGGATTTAACAAAGAAGCATTCGGCTTGAGTTGACAGCGTGTTCTATGCATGCACTGTTCTGAGGGAACAGCTGCTAGATGTTCCCATTTTGCTCAACTCTTAGCTTTTGAGTTGTATGGTTTTGTTTGAAGTCCAACCGGAAAACCCACAAATATTGCCTGCCTCTGCAGTGCATTCTGTAAGTGATGAGCTGTTGGAAGTTGACAATTTTTTGGGAGTGAAAAGTTAAACTAAGGTTCCATACGAGCTCTGGTGAGGATGTAAAGGAGCGCTGGGCGGTATATTAAGAGGAAAGTGAGGTATTTCCGTGCTGTCCTGATAATATTTGTTCCTCTTTACTAACAACTGACCATCTGGGCGTTATAATTGGAAAAATGCAGTTCCATTGTGTATTTCTCTTTGAAGGAACAATTGTACACATTATATGCCCCATCTTTTTGACTTGGGTTCTTAAAGCTCCACTGCATCTGTTTTAAAAATTACTTATGGAATCTGCACTAGAACCTTGTACAACGTTCCAGATCCCCATTCCAATGAGTGTGTGGAGATAATTCCCATTCTCCTCTGGCTGTTTTGACAATGATTTTGATACTGATTTACTCATGAGAAGGTAGTGCAATTTCCTGACAACTCCATGTAAATGTTTCATTGTTTTGAAGCTTCATTTCAATCATGTAAGAAACATCTCAGTTCCTATTATAACAGTGCTATCATTACCAACCTCTTATTCCTCATTCCAGGAAAACATCCCGGGGAAAGTAATCCTGTGCCATTTTTTATTTAGTTTATTCTGGTTATTACACATTTATATAAGAAAATCCTTCGTATGGTAAGATGGACTTCTGACATCACATTCTACCTCACTTTCTCTGTAGGTGTTGCCCTTTATTCTACCTTTTTTTTTGCCTTGTACTAACACAATGCACTGTGTACTGATTTGTTCTGTGAACAGTCTGCAAGATACGGGTTTTCGCTGCACTTCTGTACATGTGACAATAATAACCTAATTCCAAATACTTCTTTTGAAGTTCTCATAGCCTCTAATCAGATGTTGCTTTGCTTAATCAGAAAACTGCAATCTCGGGTGTTATCTGAAGAAATAACCTCGTGTTCCTTGACCTGCAGAGATTTAAAGGCACTGAATCTACAGAAAAAGTCACCCAGCAGCTTAAAGATGTGAAAGTGGGGACGGCTCAGGACAAAGCAAAGGCGAAAAAACCTGAATTGACTGCAAGTGAGGTTAGTATGTGGAATTGGAGAGTTTTGTTTTGTAAAATTAATGTATTTATATTTCAGATCTGCTGATTATTTAAATTGATTTATTGGGGTTACTTTTTTGACATGGCATTATACAATTAATCAATAGATGTCAGTTAAGCAGATCAACTTGCAGCTCCAGCTTTCGATTTTTCCACTGTTTTATTAATGCCATTGCTATTGCCACAAACTGATAGGAGCACAGCAAAGGCATTTAAGTTTCGATGGTCAATAGACAAAATAACCATCTCCTTATCCAATTATGTCAAAACTCTTAAGAAGAAAGTGAATTAGAGCAGGTAGATTCAGTGACAAATCATCTGCATAAAATGGAATAAAGAGTGGGAAAGAAAGATTAATTATGAGGTTAAAAAAAAAAGCTACGCAATTTCGAAGGATTTTGGATGAAATGATATCATTTTGGATCTCCCCCTCCCCCTCCCACTTTCAAATCTCTTACTAGCTCTTCCTTCATTTAGTCCTGATGAAGGGTCTCGGCCTGAAACGTTGACTGTACCACTTCCTAGAGATGCTGCCTGGCCTGCTGCGTTCACCAGCAACTTTGATGTGTGTTGCTTTTTTTTTAAGCTAAAGCCTTTTGCAGTCTGAATAACCGAAACTTGATGCTTATCACTTTCTGAATTCAAACTTCATTTGAACCTTGTTCCTGGGTCATAGATTTCCCAGGATGGGCACAACAGTGAGTGACTCTGTTCCCAATACCCTCAGGTCAGTGGTTAAAAACCAACTGTGTATAAACACCTGAATAAATTATAAAGGACAGAATTTGTAGTCAGACCCTTTTGCTGAGACTTCCTTGCTGATTGTCTCCATCTTCAGGCAATAGTTTGAACTTGCCCACTCTTAATGTTTCACCTTTGGTTAATGATTCCTTATATTGCAGCTTGGTTTATTTGAAATAATAGATTTGTAATTTGAGAATAAAATTTTATACAATACAGCAGTTGTTAACTGTGCCTTTTCATCAATTTCAGGAACCACCAAAGTATACCAAAACAATGTTGCAAAAAGGTGACAAAATCAACTTTCCCAAGAAGGGCGACACAGTTCACTGCTGGTATACAGGGATGTTAGAAGATGGGACCGTGTTTGACTCAAATGTTGCTTCTGGTAAGCAACATAAGGAGCAAAAACGTTTTGCTAATTTGGGGTATAACAGTCTGTAAGATACGATGTTGCCTCTTGCACCAAGCTTTATTTATGTGTTCACAGCACACCAGTGTTCAGAATCAGGTTCAATATCACCGGTGTATGTCATGAAATTTGTTGCTTTTGTGGCAACAGTGCAATGCAATACGTAATAGGGGGGAAAATGAGAATTAGTGATGCATTAGTGATAATTTTTCAAAACTCGTTAGATTCTGGACTAGTTCCTGAGGATTGGAGGGTGGCTAATGTAACCCCACTTTTCACATTTATCCACATTAAATTGCATCTGCCATGAGTTTGCCCACTCACCCAACCTATCCAAGTCACCCTGCATCCTCTTAGCATCCTCCTCACTGCTAACACTGCCACCCAGCTTCGTGTCATCCGCAAACTTGGAGATGCTGCATTTAATTCCCTCATCCAAGTCATTAATATATATTGTAAACAACTGGGGTCCCAGCACTGAGCCTTGCGGTACCCCACTAGTCACCGCCTGCCATTCTGAAAAGGCACAGGAAACTGTTGAGGCCAGTTCATTGGCTATGTTTAAGAGGGAGTTAGATATGGCCCTTGTGGCTACAGGGGTCAGGGGGTATGGAGGGAAGGCTGGGGCGGGTTTCTGAGTTGGATGATCAGTCATGATCATAATAAATGGCGGTGCAGGCTCGAAGGGCCTACTCCTGCACCTATTTTCTATGTTTCTATAGTAAGTGTATATATTAAATAGTTAAATAAGTAGTGTAAAAATAGAAGTTTTAAAAATTAGAGGTAGTGTTCATGGGTTCAATGTACATTTAGAAATCGGATGGCAGAGGGGGAAAAGGCTGTTACTGAATTGCTGAGGGTGTGCCTTTGTACTTCTGTACCTGCTTCCTGAAGGTAGCAATGAGAAGAGGGCATGACCTGGTGATTGGGGTCCCTAATGATGGATGCTGCCTTTCTGAGGTACCGCTCCTTGAAGGTGTCCTGGATACTATGAAAGCTAGTGCCCATTGTGGAGCTGACTAAGTTTACAACCCCCTGGCAGCTTATTTCGATCCTGTGCAGCGCCCATCCATAGCAGACGGTGAATCACCCAGTTAGAATGCTCTCCACAGTACATCTGTAGAAATTTGTCTTTGGTGACATACCAAATTTCCTCCTAATGAAATATGGCCACTGTTGTGCCGCCTTTGTAGCTGTATTGACATGTTGGGTCCAGGTTAGATCCTCAGAGACAGTGACACCTGAGAACTTGAAATTGCCCACTCTTTCCACTTCTGACTGCTCTATGAGGCCTGGTGTATGTTTCCTCGTCTTAAACTTCCTGAAGTCCACGATCAGTTCTGACATTGAGTGCGAGGCTGTTGCTGCGATACCACTCAACTAGCTGCTGTATCTCACTCCTGTACGCCCTCTTGCCAACAATGTTGATGGCAAGGCAGCATTTGCTGCACATAGCTTCTGTTGTTGAGAAGGTGTCCCTGAATGATCAGCAAGCACTGGTAAGCTTGTTGCCTAGGAGATATCACGAGGCTGGGGAGAGCTGGCAAAACAAGGAGAGTGGGCAGTAGCAGCTTCCATCACATCCATGAGGAGATAGTGAGCCAGACTTCTCGGATCCAAGCAGTCTGTCCACACTTGGATCAAGTGCTGCCGGTCCCAGCACTTTTACCTTCCCAGCCAAGGTCTAACCCTGAGCCGCACATCTCGTGTCCCTGCCTGCCCAACACCAGTTCTCACAGGCAGCTTCTGCATGCTGAGTCCTGGATGATTTCATGCTGTGGGGATGCAAGCAGAACGCAGCACAAACGGGTAGCTATTTTGAAGTTCTTGAAGATGCATAATTATGAATATTCAAACAGGAGGACCAAAAGTACTGTAGCAAATTATTGCCCTTTGAGGTATCAGTGCATGCATAGAAGAACTTTAATAGAACCGGCTTTTAAATCATTACTTTCTTTTAACAGGCTCAAAAAAGAAGAAGGCAGCAAAGCCTTTCAGCTTTAAAGTAGGAGTTGGAAAGGTTATCCGAGGGGTTAGTACATAACTTGGATTTGAGTGGCACATGCGTGAGCCGGATCTGTCTTCAAATTAGCATGAATTTCTGTTTTTTATTTTTCACTGCATTTGTCTTCTGCAGAGAAGGTGCTTTGTTAATCTGCACTGGTAATGATAATCTCACGGTAGCAGGTTTAATGCAAATCTATTAACACCATTAGACAATAGGAGCAGAATTAGGCCATTCAGCCCATCATGTCTGCTCTGCTATTCCATATAACTAATTTATTACCCCTCCTCAAATAAGCCCATAAGATTACAGCTCAGGGTGTTGGAGTTCGTAGTTCAGTTCCGACGCCGCCTGTAAGAAGGTTTCTTCCACGTGCTCCGTTCCAAGGATATACCGGTTAGCAGTCATTGCAAATTGTCCTTTGATTAGGCTAGTGTTAAGTAGGTGGGTTGCTGAGCAGTGTGTGTCATTGGGCTGGGAGAACCTGTTCCTCACCGTATCTCAAAATAAAATAAAAACAGGAATGAGTGAATGCACAAGTTGCCAATAGAGAAAACAACTATCTAATCTTGTGGCCATGCAGTGAACAGACTCTTGCATGCTACAGCAAATCTACCAGCAGAATTCTTCAGTATGATTTCCCTTTCATTACACTATTTCTGGCAAGCCAGTTTGACGAGTGTCAGCAAAGACCAGTAATAAATCTAGGACTTTCTGGGATGGATTGAAAATGATCACATCAGGTCAGTCAATTGGGAAGATTCTTTTGAATGTTTAGTATTCATCTTCTGTTTGCTGCTGAATCAACAGACTTGTCTCTCAACAGTGGGATGAAGCTCTTCTGACTATGAGTAAAGGAGAAAAGTCCCGGATACAGATTGAATCTGATTGGGGTTACGGTAAGAAAGGGCAACCAGAAGCCAAGTATCCTTTTCCCTGTGGTAGCTTAGCGAAAAACTTAATATTGCAGATGCAGAGAAGCATGTCTATAGTACTTCTGTAGAAAAAATTTATAATTTTACAATTATAAAAATGATTAATTCTTTTGTACACGTAAGTTATGCTTTCTGGTTCTATTGGTACACCTTTCTAGACAGAATTAACTCAACGTGAATGTGCTCTGTAGAGGACATGTAGTGTGCAATCTTGCAACAGAAGTCTCCAGTTTGCTGCTATGATTGCATTAAATAAGCAGATTTTTCTCTGCTGTTATGTGAATATAAGTTAGATCCGTTGAGCTGAACAAACTTTCGAGATTTGCAATGCCAATTCATGCCACAGAACTTTTGGCTAATCTAGTAATGCATTACTTCAATTTTTGTTTTTGTCCATTAGAATATCCTCGTAGCTCAGCTCCAATGCAGTTTATCTGAATTGATTATGTAACTTTGGTTTTGGAGTTCAGAGTCAATTTATTATCAATGTACACATATGTCACCATACACAACCCTGAGGTTCATTTTCTTGTGGGTAAACACAAGAAACACAAGAGAATCAATGAAACACCACACCCAACAGGGCAGACGTCAAACCAATGTGCAAAACAAAAACAACAAACTACAGAAACAGAAAGAAAAATAGAAGAAACGATTTTTAAAAAGATATCGAGAACATGAGACGAAAGTCTTCAAGTGAGTCCCTAGGTAGTGGGAGCAGTTCAGTGATGGGGTGAGTGAAGTTATTTCCTCTGGTTTAAAAGCCTGTTGGTTGAGGGGTAATAACTGTTCCGAAACCTGGTTGTGTGGTCCTGAGGCTCCTGATCCACTTTCTTGATGGCAGCAGAGAGAAAAGAGCATGGCCTTGATGGTGGGGTCCTTGTTGATGGATGCTGCTCTGTGTAAATGTGCTCAATGGTGGTGAGGGGTTTACCCTTAAGACCATAAGACATAGGAGCAGAATTAGACCACTTGGCCCATTGAGTTTACTCTACCGTTTCATCCTGGCTGATCCATTTCCCCCTCAGCCCCAATCTCTTGCCTTCTTCCTATAACCCTTCAAGCCCTGATTAATCAAGAATCTAAAGCCTCTGCCTTAAATATACCCAATGACTTGACCTCCACACCTGCCTGTGCCACAAATTCACAACTCTCTAGCTAAAGAAATTCCTCCTCATATCTGTTCTAAGTGGACGTCCCTCTATTCTGAGGCTTTGTCCTCTGGTCTTAGACTCCCTTGCCATAGGAAACATCCTCTCCACATCTCTATTGAGGCCTTTCAATATTCGACAGGTTTCAATGATATTCCCCCTCATTCCAGTGAGTACAGGCCCAACACTATCAAAGGCTCCCGTGATGGACTGGGTCGTATCCATGGCTTAATGTAGGCTTTTCTATACAAGGGCATTCTTTTTTCTATACAGGCTGTGATGCATCTAGCCAATATACTCTCCACCACACATCTATAGAAGTTTGTCAAAGTTTTAAATGACATGCTGAGTCTTCACAAACTTCTAAGAAAGTAGAGGCACTGTTGTGCTTTCTTTGTAATGGACCCAGGACAGATCCTCTGAAATGATAACACTGAGGAATTTAAAGTTGCTGTCCTCCGATCCCCTGATGAAGACCTCCAGTTTTCCCCCTCCTGAAGTCAATAATCAACTCATTGGTTTTGCTGACATTGAATGAGAGGTTGTCGTGGCACCTCTCAGCCAGATTGTCAGTCTCCCTCCTATATGCTGATACATCACCACCTTTGATTCAACCAATGACAGTGGTGTTGTCAGCAAATTTGAAGGTAGCATTGGAACTGTGCTTAGCCTCACAGTCATAAGTATAAAGTGAGCAGAGCAGGGGACTAAGCACACAACCTTGTGGTGAACGAGTGCTGATGGAGATTGTGGAGCAGATGTTGCTGCCAATCCGAACTAATAGGTCTCCGAGTGTGGAAATCAAGGATCCAGTTGCAGAAGAGGATATTAAGGCCTCCGACTTGAAGCTTATTGACTTAGATTCAAAAGGATGATAGTATTGGGTGCTGAGCTGTAGTCAATGAAGAGCATCCTGATGTATGCATCTTGGCTGTCCAGATGTTCCGTGGTTCAGTGAAGAGCCAGAGAAACAGCATCTGCTGTTGACCTATAGTGATGGTAGGAAAATTGGAGTGGATCCAAGTCAGTTCTCAGCCATGAATTGTAATATTTCATCATCAACCTCTCAAAACTCTTCATCATAGTGGATGTAAGTGCTACTGGACAATAGTCATTGAGACAGGTTACCACGTTCTTCTTTGGCACTGGTATAATTGAAGCAGGTGGGTACCTCAGACTGTCAAAGCGAGAGGTTAAAGATAATTGGTGAACACTCCAGGCAGTTCATTAGCACAGGTGCTTGAACTCAGCCAGGTGCTCCATCTGGGCCAGATGCTTTCCATGGGTTCACCCTCCTGAATGATGCTCTCCCGTCAGCCTCAGACTGAAATCACCGGGTCATTAGGGGCTATGGGAGTTTGAGAAAATTCCTCCATGTTTTGATGGTCAAAGTGAGCATAAACGGCATTGAGCTCATCTGGGTGGGGTCAAAGCCCTAAGCCTTGTTGTCGCCTATGTCACTTGGTTTCACTTTGTAGGGAGTGGTAACAGTCAAGCCCTGCCACAGCTGTCGAGGATCCTTCAGTGATTCAAGTTTGGCCCAGAATTGCCACTTCACACGTGAGATAGCTTTCTGGAGATTGTATCTTTGGGTCGCAACCTGAATGCCACTGATCTGGTCCTCAGCAGATTGCAGATCCCATGGTTCATCCAGGACTTCTGGTTGGGGAAATCAGAATGATTTTATAGGGATACATTAGTCTACAACTCTTGTTATTAAGTGCAGGACAGTCATGGTGTATTTGTTCACATCTTTAGTCCCCAAACGCGGCCCAGTCTACCGACTCGAAGCAATCTGACAACCGTTCCTCAGCCTCCTACAACCACCTCTTGGTTGTACTTATCTTTGGAGCCTTGCTCTTTAGCCGCTGCTTATATATGAGCAGGACAGCTAAGTGATCAGATTTCCCAAAAAGATCTCTAGGCATGGAACGGTAGGCTTTCCAAGGCATGTGTGTTGGGTTCCCTGGTGCTACAGGTGGTATGTTGATGGTAATTGTGCAATTTTCTTCAAAGAAGTCTGATTTAAGTACCTGACAATTATTTGAAAGGTGTCAAGGTAGGCTGATTCTTGATTGTTAATTGTGGCATCAATTGTTTTTTTTATTTCTGCTTTTGGCGGTATGTAAACTGTCAAACGATCACAGGTCAGGATCATAGAGAACTTTTTTTTTCAGTGGAACCGTCGCTTGATAAGTGGAATTCTCAGGATTCTCCTTAACTGGATATCAGGATTCCACCAAATGCTAAACTTATTTTTGAAGTTGAGCTCGTGGATATTGAATAACCCCAAATACATCTTCAAGATCGTGCTTGAGAATATTACCTCTAAACTGTCCAATGTTGCTCAAAAAGATCTCCGTAGAACAAGATAATTGAATACTAAAATATGCATCTTCTGGACAAAATTGTGAATTTGTACAAAGCCTAAGTGAATTTCAAGTATTGTGTATTATTACATACTATGCTGATGGTGGAATGATGCTTGGAACAAGATAAAAACTGCCAAAACAAAATAAAGCTGTTTTGGAGCCTCCACAGATATTCTAAATTGTGAATTGTGTTGTTTTACTGAAAGATAACTATGTATTGTGTGTTGATATTTATCACCTGTAAGCTTTTCATACTTTTACACATTATGCACTGAGATAGTTTCTCTTAAGGGGAAATACATCATTACAATTAAGCAGAATGCTGAAATCTGGCAGTGTCTCTGCACTTGTTCTTTATTTTATGCAACAGATGGAAAATAAGAGCAAGTACGAAAGATAGTCATGAGAAAGCGGACAGCTATTCACCTATACCAGCTCTACGATTCATTTTCGTGTCTCAGCTCTAACCTTAGATGCAGAGAAGTAGGAAACTACTGTATCAAATCCCATTTCAAATGCAAATGAGTGGGTTTGCTTCCAGTATTTTTTTCAGGCAATGCATTGCAGAACCTGGGAACTCACTAGATTAAAAAGTTATTCTAATGTTCCCCACTCCCCCTCCCAATACATCTTTTTCCCAATCATTCCAAATCTGTGTCATGTTTTGAGACCCAAGTATGCAAATATCTTTCCATGCTGTGTAGCTCCTCCATTATAATGAATAGGTATCAACTCATCTATTGTTTTCTCTAATTTTAGGACGATGTTCAGTTCTTTCACCTATGCACTTAATTGAATTCAAACACTCAATTCTATTAATTTTTGGTAGCTGCTCCTGGACCTTTTGATTCTAAAGTGAAAGGACAAGGGTTGGATGCAGTTGTCTTAACTGGTTGAACCATTGTTTTGTTGAATTGTGACATCTGCTCAGGAATATTTGGCATATCTTGTGTAGAGTTAAGTTTTAGCTTTTAGTATAACACCATGTGGCTCTGTGCACAGAACATGCTTCATACATATGCACTTTTTAAAGATTTTGAATAGTTTCTTGGTCTGATCCCATCCAAGGGCTATTGTTTTAAGTTTAAACTTGCCCCATTAGTGAATTCACATAGGCTATGACCAGTCTCTCCTTCCATCGGTAGAATAACCAGTTCTGTAGGACACATTAAAATGGCAGTTTCTACCTTTGGAGATGCTACTTCTCAGCTTCCCAAACACTGGCTGCAGGATCTTGCTGTCTGGCTATTGGTGTTAGTAATCCATTCTAATTGTCCTGACAAAGTTCTCTAATGATGTTTATGCCAATAATAGCTACCAAGGAGGAAATAGTCCATTCCAATCCAGAATCACGCATGGATGAAATGTCCCATTGCTGTTGTTTTCCAAATCCTTCTCCATTCTTCCACATTATACAGAAGCTTCTATTCCAAGGTGTGGAAACTGCACTGTTAAATTAGGACATGTTTGAAAGATAGTGCACGGCTGGTTACCATTGGAAGGGAACTTTATAGTGGTAATTTTACATGGCATATGTGGATAAATAATAAACATTGAAATTCTATTAGGACTGGTGATTATAACCAGACAACATATTTTAAAGGATCTAAACAGGATTTAAAGGTGTTTTTGCAATCAGAACAATTACCATCTGAAACAGTGTGAGGGGACAGTGAACTGATATAGGCAGAGCAAATCATTTTGTAAGCTTTGACATGATGAATATATACAAGTGTATAAAACTGGACAAGAATATTATGGTGGTAATCTTTATTAATCCTATTAGAATATCCTGAGGCAAGTCACCATTTCATTGATTTTTCATATCAACTCCAATACATACAATCATATCTGCAGAAGGCAACATTTTAGATGACAAATTTAGGAGTTTGAGTTTGGCCCCTTCCTCTTGCCAAAGTATGGCACAACATTTACAAAGCGGCGATTGTACTGCATCCGCCTCTTTGCACGGCCAGTCTTCTTTTTCCTTTTTTCTTGCTTTGCCACCTGCAAGAATAATTGGTTGTATTAATTTGTGGAAATTCATGGCAATTATAACAAAATCAGCTTTTACATTTGGCTCTAATGTCAGAATGCTGGTTTTGAGTTACAGCCTGCTAGACTGGGAACCATGCATATACTGTTCCAAGCAAAGACAGTATTTTGCAAGAAAATTAACACTTGAAGTACAAAGTGAATGCAGAATACATTTCCAAACCAAAATAAGGATAGGAAGACAACCAAAAAAGATTTTTTTTAAATGATAACCTCATTTTAAAAAAACTTTCTAATCTCCCACTAATATATCAAATCTACACATACACCAACATTACACACAAACCCTAAAGGAGCTTCATCGAGCATTCCTTCAGTTAAACTTACTTTTGGTGTTTGACCCTTCACTTTACCAGCACGAGCAAGGGACCCATGAACTTTACCTAGCAAGAGAGAGAGAAGCCATTAATTTCTAGTAGTAAACAACTTAGAATATTCTAACTAGCTTATGAAGTAGATTTATTCCCAAGGTAACTAGATCCACAACATATGTTAGGTAATGGTAATTTAGTCCTTAGTTAAGCAGGTGGATTGTTAGATGTACAGAACATGGCCACACCCAGAATACTGCACTTGTTTACTCTCCTTTATTAAAAGAAATTCTAGCATTGGAGGCAGTTCAAAACCGATACACTGGACCCAATTCCTGGGATGTTTTCCTACAGGAGCAACTAAAGAAACGAGATTGCTATTCTTCGGATTTGGTATTATGATCTTACTGAAACATAACGGGCCAGCGACAGGGTGGATGTCAAAATTAGTGGGAGACTAAAATGTAAGGACATTGTCACAAAAATAGAAGTGGTCATTTAAAATTGAGGTGCATAGGAACTTCTGAAAAGATGGTTGATTTACAGAATGCACAACTCTGGAGGACCATGAAAGCCAAATGATCGAAGATATTTAAAGTGAAGGTAGAAAGAGGAAAGCTAACTTTCTGCCCACTAAGTTGAAAGGATGTAAATACCCCGCATGCAGCCTCAATTGTTGAGAAAAGGCAACTAAAAGGAAACCATGGACTGAGACATTCTTAAAGTTTAATCAAAAGTACTATAACATTATCACATGCATAGACCGTAGGTACAATAAAGAAATTTGAGTCAACAAAATACATACCACCCAATAATCGAGCAACTACTTCCAGAGTAGTGTGCTCACTGATACCACACTGTCCAATAACAGCATCATCATCCAAGGGAGAGCCAGCCAACAAGATAACTTGATCAACAGAAGAGACACCTTCCAATGATTCAATATGGGCCTGGAAGAGTTTAAGATAAATTCTTAGGCATACCAGCTTGAGTCATTTCAAGAATTAATGTGCAACAATTACTTTCTATTACAGGCCAAAATTTAACTTCGTTATCAGTCTAAACATCCAACAAAAGAAAATCTGCACAAAGCAAGACTAATTGTTGCAATCAAGAATTGTGATCAAAATGGCAAAAACAGACTCATACCTGTGAGGTTAACAGCTTACCTTAAGTTCCCCAACTGTCTCTTCCCCAGTCACATCAAGTGTGTGGGTGTTTTGAGCTCGTACAAATAGCTGCATGGTGGTTCTGTGGGGTTAATGAAAAGTTATTGATCAGAAATAATATCCCATGGCCTGTGCATGTTACCCTTTTATTTCAGATCTCTTATTGCACGCAATGCCAATTTCCCATCTTTCAAACTGTCCTGGGTGCACTGGTGTAATAGACAGGACAATAATCCAGAATCGGGACCAAAAAAATTTAGTGGCATAAGTTCAATCAAGAAAACCATGAATTTAAAATTAATACTATTGCCTTAAAAGGTCTGTGTCTGTGTTGCGGGTGAACCGTGATGGAAATAACCCGAAATATAACCACGTAAACGACTGGGTTGAGGGGGAAAAGAAGCATCGTGTTTGTTCATGTTCTTTGGGGAAGAGGTAATCTTTCATCCTTTCCTTTCTACGACTCTTGATGCACCCGAATTTCGCTCCCAATATCTCTGAAAGGCCCAACCAAGTCAATCCGTCGCCATGTGAGCCGTCGGTGCAGATCAACGCACACCAAATGCAGAAGGAACTCAACAGGTCAGCCGGTGGGAAATAAACAGTCGAAACCCCATCAGGACTGGACTAGGTGAGGAAGGGTCTCGACCCGAAACGTCGCCCGTTCATTTCCCTCGACAGAGTTCCGCCAGCTTTGTGCGTTACTCCAGATTTCCAGCCTTCCTTTTGCCTCGGTATGAGGCGCCGCGGCCGCGTCAGGAATTGCCGCTTCGGGACGACTATCACCACCACCCCACCCCCAGCGAAAGACCTCAGTGGCCTCGCCATCCTGCACAATCGGCCTGGTGATGATAGCCCGAGACCAGCCAGCCGCGGCCGGGGTCTCTGGCCCAGAACCTCTCGATTTCTCGTTGTCCCAGACCGTGGCCTCTCGGCCGCAGTCGGTCGGGTGTACCCATTACGTTAGAGGCCTAGGACGGTGGCCCGGGGCGGGCCTTCATACCGCGCCAGAGTAGCGCATCGGACTCGGCGCCATTTGCCTCCTTGCACTCGTACAAGCAGAACACAACGGGCAAGGGGAAGATAGCTCAACTGGTAAGAAGTCGCTTCGAGCCCAAGAGTAGCTCGGCGTCGTCTGTAAAACTCACCGGAACCTCGGGGCAGCTCCACCACAGCCACTCGTCACCTCGACCGAGAGAGAAAGACCGACCGCGCACGCGCAATTTAACAGCACCAGCTCGGCATGTGCACAACCGCGGGGGGGGACGGGACCGCAATGCGCATGTCCACAACCGGCAGAATTTCAATGCGCATGTCCGCAATAGAAAACCGACAGAATCGAAATGCGCATGTGCGCGATCGCACCCGACGGAATCGCAATGCGCATGTGCACCGGGGATTGCGAAAGTCTATCAGAGCAGTGAATACAGAAAGAAGGGGTAAACACGAGGAATTCTGCAGATGCTGGAAATTCAAGCAACACACATCAGATTTGAAAGCAGGGGAACATTTATCAGGCAGCATCGTTGAGAAAAAGAGTTAACACTTTTGGTCAAAGATTTTTTACAGTGGAGTGGGAAATAGAGAAAGTTAGTTTTGAATAGCAGAATGGGTTGAGGAGGAATATACGGTTGGGGAGTGCGGTTTTTTAATTGATTCTATTGTGTTTCTTTGTATTCAATTTTGAATACCCACAAGAAAATGAATCTCAGTGTAGTATATACTGACATATGTGTACTTTGATAATAAATCTACTTTAAACTTTTGAACTTTGAATACGTGGAACAAATGGAGATGTGTGTGGGGGGGGGTGCTGGGAAACTTTCTGGTCGGTATAATCGGGACAGATTGAGAGGGAGAAGACGAATAGGAATGTTAACAGAGAGAACCATTCAGCCAGTACCGCAGATAAACCGACTAAAAGCATAAATTCATGCTTCTGAGACACAGAAAGCAAGTTACTGAATTACATTTTGAAAGTAGGTGATCACAATCTACCCCTACAAGGACATGTTAACCTCGTTAGAACAATGCGGTCAGTAGGATGCATAAATGTGGTAGGCAATAGGAAGCATGGATTCTGCCCTACGGTTTGAACATAGTGCTCGAGAGCAGAAACGTGTGTAGACCTGAGTGAGGAGAGTTACATAACCGTATGCACAGATACGAAGAGAGAGAGTGGAACTCCACTCAGGCTGAAATCACGAGTCAGTTTAGCAGAAACTCAGTATAGTTGCTTGATTGATTCAAAGGTCACAGTAAATTTATTATCAAAGTATGTATATATTACCATATACTACCTTGAGATTCATTTTGTAGGCATTTACAGAGAATTCTGTTGTATAAAAATCTACATAAACAAAGACTGACAAACAATAATGTGCAAATGCAATCTCTGTAAATAAAAATAATACTGAAAGCATAAGTTAAAAAGATTCCTTGAAGGTGGGTTTTAGATCGTAGAATCAGTTCAGAGTGGTGGTGAATGAAATTATTCACGCCAGTTCAGGAGCCTGATGGTTGTAGGGTAATACCTGTTCCTGAACGGAGTGGTGTGAGACCGATGGCTTCTGTATCTCCTACTCAGTGGCTGTATTCATGTGGGTGGTTAAATGACAACTAAACTTGAACTAGACTGAAAAACTGTACACAGATGGACACACACCCAACGTGAAAAATATGCAGGAATGTGTACTTAGCCCCCTGCTCTACACCCTTTTCACTGTGTGGCTAAGCACAGCTCCAACACCATGTACAAGTTTGCTGACGACACCACTGTTGTGGGCTGCATCAAAGGGGGGTGATGAATCAGCATTCAGGAGGGAGATCGAAAACTTGACTGGGTGGTCTAATGACAACCACCTCTCACTCAATGTCAACAAGACCAAGGAACTGATTGTAGACTTCAGGAGAGAGAAACCAGTGGCCCATGAGCCAGTAATCATCAGAGGATCAGAGGTGGTCAGTAACTTTAAATTTTCGGGGTGTCACTGTCTCAGAGGATCTGTCCTAGACTCATCATATAAATATTATTGCGAAGAAAGCACAGCAGTGCCTCGACTTCCTTAGGAGTCTGCAGAGATTTGGCATGTCATCAAAAACTTGGCAAGCATCTATAGATGTGTGGTGGAAAGTGTATTGACTGGTTGCTTACGGCCTGGTATGGGAATGCCAATTCAATGCCTTTGAGGGGAAAATCCTACAAAAGGTACTGGATTTGGCCCAGTACATCACGGGTAAAACCCTCCCAACCATTGAGCACATCTACGTGAAACATTGCCATAGAAAAGCAGCATCCATCATCAAAGATCCTCACCACCCAGGCCAGGCTGTTTTCTCACAGCTGCCATCAGGTAGAAGGTACAAGAGCTTCAGGACTCGAACCACCAGGTTTAAGAACAGTTACTCCCCCTCAACCGTCAGGTTCTTGAACAAAAGGGGACAACTACACTCATTTAAGGACTCATATTAATTCATGCTCATTATTTATTGCTATTTATTTATCTGTATTTGCACAATTTGTTTACAGTTCACAGTTATGCTCTATAGCCATGCTAAGTACAGTATGCCCAGAGAAAAAGAATTTCAGGGTTGTATATGGTGACATGTATGTATTCTGATAATAAATTTTACTTTGAACTTTGAAATTGTGCAAATACAAGAAAGCCCAAGATGATGAAAATAATAATAATGTAATAAATATTGGGAACATGAGTGGTAGAGTCCTTGAAAGTGAGTCCATAGGTTGTGGAATCAGTTCAGTGATGGGTTGAATAAGTTTTGGACTCAGGTTCAGGAGCCTGATGGTTGCAGGGTAATAACTGTTCCTCACCCTTGCTGTGTGGGACCTAAGGCTCATATCTCTTTGCTGATGGCAGCAGTGAGAAGAGAGCATGGCTTGGATGATGGAGGTCCTTGATGATGGATGCTGCTCTCCTGTGACACTGTGCATTGTAGATGTGTTCAGTGGCGGGGAGGACTGAGCTGTATCCATTACTTTTTGTACGGTCTTCTATTCGAGGGCATTAGGAGTTCTATACCAGGCCCCAATGCATCCCGTCAGTATACATTCCACTATAGCAGTTTATCGAAGCTTTAGATGATACGCGAAATCTTCACAAACTTCTAAGAAACTAAAGGTACTGCTATGACGTCTCTCTAATGGCACTTATGTGCTGGACCCAAGGTAATGCTGAGGATTGCAAAGCTACTGATTTTCTCCCCCTCTGATCCCCTGTTGAGAACTGGTGCATGCACCCCCGGTTTCCCCCTGTAGTTAATCATCAGCTTTTTGGTTTTGCTGACCTTGAGTGAGAGGCTGTTGTAGCACCTGCTGGATTTGTTTCCCCCTTATATGCTGATTCATCACCACCTTTGAATCAGCCAACATCAGTGGTTTCATCAACAAACTTAATTATGACATTGTGATGCATTTCAAGAGTTTTAGAAGGACCTATATACTTCAACCTCTAACTCTAGTGAGGAAGAAATTGATAGCTTTCTGAGGCCATTAGGGTTACCTAAGTTGACGAAAGAACAACAGCAATACTTTGACTCCGTTATAACATTCGAAGAAATTATATCAGTGATTAAGACCTTACCTACTGGGAAAGTTCCTGGCCCAAATAGATTTACGGCGGAATTTTTAAAATGCTATGCGGAGGAGCTAGCTCCGCTACTGCTGAATGTGTACAATGAGTCTATAGAGCGGGGTAACTTACCCCCTACTTTATCACAGGCGTTAATTACATTGATTCTGAAAGAAGGTAAAGACCTGCGTGAATGTAAGAATTATAGACCAATCTCCCTAATCCCAATAGATGTGAAAATTTTATCGAAGATCCTTGCAAGTCGTTTAGATACAGTAATAACATGGTTGATACATAGTGACCAGGTGGGATTTATCAGGGGCCGTAGCTCATCTGATAACATCAGGCGCCTTGTGAATATTATGTGGGCGGTGGCCGATAATCAGTCACCTATAGCAGCTACAATCTCTCCCCCTCCTGTCTTCCCCTAACATTTCAGATCTCCCCCTCTCAAATCTCCTACTATCTCTTCTTTCAGTTAGTCCTGACGAAGGGTCTCGGCCCGAAATGTCCACTGTACCTCTTCCTATAGATGCTGCCTGGCCTGCTGTGTTCACCAGCAACTTTCATGAGTGTTACCTATAGCAGCTATCTCACTCGATGCTGAAAAAGCTTTTGATCAGGTGGAATGGGGCTATTTGTTTAAGATTCTTCAATTTTTTTCAATTTGGACCCATCTTTTTAAGATGGATTAGACTGTTATATAATAACCCTGAAGCAGCAGTTCAAACTAGTGGTTACATTTCACCTTACGTCTCTCTCAGAAGGTGTACCCGACAGGGTTCCCCACTTTCCCTAATGTTGTTCTGTTTAGTTTTGGAGCCCCTGGCAGCAGCTATCAGAGAGAATGAGAACTTTATAGGGATATCTGTGGGAGGTCAGGTTCATAAACTGATGCTTTATGCGGATGGTATTTTATTATTTGTGTCGGACCCTAGTCGGTCAGTGCCATGTCTGTTTAATGTTATAAAGTCTTACTCTAGATTCTCAAGGTTAATTGGACAAAATCAGAAGCACTACCGTTGACTGCATATTGCCCTGCATCTGTTTTTTACCCAGGCCAATTTCACCGGCCAAGGAAGGGTATACGATATTTAGGTATTAATTTTCCCCCTCAACTGAAGGATTCAGTAAAGGTAAATTTTGATCCATTATTGCAGAGAATTTCATGTGATGTAGACAGATGGTCATCATTGTATTTGTCAACGTCGAGAAAAGTGAATGCCTTGAAGATGAATAGCATTCCAAAGATTAATTATCTGTTCCAATTGTTACCAGTTCAAATCCCAATAACATATTTTAAGTAATTTGATAAAATAGCTAAGGCCTTTATTTGGAATGTTAAATGTCCATGTTTAAACTTTAACAAATTACAATTGCCAGTTGAAAGGGGGGGGGCTTAGGTTTGCCAAAGTTAATATACTATTACTATGCCTTTACTCTTAAACATTTAGCACAGTGGTCTCTCCCTCCGGAGAGAGCGCCCCCTTGGTATCATATTGAGTGTTCTGCTCTTCCTCCCATCACTCCATTACAATGTTTGTCTATCAAGTTACCTCCTGAGGCAAGGTCTCACCCAATTATATCACAAATCAATTTGTTCTGGAATGAAATAGCCATATTATTTAAATTTAATCCATACTTGAATGAAGCCTCGAGTATCTGGATGAATCCAAAGTTGTGTATTGATAAATCCCCTTTCTTCTGGAGGGAATGGCAAGGGAAAGGCATAATTAAATTGGGAGACCTTTATAATGGTGATAGTTTAAAATCTTTTAGTCAATTAACCCAACAGTGTATTTCTAGGTCTTACTTTTGGAGATATCTTCAACTGCGTCATTTACTACGTACAACTTTTGGTTCTACACAGCAACTCCCACAAGTTGCTACGACATCTATACACAAAAACGGGGCAATTATTTAGGTTTCCTTGGGGGTGGGTAGTGGTGAATGTAGTGGTTGTATTGTAATCTGAATTGTAATCTTTTCTGTTATTAGAGGTCTAATAGACACACTTGGTTATTATATTGATATTTATTTCTGCCATGTTTGTTTTTATGTTTTGTAAGCTATGGTTTGACTCAAGGGTTTGGGGAAATGACACTGGAGCTGTGCTTACCCTCACAGTCGTAAGTACAAAACGAGTAGAGCAGGGAGCTAAGCACAAAGCCTTGTGGTGAACCAGTGCCGATGGGTAATTGTGGAGGAAACGTTGTTGCCAATCTGAACTGACTGGGGTCTGCAACTAGGAAATTGAGGATCCAGTTGCACAAGGAGGTATTGAGGCCAATGTCTTGAGGCTTATTGATTAGTTTTGGGGAAATGAGAGTGTGCATCTTCACTGTCCAGATGTTCCAGAGTCGAGTGAGGAACCAATGAAATGGCATCTTCTGTTGACCTGCTGTGATGGTAGACCAATTGTAGTGGATCCAAGTTGCTGCTCAGGAAGGAGTTGATATCTCCCATCACCAACCACTCAAAGCACTTCATAATTGTGTATATGCTGTTAGTACCACTGGACAATGGTCACTGGGGCAGGTTGCCACATTCTTCTTGGGCACTGGTATAATTGAAGCCTGCTTGATGCAGGTGGGTACCTCAGACTATCAAAATGAGAGGTTAAAGATATCAGTAGACACTCTAGCCAGTTGAGTACCAGATGCTTTCCATGGGTGCACACTTCTGAATGATTCTCTCACATCAGGATCAGAGACTGAAATCACGCCATTGGGGTTTGTGGGAATTTGTGAAGGTGGAGAACTGAGGGGGGGGGGGAATTACTGAAATTTGAAGAAATTGATGCTCATGCCATCAGGCTGGAGGATACCCAGATGGAATTTGAGGTGTTGCTCCTCCAAACTGAGAGTGGCCTCATTGTGGCAGTAGAGGTGGCCACGGACTGACATATCAGAATGGAAATAAAGTTTAGAATTAAAATGGTTGGCCACCGGGAAATCCTGTTTTTTGTGGATAGAGCAATCCCCAGTCTACATCGTGTCTCACCAATGGAGGCCGCATTGGGAGCAATAGATATAGTAGATCACTTACCTGGAAGGACTGTTCAGGACCCTGAATGGAATTGAGGGAGGAGATGAATGATTAAGTTTAGCACTTTTTGCACTTGCAGGTCTAAGTGCCTGTAAAATTAGTGGGAAGGGACAAATGGATGAACAATTCTCAGGCAGAATGATCCATGTGGAAAGTGGAGAATGGGGGGGGGGGGAGAGAGAGAAAGAGTTAAAGATGTATTTGGTAGCAATGCCCCACTGACCCACTGAAATTAACATAAGTTGTGGAGAATGTGTTGGATGATAGGTAAGGACAAGAGGATTTGAAGGACATTGACATCTCTGATGTACTGGAAAGGAAATGTTCATGTAGGAAACAGATGCAGTAGCAATAAAGGAACTGAGAAAAGGGAATCTTTCCCCCCAGAAGACAGGCTGGGAGGAGGTATAGTCAAGGCTAGATTGTTTAGAATGAGGTGCATTTCCCCAAATTTTTGTTTCTACCAGAAATGTTAGAATGGACAAGTACAAGTATCCAGGGAAATTCATTTCCTTTATACCTAGCCATGACCATCTGATGCAGAGGTGAGACAGCAGAACATTGCAATACATAAAAACTGTAAATTAAAGAGAGAGAGAGTTTGTGTGTGTATATAAATATATATAAATTAAATTACTGCAAAAGAGAAAAAGAAGTAGATAAAGTAGTGAGGTAGTGTTCATGCATTCAATGTCTGTTCAGAAATATGATGGCAGAGAAGAAGCTTTTCCTGAAAGGTTGAGTGTGTACCTCCTCCCTGATGATAGCAATGTGAAGAGGGCATTGAGTTTATTTGAGGATGCTCATTGGGAAAGGAAATGAAGAATGGATTAAATCAAAGGGAAATCAACAGTAGAAAAGTTTAAAATGATTTTATTTTACAATAGGATAGATAATAAATCCAGGAAAATTTAAATACTTTTAAATACCTAAAGAAAAATAAATTGCAAAAAAAATCTAAAGACATCTTAAAGCAAAATTATGTAGGTTCTGCACATCTAAAAACAGAAAATGCTGGAAATACTCTACATGGTCAAACAGCACAATAAAAAGACATTTGAAGTGGATAAATTTCTAGCAAAATAAATTAATTGAATGCTTGCATGTGGATTGTTCTTGAGGGAATTGAGAGGAAGCAGATATTACTATAATACAAAGCAAGAGATTTATTTCAACAATGCATAGGAGCCTTTACCATGAACATTCGTGGAAGACAAGCCCAAATGCCAACCTGGGGATGCTTGTGTGAACATTTCACTGTTTAAAATGATAATCACAATAAAGATGTACAAGCTGCTTTCAAAAATTAAGTAATAATGCAGAAATTGTTGGTAACTGCCAGACAATTAGCAACTAAAAGAATAATTTTCACAGGATAATCATAAACACAAGATATTCTGCAGATGCTGGAAATCCATAGTAGCACAAACCAAATGCTGAAAGAACTCAGCAGGTCAAACTATGGAGAGGAGTAAAGAGCTGAGGCTTCGGACGAGGACCCTTTCATCAGGACTTTTAAGGAAAGAGGAAGAGGCCAGAATAAGAAATTAGGGGGAGGGGAAGGAGTACAAGCTGGAAGGTGATAGGTGGTCAGGTGATGGGGAAGGTAGGTAGGAAGGGGAGTGCGACTGAAGTGAAAAAAATGGAAGTAGTTGGAAAAAGGGCTGAAGAAGGAATCTGGAAGGAGAGGAAAGTGAAGCAAGAGAGGAAAAAAAGAGGTACTAGGGGAACGTGAAGAGAAGGGGTAAGAAAGGAGCCAGAATAGGGAATGGGAAAGGAGAAAAGCAGGAAGGGGAAGGAAGAGGAAATTTGCATTCCAGATTTATGGTGTTTGCTAATTGAATCTGATGCAATACAAGAATAATAGAATGTGGAGCTACAGGACAAAATAGGGGAGCGGAAATATTGGATAGCTCTACCAAAGACCTAGCATTTGTGCTATTGATCACATGGTCCAAACAACACTATGCATTTAATAACAGAGTTAAGACAACCATATTCACTAACTTCCGCTAATGCCCCACCTCCCCCTCGTACCCCATCCGTTATTTGTTTTTATACACACATTCTTTCTCACACTCTCCTTTTTCTCCCTCTGTCCCTCTGACTATACCCCTTGCCCATCCTCTGGGTCCCCCCCACCTCGTCTTTCTCCCCGGACCTCCTGTCCCATGATCCTCTCATATCCCCTTTGCCAATCACCTGTCCAGCTCTTGGCTCCATCCCTCCCCCTCCTGTCTTCTATCATTTTGGATCCCCCTCCCCCTTCCACTTTCAAACCTCTTACGAACTCTTCCTTCAGTCAGTCCTGACGAAGGGTCTCGGCCTGAAACGTCGACTGTACCTCTTCCTAGAGATGCTGCCTGGCCTGCTGCGTTCACCAGCAACTTTGATGTGCATTGCTTGAATTTCCAGCATCTGCAGAATTCCTGTTGTTTGCGTTTTTAAAATTCACTATTGTGAAGCCTCTTCCGGTGATGCCTACACCGAAGAAGTTTAGATCCTCTCTTCGACGGGAGTTCAGTGAAACCATCTCTCACTGCTCCCCATCTGTAATTTCTTCGGCTCTTCAACTTTTCGACCACACTTTGACTCAGACTCGCTATCACAGCCATATATCCTTTCTTGGAACGTGCCTCCGTCGCCAACTTACTCCAGTTGGCTTTAGGATTCGTTTCCGAGCCTCTCAATTTTGACCTTCTGAGGATCCCAGGTACTCACATTTTATTGACTCTGCCTCTCGTCGCTTCTCCCATCAAGCTCTGAAGGCGACTCTCTCCGCCATGAGGAGGTATTTGGTGTCCCTATCCCAGACCCTTCCACACCTTCGGGACACTTTCTTCGCCGTCTGTAATGGTCCTACCCGTTATTTCATCCTCCGTCGGATTCACGCCTGCAATCGCCGTTTATTTGACTTTGTCATGTTAGGCAAAGATCGCAAGATCCTACATCTACGGACTCCAGAGCCTGCTGGCCCTGAAACTAGCAGGCATGAACTTCAGATTGTTTCTGCCATTGATCTTGCTATCTCCAGCACCTCAGGGCATATTCAAAACCCGGACTCCAGCAATGACCATGGACACCTTCAAAGCGATTGCGCAACCACCAATTACGACTCCAGCCTTGAACTCCAGGCCGGGTCTTTATGTGCTGCTATTGTGACTCCCGTCTCCCCTTCCCCCACCAATACTCTGCAATCCTGTCTCCTTCAGATCCCATCGTCAGCTCCTGGGTCCTCAGTGGCTCAGTGGCTCCATCTTCCTCTCACCCCATTGACACCCCTAGCCTCCCCCCTCCCCCCGATCCCAGCTCTCAACCATGCCAGGTCTTTACCATCCCCTCCGACCTTCAACTGTCCTCAGTAAGGGCCTCACCTTTGTCTTCCCTCGCCCACATCTCAGTGAGTTCCGTGTTCGCCATGATGCGGAAATCTTCTTCCGCCGTCTCTGAGCCTACTTCTTTGGCAAGGACTCTTCCACCCCCACCGATGACCCCTTCTCCCGTCTTCAACCCTCCTCTTCTTCTTGGACATCCCGCTCTGGTCTTCTGCCTGCTCTGGATCTCTTTATCGCTAACTACCGACGGGACATCAACCGTCTCGACTTCACCACACCTTCTTCCCATTCCAACCTCACTCCTTCAGAACACTCTGCTCTCCACTCCCTCCGCACTAATCCTAACCTTATTATTAAACCCGCCGATAAGGGGGGTGCTGTTGTAGTCTGGCGTACTGACCTCTACCTTGCTGAGGCACAGCGACAACTCGCGGATACCTCCTCTTATTTACCCCTCGATCGTGACCCCACTAAGGAGCACCAGGCCATTGTCTCCCACACCATCACCGACTTTATCCGCTCAGGGGATCTCCCATCCACTGCTACCAACCTTATAGTTCCCACACCTCGCACTTCCCGTTTCGACCTCCTACCCAAGATCCACAAACCTGCCTGTTCTCGCAGACCTATTGTCTCAGCTTGCTCCTGCCCCACCGAACTCGTTTCTGCATACCTCGACACGGTTTTATCCTCCCTTGTTCAATCCCTTCCTACCTATGTTCGTGACACTTCTCACGCTCTTAAACTTTTCGATGATTTTAAATTCCCTGGCCCCCACCACTTTATTTTCACCATGGATGTCCAGTCCCTATATACTTCCATCCCCCATCAGGAAGGTCTCAAAGCTCTCCACTTTTTGGATTCCAGACCTAATCAGTTCCCCTCTACCATCACTCTGCTCCATCTAGCGGAATTAGTCCTTACTCTTAATAATTTCTCCTTTGGGTCCTCCCACTTCCTCCAAACTAAAGGTGTAGCTATGGGCACCCGTATGGGTCCTAGCTATGCCTGCCTTTTTGTTGGCTTTGTGAAACAATCTATGTTCCGTGCCTATTCTGGTATCTGTCCCCCACTTTTCCTCCGCTACATCGACGACTGCATTGGCGCTGCTTCCTGCACGCATGCTGAGCTCGTTGACTTTATTAATTTTGCCTCCAACTTTCACCCTGCCCTCAAGTTTACCTGGTCCATTTCTGACACCTCCCTCCCCTTTCCAGATCTTTCTGTCTCTGTCTCTGGAGACAGCTTATCCACTGATGTCTACTATAAGCCTACTGACTCTCACAGCTATCTGGACTATTCCTCTTCTCACCCTGTTGCTTGCAAAAATGCCATCCCCTTCTCGCAATTCCTCCATCTCTGCCACATCTGCTCTCAGGATGAGGCTTTTCATTCCAAGACGAGGGAGATGTCCTCCTTTTGTCCTCCACTATCAACTCTGCTCTCAAACGCATCTCCCCCATTTCACGCACATCTGCTCTCACTCCATCCTCCTGCCACCCCACTAGGAATAGGGTTCCCCTGGTCCTCACCTACCACCCCACCAGCCTCCGGGTCCAACATATTATTCTCCGTAACTTCTGCCACCTACAATGGGATCCCACCACTAAGCACATCTTTTCCTCCCCCGCTCTCTCTGCTTTCCGCAGGGATCGCTCCCTACGCGACTCCCTTGTCCATTCGTTCCCCCCCCCCATCACTCCCCACTGATCTCCCTCCTGGCACTTGTAAGCAGAACAAGTGCTACACATACCCTTACACTTCCTCCCTTATCACCATTCAGGGCCCCAGACAGTCCTTCCAGGTGAGGCGACACTTCACCTATGAGTCGGCTGGGGTGATATACTGCATCCGGTGCTCCCGATGTGGCCTTCTATATATTGGCGAGACCTGACGCAGACTGAGAGACCGCTTTGCTGAACACCTACGCTCTGTCCACCAGAGAAAGCAGGATCTCCCAGTGGCCACACATTTTAATTCCACATCCCATTCCCATTTTGACATGTCTATCCACGGCCTCCTCTACTGTAAAGATGAAGCCACACTCAGGTTGGAGGAACAACACCTTATGTTCCGTCTGGGTAGCCTCCAACCTGATGGCATGAACATCGACTTCTCTAACTTCCGCAATTGCCCCACCTCCCCCTCGTACCCCATCCGTTATTTATTTTTATACACACATTCTTTCTCTCTCTCTCCTTTTTCTCCCTCTGTCCCTCTGACTATACCCCTTGCCCATCCTCTGGGTTCCCCCCTCCCCCTTGTCTTTCTCCCCGGACCTCCTGTCCCATGATCCTCTCATATCCCCTTTGCCAATCACCTGTCCAGCTCTTGGCTCCATCCCTCCCCCTCCTGTCTTCTCCTATCATTTTGGATCTCCCCCTCCCCCTCCCACTTTCAAATCTCTTACTAACTCTTCCTTCAGTTAGTCCTGACGAAGGGTCTTGGCCTGAAACGTCGACTGTACCTCTTCCGAGAGATGCTGCCTAGCCTGCTGCGTTCACCAGCAACTTTGATGTGTGTTGCTTGAATTTCCAGCATCTGCAGAATTCCTGTTGTGTACAACCATATTTAGTGCTGGAGTAACTCTTGAAAGAGAATTAACACTTCTACTTTTTCCCCACTATTGCCTTCCAGTTTTTCCACATCATCTCCCTCTTACCTGTCTTCCTTCACACCTGGATACCCCATCACCTTCCAGCTTGTACTCCTTCCTTATTCTGGCTTTTTCCCCCTTTCAACTGATAACAAGACTATTTAAACTTAAGCTTCAAAGATGCTGTTTGAATTAAAACTTTGACTGCTCACTCTTGCCATGTAGTATCCTGCTATACAGTTATTACAAGAATCAGAAGCATCACAAATTTTTTTTTTAAAAAAAAGGATTTATTTTTGCACCACTCAGCAGTGTTAACATGGTGTACAGTTGCAAAGAAAACAGATTTAGAAAATGGAAGGTCAAATAGAGATGTTATAAAATGGATGTTTTTCCTGCCTAAAAGATGAATTCTAAAAAGGACTAAATTCATTTGTACATTTCAAATTGTAATGTTCAGATGGCTTCATCAATTAATAAAACACATAATAATCCTGGGCTTCAACTACTAAGAGGTAATAAGGACGAAAGAATAGTTTTCTTTCATCAGGAAAAAAAATTATTGCAAAGAAGTGTATATTAAATGAGTTCACAGGAATCATAACCTGAAGAACTATGATTTACAACTTTTCTCTTGTGTGCTGTAAGCAATTTTCAGCTGACCTTCTTTACAGGGAAATTTTGGACTAAACTTTCTCTTAACAATTGTAGGGTTACTTTTGCTTTGGCTTAAGCATGCCACAATGGAACAAATTTCGCCAAGTTACTTTAAGACCTTTTCCTTATTACCTTCTTGTGCAACTAGACCCTTGATTTGCTAACTTGCAGACACGAGAGAGTTTGGGTTGGCAACACATCTCCACAGGTACAGCTTCTGCTCTACTTGCTTTATACTTTTGACTGTGAGGTTGGGCACAGCTCCAATGCCAATACTGTTGTTGGCTGAATCAAAGGTGGTGACAAATCAGCATGTAGGAGGGAGACTGAAAATCTGGCTGAGTGGTGCCACAACAACTTACCTTTCACTCAACGTCAGTAAGACCAAGGAGCTGGTTATTGACCTCAGGAGGAGGAAACAGGATGTCTATGAGCCAGTTCTCATTGGGGGATCAGAAGTGAAGCGAGCCAGCAACTTTAAATTTATCAGCACTATCATTTCAGGGGATTTGTCCTGGTCTGAGCATGCAAGTGCAATTAAGAAGAAAGCACGGCAGCATCTCTACTTGGAAGTTTCCAAAGATTTGGCATGATATATAAAACTGACAAACTTTGATAGATGTGTGGCAACTGGCTGCATCACATCCTGGTAAGGAATCACCAATGCCCTTGAATGGAAAAGCCTTCAAAAATTAGTGGATACAGCCCATTCCATCAAGGTAAGGCCTTCCCCACCAGTGAGCACATCTACACTGAGCGCTGTCGCAGGAAAGCAGCATCCATCAAGGACCCCCACCACCCTGGCCATGTTCTCTTCTCGATGCAGTCATCAGGAAGGTGGTACAGGAACCTCAGGACCCACACCAACCAGGTGCATAAACAGTTATTACCCTACAACTCTCAGGCTCCTGAACTAGTAAGGATAACTTCACTCCTCCCATCACTGAACTGTTCCCACAACTAATGAACTCACTTGCAAGGATTCTTCATCTTACATTCTCAATATTGATTGCTTATTTATTATTTTTTCTTTTGTAATTGCAGATTTGCACATTGGTTGTTTGTTCAGCCAGTCGGGCGTAGTCTTTCATTGATTCTATGTTTCTTGAATTTTCTGAATATACCCACAAGAAAACAAACCTCAGGGTTGGATATGGTGACATACAATATATGTACTTTGATAATAAATTTACTTTGAACATCAAATATAATATTGATATAGTAATACAACCAATTTCCATTAAGGAAAGCCATTTGATTCAAATAATTGCATTCTTCTAGAACAGAGTGACCTTCCCTACCCCAAAAATAATTCCCTTAAATCCACAGGTTTACCCTGTTTTGTTCCTGACAATCCATGTTAACTATTGTTCACCTGACACCCTAAGACTAAGAAAAAAAAATTCTAGTGTTCACCATAAATTTATTATACTGGGACTTAAAATGGCACATTTGAATGAACATTTTATGATACTGCTAGCAGATTATAGCTATTAGAAATCCCTTTAATAAAACTGATCTGAAAATTGCATTGAACTGCTCTTACAGAAACAATGTTTAATTTTGAACAAAGTAGTCTAAAGTACAAACCCCATTTCCAGCAAAGTTGGGATATTTTCCAAAATGCAATAAAAACAAAAATCTGTGATATGTTAATTCATGTGAACCTTTATTTAACTGACAGAAGTACAAAGAAAAGATTTTCAATCGCTTTTACTGACCAACTTAATTGTATTTTGTAAACATACACAAATTTAGAATTTGATGGCTGCAACACACTCAACAAAAGTTGGGACAGAGGCATATTTACCATTGTGTTACATCACCTTTCCTGTTCATAACACTTTTTAATCGTTTTGGAACTGAGGATACTAATTGTAGTAGATTTGCAAATGGAAATTTTGTCCATTCTTGCTTGATGTAAGACTTCAGCTGCTCAACAGTTCGTGGTCTCCGTTGTCTGATTCTCCTCTTCATGATGCGCCATACATTTTCAATAGGAGATAGATCTGGACTGGCAGCAGGCCAGTCAAGCACACACACTCTGTGTCTACAAAGCCACGCTGTTGTAGCCCGTGCAGAATGTGGTCTGGCATTGCCCAGCTGAAATAAGTATGGACGTCCCGGGAAGAGACGTCGCCTTGATGGCAACATATGTCTCGCTAAAATCCTAATATACGCCTCAGAGTCAATGGTACCTTCACGTACATGCAACTCACCCATGCCGTGGGCACTGATGCACCCCCATACCATCACAGGTGCTGGCTTTTGCACCTTTCCCTGATAACAATCTGGATGGTCATTTTCAACTTTGGCACGGAGAACTCGATGCCTGTTTTTTCCGAAAACTAGATGAAATGTGGACTCATCTGACCACAGCACATGGTTCCACAGTTTTTCGGTCCATCTGAGATGAGCTCGGGCCCAGAGAACTCGCCGGCGTTTCTGCATAGAGTTGATGTATGGCTTCCTCCTTGCGTAATACAGTTTCAAGTTGCATTTTTGGATGCAGCGACGGACTGTGTTGAGTGACAATGGTTTTCCAAAGTACTCCCGAGCCCAGGTGGCTATAATTGTCACAGTAGCATGATGGTTTCTTAGGCAGTGCCGCCTGAGGGCACGAAGATCACGCGCATTCAACAGCGGTTTCCGACCTGGCCCTTTATGCACTGAGATGTCTCTGAATTCTCTGAATCTTTTCACAATATTATGTACTGTAGATGTTGAAAGACCTAAATTCTCTGCAATCTTGCATTGAGGAATGTTCCTTTTGAACTAACAATCCTCTCATGAATTTTGGCACAAAGGAGTGAGCCACGACCCATCCTTGCTTGCAAAGACTGAGCCTTTGATGGACGCTACTTTTACACCCAGTCATGATACCTCACCTGCTACCAATTAGCCTGCTTAATGTGGAGTCTTCCAAACCGGTGTTCCTTGAACATTCTGTGCACTTTTCAATCTTATTTTAAGTCTGTCCCAACTTTTGTTGAGTGTGTTGCAGCCATCAAATGCTAAATTTGTGTATGTTTACAAAATACAATTAAGTTGGTCAGTAAAACTATTGAAAGTCTTTTCTTTGTACTTTTGTCAGTTAAATAAACATTCACATGAATTAACATATCACAGATGTTTGTTTTTATTGCATTTTGGAAAATATCCCAACTTTTCTGGAAATGGGGTTTGTAGTTAGGAAATATCTGCAATATCCCATTGCTTACTAAGTTTAAGATGACTAATAACATTCACGAAACAACTGACACTTATGCATGAAAAGTCAAGACTCCCAGATATGCAATGATACTTTAATTTAATCCAAAAAAAATACTTCTTTGAAGTTAACCTCTTAGAATTACAAGTACACTAGCGTACTTTGAAATTAATTACATATTTTCTCAGTAACTTTCCAAAAATTTACGTTCGCACAAAATTGGCAATTAAGAAACTATACCAGTAGTATTCTGTAACACTTTAAAGACATTTTTCCCTATTAACAAATTAAAGGAGAATTTTAAAAAAACTTCCAAAAAGATACGAGAATTCATTTATGTGAATACAAACCATGCCTGACCTCAAGTATTTTTCATTAAACATTTTTCCCAGCTTTATTCATTGAAAAAAATAATTCCACAATTTTGGGTGACATCCATTAAAACGCAGTATTCTTAAACAAAAAGAGAAATTCTTCATGCCCATGGTAAGTACCAGAAAATTATGTAGAAGGTGGTGGATAATACTGCCCATAGTTCCAGGGTGTCTGATAGTTGTACTGTTGGAGAAGAAAACAAATACTGGTTAAATATTTAGCAACAGTAATTTGTAATTTCCCAAAACAACGATCAAAAATAGATGGTGGTCATTCCAGTTTGTGCATCCAATATGAAGTTTAGGTATTCCAATCAAAATCAACATTCAACTGTACACAAAAGTCTATTTGAAATGTCAATGTTGTAGCACTAACTTTTGATGAGAAACCCTCATTTTCCAATGATATTTTATCATCTCCCACACAATATCTATTTGTATTAAATGAGAGGAAGTTTTTAAATGCTAAGCAAGTCAGAGACAGGGCAGTCAGCTTCAACAGATGGGCTACTGGTTACGGCCCACCATATGAATGGTGTCAAGCCTACAGTTGCACTCAAGATAAAGATCAGCTTTATTTGTCACATGTACATTGAAACATATAGTGAGAGGCATTACTTGCTTCAAATCAAGCCAATGACAATTGTGTTGGGCAGCCTGCAAGTATTGCTACACTTCCAGCAGTAACATAGCATACCCACAACTCAGTAACCCTGACCAAATATCTTTGGCATGTTGGATGAAACTGAAGCACTCTCGTGAAAGCCACTCTGTCATGGGAAGAACTTACAGGTAGTGGTGGAATTGAACCCTGATCAGTGATCACTAGCACTGTAACATCGTTACACTAACCACTAGGCTATCATACTGCCCTGCCACTCATCAAGAACCACATACTTCTAACCAGCAGCTTGTAAAGTAATTAGAAAGCCAAATTACAAGTTGACACAAAATTACCAGCTTTGACTTCTAATTATGACAATGACTGGTTGGGATTAAGTTTTAAGACAGTGGTAATCCCTGCTAGATGTCGTTGGGGAATTGGGCACATTATAAGGGAATGATGTTGGAGGCAACTTGTCTGTGCAAATATCACTTGTGATGCACAAGTTCACATACAACTTGCGTTGCATTTGCATTGTCTGATGAAGTGTAATTAGAACTGAACACTGAACTCAGCCATAAAGCCTTGCTTTGGAATAGATGGAGATGGCCATTGTTGAATCAATTAAAGACCAATGATATTAGATTCTGCTCCGAGGGATTCCTCAACAAAACCTTATTAAACGTGAATCAAACAAAAATTAAGGCTGATGCCTCTGTTTTAAAGGACTTCATGAGGTCGAAATGGTTCATTTAACAGCTGCAAGTTTTAAGTGCCTCCATCACCTCTTTTGCACTCAGTTGCCGATAAGTTGGACTTCAAAGACGACAGGATATTTATAAAGCATTAATCTAACAGAAACAGCATTCATGATTTTTTTTTCCTATCTCAACTCATACTACCCCAAGATGCTTTATTCGTTCACAGTAAATACAATGAAACACAATAGAATCAATGCAAAATTACACACAAAGATGGCATGCAACTACTGTGCAAAAGACAACCAATTAGAAAATAATAATAAAGCAATAATAAAAAATATTGAGACCATGAATTGTGGAGTTCTTGAAAATTAGTCCAAAGGTTGGGGAATCAGTTCAATGTTGGGGTGAGGGGAAGTTATCGACTCTGGTTCAGGAACCTGATGATTCAGGTGTAATAACTGGTCCTGAACCTGGTGGTGTGGGACCAAAGACTTCTGTATGTCCTTCCTGATGACAGCAGTGAGGAGAGCATGGCCTGGATGGTGGTGGTGGTAGTGGTGGTGGGGGGGGGTGGTGGTCGTTGATATTGGATGCTACCCTCCTGTGCAGTGCTCCTTATGGATGTGGTAGTGTGGGGGGGACTTCACCAATGATGGATTGGATATGTCCACCATTTATAGACACCCAGTGATTTTTTTGGTGTACATTTCAATTTATGAACTTTCGTAAAAATGGCACTGGCTCACGAGGTTTCTACAAGGCTTTGGAGTACCTGACAACTGCAATACATACAGCAGGCTGCTCGTTGAGTATAGTTCGGTGTTAAGCACCATAATCCCCTTAGAGCTCATCAATAAGCTTTAAAACCTGGGCCTCTGTATCCTTCTCTACAACTCAATCTTTGCCTTCACGCTTATCAGGAAACAACAGCCTGTGTGGATTGGTAATAATAGCACCTCTTAACTGACAATCAACAAAGGCACAAAGACACATGCTTAGCCCACTCCTCTACTCATGACCGAGAGGTTACACACAGCTCAAACACCATTTATAAATTTGCCGATAACCACTGATGGCAGAATCTCATAGCACCAAGGAGGCATGCAGAAGTGAGCTTGATTGGCTGGCTGAGTGGTGTTGCAACAACCTTGCTCTCAACATCAGCAAGACCAAGGAATAGATTGTGCGGGGAAGTCAGGAAAGCACTCACCAGTCCTCATTAACAAATCAGCAGTGAAAAGGATGAGTAACTCCAAATTCCTGTGCAACACAGTAGTGCAGCAGCTAGTGGGATGCTATTACAGTCAGAGTTCAGAGTTCAATTCCAGCACCCAGAAGGCAGGATTTATGAACATTTGGAGAGGTATAATATGATTAGGAATAGTCAGCATGGCTTTGAAAAGGGCAGGTCGTGCCTTACAGGCCTGATTGAATTTTTTGAGGATGTGACTAAACATATTGATGAAGGAAGAGCAGTAGATGTAGTGTATATGGATTTCAGCAAGACATTTGATAAGGTACCCCATGCAAGGCTTATTGAGAAAGTAAGGAGGCATGGGATCCAAGGGGACATTGCCTTCTGTCGGCAAGCCAGTTCTGGATCCACAAAGAGTGGTTGCAGATGGGTCATATTCTGCATGGAGGTCGGTCACCAGTGGAGTGCCTCAGGGATCTGTTCTGGGACCCCTACTCTCCGTGATTTTTATAAATGACCTGGATGAGGAAGTGGAGGGATGGGTTAGTAAGTTTGCTGATGACACGAAGGTTGGGGATGTTGTGGATAGTGTGGAGGGCTGTCAGAGGTTACAGCGGAACATTGATAGGATGCAAAACTGGGCTGAGAAGTGGCAGATGGAGTTCAACCCAGATAAGTGTGAGGTGCTTCATTTTGGTACGTCAAATGTGATGGCAGAATATAGCATTAATAGTAAGACTCTTGGCAGTGTGGAGGATCAGAGGGACCTTGGGGTCCGAGTCCATAGGATGCTCAAAGCAGCTGCGCAGGTTGACTCTGTGGTTAAGGCGGCGTATGGTGCATTGGCCTTCATCAATCGTGGAACTGAATTTAGGAGCCGAGAGGTAATGCTGCAGCTATATAGGACCCTGGTCAGACCCCACTTGGAGTACTGTGCTCAGTTCTGGTTGCCTCACTACAAGAAGGATGTGGAAGCCATAGAAAGGGTGCAGAGGAGATTTACAAGGATGTTGCCTGGATTGGGGAGCATGCCTTATGAGAATAGGTTGAGTGAACTCAGCCTTTTCTCCTTGGAGCGACAGAGGATGAGAGGACCTGATAGAGGTGTATAAGATGATGAGAGGCATTGATCATGTGGATAGTCAGAGGCTTTTTCCCAGGACTGAAATGGTTGCCACAAGAGGACACAGGTTTAAGGTGCTGGGGAGTAGGTACAGAGGAGATGTCAGGGGTAAGTTTTTTTTTTACTCAAGAGTGGTGAGCGCATGGAATGGGCTGCTGGCAACGGTGGTGGAGGCGAATAAGATAGGGTCTTTTTTGAGAGACTTTTGGATAGGTACATGGAGCTTAGAAAAATAGAGGGCTATAGGTAAGCCTAGTAATTTCTAAGGTAGGGACATGTTCAGCACAACTTTGTGGGCCGAAGGGCCTGTATTGTGCTGTAGGTTTTCTATGTTTCTATGTTGCTATCCTCTGCAAGAAGTTCGTACATCCTCACCATGAAAATGTGGGTTTTCTCCCACAGTCCAAAGACGTACTGGTTAGTAGGTTAACTTCTTATTGTAAATAGTCTGTGATTAAACAAGGATTAAGTTGGTGGGCTGCTGGGTGCTGTGGGTTGTTGGGCCGGAAAGGCTTGTTCTGCGCTATATCTGTAAATAACAGAGGACCTATTTTTGGCCCAACACATTCAGGCAATTATGAAGGCACCATGCCAGCAGCTATAATTCGTTAGAAATTTGATGAAGTTTGTTATGTCACCAAAGACTCGAGCAAATTTCTACTGATGGGCAGTGGAAAACATTCTGACTGGTTCCACCACTGCCTTGTATGAAGGCTCCAATATGCAGCACTGAAAGAAGTTGCAGAGGGTTGAGGACTAAGCTGGCTCCATCTTGTGCACAGGCCTCCCTAACAGATAACAACTTCAAAAGATGGTACCTTGGGCAGTCGGCATTCATCATTAGGGATCCTCTCTACCTGGGTCATGAACTCTTCATTACTACCATCAAGGACTGTAGGGACACTTAACGTTTTAGGAACAGTTTCTTCGCCTCCGCCATCAAATTTCTGAATAGTCCATGAATCAATGAACACCACCTCGCTTTTCCTCTTTCATGCTATTTATTTTTGAACTTCTATGTCATAACTTTAACTTTTATGATCTGTACTGCACTGCTGTCACAAAACAACAGCTTTCATGACACATGTCAGTGATAATAAACCTGATTCCCATTCTGTTACCCAAGGTTGACCTTCCTTATATACCCAGATTTGATTGCTTGGCTTGATGGAAGGTATGTGACAGATCACAACATTATAAATTGTTTTAAGTATACAATTTTGCAACTGCTGATCTTTTAATCTTTTAGTTTTCCCATTAATGTGACAAAACGCCCAATTCCTCAATATGAAAACAGAATTAGGTCTTTGTAATTATATTAAAGACAAACAAAAAGCTAACATTTAGATTATCAAGACTCAAAAATCTCAAAATTTGCATGTCATCTGAAGCCATAAAATATCACAAGCATGATCATCTCCCCAACCTTACTGAAGTTGAAAATTGGAGTCCAAATTCTTGAGGGTCTGTTGAGCAAGTTGAATACCTGTTTTATATTTTAATGGGAGATTGGCATTGATGTGTGTAAACTCACTGTCTGACTTGGTCTGTGCAACTGCTGTCACTGCCCTGTCACCAATTACCAGAGGTTAGAAAGAATAGCCAAATTCAAGACAATATTTCTCTTTCTTTCAGAATTGCAGCAATACATGTATTAATAAAATATTACGCTGGATAAAGAAATTCAATGATCTTTCCATGTCAGAAATTAGTTCTTTAGCAATTTAATTTGATCAGAGATTACCCACCTGATACCAAGCATTATAGTTATATGCAGCTGAATTAGCCTGCAAGTCCCCACTCATCAGCTGGGTAGAGTCCAATGTTGCATCAGTTCTTTGCTTTTTTTCCTCTGGTTCCTCTGACCTGTCAAATTTAAGACAAATGAGCAAAGATATTTGCCATGAAAATTTGGAATTAAAATACTAAATTTACATTAGCTGCTCAAAGATTACAAGAACACATTCTAAGATTAGGGAGATATATTTAATCAGTTTTACAAAGTGTTGTACAATAAACTGGTCCAAAAAGTTAGGGTACATGGGATCCAAGTTTCTAGATGTACCATGGACAGCATTCTGACTGGTTGCATCACCGTTTGGTATGGAGATGTCAATGCATAGGATAGTAAGAGGTTGTTGTGGACTCAGCTCCATCGCGGAGATAAGCCCCCGAAACATAGAGGAAATCTTCAAAAGACAGTGCCTCAATAAAGACAGCAACCATCATTAAGAACATACTCTCTTCTCATTAATACATTCAGGAGACTGAAGACTATGTTTTAGAAACAACTTATTCCCATCTCATCAGATTTCAGAATGGTGATGATATGAGAATTGAAGAAATAGTAGTGTGTGAAGATTATGATGAAAGAAAATGAAGGGATCTGATGGAAATTTGGGTGGAGCCGTGGCAGATGTAATTTAATCTAGAAAAACCTGAGGAAAAGCATTATGGTACATCAAAAAACCAACAGGATGTGCACAGTAAGTGGCAGAAAACTCAGGACTATAGATGTATAGGATACCTTGAAGTACAAGTTCACAGCTCCCTGAAAATGGCAGCATAAGTGAAAAGGGTAGTGAAGATGTCATTCAGCATGCTTGCCTTATTAGGCCATGGCAATGAATATCAAATCTGGGATATCATGTTCCAGATAAACAAAACAGGGGTCAGTCAACACCTTGACTATTGTATACCGCTCTGGTTGCCAAACTACTGGAACAATGTGGCAGCATTAGTAAAAACCACAGAGTCAGCATAACATTTCCTGGAAATGAAGGTGTTAAGTCACCGGAATGTAGAGGACTGAACGAGTTTATAAATTTAGAGTCTAGGATGGGGGTGGAGAAAGAGGGGTCTAAACTAGAGGTGATAGGTTTAAGGAAGAAATTTAAAGGAGATCGAAGGGAAAGGTTTTCCTCAGAGCGTGGTGAATATCTGGAATGAGCTCTCAGAGAAAAATACAACATTTTAAAAAAACATATGGATAGACACTTGGAGAGGAAAGGAGAAGAGGGATATGATCTAATGACAGCAAATAGAATTAAGATCAACAGAAATCAGTCAGCATCGATGAGTTGGGCCAAAAAGACCCCTTTCTTTGCTGCACAACTCTATTACTCTATTAGAATCTTATTAGACTGGGCAAGTTAGAACATCATTTTTATATTTGTACTCAGGTTAGAAAACAAGCAAAAAAATCAAAACCTATCATTGTTGGCCTCGGAACTCACAGTCTGATGGCTCTCTTTTCCTGTCTCATCTATATTCCACTACCTAACAAATTCTGTCATCATTTAAGACTTAAAGGATAGGGTTCAATTCTCCCTAACTAAATGTACATCAAAAGGCACTTAGTTCATTCTTCTACAGATACTGCTGAATCCACTGAGTTCTTCCAGCAGATTGTTTGCTTTTTCAGATTCCAGCTTCAGCACTTTCATGTCCCTGAAGAACTAGATACTCTGTACGCTACTCACAAGCAGCATTACAGCCAAAGGCAATTCTTGTTTTGAAAATTGTCTGATGAAGCCCTTGTAATGAGATGATCACTGGTAACACCAAAAGAAGTCCCTTAGGAAAGAGACGACTTAACTAACACAATCAGAATGACTGTATGTCACTAATATTTTGGATTCCTAAATCAATTTTAATCTATTGTTGTTTAAGTATTTTCATGAGGGAAAAAAGACAATACTTGCCCATTTTCCGCTTTTCTTTTCAAGGACTCCTGATCTCTTAAAAGCTGTTGGTGATCATCATAAGCCACCATGAGTCTGGGAAATAGAAAACAATTAATGGCTGTTCCAAGACAAAGGAGATCTTAAAAAGTATTTTGTTCAAACAGACCAGACTGCCACTAACGTCATTCCAAGAGAAGGAATTAAGACAAAAACTAGTTTCCTGAAAATTGACACTTACTTCAAAATGCTCCAGTAACTTATAGCAATCATATTTACTGCTGATGTGGACATACCTGAAGATCGTGCCCAGGGTAAGAGATCTTTATTTTATGTTGGGTCTCAAAAGCAGGGTATAACTGCACAGACAGTACCTATAAAAACTATTCATCCCCCTTTTAAGTTTGTTTTTTTTTTGTTTTACAACATTGAATCACAGTGGATTTAATTGGGCTTTTTTTGACATATATCAATAGAAAAGACTCTTTCATGTCAAAGTGAAAACAAATTACTACAAATTGGTTTAAATTTATTACAGTTATTAAAAATAATTTTCATTTTAAAATCTTTTTTATTCATTATTATTGAAGATCAACAAAAAATACTTTAAAGTAATCAAGTCAACATGTTAATATGTACAATGTGGAATTAAATTACCAAATAACTGATTAACAAAAGCTAAACAATATATCAATAATGAGGGAAAATAAAGTGTTAAAACTATTTTTTTTGAAATTAGGAAAAAAGAACCCCTACTAACAAAAAAAACCTGCTATAAAATAATTGATTGCATAAGTATTCACCCCCTTCAAGTCAGTATATAGTAGATGCCCTTTGGCAGCAATTACAGCCTTGAGTCTGTGTGGATAGATCTCTAACAGCTTTGCACATCTCGACACTGCAATTTTTCTCCATTCTTCGTCACAAAACTGCTTGAGCTCTGTCAGATTCCACGGGGATTGTGAGTGAATAGCCCTTTTCAAGTCCAGCCACAAATTCTTAATTGAATTGAGATCTAGACTCTGACATGGCCGGCCGCTCCTAGACACTAACTGTTGTTCTTTCCTGTGTGGCTTTATGCTTAGGACCATTGTCTTGCTGGAAAACAAATCTTATCCCAAGTCACAGTTCTCTTGCAGACTGCATCAGGTTTTCCTCCAGGATTTCCCTGCAGTTTCCTGCATTCATTTTACCCTCTACCTTCACAAGCTTTACAGGGCCTGCTACAGTGAAGCAATCCCACAGCAGGATGCAGCCACCATCATGGTTTGCGGTAGGGATGGTGTGTTTTTGATAATGTGCAGTGCATGGCTTATGCCAACAAAAGCATTTAGTCTTAATGGCCAAAAAGCTCAATTTTGGTTTCATAAGACCATAGAACCTTCTTCCAGTTGATTTCTAAGTCTTCCAGAAACATAGAAAATAGGTGCAGGAGTAGGCCATTCGGCCCTTCAAGCCTGCACTACCATTCAGTGTGATCATGGCTGATCATCCAACTCAGAACCCTGTACCTGCCTTCTCTCCATACCCCCGATCCCTTTAGCCACAAGGGCCATATCTAACTCCCTCTTAAATATAGCCAATGAACTGGCCTCAACTGTTTCCTGTGGCAGAGAATTCCACAGATTCACCACTCCCTGTGTGAAGAAGTTTTTCCTAATCTCAGTCCTAAAAGACTTCCCCTCTAGCCTCAAACTGTGGCCCCTCGTTCTGGACTTCCCCAACATCGGGAACAATCTTCCTGCATCTAGCCTGTCCAATCCCTTTAGGATTTTATACGTTTCAATAAGATCCCCCCTCAATCTTCTAAATTCCAATGAGTATAAGCCTAGTTGATCCAGTCTTTCATTATATGAAAGTCCTGCCATCCCAGGAATCAACCTGGTGAACCTTCTTTATACTCCCTCTATGGCAAGGATGTCTTTCCTCAGATTAGGGGACCAAAACTGCACACAATACTCTAGGTGTGGTCTCACCAAGGCCTTGTACAACTGCAGTAGTACCTCCCTGCTCCTGTACTCGAATCCTCTTGCTATGAATGCCAGCATACCATTCGCCTTTTTCACCACCTGCTGTACCTGCATGCCCACTTTTAATGACTGGTGTATAATGGCACCCAGGTCTTGTTGCACCTCCCCTTTTCCTAATCGGCCACCATTCAGATAATAATCTGCTTTCCTGTTTTTGCCACCTAAGTGGATAACTCACATTTATCCACATTAAATTGCATCTGCCATGAATTTGCCCACTCACCTAACCCATCCAAGTCACCCTGCATCCTCTTAGCATCCTCCTCACAGCTAACACTGCCGCTCAGCTTTGTGTCATCCGCAAACTTGGAGATGCTGCATTTAAATCCCTCATCTAGGTCATTAATATATACTGTAAACAACTGGGGTCCCAGCACTGAGCCTTGCGGTACCTCACTAGTCACTGCCTGCCATTCTGAAAAGGTCCCGTTTATTCCCACTGTTTCCTGTCTGCCAACCAATTCTCTAACCACACCAATACCTTACCCCCAATACCGTGTGCTTTAAGTTTGCACACTAATCTCCTGTGTGGGACCTTGTCAAAAGCTTTTTGAAAATCCAAATATAGCGCATCCACTGGTTCTCCCCTATCCATTCTACTAGTTATATCCTCAAAAATTTCTATGAGATTCGTCAGACATGTTTTTCCTTTCACAAATCCATGCTGACTTGGTCCGATGATTTCACCGCTTTCCAAATGTGCTGTTATCACATCTTTGATAACTGACTCTAGCATTTTCCCCACCGATGTTAGGCTAACCAGTCTATAATTCCCCGGTTTCTCTCTCCCTCCTTTTTTAAAAAGTGGGGTTACATTAGCCACCCTCCAATCCTCAGGAACTAGTCCAGAATCTAAAGAGTTTTGAAAAATTATCACGAATGCATCCACTACTTTTTGGGCTACTTCCTTAAGCACTCTGGGATGCAGACCATCTGGCCCTGGGGATTTATCTGCCTTTAATCCCCTCAATTTACCTAGCGCCACTTCCCTACTGACATGTATTTCCCTCAGTTCCTCCATCTCACTGGACCCTCGGTCCCCTACTATTTCCAGAAGATTATTTATGTCCTTCTTAGTGAAGACAGAACCAAAGTAGTTATTCAATTGGTCTGCCATGTCCTTGCTCCCCATAATCAATTCACCTGTTTCTGTCTGTAGGGGACCTACATTTGTCTTAACCAATCTTTTTCTTTTCACATATCTATAAAAACTTTTACAGTCAGTTTTTATGTTCCCTGCCAGTTTTCTCTCATAATCTTTTTTCCCCTTCCTAATTAAGCCCTTTGTCCTCCTCTGCTGGACTCTGAATTTCTCCCAGTCCTCAGGTGAGCCACTTTTTCTGGCTAATTTGTATGCTTCTTCTTTGGAATTGATACTATCCCTAATTTCCCTTGTCAGCTACAGGTGCACCACGTTCCTTGATTTATTCTTTTGCCAAACTGGGATGAACAATTGTTGTAGTTCATCCATGCGATCTTTAAATGCTTGCCATTGCATATCCACTGTCAACCCTTTAAGTGTCATTTGTCAGTCTATCTTAGCTAATTCACGTCTCATACCTTCAAAGTTACCCTTCTTTAAGTTCAGAACCTTTGTTTCTGAATTAATTATGTCACTCTCCATCTTAATGAAGAATTCCACCATATTATGGTCACTCTTACCCAAGGGGCCTCTCATGACAAGACTGCTAATTAACCCTTCCTCATTGCTCAATACCCAGTCTAGAATAGCCTGCTCTCTAGTTGGTTCCTCGACATGTTGGTTCAAAAAACCATCCCGCATACATTCCAAGAAATCCTCTTCCTCAGCACCCTTACCAATTTGGTTCACCCAATCTATATGTAGATTGAAGTCACCCATTATAACTGCTGTTCCTTTATTGCACACATTTCTAATTTTCTGTTTAATACCATCCCCAACCTCACTACTACTGTTAGGTGGCCTGTACACAACTCCCACCAGTGTCTTCTGCCCCTTAGTGTTATGCAGCTCTACCCATATCGATTCCACATCCTCCCGGCTAATGTCCTTCCTTCCTTTCTATTGCGTTAATCTCCTCTCTAACCAGCAATGCTACCCCACCTCCTTTTCTTTCATGTCTGTCCCTCCTGAATATTGAATATCCCTGAATGTTGAGCTCCCATCCTTGGTCACCCTGGAGCCATGTCTCTGTGATCCCAACTATATCATATTCATTAATAACAATCTGCACTTTCATCCACCTTGTTACGAATGCTCCTTGCATTGACACACAAAGTTTCAGGCTCGCTTTTACAACACTCTTCGCCCTTATACAATTACGTTGAAAAGTGCCCCTTTTTGATTTTTGCCCTGGATTTGCCAGCCTGCCACTTTTACTTTTCACCTTACTACTTTTTGCTTCTACCCTCATTTTTGCCCTGGATTTGCCAGCCTGCCACTTTTACTTTTCACCTTACTACTTTTTGCTTCTACCCTCATTTTTGCCCTGGATTTGCCAGCCTGCCACTTTTACTTTTCACCTTACTACTTTTTGCTTCTACCCTCACTTTACACCCCTCTGTTTCTCTGCACTGGTTCCCATCCCCCTGAGAAGCCTCAGGTAAATTCTAGTTGAGATTGCATGTGAATTTTTATTTCAACAGTGGCTTTCTCTTTGCCCATAAAACAGTTGTTGTATGCACAGTTTCTCCCATCTCAGCCATTGAAGCTTGTAACTCCTCCGGAGTTGTCAAAGGTCTCTTGGTAGCTTCCCACACTAGTCATTCAGTTTTTGAGGACAGCCTGCTCTAGGCAGATTTACAGCTCTGTCATATTCTTTCCAAGGGATATTCAGAGACTTGGAAATTTTCTTGCATCTATCTCCTGACTTGTGCTTTTCAATAAACTTTTCAAGGAGTTGCTTGGAATGTTCTTTTTGTTTTGATGGTGTACTTTTTGCCATGGTACTGACTACCCAGCAGTTGGACCTTCCAGGTACAGGTGCATTTTAACTACATTCAATTGAAACACCTTGACTGCACACTATGTTCTCCATTTAACTAACTGTGTGACTTCTAAAACCAATTGGCTGAACTAGTGATAATTTGGTGTGTTATTTTGAAGGGGGTGAATACTTAATGCAATCAATTATTTTGTGTTTTATATTTGTATTAATTTAGACCACTTTGTAGAGATCTGTTTTCACTTTGACACAGTCTTTTTCTGTTGATCAGTGTAAAAAAATTCAAATTAAATCCACTGAGATTCAATGTTATAAAACAATAAAACATGAAACCTTCTGGGGGGGCGGGGGGGAGGAGGGCGGGTGAATACTTTTTATAGGCACTGTATGAGCTCGTCACTGTGGATTCTGACTCAGTTCCCATGTTGTACATTGTATGCTATCACAAACATGGAATGTGGATTGAAGTAATCACATGACAGGATATCAATCTAATCTTCAGAATGAATTAAACAGTAAACAGAATGGGATTTTGGATTAGAGGTTGAGATAAAATACTCATAATAATAATAATAATAATAGGCATCCGTTAGTCTCATGAGACCATGGATTTGTGCCTTGGAAGGTTTCCAGGGCGCAGGCCTGGGCAAGGTTGTATGGAAGACCAGCAGTTGCCCATGCTGCAAGTCTCCCCTCTCCACGCCACCGATGTTGTCCAAGGGAAGGGCATTAGGACCATACAGCTTGGCACCGGTGTCATTGCAGAGCAATATGTGGTTAGGTGCCTTGCTCAAGGACACACACGCTGCCTCAGCCACGGCTCGAACTAGCGACCTTCAAATCACTAGACGAACGCCTTAACCACTTGGCCACGTGCCAAAATACTCATAACATCAGTATAAATGTGGAATGTTGTTTAAAATGCCGCATTCTTCGAATGGACAAATTCCAATGTTTCAGATATTTAAAAACAATGAAAAATTTTGAAGAAAACGAATATCACCAAGTTCACCACTAAGCACATGGATATAAAAATACATTGTTTCACAAAGCTCAGAAACAAAACTAAAACTAACCTTTTCACATCTGAGCCAAAGTCTTCCAAAAATTCCACTTTTCGCTGGGAGAAGGCAATCCTTGTTTCAATAGGCAATGCGCTATTTACAGCAATGTCAAATGCATTCAAAATGTTTTCCTCATTCAGTTTGAGGTCTGAATTATATTCAAGTTCCAACAAATTCAAATACAGTTTGGGGCTTTCCTAAAAATCAAAACAAATCATCCAGCATTATCCAAATAATTGCAACATACAAAATACTACCTAGTTAAAATATGGCAATACTTATTTCATAGAAACTAAACGACTACATTTAATTGTTCAGCTCCCAAGTCAGAATCCCGAGTTGGATTCCCAGTCTTGTCAACAATTTGCACTTGGGCTTCCTTGGAGAAGTTGCATTCGTCTTAGTCAGCCTGGAGAATGGGAGGGAAAATAAAAATCAGCACTTTTTTGAAAATACACATCCTGAACTGGTGGACTGTGGCAATTTTTTTGTCACAGGATGGGAGTAAGAGAACATACCCAGCTGTACACAGCATGGTATATAGTAGTAGAATAAAGTCATTACAGATGATCCAATGGGTCAAAATACTGTAGAAGGTAATCTGAAAATACACAGGAATGGCGAAAGTGAAAGCTCAAGTAAATATATTTGTTCAAATTGCCCACAAATGTGTTAATTAAAAAGACCAATTCCTAGAGAAATGCTCATTAAGATTGAAACATTTAACTAAATTTTTATCTAACTACAAAACACATAAATTCATACTAAATTCTGCAGAAGGCATAACATTCACTACTAATAATGCTGCTGATCACAATAATGGCTTTTAAAACAATAGTTTCATTCTTGATTTTACTGTTACGCACATTTTAACAGAGGAGTAAATTGGAAATGTACTGAGTATGGTAATTGAACTCGAGGAACAGACCTAGCCTGGCAATTTGAGAAAGCCTCCATAGTTTGTCTCTCTTCATGCAACAATACATTCTCAGGTTCCGGAACAGTTCCTCAACCATTCACTTGTCTTCATCACTGAACCCAACTTAAGGAATCACTTTCAAGGACTCTTCATCTCAAGTTTTCGATCTTGATCGTTTATTTATTTTTTTGCTTTTGTATTCACAGTTTGTTGTCTTTTGCACATTCTGTTGTCTGTCCTGTTGGGTGCAGGCTTTAGTTGATTCTATTATGGTTATTGGATTTACTGAGTATGCCCGCAAGAAAACAAATCTCAGAGTTGTATATGGTGACGTATATGTACAGTACTTCAATAAATTTACTTTGAACTTTATTAAAATCCAATAGTGATTAAAAACAATGCTGACATTTCACAGTATGATTAACCATACTTGTCTTTATAGAAGCATTCATATCGTTACAACATTTGAATTTGAACTGCACATTTTTTCTCACTAACAATTCAATGCCTTGGTTGGGGGAGAGTAATGAGGTTACCTCACGAATAAAATAAGTGGGTTTAAAACACATCTGTCATTAAACTGGAGATGAGGAGATAATTGTCTAGGGAGTGTGGTGAGAACAAGGGAAAATAGATAAAAGTCAAGCAAAAGAAACTTTATATTTTTGAAATGGTGTTATTCCAGTATCTTATTCAGTGATGGAGTTAAACATACTGCATGTTTGCCCATAAATCCAACTAAATAACAGTTCAGTGATTCAATTCAAATACGAGATAATCATTCTGACTCCATGACACAACTGTATTTAGTACATTCTTTGCAGAATGTTCGCCTTTTCTCGCAGCATTTGCCTATCGTGATGAAATAGCCTCAATATGAAAAGAACCCTCATTAGCTTTGAAAGTAATGTAATTGGTTTAGAAAGCAAATGAGTTAGCTGTACTTTTCACAGAGAGCTGGCTAAAATATTTTGCTAATTTGTATTAGAGTTATACTTAAGTTTATTAAAATCAGTGTAATTCTATTAATACAAAATATTTCCAAACATGTAAAGTGCTTCTCAACTTCGCTAGAACTGAAATTTACAACTCTGCTCCACTAGCTTGTTTGCAGTTGTATGAGTTTTAAAAGTTTGAGTTCTAGATAATTTAATTCATACCTTATCAAAGTCTATAGCTTCCACTAGAACCTTCCTGGCCTTTGGAAGACTCTTCTGTACTTTGAATAAAAGACGAGCCAACTTCACAGCATAGAAAGATGCCTCATTGGGTGTTTTACTGTTTTTAATGGCATCTTGCAGCAGAAACTCTGCTTCATCAATATTTCCATGACGGCGTTCTAGACTCACTCGCCTTAGGCGGACCATGGCTAATCCTGGCACCGATTCTTCTAATGCTTTCAAGATTCGCCTTGCTTCATTGATGTTCCCTGTGAACAGAAATACCAAAAAATCCTTACAATTATTAAAAACATTTATGTTAAAATAAAGCTTGGCAATGTATCACAACTATCATTTTGTTAAGTTATACCGATCCTGTTACAAGGATTTACTTCCAATGAAATGTAATGGAATAGCTGATGTGGGTATTTATAGCAGCTAACCTTGCTGTTCCTCAAAAGCAGCCCATAGTAAGTGAACCATTGGTTTCTTTGAAAGATGAACTGTACATGCTCTGCTAAAAACATGCCTTACACCTTCATTGCTGTGGTTCTCCATATATTTGGCATACTGAAAAAAAAATCAGAAAGCTCGTAAATAATTTTTTTCACGATTCAAATTAAAGATTGTGTTAAAAGCCTGTATTTTGCTGTAGAATGCAACTAGTCAGAAGTAAATAACAGCTCCTTTTGTTGAAGTGCAATGGTCTATCTAGTTCAAATTTCAATGCCAAGACTAAATTTTGGATGACGAAACATTTATTTGAACATTAGTAATAAAGGCCTTACAAATAATAACACAGGTCTCATAAATTAATGACGTTGAGTCACAACATTCAGCAGATACATTTAATAACCTTAACATCTGCAGAAACCCAAGCCAATTCATTGACTATATTTAAAGCAAAGGTCGATGGGTTTGAGATTTGTCAGGGCATCAAAGGTTATGTATGGAGAGAAGGCAGGAGAATGCAGTTGAAAGGGATAATAAATCAGCCATGATAAAATGGTGGAGCAGATTTGATGGGTCGAATAGCCCAATTCTGATCCTATGTCCTATGGTCTAATTGAGATTATAAAAAATAATTTCAAAATAATTGAGTAAAGATAGCAACATATTGAATAAGATTAAAATACCGACACTTACTTTTATCCAGAAGTCTTCATAAAGGGCACAAGCAACAAGGCACCTCTCGAACAAAACTACTACTCGTTCAAGAGTTCCATTTTCTATCTCAAAGTCAAGGTAATCTTTCCAGTTTTTTAGCTGTGCTTTCTCCAGCGGCTTCACGTGAAAGTAAGGACGTTTAATCTATCACATAAAGAAACTCTTTTTAAAAAAAAAGTTTAACCAACATAAAATTTGGATCTAGCTGTTCCACAATTTAAAACAGGAATAATTATCTCGTTCCATGTTCTTGCAATTTAATTTTTTTCCTTTTTCAAACAGGTTAGATAGCAGAGGTGGCAAGTGAAAATGTTTTAACTTTCAGATCAATTTGACTTTCCATTGGTTTCAGACTGTAAACATTTATTGTAGGGAGAGGGAAACAGTTATTGAAAAACATAAAAAAGGGCAAATGATAGCAATCTGAAACAAAAGCAGAAAATGCTAGAAAATATTTTGAACAGGTAGCATGTGTAGAGACAGAATGAGCAATTAATGGTTTTTGATATCCTCTAATTCTCTTATCATTTTTGAAGTAGAAACTTCTTTCTTATAGCATTACATACCACAAAATGTTATTGAACATGCTATTTAGTCTGTTCTGTCTTAGCATATCAATGTCACACATATCAAAGCTCAGTAACCACTCTACTTCTTCAGGAGGACAAAGAAATTTGTTATGTTTCTATCAACCCTTACAAATTTTTATTCATGCATCAGTGAAAGCATTTTACCTAGATCAGGGGTGGCCAACCCTTTACATTCCATGCGTTAATTTTTACACATACAAGTTCAAATGCGATTTTTTTCATGCACAAGTTCTATATTAACATATTTTTACAAGAATTGAATGGGGGTACAAGAGTTATATGGTCATCTGAACTCGTGAGTGAAAAAATTGACACATGGAATGTAAAAGGTTGGCCACCTCTGACCTAGATGCATAATGGCTTGGTATTATTTATTTATTGACACACAGTGTGGAGTAGGCCCTTCGAGCAAGGCTGCCCAGCAATCCACCAATTTAATCCTAGCCTAATTACGGGACAATTTACAATGACCAATTAACCTATCAACCGGTACATCTTTGGAATGTGGGAGGAAACTGGAGCTCCTGGAGGAAATCCATGCGGTCACAGGGAGAATGTACAAGGACAGCTTCTATCCTGCTGTTAACATACTCTTAAATGACCTCATATATGATATGGACTCTTGAGTGACATTCTACATCATGATCTTGCCCTGTATTCACCTGCACTGCACTTTCTCTGAGGCATTTACATTTTATTCTGAACTGTTTTACTTGTTCTATTTCAACGTGCTATGTAATGATTTGATCTGTTTCAACAGATGGCAAGACAAGTTTTCCCACTGTATTTTTGGTATGTGGCAATAATAATCTAATACCAATACCACCAAGCCCATTCTAGCCATCCAAGAGCTTCTGCAAAATAACTACTTTTCCTATTATAACTGAATAATAAACCTATTTGACACTTAATGAAATGGCTTTTTAAAATACACATAATACTCTTCTACATTTTGTCTATTTTTCTTTACAATCCAAACACTTCATATGCAATCTATGTACTTTTCAAGTACATGAATTGAATCTAAAAAAATAGCATTTCTTCAACGACTTGCTAATGGCACCTATTTTATAGATAGAAATTTATTCACAAAGCAAACTGTATGATTAACTTCCTTACTATGTTCCCCTTCATGAATTGAGTAAAATATTTTCCAGATCATTGGCACAAATATCGATTTATTTAAGGAAGTATATTATGGTGTTGGAAACAGTCCAAAAGAGATTACACGAGATAATTCCTGGAATGATAAACTCATTATCACATGGCTCAAGAAATTAGATCTACATTTCTTGAAGGTTTGGAAAATGAGGGGTGGTTTATTGAAACAAGTTCCTTAGTGTGCAGCACAAAGTAGATGCCTATACTGTTTCAAAGATCAGGAATTTAAGGGCTCCAGGAACTGGCGCGTAAGAGAAGGAGCTAGGGGTAGATGAAGGCAGAGCTGGACTGAGGGACCCTTGCCTGTTTTCTTATGTTCTTATTCCTTCCACAGAACCATGGAAAATTATAGTTAGAGCTGCTATCATTTCTTTAAACACAAAGTGCAAATGATTGAACAAAATTTGAGACTATGTTTAAAACATACAGTGGCATTTTTATGGTTAAAGACTGAACACAGCTGTTGTGATATAATAGCAGACAGTACCAAATACAGAAATACTTTGAATATTATGAGATCTAAAATGCTTTAAAATGAAAAGCAGAAGAATCACCCAAAGACTAAACAGAACAGATGACTGTTGAAGGATTGAATGCATGTTGCCTTTAGAAGTAAGCTTGGCAAAACAGCTTAATCTTGCCATGTGCTGTATTAAGTATTTCTATTCAAAACGAAGGAAAACAAAACCAGTAAATATCAGTCAGTTAACTTAATGTTTGTGTTGGAAACAACTGCAGACTTCTGAAATAATAAAAACTGTACAGAAATATGCAGAGTTGTTGCCCACTGGCATATTTGTACAAGCAATCGCTAGGTTACAACAGTTTTTCATCCCTGAGAACAATTTATAAAGTGAATGTCTGTAAGTTGGAAATAAACAGCTAATGAGTGAGCTGGTACAGGAAGAGCAGACAAATCGTGTATGTGTAACATAGGGGGATGTGTAATCCAGTAATACAAGCAGAGTATTAAAAAACAGTTCTCACTTAGGGGTAAAAATATACACATGACACTTGGGCAGATGGCAAAGTGTTTAATATGACAATAGAGTGATTTGATGAACAACTGTGGATTAAAGACTACAAGGATGCAGAAAAGGATCCACAGCAGATGCCATCTCCCTGGCCCTATACTCATATCTGGAGCACCTGAAGAGTAAAGACTACATTAGACTATTGTTCATTGACTACAACTATGCCTTTAATTCTATAATTCCAAGCAAGCTCAACAAACTCCAAGAGCTGGAATTTAATACCTCCTTTTGCAACTGGATCCTTGACTTCCTGAACTCAATCAGTAAAGATAGGCCGCAACACCTACACAATGATTATCCTCAACACTGGTGCCCCAAAAAGCTGTACCCTTAAGGCTGATTTATACTTCTGTGTCAAATCGACGCCTTAACCTACGCGCGTTGTGAGCATTTATACTTGTGTGTTGGTGTGTCTGCGTCGCTCTGCAATTCAGGCACGTCGCACATGCGCACACGCGCACACACCTGCCCGTGCAAGGCTTCATGGTCATGGTAGTCTTTCTTGGGGTAAACAAGTTTAAGGCGTGCGTCTTTTTTCGTAAAAGCGAAATGTGTCCTCCATAATTTCGGAAAGCTTTTATGGAAAGCATTGCAGCCAGAGTTCCTTCCCTGCCCTTCAGTCGCCCAATGGGAAGCTATTGCGGCGTAGGAGGAAATGAGATGCTATCAAGTGGACCACAGTTGTTGCGGTCTGCGCTGCCACGACGCGTAGTTACATTTTGGGGGAGGTGCGCGTCAGGCTACGGCGTAGGGTTCACAGCTATGCCGTACCTACGGCATCGATTTGACACAAAAGCATAAATCAGCCTTTAGCCTTCTCCACTCCCTATACAATTATAACCATGTGGCCAGCTTCTATTCCAAGTCTACCTGCAAGTTTGCAGATTATACCACTGTAGAGGGTCATATCTCAAATGATGAGTCTGAGTACTGGAAGGAGATAAGAGAGCCTACTGACATGACAATTTTTCCCTCAGTGTCAGCAAAGCAGAAGAACTTGTTATTGACTTCAGGAAAGGGTGAGTACACATACTTCTGTTTACATCGAAGGTGCTAAGATTGAAAGGGTTGGGAGCTTTAAGTTCCTAGATGAGAACATTACCGATAACCTGTCCTGGACCAACCACATAGACATCATGGCCAAGGGAACCAATGACCCCAGGGCCAAGGACTGGAGGCCCAGAGTCAGCCTGTCTTGGGGTTGGAGGTCTGTGTATGTGAGGGGATGGATGGGAGGCTGAGAAACTGGCTTGTTTTGCTGTTATTATCTTGTTTTGCTCTGTTGTTGTTCTGTTGAACATTGTGGGCATGCTATGTTGGTATTGGAATGTGGAGACACTTGCTGGCTGACCCCAAGCACATCATTGATGTGCTGGTTATTAACGAAAACTACACATTTCATGGCATGCTTTGATGTATATGTGATAAATTTTATCAAAATATTTGCTGTTACTATTGTTCTCAAGAGTTCAAAATATTGATGTACAGAACGTTGAGTTTGGGAGACCACCAAGAGGTTCTCCAAGAGCACGTCTGCCTGTTTCTCCAGTGATTTAGTCACAGTTACAACAATTAGTCTTTCTTTTCACCTCAAATTTATGCTTGGAAAATCTTAGAAATCTTCTAGACAATACAACATATAGATGTTAAGAAATATTAGTTAATTTGCTTTTGTTACTATTTAGTTCTGTTAAAAAATACTTACTCCTTCCTCAAATGCCCATCTTCGGCTAACTTCATTTTCATTATGATTATGTATTTCTTGGCGAACTTCAATAATTCTATGGCGCATATTTTCTATTTCAGAAACAATCTAAAAAAAGTATAAAAAATTCTCAAACTTAAAATACTGAAAACCAACCTGAAAGAGATTAAATGAGGTAAAAAGGAAGCACACAATTCCACATTCTGTAAACATTCATGAAATCTGAAGACCAGGTTAATAATCTATGGATAGCTACACAAATGCACAATATCTAAGCGATATGGGCTGAGATGGCCTGTTTCTGTGCTGTAATTGTTATATGATTATGCACAATAAATAATCTAGAAATAAAGAGAAAATGAGGAATAAAAACAGAAAAGGAAACAACAAAAACAATGGGGCAAAAAGATAAGAACAGAAAATGAGGTATTTAAAGTGAAAAGTAATAAAAAAGTTGAAGTGTGTAAAGGGAGGAAAGGAGCATAAGAATATGAGGATAAGCCCATTGATTCCTTAATGTTACTTTGTCATTACGTCTAGTCTTCCATCTCAGTATAACTTTCCTCCATTATTGCTTTTGTTTATATCCAAATATATACTAACACCACCTTCAAAGCCTTCTTGGACACAGATGAGGAAATTTCTTCTCATTTGTATTGTTAGGCTGGTTTGTGACCCTGGTTCTAGACACAAACAACAGAAAATCTAGAGAACCTGGAAACAAAAGTAATGTGCACAAAATGCTGGAGGAACTCAGCAAGCCAGGCAGCATCCACGGTAAAGAGTAAACAGTCAAAGTTTTGGGTCGAGACCCTTCATCTGCCCTGATGAAAAGTCTCAGCCCGAAACATCAACTGTTTACTCTTTTCCATAGATGCTGCCTGGCCTGCTAGTTCTAGGCACCCCAGCCAGAGGAAATATTAACTATGTAACCCACCAAGCTGTGAAAGAATGTCTATTTTAATAGGACTTCCTCTCATTCTTCCAATTATTCTAGTCCGGTTCGCTCAATCTTTCCTCAGAATACAAACCCAGAATCCTGGGAATCAATCTGTTGAACCTTTGTTGCAGCATTCCATCTATCATAAAAACTTCCTCACTCGCAATATATGCCATCTGTAGTCTCACCAGGACCCTGTACTCAACAATGTTCTCTGTATTCCATACTCTGTAGGCCAACATACCACTTGGCTTGTTGTACCTGCATCTATGAATCAGGCAAAAACAGGTTTCTAATACGAGAATACAAGGACATCCCTTTGGAACACAAATGAGGAGGAATTTCTTTAGCCAGAGGATGGTAAATCTGTGGGATTCATTGCTACTGATGCCAGTGGAGGCCAAGTCATTGGGTGTATTTAAAGCAGAGGTAGATAGGTTCTTGATCAGTCAGGGCATCAAAGGTTACAGGGAGAGGGCAGGCAAATGGGGTTGAGAGGGAAAAATAAATCAGCCATGATGGAATAGCAAGGCAGATTTGACTGGCCAAATGGCTTAATTCCACTCCTATGTCTACGGTCTACTTCTGGGTGCCTCACAACACCAATAGCTTCAAATCTATTAGATTTAAAAAGTATTGTTTTATAAAAATGGAAGACCCAGAATATTTCGCATAGCATTTTACCTGCCATATCCATATTCTCATGAATCCAGTTTCTTCCTCAAAGCCTACACTGCCAAACAAAGTAGCAATGATTGTACAGGGAGGGGCTCACTGCTGCTCAGGCAAGTTCATATAGTAGCTAGCATGCAATAGCCACCCTAAGGTAACAGACTTCACATACAGGTATCTTGCACAAGTTAGACCCTCAGTATTATCAATTAAGAAATTCGCTATTTTCATCCTTTAAAAAGTTGGAATTTAATTATTAACTAAAGAGGAACTGAGTAAATTGAAAAATACATCTGCAGTGTACAAGGTAAAATATAATATTGAATTAAAAATAATTTTAAAATTATTTTACACTTGTATCTTGTGCAAACTATTAACTAAATAAACATTATAAGAAGGGATGTATTCTCACAATTGGAATGAATAGAACATAAAATATACAAACATAACAAATGCACAACAAAATCCCACAAACAGGAATAAGGGGCAAAAGAGGAAATTAAAACTTCTTTTCCATATTTTGCGTCAAAATACTATTCAGTGACTCCTGAGAATGTACCCACTTTTAAGTTTACACTTAAGAGGCAACAGTGACTGGGGATAGATAGCTCTTCATTCAGCCATGGAATATGGTGCCCTACCAGTGATGTTGTTGTCTTCTAATGACCGGGGAACCAAGATAAGCTACAGCAGTCATTGATCCTGACATAAAGGGGAAAATATAGCCTAGACTTTGCAAACTTTTCTGGTCAGTGGTAGCACTCTAGTTCTCGGTGCGTTTGAATTCAAGGCCCATTCCAGAAGCTTCAGCATACAGTCTAGACAGGTAATTCAATAAAGCACAGCAAATTTCACTGCTGGTAGTACATTCTTTTAACAAAATATAAAAAAATCAAGCTCCCAGGTAGACATAAAAGATCTCAAGGGATCGTTAAAACTGTGAAGTTCTCTCAGTAGATAATTTAAAATTCATCCCTCAACTAACTCCAATAACTGATTGGATGGATTCAGCTCTTTGATGAAAGACTTACTAAAAATTAGACACTGGATTTCAAAAGATTCCAGTAACTAAACTTCAAAACTACCTTGGTTGCTGAAAGGCAACAGTAACATTTTGAAAGGCACTATATAAATTCATCTAGTTTCATTCCGTTTTTTGGAACTGCCCTCATGATTTCTCGGATAAAGCAATCCACAACCAAAAGCAGCAAGACCTGGAACATATCTAGGCCTGGGTTGATCGGTGGCAAGAAACAACTGCGCAACTTGACTCCGGCAATTACAACAGTCAAAATTTTTTTTTAAATCAGCTGTCGCCCCCTGGTATTCAATGGCATTACCATTACTAAATCACCCATTTTCAATATACCAGGTGTTATCATTAAGCAGAAACTGAATTGGAGAAGCCAGATACACAAGACAACAAGAGCAGGTCACAGGCTAGGAATGTTGCAGCCAGTAGCTCATCTCCTAACTCTGCAACGTCTACAAGATGCAAGGCACAAGTGTCATGGAATATTTCACCAGATGAACATACAAAAAGCTCAACACAATACAGTATATGGCAGCCCACCTAACAGGCACTACATTTATTCATTCATTTACTCACTCCTCCACTGAAGCACAGTAGCAGTAATTTGTACTTTCTACAGAATGCACTGCAACAACCCCCAAGTCTCATCACATAAAACATCTTCCAATTCCACAACCCTCAACTGACTAGGACAAGGGCATCATAGCACGGGAACAATTACCATCTGGAAGTTGCCCTCCAAACCACACAACATTCTGACTTGGAAACATACTACCATTCCTTCACAGTCACAGGGTTAATATCCTTGAAATCTCTTTCACGACAACATTGTTGGTATACCTACGCCTCCAGAAACACAGTGATTGAAGAATGCAGGATATCAGCAGTTTCTCAAGGGCAACCTGAAATAGGCAATTAAAAGCCTGCTCAGCCTGCAAAGCTCTCATCCCCTGGATGAATGCAAAAAGAAAAATCCCATGTAATCAGAGGAACACACACAAAATGCCCCCCTCTAGTGCTCCCCCCCACCCTTTTCTTTCTTCCATGGCCTTTGTCCTCATCAGACTCCTCCTTCTCCAGCCCAGTATCTCTTTCACCAATCAAATTCCCAGCTCTTTACTTCATTCCCACCCCCCCTTTTCAGGTTTCACCTATCACCTTGTGTTTCTCTCTCCCCTCCCCCCATCTTTTAAATATACTCCTCAGCTTTTTTTCTCCAGTCCTACCAAAGGGTCTCGTCCCGAAACGTTGACTGTACTGTTCTCCATAGAGTTCCAGCAACTGCAGATTTTCTCTTGCTTGAAACAGAGATCCAGTTCTGAAAGCTTCCTATGTATCTAGACCATGCATCACAAGAAATTCAGCTGCTCCACCAATCCATCTGCTTGCTTTTGAAACATACAGAACCCTCTTTACAAGTTTCACTAACAGTGACTGAAACACTTTTTAATTCACCAACTAAAAATAATTTGTTAACATATTTGATATTTAGGAATTGTAACACCAGGAAAAGAAAACAAAATTTACCTTACTTGTCTCCCCCCCCCCCCACTTCTTAAGTGGCATCATGACCAATGATCAAAGAAAGGTACAATTATGACTAGTAATCAACCGTCAAACGATAATTCCTACTACTTCACATTATAGTCTCTCTAGTTACTTATGGAAAAGATTGGGGCTTCAAGGATTGGGAAAAATGAGTTCAGGAAAAAGTTATTCTGAAATCCGACAACAGAATCCTACAGTATGAAGAAGTGTTATGAATGCAGTACGGAGCCAGATAGTGGCGACGTCAGCAAAGAACAAATGCTGCAAGTCTGTATTAAAAACAGAAAATGACACAATCAAACCTGATGATATCGCTTCCAGAAATCTGTTGTTAATAAAGCTAAAATGAGGGCTACGAACAGAAATTTAATTTTCTCCCTCTTTGAAATTTCAAATGGAATCAAGGATCCTGGGCTAAGATGGGTCAGATGGCTAAGGTAGCACAACAGAACTTTGGGAAAAAAACTAGAACAAGTTTGACTATTTAATCAATGTCTAACCATGTGTGTTAGTTACACTCATGCATTTGAAAATTCTCAAAGTTATCCAAAACATTCAGACTGTTGATGAATCATAATTGCTATGTAGTTCACATTACTTGAGCAGGATCATTTATGTCAATTGCAGCTGCTGGATTGCTTCTTGGAGTACCATCACTGTCAAAGTGTTCATTTATGGATGCCAGCTCATGTCGTAGTTTAATAAAATCCTCTGGAGAGATTAAATCTTTAGGCAAGTGATTCTGAACATGCTCTCTAAACCTGAAAAACAGCAGCAACATTTACACTATGGGGTATCCCCAAACAATAAGCTTTTTATTACCAGACAAAGTTAGGAAAGAAAATTCTAGCTTATAATGCAAAATATTGGGATACTCTACAGGAGTTTTCCTACCCTAAGGATTCAGTTTATTGTGAATTTCACATTCAATCCTTTGTTGAATGTAGTAGAATTTCTGCACAAAAATAAAAAATAAACTATTACAATTTTTAATTTACTAAGAATATGGAGAATTTAATTTTATAAATCATTGTTCGATCAGTTTCCGAATTTGAACGAGTTTTCATTGATCTGGGGCGGAGATCTTAATACCTGTTTGTCTCCAGCTTTGGACCGTTCGGCTCCTTTACGGACTTTACCTAATAAATCTGCAAATCTGATTAATTTTTTCCTTTCTGATTCTGGGTCGACGGACATTTGGCGTTTTCTGCATCCTCAGGAAAAAGATTTTTCCTTCTTTTCACATGTTCATCATTCCTATTCAAGAATTGATTATTTTTTCATTGATTCTCGTCTTATTCCTTCAGTGATTAAATGTGATTATGATTCTATAACCATTTCGGATCATGCTCCACTTAAGCTTTCTATTAAAATTATGGCCAATATACCAAATAATAGACAATGGCGTTTTAATTCGCTGTTGCTTCAGGACTCGGACTTTGTTAATTTTATGAATGAACAGATTGAGCTTTTTTTTACAATTAACCATACAGAAGATATTTCGGTTAACACTCTTTGGGACACTTTTAAAGCCTATATTCGGGGTCAGATTATTTCGTATTCGGTTGCTCTGAGGAAGAAACAGAAGCAGGAGGAGATGGTAATTGTGGACAAGATTAAAGAAATTGATAAGAAATATGTTATGGCTCCTTCTGAGTTATATAAACAAAGAACTGAACTTCAAATGGAACACAGTTTACTACTCTCGTCCTCGATTGTAAACCAATTAAAGAAAACAAGAAGTGACTTTTATGTTCACAGTGACAAAATTGGCAAGCTGCTGGCTAATCAATTGAAATCTAATTATGTTAAATCTCAAATCAATCAGATTTATAACCAAAATGATCGATTGATACTGGATCATGTGGGGATTAATCAAACCTTTTGTGATTTTTATTCTTCTTTATATCAATCAGAGTCTCCTCGAGATTCTAAATATATGAATGATTTTTTAGATAAGTTAGACTTCCCTCAGATTTCACAGGATATGTCTTCCTTATTAGATACTTCCATTACAATGGATGAGATTAAGAATGTTATTTTTTCTATGAATCTGGGGAAAGCTCCTGGCCCTGATGGGTTTACCGTTGAATTTTATAAATGTTTTGCTTCTTTATTGATTCCTTGGCTCGGTAGGGTTTTTGAGGCTTCTTTGAAACTTGGTAAACTTCCTGAATCTTTTAATAGAGCATCAATTTCTCTAATACTAAAGCCTCGGTTCGTACTAACTCTTTAAACTCACCTTTTTTTCCTCTTTTTCGTGGTACTCGACAAGGCTGTCCTCTTAGTCCCCTATTATTTGATATTGCATTAGAACCTCTTGCAATTGCTATTCGAGAATCTTCAAATATTACTGGGATAACTCGGGGATTAAAGTCCCATAAATTATCACTCTATGCTGATGATTTACTTTTATATATTTCTAATCCTGAGAGATCCATTCCTGCTGTTTTAGAGTTATTAGCACAATTTGGTCTTTTCTCAGGTTATAAATTAAATCTTAGTAAGAGTGAACTTTTTCCGATTAATAAACATCTTCCCTTATATTATAAATTTCCATTTAAATTGATTAATAATTACTTTTCATATCTTGGGATTAAAATTACTTGTAAATACAAAGATTTATTTAAGACTAACTTTTTACCATTAATAGACCATATTACTCAACTTTCATCTAAATGGTTTCCTTTATATTTAACTTTGATTGGTCGTATTAATGCGGTTAAGATGTTTTTTTTGCCAAAATTTTTATATGTGTTTCAGGCATTACCAATTTTCGTTCCAAAATCTTTTTTTGATAAAGTTGACTCTAAAATTTCTTCATTTATTTGGCAGAATAAGAATCCGAGACTGGGTAAAATACATTTACAGAAAGCTAAGAGAGATGGAGGTTTAGCATTACCTAACTTTAGATTCTATTATTGGGCTATTAATATTCGACATATGAAATTTTGGTTACTTGACCAGGACATACTATCTATTCCTAAATGGGTAGCATTGGAATTACAATCGGTTCAGGGTTATACACTTGGTTCTATTTTAGGCTCCTCTCTCCCTTTTGATTCGAAACGTCTTAAGCAGGTCTCTAACCCGATAGTTAAATATGCTTTGCGCATTTGGTTTCAATTCAGAAAATTTTTTGATCTTAATCAATTCGGGTTAGCGATTCCTATTTTAGGTAACATATTTTTTCCTCCCTCTTTTACGGATCGCGCTTTTCAAACTTGGAAGACTAAGGGCATTTTACGGTTTTTGGATTTATTTTTAGATGGTTCCCTTATGTCTTTTGAACAATTATCTAATAAATATAACTTATCAAGAATACATTTTTTTAGATATTTACAAGTTAGAAATTTCCTAAGTACTATACTTTCTTCCTTTCCAATGCTTCCTCCTACATATATTTTAGATTCGATAATTAACCTTAATCCATGTCAGAAAGGTGCATCGGCTATGATTTATAATATTATTATGAAACTTAGGAAAGCTCCATTTGATAAGATTAGGGTAGATTGGGAACAGGAATTGGGGCTTACCATTTCTGTGGATGATTGGGGGCAGATTTTACAATTAGTTAATACTTCCTCTATTTGTGCTAAACATTCCCTAATTCAATTTAAAGTGGTTCATAGAGCACATATGTCCAAAGATAAGTTAGCGCGTTTTTACTCGCATATTAATCCTTTCTGTGTTAGATGTTCGGGGCAGATAGCCTCTTTAACTCATATGTTTTGGTCTTGCCCTGCTTTGGAAACTTTTTGGAGAGATATTTTCAATATTATTTCTAAGGTATTAAATATAGATATCTCTCCTCACCCTATTACTGCTATCTTTGGACTATCTAAAATTTCTAGTAATCTTTCCCCTTCAGCCCGTAGAATGATTGCATTTCTTACTTTAATGGCGAAAACATGTATTTTACAACATTGGAAAGAGCTTAATGCTCCAACTACCTTTTTTTGGTTTTCTCAGACGATTTTATGTTTGAATTTGGAGAAAATTAGAAGTAACCTTTATGATTCTTCATTTAAATTTGAACAGATTTGGGGACCTTTTATTCGATATTTTCATTTAATGTAATATTTACCCTTCTTGTTTTTTTTTCACTGTTTTTAATGGAGGTCGGGATTGAGGACGTGATTTTAAGTTTAACTCTGTTTGGTTTCAAGTTAGCCCATTGCTTTGCTTTGCTTTTAGTTAGCTGCACGGTGGGTTTTTTTTTGGGGGTTTTTTTTTTCTTTTTTTTTTCCATTGATATATATAAAATTTAGTATACTATTATGTTATCTTGGTTTCTTATGTTTAAATTACATTGTTTGTAGTAATTTCTTTTTGGTATTGATATCTTTTGGAATTTTATTATACTTTAACATTGTATTAATGTTTATATGGCTTACCTTTTTTGTATACTTACTCAATAAAAAGATTTAAAAAGAAAGAAAGAATATGGAGAATTTAAAAAATATATTTTGAGGTTTACCACAGCTCTTGAAGTTAATTTCTTAATGATTTTTGCAGATGGTATCAGTTATGAAACAAAGGAATATAAAAATTGAATTTGTTGTAATGTGGAATCGTTTGGCACTCACGAACAGCCCAACATAATACAACAATGTCCACAGCAATAAAATTCTTAACATAGATAAACTGCAACAAAAAACCATTAAAAAAGATGGAATCTGCGCCAGCGGTTTCTTTAAATTTGGTTTGCCAGGACAGAAGAGTCCCCTTTCCATAGGTAACTAACTAACATTGCTCTTATTTCCCATTTCTGTATTTCTTATTACTCTGGCATGTATTTTCATTCCTCAAAAAGTAGAGGAATATTTTCAATAGCAGGAACTCATTTAAAGTATAAATATGAATGGTTTTCAGTCTACCTTACCTTTGGAAGTGATGACTGTAGAGCTGTGTTGGAATACCAAGAATACGATCATAAATAGCTGTCACCTCTTGCAGATTTCCTCTGTCATTTTCCCAGTTAATGTAAGTTTCCCACAATCTATCTGAACGAAAGTCAGTTCCTGCAGCTAACACGGCATGTTCAAACACACTGTAAGAACACAGAAGAAATTGTCAAGTTTGTTGCTGTAACCACAAGTTTCCACATGCCTTGTTTTTTTGTTTGAAGTGCCTAATTGATACAACTTTATGGTCAAAATACATTGAATTTAAGTTTCAGCAACCATTTGTGCTCATTTTAGAAACACTTCAGAAACAAGCATTGCCTATGATTCTGGCCACAGCCCAAGTATAAATTCATCACCTTCTGTTGGTTGTGCTGATTGGCAAGACTGAAGAGGATCTGAGAAAGAAATAAGCTGAATTATCATAGAATAGAGCTGTTATAATTGAGAAGTTTAAATATTTATAAAAAAAGGAATTGATTACTGTACTGCTATCTAGCCAGGAATATTCCTGAATATTTTCTCAAAAGTCATTTTCATTAATTAAATCACATTACTCATGGTGGCGATAGACAACTTTACAATTTTTTTAGGCCCAGAAACTAATAATAAAACTATGCCATGGTCTGTAATACCTATTCCTCTGGCACTCTACTCAAAACAGAAGTCTCTCTCTTAATCTCTGCAATCTCATTCCACCCCTCCAAGTCATTGAACATGACTCTCAAACTGCATCTATCTTTCCTAGATACCCTTGTCTCTGAGAAGTTTGTGAAATCATGAGTACAGATAAGGTGGATAGTCAAAGTCTTTTCCCAAGACTTGAAAGAACAAAACTAGACAGCACAAATACAAAAAGGGGGAGAAATTTTTAAGGGGAGATCTTTTAAGAGACAACTTCTTTACAGAGGATACTGAGCACCTAGAATGAGCTGCCAGACTTTGTGGCAAAGTTTGCGGATGATATGAAGATAAGTGGAAGGGTAGGTAGTGCTGAGGCAGCAATGCGATTGCAGCAGGACAGAAAATTGGAAGAATGGGCAAAAATGTGGCAGATGGAATACAGTTTTGGAAAATGTATCATAATGAAGGAGAAGATTCAAATTTCAGAGCTGCAGATGGACTTTGGAGTCCTTATGCAAGTCTATGGTAAAGAAGGCAAAGGCATTGTTGACATTTATCAAGGGGAATAGAATATAAAAGCAAGGAGATAATGCTGAGCCTTTACAAGACACCAGCCAAGCTGCACTTGGAGTACTGCCAACAGTTTTGGGCCTCGTATTTCAAAAAGGATGCAATGTCATTGGAGAGAATTCAGAGGAGATTCACAAGGATGATTCTGGGAACGAAGGGGTTAATGCATGAGGAGTGTTTGGCAGCTCTGAGCCTATGCTTACTGGAAGTTAAGAAAATATGTGGGGATCTCAATGAAACCTTTCGAATGTTGGAAGAACCAGCAAGGGTGGATGTGGAGAGGATGCTTCCTACAGTGGGAGTATCCAGAACTACAGCACGCAGCCTCAAAATTGAGGGGGTGACCTTTTAGTGCAGAAGAAAGAGCAAGTTTTTTTTTAACCAGAGAGTAGTGAATCTGTGGAATGTTCTGCCACAGATGTGGTGGAGGCTAAGTCCGTGGATATACTTAAGGTGGAAGTTGATAGTTCCCTGATCGGTCAAGGCAGCAAAGGATATTGGGTTGAGTGGGATCTGGGATTAGCCATGATGGAATGGTGAAGCAGAATTGATGGGCTGAATGGCCTAATTTTCCTCCCATGTCTTATTGTCTTATGAAGTGGGTGAGGTGGGTATAAGTGCAACATTTAAGAGGCATTTGGACAGCAACATGAAGGAGAGGGGTGAGAAGGTAATGAGCCAAACGTGGGCAGATGGGACAAACAGGAGTGATCAGTTGGGCCAAAGGGCCCATTTCCATGACATGATAAGCCTTCCAGGTATCAGTTCCTGCCGCTCTACTGACATAGCATTGATTGAAAAATGATTAAATAAATCCCACATAGTGTGATAATTCACTCTCTGCATCAGAAACTTCATGCACAACCCATCAATGCTATCCCCAGCCTTTATTCCATCTTGCATCTCCAACCTCATCAGATATAAGGGGATTATTTTGCTTGTCCTCCTCTGCTACCCCTTCAGCCAACAGTTTCAGTTGTCTATCTTCCACAATTTCTAACATCCTCAACATAAATAAAGCACCAGTCACACTTTCCTTCTCTCCTTCCATTTCAAAGGGAGCTTTTCCTCTTCAATCTCCAGCAACACTCACTCTTCTACACCAGTAACCGATGAAACTGCAGGAGATATTTCTTCCCTGTTGTTTAGAGGCCTCATTGTTATTTACAATAGATGGCTATTTAGCCTAAATAATTTTAAATTGTAGGAATTCAGATCTTCCTAACCTCATTTGAAACTTTACTGGAATGTTTTCTGCTAAAAATGTAACATGCCTTAATAACGAAGGACTATACTTGCAGGAATTCAGAGAAAGAGAGGCAAATCTGACAGAAACATAAAATTATGAAAGGGATAAATCAGACAGAGACAGGAAAATTGTTTCCACTGATAAGTGAGACTCAAACTAGGAGACCTAGCCTCAAGATTCAGGGGTGGAGATGGGTAGTTTTCCCGCAGCAAGTTACAAATTTATGGAATTCTTGCCCAGGGTAGCAGTGGGGGCTACCTCATTAGATGTATTTAAGACACAGAATTTTTTGCATAGCAGGAGAATTAAGTGTCATCTGAAAAGACAGGTAGATGGAGGTGAGTCCATGGCCAGATCAACCATGTTCTATAGATGGTTTACTCCTGCTCCTATTTCCTATGTTCTTAAATGCGATAAAATTCACTGTGAAAGACAAGCATAAGCTGCTGACAAAACATTTAAACTCAACAATCTCATGACCAAAGGTCATAAATGTCTGACCTATTTATACCTTGCAGTCTAACGAAGAAACTAGGAAAGACCTGTGTGTTGACAAGTTCCAAAATTCTGAATTATGAAGGTGATGGTTAATATACTTAGAATCATATCATCAAGTAAAACTTCCATCTTAAATTTTTATTCTAATGAAATTTACTGACAAAGTCAAGAGAAAGTTACCAATTGAATTATCATGTATTCATACCAAAGTACAGGTATGATTCCAATATTACCTTTTTATTCTTGCATCAGTCTCTGGATTGTCACTATCCAAGGTCTCCTTCAAGAAATTGATATAGTGGAGCCAAAGATCAACACTAAGAGGAATTGCTTGCAGTCCTTGTCGGTACACCTGTGACAAAGAGTTTCTAGTAATATCTGAAATAAATGTAATAAAAAACCACCAGCAGAGTCTGTACTGAAAATGTTACTTTCCAGGAATTTGTTTGAATAATCATCCATTACCATTATGTGGAGGGTGGTAAGAACATCACAATGTTCTGCTCTCCACGCGTACAGCCTTGATCTTCAGAGTGTGAGATGGCTCCTGCATTCTGACAAGGTAGGGCAGGCTTGGGGTACAGACCATAGGGCACAGACCCATTAGAACATCACTGACAGCCTCTAACCACAAATGTAATAAAATTCAGCAAAAACAAAAACATGAACGTAAATACAGGGAAAAATAATTGGGTTTAAAATCATAGCACCCAAGTAAAACTGTCAGAAAAGCCCTGCCCTACTTGTTAAATTGCATTGATTTGCACTGCAAAGCTTGACAAACTGTAGTACTAATGAACCTGTTAACAAAGAGAGAAGACATTAGCTGAAAACTGCTAAGGGAAAATATTTTCTTTTATTTTAACTCTGAAAAAGTGGATGAGACCATAAATTATTTACTAAAGCCAAAATCAAAATCTCAAAACCTCTTACAAACATGGTTTGTTTTAGTCTTTTGAGTAGAATATGGCTTGTAGTAATCTGAGACATGGCCAAATTAAAAGTGAAATGTAAATAAAGGGACAAAGTCACAAGAAATCATTCACCTCATTTGCCTCTGTCAGGTTGTTATGGCGTCGTTCAAGATCTGCATACTTTTTCCAATAGCCATAGCAATATGGATAGTGAGATAAAAATTCATCAAAGGCTCTTCTGGCTGCCAGAACGTGGTTCTGTAAAATAAAAAAAAGTTTTAAGTTTACTTTCAACACATTATACACAAATGTTACCTCTCGGGCACCTCTTCATTTGCTGAGTTCACTTATGTGGTTGCATTTTGATTTGTTATATTTACAATTCAATTGCTCAGATTTCCATTCAGTGTACCAACATTAATCACTGAGATGCATCTTTTGTAAATTGATGTAATAACTATGCATTTTTAAATTACTAAACTAGTTAAATAGTTTATCATAAGCAACAATTCAATACAGCAACTGCTGTTATCAGTAAAGCCTGCATTCCAACCACAGAAGAATCCATTATCTTTTAATTCTTAGGCCAAGCCAAAAGTGTGAATAAGAAGTAGAATTTATTCAAACATAAAATCAAGCTGAGTATTCTGCACTAGGCTTACATTAAACATTGATATGGTTAGTTGCTTCAACTATCCGGAGCACTTTCACTCCAGAGCAAGGGTTGACCTAAATTCCAGATTTACACAACTGAGTGAATGACTGGGATGCCAAAACATATCTTCCACCAAGACAAAATCTGGACAGCCTGTTAAAGAATGAGGTTGCTATCTGAAAGACTGCATTAATTGGACTAAATCTTGAATGCACCAAGAATGTAATGATAGTAAGGAATGAACCAATATACATAAAGTGCAGTTTAACATCCTCCAAAAATTCTGCAGCCAATAAAAAGTGAGCAAATGACGACTGACAGATTCTATCCCACAACTTTATCTAGTCAATTCACTCTAATTTCTTCTTTTTTTAAAAAAATGCTTTCTAGAACACCAAAATTTATTTAAACAGATTATTGCATGAAAGCAATCGGCAGATATTTGGGCTAAAAATCAGAAAAACATACAAGCCAACAGCTGGTGTAAATGTGTCTGGTTTGCATAAACTGTATAATAGTGTTTATCGGTTAGAGAAATGCTTATGGCTAACAATAAGGAAGAGAAACCACAGTAACTTCTTATGAAGCATGCAACATGAAAGATGCTGCCCTCATCTACATCTCCTCCATTTCCCAGACATCCACCCTCACCCCATCTTCCCATCCTGTTGTCCTTACCTACCAGCCCATAAGTCTCCTGATCTAGCAAATCACTCTCTGCAACCACTGCCATCTTCAAAAGGATATCACTAAACATATTTTTAACTCCCCACCCCCACCACTCTGCACTTTCCACAGGATTGCTCCCTTTGTGATTCCCTTGTTGTTCATTTGCCCCTCCCCCCGATCTCCTCCCAGCACTTATTCCTGCAAGCACAAGAAGTGCTACACCTGTCTATTCACATCCTCCCTTGGAACCATTCAGGGCTCCTAACAGTCCTTCCAGGTGGTGCAATGCTTCAACTGCGAGTCTGTCAGGATCATTTACTGTACCTGTTGCAGCCTCCCCAACATTGGTAAGACCCAATGTAGATTGTGGGGACCATTTTGTCAAGCATCTTCTCTACATCTGCAACAAGCAGGATCTCCTGATATTCCTTCAGTTAGTCCTGACGAAGGGCCTCGGCCTGAAACGTCGACTGCACCTCTTCCTAGAGATGCTGCCTGGCCTGCTGCGTTCACCAGCAACTTTTATGTGTGTTGCTTGAATTTCCAGCATCTGCAGAATTCCTGTTGTCTCCTGATAGCCAACCATTTTATGTCCAATCCCCAATCCTAATCTAACATGCCAGCTCACGGCCTTCTCTACTGCCAAGATGAGGCTACTCTCAGGTTGGAGAAGTAACACCTCATTCTGTTTGGATAGTCTCCAACCTGACGGCATGAACATTGGTTCCTCTAACTTCTGGTAATTTCACCCCCATCTCCTCTCACCCCTCTCCTTTCCTGCCTATCATTTCCCTCTGGTGTCCCTCCTCCTTCCCTTTCCCCCTTGGCTCACTCTCCTCACTTGGCATATTCCTTCTTCAACCCTTTTCCTTGCCACCTATCACCTCCCAGCTTCTCACTGTACCACCCCAACCACCTACCTTCTTCCCCATATGGCTTCACTTATCATCTGCTAGCTTGTACTCCTCAGCCTCCCTCCACATTTTTCTGGCTTCTTCCCCCATTCTTTCCAGTCCTGATGAAGGGTCTTGGCCCAAAACGTCAACTGTTTATTCTTGTCCTTAGATGCTGTCTGACCTGCTGAGTTTGTCCAGTATTTTGAGTGTGTTACTCTGGATTTCCAGCATCTGTAGAATCTCTTGTGTTTATAACAGGAAGGATATTGGACTTTAAAATACATGCTGAAATCTCATCTCGTTAGGGTTGAGCTTGACTGACAAAGCAATTATGCAATTCCCTCAACTACACCCGGCCACAGCATTATTAATATAACCAGCTATACAAAAAAAAAAGGATTTTTTAAAAGAAATATCAGATTATTAACATTGAACATGATCTCTATTTGCATCCCGCTTGGTGGTGCAATAACATCAGCACCAGACTCCGGAGCGAAGGTTCCCGAGTTCAAATCCAAGTCGGGTTAAGCGTCGAGCTAGCAACTTGGCCTCGTAAAAACAAGAATAGCTTGCTACGGAAACACTGTCATGACAGGGCCCCGATAACGCCACTCCTGAGTTAAGGGCTATCCTCCTCCTTTTTCTATGATCTCTATTTCCTAGCCACCAGATAGAATTAATAGTCCAAGAACTTTCTGGATTACAGAAGACTCAGGAAGAATCCAACATTCTGTAAATATGCCCAATAATTTCAAAGCATTTTTCAAGATATTATTATTACTATTATACTAAGTAGTAGTTTTGTGGTATTCATTAACAACTGGATCCACTATACCTTTCATTAGTTTAATTAAGCAGAGCATTAGGCAAGTTCAAAAGATATTTGATAAAATGAAATTATAGAAAATGCATGTGGAGTGATATAATATGGGTAGCTGTAGAATTTCTGACTTAATGGGAAAAAGGCTTACTGATAGAACACTTAAGTAACTTGGGAACTGCCTGTACAAAGATTTATTCTGATCTCTATAGTTATTTAATCTAAATTATAAAGCTTTAATGTAAACTCAAATAACTATAGAACAACAAATACCTATAATATAACTATTTTAACACAGAAACTCTCAAATTTATTGTTTCACATACAAACCTCTAAAGATTGACACAGAAGATAACCCAAATTTTCTCCAATTCGTCTTATGGTTGAAATTACCAACAAAAGACTCAGCAGTGAACCATAATGAAATCTTCATTGTAAATCTTACAGTGATGCAACGAAAATGCTGGATCTGGAGGCTCATCTAGTTTACTATGGACCACATTTTTCAATTGATAGGAACTGTTATTAGCACCAGCAATAAAAATTCTGATAGCTACAGAACTAAGTTTTCAGTGTAAAGATGACAACACACTGTACTTTAACCATTTAAAAAATTTTTGTATAATTTACTCACCTCTTGCTCGACATACTGCAGCAAATACGTCCAACCTGTAAAGTCTTGGGGATTGTCCTCAACCACCTTCCAAAACTTTTCATATTCCGCAGGAAAGGAAATCTCAGAGTCACTGAGTCCCACATTTACTACATCGTCAACAATTCGATCAGGGGAAGAGTTCTCAGCCTGAGATTCAGTGTCCATTGATGCTGAACCTTCAGGAGATTCTACTTGCGCTGCTAATGAATGTGGCAAATTTGTAAAGGGCTCCATACTGGTTTCCTGTTCAATAACTTCATTTTCACTTTCTAAAGTTTGTGGCTCATAAGTTGAGGTCTCATGGGTATCAGAAGGCTGAGAGTTTGGCACGAGCATCTCTTTTGGAAGAGAATTGCTTGTGGTGGAGATATTTTTATACAAGTCACTTTCATCAGTAGAAGTAAGTCCATCACTTGGTGACGATGCTGTCTCACTTAAGCCTTAAAAGGTAGATAAATAGAGACACTGATCATACCACAAAGCAATTGTCCAAAATTCAAATTGTCCTCTCTTTGGTTTACAAATACAAACCTATCGCTAATGATTCCCATCAGAAAAAAGCAAATTAATTCAGTTATAAGACTATTTTACTAACTACCATAAATCAATGGCATTTAAATCAGAGTTGAAATATGTGCAACATTAATATTTGTTTTTCTTTAAGCTCTCTTTTCAAGATCACTCAATGTTGGAAGCAACATTTCAACATTGCTCAGGCCTAGAAGCTTATTTTTGATTAAGAGAATGCATTTTATCCACAATTTTAGAAATTTTGATGCCAATCCTACATTTATCTTTAAATGAAAACTAATGGCAATCCCAATAAGATTCATTATTGGGAAGTATGTATAAAATATCTTTGTTGATTTTCCTCGAGTAACACAAAGATATTCCACAGATTTAGACAAAATAATGTCTGCAAACAATTCAGACAGGCATCTTTTGGTGGCACCATTCCTTTCAGTGGACATAAGAAACTATGCATTGTTTCACTACTTTTATGATGGACATAAAGGGAAAAATCTTTTTCAAAGTAGCATTAATGTCAATAACTGAAACATTTAATATAAATTTGCAGAGTGTACAAGAGGGCAAAAAGGGACTGAAGAGAACTGAATGAGAAACCTTTGCTTATATTTTTGAACAGTGAGCAGGATATTGATAGATTGCAGAAGGAAGTAGACTGATGGAATGGGCAGAGATGCATGGTATGGTAGAAAGAATGACACAAAGTTTACCTTAAGTTCTCAAAAAAATGCTGGAACAGAGAGACCCAAGGGTAAGTGTACCGTTAAAAAAGCAGGGCAGGTTTAACAAGACATACACAATTTGGGGTTTTTAAATCAATAAAAACACAGAATACAAAAGTGGATGATGGAATGGTTGAAGATGAGAGGTCACAGGTATAGAGAGAGAATACAACATATGGCTGGTATCTGAAATGCACTGCCTGCCAACGTGACAGGTTCCACTGTAAACTTCTACAGGGAATGGATTATTTGATAAAGCGAAACTTACAAGCCAGGAGAAAGGGGCACCACAGACATGATGAGCTACATGGTCTCCCTGTGTGCAGTAACTACTTAAAGAATTGTAGTGTTCAGTTTGTGCTGTTAATGGTAGTTATCAGATGTAATAAACATTCAATTTCCATTAATCTAAACAGTATAGAAGCTGTTGTGTTTCAGTCAAGTACACTGGTTTTAGACCAAGAATGATCAAATACATCTTAAAGAATAATAAAAATTACACAGAAACACGTAACACAGAAAAAGTAGAAATATGCAACAAAACACATTGGGGAGAGAAAATGAGTAAAATTTACAACTTATTTGTTGGCTGCTAGTGTTCTGCAGGGGTCAGCATTGGATCCGTTACTTTTCAGATTATACATTAATGATCTGGCTAAGTTTGCAAGGATAAGTGGGCAAGTAGTGTTGAGGAAGCAGGGAGTCTGCAGATGGACTTGGACAGATTAGGAGAATGGGCAAAGTGTCAGAGGGAATACCGGGTAGTGAACTGTATGGTCATGAATTTCAGTAGAAAGAATAAAAGTATAGACTATTTTCTAAATGGGGAGAAAAAACAAATCAGAGGTGCACAGGAAGTTGGGAATCCTCATGCAGGATTCCCTAAAGGTTAACTTGTAAGTTGAGTCAATAGTAAGGAAAGCAAATGAAATGCTAGCATCCATTTCTAGGAGATGTAGGAGCATTTGATGGCTCTGGGCCAGCACTCACCAGAACTTAAAAGAATGAGGAAGGATCTCTTTGAAACCTACTAAATATTGGAAGGCCTAGATAGAATGAAAATGCTTCCATTCGAGGGAGAGTCTAGGATCAGATGGCACATCCTCAGAATAGAAGAACATCGCTTTAGAACTGAGATGTGGAGGCCACATCATTGGGTATATTTAAAACATCATGATTAATGAATGCACTACCAAATGACAATAAAAGAGGACTACGTGTCTTCATAATCATAATAGGGACGTCAAAGGTCACAGGGAGAACGGGGTTGAGGGGGAAAATCCATCAGCCATGATCAAATCGGAGTAGATTCCATGAGCTGAATGGCCTACTTCTGTTACGTCTTAATTAACGTCCCACTCGGAAGACAGCACTCCTGAAAACTAAGCATTTCCCCAATACCCCTCTGGCGTGTCAGTCTAATGTTCTGTGCCTAGAACATAACTTTTAAGGCGATATTCCTGATACTAACCTCTGCCTACGGTGGTCCTTGTAAAACAGGGTGCTGTAAACTTACTACAATGCCTTGGAAATGAAAGGACAACGTTTTAAAAGTTGTGCTTCGTTACACCTAGTGGAACATGACACTAGGTGAAGACATTTCAACAATTAAATACAAAACTCCAAGGAACGGGTGTCCTTACAGTCAAAGTAAAAGCTGGGTGACCCTGGGCTGCCGGAGATCTGATATATTTAGACACAGGCGCAGCCCACATAAGGACTTCGCCGCTTCGCGAGGATCCGGGACTCAACACGGGCCTGGTCTGGTACCTTTGCTACAGGTCCCAAGATTAGGCCTCCAGTCAGGCTCGACAGCAACGCGAGCGCCGCGCAGCCAACCTGCGAGAACAAGGGGCGGTGGAGGCAGATGCCGGCGCCACCAGGGTCGCTCGACCCGACTTCCCGCCAGGATTCGCCACCAACACTCACCTCGTGTCGCCATAACGCAGTCCTCCACTGCGGCCGCTCGGAACTCGCACTCCGGACACACTCCGCCCGAAACCCCGCCCGCCTTCTGACATCACCTTCACGTCACAGGGCAGCCGACTCTGATTCGCTTACCCCAGCTGCGCAACTACCGTATTAATAGGATGATTGGACTTTAAAAGTAATTTTAAAAACAGCTTTACATGTTCACCTCTTGAAATTGCAATGGATATATCACTAAAACAACACCAGAAAATGCAGCGTGCAGTGTCTTCACGTGTAGAGGAAAAATAAATGATTGTTACTCCGGATCCGATACAGCACAAGCAAAAACTCAATTAGATAAAGAATACAATAATAAAAAAACACTATGAATATACAGTAAATACTTAAGATAGCTATATACATAGATTAATTGTATGTCCATAAAGTGACGCTAGGCACAGGAGTGTTTGTACATAAGGTGACTGACAGGAATAATAGCGGCGATTGGTGGTCTGGAGGCGTGGGTTAGTGGGTGGATGTTTTGATTAGCCTTACTGCTTGGGGAAAGCAACTGTTTTTGAATCTGGTGGCCTCGCTGCATTGTTGGACGCAAGTACAGATGTGCGTAATCCAGCCCCTTCAGAATTTAGAGGCGTTGGTGAATGATTGTGTAACATGTCATAACAACTATTACAAGAAGAGAAAAAGCAAACAGGACTGAAATTCCTCTGTCTCGATGACAATTTCCAAAGGGGTTAAGCAATGATTCATAAAGCAAGTTTTATTTTGCTGTTTTGCAATGTTTAGTATGTATTAATATATGAATGTGTCAGTTAAAAAGAATGAATACTTAATAGCTGTAAAGCACTTTTGGGGCATCCTAAAAGGATGAGAGGACATTGTATGCCTGGAACACTCAAGATATTCATTTGGAACAAGAGGAGTCCACCGAGTACAAAAACCATGTCACTTGAATGCCAAGGTATATGAACCAGACACTGGTAAATGGGATCATTGTAGAGTCTCTTGTTGGATCCTTAATGGATGTGGTGGGCCATGGGACCTGCTTCTGTGCTGTATACTCTAACTTTCGACCTACTTGATGTTCGAGCATAGCGCATGGGTGATAAGAATGACTTGGGAGCTTTCACTGTGCCCATTAGCCAAAAGATATGATACTTTTGTTGATGAGTGCAAGAAGAAAACTATGTTGAAAAATACTGCCTGCATTCCACTGGCACAAAAGGGGAGTTGGCATCAGCATGGATCATATTGAATAGCAGGGCAGACAGAGGGGCCTGCTGCCTTACTCTTGAGGTTTTGCTGGCGCTGGGTAGCCCAGGGTGAGGGTATCATCTTTCACCATTGAGATCTCAGGGCAGCACATAAGCTGGCAAAGTGTGTGCAGGCCACTGCTGGTGACTGGCAACATCCATGTCATGTGTTGGTAGCAACAACCTGGCACTGAACGTCAGTAAAACAAAAGAGCTGATTGTGGACCTCAGGAAGTGTAAGACGAAGGAACACATATCAGTCCTCAGAGGGATCAGAAGTGGAGAGAGTGAGCAGTTTCAAATTCCTGGGTGTCAAGATCTCTGAGGACCTAACCTGGTCCCAACATATTGATGTAGTTATAAAGAAGGCAAGACAGTGACTATATTTCATTAGGAGTTTGAAGAGATTTGGTATGTCAACAAATACACTCAAAAACTATAGTTGTACTGTGGAGAGCATTCTGACAGGCTGCATCACTGTCTGGTATGGGGGGCAGCTACTGCACAGGACTGAAAGAAGCTGCAGAGGGTTGTAAATTTAGTCAGCTCCATCTTGGGTACTAGCCTACAAAGCACTGAGGACATCTTTAGGGAGCAGTGTCTCAGAAAGGCAGCGTCCATTATTAAGGACCTCCAGCACCCAGGGCATGCCCTTTTCTCACTGTTACCATTAGGCTGCAGGTACAGAAGCCTGAAGGCACACACTCAGCAATTCAGGAGAACAGCTTCTTCCCCTCTGTCATCTGATTCCTAAATGGACATTGAATCCTTGAACAGTACCTCACCTTTTTAAAGTATATTTTTTGCACAATTTTTAATCTATTCAATATATGTATACTGTAATTTCTTTATTCTTCTTCTATATTATATATTGCATTGAACTGCTGCTGCTAAGTTAACAAATTTCACGACACATGCCAGTGATAATAAACCTAATTCTGATATCTTACCTGAACTCTCTTTCATCACCAAATGAAGCGTCAGTTTTTCTTGGTTTGGACTCTTCCTCACCTTGGAGTTTTCTCCATGGCAACAGACTCAATAGCCAGTGACCACCCTTGAGCTTGTAACCACTGAGAAACAGGAACAAGGATCCGCTTGAAAGAAACATTTAAGAAAGCTGTTCTCTTGGTAGAGTGATGACAGCAGGTTGGAGAGACATGAGCAAACTCTAGTATTTGACCTTTGCAAGGAAAATGAAGTATCCCTGAAGAGCAAAATTACAGTTGATGTGCGGGTAGCAGCAAAGCACAGAGAAGCAAACCCACACATGAGAAATGGAAGGTGATATTGTTGCTGTTGTTGGGGTTGGGTGGGGGGGACTACCAGTGAATCTATTAATGTTCTAAAAAATGTTAACATGAAGATTAATTAAAAACCTTGAAAAGACTGTTTAACATAGTATGAGTAGAAATAGACAGTGAATAAATGGCTAGATGAAAGACAGTGGCACAATTGTGTAACTTCCAGGTTAGGCATTGCTTACTGGCAGTTAGGAAAACTAAGATGAAAATATTTTGTAAACCAGACTTAATGCACAGGGCAGCACCTATTGTAGAGATGGTACTAAAAAATGAGACATTTTAGCTGACAGCATTGGTAAAGTAACATGATGGCGAATAAGAATGTGATCCCATGCCCACAGTTTGTAAAGTCCAATTACCTGGCTGTACTTTTACTCTCGGTAGAGACAGAGACTGCAGCACCAGTAGCGAGGATCCAGAAGAGGTGGAGGAGCACTTACAGGTCTGCTTTGAGTCAGTGGACTGGACGATATTCATGGATTAATTTTTGGATCTGGATGAATGCACCACAGTTGTCACCGACTTCATTAAGATCTGCATAGTTGAGTGTGTGCGTCTTCGGGTACATACTGAACATACCCAAACCAAAAATAGAGGATGAATCAGGAGATTCATAGGCTGCTAAGGGCTAGATCTACGTCATTCAAGACTGGTGATCCAGAACTTTACAAATACAGGTATAACATACGGAAGGCTGTTTTGAGAGCGAGGAAGGGATTGCATGCCATTACTTCCTACAAGGCAAAACCTATCCTGGATGAGTTAAATGTCTTTTATGCATGCTTTCAAAGGGAAGAGTAGAACTCCACATGTACAAATCCCTGCGATCTGTCTTCGAGGCTGATGTCAAAGCAGCTTTTGTGAAGGTGAACCCTTGCCAGGCGACACTGAAAACCCATGCCAACCAACTGCTGGAATGTTGGAGGCATCTTTGTTCTCTCACTGCTGTGGTCAGAGGTTCCCACATGCTTCAAAAGGGCGACAGTCTTAACGCTGCCCAAGTAAGTTGGCTCAAAGACTATCACCCAATTGCGTTCATATCTACTATGATGAAGTGCTTTGAGAGGATGGTCTTGGCCAAAATCAACTCTTGCCTAAGCTAGGACCAGGACCTGGTGCATGTTGTCCACCATCATGATAGGTCTATAGTGACTTTCCATTTGGGCTTGGATTACCTGTACAATAGCAATACCCATGTCAGGATGCTGTTTATTGATAACAGGTCAGTGTTTAACACCATCATACCCTCAGTTCTAATCAACAAGCTCCAAAACCTGTGCCAGCCTCCCTCTGTAATAGGAACCTTGACTTCCTTACCAAGAGGTCAGTGCAGATCAGAAATAACATTTCCTCCTTGTTGAAAATCAACAGTGGTGCACTTAAAAGAGGTGTGCTTAGCCCACTGCTCTTTCTGTCTACATTCACAGCTGTGTGGCAAAAGATACAATTATTATTGGCATAATTTTAGGTAGTGACGAGAAGGCGTACAAGAGTGAGATAGATCAGCTGGTTGAATGATGTTGCAGCAACTGTTTGTGAACTTCAGGAAAGAGAAGTTGAGGGAACACACACCAATCCTCATCAAGGACCAGCAGTGGAAAGGGTGAGCAGTTTCAAGTTCCTAAGTGTCAACATCTCTAAAGATCTATCCAAGGCTCAGTATATAGATGCAATTACAAAGGCGGCACAACAGTGGCTATATTCCATCAGAAGTCTGAGGAGACACCAACTTTCTTGCAAATTTCTATAGATGTACCATGGAGAGAATTTTATTTGATTGCACCACTGTCTGGTATGGAGGGGTCACTGCATAGGATAGGAAAAAGCTGCAAACTCAGCAAGCTCCATCACGGGCACTGGCCTCCCTAGCATCACCGACATCTTCATGGAGCGATGCCTCAAAAAGGCAACATCTGTCATTAAGATGCCCATCACCCAGGACACACCCTCTTCTCATTGCAACTATCAAGGAGGTATAGGAGCCTGAAGACACACAGGCAACATTTTAGGAACAGCTTCTTCCTCACTGCCATCAGATTTCTGAATAGACAATGTACATTACCTCAATTTTTTGCTCTCTTTTTCACTACTTTTTAATTTTCATTTTTAATACATACATATTTCTTGTTGTATTTATTTAGTTTGTTATGTATTGCAATGTACTGCTGCCACAAAACCACTTTTTAACAACATATTTCAGTGATATTAAACCCAATTCTGATACTGATATTCTTGGAGGTTGGTTTGCAAAGGATCTGAGTAATATTAGCAAAGAATACATCTTTAGAAACAAAATACTGAGAGTAAGTGAGAATCACATCTCCGTAGAGGTGACAGTTAGCAGTGTGGGGTGGTGTCTGGTGCCAAGTGCTGGTCATGTCTGTTATGCCACTGGTAAACAGTGAAGTTGATATTGCATCATAACAGCAATGAAATGCAATGTTAATAGAGTCATCTAAAGAACCATCTGCAAAGGTCACTGTGAGATCAGGAGTTCCCCTATAAAGGGAAGTAACAAGCTGCATGGAAAATTCAAACAGGGAAATATGACCCAAAGGAAATGAATAACTGAGCCCACTTTGATTGGTTCGAGTCCAAGTAATGGAACTATTCACAAGCCTTGAGGGCAAACATTTCAGAGGAATCTGAACAGCAGGAGAAAGCCACTTTCCAGAAGATTCAGAAACTTCTGTGCCATTACAGTAAGACTCCAGTATTCTGCAGAAGAACTTGGCATCTACTGTGGAAGCACTGAATCATCAAATCAAGAACACTAGTTGGCTGATTTAAGAGAGATCTGCAATACAGTGTGGAGGCAGTTCAGAAACTCTGAAGGACATAACAACAGGAATGGACAGTAATAAAAGCTCAATAAGTGTGGCCAGTGTTTGACTGACTCAGAATAGTTGTGGCTAAATTCAAAGCCTTGGAGACAATACAGAGAGTCTGAAGAGGTGACTTCAATCTCTAAAGGGGCAGTAGGAAAATTGAATTCAGTACCTTAAGGGAGTCACTGCCAGATGATGTGAAATCAGAAGGACAAAACCAAAGTGCCTTAGGAAGCAATAAATTGCAACTAGGCTTCTGTTATTCTGGGACCTGTCACTCAGGGACTTAGGCTATATATATATTTTTTTCTTGTGTGACTGTAAATATGCTTCCCATCTTGAATGTGCTGTGTGCCTTGTGCTGTTTATGTTTTGCACAATGGTCCCAGAGGAATGCTGTTTTGTTTGGCTTATTCATGTATGGTTTGATGATAATTAAACTTGAATTTGAGCTATTAAATAACATTTAATCAGAATTACTGCAGGAATTTATAAGTCATTAGTTCCTATGTTAGGTTTTACATGAATAATATAGCATATAAAAGTGATATCAAGAAAATGGTGGTCAGGAATCTAATGGGGGTACCTCGGTGGTGCAGCAGTTAACACAACACTATTATGGCTCAGGGCATTAGAGTTCGGAGTTCAGTTCTGATGTCACCTGTAAGAAGCACGTGGGTTTCCTCCCCCATTCTAAGGACGTTCTGGTTAGTAGGTTAATTGGTCATTGTAAGTTGTCCTGTGATTATGCTCAAGTTAGGTGGGTTGCTGGGTGTTGCAGCTCGCTGGGCTGGAAGGGCTTGTTCTGTGCTGTAGCTCAGGTAAAAAATACAATTGAACACACAATCATGGACATGGATATTAAAAATAAATCGATGTTGTAACTGCACATAGTAGAAATCAGAAATAAAAAGGCTCTTTAAGAGCCTCCTGATGAACTGCTAAATCTATATAGAACATGGAACATAGAAATCTACGGCACATTACAGGCCCTTCAGCCCATAATGTTGTGCCGACCATGTAACCTACTCTAGAAACTGCCTAGAATTTCCTGACCACATAGCCCTCTATTTTTCTAAGCTCTACGTACCTACACTAGGATCTTTTAAAATACCCTATTCTATCTGCCTCTACCACTGTCACTGGCAGTGCCTTCCATGCACCCACCACTCTGTGTGGAAAAACCTATCCTCTGACATCCCCCCGTACCAACTTCCAAACACCTTAAAACTATGTCCCCTCATGTCAGCCATTTCAGTCTTGGGGAAAAAGCCTCTGGCTATCCACAGGATCAATCCACACACCATCTTAAACACCTCTATCACGTCACCTCTCATCCTCCCATGCTCCAAGGAGAAAAGACCAAGTTCACTCAACCTAATCTCATAAGGTGTGTTCTCCAATCCAGTCAACATCCTTGTAAATCTCCTCTGCACTCTGTCTATAGTATCCACATCCTTCCTGTAGTGAGGTGACCAGAACTGAACACAGTACTCCAAGTGGGTTCTAATTTAAGTCTTATTTAGCTGTATCATTACCTCACGGCTCTTGAACTCAATCCCACGCAGCAGCTTTGAGTGTCTATGGAGACGGACCCCAAGTTCTCTCTGATCATCCAAACTGCCAAGAATCTTACCGTTAATATTCTATTCTGTCTTCAAATTTGACCTACCAAAATTAACCACTTCACACTTATCTGGGTTGAACTCCACCTGCCACTTCTCAGCCCAGTTCTGCATCCTAACGATGTCCTGCTGTAACCTCTGACAATCCTCCAGACTAACCACAACACCCCCAACTTTTGTGTCATCAGCAAACTTACTAACCCACCCTTCTACTTCCTTATCCAGGTCATCTATATTTAAAAGTGTCAAAATACATATTTTAAGTGTTAATAACCAATAAAATCAATGCATTGAAGATAAATAATAATTGAGAATGAGTAAAACAAACTATCCAATAGCTTGTAAATACCACCTGGCTTTTGTTAGCATCCTAAACTTGTTTGGACATGCCTGATTACCTTGGTTCCTAGGCTTGAAAGGCATAGCCATGCAAAGGAGAGCCAAGTTCGCAAGATTCAAGTTTTGCTAGATAACGATGTTCAGCTAAGTAACTGTACAATGTCTACAAACTATGTCTGTCAACACATTATCTTAACACTTGCCTTGCTGCAACTTCCACACTTTTATCCAGCAAAGAACGATAGCAGCCTTGGCAAAGGCTTAATATCACAGAGCAGCAGGAGGCCTGTTTGACCATAATGGAGGTGGCTGGTCTTTGGGCCTTCATTCCACAGAATGATTTTGGGCAAGAGATTAAAACAAATACCACAATTAACAGGAGTAAGTCTCCCATTACCCACTTTATAATGGAGCCGCCACAATCTCCCAGGAAGAAGTGAGGTCTGTTAAAGGGTCCACAAGGTGAAAGATAGGACACAGTGTAATTCCTGCCCAATCTTTCTGACCTTGTCGGCTTCCAACTGAATGTTTTCTGATATATGAGGAATATATGTGCAAACTCCTGGCCAATGATAGTACAAGTATCACCTTTCTCGGCCAATCGATTTTCAAGTAGGAATTGCCACCATTTCAGCTATAATGTCTTTAATGGCTCAGCTTGTATCGTGTAATGCTATCATTTCATTAGTTAATTTCTCCATCACTGGGGCCATATTGACGCTCTCAGGAGTTAGTCCAACAGGTCCATACAACGGGACACAATTATCCTGAAATGCTCAGATTCCGTAAAAGTCCTTTGATGGCAGCCTCGCGCAGTTGGATATAGGGAGAGTGATAGCAGCTGGTACCTATGTGGGATCACGTAGGCCAGATAACAACAACCTCTCCATGACTTTGGTTGTGGCCAAAGATCATTCTCCCAAACTCTAGCGAGTACAGGTCCAGATGCTACTCATACCTTAACCCTTTCATTCCTGGAATCATTCTCCTGAACCTTCTCCAATTCCAGCAGATCCTTTCTTAGATAAAGGGCCCAAAAGTACTCACAATACTCCAAGTGTGGTCTGTCCAATGCCTCATAAAGCCTCAGTATTACATCCTTGCTTTTACATTCTAGTCCTCTCGAAGTGAACGTTAACATTGTATTTGCCTCCTTATCACCAACTTAACCTGCAAGTTAACGTTTTGGGAATCCAACATGAGGACTCTCAATTCTCTTTGCACTTCTGAATTTTTTCCCTGCTTAGAAAACAGTCTATGCCTATATTCATCCTACAAAAGAGCGTGACCGTGGGCTTACCTACACTGTATTCTATGACTTCTTTCCCCTTTTATTTATTTGACCCCACTGATTGACTTTCCTCCATCCCTTCCTGATTTATCTGAACGGTTCCCACCTCATTTTCATTTGCTTTCTTCAGTTAGTCCCGAGTCTGAAGTCTGTACAGGCAGGAGTCACAAGGGCCAGTGACAGCACCACCCCACCCCCAAACCAGGCCACCAAGGACTGGAGGTCTGTGAGGTTGGCAAAGCTGAAGGTTGAAATCCAGAACTCGGTGAGTTCAGAGATAGAAAGACTGAAAAGTCAAAAGCTGAAGTCAGCAAATTCAGAGATAGAAAGCCTGGAAGGTCGAAGACTGAACAAGGAGAGTGAGTAGATGGCAAACCTGGACCAGAGACTAGAGGTTAGGAGCACAAAGTCAGCAAGTCGGGGAGCCTGGGCTAGAGACTGAAGATTGGAGAGCTGATGTTTGTGCACTTGAGTCTGGACCCCCAAGGCACCTGACATGAGGTTGGAGATCTGTGTGTGTGATGGGGTAGAAGATAGGTAGGGGGATAGTTTGGCTATTGTTGTTTTGTTATGTTGTTGCTGCTGCTTGTGTTGAACATCATGGGTGTGATTTTTGGCACAAGAATATATGGCACACTTCTTGATTGTTATTGCAAATGACACATTTCACTCTGTTTTGATGTATACCATGGTCTTCTGCTGATGTTGCCCATCCACTTCAAGGTTTGATGTGCACTCAGAGATACTCTTTTGCACATCACTGTTGAAATGTGTGGGTATTTGAATTATTGTCACCTTCCTGTCAGCTTGAACCAGTCTGGCCATTCTCTGCTGATCTCTCTCATTAACAAAGCATTTTCATCCACAGAACTGCCGTTCACTGGATATTACGCAAACAACAGGAATTCTGCAGATGCTGGAAATTCAAGCAACACACATCTAAGTTGCTGGTGAACGCAGCAGGCCAAGCAGCATCTGTAGGAAGAGGTGCAGTCGACGTTTCAGGCCGAGACGCTTCATCAGGACTAACTGAAGGAAGAGTGAGTAAGGGATTTGAAAGTTGGAGGGGGAGGGGGAGATCCAAAATGGTAGGAGAAGACAGGAGGGGGAGAGATAGAGCCAGAGCTGGACAGGTGATAGGCAAAAGGGGATACGAGAGGATCATGGGACAGGAGGTCTGGGAAGAAAGACAAGGGGTGGGGGGGACCCAGAGGATGGGCAAGAGGTATATTCAGAGGGACAAAAGGTGAGTGAGAGAAAGAATGTGTGCATAAAAATGAGTAACAGATGGGGTACGAGGGGGAGGTGGGGCCTTAGCGGAAGTTAGAGAAGTCGATGTTCATGCCATCAGGTTGGGGACTACCCAGACGGAATATAAGGTGTTGTTCCTCCAACCTGAGTGTGGCTTCATCTTTACAGTAGAGGAGGCCGTGGATAGACATGTCAGAATGGGAATGGGATGTGGAATTAAAATGTGTGGCCACTGGGAGATCCTGCTTTCTCTGGCGGACAGAGCGTAGATGTTCAGCAAAGTGGTCTCCCAGTCTGCGTCGGGTCTCGCCAATATATAAAAGGCCACATCGGGAGCACCGGACGCAGTACATCACCCCAGTCGACTCACAGGTGAAGTGTTGCCTCACCTGGAAGGACTGTTTGGGGCCCTGAATGGTGGTAAGGGAGGAAGTGTAAGGGCATGTGTAGCACTTGTTCCGCTTACACGGATAAGTGCCAGGAGGGAGATCAGTGGGGAGGGATGGGGAGGACGAATGGACAAGGGAGTTGTGTAGGGAGCGATCCCTGCGGAATGCAGAGAGAGGCGGGGAGGGAAAGATGTGCTTAGTGGTGGGATCCCGTTGGAGGTGGCGGAAGTTACGGAGAATAATATGTTGGACCCGGAGGCTAGTGGGGTGGTAGGTGAGGACCAGGGGAACCCTATTCCTAGTGGGGTGGCGGGAGGATGGAGTGAGAGCAGATGTACGTGAAATGGGGGAGATGCGTTTAAGAGCAGAGTTGATAGTGGAGGAAGGGAAGCCCCTTTCTTTAAAAAAGGAAGACATCTCCCTCGTCCTAGAATGAAAAGCCTCATCCTGAGAGCAGATGCGGCGGAGACGGAGGAATTGCGAAAAGGGGATGGCGTTTTTGCAAGAGACAGGGTGAGAAGAGGAATAGTCCAGATAGCTGTGAGAGTCAGTAGGCTTATAGTAGACATCAGTGGATAAGCTGCCTCCAGAGACAGAAAGATCTAGAAAGGGGAGGGAGGTGTCGGAAATGGACCAGGTAAACTTGAGGGCAGGGTGAAAGTTGGAGGCAAAGTTAATAAAGTCAACGAGTTCTGCATGCGTGCAGGAAGCAGCGCCAATGCAGTCGTCGATGTAGCGAAGGAAAAGTGGGGGACACACCCCGCACTTCCCGTTTCTATCTCCTACCCAAGATCCACAAACCTGCCTGTCCTGGCCGACCTATTGTCTCAGCTTGCTCCTGCCCCACCGAACTCATTTCTGCATACCTCGACACTGTTTTATCACCCCTTGTTCAATCCCTTCCGACCTATGTTCGTGACACTTCTCACGCTCTTAAACTTTTCGATGATTTTAAGTTCCCTGGCCCCCACCGCTTTATTTTCACCATGGATGTCCGGTCCTTATATACTTCCATCCCCCATCAGGAAGGTCTCAAAGTTCTACGCTTCTTTTTGGATTCCAGACCTAACCAATTCCCCTCTACCATCACTCTGCTCCATCTAGCGGAATTAGTCCTTACTCTTAATAATTTCTCCTTTGGGTCCTCCCACTTCCTCCAAACTAAAGGTGTAGCTATGGGCACCCGTATGGGTCCTAGCTATGCCTGCCTTTTTGTTGGCTTTGTGGAACAATCTATGTTCCATGCCTATTTTGGTACCTGTCCCCCACTTTTCCTTTGCTACATCGACGACTGCATTGGCGCTGTTTCCTGCACGCATGCAGAACTCGTTGATTTTATTAACTTTGCCTCCAACTTTCACCCTGCCCTCAAGTTTACCTGGTCCATTTCCGACACCTCCCTCCCCTTTCTAGATCTTTCTGTCTCTGTCTCTGGAGACAGCTTATCCACTGATGTCTACGATAAGCCTACTGACTCTCACAGCTATCTGGACTATTCCTCTTCTCACCCTGTCTCTTGCAAAAACGCCATCCCCTTCTCGCAATTCCTCCGTCTCCGCCGCATCTGCTCTCAGGATGAGGCTTTTCATTCTAGGACGAGGGAGATGTCTTCATTTTTTAAAGAAAGGGGCTTCCCTTCCTCCACTATCAACTCTGCTCTTAAACGCATCTCCCCCATTTCACGTACATCTGCTCTCACTCCATCCTCCCGCCACCCCACTAGGAATAGGGTTCCCCTGGCCCTCACCTACCACCCCACTAGCCTCCGGGTCCAACATATTATCTCCGTAACTTCCGCCACCTCCAACGGGATCCCACCACTAAGCACATCTTTCCCTCCCCGCCTCTCTCTGCATTCCGCAGGGATCGCTCCCTACACAACTCCCTTGTCCATTCGTCCCCCCCATCCCTCCCCACTGATCTCCCTCCTGGCACTTATCCGTATAAGCGGAACAAGTGCTACACATGCCCTTACACTTCCTCCCTTACCACCATTCAGGGCCCCAAACAGTCCTTCCAGGTGAGGCAACACTTCACCTGTGAGTCGACTGGGGTGATATCCTGCGTCCGGTGCTCCCGATGTGGCCTTTTATATATTGGCGAGACCCGACGCAGACTGGGAGACCGCTTTTCTGAACATCTACGCTCTGTCCGCCAGAGAAAGCAGGATCTCCCAGTGGCCACACATTTTAATTCCACATCCCATTCCCATTCTGACATGTCTATCCACAGCCTCCTCTACTGTAAAGATGAAGCCACACTCAGGTTGGAGGAAAACACCTTATATTCCGTCTGGGTAGCCTCCAACCTGATGGCATGAACATCGACTTCTCTAACTTCCGCTAAGGCCCCACCTCCCCCTCGTACCCCATCTGTTACTCATTTTTATGCACACATTCTTTCTCTCACTCTCCTTTTTCTCCCTCAGCCCCTCTGAATATACCTCTTGCCCATCCTCTGAGTCCCCCCCCCCCTTGTCTTTCTTCCCGGACCTCCTGTCCCATGATCCTCTCGTATCCCCTTTTGCCTATCACCTGTCCAGCTCTTGGCTCTATCCCTCCCCCTCCTGTCTTCTCCTATCATTTTGGATCTCCCCCTCCCCCTCCAACTTTCAAATCCCTTACTCACTCTTCCTTCAGTTAGTCCCGACGAAGGGTCTCGGCCTGAAACGTCGACTGTACCTCTTCCTAGAGATGCTGCCTGGCCTGCTGCGTTCACCGGCAACTTTGATGTGTGTTGTTTGGCATTAACAATCATTCCACGGTCAAAGTCACTTAGATCATATTTCTTCCCTATTCTGATGTTTGGTTCAAACAACTGGACCTCTTGACCATGTCTGCATGCTTTTATGTACAGTTGCTGACACTTGAGTGGCTGGTTAGATATTTACATCAACAAGGTGTACAAGTGTACCTAATAAAGTGGCCACTATGTATAAGTGATAAATAAATCTGAATCATTCTGCCTTGTACATTATATACTCTGTTCTTCAGTGTAAGTGTACGAGGTAGTTTTATAATTAAGCAAAAAGGCATACAGACTATCCAGAACTTATAATTCATAGTGATTACTTAAGCCGTAAACAGTAATGATCAAATAATTCAGTCCTTGTCATCACGTTTCTTACTGCCACTGGTTTCCTGGACTTGTCGCCCAGCTGGCTTATCATGTGATGCATGGACTCAGGTTGGTCTTCCATGGACCTTCAAAGCAGTACTTGATTAGCAGTACATGGTTAGCAATACTTGAAACTGACCTTCCCAAACGGGCTCAAAGCAATTCTTCCAGTGGTAGGACCTCACCAGTACCCAGACTCCTGGCTGATAAGTTATGACGGCTGCCAAGTGTCACACCTATGGGTCTCAAGCACCTGTTGAGGAAAATCTTTAAGAGTTTGTGTTCGTGCCACACAATGTTGTACCATACTTTCACTCATAGTATTGATGCTCATCTGTTAACTGAAAGTGGAGGAGTACTTGGTAAGTGCATGGGACATCCCAATACCTTCACATATGCATTGCCTTGAGAGCCAGTGGAAGTGCCTTTAATCACTTCAGTTTCCTCACACAATTTAGCCCGTCTATTTCTCAATTGCTCCAGTAAATTGTGAGTGGTACAGACAAGTAAAGTGATGCTTTACACAGTAGGGCCTTTATCAACTCTTGAACCACCCTTGCTTGTAAAGTGTGGAGAATTATCACATTCTCAGGGATTACAAACCTAGGAACAAATTCTCATAATAAAAGTTTAGCATCAGTCACAACATCCATTCGATGAGCTGGATATGCCTCCAGTCACTGAAAAAAACAAACACATTATAACAAGTACATCGTTATAATCCATACGTTTAGATGCCCAGCAGCAGCAAATACCAGTGATTAGATTTCTGGGAAATAAATCAATTTGCTGCAACTTTTTCTGCTATGATCAGGAATCCTGGCACACGCCACTTGTCCTCAATGATGTCAATCCTTGATAGTCTTGCGCATGGTGTTTTAATCCTTAAAGCCTTTGCAGTCTGTGATGTATCACGCTGTAATTGGACTATTTATCAATCCCATTTGGAAAAGGTTGGCAGCCTGAGTACATTGTGGTACCACATGCAATTTTCCATATTGAAGTATATCTGTCATCCGTTGTACTATTCCAACAGCCAGTCTTACCGAACATTACAGACTTAGCAACATTGGTCTCATCTGTAAGTTTCAAAAATTTGTTCCATAATCCTAAATCTAAATTAGTGAAATTTAAAAAAAACCTACAGTATGTTTCAGGACAGAACCTATTCTTTCAATACTAAACAAAAACATATTTGCTACAATGGTTTACTTGGCTCAGACAAGTTTGTGCCCATGCTGTAAAAAACCATCATGACGGTCAAGCACCATTTCCTTATGACAAATGCAGGAGTGCTCTCCTTCATTAATCATACTTGCAAAATTGTCATCTGGATTATTGCTTTCAGAATTCTCACTGTAGCCAATATTAAATTGAGTTGCCTGCCATTGTCAGCTTTGTCAATACTCTCTTGATGAACATGGACCCAAAATGTACATTTAGCCTCAAATTCTGTCCCCACTAATAGATTCCCAGTTTGGTCCTTAATGAACCCCACTACTCTTCTGACAACTTGTTTATTGTTATGCACATTTCAAAATCCTTTAAATTTCTGTGAAAATAAATAATTTTTTTTAAAATAAGAGTTACAGCGTGCGCCCTTTCAGCTCACCTATTGAACATTACCCTAATCACAGGACAATTTACATTGATTAATTAACCTACTAACTGATACATCTTTGGACTATGGGAAAAAACCAGATAACCCAGCAGAAACCCATGTGGTCATGAGGCACCGTACAAACTCTTTACAGACAGCAACAGAATTGAACTCAAATTCCCAATACCATTATAAATACCATTCTACACTTGCTAATCCCCATTCTTTTTACTTGCGTTGTCTGGTCAGTTTTTAACTGACATCTCATCTGTATTTTTCTATACATTCAGCCCGATTCTTGTATATAAAGCTGTCTTTTGAACTAACTTTTTCACTTTCTATCTAGCCTCTTTCCTGGGTTCCTAGTTATATACATTGTTGGCAATGAAAGAGTTAAAAAAAATTATTGTTGAAATACCATTAATGCAGATGATTACCAACAGAAAATGCTGAAAACAATCAGCAGCTATGAGAAGGGAAAGGTTGCTCTGACCTGCTAAGTACTTCCAGCATTTACTAATTTAAATTCCCAGCATATGCAATACTTTTGATTGCCATAAATACATGAACCATATTCGTATTAAGTGGTGTCATGAAGCAGCACAATTGCAGCTTTATAGTGCAGCTTATTCACTGAGAATACCAATTCCAAGTATTTTACCCACCTGCCCTTTGGGAAAGAATTCATGAGACATTAATAGAACAACCTTCCAAATGGAGCAGTTCCACATCTGCCATTAAGCAAAAACTAATTATCACAAGTCTAGATATTTCTTGGCTTTATATTTATACTACTGCCCACATACTTATGATGGTGTTTTTTTTTGCCTGCTGAACTTTAAAAAAAGTGATCAATTCTTATCATAAATGTACCTAAATAAAAATCCTCAAAATATGAGTGACTGAGGTATAGTGCAGAGCATTTTGTGACCGATCTTTCAGAACTGCTGAAGCTGTGTATTTCACCTTAGACATTGTATGACTACTTACCATTCAACAGAAGTATGAATATAAAGGTATTTAGTCTCACCATGGTGATAATAGACTGAGTTGTGACTGCAACCATAGATAAGGATAAGAAATTGTACTGAATTCTATTATAGCAAATCAAGGTAGAAATGCAGATAAACATTTGAATAATTTACCAAAAAATAATCAATAATACTGGATTTAAACAAATAAAGTCATTTACTTCCTTTAAACATTTTACCAAGAAGCACATACTTTTGCCTGTACAAGAGCACTGGCACTATTGTCAACTGACTGTACAATTACACAAATGAATTTGAGTGTTATTATTTCACAAATATGTAGGTAAAACAAGATTATATGTTTGTATGCTCAAAAATATGGAATATACATTTATCAATGCTTCTTTAAGACAACTGTGTATGTATCAGAATCTGTAACAAAAATATTTTTCTTGCAGGGATCTTGATCATGCCTTGGTAACATTTTAAACACAATGTGTAAATGTAGAATTTTAAGTTCAGCCTTCAAGCTAATGAAATAATTTACAACTAGGAGAAAATTAACACTGTACAATACACAATTGGAGAGATAAACATTTTCATATTGGAGGACTAATACAAAATAAACATTGATTCAACTCTGCCAGCCAAGGCACTTTACCAATTATATTCTTCCCTCTCCCAGCCTCCAATGATATAGAAACTTAGCATTAAATAGTGATTTGTAGGTGTATTAATTAACACTGTACACTTGATTACAAATTTAGAAACATATTTGATATGCACCACATCTTTACAATTAATGACATTTTCCATACAGTGATAGTGTTAAATGCTTATTGGATTCTACTGTACAGAAGTGCAAGATTAGCTGCAGTGATTTTAGTGTAAATGTTATCCATAGCTACTGCAGAAACCAACCTGTAATTGCAGAATTTAGAATCCAATATTAACTTGTAGCATATATAAATAAACAGAGATTTGTTCCTGTTTGTAAAAATAGAACCATTTCAATGTGTGAAAAGTGCACATTCAACAGGAACACGAAAGCCCTCTTGCTTTCACTAAAAATGTTTCTGAAGCTGCTTTCTGGTTTTAGGATGTGGAATCTAACAGGTCCTGTAAAGCCTTTGAAATATGTGGTGGCCGAGTTGGGGTTTGATCAATTAAACTTTGACCCATTTGTTCAAACAGAACTTTTGCCAATTTAGCTGCAGCAATACGAATGTTTCCTCCGCTACCAGGAAGTGAACCACTGTTTGTCATGTTCCCCAGAAGATGCCACAAAACTGGCAGAACCTTTTGTTCGACAATTTGTGGTTTTCGTATATAAAGATCTGGCACCAGATCTGAAATGGAAAAAGGAATAAATGTGTTATTACAGCTTTATTTTAAATTCAAATGCATCAACCCATTGTTACATTCAGTGAAGCACTCATTGCATTTGCTGAACGGTTGCATGTAGGATCATTAGTGTTTTTAAAACCTGTTTGTGAGATATGAACTGTATCAGCATTCACCGTTTACCCCTAATTGGTCCTAATTGAGACGACTAAGTTCTAGATTCACGTATAGGCCAGACCAAATAAAACAAACATATTTCCTTTCTAATTGCAAGAGTAAAAAAGGCAGTCATGAACCAGATGACTTTTTAATCCTTGGAATTGGAATATTATTGTCAGAAGTGCCAAGAAACAGTGAAAAGCTGGTCTTCGATACTGTTCATACAGATCAAATCATTACCCAGTGCACAGAGAAAACATAAAACAATAACAAAATGCAGAATAAAATCTAACAGCTACTGTCCAACATCAGAGCAGGTAAACAATAAGGTGCAAGATCATAACAAGCAAGATTGTGAGGTCAAGATTCCACCTTATCATTCCAGGGAACCATCAATTGTTCTATAACAGCAGGATAGGAGATGTCCTTGAGAATGGTGGTAACATGCACCAGTTGCTGGAGGAACTCAGCAAACCAGGAAGCATCTATTGAAAAGAGTATAGTCGGTGTTTTGGGCTGAGGCACTTCATCAGGTCCTGCAGAAGGGTCTCAGCCTGAAACATCAACTATGCTCTTTTCCATAGATGCTGCCTGGCCTGTTGAGTTCCTCCACCATTTTGTGTGTGTTGCTTGGATTTCCAGTATCTGCATATTTTCTTTTGCTTGAGAATGGTGGTACATGGTTTTGGACTTTTGTATCTTCTGCCCAGTGGAAGAGGGGGGAAGAGAGAATTTCCGGGTTGTGTGGGCTCCTTGATTAGGTTGGCTGTTTGACAGAGGTAGAAAAATGTATAAATGGAGTCCATTGTGAGGAATCTGGTTTCCATGATGTGCTGAGCTGTGTACACAACTCTCTGCAGTTTCTTAAAGTCATATGCTGAGAAACTGCCATTCCAAATCTGGATAGTTCCTGATTAGATGCTTTCTATGGTACATGGATAAAAATTGGCAAAGGTCAATGAGGAGTCTTTAGCCTCCTGAAGAAGTAGAGGCATTGGTGGACATGTTGGCCATGGTGTCCATGTGGTTGGACGACAGGATGTTTATTCCTGGGAACCTGAAGCTCTCAATCTCAATACTATTGAAGTAGACAGGAGCATGTGCACACCCACTTCCCAAAGACAATGTCAACAAAACAAAAGAGCTGGTCATTGAGAGAAAGGTTATTACCATAACACCATGCTACTAAGCTCTCTATCTCCTTCCTGTACACCATCATTATTTGAGACATGGCCCAGTACAGTGGTATCATTTGAAAACTGGCAGATGGGGTTAGAGCAGAATCTGACCATACAGTAATGACTGTTCAGGGAGTAGAGTAGGAGGCTGAGGGTGCAACCTCAAGAAGCACCAGTGTTTAGAATAATTGAGGCAGAGGTGTTTCTGCCTATTCATGTTGTTCGTGATATTCTAGTCAGGAGGATCCAGTTGTAGTGGGAGGTGTTGATGAGTTTGCTTGGAATTATAGTATTGAAGGCAATACTATACCCAGTTTCAAGTTCCTCTGTGTACACATCACCAAAGATCTCACCTGGACTGTACACATCAGCTATGTGGCAAAAAAAAAAGCACAACAGTGTCTCTTCAAACTCAGGCAACTGAAGAAGTTCGGCATGAGCCCTCAAATCCTCAAGACCTTCTACAGGGGCACCACTAAGAGCAACCTGACTGGCTGTATCACCGCCTGATACAGGAACTGCACCAACCTCGATTGTTGGGCACTGCAGAGAGTGGTATGGACAGCCCAGCACATCTGTGGACATTAGCCTTCCTCTATTTTGGACAATTACAGCAGTGGTGGTGGTTGTCTCTCAGGGTCCGAGGAAGACATTGTGCAGTCATCTGTGGATACGCGCGTAGCTTTGGAGGCCAAAGGCCGAAGCACACATGTGGTTGCAGGTTGGACATGGAATGGTGGTTGTTAGAACAGGTGCATACACAGCTTTGTGGCGTCGGTCTCATGCTGCTGCAAGGCGCTGATTTCGGTCATCCTCAAAGTCAGATGCAGCTTTTCTGGTTAGGGTGCGCCACGCAGCCCTGTCGGTTGCGGACTCCTCAAGTTGTCGAGGCTGGAGGTCTGCTCATTTGATGTACGATTTCAGGTTGTCTTTGAATCTTTTTTTGGGGCAGCCCCGATTGCGACTGCCATGCTCAAGCTTACTGTAGACCAGCTGCCTGGGGATTCTTGTTTCACCCATGCGGATTACATGGCCAGTCCAGCGTAGCTGGGCCTGGAGGACCCTTGCCTCAATTCTTGTGCTGGTGGCTCTGTCAAGGACTTCCCGGTTGGTGATTCAGTACAGTAGCAGGTGCATAAAGGCAGCCTGGAAGATCATTGGCGTCACCAGTCACCCCAACCACGAACTGTTCAAGCTGCGGCTGTCTGGCAAACTGTAGCATAAAAGCTAGGACGAACAGGCTATGGGACAGTTTCTTTCTACAAGCCATTAGACTTATAAATTCACGTGTCTGTATATTGCAACGGAGTCATAACACAAAGATTATTACTCCCTCATGTTGTGGGATGGCTGCAAGATTTAAATAAATTCAAATAAAGCTGTAACCAATATACAGTAGTCTAATGCAAGTGTTTTTACTCTCCAGATGCTCCAGAGATGAATGTAGGACCAGGGAGATGGCATCTGGGGTAGACCAGTTTCAGTGATAGGTGAATTTGTAGTGGGTCAATATTTAGTTACCTGAATTTAAATTCCCCAGTTTAGGACTGGGATTAAGAAGGTTTGGCTTGTCACCGAACATATTTACATTTATTTATTTACAGATGTACTGTTGAAAGTATCCTGACTTGTTGCATCACGGTCTGGTAAAGCAATTTCAATGTGCAGGAATGTCCTGCAGCAGAGTAGTGGACTCAGCCCACTGGAACATGGGCACATTCCTCTCCAGCAGCGAAAGTACCTTCATAAGGCATTGTCTCAAGAAGACAGCATCCACTGTTAAAGATCCCCACCATCTGAGCCATGCCATCTTCATGCAGCCACCACTGGGCAGGAGGTGCAGAAGCCTGAAACCAGCCACTTCCTTTCAAATATTCAGTCCTTGATCCAACTGAAAAACTCTTAATCACTGCAGTTCAGCAACACTATGATGTCTGTCCAGTAACTTAACCACCGTCTCCCCCATCAGGAGGGCCTGAAAGACTTCTTCTTTCTGTCCAACAGTCCCAACTCATTCCCCTGCACCACCACTCTTCTCCGTCTGACAGAACTGGTCCTCACCCTCAATAATTTCTCCTTTGGCTCCTCCCACTTCCTTCAAACCAAAGGTTAGCCATGGGCACTTGCACGAGTCCCAGCTATGCCTATCTTTTCATCGGCTACGTGGAACCTTCCACGTTCCAAGCCTACACCGGCATCACTCCCCAACCCTTCTTACGCTACATTGACGACAGCACTGGTACTACTTCCTGCAGCCATACTGAGCTCGATTTCATCAACTTTGCCTCCAACTTTGACCCTGCGCTCAAAATTACTTGGTTCATTTCTGACACCTCCCTCCCCTTTCTCGATCTCTCTGTCTCCATCTCCGGAGACAGTCTATCTACTGATATCTTTTATAAACTGGTAGCAGCAGAGATACAGAGGAGCAGATTGGGAGGCAGATTTTGGAAAGGTGCAAAAATAACAGGGTTGTTATCATGGGTGACTTTAACTTCCCTAATACTGATTGGCACCTGATTAGTTCCAAGGGTTTAGACAGGGCAGGGTTTGTTAAGTGTGTCCAGGATGGATTCCTGTCACAGTATGTTGACAGGCCGACTGGGGGAGTGCCATACTAGATCTAGTATTAGGTAACGAACCGGGTCAGGTCACAGATCTCTCAGTGGGTGAGCATCTGGGGGACAGTGACCACCGCTCCCTGGCCTTTAGCGTTATCATGGAAAAGCATAGAATCAGAGAGGACAGGAAAAATTTTAATTGGGGAAGGGCAAATTATGAGGCTATAAGGCTAGAACTTGCGGGTGTGAATTGGGATGATGTTTTTGCAGGGAAATGTACTATGGACATGTTTAGAGATCTCTTGCAGGATGTTAGGGATAAATTTGTCCCGGTGAGGAAGATAAAGAATGGTAGGGTGAAGGAACCATGGGTGACAAGTGAGGTGGAGAATCTAGTCAGGTGGAAGAAGGCAGCATACATGAGGTTTAGGAAGCAAGGATCAGATGGGTCTATTGAGGAATATAGGGTAGCAAGAAAGGAGGTTAAAAAGGGGCTGAGAAGAGCAAGAAGGGGGCATGAGAAGGCCTTGGTGAGTAGGGTAAAGGAAAACCCCAAGGCATTCTTCAATTATGTGAAGAACAAAAGGATGACAGGAGTGAAGGTAGGTCCGATTAGAGATAAAGGTAGGAAGATGTGCCTGGAGGCTGTGGAAGTGAGCGAGGTCCTCAATGAATACTTCTCTTTGGTATTCACCAATGAGAGGGAATTTGATGACAGTGATCACAAATTTTCTATCGCATTGAGGTCAGGGCTTTGTGACGGCCACTCCAGTACCTTGACTTTGTTGTCCTTAAGCAATTTTACCACAACTTTGGAGAAAATTTGTGGGCAGAACTGAAAAAGTGTGTGCGAGCAAGGAGGCCTACAAACCTGACTCAGTTACACCAGTTCTGTCTGGAGGAGTGGAACAAACTCCAGCAACGTACTGTGAGAATCTTGTGGAAGGCTACCCAAAACGTTTGACCCAAGTTAAACAATTTAAAGGCAATGCTACCAAATACTAACAAAGTGTATGTAAACTTCTGACCCACTGGTGAAAGAAATAAAAGCTGAAATAAATCATTCTTGCTACTATTATTCTGACATTTCACATTCTTAAAATAAAGTAGTGATCCTAACTGACCTAAGACAGGGAATGTTTTCTAGGATTAGATGTCAGGAATTGTGAAAAATTGAGTTTAAATGTATTTGGCTAAGGTGTATGTAAACTTCTGACTTCAACTGTATATTCCACTGCAGGCCAATACTGACCTGGCTGTCAAGGAATTGTGCGAGACCATCAGCACCCTGGAGACTATACACCTGGAGGCTGCTCTCATTGTCACCAGAGACATTGAGCATTGCTGACTGAAGTCTCTCTGAAGTTTTGTCAACACATCCAGGTGAGCACACAGAGATAAGATACTCGACCACTGCTACTCTCGCTTCTGCAACGCTTACAAAGTGCTCCTCTGTCCACCATTTGAGAATCTGACCACTCCTCCATCCTGCTTCTGCCGCGTACAGGCAGAAGCTGAAACAAGAGACGGCCATAGTTAAAACCGTCCACTGTTGGTCCAACCAATCAGTATCCATGCTACAGGACCGCTTTGATGACTTCAACTGGAATGTCCTTTGTGATGAGGATGTCTCCTAGTTCACAGAAGTGGTCATGAGCTTCATCCAGAAGTGCATCGAGGACGTTGTCTCCCAAAATTCAGTCAGGGTTTATCCAAAGCAGAAACCCTGGATCAACAGTTCCGAGCGCTGCACTTTCCAGAACAACTCAGAGCTTTTGCCGCCAGTAACCACCAAGCACTCAAGAAATGCAGCTACGATCTACACAAAATCATCAAGGCAGCGAAACAACAGTATAGGGACAAGATCCAGACACAACTCCCCACTGACAACACATGCAGCTTATGGCAAGGTCTACACACCATCGCAGACTTCAAAGCTAAACACAGTGGTGCTGCTAGCATTGCTGCCTTTCTTCCAGATGGGCCAAATCTTCTTTCCACTTGGTTCAACGTCACCAACACCGAGCCCCCGAGGAGAGATGCCGATGCAACCTGTACCTTGGTCATCTCTGAGGCTGAAGTATGCAGGTCTTTCCAATGAATGAACAGCCGCAAGGCACAGGACTGGATGGCACCCAGTGCAGAGTGCCCTCCTGCTTCAAATCATCCAGCATTGTCCCTGTACCTAAAAAGACCAAGGTAGCATGTCTGAACTAGTGGTGTCCTGTTGCACTCACCTCAATAACAAGCAAATGCTTTGAGAGGCTGGTCAAGGACTACATCTGCAGCTTGCTACCACCCACACTGGACCCTCTATAATTTGCCTACCAACACAACCGATTGACAGATGATGCAATAGCTACAGCTCTTACACACTGTCCTTACACACCTGGAGAGGAGGGATGCTTATGTGAGAGTGCTGCTCTTAGAATACAGTTTAGCATTCAACACCAAAATTTTCTCCAGGCTTGACAAGAAGCTCAGAAACCTCGGCCTTCACCCTGTCTTGTGCAGTTGTCATTGTCATAGTCATACTTTATTAATCCTGGGGGAAACTGGTTTTCGTTACAGTTGCTCCATAAATAATAAATAGTAATAGAACCATAAATAGTTAAATGTAAATTATGCCAGTAAATTATGAAATAAGTCCAGGACCAGCCTATTGGCTCAGGGTGTCTGACCCTCCAAGGGAGGAGTTGTAAAGTTTGATGGCCACAGGCAGGAATGACTTCCTATGATGCTCAGTACTGCATCTCGGTGGGATGAGTCTCTGGCTGAATGTACTCCTGTGCCCACCCAGTACATTATGCAGTGGATGGGAGACATTGACCAAGATGGCATGCAACTTAGACAGCATCCTCTTTTCAGACACCACCGTGGATCCTGGACTTCCTGTCAGATTGCCGGCAAGTGGTAAGAGTGGGTTCCCTCACCTGTGCCCCTCTGACCCTCAACACAGGAGTCCCCCAGGGCTTTGTCCTAAGCCCCCTCCTTTACTCTCTGTACAACCATGACTGTGTCACCAGCCATAGCTCCAATCTGCAAATTAGATTTGCAGATGATACCACACTGACTGATCACATCTCAAATAACAATGAGGCAGCTGACAGAGAAGAAGTCACCACCCTGACATAGTGGTGTCAGGAAAACAGCCTCTCCCTCAATGTTGCAAAAACAAAGGAACTGGTTGTGGTCTAAAGGGGGAAAGGAGACAGACTCACCCCCTATTGACATCAATGGATCTGGGGCTGAGAGGGTGAACAGCTTCAAGTTCCTCAGTATACACATCAACAAGGATCTCATTTGGTCTGTACATACTGACTGTGTGGTGAAAAAAGCACAACAGCGCCTCTTTCACCTCAGACGGTTGAAGAAGTTTGGCATGAGTCCCCAAATCCTAAGGACTTTCTATAGGGGCACAATTGAGAGCATCCTGACTGGCTGCATCACTGTCTGGTATGGGAACATTACCTCCCCCAATCGCAGGGCTCTGCAGAGAGTGGTGTGGACAGCCCAGTACACCTGTAGATGTGAACTTCCCACTAATCAAAAGACAGGCACGTAAAAAGGGCTTAAGGATCATTAGAGACCCGAGTAATCCCAACTCACAAATGTTCCAGCTGCTACCATCTGAGAAACAGTATCGCAGTATTAAAGCCACGCCATCAGACTGATTAATTTACGCTGACACAATTGTATTTCTAAGCTCTATTGACTGTTCTGTTGTATATCATACTGTACATACTATTTATTACAAATTACTATAAATTGCACATACAGACGGAGATATAGTGTAAAGATTTTTACTCCTCACACATATGAAGGATGTAAGAAATAAAGTCAATTCAATTCAATTGCCTGGTACACTTTGAAATATTGAGACTAATGTCATTACATTTTTTGAGGAAGCAACAAAAAGGGATGATGAAAGAGTGTTAAGAGGCAGGAATGCTCATCACAGTTAAACAGTACTTGCATATGTACTTGTAGTTCTATAAACTGTAGCATTACAAATCTAGTGCTGGAGATTTGATCATGTTGGAGAGCCATCTTTTACCAAGTTGAATTACCTCCCACATGACAGATTTTCCTGTGATTCTACAAATTCCACTCCTTTAAATTCATACATCAGTATTTTCCTTAAATCAATGTTGTTTTACAAATACAAATTGCATTTCCTTAATTAATCCATATCTTTATAATAACTATTTCTGGACTATATTAAAGTCACAAGAAGGTATTTACAACTAGTTTACGTGTCTATAGTACCCAGTTTATACCTCAAGACAGAGGTGGATAAATTGCTGGAGTGTCATTGCAATAATGGAGCTTAAAATAAACTGTCACTATATACCTTACAAAATTCCTTCTCCACAAGATTCATTTATTCAAAAACCAAATTTATGATAAATTTTTAGTAGCTGAAAACATTTTGTCTGTTTGAAGCCAAGCAAAAGCCCTTGGAATAATGCAGTTAAATTAATGTGACCAGTTTAATCTTTGCTTGAAGAATCTTCTGGAATGGTTGTTTGCATATAAGTGTCAACAGCTGAAATAACTAGATAGTATTTGATCAAGTAGTTCATAGCACCAAAATGGGAAATGCTTTCAACGTTTCATACAGTACATCTTGGAGAGGACATACTCACTTTATAATGGAGATCAACTCATTGCTGCCATGGAATATCCATGACACATCCTGAAATCAGCTGTTGAGGAGAAAAGGTAACGGCACAGATTCCATTCATCATAATGGCAAATTACAAGTGCGGATATACAATACTGGATATTTATTCACTACATTGTTTCCCTTCTTGACGAATTGTAATCAAAGATAAATACCTCACCTGCAAGCTTCTCAGTCATGTCTTGTTTTGCTTTTCCATTTAGGAATTGAGCCTTGTTGCAGAAATGCTGAAGCAGCTGCAAATTATCTGAATACAAATTAAATTAAAATATTTAAAGATAGGATTTGCACTTACATTATTTTCATATTTTAACTCTAAGTAATTTACATTGAAAAATTAAAATAGTTTCAGATGTTGGAAATCTAAAATACAAAACAGAAAATTCTGGAAATAGCCAACACCTGCACAGCAAGAAAATAAAATTATTAACAGTTCCATTACAATGAAAGGTTATCATCCCCAACTGTTAAACCTGTTTCTCCAGAAATGATGCCTGACCCATTGGGAAATTGAAAGATTTTCTGTGCTTTTTAAATAAATTTTATTTAGCAACTTACCCGTTTAGGTAAAAGCTGGGAGAGCAATAACTTTTACTGAATATCTTTAAACACTGCTAATGGAGATTTAAAAACAATCTTCAACAAATCTTTGGCTTGTCAGAAATGAGAAAGGGAAATGAAGACCCAAAACCTCAACTCTTTTCTCTTTCCATAGAAGTTGCCTGACTTCCCCAATATTTTCTACTCTTATTTTAGTCAGATGAGAATAAAACCAGATTACACTTAGTGAAAAAGATATGCTCAACACAAATGATTCATGTTATTGTAGTAAGACAATGGCAGTCTCCAAACGTATTCTTGTCTGCAAATACCTGGAGACAAATTTTCACAGACGTGAATTTGATTACAGGACAGACATCTCAAATATCAATTCTACATACCTATATGTTGAACGAAGGCATGAATAACATTGATGGCAGCATTATAAATCCCAAGATTCTTAGAATTCAGATTATTGTCTACAATAGCAGGAATAAGTATATTCAAAACTTGAGCCAGATTATTCTTCAATAATGGGATTATTTTCTGCATGGCTTCTAATGCCATTTGATTCACCTTGCTGTTGGAATCATGTAATCGAGGTTTGAAGGCATCAAATATCTAGATGAGAAAGGTAACCATATCACTTTATATTGTCATTAAATATCTGCCAACAACCCCACTTGATCTCAACACATTAAAATCTCATCAGCTGCAGGATATAGCCACAGAACATTACAGTACAGAAACAGATCCCTCACCTTACCTACTCGGGGCCAATCTGCTTTTCTTCCAAGTCCCATCTACCTACACCTGGACCATAGCCCACCATACCCTCTTCCAAGTACCTATCCAAACTTCTCTTAAGTGTTGCAAATGAACCCGCATCCATGACCACTGCTGGCACCCTCTGAGCGAGGTTGTTCTCCCTCAGGTTCTTTCTCCTTAAATATTTCACCTTTCATCCTTAACCTATGACCTCTAGTTCTAGTTTCACCCATGCAAACTGTATTGCCCAGTGAGCTAGCCCCTTCTGCTCATAGCCCACTAAATCTTTCCGTATACAGTACTGTGCAAAAGTCTCAGCTGTTCCTTTCCATGCCTTGTGGCACAGCCTGGACTGTGAATGATTAAACAATGTGTTCAATAAAGACATGAAAAGTGCAATTGTTTGTGTGTTACTAGTTTAGGCAGATTGTGTTTGTCTATTATTGAACTTAGATGAAGATCAGACCACATTTTATGAGTAATTAAAGCAGTAAAATCAGAACTGTATTATAAATTCACAAATACAGATTCAGTTGTGAAAGCAGGATTATGTAATTGGAATGTAGACTCATTCCTTGTTATTCACAGGTTTGTTATTTGTAGCTTTAACTATTATCAACCAGTATCCATGAAACATGAAAAATTGCATACGGGGTTATCAGTTTCTGGATCCGTTGTATTAAGTGGTTTCCTGCTATGCAACATGGCAGCTGCTGCTCTAAAAGAGAACAGTTTTTGTTTAAAAACCTGGGTGATTTGAAAACTTATTACTGCTGGTATGAATCAATATATTCAACAGCTTAAAGTACGGTTCATGCTTATTTCAAAGGTTACTAGATCAAATGTATAGCCTGCTACTATAGTGGTTTACTCCCAGACACTATTAATAAAGCTGGCTCACAGATTCCAGTTTATTGTCTAATTGTTTATAAACCTGCACAGATAGTATACCCTTCCATATCTATGACAGATTTCTATTATCAATATTTTTAAAACATAATGTTGCATATTTAATAGCTTATCCTGGTATTATTCCAGTTTTTTTTTGTATATGGGCATTAAAGTAGTTCAGTTTATTGAGGCCAAAATTACTTGTAAAATTTGTTATTCATGGACATAGCTGGAACATAACCTCTGCAATTAATGAGGATTGTGGAACAAGTAGCATAAGTCAGTTAATAATATTTTGATATTTAATGAGATTTTTTAAAAAACATTAAAACTCTGCAATTAATAGAACCATATACCAGCAGATCCTTCCTTTCTTATTCCACTTTCTATCTCAACACCTTTTCCTCCACCATCTCAACCACAGAAACACGCATTACTTTAAAACTAGACAATAATCCGGAAAGTAGAAATATCTCAATTAGTCATATATCACAGTGACTTAAATAATGATTATCCCTATATTACCTTAACGATGTTCACTATAACAAGTTCCTGGTTGTTTTGGCAATCTGTTAATAACTGTTCAATCCCTCGGCTACGATCCCGAAAGTCCTTAGCACTCAAAAGACCAGTTATTTCCTTCAGGTATTCTGCGTTTTCCATCAAGTTTCGTGGAGATGGTTTCCATGTATAATCACGTAAATTCATTACTGCATCTGTGATATCCCTGTTACAAATTAAAATCTACAATCAAATAAAATTTGAAGGCAGATTTTCATAGAAAGAAATTAAAATACATAAATGCATACAGAAAAGGCTTTTCTTTCCAAAGAGAAACTGTAGTTTTGATTCCATGTGATTTCCCTTTCAGAATACCACCTTCAGTGCATAGTTTGCATAACTGTACCTCCACTGCTGGTTGCTTGAGTGATGACTAATAAATGTAATAGAAGCTTAATCAAGAACTACAAAAGAGATTAAACATTAGTCCACATTCTCCAAAACATTGTTTCTGAAAGTTAAATGGGATATCTACTATTGTTGTTGTGCCTCGTCTGTTTTCACCTGCATTAAAGATGTATGCCAGCCTTGTTTAAATTCTTATAGTTCCGCACAAAAATTGACTAATATGATAAAACATACAAGATTTATAGTATGTATAAGATAAACCAAATTTAAGCCAGCAGTTTTTATTTTAAGCAAAAGATTAGAAAGAACAAGGATACCCAACCAATTATGATGTCTGGAGTTGGAGTTTCATATTATCTGTCATTTGATCTTATTTAAGCACAGTTCAGCTAAAGATGCAAGTCCAAATTAGAGAATAAAATATTTTAAAAACAACATATCATATATTCTGGTAAATGTAAAATACTAATAAATGTAACTCTGGTAAATGTAAAATACTAATAAATGCAACTCATATAGGAGCTAGAGCAACTGGACTTATATCTTACAGAATAATAAGTTGAATATACATCCTGTCACCCTGCTTCCCTTAAGTGTCTAAGGCAACAACTTTGCTAGTTTCACCTTCTTTATCAAGTTTGTTCTGATGATGCTACCTTCCTTAACTGTAATGCTTACATGCTCTTTTTTAAAAATAATTGTGGATCCTCCTCCACCAGATTTGCCAGGCCTTCAACTGTTTTTGTTTTGTGTCCTGTACTTTTGTTCTCTTTCCTCCTTCCAACATCCAAAACTAGGACAGAATGTTCTCATCCTCACTATCCATCATACCAGCCCTCAAATTCATAGATCATAGAACAGTACAGCACAGTACAGGCCCTTCAGCCCACAATGTTGTGCCCACCTTCATCCATGCGCCTATCTAAGAGTTTCTTCAATGTCCCTAATGTATCTGCCTCTATCACCAACCAACCCTGACACAGTGTGTTCCATGCACTCATACACTGAGTAAAAAATATACCTCTGACATCCCTCCTATATTTCCTCTCAATACTTTAACATTATACCCCCTCATATTAACTATTTTTGTCCTGTGTGTGCACTCGATCTACGCCTGTATCATCTTGTACACCTCTATTAAGTCACCGCTCATCCTCCTTCACTCGAAAAAGAAAAGCCCTAGCTTGCTCAACCTATCCTCATAAAACGTGCTCTCTAATCCATGCAGCATCCTGGTAAACCTCTGCAACCTCTCTACAGCTTCCACATCTTTCCTATAATGAGGTGAAGAGAACTGAACCCAATATTCCAACCGAGGTTCTGTAACATTGCCTTGTGGTTCTTGAGCTCAATCCCCTCCCAACAAATCTGGCATACACCTTATTAATAACCAGACCAATGTGCGCAGTAACTTTGATGGATATAATGAACATGGAAACTAAGATTCCTCTGTTTCCCCATACTGCTAAGAATCCTGCCATTAACCCTGTATTCTGCCTTCAAATTCAATCTTCCAAAGTGAATTATTTCACTCCCCTGGATTCAACTCCATCAGCTACTTCTTAGTCCAGCTGTTTCCTCTCAATGTCCCATTGTAACCTACAAAGTCAATTTAACATCTTCCATAATTTCCAATACATTCAAAATAATGCCACTACCAGATATATCACTGTGTTAAACTGTGCTTAATTTGTATTTCTCTTTACTTAGTTCATATGGAAACCAAACACAGTTTGTGTGGTTGCTCTGTGGAACATGGTCTGAACAATGCGCAACGATTATCTCAGCTTCCTGTTGCCTGTCACTTTAATTCTTTGCCTCACTCCCACCTAATTTCCCCAAAACACTTCAACTTCAGATTGTTAGCAATTTAAAATTCTTTGGTATTATCACTTCAGTCCTGAGTCCAGCCTGCAAGAAAGCACAGCAGCACCTCTACTTTCTTAGAAGTCTGTGAAGATTCGGCATGTTTCCTAAAGCTTTGACAAACTTCTATAGATGTGTGGTGGAGACTATATTGACAAGCTGCATTACAGCCCGGTTTGGAAACACCAATGCCCTTGTATGGAAAAGCTAAAAAAAGTCGTGGATATGGCCCAGTCCATCATCGATAAAGCCCTCCTCGACACTGAGCACCTCTACTCGGAATGCTGTTGCAGGAAGGCAGTATCCATCAGAACCCACCCCCTCCCCCGCCTCCCCCAAAAGCTGTGCTTTCTTTTTGCTGTTGCCATCAGGAAGAAAGTACAGGTGCCCCAGGACTTGCAATACCAGGTTCAAGAACAGTTATTACCCCTCAACCATCAGGTTCTTGAACTAGAGGGGATAACTTCACTCAGCCCATCAATGGACTCACTGTCAAGGACTCTTTATCTCATGTTTTTGATATTTATTGCTTAGTTATTTATTATTATTATTTCTTTCACTTTATACTTGCTTCGTTTGTTGTTTTTTTTGTACATTAGTTGCTGTCCGTCTTGCATGCTCTTTCAATGATTTTATTGTAGGTCTTGTACTTACTGCAATTGCCTGCAAGAAAGTGACTATCTGCGTTGTATATGGTGACATATATGTACTTTGAACTTTGATTATGAACCTTTTCAACATTTGAATTTCAGTTTGCCAGGATTTCTGCAATGTTTTTTGGAAATTGAAGAAAATGGTTCTACATTTACACCACAGATTCTGCAGATGCTGGAAATCCAGAACACACACAAAATGCTGAAGGAACTCAGCCAATCAGGCAGCATCTATGGAAATGAATAAACAGTCGACATTGCCCAAAACTATTCTTCACCAATGAAAGGTTTCCAAGCATCTACAATAATTTGCTTTTCATGTAAAATTATTGCATGAAATAGTGATTAAACTAAAAATTCAGTTACTACATCGCTATGCTCCTTTTGTAAATAGTTAACTGTGCAAAGTAAATACCTTCCTGTTAAATTTTGTACTTCCCTGGAGCTAGATGAAGCTCGCATACTTCCACCACCTGGATATCGTCTAATTTTCGCTGATGGGGTATCTAATGGCATTTCTCCAAGTCCCTTACAGAAATAAAAATACAATTGGATTCATAACAACATAAAAATGATGAAGCACCACAAAATTTGATAAGCAAATTATTTCAAAAGCTCCTTATTAATGACTGAATTCAGAACTTGGCACTTCAAAATAAATTTTCTTGTACCTTTTGTCGGAGATTATTGACAGTCTCTCGAATATAAGGAAGGTCCCTGGGCGATAAATGCTTTTCAAGTACTCTGTCAAAATCATGATGAGGTATCATAACAGACAGCATCTTTCGTCCATAGTACCTGCATATGCATCACAATATTAAATTTCAGTATTTTTATTGCAAAAGTTAAGAATATACAATGGATAGTAGGTTACCTTCAGAATTCAAGTGCGTTAGATAGTTTGACAAAGCTGTCATATAGGGTATCAAGTAATAATCTGAAAGTTCCTTTTTATGCTCAAGTATTTAGATTATCGGACAAGTAGTCATATTTCCTAATTTTGTTAGATCATTGGAAGCAATTTATCAAATAAAACATCTATTTGAACATGCCAAAAAAGGATCAAAATTAAATTTCAATCCATGTAAAAACATTCACACTCAGTAATAGCTAATTTAGTTTTCTTTTTAAAAAATTTTCCATGCAAAAATAACTGTATTCAGTGAGTGTTATTATCCCTATAGAAGCCATGTTTCAGCCTTAAACTAGACTATAAATCAGATGTGCACTTAATTCTGATTTCATCTTACAAATCATGTATAAAAATACACAAATCAAAGGTGGTGACAAATTGGCATACAGGATGGAGACTGAAAATCTGGTTGAATGGTGCCACAATAACCTCTAACTCAACATCAGCAAAACCAAAGAGCTGTTTATTGACTATATGAAGAAAAAAAGCAGAGGTCCATGAGGCAGTCCTCATTGGAGCAACAGCAGTGGAGGGGGGTCAGCAGCTTCAAATACCTTGGCGCTAACATATCAGAAGATTTGTTTTGGGACCAGCACATAAGGGTCATCACAAAGAAACTTCCAGGTTTTTTTTTAAAAAGAAGTTTGCGTAGATTTGGCATGTCATCTAAAACTTTGACAAACTCCTATAGGTGCACAGTAGGAGTGTCCGAACTGGTTCCATCCTGGCCTGATACGGAAACACCAATATCCAAATACAGAAAAGGCTACAGAAAGTGGTGAATTTAGCACAGTTCATCACAGGCAAAGCCCTCCACACCACCGAGTACATTTACATGGAGCACTCCCACAAGAAAACAGCATCCATCATCAAAGACTCACACCATACAGATCTTGCCCTTTTCTCACCATTATTATCAACAGAAACCTTAGGTCCCACACCACCAGGCTCAGAAACAGTTATTAGCCTACAACCATCAGGCTCCTGAACTGACATGAATAACTTTATTCACCACTACTCTGAACTGATTCTATAACCTACAGACTCACTTTCAAGGACTCTTTACAACTCATGCTCTCAGTGTCATTTTTATTAGCACAGTTTGTCTTCTTTTGCACATTGGTTGTTTTTGTCAGTCTTTGCTTATACAATTATAATTTTTTCATTATATTCTACTAGATTTCTTTCCTGTAAATGCCTGCAAGAAAATGAATCTCAATGTAGTATATGGTAGCATATATGTACTTTGATAATACATTTACTTTGAACTTTGAAAGGGACATTGAGAACTGAAGAACATGCAAAGGTTTATATGGACATACCAGAATTGAAGATGCAATAATCATGAATGGTTCAGCAAGTATGAATTATTTTCTATCAAAAAGTAACCAAGATAACTGACTGATACCAAAAGTAAGAAGGAATTCATTAGCACAAACACGAGGAAATCTGCAGATACTGGAATTTCAAGCAACACACATAAAAGTTGCTGGTGAACGCAGCAGGCCAGGCAGCATCTCTAGGAAGAGGTACAGTCGACGTTTCAGGCCAAGACCCTTCATCAGGACTAACTGAAAGAAGAGCTAGTAAGAGATTTGAAAGTGGGAAGGGGAGGGGGAGATCCGAAATGATAGAAGACAGGAGGGGTCTCTCTCTCCTCCTTTCAAATCTCTTACTAACTCTTCTTTCAGTTAGTCCTGACGAAGGGTCTCAGCCCAAAACGTCGACTGTACCTCTTCCTAGAGATGCTGCCTGGCCTGCTGCGTTCACCAGCAACTTTTATGTGTGTTGCAAGGAATTAATTAGGTCAATTTCTATTTGTGAATGTTTAGAAGAAAATTAGATGGCAACAAAAGATCAAATATGGAATTCTTTGGAACCCGTTGCCAAATGGAATGACTGAAGCATTGAGAGGAACATTTAATGTGTTCATGAAGGAAAAGCAATCAGAGATATTCTTGCAGGTTTGAAGGAAATAATTAGCATTGAAAGATGAATGCTTACTCTATATATAAAGCACTGACCAAGTGGGCCATTTGGTTCTCATCTATATTCTGGATTTCATGTTACAAAGAGTGCTTCTTATTTACAATCAGCGACACACACTGATAGTTCTATTAAATCATCTTAAAATATATTTTCTTGCCTAGTTTCTGGTGATCCATCCTGCGTAAATTTTGCCACTGCCAGTATAACTCGATCAGTTATATCTTTAATTCCAGATAAAATCCGACCTGCTCCCATTCGTTCCACTACATTGGCAAGATGCTGTGCTGTACATTTTCTGACTGCAGTATTAAGATGGCTGAAAAGAAGTGAAAACGTGTTAAGGAAAAACTGCAGAAGCAAAGGAAGGTTTTAATAGGTTTTCAAGGTGAAGTAAATACAAGCAAGCATTTTGCTTCACAGAAGCTTCACAATTGTATTATTTCTGTGTCTTGCTGGATTTAAATCGATTTCAAAACTGAAAAATAAATTACATTTTGATTGTTCTTTAAGGAAGGATAATACCAAATATTCAATCAGAAAACTAATGTGAGAGAAAACTGCTTGCACAATATTCTCCTGTAAATTACTGATACTGGAATAAATATATGCTTACTTTAGTCCACCATTTATTAAGGATGAAACTGCTCGTGCTGGGGTAGCATTGAGGGCCATTGCATTCAATGTTTTGTCAACATCCTCCCTTATGAAGGCATTTGATTCACCTGCTTTATGTAGAAGGACTTTAACAGTAATATCCAGCTCTTGATCCATATTCTTTTTTAAAGCTGTGAACATTTCTCCCAAGCAGAGCACTGCTATTCGTGAAACACTAGAACGTAGATTTTTCACCTAGCAATAGGAAAAGAAATGTGAATTCTAAAAATAGCAGAGTTTTAAAAACTTTAATTCCTAAATTAAGTACCCATATATTATTATTTGTCTGCTTGGAATTCATTCATCCATTTATCCTCAGTTGGCTGAATTGGGCTGGTTATAGCTAGAAGTTTATTAAAGACTACTATGTTCAGCTACTGCCAAGCAAATAAATCCTGGATCGTGGAGACTTATTGCAAGGCTGGGAGGTGTTGAGGCGAGAGATGCCTGAGCAGCTGACGCCGTTACGACAAGACCATCAAACCTGACTTACCACTGAAGCTTCCTTGGATCCCTCCAAGGTGCAGACAGTCAGCTTCAGCCTTCTATGCCCAGCCTGGAGAAGGGTAGGCAGGCAAAGATCACAGGATGTCAGTACAATTTGGCCACGTATGTTCTAGAGCTGTACAGTTAATTAAAATTTTTTGGGCTCTCTAAGCCATGACTGCTCAAAATGGAGAGGGAACATTCGGGATGATATTGACAACCTCAACACCATGCTGAAGGTGCAGAGATCCTGAGCAAGAAGCAGCAGACTACCTCACAGGCATCACCTGCTTCATCTGTGGAAGAAGCTGCAGTTCTCCCATTGGTACTAAGGTGGCAAATGAAGCTAGAATGCAAGTAAATCATCCTCAGTTCTGAGGAAATGCCTAAAAATAATTACTTTTCCAGAATCCAAATTCAGCATGGTACTACAAACAGCATATTAACTGTTCTTACTGATGAGAAGTTAGAAATGAAAGGATATCAAACAGAAGGGGACTTTAAAAGATAATTCTTTCAAAGATGCAACTATTTTGTTTTATGTCCACTGAAACATCGCCTCAGATTTTAGACAATAGACAGTAGGTGCAGGAGTAGCCCATGCGGCCCTTTGAGCCAGCACTGCCATTCACTGTGATCATAGCTGACCATCCACAATCAGTATCCAGTTCCTGCCTTATCCCCATAACCTTTGATTCCGCTATCTTTAAGAGCTCTATCCATCTCTTTCTTGATCCCACCATCCCAGGAATTAACCTCGTGAATCTACGCTGCACTCCCTCAATAGCAAGAATGTCCTTCCTCAAATTTGGAGACCAAAACTGCACACGGTACTCCAGGTGTTCTCACCAGGGCCCTGTACAGCTGCAGAAGGACCTCTTTGCTCTTATACCCAATTCCCCTTGATATGAAGGCCAGCATGCCATTAGCTTTCTTCATAGCCTGCTGTACTTGCATGCTTGCTTTCAGTGACTGATGTACAAGAATACCTAGATCTCGTTCTACTTCCCCTTTTCCTAACTTGACTCCATTTAGATAATAATCTGCCTTCCCGTTCTTACCACCAAAGTGGATAACCTCACATTTATCCACATTAAACTGCATCTGCCCACTCACCCAGCCTATCCAAGTCACCCTGCATTCTCATAACATCCTCCTCACGTTTCACACTGCCTCCCAGCTTTGTGTCATTGGAAGATTTGCTAATGTTACTTTTAATTCCCTCATCTAAATTATTAATATACATCGTAAACAGCTGCAGTCCCAGCACTGAACCCTGCGGCACCCCATTGGTCACCGCCTGCCATTCCGAAAGAAACCCATTAATCGCTACTCTTTGTTTTCTGTCAGCCAGCCAATTTTCAATCCATGTCAGTACTCTGCCCCCAATACCATGTGCTCTAATTTTGCCCACTAATCTCCTTTGTGGGACCTTATCAAAGGCTTTCTGAAAGTCCAGGTACACTACATTCACTGGCTCTCCCTTGTCCATTTTCACAGTTACGTCCTCAAAAAAAATCCAGACGATTAGTCAAGCACGATTTCCCCTTCGTAAATCCATTCTGACTCGGACTGATCCTGTTACTGCTATCCAGATGTGTCATAATTTCATCTTTTATAAGTGACTCCAGCATCTTTCCCACCACCGACGTCAGCTAACCGGTCTATAATTCCCCGTTTTCTCTCTTCCTCCCTTCTTGAAGAGAGGGACAACATTAGCCACCCTCCAATCCACAGGAACTGATCCTGAATCTATAGAACATTGGAAAATGATTACCAATGCGTCCATGATTTCTAAAGATACCTCCTTAAGTACCCTGGGATGCAGACCATCAGGTCCCGGGGACTTATCAGCCTCAGACCCAACAGTCTATCCAACACCATTTCCTGCCCAATATAAATTTCCTTCAGTTCATCCATTACCTTAGGTCCTTTGGCCACTATTATATCTGGGAGACTGTTCGTCTTCCCTAGTGAAGACAGATCCAAAGTACCTGTTCAACTCGTCTGCCATTTCTTTGTTCCCCATAATAAATTAATCCGTTTCTGTCTTCAAGGGCCCAATTTTGGCCTTAACTATTTTTTTTTCTTTTCACATACCTAAAGAAGCTTTTACTATCCTCCTTTATATTCTTGGCTAGTTTACCTTCGTTCCTCAATTTTCCCTCCGCATATTGCCTTTTTAGTTACCTTCTGTTGCTCTTTAAAAGTTTCCCAATCCTCCGGCTTCCCACTCGTCTTTGCTATGTTATACTTCTTCTCTTTTATTTTTATACTGTCCATTACTTTCCTTGTCAGCCATGGCCTCCCCTTAGGATCTCTCTTCCTCTTTGGAACGAACTGATCCTGCACCTTCCACATTATTCCCAGAAATACTTGCCATTGCTGTTCCACTGTCATCCCTGCTAGGGTATTGTTCCATTGAACTTTGGCCAGCTCCTCCCTCATAGCCCCATAGTTCCCTTTGTTCAACTGTAATACTGACACTTCCGAGTTTCCCTTCTCCCTCTCAAATTGTAAATTAAAACTTATTATATTATGGTCACTACCTCCTAATGGCTCCTTTACCTCGAGGTCACTGATCAAATCCGGTTCATTGCACAACACTAAATCTAGAATTGCGTTCTCTCTGGTAGGCTCCAGTACAAGCTGTTCTAAGAATCCATCTCCGAGGGACTCCACAAATTCCCTTTCTTGGGGTCCAGTACCAACCTGACTCCTCCAGTCTACCTGCATGTTGAAATCCCCCATAACAACTGTAGCATTACCTTTGTGACATGCCAATTTTAACTCTTGATTCAACTTACACCTTAGAATGCATATATAGCCATAGAGCAAAACAGCAGATAAAGGCCCTTTAGCGAGTCCGTGCCAACTATAATGCCACCCAACTAGTCCCAATTTCCTGCATTCAGCCCATGTCCTTCTACACCCGACCCTTCCATCTACCTATCCAAGTGCTTCTTAAAAATACTACCATACCTACCCCAACCAGTTCTTCTATCAGTTTATTCCATATACTCACCACCTCTACATGAAAAAGTTGCCCCTCAGGTCACATTTAAATCTTTCCCCTCATCTTAAATCCATGCCCTTACGTTTGGATTTCCTTACCCTGCGGAAGATTGTTACCACTTACTTCATCTATACCTCTCATAATTTTAAACATTTTTGTAGGGTTGCCCCATTCTCCAACATACCAGCAAATAAAGAACTAGCCCGGCTAACCTCTCCCTATAACGCAAGACCTCTAGTCTTGGCAACAACTTCATAAATCCTGTCTGCACTCTTTCCAGTTTAGACTACATCTTTCCTATAACAGGGTGACCAAAACTGTACATAGTACTCCAAGTGAGGCACCACCAATAACTTTTACAACTGCAATGATGTCCCAACTCCTATACGCAATGCCCTGACTGAAGGGCAGCATGCTAAATAACTTTTTCTTCCTCCTGTTACCCATGAAATTGCTTTCAACAAACTACACTTGTGCTTCAAACCTTCCAATACATTTTCAACTCATTTTCAGACTGCAGCCCCAATTTTAACACCAATTTATAAGTTATGTTTTAATATCATATAGAAAAGCAACAGTATGGTCAATAAATCCTCAGCTACAAAGCTTAAAATAACCACCTCTTGAACAACAGCAAAGACGGCCTCATGCAATCTTGCTGTTAAAACATCTATGTGGTGTGCGGACAAACATCGAATACAATTGATGCCTTCAATTTTTTTCTCCCTGTGAAGATGTACAGAAAGTGAATTAGACATCCACACTCGATTCAGGTTACCTTTATACAAATCAACATTTATACATATTTAGTGATATGATAAAAACTGGAACAGGACTATCTCTGAAGGGAAGAAGAGTCTTGTTAAGGAGTAGAAAGGGTGGAGGAAAGCCCACATTTTTCTTTAAAGTTCATATTTATGTTAAAATGCATATTTATCAGAACAATGATTAGATTCCATGCCAGTTCTCAGGCTGCTTGACACAATTTGTTATTTCTCAGTGGAACCACTGAGATACACATAATTGTTTATAACTTACAGCAGTCAAGAAAGGAGAGTGAAAGTGTTATAAAATCTCCATGAAAAAAAAAACACATTTTCATTAAAGTGCTTTAGCATTCCAGGAGCTGTACCAATCCAGAATTTGAAATGTCAAAAAAGGAAACCAAATGCATATCTTCTTAAAAAAAAGTGAATAGGATCAATTTTAAACTAGACTTTATATCGTGCAGAATTAAGGGAAGCAAATTTACTCTGCTGACATAGCTAAGATTGATCTCAGAGAGGCAAAATTAGGTTTCATAGACCAGCTTTATCACAGAACATGAAAATGTGATTGTTCTGATATAGATTATTCAACTGTAATACAGAACAAAAACAACTGATATTAAAGAAAATATTCAATCCATACCAATCCTCATCAGATACGAGTTTCAAAGCTTCTGATAATGCAAGATCCGGTTTGGAGAAAGGTCTTGCTTCACATGGATCTATAAGCTCTGATCCAGGCAAGACTGAAGGTGTTTGATCTCTATGTAATAGTCTGCAACCTGGAGAGTTCTCTACACCTATGAAGGATAAAAAAATTTGGAGTACTTTATGAAATTATATTTTGATTTGATTTGCATTACACACAAGTTTATATTGAATTTTAAATACCACTTCAACAATCCATTAAAATCACTTGTGAAGCAATTTTTAATTCACTCAAAAGCAGAAAATGCTGGAAATACTTAGCAGGTCAAGTAATATATGAAAGGAAAAAAAAGTTAATATTTCAGGTTGAGAGGGAAAAACAAGTCAGTTTTAAGTTGTGGAGACAGTGAGAGAGGATAATTAGGAGTGTGATGCCAGGATTGTCAATGGGGTGAAGATCAATCAAATATGTTCACCTACAGCTTCCCTCCACAACAATCCTGGACCACTTCCAAAGAGATAATCCCTTTGTCCTACCCACTCACAGTGCTTTCCCCATCTTTCCACATAACTAAATCCATCATTCCTGATGTCTTTTTACAAATCGCTCGAGTATCTTTGACAAGGCTGTCATATCATTCCTTAAACATGGTGCCCAGAAAGCAGCCAAGCAACACACAAAATATTGGGGAATTCAGCAGATCAGGCAGAATCTATGACAGGAAATATGCAGCTGACATTTTAAGCAGGGTCTCATCACGACCCCTCCATAGATGCTGCCTGACTTGGAGTTCCTCCAGCATTTTATGTTTGTTGTTCAAGATTTCCAACATCTGCAGAATTTCTTGTGCCTATGTTCTACATACTGATGTCTTGGTCATTAATGTCAAGTTAATTGAAAGAACCAAAGTTCTAACACCAATAGAATACTAGCATGTCTTTTCTTCCTGTACTAAAAGCAACAATTCACCACCACTTCTGCTTTCTGTGCCATTGCTAACAAATTGGGATTTCACTTTATTAGCAATATTTTGCCAAATTTCTTTTAACCTATAAACAACTGTACTATGAAAGAAAAACTCTACAGATGGAGTCTGAGAACAAAGAAACAGAAATTGTTGGAGACAGTCTGGTCAGGCAGCACGTATAGAAATGGAAACCTGATAAATGTTGCAGGCTGGTGAGTTTTTACTAGAATAGAGAAAAAGTTAGAAATCTGTTATGTTTTAAATTGCTGAGAAGGTTAAGGGAGATATTCACTGGCATCATTACCATTGAGCACACACTATCAAAATCGTAATATTACCACTGACTAGAAGTTCAGCTGGACCAGTTACATATATACTGTAGCAACAAAAGCAGGTCAGAGACTGGATACCCTGCAACGAGTGACTTACCTACTAACCACTCAAATACTTTCCACTTTCTGCAAGTCAAAAATATAAAATAACCTTCATTTGTGCAAAGCTCCAACAATATTCAAGAGCTCTTGATAAAACAGCCTACACCACTCACAAACCTAAACATTAATTCTTTCAACCACCAGCACACAATGACTGCGGAGTGTACCATCTACAAAATGTATGGCAGGTACTAGTCTAGGCTGCTTTATTACCTCCCAAATCTGTGACCTCTGCAACTAAGGAGAACATGTCCCTCTCCAAAATGCACACCATATTGATTAATAAAGACAGCTCTAGTTCTTCATAACTGTCTGCATCTTAGAAGTCTCTCTCCAAAAGTAGTGGTACACCTTCACCATCATAGATATTGATTAAACTGTATGATATACAGATATATGCAAGAACACCAGGACTGCTGGGTTTTAAAAAATGCAGTTCTCAAGAGTAAACAGTAAAGGAGAATAAATACTGATGCTGCTGGTGAGACCAAATTGCCAGAAATAACTAGCTGAAAAACTTCTCTCTCCAGAAATGAATGTACCTCTAGTTCCATGATTTTGTTGGTCTTAATTGCATTTCAGTGCTAATACATTGAAGTTTGGGCAGGAGCTTAGAAATGGAGAAATTACCATGAAGACACAAGAAATAGACATTGAAATACACCACAGTGATCCATTATGGAAAGGAAATCAATCATCTGAACAACATATGTATTTTCATGTCACAGTTTTAGTACAAGTATGAAAGCTGTAATTGTTTTGGTGTTATTCACTTATTTAATACAACTATATAAATTACACTGGATTGGCAATCTTGCATTTAATCAGACACCACATTTCTAACGTTAAATGCAACCTTTACATTGAACTCCTTACCAAAATTTGGTGAGCTAGAAGTTCGACTTTTCCTCGCACTAGCACTACGTTTGAATTGTGAAGGATTGGGAGTGGTCACTTCCACAGATGAAGAATCAGTTTTCAATGCAAAGAAAGCTTCACCATTAACATCCAACTCTAAATCATAAAGACAAATGTTATCTGGTTAAAATTTGCATTAGAAATCCTTTGAATTAAAAATCTTACCAAAACTCTTCCAAATACAAATTGTTTTCAAAAATATATATGTCAGATAAATATGTAAATGTCCATTTTACAAATCATTTTTCATCCCCCAATAATGGCTACATTCACCATTAGTATGTCACTTGCCAATTACTTTCCCAAAGCTACTGAAATTTCAGAGCAACAAAATGTCTCATAAACTTTCCACTTTCTTTCTATTGGTCACAATACACAACTAAAATCTCAATAAACTAGCCAGCATACAGTACAGAATTCTCTGAAATTTTAGACAATTTAAAGAATGAATAAATATTAAAAATTTATAAGGAATGGAGTCAAATGCTGTAGTGACAAAAACAACAGTAGTTGATTGGCATTGGAATCTTACTTTCAGGTGCAGCATCATCTGGACTTGCAATTCTTAATCTTTCATGCAATCTTTCTTCCTTTTTTACAGGATCTTTATAACTATGGTTTATTAATTCATCCGTATGACACTGTTGACCTCCCGTTTGTTTCCTTTGCTTCATTTTATTCCGAGCTGATTTTGACATAGTAATCTTTCAAAGGAAGTTTAAAATAACGGTAAAATATTAACCTGCATATCCAAACGTTATCTTAAGTACTTTAGAGCATGAAAATCAGCACAGAAATAGAAATATAACAGGGACCCAAAGAGCAAAGTTGAATAAGTTTAGTGTGATTTCTTTCAGTAACATCTGTTGCTCAGCAATGGAAACATTTCTAGGATACTAAGTGGTGGAGGAACATATAAGCAGGAATCTAAATAGTGTAAACAACAGGAATTCTGCAGATGCTGGAAATTCAAGCAACACACATAAAAGTTGTTGGTGAACGCAGCAGGCCAGGCAGCATCTCTAGGAAGAGGTGCAGTTGACGTTTCAGACTGAGACCCTTCGTCAGGACTCGGCCTGAAACGTCGACTGCACCTCTTCCTAGAGATGCTGCCTGGCCTGCTGCGTTCACCAGCAACTTTTATGTGTTATCTAAATAGTGTATCTAAGTCACTTACGCCCTTTAAAAAGAGTAGAGTGCTGTACACTTTCAGTTCTATATTATGAATGCACATTTTCTGAATATTAAAACTTGAAGTATTTTATTTAAGTTCAGAGACTCCCTGTTTTACAAATGATTTGACTTCCACAAATTCTTGCAGGTGTTTTCAATTTTTTAAAAATATGTAATATAAGTGGGAGCTCTATGTCCACTTTACAATCCAATTCCATGCTTTATCATAAACTTAAAAGTAGATACATTCCTCATTATTATGTGTCTTCGTATTACTCTGCCATGTTGCTAATGAGCATAAATAATCTATATGCACTATTCTGAAGAAATACGAGGGACTGTTTATTATCCCCTCCTCAACTCCAGTAATATTTCATGGTATCAGTACTGACTGGATACGGTTTTATATTCTATTAGTTAAATTATGTGTAGTGTTATGGTGAATATTTAATGAAATAAAACTACAGCAAACATATGTAGAGTGATACAATATGGCATGTTTCTGATTTATGGAGACATTGGATTCGTAGTATCAGAACCCATATATAACCCGGACAGTATCTGCATCCATTTTTGACTAAAATCAAACTAATTGGACTGAAACACAAGATACCTGATAACAAAGTAATATTTATTTTACTTTTAAGAAGTGACTGCTTTCAGCTCTTTCAGGTCCTATCAAATTTAACTAATTGTGATTTGTTGCAGCAGGTAACTTTATATCCACAAACATTTGTCAGACTTGTCATTGAACATTTAGGCACTTAGTTTTTTTATGTGGCAAGTCACCAAAAGCAAGAGCATGAATAGAGCTGGGACCCAGGAAAACTATGCAAGTAACATTTTCTTTATAACCAAGGAGACTGAAAGGTGCAAAACAAATAGTAAAATAAAATCAAAGAGAAACCTAAACTGAAGTCTAGCTGGAATATAAGGAGGCTTGGAGAAAGACAATTAAAAATAGCAAACAAAGGTCAAAATGGTAAAAAAAAATGTTTCCCTTTGTCAAGAAATATCGTCTCAAAATAATTGGAGTGGAGTGGTCTTTGAAATGAGAAGAATTTTATTCACTGAGGGTGGTGAGTATTTGGAATTCTCTTCCTCAGAGGGAGATAGAATAGTCACTGTTTATTTTTAAACACAGATGAATAGGTTTCCAGATATTAAGGGAGTCTAGAGATATAGGGAATGGGTACGAAAGCTGCATTCAAGGTAGAAGATCATAACTGATTTTTCTGAACAACAGTTAAACACAAGAAGCCAAATAATCTACTTCTGTTCCCACTTCCTTCATTCTGATTGAAGAAATTAAGGTTTTACACAACAATTGGGCATCTGGATTTTAAATAACAAAAAATTAACTGGTATTCTTTGAATCATTAGATAAAGGTTAATTGGGGTTGTGTGGGCACTGGGGCAGCATGGCTTGAAGGACCAGAAAGGCCTACTCCACACTGTATAGCTAAATAAAAATAAATTAATAAATTTATTTTAAATAGCAAGATTTACAAAGCCTTGATCTAGAAAAAGTCATGCCAGATTAATGAGGCAACATTTGAAGTTAGCTAGTTCAGCATTAAATTCAAACTGAGAAATATACATAAAACTTTGAGTTTACCATTTCAACAGAATCAAATGCATTGTGAATAAACAGATCAGGATTATTCCTCATAACATTTTACTTTGCTTGCATTCCAGATCACTTCCCATCTATCAATTTATGGAAATTACCTCCCTCTCACTCTCTACAATATCAAAGCAGGTTTGACTATTCTGAGGTACAGCCCTTCCATAGATTCCTGAAGGAAGATCCAGTGTTGTCCTTCGGTCACACTTATCATCACCACTATTCGATGGGGTGACAGCTTGGTTGTGTGCTATGGTAACTGACTGGGGACTTCCAAAGACACCTAAAAACATTAAAAGGAATTACAAATAAATAACTTATTCTGAAATTGCAATACATGTCATTAAAACGAATGAATTACACTTCTACAAACAGCAACACAAAAATAATCTTCTATCAGCTGAATTAATGAACGGCTGCAGAATTTTCACAGTACTAAAAGATTAGAAATATTGACAATCCAAACTGTCTTGCTTATCCATGACAATTCCATGCTATACAGGATTTTCAATGAATGAAAGCGAAAGATTTTTCACTGTGATGAAATAGGAACCCCAGGAGGAAAACAACACCTTGTCAGTGTAGCAATTAATGCAACGCTCTTACGGCTTAGGACATTCAGAGTTCAATTCCAGCTCCATTTTGTAAGGAGTCTCTGTATGTCCTCCCCGTGGAATGCGTGTTTTCCCCGGGTGCTCTCATTTTCTCCCACAGTCCAAAGATGTACCAGGTAGGTTAATGGGTCATTTCAAATTTCCCATAATTAGGTTAGGGTTAATGAGGGTTGTGGGGTTGCTGGGGCAGTATGGCTCAAAGAGCTGAAAGGGCCTACTTGGTGATGCACCACTAAATAAATAAATAAAGCTCAATAAACTTACCTTTTCCTACTATAACCACAGAATTCTCATAGTGTTCATTTCCAGAATTGATCTCGTGATTGCCCACTTGTTGCATGCTGATGGTAGATCCTGTCAACCCACACACACAGTCGGTTAAAAGGACACAATTTGAATGGATAAACAATGTGGCTACTACTTCCATAATCCAAAATGTGACTTTTGTGCTCTAATAACACAAATAATATTGTCATTATGGACTTCAATAGATTAACACGAATATCTTTGTTGCATCAATACTTGGAGATACTTAAAGTATATGAACAGTTATACAGCTATGGATTTGTGTGAAAAGTATTTTGAATAAACAATAATACTTACCTTTTGCAGGTTTATTACTAGTACTTTTTTGAGGCTCTCTGGAATGTAATTTAGAGCCAACATGAAATATTTCATTTTGTTTCTCCTCTTCAAAATATGGCATTCCATTTCCATAAGTCATGCGTTGTCCAACAATACTCACATCAGAGGTGTTTCTATCGTGGAAAGTCATTCCTGTATTTTGTTTTTGAAAGAAAAAGTACTCATAGGTGTGGATATCTTTGAACTCCACTTTCATTCCATGTTATTTTTAAAAAAAAACTTTTCCCCTTTCTTACAAACGCATCTAGTCGTATCTATCGGAATTCAAAATATCCCACAGGATAATGTGATCCATTCTTCAAAGAATTCAGATTGGAAACCAATCACAAGGATGCATTATATATAAGAATCAAGAGAAGACAATTTAATAACAAGAGAGTTGTCACGTACCAATAGCACAGTCCAAGAACTTAATTCTTAAAAAACCTGTCATACTTGGATTTTATTAGGTGGTGAAGAGGTCCAGCAATAAATAACCCAATCCTCACTGGTATGAATGGCCATTACAGTCATTATTCATGGAAGACTCATCTTTCCAATGGCAATACTTTCATCAGAAGAATTAGAGAGCTCATCTCAGCTGGATGTTTGCTCTGGAGCCTACTGCCTGGAAGGACTGTAGGGACCTTTATTGCATTTATAACACCACTTAAGATCCACAGACCAAAAACTGGCAAGTAGGATTTGGAGGGTGCAAACTGATCAATTTGGCAGACAAAGGAAAAGTGTGGATTGCATGCCATGCTTGTGTGTCCAGTTTTATAATGCATAAGCTACAATAGAGCGTGACAAAAAGTACAAAGTAAACTTATTATCGAAGTGCACACTGTGTATGCTACCATATATAACCCTGAGATTTGTTTCCTTGTGGGCATATACAGTAAATCCAAGAAACAAATACAATCAAAGGCCACACCCAACAACAACCCATTTGCAAAGGACAACAGACTACGCAAGTACAAAGACAGAGAAAATATAGTCATAAAGAAATGAGCAATATCAAGAACACAAGATGAAGAGTTACTGAAAGCGAATCTATAGTGTGTGGGAACAGCTCAGTAATGGGGCAAGTGAAGTTGAGTGAAGTTACCCCTCTGGTTCAAGAGCCTGATGGTTGAGGAGTAATAACTGCTCCTGAACCTGGTGTGTGAGGCCTGAATTCCTATATGACCACTTTGATGGCAGCAGCAAGAAGAGAGCGTGGCCTGGATGGTGGGGGTTGCTGATATGAGGATGTTGCTTTCCTGCGACAGCGGTCCTTGTAGATGTGCTCAAAGGTGAGGAGAGCTTTACCCGTAATGGACTGGGCCTATCCATTACCTTTTGTAGGATTTTCCTTTCAAGTGCATTGTTGTTTCCATACCAGGTCATAATGTAACCAATCAATATACTCTGCACTACACATCTATAGAAGTTTGTCATAGTTTTAGATGCTGAATTTTTGCAAACTTCTAAGGAAATAGGGGCACTGCTGTGCTTTCTTCACACTGCAAAATGAATGCCCAATCTGGACCTTACAAGTGAGTTAGACTAAGTACAGGGTTCAAGTTTCTAAAGAACCCATAAAAGTGAACAAATGAGCCAAATACACAAAATCATTAAATGTTAGTTTTCTGAATCACTTGCAGTCATTCTTGAAATGAATGAAGTGGTAGAGTAACAACATCATTATACCTTTTATTAAAAAAAATAAATTATACAGTGATATGCAAAAGTTTGGGCACCCCTGGTCAAAATTTCTGTTACTGCGAATAGCTAAGCGAGTAAAAGATGAACTGATTTCCAAAAGGCATGAAGCTAAAGATGACACATTAATAATTTAAGCAAGAAAACTTTTTTTATTTCCATCTTTTACAGTTTCAAAATAACAAAAAAAACAAACGGGCCCGAAGCAAAAGTTTGAGCACCCTGCATGGCAGTACTTAGTAACACCCCCTTTGACAAGTATCACAGCTTGTAAACGCTTTTTGTAGCCAGCTAAGTCTTTCAATTCTTATTTGGAGGATTTTTGCCCGTTTTTCCTTGCAAAAGGCTTCTAGTTCTGTGAGATTCTTGGGCCATCTTGCATGCACTGCTCTTTTGAGGTCTATCCACAGATTCTCGATGATGTTTAGGTCAGGGGACTGTGAGGGCCATGGTAAAACCTTCAGCTTGCACCTCTTGAGGTAGTCCATTGTGGATTTTGAGGTGTGTTTAGGTTCATTATCCTGTTGTAGAAGCCATCCTCTTTTCATCTTCGGCTTTTTTTTTGTTTTACAGACGGTGTGATGTTTGCTTCCAGAATTTGCTGGTATTTAATTGAATTCATTCTTCCCTCTTACCAGTAAATGTCCCCCATGCCACTGGCTGCAACACAAGCCCAAAGCATGATCGATCCACACCCCCTGCTTAACAGGTGGATAGGGGTTCTTTTCATGAAATTCTGCACCCTTTTTTCTCCAAACATACCTTTGCTCATTGCAGCCAAAAAGTTCTATTCAAAAGGTTCAAAGGAACATCTAAACAAGCCTGATGCATTTTGGACTGTGGACTGATGAAGTTAAAATAGAACTTTTTGGCCACAATGAGCAAAGGTATGTTTGGAGAAAAAAGGGTGCAGAATTTCATGAAAAGAATCCCTATCCACCTGTTAAGCATGGGGGTGGATCGATCATGCTTTGGGCTTGTGTTGCAGCCAGTGGCACGGGGAACATTTACTGGTAGAGGGAAGAATGAATTCAATTAAATACCAGAAAATTCTGAAAGCAAACATCACACCGTCTGTAAAACAAAAAAAAAGCCAAAGATGAAAAGAGGATGGCTTCTACAACAGGATAATGAACCTAAACACCTCAAAATCCACAATGGACTACCTCAAGAGGCTCAAGCTGAAGGTTTTGCCATGGCCCTCACAGTCCCCGACCTAAACATCATCGAGAATCTGTGGATAGACCTCAGAAGAACAGTGCATGCAAGAGAGCCCAAGAATCTCACAGAACTAGAAGCCTTTTGCAAGGAAGAATGGGCAAAAATCCCCCAAACAAGAATTGAAAGACTCTGAGCTGGCGACAAAAAGCATTTACAAGCTGTGACACTTGCCAAAGGGGGTGTTACTACGTACTGCCATGCAGGGTGCCCAAACTTCTGCTTCGGACCCTTTTCCTTTTTTGTTATTTTGAAACTGTAAAAGATGGAAATAAAGAAAGTAGTGCTGCTTAAAAAATTAAAGAAATGTGTCATCTTTAACTTTATGCCTTTTGGAAATCATAGAACCATAGAAACTACAGCACAGAAACAGGCCCTTTGGCCCTTCTTGGCTGTGCCGAACCATTTTCTGCCTAGTCCCACTGACCTGCACACGGACCATATCCCTCCATACACCTCCCATCCATGTATCTGTCCAATTTATTCTTAAATGTTAAAAAAGAACCCGCATTTACCACCTCGTCTGGCAGCTCATTCCATACTCCCACCACTCTCTGTGTGAAGAAGCCCCACCTAATGTTCCCTTTAAACTTTTCCCCCCTCACCCTTAACCCATGTCCTCTGGTTTTTTTTCTCCCCTTGCCTCAGTGGAAAAAGCCTGCTTGCATTCACTCTATCTATACCCATCATAATTTTATATACCTCTATCAAATCTCCCCTCATTCTTCTACGCTCCAGGGAATAAAGTCCTAACCTATTCAACCTTTCTCTGTAACTGAGTTTCTCAAGTCCCGGCAACATCCTTGTAAACCTTCTCTGCACTCTTTCAACCTTATTTATATCCTTCCTGTAATTTGGTGACCAAAACTGAACACAATACTCCAGATTCGGCCTCACCAATGCCTTATACAACCTCATCATAACATTCCAGCTCTTATACTCAATACTTCGATTAATAAAGGCCAATGTACCACAAGCTCTCTTTACGACCCTATCTACCTGTGACGACATTTTTAGGGAATTTTGTATCTGTATTCCCAGATCCCTCTGTTCCACTGCACTCCTCAGTGCCTTACCATTAACCCTGTATGTTCTACGTTGGTTTGTCCTTCCAACGTGCAATACCTCACACTTGTCAGTATTAAACTCCATCTGCCATTTTTCAGCCCATTTTTCCAGCTGGTCCAAGTCCCTCTGCAGGCTCTGAAAACCTTCCTCACTGTCTACTACACCTCCAATCTTTGTATCATCAGCAAACTTGCTGATCCAATTTACCACATTATCATCCAGATCATTGATATAGATGAGAAATAACAATGGACCCAGCACTGATCCCTGTGGCACACCACTAGTCACAGGCCTCCACTCAGAGAAGCAATTCTCTACCACCACTCTCTGGCTTCTTCCATTGAGCCAATGTCTAATCCAATTTACCACCTCTCCATGTATACCTAGCGACTGAATTTTCCTAACTAACCTCCCATGTGGGACCTTGTCAAAGGCCTTACTGAAGTCCATGTAGACAACATCCACTGCCTTCCCTTCATCCACTTTCCTGGTAACCTCCTCGAAAAACTTCAACAGATTGGTCAAACATGACCTACCACGCACAAAGCCATGTTGACTCTCCCTAATAAGCCCGTCTATCCAAATGCTTGTAGATTCTGTCTCTTAGTACTCCCTCCAATAACTTAACTACTACTGACGTTAAACTCACCGGCCTATAATTTCCCAGATTACTTTTCGATCCTTTTTTAAACAACGGAACAACATGAGCCACTCTCCAATCCTCCGGCACTTCACCCATAGACAGCGACATTTTAAATATTTCTGCCAGGGCCCCCGCAATTTCAACACTAGTCTCCTTCAAGGTCCGAGGGAACACTCTGTCAGGTCCCAGGGATTTATCCACTTTAATTTTCCTCAAGACAGCAAGCACCTCCTCCTTTTCAATCTGTACAGTTTCCATGGTCTCACTACTTGATTCCCTCAATTCCATAGATTTCATGCCAGCTTCCTTAGTAAATACAGACGCAAAAAACCTATTTAAGATCTCCCCCATTTCCTTTGGTTCCGCACAAAGCCGACCACTCTGATCTTCAAGAGGACTAATTTTATCCCTTACAATCCTTCTGCTCTTAATATACTTGTAAAAGCTCTTTGGATTATCCTTCACTTTGACTGCCAAGGCAACCTCATGTCTTCTTTTTGCCCTTCTGATTTCTTTCTTAAGTATTTTCTTGCACTTCTTATACTCCTCAAGCACCTGATTTACCCCCTGTTTCCTATACATTTCATACAACTCCCTCTTCTTCTTTATCAGAGTTGCAATATCCCTTGAGAACCAAGGTTCCTTATTCCTATTCAATTTGCCTTTAATCCTGACAGGAACATACAAACTCTGCACTCTCAAAATTTCCCCTTTGAAGGCTTCCCACCTACCAATCACATCTCTGCCAGAGAACAACCTGTCCCAATCCACGCTTTTTAGATCCTTTCTCATTTCTTCAAATTTGGCCTTCTTCCAGTTCAGAACCTCAACCCTAGGACCAGATCTATCCTTGTCCATGATCAAATTGAAACTAATGGTGTTATGATCACTGGAACCACAGTGACCACAGATGATCACAGTTCATCTTTTACTCGCTAAGCTATTCACAGTAACCGAAATTTTGACCAGGGGTGCGTGCGTGCGTGTGTGTGTGTGTGTGTGTGTGTGTGTGTGTGTGTGTGTGTGTGTGTGTGTGTGTGCGCGCGCGCGCGTGTGTGTGCGTGTGTGCGCGCGTGTGTGTGTGCCTGTGTATAAAATCACTTTTGGCTTGCTTATGATTTCCTTAGGAGAAAATAAATACAGACAGCAGTACCTGAGCTGGAATTGTATTCACCTGAAGACTTGGACTTTTCTGATGGCATTCGACCATGGCAGGCTTTAGATCCTACCTCTACACACCCATCAGAACTGTAGAAATTAAAACAAACATCAAATCAAGAAATTTAAAAGATCAATGAAAACATTTAAGCTATAATTAAGCATTATTTGTCCAAGTTAAAAACAAAATGTTAGGCCAGGTGGATGATTATTTGTCCAATTAAAATTTAGAAAAGATAAGTGAACTAAAATTAAAAACATATAAAAAGATAAGAAATTAAGGGAAATTATAGCAATAAGATGAATACATTTTAAAAACTTCTCTAAGTACTTTAGGATTGAGTAAAATTATTCTCAAAGTATGGATAGCTTTGCGAATGCAGTTTTTAGATCATGTTCTTTTGAGATTACTGTGTACAAACTATAATCATACAAAAAAATATCTGGAGTGAGTTCTTCCCAGATCTGCCAGCAGTCTAAATTATATCAGCCACATCACCAAATTTTATTTATTGAGATATAGTGCAGAGTAGGCCCTTCTAGCCAGGTAGCCCAGAAACACCTGATTTAACCCTAGCGTAATCATGGGACAATTTACCAACTAACCTACCAACCAGTAGGTCTCTAAACTGTGGGAGGAAACCCATGCAGTCACATGGAAAACGTACAAACTCCTTACAGACAGTGGCAGGAATTGAACCTGGGTCACTGGTACTGTAAAGCATTGCGCTAACCACTACGCTATTGTGCTTTTCAGCCATCTCCATAAAGAGCAAAACTAATGAAGGAATGTAGAAAATAAGGGTTAAGAGTGAAATGAAATGGTAAAATACATCAGGAAAGCATTTACCACTTTATGCAATGTTTCAGAAATCAATAATTTTCATAAAATAAAATGAACCATCTCTGAAGCATGTATGGATTTGGGTTGCATTACTACAGTTTAATTAGATTAGATTATGGGGACATGCAGTCCTCTTTTATTGTCATTTAGTAATGCATGCATTAAGAAATGATACAATGTTCCTCCAGATATCACAGAAACACAAGACAAACCAAGGCTGAAAAACTGACAAAAACCACATAATTATAACATGTAGTTACAATAGTGCAAAGCAGTACCATAATTTGATAAAGAACAGACCATGGGCACAGTAAAAAAAAGTCTCAAAGTCTCTCGAAAATCCCATCATCTCACGCAGACGGTAGAAGGAAGAAAAACTCTCCCTGCCATGAACCTCCAGAGCCACAAACTTGCCGATGCAGCACCCTGGAAGCACCTGACCACAGCCGACTCTTGAGTCCGTCCGAAAACTTCGAGCCTCCGACCAGCCCTCCGACACCGAGCGCTTCGACCCCGGCCCCACAATAGGCAAAGCCGAGGATTTGGGGCATTCCCCTCCGGAGATTCTCAATTGCACAGTAGCAGCAGCAACGAAGCGGGCATTTCAGAAGTTTCTCCAGACGTTCCTCCGTGCTTCTCACGTCTGCCTTCATCAAATCAGGATTGTGCACAGTACCTACTTAACAAATACCGATATCATTCCGGAGCGGCCGCACGCACTGCGTCGCGCTGCCATCTTCTCCTCCCCTAATTATAGACACAGAACTCAGTAATACTGAATAATGCCAATGCTCAATACTTACATTATTTTCTTGCTACAAGGCAATGGAGAAATCAAAGAATCCTGGCTGCAAGTGTCACTTTCACTGTAAGTGCTTGTATGAGGAGATGAAGTAGGCGATGTGGAATCCAAGCCAAGTTCCAGTTTGAGGGTGGAATCTGGACTCTCAATATCAGATACACCATTGCTCAGTTTGGCCCTTTTCTTTGCCGCACTGTTTCTTAGTGACCTTAGGGCACTCATCATCTGCAAGAAATGCAGATATATCAATTATCTGCAAAGTCAAGGAAGGAACCACTGATAGTGCTATCATTCAATAATTACGCATAACCAACCCACTTGTCAGTACCTTGGCTAGGTTTTGCTAGCATTACTCACATCGAGACCTCATCCCAGCCTTGGTCCAAAAATGGATCAAAGAGCTGAACTCCAAAGGTGACGAAACAGTGACTATGATTGACATCATGGCAACATTTATCAATGTAACAACAAAGAACTAGAAGACTGAATACAGAGGGAAACAAGAGGGAAGCACTGATGATTAGAATCATTCCTTGCACTGGTGGTTGTACTTTTTGGAGGACAATTATGTCAGCCTCAGAATATCACCACAGGAGCCTTTCACACGGTGTCCTAGGTCCAGCCACCTTTAGCTGCTTTAGCAATGTCTTTCCTTCCATCATAAGATCTGAAGAGGGAATGGCAGTTCACTATAAAACATTCAGCTCCATTTGCAACTCCTCAGCAAATAAAGCAGTCTAATTAATGATCTACAAGACAACGTATAAAGAACTGGAAAGTGGGTTTAGTTTGCATAGTGTTTGTTGCTTGTATGAATGTGTCAAGTAATACTTTAGGGCAAAAGATTACATGTAATAAGCATCTTCAAGAGAGTCTAAACATTCCCTTGATAATCAATGACATTACGATCAGCAAGTCCCTCACATATCTAAAATTTATTTATTTATTGAGATGCATGCAGAATAGACCCTTCTGGCCCAACGAGCCGTGTTGCACAGCAACCCACGATATAACCCTAGCCTAATCACGGGCAATTTACAATGACCAATTAAGCTACCAACTAGTACATCTTTACACTGTGGGAGGAAACTGGAGCACCCATAAGAAACCTATGCAGTCACAGAGAGAATGTACAAACTCCTTACAGAGACAGTGGTGGGTATTGAACCTGGGTTGCTCGTACTGCAAAGCTTTGTGCTAACCACTAACATGACCAACCAGTATTACATAAATGTTGTATTGAATTGTCACCATAGATTTTGAAACTACATCTCTAATTGCCTGTGAACTTTAAAGTTTCTGACTCAATGTATTGACGTGATAATTCTAACAACTGTTTCGAGCACTGTGAAATGCAAATCTACTTGGTACTCATCAGTATTCCTTAAAGTACATGGGAATTTGGTGGCACAGTTCTTTGGTAAGAATATTTGGTTAAGGATGTTTGCCAGTACTAATACAGGGTATATATTAAAATGTTACTCAAAGGCCACAGCAAATATACCCATTGCTCCTTTCTGAAATCGATATTGATATAAATCATCTGATACAGAGTTGCTCTCATATTTGCCAATTTAACAGCTTTTGAACAGCAAAGAAATTCTTTGCCAATGTTTCAAAATAAACCTAAATAGCAATTTCCATGCTTCAGATGTTAGCATTGAAAGCTATAATCTGTGTCTTTAGATGGAGAAAAAAAAATCACTTAAAAAAAAAACGCAAATGTACACTAACTTCTTCATGATCAGTTTCCTCTTCATTGTTATCCAACAAGGAAAGATTCAATTCCAGATTGTTGTCAATGTTCTTCTCTTTCTCCCACACCTCTTTAGATTCTGCTCTACTTGTTTCTTTTTTATTATCATAATCAGTTACTTCTGCTTCAACCATTGGACTTGTACCCCTCGGAATGGGAGGAACAGGCTTTGTAGTGTTAAGATCTCTCCGAGACGACGCTGAGCGCACCAGTGCGGGTTTGAGCGATATAGGAGAACGATTTTCTTGCGAGACATCTCCTGCATAATCACACATTTAAATAAATATGCACAACATATATAATACTAAAACCAAAAGATTTCGATATCTTATAAGAAAATAATAGGTAATGAATCTAGAAATACCTTTTTGGATCCTTTAACTACTTACAGTATATCATTTGCAAATGACTAATACAAACGGGTTTCAGCTTTCAGAGAGCAATCATTGGATAAGAATTTTGTCTGATTTTTCAAGGGTGTGATTGTGTAGGCAGACCACCTACCATAATTACCTGGTCAGATATGGAGGACCAAAAATCTTGCTGGCCCAAAACAATTTCCAGCATGAATTCAATGACAGCATAACATCACTGATGCTCCAATGACATAGCCCTACCCACTTTCAATTAAGCTATTTATTTCAGATTCAGAATTGTTAAAAACACAGAAATAATCAAAAACTTTATTTAACAGAAAGCAAATAATTAATCCTCCTCCTCACTTTGCTTTCAAATTAATTGCCCAGCAATATCAAAAGGATTGTACAAGCCTGACCTGCAAGTTCCAATATTCTCAGTAAGACTGGACTCCATTGTTAGATTCCACGTAGGATCTACCAGTGAAGTAAATTGACAAGATTTGAATCTATTAGCTGAAGTAGAACACTGGTGATTGAGTGTCTGTATTGAAATGTGAACTCACTGCTGGTTATTTAACTATCCTTTGTCATCAAGATCTGGTCTGTTTAAGAAAAAGTAAATCAGTGGATAACATGACATTGTCTTATTCCTTGCTTAAAATCATCTCACATGATAAAGAGCACAAAAATATTCCAAAACAACCATTTTCTTAAAATTAGAATTCACAGCACAGTTACTTTAAACCTAAAAATCTTTATAGCTGAAATTAGACTTTTGCAAAAGTTGAGCTAGTAATTTAATGTGACTGCTCGCTGATAAAATGCACAAGGAGTACCGTTATACTGTTATCACCGTTATTGCTTCTTTGCTCACTACATGAAAATAAGCTGGAAGAAGTTATTTATATTACACGAGTTAATAATTAGAGAACATAAATTTATGACTTAGTGGGATTAAAAAAGATTTAAGAAAACCTAGGGCAGTGATTCTCAACGGGGCGGTTATGAGTCCTAAGTGGGCATTAGGGGAAATAGAAGTCATCAGGGGCATTCAAGATTCCTTGTTTGTTGGGGGGGGAGGGGGAGGGCCGGTAAGCAGCACCCTAACTTCAGGCATGATACCTGATCGACCGTTAGTATACCAGGCACTTCCCAAACAAAAAGGATGAGGCACTGAAACACAGGAAGAACCATAGCTCTGCAGGCGATCAGCTCCTGCCATCACAATGCATCTGAAACTCGACAATCTCATCCAACCTTACTAACCAGACAGACGTTATTGGGGATGCATAAATTAGCAACTAGGGTGCCCAACAGTTCCCCCTGACTCATGACATGGAATGAGTTTGTGCAATTTAACAGTTGGTAAGTCAAGTACACCCTCTCAACTTTATCTACGGAAAACAGGTCATGTAATGACACAGCGCTGACCGGAACATAATGGTAAAATAGAACCAATCAGTGAACCTGCCGACCCAGAGGATTCCTTGAGGTGTTCAAAGTGATCTCGGCTTCATACGCGCAGTCAAGAACCATCCTTGGGAATTATCAGGCCTTACATGATTGGTCAAACGTGCTAACTGGAATAGTATAAAGGTAGCATGCCAAACACCAGCTCTGTCCCACAAACATTCAGATTGAAATCTGAATCCTTGTCAATGCAATTTTTGTTGTTGTGATTGACTCCATCTTCACTTCGGCATTCCTTTGTGTCACGCTATCATCATTCCACTGGCGTCAACTCGCTGGCATCGTCAACATCCGATAGGTATTCCCAGTTTGTGTTAATTTTTTATTTTAATTTAGCCACGTTAATGATAGATAAATACATATGGCATGATCTCTATGAGTATGAAGGCTGCGAAGCCTTGAATTTTAATCCTGCTGAGAAACAGAAACTACAGAAAGTGCGCCAATACAATGTTACCTGGAGTTACATACCTGGAGCATGTTTTTACTCCGTTCCAGTCAGATCAACAATGCTGCATGTGTCTTATTTGTAATCCTGTACTGTTTAATGAAGCCATGAAACCATCAAGATTGCATGAACACTTCCGTAAAAGACATCCTGAAAAGGCTACTTGTGGTATAACTCAGTTCCAGTAGATGAAAGGAGTATTTGAAAAGCATTGCACACTCGAGTTATTTGCCAAAATGACTTGATAGTTGTTTCATTGCTTCAAAATGATAGCAAATTGTGAAAAATCTCATACAACTGGTGAAAGATTGATAATGTCTACTCTATCAGAAGTGCTCCAAGTAATAACTCTGTAGCTTGTTGTATTGACAAAATGAGTGAAGACATTAAGTATCAACTTGTACAGAGCTACAAAAATAGAATTTGGGATACAACTGGATGAGTCAATTGTGTGAGACAACAAGGCATTGCTAATGGCATATGTATGGTTTATCAAAAATGTAAAAGTTATATGAAGAGTTTCTCTTTCGTAAAAAGTTGAAAACAAGTATCAATGGAGAATCAATCTATGACGAGATCAAAATGCATATTGAGGATAAAAATATTCCGATTAGGAATATGATTTCTTGTGCAAAAGCTGGAGCACCATATGACAGATTTCTATGCTGGTTTAGTGGCATTTCTGAAAAAAGAAATTCTAAATCTATTTGCAATCTATTGCGTCATTCATCATCAACATCTCACAGCTAAAAACATCAGCCAGCAACTTTTTTCAAGCATGACTCTTGCATGTAATATCTGCTATCAACAAAATTAAAGCTCATCCATTAATTAGCAGAATATTTCGCCAGTTACGCCAAGATAATGATGAAGAGTTTGAATATTTACTTCTTTACACTGAAGTGCATTGGCTTTCAAAAGGCTGCTGTTTAAATGTCTTTGATCTTTTTGACACTGCGGTTGAATTTTTGCTCAAAGTTGACAAGAACTTGTGAAACAAGACCGAATTTCTACACAGAGATGTGGTATACCTAGCTGATCTGTATGAAGAAATGAATATTCTAAACATGAAACTGCAGAGTGAGAATTTCAATTTAATCCAGGCAAAAAGTGCAGTGTCCACTTTTATCAGAAAAGTAGAAAAATATAAGCAAAACATTGAGAGAAGAATGTTCTCAACAGTTTCCATGCATGGAAAGTATGGCACTCTCTTTCTTTCACAGAGTGATTTGTAAGAATACTGCTATACCTGTAGCTACTGAAGAAGGATTTTCAGAATCGATTCAAGGATTTGAATGATCTGAAATTCCAGACTGGGTAATTAACCCATTTCTTTGCAAGGTGGAAGAACAGGAAGAAAGCTTGCAAGAAGAAATTACTGAAATTCAGAATGAAAACGCAAAAAATGCTTTTCAAAAATGTTGGCTTTTGTGGTATGTGGCTACACTGTCAAATGAAATTTCCTGGTCTTTGGAGAAGAGCCAAAGTGCTCTTCATTGCATTTCCATCCTCCTACCTGGTTGAAAGAGGCTTCAATGTAGTGAACCACATACAGCTGTCCCCCACTTTTCGAACGTTCGCTTTACGAAACCTCACTGTTATGAAAGACCTACATTAGTTCCCTGTTTTCGCTAACAGAAAGTATTTTCACTGTTACGAAGAAAGGCAGCATGCGAAAAAAAGCAGCGCGTGCCCCGAGCAGCCGCTCTCCCCCTAGAAGCAATGCATTCCAGCCGGCATTGCTTAAACATGTGCGTGTGAGCAGCCATTAGCAAGATGAGTTCTAAGGTATCGGAAAAGCCTGGAAGAGCTTGTAGGGGTGTTACACGGCGTAAAACTAGACATAATTAAGCATTTCGATCGTGGTGAACGAAGTAAGGACAGAGTGAGTTTGGCTTGTGGAAGCTGACGAACATGATGTTGAAGAGGTTTTGGCATCTGACAGATGATCTGGGCCGACATTTACGTGCCGGGCAGCACCTATTAATTCGCTTGTTTATTTCGGCTTTTTTCTTAAAGATGTGCGGTGTGCCTCCTAGCTACCGTTGTACCCCTGCACGTTTCGCGGATCGGTATCAGTCGCTGCCCGGAGGGTGGGGGCCACTGCACCACCCAAACTCCGACGACTCAGTCTAACACACCATCATCAGTGTGCTCGCTGTCTTCCCGATTCCCGTAAGTGATACTACACTGTACATATAATTATTTCTACTTTATATCGGCTGTGTATTTTTATGTGTTATTTGGTATGATTTGGCAGCTTCATAGCTTAAAGGTTACAGGAGAGAGTGTTTTTGCCAACAGCGCTTGCGTGAGATTTTCTGCCGAGAGCGCTTGTGTGAGATTTTCGGTACGGAGAACAGTGCTGGCAATGATTGTGGTAAAGTATTTCTACTTTATACAGACTGTGTATTTATCATATCATTCCTGCTTTTACTATATGTTACTGTTATTTTAGGTTTTATGTGCTATTTGGCATGATTTGTTAGGTTATTTTTGGGTCTGCGAACGCTCACAAAATTTTCCCATATAAATAAATGGTAATTGCTTCTTCACTTTACAACATTCCGGTTTACAAACTGTTTCATAGGAACGCTTTACCTTCGGATGGCGGGGGAAACCTGTACTCACAAAAATAAAACCAGAAACCGCTTGGACATTGTTATGTGTGGAGACTTAAGGGTTTTGGTGGTCACAACTTGAACCAGATATTTCAACTCTTGCTAAAAATGATCAAGCTCAAAGTTCACATTGATATTGAAGCTGCTCTACAGTGCACAGGTACTGTGTAAGCTAGATTTAAAGACAAATAAAAAATTTAAAGCAGAATCATTTTCCTCATGTTAGACATGTTTTTACACTATGGGGGTGCCAGAAAGTATATTGTGCCTAAGAGGGGCATTGGCAAGTATGAAGGTGCTTTGGGGGGCGTGGGAGGAATGTTGGGCTGAAAAAAGTTGGGAAACACTGACCTACGTTAATTAAATAGGATGATAAATAATTTCTAAAGTGCAGTCATTGTTGCAATGGGGAAGCATGACAGCCAATTTGTTCAAAGCAATCTCCTACAAACAGCGATGTGATGATAATAAATGGCTTTTTTTTGGCAATATTCAGCTTTTGCAGAGATCCTGTTGGGTTTAACAAGAAACAATGTGGCAAAATGTTATGATTTCATAATGGTGAGAGAAGAATGATACAAGATTTCTAAAAGCTACAACACTAATTATTTTCTAGATGTACTACTTAGAATAAACTTATAAAACTCAAAATTATTTACCAAGAGTGAGCAAATCCTCAGATAGTTGGTTAGTTAGCCTCCGTGAATTGGTCTTAGAAGCTCCTTCAAAGTGTTTTGTGGGCCATGAGTTTGAAAAATTAACACATTGTTCTTGAGATTTCTTCGAGGATCCTTCGAGTGCTGAGATCTCGTTAAGTCGAGTTCCAGTTGGCAATTGAAAAGATGGAAGGTAATGAGATCCCTGGCTGGAAGTGGAAATTGGAAACTGTGCAGATTCAAATGGGGTAGGACTGTAGAGAGAGTGATTTTTGCAGGAAAGAGACAAACTGGAACGAACTGTTAAAACAAAGAATGTACACAAATTATTTTACTGAAACATATCAAGCTGAATTCACAGAGTATCACAATCAGGATTGAAAGTCATGTAAATGCATAGAAATTATAAAAGGACAATTCCAAAGTCTAAAAGTAATTAACTTAGATATGCTTTATAATCAGGAAACAGGCACACAGCTACCACCTATCATCCTCCCTCAGCTGATGAATCAATGTGCCTTTGAACACTTGGACAAAAAAAAATCACTGAAAGTAGCAAAAGCATGAGATGTCCTGCAGCTGCATCTCTTGAATGTTCATCACCCAGAACAGAAAAACTGAACAAACTCAGCAAGATCTGATGGACATAGCTGTCACACTGGGCTTGAGCATATACTTAAACCAATAAGGACATACCTATCTAACCTAGTCATTGCCAATGTATCTATCACAGATGCACCTGCCATCACTCTATCCTTACTATCAAAACAAAGAATCAGCCCTGGCTCAATGAGAAGGTAGAGAGGCATGACACAAACAGGAGCACCTAAAGTATGAGACACTAACCATGTGAAGATATAAGACAGCAATGTATACATGTTAAACAGCAAAATCAATATGGACTAATCTGATGCAAGAAACCCCAGATCAAAACTCTGGGAGTCCTGCCATACCTAGTCATGAATGGTGCAGGGCATTTAAAAAGTTGACAAGTGGAGAAGATGGCTCCAAAAACTAACTCATCGGTTCCAAAGGTGAGGCCAAAAATGAGAGATCCAAAGTTAAGGCTGATCTTTTGCAATAGGTAGGTGAAAGAAGTATGCACACATTTTCCAGAAGGATAACTGGAAAGAAAGTAATCTTCTTGCGATTAACCTTGCTGTTAAAAATGTCTGGCATCTCAGCAACTACCTATGACATATGTGAATGCCTCCTGACCATCTGGCTCACTCCATTATGAAACCAGCATGCAGGTGATCAGTGCATTTGCCCTAATCTTGAAAGCTCTAATTGTGGCCAAAGAGGACTCTACTTTGGAATGTGGGCCAAGTTTCTTCAAAGATCTGAAGAAAAAAAAACATACTTCCAGGCAAATCCTCTGATAAGGTGCAACTAGGAAGATGAGGTGACAGAGATTTAAGCTAATGGAACTCCCTTCTGACAAAAATACTTAAGAGCACAGTGTTGTCATAACCAGCACTATATTTCAGTGGATTGTTAAATGCAACACCTCATAGTTACATTCCCAATCAGATTTTGTTAATTCCAGTCTCTTGGACTGTTATTTCAATAAGCACCTGCACCATCACAGGTACCAATTACTACTGGGATAAACTGCTGCCTAAATTTAATCCCATTAGTTTAATCTACAGCTAGAAAAATCAAAACTGCAAAGATAAATCAGATCATAGTTAGCTCCTGTGAAGACCTTACCGTCAGTGTCCTGCTGGAGTGGAGCTAATCTACAAGACAATTGGAAAACTGTTCAATCTATGCAACTGTCACTCCAGAACCAATGTTACCCTTATTTCAGTCATGGAGCAATAATATGCAGATAGCATATGTTAGGACACTAAGCTCCATGTTGACTTATTTACTGAAGCACAATAAAGAACTGACCTTGTACTTACATAGAAACATAGAAAATGTGGCCCTTCGGCCCACAATGCTGTGCCAAACATGTACTTACTTTAGAAATTACCTCAGGTTACCCATAGCCCTCTTTTTTTCTAAGCTCCACGTACCTATCCAGGAGTTTCTTAAAAGACCCTATTGTATCCACCTCCACCACCGTCGCCAGCAGCCCATTCTATGCACTCACTACTCTGTGTAAAAAAAAAACTTACCCCTGATATCTCCTCTGTACCTACTTTTAAGCACCTTAAAACTGTGCCCTGTCGTGTTAGCCATTTCAGCCCTGCAGAAAAGCCTCTGACTATCCACATGATCAATGTCTCTCATCATCTTATACGTGTCTATCAGGTCACCTCTCATTCTCCGTTGCTCCAAGGAGAAAAGGCCAAGTTCACTCAACCTATTCTCATAAGGCATGCTCCCCAGTCCAGACAACATCCTTGTAAATCTCCTCTGCACCATTTCTACAGTTTCCACATCCTTCCTGTAATGTAGTGACCAGAAATGAGCATAGTACTCCAAGTGGGGTCTGACCAGGGTCCTATATAGCTACAACATTACCTCTCAGCTCTTGAACTCAATCCCATGATTGATGAAGGCCAATGTATGCCTTCTTAACCACACAGTCAACCTGTGCAGCAGCTTTAAGTGTCCTCCAGACTTGAACCCCAAGATCCCTCTGATCCTCCACCCTGTCAAGAGTCTTACCATTAATACTATATTCTGCCATCATATTTGACTTACCAAAATAAGCCACTTGACACTTATCTGGGATAGAACATAGAATAGTACAGCACAATACAGGCCCTTAGGCCCACAATGTTGTGCCGACCCTCAAACCCTGCCTCTCATATAACCCCCACCTTAAATTCCTCCATATACCTGTCTAGTAGTCTCTTAAACTTCACTAGTGTATATGTCTCCACCACTGACTCAGGCAGTGCATTCCACGCACCAACCACTCTGAGTAAAAAACCTCCCTCTAACATCCCCCTTGAACTTCCCACCCCTTACCTTAAAGCCATGTCCTCTTGTATTGAGCAGTGGTGCCCTGGGGAAGAGGTGCTGGCTATCTACTCTACCTATTCCTCTGAATATCTTGTATACCTCTATCATGTCTCCTCTCATCCTCATTCTCTCCAAAGAGTAAAGCCCTAGCTCCCTTATCTACATCTCTGAAGATGAGAAAGGAGATGGATGGTATGATGAAAAATATTGGGGTCTAGACAGATCACCTAAAATTTAACCTTCAGGGTTCAAGGGATAATTGGCCTAAAGATATACTGAGAGAGAAAATAGTCAATCAAAATAAGGTTTATTACATCTAGCATAAGTCATGAAATCTGTTGTTTCGTGGCAGCAGTAAAGTGCAAGACAAAAAAAAAATCAACTATGAGATAGCTAGATAGAACAAAAGAAAAACTGTGAAGTAATGGTCCTGGACCATTCAGAAATGTGATGAAATGTTGGAGAGAAAGAAGCTCTTTCTGAAATGTTGAGTGTGGTTCTTCAGGCTACTGTGCCTCCCCTGATGCTGGTAATGAGAAGAGTGCATATCGTAGATGGTGAAGGCCAGTAATGATAGTTGTGGTCTTCTTGAGGCACTGCCTTTTAAAGATGTCCTCGATGGTGGGGAGGCTTAGCTAGGGATGAAGTAAGACGAGTCTACAACTCCCTGCAGCCTTTTTTTATTTTGTACACTGGAGTCTCCAAGCCAGGTGATGATGCAACCAGTCAGATTGCTCTCCACTGTACTTCTGCAGAAATTTGATGACATACCGAATTCCCTCAAACTCCTAATAAAGTAGAGCTGCTGGCATGCCTTCTTTGTGATTGCATTAATATGCCGAGCCAAGGATAAATCCTGAGATACCCACACTCAGGAACATGAAGCTGCTCACCCTTATCACTACTGACTCCTCAATGATGATTAGTGTTTATTCTCCTGACTTCACCTTCCTCAAGTCCACAATCAATCCCTTGGTCTTGCTGACACTGAATGCAAGGTTCTTCTGACTCAACTCAACCATCCAATCTATTTCTTTGGCAAAGAAATGAAAGCCAATTGAATTCCAAGGTCAACTGAAGGGGTAGCCAATCAGGACATAGGCAAGCGACCAGGGGCATATATAAATGTGAGCACTCCCAGAGAGAAACACCAGCAAATGCTCAGAGGATGTCACCTCAACTGGTGAAAGAACGTCTTCAAGCTAACTGCAAAACTCAGCAAACACTGCAACATCAAACACCTCAACCTGAGCTGCCAATCTTCACCAACATCCTAAACAATAGAACCATATTTGAAAGTGAAAAACTATAGATACAAACAATCAAAGGTCTGAAACAAAAGCAAGGAACAAGATGAAAGTAAATTGATGAGAAACCTTAAGTCTAATTTCTCTCCACAACTGTTGCTTTACCTGTAGATGAACTCCATCCGCCACTCCTCAGCCCAGTTTTGCATCCGGTCGATGTCCTGCTGTAACCTCTGACAGCCCTCCACATGATACAAAACACCCCCAACATTTGTGTCATCAGCAAATTTACTAACCCATCCTTCCACTTCCTCATCCAGGTCACTTATAAGTCACGGAAGAGTAGGAGTCCCAGAACAAATCCCTGAGGCACACCACTCGTCACCAACCTCCATGCAGAATATGACTCATCTACAACCACTCTTTGCCTTCTGTGGGCAAGCCAATTCTGGATCCACAAAGCAAGGTCCCCTTGGATCCCATGGCTCCTTACTTTCTCAATAAGCCTTGCATAGGGTATCTTATCAAATGCCCTGTGGAAACCCAAATACATTTACCGCTCTTCCTTCATTAATGTGTTTAGTCACACCCTCAAAAAATTCAATCAGGCTCGTAAGGCACAACCTGCCTTTGACAAAGCCATGCTGACTACTCTTAATCATATTATGCCTCTCCAAATGTTCATAAATCCTGCCTCTCAGGATCTTCTCCATCAACTTACCAACGACTGAAATAAGACTCACTGGTCTATAATTTCCTGGGCTATCTCTACTCTTTTTCTTGAATACGGGAACAACATCTGCAACCTTCCAATCCTCCAGAACCTCTCCTGTCCCCATTGATGATGCAAAGATCATTGCCAGAGGCTCCGCAATCTCCTCCCTTGCTTCCCATAGCTACAGGCTACCTGGAGTATATCTTGTCCGGTCCCGGTGATTTATCCAACTTGATGCTTTCCAAAAGCTCCAGCATATCCTCTTTCTTAATGTCGATATACTCAAGTCCGCTGTAAGTCATCCCTACAATCACCAAGGTCCTTTTCCGTAGTGAATACTGAAGCAAAATATTCATTAAGTACCTCTGCTACCTCCTCCGGTTCCATTTCCATTTTTCCACTGTCACACTTGATTGGTCCTATTCCCTCACGTCTTATCCTCTTGCTCTTCACATACCTGCAGAATGCCTTGGGGTTTTCTTTAATCCTGCTTGCCAAGGCCTTCTCATGGACCTTTCTGGCTCTCCTAAATTCATTCTTAAGCTCCTTCCTGCTAGCCTTATAATCTTCTAGTTCTCTATCATTACCTGTTTTTTTTTTAAACCTTTTGTAAGTTTTTCTTTTCTTCTTGACTAGATTTTCAACAGCCTTTGTACACCATGGCTCCTGTACCCTACCACCCTTTCCCTGTCTCATTGGAACATACCTATGCAGAACGCCACACAAATATCCTTTGAACATTTGCCACATTTCTGTTGTACATTTCCCTGAGATCATTTGTTCCCAATTTATGCTTCCAAGTTCCTGCTTGATAGCTTCATTTTTCCCCTTACTCCAATTAAACACTTTTCTAACTTGTGCACTCCTATCCCTCTCCAGTGCTGTGGTAAAGGAGATAGAATTGTGATCACTTTCTCCAAAATGCTCTCCTAATGAGAGACCTGACACCTGACCAGGTTCATTTTCCAATACCAGATCAAGCACAGCCTCTCCTCTTATAGGCTTATCTACATATTTTGTCAGGAAACCTTCCTGAACACACCTAACAAACTCCACCCCATCTGAACCCCTTAATCTAGGGAGATGCCAATCAATATTTGGGAAATTAACATCTCCCACCATAACAACCCTGTTATTATTACTCCTTTCCAGAATCTGTCTCTCTATCTGCTCCTCGATGTCCCTGTTACTGCTGGGTGATCTATAAAAAACACCCAGTAGAGTTATTGATCCTTTCCTGTTTCTAACTTTCACTCAGAGACAGTAGACAATCCCTCCATGACTTCCTCCTTCTCTGCAGCAGTGACGCTATCTCTGATCAGCAGTGCCACGCCCCCAGCTCTTTTACCTCCCTCCCTGTCCTTTCTGAAACATCTAAAGCCTGGCACTCGAAGTAGCCATTCCTGCCCCTGAGTTATCCAAGTCTCTGTAATGGCCACAACATCTTAGCTCCCAGTACCAATCCATGCTCTAAGCTCATCCGCTTTGTTCATGATACTCCTTGCATTAAAATAGACACATCACCTGCCTATCCTCCCTCTCACACTGCCTACAAGCTTTCTGTGAGCCAACTGCCCCTTCCCCCGTCTTTTCAGTTCAGTTCCCACCCCCCAACAATTCTAGTTTAAACTCTCCCCAATATACTTGGTCCTGTTGGACAAAACGATTCTTTTATAAAGATCTACCCTGGAAAAGAGTGACAAATGACTGGTTGTAAAATTAAGACCAAAAACACACCACTTTCCCATATCTCATGAAGACAAACACTGACGAATTTAGCACGCAATCTGAGGGAAAAAAATGTGTTTGAAGACCAAGATCTCAAATCTGACACAAAGCTTATGATCTATCGGGAGCAGCAATACATCCCATCTCCCACCCATCCCTCCATACACACTTCAGAGGACTGGAAAGTTAGCACGAATATTGTTTCTGCAAAATCGTTCAACTCCACTGGAAGCACAAGTGAATCAAGGTCAACATCCTCAATAATAAGGCCCCATTTACCCTCAGTCAGCTCCAAATGGCACGCCGCATCATTCACATGCCCATTGCACACTTCCAAAGGAGGACTCTTTTTCTGAGATTACCTGGTTCATAGTGCAACAAAGGACCTTCTGAAAGTCTTCTTGAAAAGCTTTAAGAATGCACACAGCTCAGTTCACACGCACTCAAATTTGAACAGCAGTATGAGGTAGGCTACTAAGAATTTCCATTCCATTTGTTGGGAGTACCACGAAGCCTGCTATAAATGAAAGATGAAGTGCACCATCTCTTAAGTGATTGGACCAAAGTGATTGTACTTGCTTGGACCATCAAGTACCTTGTGGCCTTAGAACCTACGAAACTAGGGTGGAGACAAGTTGGTCTGTATCTTGCAGATGAGATGATCATGGCTCAGCAATAACCTACTCATCAATGTACAGATTGAGTTCAAATTGTCTTCACTGTACATCAAAGTGGAATTTAACAGAGTGCAACACCAAAGAGCCCAGGTAAAACTGAAGTAAATTGACATTGAGGTGAAAATATGTAATACTCCTTTAGTTGGAAGAGTACCTGGTGAAAAGATGATGGTGTCAATGATCTCAGCTCAGGATATCACTATATTTATTCCTCTGGGTAATTTCCAGGCCCACCCGTTAATGATAGTCCTTTTGGTAATGATTGTGCAATGTTGAATTCCTTTCACAATGTGTACTATAAAAAGCTGACTTACCTTAGATCATATATGAACCATTCTTCAAATATTGATGTTAACCAAATAGTGCTCTGAGTATTCCATAGAAACACCTCACCAAGATATAATGTCAAAAGACATTACAAGCCATATAGTCAGTGTAACTTTAACTACAAACTATGATAGTATCCAGTATTCAACAGTAAAGCAAATCAACATTTTCATTACTTATTGAAGTATGGAATTTTATCATGACCATTTATATAACAGTAAAAAGAAAATGGTGCTGTTTTCGGGCCAATTTCAATTAAAAAAGAATTCAAATAACACTTTTAAAAGTTTATAGTATCAAACAACCTTTTTGATATGTTGCAGCCCAACAGCAAAAGTGCTATCTTAATTTGTGACATTCATTATATTCAAAAGAAACTGAAATAATAAGTCATTAATAATGGACACCTTTATCTTGCGGCAAGTGGTTTCCAATGCCCAAAAGCTGCAAGTCAGAATCCACACTAACACTTTGCACATTTAACATTCTAGAAGAACTGAAAAGTATCCTCCTACTTCCGGGATGAGTGTGAACTGTTTCCCCAAACCCTGCAACAAAACAAAAGAAAATGTTACTTAGAGCAATTAACATTTATTTTCTTCAATTGACATTGCTGTCTAAAAATTTAGAAGACAGAGCAATGAGTTTGGAATTCTCTGCGATAATAATACAATAATGAATGGTACCATCAAACAGTCAAGTATGTACCCATAAGGAAAAATGGAGGCACTGCCCATTCTGCACCATAACTACTCTAAATACTGAGGTTGATTCGACCTGCTCCTACTGTGGAATAAGCTCAAAGGTGAAACAGAGTTACAAAGGAGCAGCCCAAGAAGTTCCAAATCTTATGGTTCTCAGTATTATTTTTATTTGCACGGTTTGTCTTCTTCTACCCATTGGTTGTTTGCCAGTCTTTGTTTATGCATAGTTTTTGTAAAATTCTATTGTATTTCTTTTTTCCTGTAAGTACCTGCAAGAAAATTAATCTCAAAGTAGTATATTGTAACATATACCGTACATGCTTTGATAACAAATTTACATTGAACTTCAATCATCCATGTTCAGCACCACTGTCACAAATCAAATGGCAGTGATAGTAGTAATATATAAGACATTGGACCAAATGGCCTATTTTTGATCCTTTGAATCTGCTATGCCATTATTCCTCTCTACCCCATTCTCCTGCTTTCATCCCTTAATCTTTGACACTGACTAACCAAGAACCTATCAACCTACACTTTAAATATACCAAATGATTTGGCCTCCACAGCCATCTGTGGCAATGAATTCCACAGACTAACTACTCTCTGGCTAAAGAAATTCCACCTCATCTGTTTTAAATGGATGTCTCTCTATACTGAGGCAGTGCCCTCTGTTCCTAGACTCCCCTACTATAGGAAACATCCTATCCATCTCTATTCTATCTAGGCCTTTCATTATTTGATAGATTTCAATGAGACCCCTGCCCCCATTCTTCTGAACTTTAGCGACTACATGTCCAGGGCCATCAAAGGTTTCTCAAATGCTATCCCTTTCATTCCCAGAATTCTTCCTGTAAACCTCCTCTGGATTCTTTTCAATGGCAACCATGCCTTTTCCTAGATAAGCAGCCCAAAACTGCTCTTAAAACTCCATGTGCTGTCTGACCAATGTCTTAAAAAGCCTCAGCATTAATTCTTGCTTTTATATTCTAGTCTTCTCGAAATGAGTGCTAACATTGCATTTGCCTTCCTTACCACCAACTCAACTTGCAAGTTAACCTTTAGGGAATCCTGCACCACATCTCTCAAGTTCCTTTGCACCTCTGATTTTTGAATATCCTGCTTTATAAAGTATATGCCTTTATTCCTTTTACCAAAGTGTGTGACCATACATTTCCCTGTGCCATATATTTGTACCACTCCACAGTTCTTATATAGCCCTTCTCTTCACATTGAAGATACCCTCCATTTTATTGTTTAAAATTAGAATTTAGCCTTACAAGATTAGTCATTCATATTGTGGCCATTAGGAGAAACATAGTGTATCACAATCTACAATGTTAGATTTGCATGTTCTAAACTCAATCATCGCATCACAAGTCAATTTTCGCGCAACGAGAAGACCAGAATAGAAACTCCAAGCCCATGCAAATATAAGGAATAACCTAGTAAAGATACAACCAGAATAAATGCGCATTAAACGGGAGTAATGGAATGGTACAGATGAGTTAATACTCTGCAGTCTGTCTTCATCCAGTAATCAATTGTGTTGGTAACTGAACCAAGGTGGCAGTTCGTTAGACATTCACAGCCAGATCCCCACACATGATAGTAAACCATCATAGCCTTATATCCAATTAGTAACTGACTGATAATGAAAAGGCTTTCACACAATAAGTTAGGTATAGATCTTGATTTGCCTAATGCTTTTCCTGGATTTGATGAGCAATGAAGATATCAGCTGTGCCACAAGCTGATCTGAAACTGCAGAAAAGCTTGCAGGATATTATTGGCAGGAGGAAGTAATTGATTTAAGAGGACATATTTTTACTTAACTAATGTCTTAACAGATTGGCATTCTTCTGTATCCACTGTTCTCTCTAAGCTGAATGGGTGAGCAGCAGCACAGTAACTGAACTGCTTCCATGCACATAGCCTTTGTTGCTGTACAGCTGGAGTTTTCTTAACATTTAAACAGCTGTGCAGTTATCTGGCCATGTAAAATTTTTCAGCTCAATGCAATGGTTGGTCTGCGGAGTTGTAAAAAAAATAGAGGGAACGTTGCCTGTATCCCAGATTTAAGATTGCTAAGAATGCTTGTGGAGTTTTTGTTGTTTACTTTCAGCTTTATAAACTTCAGCTGGTGAGCAAGTCTAGTCCATACTTCGCATTATACTTTTGAGAATTTCTGGAGTGGGTTGAGAGATGAGAAAGAGATCCTCCTTAAGTGTTGAGATATATTTAGTAATGGCACCTATTAGAGTTGGTTAATGCCTCAGGAATGCCTCAAAACAATTGCCTACAAACAAGATAATGAACTTTGATACCACTGCAGTTTTGATATTGGAGTTATGTGCTTTTGAACTGGCCTTGTATACAGTACAACTACAAATAGTGTTCGCCTAAAAATTGGTCAGACATGCTCAGTCCAATACAAATTCAATCAAGCCAAGCACTAATCCATCACTGTTCAAAATCACCAACAGTGCAATCAATCAGTGCTCCCTCCTTAAAAATACTTGACCGGTATGTTAACCACTACACTTCCGTGCTTCTCCAACTTTAGTCCAACATTGATGAATTTTGAATTTCAGAGGTACAGGCAAGAGTGAATGCTCCTTGAGAACAAGGCAGCCTTGGATAATGCAGTTTCATGGACTCCAATAGGAAGCAAGAGGGAACACTTTATTGGCTGGATTCACATTGAGCACATTGCTGTTAATCACCTGAACCAAGAACACCGATGCAAGAATTCATCAGAGCAATATCCTAGGCCCAAGTAACTTCATCTTCTTTATCAACAAGAATTTTTCGGATAATTGAACAATATTAAGCTCCATTATCTCATCAGTAAATTAAGGAAATCAAGTCCATGTGTACCAAGTTTTGGATAGCAATACGTGGAAAGTAACACTCGCATCTAACAAATATCAGACAACTACCAGGAAAAAAAATGTCAGACTATTTTCACTTGACACCATCTTGAAGGTGTAATGATCAAGTCGAATGTAACTGGAGGAGCCAAGACAAATACCATAGTGACCAGAGTAGGTCAGAGTCTCAGCATTCTAGAATGAATGACTCACCTAACTCTCTAAAGCTTTTATTACACCATTTACAAAGCACAAGTCAAGCATGTAATAAAATGCTCTTCATTTTCATGGATGATTGCTGTTTCAACACAGGCAGGCTAGACACCATTCTGGCAAAAACAGCTCAATTGACCAGTATTCTGGAATTTAAAATGGGCAGAAGTTTTCAAAAGGAATGAGAGAGAGCATGAGACTATTTCTTTCGATGAGGGGGAAATCCAAAACAAAGAGGCATAATCTTAAAATTAAAGCAAATTCACACTGAAATTTAAAAAAAGTTAAAAATCAATGGGTAGTAAGCAAGCTGGAATTGCTTATACAAGGCCATTCAGGTTGAGATTAGATTAGATTCAACTTTATTGTCATTGCGCCGAGTACAGATAAAAAGCCAATGAAATGCAGTTAGCATCTGACCAGAAATGCAAAGAATAGTGTTATTTACAAAATAACTGCGAAACAAAAGTAAGTGCTACAGCACATAAATATAAAAGTGCTGCAACAGTACAATATGGATGCAATACTGCTTAGCGCTGTGATGTGAGGTTCAGCAGGGTCACAGCCTCAGGGAAGAAGCTCTTCTTGTGCCTGCTGGTGCAGGAGCGGAGACTCCTGTAGCACCTACCAGATGGGAGGAGAGTAAAAAGTCCATGGTTAGGGTGAGATGCATCCTTGATAATGCTTTTTGCCCTGCCCAGGCAGTGTTTGGTCAACAGATTCTTGAAGATGATCAGGGATATGAACAACATTGATATACAATTCTGCTCAATCTTGACTGAATGTGAAACAGATTCTCAGAATCAGATTTATTGCCACTGATACAAGTCATGAAATTTGCTGATTTGTGGCAGTAGTATAGTACAGGCATTAGATCAGACAGAGCGAAAGAAAAATAGTGAGGTTGTGTTCATGGACTGTGCAGTAGTCTAATGGCACAGATAAAAAAAAACTGTTCCTACAACAAACAACAGGAACACTGCAGATGCTGGAAATTCAAGCAACACACATCAAAGTTGCTGGTGAACACAGCAGGCCTGGCAGCATCTCTAGGAAGAGGTACAGTCGATGTTTCAGGCCGAGACCCTTCGTCAGGACCTACAATGTTCAGTTTGGGTCTTCAGGCCTGCCCTACTCCCTGATGGTAGTAGAGGACATGTTCCGGATGGTGAGTGTTCCTAATGACAGCTGTCACCTTCTTGAGACATTGCCTTCAGAAGATCTTGAAGCCAGATGAAACTTCAGCACAATGTTACTTCTTACCATTTAGTTTACAGCATAGAAAGGCTCATGTTATAATAACCCAGTGCAATTATCAATTTATAATATAATTCTCTCAATACCTTGCATGTGTAGAAATATTGTAGCTGCGTTGAGTTACATGGTGAATAGAACATTGCATTCAACTGCTTTAGCCTAAGCTCTGGAATTCCCTTAAAGTTCTACATTCTCTACAACTGCACCCTTTTATGCTAAGCTCCTTAACTGCTTCAGTTTGAAAATGTGAAAACTTTCACTTCATTGCATACAATAATATAAATTACTAATTTCAGAATATATTTAGTGTCTTAAATGTTAATGTTTCTCAACATGAATCAAATAGGAACAATTTTATAGAATTATAAAGTAAATTACAGACTATATAAAAGCATTTTAAAATACATGAATATGCAAGGTAAAGTTTAGCTGTTAATATTACAATTACTCAACACTAGCATCTATTTAATCACAGTAAATCTATCTATAATACAATCCAGTGCCATGCACTTATCAAGCCTAGTCTTGCCCATAATGTTCATGCTGCATGTCAGTCATGATTTTCAGCACATCTATTTTCAGAAAATCACTGATGACAATCTTTCAAAATCATTTACAGAAGAGTTCAAAATATTTTAATACACTTATAGGAATCAACCCCTAGTGGAAATTGATAGAGGATAACTATATATTGCTCACAATTAAAATTAAGCAACATGTTGTTTTACACATATTACAAGTACTTAAAGCACATCACTATAAATTTAATATACAGTGAAATTATTAGAGAACCTGTTGAAGAGTTCTCTAATTTTTATTTGGCTTCTCAAGAGCAATTAAAATCAAACTGAAAGCAAATCAAGGTCAAAATAAATTAGTAAGAAAATGGGCTGTCATGAGGTCTGGAACATCAATAAGACTTTTGGAGAGTAATAGCTGTTTGACATTTACCCACTGCTGAAGGAGGAGCCATAATCGGCCAGACTGGAATTGCTCTGCCTCTCATAGCTAGACAATTTTACATAATATCAAGTAATTGTTAATGGTATGGCTGTAAATGAGCATTGCAAGCAAGGCCAGCATTTCAACCTACCCCTAACTGCCTGAGACGTTAATGGACACAGCTAGGTAGATCTGGGATATGATATGCTTTAGAACAGAAGTCTTTAGAAGTAGCTAGGAAGTCATCTAGACATACAGGCCATTTAAAAGCAGAACAAATCAAATTTGGCTCAAATTTGGTCCCTTGACAGGTACAAAATTCAAGAAACCAGGATGTATTACTGATTCGGTATTCTGGGTGAAAATATTTCATCTTCAAGGATTTGTCATGAAGATGAGATAAAATTCCCTTTTACCAATGATTACTGAATTATCCCACTGCCATTCACAACTCAATACAGTATTAGTGAAAAGTTCTGAAATGCAGCCTTGTGTGTCGGAAAGTTCAATTACATCTTTTACATACTGTTTCTATTGTTTGGCATTTGTGTAGTCTTGCAGTTTCAAACACCTCAGGTATATTTGGGAATGCTCCAGATATAATCATCTTCTACAATATTGGCCCCCTAGCCTGGCTTAATGATAATGGTACAGAATACAACATGCTTAGCTCTTAGATAAAAGTGGAATACATATGTGCTGTACCTGAATGTTCTAGACATTGGATCTTCCAAAATTGCCAAAGACAAAGGAAAAGAGCACTTACACACAGAATTGCCACATCCTTCAAGTTTTCCTCCAAGAGATTCAAGCATTTCAAAATGGAAATGTTTCTTCACCCTTAACCAGGTCAAAACGCTGGAACTCTATTTATATCTGCATTCTCCAGAAGATGTACAACAGCTCAAGGTGGAAGGTCACAACTACCTTCTCAAGAGCAATTAGGAATAGGCATTAAATGATGGCCATGTTAGGAAAGTACATACCATGCAAATTATTTCAACATTTCTTACAAACATCATTTTTCCAGCTTCCCATCTATGGGGCAAGAAAAATACCCATGTCTTCACTTTTCAACCTGTAAGGAATACCAAACTAATATACTTTGGATCCAATTCAACTGTGGTTTTATACAAATTATACATAATTACATAATTATCTGCCTACATCACAATAGTTATTACCTTTAAAACAATGCATTATTGAGCCATCCCGAAAGCAATGGAATTTCTGGCTACATAAAATAATGAAAAGGCAACTTGAAAGGACATAATAGAGGAAAGAAGGAATAATTTTGAAACAATCAAAATTAGAAATATGTATACCATAAAAATGAAGAAATGTTATTGCAATGTCTGGTAACCAAAACATCACAACTGTTCTATGCTTAATTCCAGCAATATGCAGCTACAAAACACAATTTTTAGATCATTTATTAAATTCCTTATTGTGAAAATCTCCACTTTCCAATGCATGATGTTGTCAGACATCAGTACAAAGCAATCAGTGGCAATTACAGCATATTACATTCAAGAATTTTCACAGGTAACATACCAGAAAATAAAGAGCAAATTAAAAACATATATACATATTCTGAGAAGTTACGTTGAATTTTATAAACCATTAGTTTAGACACAAGAAGACAGTTGCATTCAATGTTGGCCACTTGACTTGGAGAAAGATGGGGATGTACTAGAAAGAGCATATTTAATAAAAGAACAAACTCATGGATGAGGAAATTCAAGCTCAAGGTTACCGTGGGGAAGCTCAGGTTGTTCGCATTGGTGCAAAAAATCTTAGAGAAGATATAACAGAGATGCACAAGAACATGATTGATTTACAGGATAGAAGGAAGCTGTATTCATTAGTAGATTGTTCAAGAATCAAGGGACTTGGGTTTAATATTCTGGACAACAGATATGAGGTGATGCAAGAATACCCTCTCCCCTCAACTTACCCCACAAAGTACGCGCGCGCGCGCGCACACACACGCACGCACGCACACACACACACACACACACACACACACACACACACACACACACACAAATTCACTCTTCGTAAAGTTGGTGAAAATCAAAACTACCAGAATTGGCTGAAATGATTTGCATATTAGGCATAACATTTGATGAACTGAATGGTCTCCTGTGCTGCAAGAATTGTAAGATTTCTAAGTATTTTGAATTATTTACATAAGGGTATTAAAAATAAACTATTTTATGTGTAGTCTTTGTAAGTGTGGATAACTTGCTGAAGTATGGTTCAGCAAACATGCCCTCCCTCGCCATGGCTATGTTGTGGTTCAACCAAAAATTAATGTGAATCAGGTTTAATATCACTGACATATGTCATGAAATTTATTGCTTTGCGGCAGTAGTACAAAGCAATACATAGAAATACTATAAACTATAAAAAGAAATATAAATTTAAAAAATAAGTGCAAAATGAGAGCAAAAATATCTCTCCCATTTCATGTACATCTGTTCTCACCCCATCCTCCCACCACCCCACTAGGGATAGGGTTCCCCTTGTCCTCACCTACTACTCCACCAGCCTCCGGGTCCAACATATAATTCTCTGTAACTTCCGCCACTTCCAACGGGATCCCACCACCAAGCACATCTTTCCCTCCCCCTCTTTCTGCTTTCCGCAGGGATCGCTCCCTATGCGACTCCCTTGTCCATTCGTCTCCCTCATCCTTTCCCACCAATCTCCCTCCTGGCACTTATTCTTGTATGCGGAACAAGTGCTACACATGCCCTTACACTTCCTCCCTCACCACCATTCACGGCCCAAGACAGTCCTTCCAGGTGAGGCAACACTTCACCTGTGAGTCGGCTGGTGTGATATACTGCGTCCGCTGCTCCCGGTCTGGCCTTCTATATACTGGTGAGACCTGACGCAGACTGGGAGACCATTTCGCTGAACACCTACGCTCTGTCCGCCAGAGAAAGCAGGATCTCCTAGTGGCCACACATATTAATTCCACGTCCCATTCCCATTCTGATATGTCCATCCATGGCCTCCTCTACTGTCAAGATGAAGCCACACTCAGGTTGGAGGAACAACACCTTATATTCCGTCTGAATAGCCTCCAACCTGATGGCATGAACTCTGACTTCTCTAACTTCTGTTAATGCCCCTCCTCCCCTTCTTACCCCATCCCTTATTTGTTTATTTTTCCCCTTTCTTTCTCTTTTTTTCTCCCTGTCCCTCTCACTATATCTTCCTCTGATGCTCCCCTCTCCCTTTCTTTTTCCCTAGGCCTCCCGTCCCATGATCCTCTCCCTTCTCCAGCCATGTATCCCTTTTGCCAATCAACTTTCCAACTCTTAGCTCCATTCCTCCCCCTCCCCCCCCTCTCAAATCTCTTACTATCTCTTCTTTCAGTTAGTCCTGATAAAGGGTCTCGGCCCAAAACGTCGACTCTACCTCTTCCTATAGATGCTGCCTGGCCTGCTGCATTCCACCAGCATTTTGTGTGTGTTGCAAAAATAGTGAGGTAGTATTCAATAGTTGGTTCACCTTCCGTTCAGAAATTTGATGGTAGAGTGGAAAACACTGTTCCTAAAACATTGAGTGTGTGTCTTCAGGCTCCTGTATTTCCTCCCTGATGGCAGCAATGAGAAGAAGGCATGCCCTGGGTGATTGGAGTCCCAAATGATAGATGCTGCGTTTTAGAGGCATTGCATTTTGAAGATGTCCTCAACACTGGGGAGTCTCATGCCCATGGTGGAGCTGGCTGAGATTGCAACCCTCTGCAGATTTTTCTAATCCTGTGCTGTGGCCCCTCCATAGCAGACAGTGATGCAGAATGCTCTCCACAGCTCATCTGCAGAATGTGTATATTTTAAAATTTGCTCCTAATGACATATAGGCACTGACATGTCTTCTTTGTAACTGCATCAATATTTTGAAATCAAAAGGTTCCTTGCCCACAGTAAAGCATACAGAAAATTGCATAGCTGTGGAGGAAGGCTGGATTACTTAAAAGGAACTTCAGAATTTCTGACATGATTTACACATGCAAGGGAATTCCCTTGCTGCTGTCATTTGTTGATAGCTTTATGTAATTACTAATACAAGATCCATCCCAATATACATTTAGCACCGTTTTGCTATGAACTACCTAGAAAAAATGCAAGTAAAATATATGTATAGTTCATGGGATAGTATCTGTCTTTCTGAGCAGGTTATGAGTTCATAACTTTAGTACAGTGCATCCCAGCAAAAATGGGTTGAAATGTATCATTAAAGAAAAGCTCCAGTAAGTGCCATAATGGTGGTACTGTAACATGGAGTGAATCTAAAATGTTTAAAATCCACTTCAATTGCTCTCTTCCATAAACTGAACCAATAGTAAAAAGGGTTTCTCTAGCAACAATCACAAAGTCCCTGAACAAAACAAAAAGTTTCCATAACAGTCTGTCATGACTTCTCCAAAGGCATCAAATTTACTGCTTTCATTATGTAAATTAAGGTAGAGAAGAATACATTTGGAATTCATTCAACTATTTTACAACTTTTTCCTGCTATAGTTAATCTTCTCCTCAAGTTACCTAATCTGGTTAAATATTTTTAAGTCTGCTTAAAATTAAATAACTACAAAAGTATTCTACAGGCTAAACAACACTTACAAAGTGACAAACACATTTTTGCTCAAGTTTTTAAGTAACTATAAGATATCTAACTTTAATATGTTTGCATTAATTAATTTTCATATAAATTTTAGATATTAAAAACCAAAACAGAATTGGGTAATAATGGAGAGGGGGAAGGGGGGGGGGAAACATTTTCACTGATGTCTATACTTATGTCAAAGTAATCATTCCAATTAACTTTTATGCAACCAGGTTAAATTTTATTTTGTTCACAGTCTACTCTGCTTCATTAAGTAATAGTGGCCAAACTGCTTTACAAGAATGTAAAATACAGTAAGTAAACAAATGCTATATTTTTGGATAGTTCTAGGAAATTTATATTCTGTGAAGGAAGAGCAACATATATCCAAGTCAGGGTGTGTAACATGATGCAGGTATTTCCATAATATTAATGTTATTGCCTTCTACCAATACATGGCCATAGAGAGAAGAAAGGTGCCGTTGAAGTAATGTTGCTGAGTTGCTTCAATGCTGTTGACTACAAATACAGCAGTCACCGCATACACTAATACATAGTCTAAAAGTGGATCAAGCAAATTGCTTTGTATGAGATGGTGTTGAGTTACTTGTGTTGTTATGGGTGTATAACAAGATGACTAACAAAAATTCCTAAACACTCAACTTGAGCTAAGCAAATGATGGTTTGAGATTAAAACATGAACATAGCAATTTCCCCTACCCCACATCACTGCTATTTCCATGGCATTGACATGGCTCACCTAGCTCATTCCCCAGACACATTTTTGGAGAAATTGGAGGCAGAAGTAAATAACTGTACCTTGAAATTAGTCAGATAATGACCGCTTAGGCACTTTGGCTCACAATATTGTGCCAGCCTATATAAACCTACTCCACAATCAATCTAACCTCTCCCACCTACTTAGCCCATAAGCCTCCATTTTTCTTTTATCCATATGCTAATCTTAAATGTCCCTAATGTATCTGTCTCTACCACCATACCAAGCAGTGCATTCTAGGCACTTATTACTTTTTTTTTTAAAAAAACTGTCTCTGACATCTCCCCTAAGCTGTTCTCCACTCACCTTACAAGGATGCCCTCTCATATTAGCCACTGCCGCCCTGGGGAAAAAGCACTGGCTGTCCACTCTATCTATGCCTCTCATAATTTTATGAATATCCTTGAAGTAATCCTCTCATCCTCCTTATTCCAGAGGGAAGAAACCCGAGCTCACTCAACCTTTCCATTTAAGACATGTTCCCTAATCCAGAGAGCATCTGAGTAAATCTCCTTTGTACTTCTCTGAAGCTTCCATATCCTTCCAGAAATGAATACAATACTCTAAGTGTGACCTAACCAGAGTTTTACGGAGCTGTAACATAACCTCGCAGCTCTTCAACTCCTTCACCCAACTAATGAAGGCTAATACATCACACTATCCTATCAACTTGTGCGGCAACTTTGAGGGATCTATGGATTTGGACCACAAGATCCATCTTTTCCTCTACACTGCTAAGAATTTTGCCAATAACACTGTACTCTGCTTTCAAGTTTGACCTTCCAAAGTGCACATTTCACACGTTTCTGGACTGAACTTCATCTGCCACTTCTCAGTCCACTCTGTGTTCCGTCTATATTCCATTGTAACCTTGTACACTATCCACATCACCAACCTTTGTGTCAATCCAGCCTTCCACTTCCACAGGGTTGCCAGATACTGTGGGGACTAGCAGAGGTGTAGTTTTATTCTTCCTGTCAAAGCACACATAAAAGGCATTGAGTTTATTGAGGAGTGAAACATCACAGCCATTTATGTGATTATGTTTTGCCTTATCGGAAGTAATGGCATGCACACCCTGCCGCAGGTGTCATGCCTCTGATTGTGTCTCTAACTTTACATGGAATTATGTTTTCGCTCTCCATAGGTCATAACTAGACTTCTTGTAGGGTTTTGGATCACTGGTCTTGATCTAGCCTTCAGCTGATTGCAAATCCTTTGATTTATCCACAGAGTTATTGATGAAGTTGCTGGTAACTGTAGCATATTCGTTCAGATCCAAAGATGAATCCCCGAATATAGCCCAGTCCACCGTTTCAAAGCAGTCAAGTGCTCTATACTTTTGTGGACCTCACCACTGGTGCTGGAGTCCTAAATTTCTGCCTTTATGTTAGAAGTACAGCCGGATGATTGGACTTGCCAAAATGCTGGTGTGGTATGGCACTGTAAGCATTCTTGATGGTGGTCTAACAGTGATCAAGTGTGTTGGTTCCTCTGGTTTCACACATGACATGTTGGTAGTAGCTTATCAGAGATTTCTTCAAGCTGGCCTGGTTGAAGTCCTCTGTAATAATCAGGGTGTGCTGTCTTAAGGTACTGCAATCTTGAGACTATACATTAGAAAGGGGGTTGGTTGAGAGGTGGGCCTTAGGTCTCTGCATTTCAATTTTACTTGCAGCCCTGCCCAGCAGTCATGTTATCAAAGACGATGGAGATGTTTCCTGAGCCTTCAACTTCTGCACTGCCCCCAGGGTGGTCTGCAGTCCAGAGTCTATAGGTTCTAAAAAGACGATGTTACTTATTACAGAGTCTGTAGCAACAGGTTTCATTTGTGGTAGTTCCAAACAAGAATAATTGATGATTTTTGGAAGCTAAAACAAAAAGTCACCACTGCACCATTTGAAACATTTCCAACCATTTCTGCCAGAATCCCGCTACCAGTCACACCTTCCCCTCCACCATCCCTTCTCCTTTCTGTAGGGAGCACTGGACCTCAACAGCCCTTCCAGGAGGAGATTCACATGCACTTCCTCTAGCCCCATCTACTGCTTTCAGTGCTCTCACTGTGCCTTCCTCTGCGTTGGCAGGACCAAGCATCAAACAGGCAACCACTCTGTGAAGTACTTACACTCTGTACCCAATGGCCACGATGAGTATCTGCATGCCACTTCAACTCCCTTTCCAGTCCTACATCAATACAGGATTTACCATCCTGTACAGGACTGCTGTCATCTCTGGGATGATCTCAATTTTTAGGCATTAGGCTTGACTCTCCAAGATCTGCTCAACTACTTCATTCTCCAAATCATAAGTAATTCTAATCTAGATTTTACACATATTAAACCCCTAAATAAAGGAACAGACCAAATTAGTAAGCCAAAGTTAATCCTCATTGGGTTCATACTGTTCCATCTCAAACAAAAGGTTGATGTTAGGAAGCTATGTAACCAAATAATCATCAAAGCTTTGTTTTGAGAAATCAATATATCATTTGGGAACACCAATGCTGGAGAAAACAGCAGCTTTCATTGTCCTACTAAGTAAAGAAATCAATTAAGAGAGTGTGTAAACGGGTTGCATCGGATCAATCCCCATCCCCCACAGTTTCAAACCATGAATAATGACTTTGTTGTTTCAAGCAACTTGCTAAAATAGTAACAAAATGCACAATAGCAGCTTACCAGAATTTGATATGTTGGTCAAATTATTCTCAAGATTTGTATTTCTGACATTAGACTGTCTGGTAAAAAATATTTCATCAGCAGCATGCATCATCTGACTGTTCATTAGTTTTGGAGACTGCTGCATATCACTGAACAGTTGAACCTTCAAGAAAATAAAAGAACAATCACAGATGTTTTCCTTAAAATATAATCCCAAATAAGCAATTAAGTCAATTTTCAAATAAACTAAACAATCGTTAAAGACAATCAAAATTAGTATATATTAATATTTTAAAAGATTAGCATTTAGATGAACGATGATCAAAATTGAGGTTTAAAAACAGAAAAATGCATTTTCGGAAAATACTAATGCTTTAACTAACAATGATGACTATGTTTCAGAGAATAGACTTCATTGGGTTCAAGTTCTGTAGTTATGCAGTGGGTCTCAGTTAATGTGACAAATCAGGACCTGTACATTTTGGCCTAATTAGCTGAATTTTCATGGAAATAGTTAAAAAGGTACATTTAAAAAAAGACAAACTGAGTAACAACTTATGTACGTAAATGAAATACAGAACAAATTAGAAAGCTGTCAATAATACCACAGGACTATAAAACTGTTTATTAGCTCCTATTTGTTATCAAAGCTAGAGAATTTCATCCAGGGCACCTGTACACTGCTGTGTTCTTTTGATCAACTATTAAATGAATAAAATCAGCACAGACACCTAGTGTAAATAATGGACTGCCTTCACACAATGACATAAACTACTGCAGGATCTAAATCTTTATTTTCATCATAACGTTCATGATGATTGTCGATACCTTCAGATTCTTTGCAGTTCCTAACTTGTTGAAGAAGTGAAATCATTTCATTTTCACTCCCAGCTGTTTCTGGCGTCTTTAAGCCTGAATGGTTGAAACCACACTGAGTAAAACATTTCTGAATTGTCTTCCTGCTTACTTCTGATGAGAAATAAGCAGTAAGACACAAGGAGTAAGAATTTAGAATTGTTTTGCTCACAGCAGTTTCAAGCATTCAGGTTTGGAAATGCCAGAAACTATTTCAACAAGTTAGGAACTACGAAGAATCTGAAGGTATCAACAATTATCTTGAATGTTGCAATGGAAATGAAGATTCGCATGATGCAATCATCGAAGGAATTGTATGAAGGTATTCCATTATCTGCACTAGGTGATTTTGTTCATTTACATTCAATCAAAAGAACAGGGCAACATACCATCAATAAGTGCTAGGAACCAATACACAAATTTATCATACTGTAGTGGTATTGATAAGGCTCTCATTTGTTCTGTATTTCATTTAAATATATAATTTGTTACTCAGCTGAATGGTAGTTTGTCTTTTTTAATACCTTTTTAACTATTTCCATGAAAGTTCAGCTGATTTGGGCAGCCGCTTAATTGAGCCAAAATGTACTCGTCTCGATGTGTCCCAATTAACCTGAATCCACTATAGTTTGAAGAAAAAAATTACACTATAATTGAAAATAGCCAGTTAATGTGTCAGATGTCCAATATACAACCTGAGCTTACTTCTGAAGATTTAATATATTTCTCTCCTTACATGATCAAAAGTTTACCAAGCAGATCTGTCACTTCAAAATAGAAACTTCAAAGTAGGGAAGTTTGCAAAATGGGATTCATTTTACACTGCTGGGATAGCTCAATCATAACCTTGCAACATATTGCTGATAATGACACTGACAGAATTTTTACAAATAACAAAAAAAATGTAGGTTACATCCAGGAGATAGTCTGGTAGAAGGAAACAGAAGAATGGAGAATATAGGATCACTGTAGGCTATTTTAGAAAATGAATTCTCCATACAAGACTATAATAATAACTCTGATGAAGGTTCTTTAACAGAATCCATTTCTCTCTGCGTTCACTGATGCTACCTTACATGCTCAGCACTTCCAGTATTTTTTTTATTTCATGATTAATTATTTTAACTAGTCTAATTCTTGCTGCACAATAACAGTACCATCAGTGATGGCAAAATTATTTTTAGAATTAGAAATCTTCTGGTTTTACTGTTCAATTCACATTGATGTAATAAAAATAAAATGTATCCTTTGGCTCGAACAAATCTGCAGGCCAAATAAATTTTATATAATTTGATCAATCAAAATTGTGCTCACTGAATTTAAATAAACTTTATTAATTACTTCAGTATTATTTGTACAGATCTCCTTAGACCAAACTTATTAACTCACTATTTCACAAATATGCAACTTTCTATCAAAAGTTCATGTCAGTGGGTGGATTCAATACAACTATCCTATTTTCACATTCCAAAAGACAATTCTGACAATTGTACAGTTACTTTATCATGGTTTACAATTCTTTACCTGTTAAATGACATTGAACAAATTGCAAGCTGCTAAATTGTGAGTGCAAGAGATTGGTAAAAAATGTTACTGGCCTTTGTCTAATTGTTTTCATCTTTACTGTCCTTACTGATAAGCAATTATTCAATTCACACACGTCAAAATCCATACATGTATATTGTGGGGAGAACCCCGACCCGTGGTACCAGCAGCATGGAGGCACCGGGTGTTCAACACGCTGCACGACCTGGCCCACTCGTCCATCCGGGCGTCCATCAAGCTGGTAGCAGAGTCATCTGGCACTGTTTGCGCAAACAGGTCGGACACTGGGCCAGGACCTGCGTACACTGCCAGACCACCAAAGTCCAGTGGCATGTGAAGGCTCCCCTCCAGCAGTTCCAGCCGACGCACAGGAGGTTCCAACACATCTATGTGGACATCGTTGGCCCCCTGCCAGTCTCCCGGGGCGCCAGGTATATCTTTACCATGGTAGACAGGTTCACCAGGTGGCCGGAAGCCGTACCGCTCGCAGACACGTCCACTGAGACCTGCGCCAGGACGCTCATTGCAAACTGGATCGCCGGGTTTGGCCTCCCAACGGACATCACCTCCGACAGAGGGGTGCAATTCACGTCTAGTTTGTGGACAGCACTGGCGCAGCTCCTGGGCACTTAGCTGCATCACACCACAGTGTACCATCCCCAGTCCAACGGTTTGGTAGAGCGAATCCACCGGCATCTCAAGTCGGCCCTGAAGGCGCGCCTCAGGGGCCCCAACTGGACAGATGAGCTTCCCTGGGTCCTACTGGGCACCCGCACAGCCCCCAAGGGGGCCCTGGACACCTCGGTAGAATTGGTCTATAGCGCCCCCGACGGTCCCAGGCGAGTTCGTACCAGAGGCTCGAGGTCCGGAAGAAACTCCAGCAGCGGCGCTAATGAGGCTGCAGGACAAGGTAGGGACCCTGGCACTGGTCCCAACTTCCAGACATGGTCCCACGCCATCCTTCATCCCTGAAGACCTCCGAGACTGTGAGTATGTTTTTATTCGCAGGGGCATGCACAGGTCACCTCTACAGTGGCCGTACGAGGGACCCTTCGAGGTGATCCGGCACAACGGAACCACGTGTGTCGTGGAGGTGGGTGGCCGGGAAGAGACCTTTACAGTGGACTGCCTCAAACCGGTGCACTTGGACATTCAGCAACCAGTGAGGGTACCCACACCGCGCCAGCGAGGCCGGCCACCCAGGCAAGCCACACAGACTGGGGGCTCCACTCCCCTAATGGACGTTTCTGGGGAGGGGGTGGTGTGGCGGCCCGCACACGCGGGACTCGAACCGCCATCGGGAGCCGCAGGCAGACACGTGGTAGCGCGTTTGGAACTACCCACTCGAGGCGGACCTTCTGGGGACAGTCTGACGTCACCCCTGCCCCGTGGGTCGCAGGGGCCCATGGGAGGGGAGACTTAAGTGCGTGATTTTGAATCAGTAAAGGCATTCTGAGTTCAGCTCTCTCTGCCTCCATGTGTTTCTTTAGTAGCGCGTTTGCACGCAACTATAACATATGCTATTAGCAGTCATTAAGAGGTATATTCCATAGCTTGCTTACATTATCTGCAACAAGGTAGTTGGAGTAAAAGAAAAACTAAATTATTTAAGTTTTTAGCTTATGGTGAACAAAATTAAATAAAATCATCAACTGAAAACCTGGATAGCGACTAATTCTCAAAAGAAATTTATTTAGCTCTTTGAAATGGGGTGAGAGACTGGAAGATTGGACAGAATGGTGCATTGCAGAAAGAAGGACAGGTGAATTACCACAGGATATGACGAAGAATCAAGTAAGGATGAGAGGCCTGGAGAGGGAGGAAAGCCAGGAGATGGAGGAGATAGGATGGATTGATATGGACTGAACAACTCAATTTAAAACTGCTGAAGAGACACAAAGTCCTCCAGTGGGCTGAGCCCTCTGTGAAGTGCTGGAATGATAATACAAATCCAACCTTTCATAACTTTCGCTGTAATTGCTTGTCTAATGTGATTTAGCATTTATAGTCATGCTTTGATTCAATAAGGATCAGGTGTTATCTCGAATAGTTTGGGCTAAATTTGGATTAAAAATCCTTGCATAATTCTTATATGAAATATATTAATGTACCCTTCAGCTTAATACTGTATCTTAGAAATGAAACTGGACTTTGACCAGAGTATATAAAAGGTTTGGTTATCTGTTTATCACTCAGATTAATAACAACATTTCAGTTTAATTTCTGAATTTTATGCCTGCATTAAAAGAAAGACCATGTTATAGATAAGGATGTTAAAGTTATCTATTCCACACAAGTATCTCAAAAGTCTGTCTATGATTTATTTTTCTGCATTATTCTTCAGCATTATTTCTGCATTAATCATCCTCATAACCTTTTTGTACCAAACACAAATTCCTATTGTGACGAGAATACACATAAATTAAGATGTTAGCTGGCCTGGGCTGGCACCAGTGGGATCAGCAGTTGGTCTGCCACCTGTCTTCAGGAGAAAGAGAGATAAGGAAAACAATGGAGTAGCATTTGGAGATGTTAATGAAGGGACGGGAGAGAGTAACGGAAGGAGAGCAGTCAAGATTGGCTCCCCCTTTGAACCCTGAACTGTTTGAAGTGATGGACAGGCGATATCCCAGCAGGGGGATAAAAAGGGACAGGTTCGCTAAGGCAACACACACACGACACCCCGAAGTAACGAGACCCTGGAAGCGGTGCGTTTCCCACAAGTCAGTGGGAAGTTTTGGAAGGCTGGTTGCGGGACCAAGCCATAGATGCACAGGGTGGAAAGGCACGATCGGCGGGAACCTGGTGTGTGTCCGCCCTTGCCTGGGTGCCAGGTTCACCGCAGAGAAACGATCGTATCTGGAAACGGAGGGGTCACAGTCGGTGACCTCAGATGACATCACAAAGGGCTCGCCCGAAAGCTGACTGCGAGGAATGTCGAAGGTCTGTGTGGAAGCCGTTTGAATATTCATTCGTTTTGCTCTCTCTCTCCTTCCCCCCCACTGTCCATCTCCCACGGCAGCGATTACTGCGAACTGAACTGAACTAAATTGAACTGAACTTTGCGTCACTTTGAAACTGGTCATTTACCCCTCGACAACGATAGAGCTTGATTGATCCTGTTATCTTAATTCTGTGTACATGTGTGTTTATCATTGCTGAACTGTTGTATTTACTATCCTTTTGATTAGAGTACTGTGTTGCTTGTTTCTTTAATAAAACTTTCTTAGTTCTAATAATCCAGACTCCAACTGAGTGATCCATTTCTGCTGGTTTGGCAACCCAGTTACAGGGTACGTAACATAAGTGGGGTTCTCGTCCACAATTTTGAACGCTAAATTTGGGACGGAGTAAATTGATTGGGTTAAAATTCCCGAAAGAAAGAAAAGACAAACAGCAGAAATGGAGGCTGAGGAATTTATAAAGGCGCCGACCTTGGAGGCATTAGAGGATGCCAGGAAAGCGGAATTGGTAGCTGTGGCCAAACGGCTGAATCTTGCTAAGGGGAAGTCAACAATGAGGAGAGAGGAGATACACAGAGCTATCGTAGAGCACTATGTATCTAAAGGTGTGTTTCCCCAAGGGGAGCTGGAGGTGGTGTCTATTGAAAAACCTGCTGGAGACGCAGTACAGGTGCAGCTTGAAAAACTGAGACTCGAGCACGAGTTCCGGGTACGGCAGTTAGAACACGAAGAGAAGCAGTTAGAAAGGCAGGAGAGAGAGTTAGAAAGGCGGGAGAAAGAGAAAGAGTTAGAAAGGCAGGAGAAAGAGAAAGAGTTAGAAAGGCAGGAGAGAGAGAGAGAGAGAGAGAGAGACACAGACACAGAGACAGACAGACAGACAGACGGAGCGAGAGGAGAAACAGAGGGAAAGGGAATTCAAGCTGGAGAAGTTAAAGATAAGGGCAGAGCAGGGGCCCGTGCCGAACCAAGGTGGAGGGTTCCAGGCGACCCAGGAGGTTAGGCTGGTTCCCCCATTTGACGATACCGACGTGGATCGGTACTTTCTCCATTTCGAAAAAGTGGCTACAAGTCAGGACTGGCCGAGGGATAAGTGGGCTGTTTTGCTTCAGAGTGTACTGAAAGGGAAAGCCCAACAAGCTTACTCAGCTTTGTCCGCGGAAGATGCCCAGAGATATGAGGTGGTGAAAGAGGCCATCCTCAGGATTTATGAGTTGGTCCCGGAGGCATACCGGCAGAGGTTCCGGAATGCGAGGAATTAGTGGGACCGCACGTATTTAAAGTTTACCCGTGAGATGCAGACATATTGTGAGCGTTGGTGCGCCTCGAAGGGGGTAGACGGGGATTATAACAGACTGCTACAGCTGATCCTGATTGAGCAGTTTAAAGGTTGTGTCCCTGAGGGTATGAGACCCTACCTAGATGAGAAAGAGGCAGCCATGTTAGCCGCAACTGCTAAGTTAGCGGATGAGTATGCGTTGACGCATAAAATGAAGTTTGCCCCGAGTAAAGGCTACCAGAAGGGTAGTCAAGACGGCGGGGAGAGTCCGCCAGAAAAGTCAGAAAGTAAGCCGGGGACTAGTGAGAAGGATAAGGTAGACCGGGAGCAGTCTGGTAGGAAGCCTCCTGGGGTCATCTGTTATAATTGCGGGAAAGTCGGACACTTTGCGTCCAGGTGCTTTGCCCCAAAGAAGGAGACGGGAAAAGGAAAAACGGCGATTTTGACTGGCTGTATCGAGCTGGTAAACGAACCGCTAGGAGGGGACAGGTCTGCCAAAGTTCAGGAAGGGCGCGAGAGGTTTATCTCGGCCGGATTGGTGTCAGTGAAGGAGGGGTTAAAACCAGTTCCAGTGCGGATCTGGAGAGACACGGGAGCGTGTCAGTCACTGATACTGAAGAGTGTATTAGAATTTAGCTCAGAGACCCAGACTGGGGAGGTCAAGGTCAAAGGTATTGGGGAAGGGACAGAGGCAGTCCCTTTGCACCAGATACACTTACAAAGCAACCTGGTCTCTGGACTAGTCACGATCGGGGTGAGGGCCGAATTACCGATGAAAGACATGGAAGTCTTGCTCGGTAATGACCTCGCCGGGGGAATCGTGTTCCCAGCAGCGAGATTGACAGGTCAGCCTGCCAGCATTGAGGCCCCGCCCATGGACTCACAGGTTCATTACGGGACTGCGGTAGTAAATTTAGCTGAGACATTTCTGCCAGCCTTGTACGAGAAGGGGGTAGAAAGTGAAAAGAAGGAGTGTAGTGAAACAAGAGGTAGTGAGGGAGCTGAGACAGACTTAGCATTAGTCAGGAAAGAATTTGTGCAGGCGCAGGAGCAAGACGAGGGGCTGATGGTTTTGGCGGAGACAGCTCCCTCTGATGCAGAATTAACAAGGGAACCAGTAGGCTATTGTGTGGAGGAGGAAGTGCTAAGGAAGAAAGGGAAACCAAGTACCGTACCCACAGATGAGGAATGGGGGGTGGTGCAAAAGAGTTATGGGGATGAGATTTTTAACCTGGCCCACAAGGTACCCCCCGGTGGACATTTTGCAGTGCTGGAGGAAACAGTTGGTGGAATCATGAAAGAGGTTTACCAGCTGCCCAGGAGGAAGGATGTTATCAATCATGGCAGACGCAAACTGAGACGGTCACAGGCTTTTGATACGCTAACAAACCTAGTCGGTGTTAGCGCGGAAATCAATGAAGCTAGGGTCTCCCTGATAAGAAAAAAAAAACATTTTGAAGAGATGAGTATGGTATCGACCAGATGGGAGAAGGCTATTGTTTTGGCCAGTTCTGCTGATAAGGCCTCTCCCTTAATCCCCGAACAAAGTGACTCTTTAGGAGAAGTAATTAAATGACTCGCACACGTGTGTTTGATTGTCCCGAGGCGATGCAAAGAACTGGGACGTTGGGTGGTGTTTGTTACGCTAGGGTAGCCTAGTGAGCAACAGCCCTATAGAATGAGTAATTCAGTGATGAAAGGGCTGACGAACACAGAGGTGTGTATTAGCGATGTAATACGGCTGTCCGAAGCCAGCTTGATAGTGAACCTTGAAAAAAATGAGTTCGACCACACGAAGGTCACTTATCTGGGAATTGTGGTGACACAGGGGCAGCTGGCAGCGATGCAAGCTAAAGTGCTATCTCTGACATCCCAACCCCGACAGACAAGAGGGCCCTCAGAAGGCTCTTGGAGATGGTGGGGTACTGTAGGAAGTTTTGCAATAACTCTGCGGTTACTACCCCTCCCCCTCCTACTAAGCCCTTGCGAGAGAAAACTAAGTCGGAATGGGACGACCCTTGTTATTGTGGTCTGGGATGAAACCCAATGAGAGGTTACATTGATTGCAATTCATCAGTGTTTTTGGCCACTATGAAGTTTGCTAAGTTGGAGCCTGGTCTAAGGGATTATTAATAACACATATAAAAGGAACAGAAAATGTGATGGCTGACTGTCTGTCAGGTGTAGACAACTTCAAATTCGCTGTATTAGCCAAATAGCTGATAAAGATGTATATTTGTGTGTATCAAATAATGTATTCATGTTTGTAATTTTTACCCCGGTAAAAATCCTTAAAGGTGGGAAGTGTGATGAGAATACACATAAATTAAGATGTTAGCTGGCCTGGGCTGGCACCAGTGGGATCAGCAGTTGGTCTGCCACCTGTCTTCAGGAGAAAGAGAGATAAGGAAAACAATGGAGCAGCATTTGGAGATGTTAATGAAGGGACGGGAGAGAGTAACGGAAGGAGAGCAGTCAAGATCGGCTCCCCCTTTGAACCCTGAACTGTTTGAAGTGATGGACAGGCGATACCCCAGCAGGGGGATAAAAAGGGACAGGTTCGCTAAGGCAACACACACACGACACCCCGAGGTAACGAGACCCTGGAAGCGGTGCGTCTCCCACAAGTCGGTGGGAAGTTTTGGAAGGCTGGTTGCGGGGCCAAGCCATAGACGCACAGGGTGGAAAGGCACGATCGGTGGGAACCTGGTGTGTGTCCGCCCTTGCCTGGGTGCCAGGTTCACCGCAGAGAAACGATCGTATCTGGAAACGGAGGGGTCACGGTCGGTGACCTCAGATGACATCACAAAGGGTTCGTCCGAAAGCTGACTGCGAAGAATGTCGAAGGTCTGTGTGGAAGCCGTTTGAATATTCATTCGTTTTGCTCTCTCTCTCCTGCCCCCCCACTGTCCATCTCCCACGGCAGTGATTCCGGTGAACTGAACTGAACTAAATTGAACTGAACTTTGCGTCACTTTGAAACTGGTCATTTACCCCTAGACAACGATAGAGCTTGATTGATCCTGTTATCTTAATTCTGTGTACATGTGTGTTTATCATTGCTGAACTGTTGCATTTATTATCCTTTTGATTAGAGTACTGTGTTGCTTGTTTCTTTAATAAAACTTTCTTAGTTCTAGTAATCCAGACTCCAACTGAGTGATCCATTTCTGCTGGTTTGGCAACCCAGTTACGGGGTACGTAACACTATGAAAAACAGTTAGGCGAGGTGCTCATGATTTAAGTCAAATGGAAATCTAAGATTACATTACCTGTTGTTAAACAGTGTCATTGTCAATGCAACACCATTCACCGGTGAATTGCTATAAATACTATATATTTCACTAAAGAATACTGGGATATACCGGGGGGGGGGGGGGGAGAAACTTGCTCTGTGATTAGCAATTTCTTTGTTAATTTAATCTTTACAGGTATGATTATAAACTCAAATACACATAAGTAGCTGATATTAATACAGCTTTCCATCTTTAAAAAATAACTTGCCTGGCAACAATGATGCGTAATTAATCATTTGTGCTGCATGGTTCTTGCAGTGTTGCAGGCAGAAACTAAAACTTTAATTCATTGGTTTTTTTTAATCTATGCTTTTCATCTATATATGTTTTTACACTACAACAAAAATTGAAAAAGGTAAACAGAACTCGGATCCACGGCACCCACTACATCATCACGTGCCAGTTTCCAACTGCCTAAAATCGAGGAAAAACTTTGCTACAGTAGAGGAACTACCGCATGGAACATCCCCCCAAACATACAGGATTGACCTCTGGCAACAAACAGAAACTGGAACCCCACCAAACAATACAGTGCAAGACCCCACAGAAATGTTACCAGACGGGGCACTGCTTGACAGACGGAAGTGGTGCACTCTCAACAGAGCGAGAGCGGGAGTTTGTAGGACGGGAGACAATATGGTGAAGTGGGGTTTAAAGACCAGCGAATCCTGTGAGTGTGGCGAAAGGGTGCAGAACATTGAACATGTTTTGTGCAACTGCCCACTCTCACCTGATTTAGCTGACACTGACCTGTTCAACATCAATCAAACAACACTAGAGTGGTTGGCTGTCTGATGTGAATTAGTCTGGATACAATAATTTCTACTTGTTGGCTGTGAAAAAGCACGAGTATGTCATCAATCAGCAAAATGAAAGAAAACCTTTAAAACTATAAACAAAAGCATTTTTCAATAATGTTTTGTGATTTTTTTTGACGTACTGAATTACAATTTCTTACTGAAATCAATGGCAGCAACTCCACATTACTATCACCTGTACATCTAGTTAACCTATCCTATATATTAATAGAATTAACTCGTCTGACCCAAATACTTAGTTCTATACAGATCACTTGTTATAAAATCTTTCAAATCTCTGTTTACTAAGTCTTTGCAAACAACAGGAATTCTGCAGATGCTGGAAATTCAAGCAACACACATCAAAGTTGCTGGTGAACGCAGCAGGCCAGGCAGCATCTCTAGGAAGAGGTACAGTCGACGTTTCAGGCCGACACCCTGACGATGCTGCCTGGCCTGCTGTGTTCACCAGCAACTTTGATGTCTGTTATTATGTCTTACTAGTTTTTTTAAATTCATCTTCCTAATTGAAGCAAAAAGTTATTGCAAAACAAATACAGGGAAGACATGCTGTTTTCGCTGTTCTAATATACATTTCAAAGCAGAAAATATGTAAAAGGCAGAACATAGCTGAGATGATAACTAAATATGAAAAATCAGAACATTCTCAAGGCAATAATATTTTATATTATAGATTCAAATCTACTTAAAAAAGCTTAATTAGTAAACAATTACATTTAGTATTTAATAAACTCCTCGTCTCACTCAAATCTGAAGTTGATTATTCAAAATAACAGTAATGATTGTGTATTCTGCTGGTGTTGCTTAGATCCAAATCTACATCTACAACTGCACAGAACAAAATGCCTCCATCAGAGGCAACAACTTACAAGCCAGAGAAAATACTCAATTGCAAAGCAATTCCATTTAAAAATAATACACCAAACTTATTATAGATGGAAATGTAATTAAAGCTACACACACAAACAAATACTAGGAATAATATAATTAATGTAAGGTCCTTCTTTTTATATAAATTAGCAAATTATCAAAGATAGTCCCAATAGGTTTTGTCAATTTTGCAGTATTAAAAAGGATAGATTACTATAGTCACGCTCACGTGTACAAATGATCTGTTTCAGATTCTTAAACCCGAGACACCAGAGCATTTTCACTGTTAATGTATCAAAGAGCCATGTAAGGGTGATCAATCACTGATTTCTACAATCACCTTCCAATAAAGAGTTCTTCTAGATAGACTCATGTGTAGGAAAAAATGACCACATACTGCTATTACTCCATGGCAAAATGAGCTCTTCAATTTTATTTTTGTCTTTGGTGTTTACACCATAAAGTCTTAAGAACCCCTTGGTGTCTTATACTGCAAGTATAGGGCCTGCCTCATTGTCTGACATTACAAGTATTCAGTTTCAAAAGTATATTCAATTAAAAGTATAGTAAAGCAGAATCTTTCATCAGCAGATCACAAAAGACGCTAATTAATTTTTTTCTTGGTACAAGTTTAAGATATTATAACATACCTTCATCAAGTTGGCCAAGGGCAGCAGGAACATGGGAACGTCCCTTTATAACAGAAATTTGAAGGAAGTTCTTTAGCCAGAAGGTGGTGAATATGTGGAATTCTTGCCACGGATGGTGGTGGAGGGCAAGCCATTAGGTACATTTAAAGCATAGGTCAATAGGTTCTTGATTAGTAAGGACGTCAAAGATTACGGGGAAAGGGCAATAATATTGGGTTGAGATAGATAATAAATCAGTTTTGATGAAATGGCGGAGCAGATTCGATGGGACGAATGGCTTAATTCTGCTTTTATGTCTAATGGTCTTAATTTCATTAAAGTAATTGCTTCCTTTACTGTGGAAATTTTCAACCCAGTTAGTTTGCTATCAAATTAACACAGATAGTTTGTTTACTTCATAAAAGATGGCTCTTTTGATGAAGGAGTTCAAGATAACAAGATGGGTCATGAAATGGATGCAAAATTATAGAACTCTTATGACAGTGTATTAAAATAAATACCTAGCCGAGAAGCTAACTGCCTACAAAAGCTCCTCTTTTAGAAAGGATTATTCCCCCCCCATAACCTTTACTTTAATTCTGTTAGTTACTTCTAATCTGTAACATTTTAGTGATATGAACACTACATAACTTAATACCTTTTTAAAATTAAGTTTGTAATGGATCATATTTGGTACCTTAAAGTGCTTAAAGCTTACAGCTACACTTGTAAATTAAGTTTCAATATTCCGCATTCACTTTCAATTATGTACAGAGGATCTCAACATCACCTATGAAACTATGTTGCAATATTGCATTTGTTCAGAATAAACTAATTTTAAACACTTCTACTCATTAACCTCCACAGTAAAGATTCATTTGAAGACCTGCAGTGTCGGCTAGTATCTGCATTCTGTTGTGTCCTTGGGTACACAACTTAAGGAGAACTGCAACCTTTTCTTCATTAAAAAAATGTTTTCAGTATCACCATACATCAATCTAAAACTGGCTTGTGTAAGCATCAGGTTTGGCCAACTGTGTTAATCTAGGGGAAGATGGCCTCCGGCCTGGCCAAACTTGAGAAATCTTGTTTGGGTGGATGTTGTGTGATGTGTTCCCCTGTTACAAATCAGTACCTCGAAATAACAGACAGTACACGATATGTAATTAAACAATTGTGCTTTATAATTTTAAAATTTGACTATAGGGTTAGTAAAGAAAACAAAAAGGGCCCATTTTCATGGAACAGTCTAATGCGCACATTGGAGCTCACTGTTTTCTCATCTGTTCGTTCTCCATCGATTTCCCCGGGCATCGTCGACTCCCAATCCCATTCCAAGTCCACTCAGTCCTGCAGTGTACGACTCCTCTGTTCTGGCATCTTCTCCAGAATAAAAGCCCGCAAATCCCTCGCTCTTGGGCACATAAGAAAGAAAACCACTCCCCTCATGGGACACTGCATATTCCAAAGCCCCTATTATCTCTACCCAAACACCCTGCTACTACAGAGAAACCACAATAGTGAAACCTTTCCCAGGGCATTACACTTGCAATTAGCTTAATTAGTAAGAGCAGACAAACTATGAATTATGTTTTACTGTTATGTGCAAAATAATATCAAATGTATTTAACTTTATTGCATTACTAGGGTTATTACTCCCAAATTATTTCTTACCTGTTCTGCAGGAGCAGTGTTGGAAAACCTAGTTTGCTGACTAGTTTCCCTGCAGGTTGAGTTCCTGCACTCCCATGGTAATTTGTTCTTTCCTCGGCCAGCACTTAATACTCTTCTGATTGAGGTATATTCATCCGAATTGGGGCTGGGTGATCCCAGAGAATGAGGCTCATGATCACCATGATAACTATGAGCACTCTGGGTTCTTCCACCAGCCAGTAGCCACTCAGTATCAGCTCCTAATGGGACATGCATTCCCCTACCATGGGCAGAAGACGGCATTGGTATTGCGTACTCTACAAGTCCTTGAGGAGTTAACTTTGGCAGAGTTCGCCTTGATAGTCTGGCTTGTATTGCAGCCATTACACCCTCCCCATCATCCTGTAGTTCTACAGCATCCACTGCCTTAATCAAAGACGTCTTGTTGGAACCAAAAGACGAAGCTAAAACAGCAAAAGCCTCTAATGCAGCATGCCGAACCTTTTTCTTGGAGTCCGTCAATGTTGGAGCAATTATGTGACAAAGCTTGGGCAAATCAAAGTCTTCACTTGGAAAAGTCAAGAGTGAAGCTATGACAATATTTAATATTTCCTCCCTAACTCTGGAATTTTTATGTTTTATATTGTCAAGCAAAATATCAAGTATTTTTTGAGGACGAATCTGCTTCATTAAGCCCATGAAGACTTTCATATATTCCTGCTTTGTGACAACCTTGTTGTCACCCAGCACTTTTACTGTTGCAGATGTAATGGGCTTGAGATAATTTATCACACCATGATTTAATTTAACTACCAGCAAGTTGATGATTTCTAAAGTACCATGTACAACTTTAAAATTTGAATCATCAAGCAAAGTACTTAAAAAGCAAACAAAACTCAAAATAGCTGCAGAAGACAGAGCCATAAAATTGAAGCCCTCAATAACAGTCTTCAGCTCTTCAACAGCATGTGTTCTACTCTTATAATCTTCCAGATCTAGAAGACGAACATACAATTCCTGTGGAATTATTTGAAACTCTAGATTGCTACAGTCTTTGGAAACTGGTCTGGGAAATTGAGAAACATCTTTAACATTATTGATAGATCTTCCACGAAACCCTGAGTTTGTCCGAAAGTTCTTACTTAACTCGAGCTCAGGTTCAGCATCTCCATTTAATTTGGACAGTGACTCATATTTTATTTCCAGTAACTTGTTATAATTTCTTCTAAGAGTCAGTGGCAACCGTTTTAAGAAAGAGTTGAATTCTTCTTCGCCAATATGATGTTTTATATGCCCCATGGCGTCAAAGGCTGATAATGAGTCGTCCACACTGTCATCATTTAGTTTTTTAGCTAAACAGAGGGTTACATCAAATAAATTGTCACTTTTGAACTCCTTAGTGAGTAAGATGGGTAAAACAATGGTCACAGCTTTCCTAACAGCAGCATCCTGGCTTTCCAGACCATGCTCTACCAAAGCCCAGAAAACGTCCTTAGCGATGTTAGGGCATTTTAAATAAGCATGCAAAGTCTGCACGAGCTCATTACGCACATTAGGACTGTCATCCCGCAAACTCCGTATAAGGTTGGGCAACACTGCAGACCTAAAGTAATCCAGGTCTGAATCGGACCCTTGAATGATTTCTGATATTAACTGAATGCATACCACTTTGATCTCCCCTCTGCTGTTCACCAGCGCCTCGTTCAAAGCCGAGAAAAGATCCTTCTTGTTGGCAAAGACCAACCTGCCTGCATTCTGCCTCACACTGACACGCAGTGCTTTGAGTGCCTCGGTGCGTTTCAGCAAAGCCCGGCTGTTGAGTTGCCGAAGAATCGCATCCTCTTCCATGTCAAGCGTGGGGCTGGAAGGCGCTGCAGCCGCCGGGCTGCCGTTCCTCCTCACCGACATCACGCCATCCCGAGTATAGGAGCCACCGCCACCCACGTCGCTGCCTTTTCCGCGGTCACCGCCACTCTGGTAGCTGTTCTGTTCACACTGAAACACCGGCGGAAGACACTTAACGACCGAACCTGCCATGAAACTTCTCCACAAGCGACGCCCGGCCGAGTGTCCGCGACCATAAACGCCGCCGTCTCCAGGGCTTCATACTTTTCCCTCTGACGTCATCCAATCGTTTTTATGACATTTGCCTTCCTGCACAATTAGCTCGCATCTGACATTCCCTCGGCTCTGTCACTCCCCCAGCCTGCCGGTCCCTCACAACAAGCCGAGTCCGTCCACCCGTCCGTCCGTCCGTCCGTCCGTCCCTCCGCCCGCGCGCACGCGCACAGCGCCCAAACGCGGCCGCTCGAAACAAAATGGCCGTAACCAGGCAAACACAGGTCACGTGAACGCAACGCAGGGCTCGCCGCGGACCGCTTCCATGGTGAGCGGCGATCGACGCTCCATCCGGATGCGGTGCTGCCCGTCGATGTCATCGAGCGCTCCAGCTAGCGAGTGTAGTTCTGAGATCCTGGTTGGTATGGCGCAACTGTGAGCCCGAAACTACAATTCCCAGCGTCGCTCTGGGGAAAAAAAAACAGAAATCTGTGAGAAGAACCGGATTAAAAATTTGAACAACCAAGAGGAGCTTGTGAATTTAAGCAAGTAAAGTGTTCTGGAATATGAGATTAAAATATTATTCTTCATTTTAAACAAAGTAAAATCCTAACCTTTGCCGGAAGTTGCGTAGAGCCCACCTGCTTTGTATTTGTGTTTGATAGGGAATTGGACGGTTTGTTCATCTTTGGCTTGGCGGTTTTTCACCGTCTTCTCGTTAGGTGAGTTTGGTTGGATGTGACGTTTTAAAATGTATCACTTTTAATTGTTTTAAATTGAGGTAACTTACAGATTTATATGTGATAATAGATGTGCCTGAAATAGGCCAAGGGCCCTTATTAACTCCAATGAATTAGTGGATGAAGTTATGAAAAGTTAAAAGAGCCTGATTGTAGAATTAAGAGTACAGATGCATGATTTGTCTCTTGTATGGTTCAAGTCATTACCACAGTACGAAATATATGTAGTAAATAAGCGCGAGCTGTTGTTCGGAATTATTTTCTTGAAAACGGGTGTATTTCTGTTTGTTTATTTAACTTATCGTCGAACGTAAAAAAAACAATAATAAGACTGCTTTGGTATGACATTACCAATTAATGCCTTTTACTACAGTAATACTTGTATGAAACTGCCATTCATTCTTGATTTGAAGGCTTTAGATTTTCAAATAAGCGACAACAAAGGGGTACAGTATCTACGTTATGTTATAATCAGTTTCGTGGGTGAGAAAAATACTATCCGTCAACCCCAACGTTCTCTCACAAAATAAATCGTTCAAATTTTGATGTAAAAGATTGTAACTAAAATGTCAATTAGCTTTCATCTGTAATGTGAAAATCTTTCAACTGTTTATGCTTGGTGACATAAAGAATCACAAGCAAAATTCGTTCATTTTTAACCATTAAATTGTATAATCCTGAAATTTAACACCATGGTTTTAGTTAGATATGGTTGAAAAATGGATTACTCCCAAATGTTCATCTGCCATACAGAGAAATGATTTAAAATTTATCAACCATTTCTAATGGTTCTCTCTTTATTTTTAAAGGATCAGTGTTATTTCTAAACCAGAATTCCTGCAGAATCTTGAGTATGCTGATCATTAAAATAATTCGTTTATAATATATTGCACATTTTCCCTTTAACTGCTTGGGTTTCCTCACAAAGATGTGTAAGTTTGTAGGTTAATTGGCTGCACACAGTGGGCTGCTGCATGGTAAAATCACGGGCGGGGGTGGGGGGGACTGGTGAGAATATGGGACGATCTATTTTGTTGATAATTTTGACTCAGTGGATCAAAGAGCTTGTTACCATGCTGTTTCCTTCCCTATAATGAAGGAATATAATTTAAATATTATGAGGAAAGTGAGCAACAATGGAACAGAATAGGTAAAGATTTAAGTACTGTGTAGCCTGTAGAGCATCAGTAGAAGGGCCTCCTTCTGTTTTGTATAACTCGAACTGTCTGGTTAAATGATGGGATCCTGAGGTGTAACTGTTCAGTAATTTAATAAACAACCCCAAATCGCTTATTTAATTGGCACCTGTGAATATAAATCTGCTACATTCATGTACCATAGCTGCAGCATATATAGTATAATCTGTCTTGTACATGGCAGGAAATTAAATGTTTTATTAGCGGAATCTCTCAAGCAATATTCCAAAGTCAAAATGGCTGCTTGGGAACATCATGTCTAAGTTTCTCATCATCCTAATTCGATCTTTATTGTGGCATTTGTTAACTGTTACCATGTCAAAAGTCCAGTTTTTTTTCTGTGAAAGCAAAAGCAGCAGTGTTTTAAGAAAACAGTTAATCTTCAGTTTCCCAAGGCAATGGGGTGGAGGGGAAGTGTTGGTGGTGGCATCAGGCACCATTGCTGGTGCCACACACTCTAAAACATTTTTGTTTTCAACGTTGGTGTCTTTAGTTATTGGTAGATGTTTGAGTTAAAATTAAAGTAAAATTTGTTAGTGAAATAATTCTCATTTAAATTTTGTGTATCACCAAGAATAATCTTGCACTCCAGTGCTCATTTCTCTGATCAATGAATCCAATTGTGTTCATGCTTAGTTGTTCAAGATCTCAACTTGGTATCTGTTAAAGTTGGGAGATGAACTGAATGTTACTGAAAACATCTGTAAATTCATTGAAGTATTGGATGATTGCTGTGCAAATTTCACTGTTTTAGTGTTCTTGCACAAGTAATGTTTCTAGTTATTTCTACTTTGTAACGGACTTTATTCAGCAAAAGCAGATACGCAAGGGCGATCTAGTGAGAAAACTTATTTGCACTTGAAGTACACAGATGATTAATTTTTCAATAATTTCAATTGCATAGTTTCAGTATTGGGGGGGGTCAGATGGTTCTTTAAAATTATCATTTTTTAAACTTTTACATTGTGAATATTCAAGCATTTTTGTCGGCCCATGTTGATATTCTAAAAGCTGCAGAGGATAAGCCAAAACATCAAGTTTGTCACAGTACCTTGAAGGGTATCTCTTAGGTGTTTTGTATGTCCATGTATTGATTGCACATCAAACAATGTGGCAAAATAAACTAATCTGGACCATCCATTGATCTATGAATTTTAAAATGGTGCAAGATATCTGGGCCACCTGGTTACAATGCCTAAACCTTCAACTATTCTATAATCATGGTGAATATTTTGATGTTGCCTGATTAATGTAACCCTATTGTCAGTATTGCTTCCAATGTATATGGGACTGTCTCTTGGTAATCTCATTTTAACAAGCTATTTCTCTTACTAGGATTTCCCGTGAACAGTTAATTTGTTCTCTTTACAGACAGTTCTGTTTGTTTATATAGCTGTCCTTGCAATTTCAAAAATGATTACTACTTAAAGTGTAAGTTTGAAAGTCTATTCATATTTGAATAACCTTGTGGGGGAAAAGTGGTTTTTTGAAATCCACCAATGCTATAAATAAAACTTCAATATACAGGTGTCCCCCGCTTTTCGAACGTTCGCTTTACGAAACCTCACTGTTACAAAAGACCTACATTAGTACCCTGTTTTCGCTTTCAGAAGGTGTTTTCACTGTTACGAAAAAGAAAGCAGCGCGCGAGAAAATCAGCGCACAATAAAAGGCAGTGCGTGCCCCGAGCAACCGCTCTCCCCCGGATTTGGAATGGCATTGCTTTAACACGTGCCTGTGAGCAGCCGTTTGCAAGGTGAGTTCTATGGTATCGGAAAAGCCTGAAAGAATTCTTAAGGGTGTTACACTTAGCGTAAAACTAGACATAATTAAGCGTTTTGATCGTGGTGAATGAAGTAAGGACAAAGTGAGTTTGGCTTGTGGAAGCTGACGAACATGATGTTGAAGAGGTATTGGCATCCCATGACCAAGAACTGACAGACGAAGAGCTGATGCAATTGGAAGAAAAAAGGATAACAATCGAAACCGAATGAGTAATGATAAAGTACGACTTTAATTTTGAAAGGGTACATCGATTTAGGGGATATTTGCAGGATGGTTTGAGTCCTTGCAAAGAACTGTGTGATAGAAAAATGCGCGAGGCTCAGCAGTCAAGCAGGCCTTCCACATCAGCCACGGCAGATGATGAATCTCGACCTTCGACATCGAGGTGGGCAGTCATAGGAGGAGATGAGCTACCTGCTCTAATGGAAACATGACGAGATGACACCCCAGTGTCCCACCACCCCCAACCCCCAGGCCACGGACAGATACCGATTCGCGGAGAATGCAACAGTAGCCAGGAGGCACACAGCACATCTTTAAGAAAAAAGCCGAAATAAACATGCTAATTAATTAGGTGCCTCCGACACGTAATTGTCGGCCCAGATCAGAGACGACGCAATCAGAAATCGGCAGGGATCTGGGCCGACAATTACCTGTCAGGCGGCACCTAATTAATTAGCATGTTTATTTCGGCTTTTTTCTTAAAGATGTGCTGTGTGCCTCCTGGCTACCGCTGCACCCCTGCATGCTTCGTGGCAATGTATCGGTTGGCGGCCTGGAGGGTGGGGGCCACTGCACCACCGCAACCTGCGACAACTCAGCCTGACACACCATCATCAGTGTGCTCAGCGCTGTCGTCCCAATGATACTACAAGTGATACTACACTGTACATGCATTATTTCTACTTTATATCGGCTGTGTATTTTTACGTGTTATTTGGTATAGAAACATAGAAACATAGAAAATAGGTGCAGGAGTAGGCCATTCGGCCCTTCGAGCCTGCACCGCCATTTATTATGATCATGGCTGATCATCCAACTCAGAACCCAGCCTTCCCTCCATACCCCCTGACCCCTGTAGCCACAAGGGCCATATCTAACTTCCTTTTAAACATAGCTAATGAACTGGCCTCAACAGTTTGCTGTGGCAGAGAATTCCACAGATTCGCCACTCTCTGTGTGAAGAAGTTTTTCCTAATCTCGGTCCTAAAAGGCTTCCCCTCTATCCTCAAACTGTGACCCCTCGTTCTGGACCTCCCCAACATCGGGAACAATCTTCCCGCATCTAGCCTGTCCAATCCCTTTAGGATCTTATACGTTTCAATCAGATCCCCCCTTAATCTTCTAAATTCCAACGAGTACAAGCCCAGTTCATCCAGTCTTTCTTCATATGATTTGGCAGCTTCATAACTTAAAGGTTACTGGAGAGCGCTTGCGCCGTGTTTTTGCCAACAGCGCTTGCGTGAGATTTTCTGCCGACGGTGCTTGTGTGAGATTTTCGCTACGGAGAACAGTTCAGTAATGATTGTGGAAAAGTATTGCTACTTTATATAGGCTGTGTATTTATCATATCATTCCTGCTTTTACTATATGTTGCTGTTATTTTAGGTTTTATGTGTTATTTGGCATGATTTGGTAGATTATTTTTGGGTCTATGAATGCTCACAAAATTTTCCCATATAAATAAATGGTAATAGCTTCTTCGCTTTACGACATTTCGGCTTATGATCCGTTTCATAGGAACGCTCTACCTTCGGATGGCGGGGGAAACCTGTATACTCATGGTATGATAAGTGGATATTGGGTTATAAACTTGAGGTTGATTGGCCTTGTGGTGGAAGAAAAATACATTTGCATTGTAAATAGTGCAAGGGAAATTTCTACCCAGGATAAATTCTAGCTCCAGAAACATACTACCATGTTTCTTTTTTAAAAAGGGTACTGACCCTTGTCTCCACTACTTTCTTTTCCATTGAAATTGCTGTAGAAATTACTCTAAATCCAGTCCAAGTAGTGTCTACTGGTGTCAGGCAATGTTTTCCCACCTGCAGTTTGCTGCAGGGTGAAGAAATTGTGGAGAAGGCACTAACCTCGCCGTTCATACCGACTTTACAAGAGCATTTTAAATTACACCAGCCACTTGGAAACAGCAACCAATATTCTTGTCATTGGCACTGGGCTATTAATAGTTGAAAGGAATGAAGGGACATACTCCATGCAGGAAGCATGATCCTATAATGGAGGCCCCCTGGCTTTGACCTTCACAAAACCACATACTGCTTCAACAAAATTCTCACAGACTGGGTGTTGTGGCTGCCACGTCCGCAGATGAAAAATGCTTGAAAGTCCAAAGTGCCTCTAAGGCTATAAATCCCAAACTAGGGAATATTTTACTTTGATGTGCTGGTTTAGGAAGAATCTCATTTTTGTGCGTGACATTTCTGGGCACCATTGGCAGGATTCAGAATCAAGTTTAATATCACTGGCATACATCATGAAATTTGTTGTCTTTGCGGCAGCAGTACAATGCAATACATAATAGAAAAAATGTGAATGGCGGTATAAAAATGAAAATTTTAATTTAAGTAGTGCAAAAATAGAAATTTAAAGAAGTAGTGAGGTAGTGTTTATTGGCTCAATGTCCATTCAGAAATCGGATGGCAGAGGGGAAGAAGCTGTTCCTGAATTGTTAACTTTAGGCTTCTGTATCTCCTTCCTGATGATAGCAGTGAGAACAAGGCATGACCTGGGTGGTGGGAGTCCTTAATGATGGATGCCACCTTTTGTTTTTTTTTGTTTTTGAAGCATCACTCCACTGGAGATGTCCTGGATACTACAGAGGCTATTGCCCATGATGGAGCTGACTAAGTTTACAACTCTCTGCAACTTATTTCGATACTGTTCAGTACCCGCCCCCCCCCCCGCCCTACCTGCATACCAGACACTGATGCAGCTGGTTAGAATATCCTCTATGGTGCACCTGTAGTCATTTGTGAGTGTCTTTGGTGACATAACAAATCTCCTCAAACTCCAAATGAAATATAGACAGTGTCATGTCTTTTTTGTAGCTGCATCAATATGTTGAGTCCAGGATAGAACTTCAGAGATATTGACACCCAAGAACGTGAAATTGCTCACTCTTTCCTCTCTGATCCCTCTGAGGACTGGTGTGCATTTCTTGTCATGCCCTTTCTGAAGTCCACAATCAATCCTTTGGTCTTACTGAGGTCGAGTGCAAGGTTGTTGCTGTAACAGCACTCAGCTAGCTGATCTCACTCCTGTATGCGCTCTTGTCACCCTCTGAAATTATGCCAACAACAGTTGTATGACCAGCAAATTTTTAGATGGCTTTTCAGTTGTGCCTAGCCACACAGTCACGGTGTAGAGAGAGTAGAGTAGTGGACTAAGCACACATCCCTGAGGTGTGCCAGTGTTGATTGTCAATGAGGTAGAGATGTTATTTCTGATCTGCAAATTGTGGTATTGTGCTTAGGAAGCAGAGGTAACCAATTGCAGAGAGAAATACTGAGGCCCAGGTTCTGGAGCTTTTTGATCAGAACTGTAGGAATGAAGGTGTTAAATGCTGAGTTGTTGTCATAAACAGCATCTTGACATAAGTATTTGTATTGTCCAGGTAATCCAAGGCTGCATGAAGAGCTAATGAGATTGCATCTACTGTAGACCTACTGTGGTGATAAGCAAATTGCAGTTGGGTACAGGTCCTTGCTGAGACAGGAGTTAATTCTAACCATAACCAACCTGCAAAGCATTTCATCATTGTAGATGTGAGTGCCACTGGGCGATAGTCGTTACGGCAGCTCACCTTACTTTTGGGCACTTAGTATAATTGTTGCCCTTTTGAAGCAGGTGGAAGATTGGTTGTCTTAATTGGAGGCATTTTGTGTCATATAAAAGAGAAGAGGACTCAATATTAGCACAAGGAAATATCTTCAAATAGCTTCAGTCACTTTGTAACATTTTAAATTGTTGGACCCTTATGATCCAAACAGGCCCTGTATGCCATTTTAAAATTTTGTAAGTTAAACTTTTCATTAATGTTCTTAACTTTCTACATTCCAATGGAAATGATTCCAGTACCTTTAGTCTGTTATTACAGTAAAACTCCAATATTCTACTTTCCCATTGTCTGAAGGTGCTGATGGTTCTGCATCATTGAAATTTCCTTTCCCTGGCTTTAAACCTTTTGAACACTCCTTAAACTAATGTGATTCACTGGTAAGCCTATTATACTGCTGTATTACATCAAAAAAATTAAAAATGTTTGGGAGCGATATTCAATAGTTCAATAAAGTCTGCAAAATTAAAGTCTTGAGGATACCAAATTAATGTAGTTCACTGTAATTACTAATTGGATAAGTGCTGCTTCTATATTTTGATATGAGCTGCTTGTGACTAAGGCCAAGAAGAAAAATAGATCAAATAAGAAACAAAGAAAAAATGTTCATGCTTGAAATCTGAAATAAAAACAGAAAATGCTGGGAGTCTTTACAGCTCTGGCAGCATCTGTGGAAAGAGATACAGTAAACATTAAGTTGGAAACCCCTAAGTGAATCACTTGCTGATCCCTGGAATATATAGGGATTCTTTGATGCTTTCAACTTTCTGAAACCAGACAGACAATATTGTTTTTTTTAAAGTTTAGTGCCTGGCTAATTAAATATATTTGGATATTGGCTTCAAAACTCATTAAAGCTGTCTCCTCAATTTGGAAATACAGGTGCGCATTCCTTTATCCGAAATTCTGACATTCAAAAAGCTCTGAAAACCGAAGTTTTTTTCACCAACAGCTGACGTCACTCAGGTGTGACGGTGGCAGCACCAGCAGAGGCCGCCAGACGTCAGTTGTGGCTCAGCGCTCATACTGGTTACACGTGTATTTGTTGTTCGCTGTTATTTTGTGTTCACTGTTGACGTTGTGTTTAATTTCACTGTGAAAATGTCAAAAAGAGCTGCAGATACCCCTATGGGTAACAATGAGAAAAAGAGAAGGAATCTTCTCTATCAATAATGCAGAAAGTGGAGTTATTGCAGAAGCTTAATCGTGATGTGTCTGTGCGGCATCTGACTGAAGAAAATAGTGTTGGAACTACCACTGTATATGATTTAAATAAACAAAGACAAGTTACTGAAGTTTTATAGTGACAATGACAGTGACATTCTACATTTTTTCCAATAAGTCATTTACCATGTGTTGATTCAGTTGAAGCTGTATATTTTTATGTTTTATTGAATGTTTTTGTTGGAAATAAAATTTCTTGTCATTATTCCCTAAACAATACAGTATAACAATTATTTACATAGCATTTACATTGTATTAGGTATTATAAGTAATCTAGAGATGATTTAAAGTATACAGGAGGATGTGCGTAGGTTTGGTGCGCCGCCGGGTCCTAAAGTTCACCGCATTGAGGCAGGTTAAATAAGGGACTTGAGCATGCATGTTTTTTGGTATCGGGGGCAGAGGAGTGGGGTCTGAAATCCGAAAAATTCTAAATTCCGAAATACAACTGGCCCCAAGGATTTCGGATAAGGGATTGTGGACCTGTAGCATTTTTCTAATTAAAACACGTTCTGTTACACATAGCTTATTTTCATGTGACTGAAATGTAAAACAGTATGAGGAGCAGCCTTTTTTTGTTTTGCTTTTGAGGGAAGTATCAACGAATTATTATCTGTGACTTTATTTTTTGAATTGACGTACTTTGCTTAAATCTTTCAGATTGCTTTTCAATTCTACACATGTGAAGAACTACTTGCCAGAGAGTAAGTCCTTAGTAAGTACAGCTGAAATTAGTTTATTGCTTCTGAATTATGTTATTAGCTTCAAGATTTTTAATTGCGAATAATATGTTGTTTCAAATGCTATAATGAGAATTTTGCAGTCTATTGGAAATAGTTTTAATTTAAACAAGTTATTTTCTCATTTGCACATTAATTTTTATATTAAATAAAATATTGTAATATTTTCTTATTTATAGTTGGGTATTTTGTTCTGATCTCTGATTCACTCAGATGGACCAGTCCCCTCAGTCCTACATGCTTGCCAATCTGACACATCCGCATTCTGAACAGTTGCTGCAGGGATTGAATCTTCTTCGACAACATCGTGAACTTTGTGACATTGTCCTCAGGGTTGGTGATGTCAAGATCCATGCCCACAAGGTGGTGCTGGCTAGCATCAGCCCATACTTCAAAGCCATGTTTACTGGAAACCTTTCAGAGAATGAAAACTCTGAAGTTGAATTTCAGTGCATAGATGAGACTGCTTTGCAGGCTATTGTAGAGTATGCATACACAGGAACTATATTCATTTCGCAAGATACAGTAGAATCTCTCCTGCCAGCTGCAAACTTGCTTCAAATCAAACTAGTTCTAAAAGAATGTTGTACATTCCTTGAAAGTCAGCTTGATCCTGGCAATTGCATTGGTATTTCTCGGTTTGCTGAAACGTATGGTTGTCATGACTTGTACCTTGCTGCCAACAAGTACATTTGTCAGAATTTTGAAGATGTATGCAAGACTGAAGAATTTTTTGAGTTGAACCACACAGAGTTGGATGAAATAATCTCAAATGACTGCCTGAATGTTGTGACGGAGGAATCTGTTTTTTATGCATTAGAGTCATGGATTAAATATGATGTGCAAGAAAGACAAAAATACCTAGCACAGTTGTTGCACTGTGTTCGACTGCCATTATTAAGTGTAAAATTTCTGACAAGATTATATGAAGCAAATCAGCTAATTCGTGATGAGCATACCTGCAAGCACCTTCTAAATGAAGCCCTTAAATATCATTTTATGCCAGAGCACAGATTTTCCCATCAGACTGAGTTATTGACACGACCACGTTGTGCCCCCAAAGTACTTTGTGCTGTTGGTGGAAAAACTGGATTGTTCGCAACATTAGACAGGTGAGTCATTGGACCAATGTAAAATCCAAATTTACTAGCATAACTTTATTTATATTTTATAAATGTAATATTTTGCTGTAAACTTGTATTATAAAATGGAACAATTCCATATTGTGAGTAATGTCTGCTGTATATTTGGCTAAATGTAATAGGTTACTTTGTCTTATAAATACTTGGAAATGGTATTCAAATATGTACCCATTTTGCTATTCTATTTTTTTTACATAGACAAATAAATGTTGAAATCTATTCCTGAGCTATATTGATAACTCTGTGAACCCGTTATAAATTTATCGTCTAAATGTGAACAGTATAAATTTACATGGGTAGAGCAATGGATAAGGTCCTGCATTATGAATATAGGAAGAAATTTAAAATGTAGGATCTTGGCGATTAATCTCTGAAATACTTCCAGTGGCTTGTGCTATTGAGGGAAAGAATAGGAAGATATGATAAATGATGTGTAGCTGAAAAATTGGTGGGTAAGGATTCAGGAGTTTGCACCATTAGATTCTCTTCTAGAGCAGAGATGACCTGTGCAAGAGGGTTGGATTACATTTAACTGGAGGAGAACCAATATTCTGCTATGCAGATTTGCTGTTGCTGAAAGGGTGGGTTTAAATTGATTGGCGGGGTCAGGAATGGGATCTTAAGCATCATGGAGGCAAATGAGAGGCTAGAAAGCGAAGCAGTAATCAGTGATGCACATAAAAGTTGCTGGTGAACGCAGCAGGCCAGGCAGCATCTCTAGGAAGAGGTGCAGTCGACATTTCAGGCCGAGACCCTTCGTCAGGACTAACTGAAGGAAGAGTGAGTAAGGGATTTGAAAGTTGGAGGGGGAGGGGGAGATCCAAAATGATAGGAGAAGACAGGAGGGGGAGGGATGGAGCCAAGAGCTGGACAGGTGATAGGCAAAAGGGATACGAGAGGATCATGGGACAGGAGGTCCGGGAAGAAAGACGGGGGGGGGGTGACCCAGAGGATGGGCAACGGGTATATTCAGAGGGACAAAAAGGAGAGTGAGAGAAAGAATGTGTGTATAAAAATAAGTAACAGATGGGGTACGAGGTGGGGCATTAGCGGAAGTTGGAGAAGTCGATATTCATGCCATCAGGTTGGAGGCTACCCAGACGGAATATAAGGTGTGGTTCCTCCAACCTGAGTGTGGCTTCATCTTTACAGTAGAGGAGGCTGTGGATAGACATGTCAGAATGAGAATGGGATGTGGAATTAAAATGTGTGGCCACTGGGAGATCCTGCTTTCTCTGGCGGACAGAGCGTAGATGTTCAGCAAAGCGGTCTCCCAGTCTGCGTCAGGTCTCGCCAATATATAAAAGGCCACATCGGGAGCACCGGACGCAGTACATCACCCCAGTCGACTCACAGGTGAAGTGTTGCCTCACCTGGAAGGACTGTTTGGGGCCCTGAATGGTGGTAAGGGAGGAAGAGTAAGGGCATGTGTAGCACTTGTTCCGCTTACACGGATAAGTGCCAGGAGGGAGATCAGTGGGGAGGGATGGGGGGAACGAATGGACAAGGGAGTTGTGTAGGGAGCGATCCCTGCGGAATGCAGAGAGAGGCGGGGAGGGAAAGATGTGCTTAGTGGTGGGATCCCGTTGGAGGTGGCGGAAGTTACGGAGAATAATATGTTGGACCCGGAGGCTGGTGGGGTGGTAGGTGAGGACCAGGGGAACCCTATTCCTAGTGGGGTGGCGGGAGGATGGAGTGAGAGCAGATGTACGTGAAATGGGGGAGATGCGTTTAAGAGCAGAGTTGATAGTGGAAGAAGGGAAGCCCCTTTCTTTAGAAACCATTCAGGGCCCCAAACAGTCCTTCCAGGTGAGGCAACACTTCACCTGTGAGTCGACTGGGGTGATATACTGCGTCCGGTGCTCCCGATGTGGCCTTTTATATATTGGCGAGACCTGACGCAGACTGGGAGACCGCTTTGCTGAACATCTACGCTCTGTCCACCAGAGAAAGTAGGATCTCCCAGTGGCCACACATTTTAATTCCACATCCCATTCTCATTCTGACATGTCTATCCACGGCCTCCTCTACTGTAAAGATGAAGCCACATTCAGGTTGGAGGAACAACACCTTATATTCCGTCTGGGTAGCCTCCAACCTGATGGCATGAACATCGACTTCTCTAACTTCCGCTAATGCCCCACCTCCCTCTCGTACCCCATCTGTTACTTATTTTTATACACACATTCTTTCTCTCACTCTCCTTTTTGTCCCTCTGAATATACCTGTTGCCCATCCTCTGGGTCCCCCCCCCCTTGTCTTTCTTCCCGGACCTCCTGTCCCATGATCCTCTCGTATCCCTTTTGCCTATCGCCTGTCCAGTTCTTGGCTCCATCCCTCCCCCTCCTGTCTTCTCCTATCATTTTGGATCTCCCCCTCCCCCTCCAACTTTCAAATCCCTTACTCACTCTTCCTTCAGTTAGTCCTGACGAAGGGTCTCGGCCTGAAACGTTGACTGCATCTCTTCCTAGAGATGCTGCCTGGCCTGCTGCGTTCACCAGCAACTTTTATGTGTGTTGCTTGAATTTCCAGCATCTGCAGAATTCCTGTTGTTTGCAGTAATCAGTGATGGCAGATTGAATAGACATGATAGGCAGGAGACTGACCAGGAAACTCATGACTTCCCTATCTTGAAGTTAAGTCAGTTAGTTCCTTGCTCTCACTGACACGGAGTGCAAGATTGTTGTTGTGACACCATTTAACTAGCTGATCTATCACACTCTTGTACAGCACCTCATCTGAGATTCTGCTAAAACACAGTTGTCAGTTGTGGGACTAACTTGGATGTGGTACCTAAGTTGACAGGAACCAGTTGAGCCAAAGAGCCTGTTTTCTTGCTGTAGGTATATAATTGAACTAAATGACTGACAGCTCTGTGCACATCAATATATTGGTAGTGGAATGTATATATCTGACTGTTGACGGTGGGCGGCGGGGGAACAAAAACAGAATCCAAGCTTTTATAGTGTGAAGAATTTGGATTAATTAATTTAAGGTTAGGTCTTGGTTATTTTGCAAACTATATTAGGCATTGCTTTTTAATTTGTGCTTTCTAGCAAAAAACCACAACCTTTTGAGTACCAATTTGCTTGAAATTGATATCTGATTTCACTATAGAGGTCCAACCGGGGGAAAACTTTATTTAATTCCTTTGGTTCATGGATTAAGAGTCCAGTCTCGTCACTCTGATCAGGAAAAATTTTGTTTGCTATTGGAGAAGCACAGGTGCAATAAATGGAAGTGTATCCATTTGTAGAATGCAGTTTCTTGAAACTGATCCTTATTAGGTTTATTGCTTACAGATTCTTGAACTTGCAGAAATGTTATTACTGTGAGTAGCGTTCCTTTTAGCTTTTAAAATGCATGCCAACAGAATCATTTTGTCAAATACAGTGCTTTCTGATTAATTGGGACCAATACATTTTGGCCAATTAAGCAGCTGCCCCAATTAGCTGAACTTTCATGAAAATAGTTTAAAAGGTATATATAAAAAAAAAATCAGCGTAGACATCTAATGCAGATTGACTGCTTTCATACATACTGTTGATGGTTCCATCCCCCAGATCTTCATTTTCATTGTAACATTCAAGATGTTACTTCAAATTAGAAACTACGGAGAATTCGATACCTTCAAATTCTTCCTTTAAGCTCCCCGCTGTTTCTGGCATCTCCAGTCCTAAGTGCTTGAAAGCACAATGAACAGAACAGTTCTGAATTGTCTTGCAGCTTATTTCTCAGCAGCTATCAGTGACAAAAATCACCTGCTTTTTGAACACAAACTCATGCAACTGATGCTATTTAAAAACTGTACACTCGATGCATGGTGTAGTGTCTAATGGCCATGCAAGAGCACATGACTAACACTGGTTAGAAACTGTTCAGCAACAGTTTCTTGCTCCAATTAAATGGCATAATATCCCAAATAAGCAAAGGGAATCCCAGCTACTTTGTTGAATAGTTTTTGTTCTTTAAGAGTTGTTCCAAATAAACGGCTGCTCCAATTAATTGTTGACCCAATTAACTGGAATCCACTGTATTTGACTGGTATCTGGGATATTCTTATGTAGCTGTTTGACTGCCTCTTCTCTAACTGTTTTAAATTAAGATCATGAACTATCTTGTATGTCTTCATTGAGGTGTGTTGATAAATGTTGTTTGGTAAGGACTAGCTTATTAACCAGCCTCTGGATATAGGATGCATTTTGGGACATATAACATTTAAATTTTTAATTTATTTATGAATCAGAAGGTTATTTCTAAAATTTGAGCTGAAGCCAGATGTTGGAATTCTGATTTGCATGAATTAAGCTACAAGTTGTCTATATTTGACGATCCAAGAGATTTTGCAGTTTTAGTATAAGTTTATTGATAACCAAAAAGTACGCCATAAGTTGGAGGAAAGTTTTACTTAAGTTGAATAATGCTTTGGTCAAAGTATAGGTTGAATACAACAAAGAAGTTGGCTTTTTTGGAATTATTTTTACATTTAACTAAAAGGTGGTTGATCTTATTTTGAAATGAGTTGCCTTGGAAACCTAGGATATATAACCTTGAAAGTAAGTAAAATGTGACTTCAATGTTTTGCCACAGAGCCATGCAGTACAGAACCAGGCCTTTTGGTTCACCAAGTTCCTGCCAACCATCCATCACCCATTTATATTAATCCTATATTGATCCCATTTTTTATTCGCAGCACCTTCTCATCACTTCCCTCAGATTTTATCACACACCTACACAGTAGGGGCAGTAAACCTACCAGCTTGCTTGACTTAAAAACCATTTTGAGTTATTTGGATATCTGCCAATTTAATGTAGTCACTCATCTAAAAAGTATTGATATGAGTGTTTTTTGGCAAAGCACAAAGTAGAGCCCTTTAAGTCTCTCACATGACATAATTCCATTGACTTGGTTCAAAAGAGAACTTAAGTGTTGTTGATGGAAATAGTTGGATGCTGTGTGTCTTGGTTAGTGATGAGCCATGTACTTTCCATCGTGCAAATGCCCAACTTATGTACAGTCCGTACATGCAACCAAGCATTTAGGAGTTTGGCAGAACAGATTTTGCTGGCTGCTGCAGGGCTTCAGACATCTATCAAGTGAGAACTCATGGCTGTATTTCTGATTTGCAAACTGTTCAGATTATGAACAGTTCATACAAATGGAGCGTAAGGCTGTTTTATACTTCTGCGTAGTAGTCTACGCAAGTGGCCTATGCCGTTGTGAGCATTTATACTTGTGCATTGGTGTGTCTGCGTCGCTCTGCAATTCACTACCAAAATGCTAGTTGGCGGTGGGGTTTCTATGCCACCGTGTTGAGATTCTTCGTATTGAAACTCAACACGAAGAAACTCAAACTTTAAACAATGGCGACTGAAACTGAAGGAGGGTGAATTTTCTGTGCTTGTCTAGCCACTGAGAGACATGGGCGAGGAAGTGTATTTCAAATATTCTTGGATGTCGGCAGGTAGGTTTGATGATTTGGTTCATCGTCTCCAACCATTTATTTTGCATCAGTGTACGCACAGTATACTCAGAAACTGGCAATCACCATTCGAGTTTTAGCTTCAGGTGGAAGTCAACAGGCTGTAGCAGCTAGCTACAAACTGGCGTCAAGCACGGTCCTCCATAATTTTGGAGGTCTGTAAAGCTTTATGGAAAGCATTGTGGCCAGAGTTCCTTCCCTGCCCTTCAGTTGCCCAATGGGAAGCTATTGCAGCGTAGGAGGAAATGCGAGGCTACCAAGCAGACCAATCACAGTTGTTGTGGTCTGCGTTGCCCCGACACGTAGTTACATTTTTGGGGAGGTATGCGTCAGGGTACGGCGTAGGGTATGCGGCTACGGTGTAGATTTGACGCGGAAGTATAAATTGGCCTATAAATTGGCCTGAGGGGGATGTGTAATTGATGGGCTTTATTTTTACCTGGGAACATTTTGGGAATTCTTGTATTTGAAAAATAACTCTCTACTACTAATCAGTATTAGCAATTAAATTTAAATGAAGCTCAGCTATATTTCACTATTAATACACCTTAAAGGATGTTTCTTTGGTTGACCAGCTGTTTGAAAACAAAGTGTTGTAACAGGCAGAATTTTTTTTGACAGAAAAATACTAAGCACTTTAAAGCTTAAAAAATACTAACTTTGAGACTCAAATTTATGTAGCTGTATGAAGTGAAGGAAAGCTTGCCCTTGCTGAAATTATAGTCCTTACAACACAGAATAATGTTACTATAAACATGTCTAATGAGTCTTTATATCCCTTTTGCAGTGTGGAAATGTATTTCCCTCAGACAGACTCCTGGACAGGTCTGGCACCACTCAGTAGCCCACGTTATGAGTGCGGAGTTGCTGTTGTTGATCAAAAACTTTATGTGGTAGGAGGAATTGCAACCCATATTCAACAAGGAATCAATTATCGAAAGCATGAGAATTTGGTGGAAGGTTGGAATCCAGAGACCAACAAATGGACATCAGTAGAACGAATGAATGAATGCCGAAGCACTCTTGGAGTGTCTGTTTTAGCCGGTGAACTCTATGCATTAGGTGGTTATGATGGAGAAAATTATTTGCAGTCTGTGGAAAAATACATTCCTAAAATCAAAAAATGGCAGCCTGTTGCACCTATGTTGAAAAGCCGAAGTTGTTTTGCAGCTGCAGTTTTGGATGGAATGATATATGCTATAGGAGGATATGGTCCTGCCCACATGAACAGGTAATACAGTATAATCTTTATAACACAAAAAATATAGTCTTGGAAATAAAATGGTAAATTTATATTTGTTGGGGATAAATAGTAAAGATTTAAAATGTATACAGTGCCTATAAAAAGTGTTCCTCCCCCCCCCGGAAGTTTTCATATTTTATTGTTTTATAGCATTGAATCACAGTGGATTTAATTTGGATTTTTTGACACTGATCAACAGAAAAAGACACTTCCGTGTCAAAGTGAAAGCAGGGGTATACAATATAATGAGAGGCATTGATCGTGTGGATAGTCAGAGGCTTTTTCCCAGGGCTGAAATGGCTAGCACAAGAGGGCATATTTTTAAGGTGCTTGGAAGTAGGTACAGAGGAGCTATTGGGTTTGTTTTTTACGCAGAGGGTGGTGAGTGCGTGGAATGGGCTGCTGGTGGAGGCGGAAACAATAGGGTCTTTTAAGAGACTCCTGGATGGGATACATTGAGCTTAGAAAAATGGGGGGCTACGGGTAAGCCTAGGTAGTTCAAAGGTAAGGACAAGTTCGACACAGCTTCGTGGGCCGAAGGGCCTGTATTATACTGTAGGTTTTCTATGTTTCTAGATCTCTACAAAGTGATCTAAATTAATCACAAATAGAAAACAAAATAAATGATTGTATTAGTATTCACCCCCTTTAGTATGACACACCAAATCAACTGTTGCCCAGGTGCTTCACCAGTCGCAGCTTTATGGGAGACTGGCAAAAAGAAAACCACTATTGGTGGGGGGGGGGGGACTCACATGAAATCTCAGCTACAGTTTGCCAGCAAGCATGTGGGAGACTCTGAAGTTAACTGGAAGACATTTTCTATGGTCTGATTAAACCAAAATTGACCTCTTTGGTCATCAGACTAAATACTATCTTTGGCATAAGCCAAAACATCGCACATCATCAAAAACACACCATCCCTACCGTAAAGCATGGTAATGGCTGCATCATGCTGTGGGGATGCTTCACTGCAGCAGGCCCTGGAAGGCTTGTGAAAGAAGAGGGTAAAATGATTACAGCAAAATACAAGGAAATCCTGGAGGAAAACCTGATGCAGTCTGCAAGGGAACTGCAACTTGGGAGAAGATTTGAAGATTTGTTTTCCAGCAAGATAATGACCCCAAGCATAAAGTCAAAGCTACACAGGAATGGCTTAAAAACGACAGAGTTAATCTCCTGGAGTGGCCAAGTCAGCGTCCAGACCTCAATCCAATTGAGAATTTGTGGCTGGGCTTGAAAAGGGCTGTCCACTCACAATCCCCGTGCAATCTGACAGAGCTTGAGCAGTTTTGTGAAGAATGGGGAAAAATTTGCAGTGTCCAGATGTGCAAAACTGATAGACTTATCCACACAGACTCAAGGCTGTAATTGCTGCCAAGCGTGCATCTACTAAATACTGACTTGAAGGGTGTGAGTACTTACGCAATCAATTATTTTGTTTTTTATATTTGATTAATTTAGATTACTTTGTAAAGATCTGTTTTCACATTGATACAACAGAGTCTTTTTCTGTTGATCAGTGGCAAAAAAAAATTAAATCCATTGTAATTCAATGTTGTAAAACAATAAAACACGAAAACTTCCAAGGGGTATGAAGGCTTTTTATAGGCACTGTATTTTCATTCATTCAATCAAAACCTCTGTTCCACAGTTTTGTTTGCCTAATGTATTATGAGTTCTATTGTTTCTGGCAACTCTGTATGGACCCTGTTGGTGATTATATATATGTGACTGTTGACCACAAATTATTCTTGGCGAGGAGTCCTTTTATTGGTTGGTTAAATGTCATGAAAGCTTCTACATTCCTCTAGAAAGTGAGCAAGAATGAAAATTCTAATTTGTGTATTTTTTCTTTGCCCTCATTTCCCTGGTTGAAGTAAATTTAACTTCACTTTGGCTCATAATAGAATCTCCAGATTTTGCTGTCTGTATTCTGTCCTTTATGAAATTGTCTTTCCATGGATAGTCAATAAGAATGGTTTTAATGTTTTGTTTCTTTTTGTATTTGCAGTATGTTATCTTTTGCACACTGGTTGTCCACCCTGTTAGTGTGGACTTTCATTGATTCTATTATGGTTATTGGATTTATTCAGTATACTTGTAAGAAAATTAATCTCAGGGTTGTACATGGTGATATACATGTACTTCGATAATAAATTTAGTTTGAACTTGGTCTTTTGCTTGAGTAAGAACATAAAAATTAGCTAAAGTAGGGCACCCTCGAACTAATTCTGCCTTTCAATATGATAATTCATACTGTAACATGGCATTACTGCCTACCCCTGGACACTATTCATTCCCTTATCAAGAATCAATCTTCGTCTGCCTCTATTGCTTGTATGAGAATAAGAGTTTTATGAATATTTTTTAAAGCAGAGGTGCAAAAGTACTCAGCCCTCAGAATTGCATTGAAACATTGCAGCAATGATTAGTTGCAACACACATCAAAGTTGCTGGTGAACGCAGCAGGCCAGGCAGCATCTCTAGGAAGAGGTACAGTCGACGTTTCAGGCCGAGACCCTTCATCAGGACTAACTGAAGGAAGAGTTAGTAAGAGATCTGCGTTCACCAGCAACTTTGATGTGTGTTGCTTGAATTTCCAGCATCTGCAGAATTCCTGTTGTTAGCAATGATTAGTTTTTTGGTTTGACTAATTACTACTTGTACCTTTGGCAAATCATGCCATGGGACACCGAAGTCCCTCTGGACTTAATACCTTTGTAGTCTCTCATCCTTCAAATTTTATGTTTTGTGCTAACAATAATCAACTTTACATTTTCCAACACTGCATGCTATTTGCCAGATTTTTCCCCATTCACTTAACTTGTGTCCTTAGAGACACCTTTTCGTGTCACATTTATGTAGTCTAACCATTTGTGACATTTTTCAGAAATTTGATGCAACATTTTAACTACGAACAGAAAGTATTAAAGGCTTAAGATCATATCCAGGTATTGCTTTTTTTTGGGTGGGGGAGGAGGGGGAGAAACTGCTGGTTTCTTGGACCAATACATTTGTTGATGCAGTATCCAACTTTTCTGTCAAATTAATTATCCTTTCTAATTAGCAAATTGCCATTGTCAGAATTAATTGAACAGTATTTAATAAAATTAAATCCCAATTTGAATTTTTGTTTACGTTAGAATGTAATTTCCTTCCACATCTGTTTTAATTACACGAAACAATTTTTTTTGAAAATACTGCTTCTTCAGAAATTTTTTGTTTATGATAGACCGCTGGAAGCTGAACACAAATATAATTTCAGACTATTTGTATCACATAGGAATTTGGAGACACAAGTAATTAACTTTTGAATATAATACATTTAATTGCATAATGGTGCTGATGCTTTGCAGTAGTTCATCTAAGCTTAAAATGTTTTGTTGATGATTTTCATTTATGCTCTGTGTCTGAGCCTTCTTGCTTAAGTGTACAACAATAATCAGCCAGCATTGATGGATTCCAGTTGCTCTGATACTGTTTCTCCATGACTGCAGTGTCCTGGTGAAACATTCCACCATGCTCAGCACTGTGCCAAGATCTGCAGGGAAGAAGTCTAAATGGGAATGCAGAAAATTAATCTTTAGTGACATGTTGCTCTTCATGGTTTTGTATGTTTGAAGCATGTTGTCAACCAGTTAGCTGTGTGTACTTTGGGGCTCTGTTACCGCCAAGAAAAATTTCAACAACATCCTTGAATGCCTTCCATGCAGTTTTCTCCGGTCCCACAGAGTTTCTTCGAATTGCCTGTCATCAATGGATTTGTGCCTTCCTGAATCTTGGCATCAGTTATTCTTACTCAAATTATGAAATAAGTTAACAACTATAGGTGAATTTTTAAAAATGGTGCATGATAGGAAAATTTCATGATAATTTTCATTATCAGCAGCCCAAAATCCATAAAATAGACCCAAAAGTATTCAGGAAACAAAATTTTTGTTATCCAGTGTTATATAAACTGAGTATTCTGGAAAGTTATATATAGTTTCACTGGACACCATTGCCCATTTTGAATTTTCTAATAGGAATGTTAATTTTGTCATAAAATTATAATTTATTTCTCTCATCAATGTGAGGTTAATCCTTGCATCAAACAAAGGGATCTAATATACTACAGTCAAATAACTTTTGTTAAATGGGTTGAATCTGGCTCCTTTTGAAAGCAGGTAAGCTTTGGTCACTTTTTTCAGAGCAGGAAATGTGAAAAAATATTAATAAAGGAATCAAAAGTTTGTAATCATAGTGCCATTTGTTTGAAAAATGTTGGTGAAAATGTAAGTTTATAGTAGTCAAACTGTTGAAATGCGTGAAGAGAACTTCATGTTGGTTATTGACATCAGTTTGTTTTTATTATAATTGCTTGTTTAAGTGAGCTTAATCTGTCATTTTACTTTTTTGTGCATGAAAATAGTGTGGAGCGTTATGATCCAAGCAAAGATTCCTGGGAGATGGTAGCTCCAATGGCTGATAAAAGAATTAACTTTGGCGTTGGTGCAATGCTTGGATTCATCTTTGTTGTTGGTGGACACAATGGTGTATCACACTTGCAAAGTGTTGAGAGATATGAACCCCATCAAAATCAGTGGACTTTGTGTAGACCAATGAATGATCCAAGAACAGGTAAATCTTGGAAAGTCTTTTTACTGAGGCGATTTGTAATTGTATAGTCTTAAAATGATTTTGTTAGATTCATTTTGAGCTTTTCAATGTACAATATTTTTGAAATCCTTTTAAATAAAATGTCATCTTTCTCCCCTTGACAGGAGTTGGTGCGGCCATTGTAGATAATTACCTCTATGTGGTGGGAGGTCATTCAGGGTCATCGTACCTGAACATGGTACAGAGGTATGACCCAACCCTGGATACTTGGTCAGATTCTACTGGTATGTTATCATGTCGGTGCAACTTTGGGCTGGCTGCATTTTGATCGTGCTTTGACTTATGAAGAATTTACCGTGGTAACAAATCCTGCATGACAAGATGACCAACTGTGCTGAGATTGAGGAGATACACAATCTTTCAGGTTTCACTGAGAATCTTGGCTGCTACTGTTGGTATTTACTTTGCAGAAAGTATTGTTTTTAATCAAATTGGTTATATTGTATGATCTTGTGCTATGGGGAAGATAAACTGATGCCTGAAATAGCCAGGGCTAAAAGAGCCCTAGCATTTCTAACTTATTAACATTCCCCTCCATTTTAAGTAATTGTTGCCTCCACCCACCCTCATTTTAATTGTAATGAATTGCACAAATTCAAAGCCCTTTCAACCTGAGTCCATTGCTGTTTTGTCCATTTTTTCAAAACACCTGTGAGTTACATAAAAACTTTAAGGGCTGCCTTGTCATATCTGTCACAAGTTTTTGAATACAACTTCAACTTCCTCTTTGCTTGTATTATGCAGTGTGGTTTATGTAATTTGTAGATCTGATGACATGCTATTAATATTGTGTATATTTTGCTTCTTTTAGCAATCTTCCATCTGAATGATAAGGTCACTTAGCAATATTTAATATTTGATCTGGTTTTATTCAAAGTGAAACAATATACATCTAAAAAAAGAATCTTAATTGGGTTACCTGTGCAACTGCAATTGTACTTTTCATGGTTTAATGTTTTGGAAGTTATGAATTTCCATTGTTACAAACCTATATTCACATAGGAATATTATGTCTGAATCGGATAGTTAATGGACTCTGTGAATATAGCGTGATATTTTAAACAGTACTGATTTTTAAAAAATATTTGTATATTTGCCATGTTATTCAGCTCCAATTGCAGGTGTTAAGTTTATCTGTGTATTCCTGTATTAATATTCTAACAGCTGCTGTTCAGAGAAACTTAGTACTTGGTGCTATCCTAAAATTCAGGACATAGATGTTACAAGCAACACACGATGTTACATACATATTTGTTGTAAATGTCCTGTAAATTGATTTTTTTTAACTACCATCATTTTTGAGTAGGTCTCTCATACCACTGAGCAAGCATAGCTGGAGTGAAAAGTTAATTTAACTTTCAGTTTCTAAAACCCTAACCTTGCTAATTTGTTCAACACTGCAAACCTAAATAATTCATCTTCAACTGCCTCTCATTATGCATGTTTTTCCCTAATTCTGGTCCATTCAAAGACCTTGAATTTGTTTTTTAAAAATATTGGTTGCCAAACATGTTTGTTTTGTAAGTTTTTAATGTACTTTGCAGATACTGTTTTTCTGTATGTTACGTGACATTAACGTAGACAACTTTGTTCAATTAATATAAACGTCCAAAATGATTTCCATATGCACTTTTTCAAAGTATTACAAATATAATCTCCCAATAAAACTGCAGTTTTTTCTGCACCTAAAATGTGCAAAAAATGTGTAATTGTAGCAAAGTTTGAATTAACAATCAGTTAAACAAAGGTTCTTTTTGACTTGATTGAAGCTATAATTAGTATGTTTAGACCAGATTAGCAAAGTACCAACACAAGTTTGTACGTGTGCTTGGTAAAGTGTACATTTTGTTTTAGATTGGTAGAGTAAATAGTTGTGCATTTTGGTGGTTGCATGGACATGTGTCTGTGCACTTGCATTAGTGCTTCAGATTGGGCTTTATCATTGTGTGTGCTACTTAGTATCTATCCTAACCTAAAAGTTTCTGGATCTTGATGATGAAAGCTACATGCGTTTGTTGGAATAAAATGGTGCAATAACATTTTTATATGGCTTTTTTATTAAGTGTAATTTATACTTATGGGTGGGTTGATTTACAGAATTATTGTGCTCTTAATATACCACTTGTCAGTAAAATGTAACATTTGTGGTGTTCCGTATGTAGAATGAAATTCCATCCTCTATAAACTTCCATATTTCAAAGTACAAGTAGAACATAATGTGTATTTCTTTATTTAAATAATGGCATGATTTAATCTACATTAAAATAAAAATTAGCAAAGTCCACTGAAACAACCTAGTCCCAAAGGCATGGCAAACTACACAGGTCCTACTGGTTTAGTAGCACAAGTGTTTATCTTGATGGCAGTAACTAATGTCACAGCAATAACTACCGTCAGTGGCATCTGATAAAATTATAACCTTGTTTTGGACAATTATTTTGTTAATTTTAAGAATCTTTATAAAAATATATTTGATACAAAGCATGTCAAATATTGGTTTCATCCATAGTAATGAAAACTTGGATCTAGTTAGTGGCAAGTGAAATATTTGGCCTCCATTCACTGCAAATAGGGAGTGTTTGTCCGTGTACACGTTTTGCCTATTATGCACTTGTTTAGTTATTTCAAGTTGTGACAAAATTCAAAAATTCTGGCAAAATAGTAGGAACTGGCATTTGACATATTTAAAATGCAACTTGGAAACTTTCATTTAAAGTTTTTCTTTGCATGTCTAGTAGAAGAAAGAAGATCTATATAGGTAACCTGATGATGTGGGACAAAGTGATTTGTCTTTTGCAGCATCTTTATCCCATACTATTTTTGTAAAAGGCATTTATTTTTCTGTGTCATACTCTTCTATATTGTCTAGTTAAATTTGCACAGAATTTTCAGTAGTCACTTGATTACAAGTGTAAAAATGAGCACTTACTATGAAATGTTGTAATACATGATTTATATTGACCATAAATGGTATTTCTGGAATTAATGATTTGATCATTTTTTGCTATCCACATTGCCCATCTCCTGTCAATTGGACGACTTCCCCTTTCGCCAGAAGATACATGGTGTATTTGAATACCACAGCTGGAATACTATTATAAAGTACAAAAACAAAGTTTTAATGATTTTGATCTACTTGGCTTTAACTTATTGTGAAAGATATTTTGCTGAAGTTGGATGTGGAAACTGATGTTTCTGTGCTCTGCACATTGAGAGACTTGCATGCAAATAAACTGTAAAGATGTTTTAAGAGACTTTGATTTATTTTGCTAATCTAATTGCAATTAGACTTCATTCGGAAGTTGGTGACAACTTGGGTAGGTAAATATTTCTGCCCCTATATTCACCAAAACTAAATTTGCCCCATTGACTTAACATATTTGAGCCACATTTTGTATTCATCCCTAAATGTCTTAATGAAATTTAAAACATAGGATTTTAAACTTTGAATGAATGGCCTAAGTTAACATTGTTAATAGTGATCAACAACACTGGATTATGAAAGTTTTGAAAATGTAAATTATTGAACTGATGGGGGACATGGGCAGGTCTATAGTCATTACTGATTTCATAGCTTGCCTTAACTTTTAACTTGATACTGAACTGGATTTTATCTACCTGCCTTTCAATCCAGTACTAACCTTTAAATCCAGACTGCTTCATTTTTAATAAAATGTGACTCTAAACTTTGTAAATAAACAGGTAAAAGACCTATTTGTTTTTTGACTTGAGGGAATGACATCATTATAAATGGTTAAATGTTAGTTTGTATGGTTGTATGCTCTGTATCTGAAAACATCAGTCTTACACTTCAAACATGAGAAACATCTTGCCTGCTTTTTGGTGTCATTTGCTACAAAGTAAAAGTGCTAAAGGACTGTTTTCACACCACTTGAGTTTGGTTTTTTCTTAAAGCAGTGTCCAGATTTTACATGCTTGTGGTACTGCTGTGTCAAATACTGTCTGTTACAGTATTTCATGGTTTACAAAATAAATCTTTAAATCTGAAAAGTGGTGTCTTGCAATATTTCCTTTCTACTTTTAGTGTGGCTGGTTGCCACCTCTAGATTAACATTTTGTACCTGGTAGATGAGATTGCAGATGCTGGTACAGATGGCTGAATTCCTTTTTTGAGAATTGGCTGTTTCCCCTTTTCATTAATCCCGATGCAAGTTTCAACCTGAAATGTCAACAATTCCTTTTCCCCTTTCCACAACAGATACTGTTCAACCTGTCAAGTTCCTCCAGCAGATTGCTTAATATCTACTTAGACTTGATGGAAAATAATTTCTTAGCTACTAACATTAAGTAACATGATTTCTGATGGAAATTCCCCTCCAATTTACTTTGGACCTGTGTTGTGGATAGCACAGCCAACAGCCAGGGTATGCATGCCTGAGCATCTAGCTGTACCACTATGTTTTGCAAATGCAAGGTCACTACTGTTCAACATCCAGCCAACTACAAACTATGCCTTATTTAATGAGGCGCTTGGGTTTTAACTTTATATTTGTCAATAGACACTTACAGACATTGAGTTGTGAAAGTCACTCAGTACCTTACTGATTGAGCTCTTAAGACTATCATCTCTAAGACTAGACTATATTATCTGGCCCATTGAGTGGAAGGCAGAGTTTAAACCTTGCTATGGCATCTAGGGAACTTAAAAAATTCACAATTAAATCTGGAATTTATAACTAGCACCAATAAGTGTAAAACTACTGGGTCATTTGGAGGGTGGAAGTGGGTGGGTCAGAATTGGAAGTCAATCTGATTCCCTAATGTCCTTCAAGTAGGAATACCTGTTGCTCATCTCATCTGAATCTTGTAATTAGGAAGGGTCAATAAATACCAGTAGTGTCTACACTACAAATGAATATATACAGACATGTATGTGCTGAGCTAACTCTCAGTAAACTATATTTTTTCTCTTTCGCTCATTATCAACCTAAGAACTTTCAAATGTTACTCCTTTAAGCACTTGGATTTATTCAAAGATTGCAAACACTATGTATCCTATTCAATCCTGAAATGTTGATCCCACTCTACTCTTGATCTCTACCTCGTTGCCACCATCTGCTGCTGAAGTCATCCTCTAACCTCATTATACCTAATCCAGGTTCCACATCCTTAAACTCGTTCATGCAAAATTGTTAGTCCTGTCTCCACAAACAGCACTTTGGAATACAATTCCTGACTACCTTTTTAAGGCATTCTCCACCATAAAGTGCCTCATTTTACATCTCTGCAACTGTAAACCTACCCCTTTTAGCTTGGTTTCAATTTGTATTTTTGCAAAGACTTGGATAGATTAGGAGAATGGGCAAAGAAGTGGCAGACTGAATATAATGTAGGGAAATGTATGGACATGCACTTCAGTAGAAGGAAAAAAGTGGATTATTTTGTAAATGAGGAGAAAATTCAAAAATCATAGAGGCAAAGGATCTTGGGAGTCCTGTGCAGGATTCCCTAAAGGTTAACTTGTAGGTTTGAGTCAGTGGTAAGGAAGGCAAATGCAATGTTAACATTACATTCTAGTCCTCTTGAAATGAAAAGCAAGGATGTAATGCTGAGGCTTTATAAGGCATTGATCAGACCACAGGGAGTATTGGGTGCAATTTTGGGCCCCTTATCTAAAAGATGTGTTGGTATTGGAGATGGTTCAGAGGAAGATCACAAGAATGATTCCAGATACGAAAGGGTTAATGTATGTGCAGCATTTGATGGGTGTGAACCTGTATTCATTGTTGTTTAGAAGTGGAGTGGGGGGAAGAATCTTATTGAAACCTGTCAAATATTGAAAGGCCTACATCGAGTGGACATGGACAAGATGTTTCCCATATTTGGTAAGTTTAGGACTAGAGGGCACAACCTCAGAAGATAGTGATGTCCATTAGAATAGTGAATGTGTGGAATTCATTGCCAGAGACATCTGTGGAGGCCATCTCATTAGGTACATTTCTTCATTAGTCAGGGCATCAAAGGTTATGGGGAGAAGGCAAGAGAAGAGGATTGGGAAGGAAAATCTGCCATGATGGAATGGCAAAGGAGACTTGGGCTGAATGGCCTAATTCTAATCCTATACCTAATGCTTTTATGAAATTCCTATTTTTCTGGGTGGTAAGTGATGTACATTAAGACTGCTGAAATTTACATTAAATGTTCTGTTTATCACTAAGGTACAGTACTTTGCCTGTTATGGAACTTAGTTTAATCTCTGCTACAAGTAACATGCTACATTCTTGAAAGGGAATCTAATTCTCATCTTAAAATAGTTCTGAAGCATATCTTAAGTATGATAGTTGGTAGATTTGGTAGATTTAAAAGCTAATTGAGCTGACAGGGCTTTAATACATTTAATTTCTTAGACTAAGTTTTAAAATTATCTGCTTGGAATACTGGAAAAATGTGTGATCTAGTAATTTATTTCTTCCTAACATCACTAGAGGATAACTGACACCAATTTTTATTTTCAATACCCCTTTATTAAATGTGCTTGTCAATTAGTTTTCTAGATGAGCCATTTTTTCTCTCTCAAAATGCCTGGACTCTGTTAAATCAGTAGCTAGTAAATAGGTACTACGATTAGTAACAGACTGGACTTGCCCTGCACTGGCTACTACTGTTGACACTACTTCTAGAATATCTGTAGCATTTGTCAGCAGTGATATCACATTCGTGCAGTTACAAAATCAGACTGCAAAATTAAAGCAGAGTCTGGAAATTATTAAACTACAATCCAAGTTTGGAACCAGAGATTGCCTAGCAGTAATTTTGCTTAATATACCATTTGTTGCTTAAAGTTTCCTAAGAATATTTTAATGTACTTTCCAGCAGGAATAATTTGCAAATACCTTTGCATTGGATTAGATTCAGGATTACTTTTGCTTAGGTTGTGCAAAAAAGTTAACAATTTGTTTATTGCTGCGTGTGAAGTACCAGGCATCTGGTTTTGTTTAACTGCCCAATGGTGACTTCAGGTGATGCTGTCAGTTTCAGAATTTATTAATAGTCACAGCATTTTGTCATCATTTCCAACTATCAAGTGTGCCACTGTTTTTAGGTAAAATTAGTCATTATTTTTTCAGAGCTTCTTCATTGTGCTCTGGTTTTTACATCTGTTCATTTAGAAAGTTCTGATTATTTTGTGTGCACATCCTTCAATATAACATGTAAATAAACTTTACTCCATAAGTTATATAAAAATACTTGATATCCAAAATACATCTTTGTACATACAGTATTTGCATAGTTTTAAAGTTAATATCTAGAACATTAAAATCTTTTTGGTTAATAAATCAGAACTTAATTGTCCAATTTTCCTTTAATACCAAAATGATTTAATTTACTCTGCATAGTTTTAAAATAAGTATGACTTATGTAGTGTATATCCATTGCCTCATTTTTGAGCAACACAGATCATTCTTAATCAATTCTTGATCTCGAACATAGACAAGAGAGGACAAGAGCAGCAGCTCTGGAGGTTTATTTAATAACACCAAGTTCTCAGTTCTAAGTCCATCATAATGCATCCAATTACCATCAATCATAAAAGCAGCCGAGTAATGATGCTCCTCCTTATTGAAAAGTGTTGCCCCTTCTAGTAAGTACCTAGGAACAAAAAATCAGTTTATTTTTCCAAACAAGCATTCTATTTCAACATCTTTTAATAGAATGTGATTGCTTCTAAATTCTATTTATATTCCCTTAATTTCATGCAACCACCCCCTCCCCCAATCTGGGTAATCTATGGTCCAAACAATTTATTCTCACCTCCCACATATATGCAGACTGTTACATGTTCAGTCTGCAGCCAAAAATCAATAAAAAATTAAGAGCTTAAGTTTCTTTGCAAGTTGTTTCAAGAGTATGCAACTTTGGGACTATCAATCTTGCTGAGTGATTCTGTTGCACTGCTCTAGCATTAATGATTGAACCAGTCGATTTCAGGTACTATTACTCTTGATTTTCATAAATTCTATACTTCCGTGCGGTACAGTATTTTAAATAGAATTTTGCCAGTAATGATGTAAAAGGAGAATTGTATCACCTCAACTTATGTTATAAGGAAAATACCTGTGTTCTGCCACATCCAAACTATATGGCACATAAGCCAGTTCCTCAGATTTCCATTGCTGCATATTTAGGATGACAAATGGAGGAGCGTCATGACAAAAAATTCTCTGTGTGAACTCCCGTTGACCATTACATCTAGGAAAGGTGTAGTGCCATGTTAGAACTCAGATACCAAATGGCATATGATAATAAAAAATCTCCATTACTTAGACTTAGTTTTTAAATTATCCTTTCATATTCTCCAACTTACAAATTTTCAGTTAAGTTCATTTTTCAAGATGACAGGCCCATTAAATCATCTCAGTTCCCTTAAGGTGACAAGTAACTACACAAAACTCAACTCAGGGCATGTGACAAAATTACCTCTCATAGTATCTTTGTTTAAATTTTTCCACAGCTAAGGCTAAATCTAATAAGGAAAAAACACACAAAGTGAAGGTATTAACAAGTGCAGCGGACATATTGCAAAATGGAAGCCAGTATTTTAATTTTGTACGCACACATTCAGTCCTGTTTCACACTTAAAACAACTTGATTGTTGCTTGAGGGATGGGGAAAAAACTAATGCATAATAATTAGTTTTTTGAAGAAAATGAATATATTAGTTTTTCAATCACAAATGAGAAATTCTGCAGATGCTGGAAGTAAAGCAACACACAGAATGCTGGAGAAACTCAGCAGGCCAGGCAGCATCTATGGAAAAGAGTTCAGTAGGACTGGAGAGGAAAAAAATGGATGAGGAGTCAAGAGTTAGAAGGTGGGGAAAGGGGGCAAAGAAACACAAGGTGATAGGTGAAACCTGAAGGGGGAGGGATAAAGTAAAGAGCTGGGAAGTTGATTGGTGAAAGAGAAACAGGGCTGGAGAAAGGGGGAGTTTGACAGAAGGCCATGGAAGAAAGAAAGGAAGGGGGAGGAACACCAGAGGGAGGCAATGGCAGGCAAGGAGTTAAGGTGAGAGAGGGAAAAGGGGATGGGGAATAGAGAAAGGGATGGGGGGGTCATTATTAGAAGCTTGAGAAATTGATGTTCATGCCATCAGGTTGGAGGCTACCTTGATGGAATACAAACTGTTGCTCCTCCAACTTGAGTGTGGCCTTGTTATGACAGTGGAGGAGGCCATGTATGGACATGCCAGAATGGGAATGGGAAGTGCAATTAAAATGGATGGCCGCTGGGAGATCCCACTTCTTCTGAAGGACGAAGTGCAGGTGCTCGGCGAAGCGGTCTTCCAATCTACATTAGGTCTCACCGATATACAAGAGGCCACACCAGGAGCATGAGATACTATAGATGACCCCAACAGACTCACAGCTGAAGTATTGCCTCACCTGGAAGGACTGTTTAGGGCCCTGGATGGTAGTGACAGAAGAGGTGTAGGGGCAGGTGTAGCACTTGCTCCACTTACAAGGATAAGTGCCAGGAGGGAGATCTGTGATACCTGCAGAAAGCGGGGAGTGGGAGAGGGAAAGATGTGCTTGGTGGTGGGATCCAGTTGGAGTTGGTGGAAGTCACGGAGATTTATGTGCTGGACGCAGAGGCTGGTGGGGTGGTAGGTGAGGACAAGAGGAACCCTATCGCTGGTGGGGTGGTGGGAGGATCATCCTCACTCTCAATAATTTCTCCTTTGGCTCCTCCCACTTCCTTCAAACAAAAAGTGTAGCCATGGGTACTTGCATCGGTCCCGGCTATGCCTACCTTTTTGTCAGCTACCTAAAACAGTTTATGTTCCAAATATACACTGGTGCCACTCCCCAACTTTTCCTACGCTACATCGATGACCTCATTGGTGCTGCCTCGTGCACCCAAGCTAAGCTCGTCAACTTCATCAATTTTGCCTCCAACTTTCCCTTTGTCTGGTCAGGGAAAGTGAGGAGGTGATAAAGAGGAGCTATAGGTAAGTAGTCACACCAGGGTCTTGGGATACAGATGAGTGGGTAACAGTCAGGAGGGGTAAGAGCAGGAGTCAGATACTAGAGAGTAGCCCTGTGGCTGTCCCCCTTGACAATAAGTACTCCCGTTTGAATACTGCTGGGGAGGATGGCCTACCTGGGGGAAGCAACAGTGGCCGCACCCCTGGTACAGAGTCTGGCCCTGTGGCTCAGAAGGGCAGAGAAAGGAAAAAGGCAGCAGTAATAGGGGACTCTATAGTTAGGGGGACAGACAGGCGATTCTGTGGATGCTGGAAAGAAATGTGGATGGTCGTTTGCTTTCCAGGTGCCAGGGTCCGGGATGTTTCGCATCCACAATATCCTGAAGTAGGAAGGTGAACAGCCAGAGGTCGTGATACATATTGGTACCAACGACAGGTAGAAAAAGGGAGGAGGTCTTGAAAACAGAGTACAGGGAGTTACTTTATACTTTATTGTCGCCAAACAATTGGTACCAGAACGTACAATCATCACAGCGATATTTGATTCTGAGCTTCCCACTCGCTGGATTACAAATATTAAGTATTAAAAATAGCAAAAATTAGTAAATATTAAAAATTTAAATTATAAATCATAAATAGAAAAATGGGAAGTAAGGTAGTGCAAAAAAACCGAGAGGCAGGTCTGGATATTTGGAGGGTACGACCCAGATCCGGGTCAGGAGCCGTTCAGCAGTCTTATCACAGTTGGAAAGAAGCTGTTCCCAAATCTGGCCGTACGAGTCTTCAAGCTCCTGACCCTTCTCCCGGAGGGAAGAGGAACGAAAAGTGTGTTGGCTGGGTGGGTCGTGTCCTTGATTATCCTGGCAGCACTGCTCCGACAGCGTGCGGTGTAAAGTGAGTTCACGGACGGAAGATTGATTTGTGTGATGTGCTGCGCCATGTTCACGATCTTCTGCAGCTTCTTTCGGTCCTGGACAGGACAACTTCCATACCAGGTTGTGATGCACCCTAGAAGAATGCTTTCTACGGTGCATCTATAAAAATTAGTGGGGGTTTTAGGGGACAGGCCAATTTTCTTTAGTTTTCTCAGGAAGTAAAGGCGCTGGTGGGCCTTCTTGGCAATGAACTCTACTTGGTTGGACCAAGTCAGGTCATTTGTGAATTGGGTCGTGTGGTCCGCTACTCCTTCTGAAGCCAACAACCAATTCCTTCGTCTTGCTGACATTGAGGGATAGGTTATTGTCTTCACACCATGCCACCAGGTTCTTAATTTCCTCTCTGTACTCAAACTCATCATTACCCGAGATATGGCCTACAATTGTTGTGTCATCAGGTATATTGAGTTTGATGGAAACTTGGCTGCACAATCATGGGTGTACAGTGAGTACAGCAGGGGGCTGAGTACACAGCCTTGTGGGGCACCGGTGCTCAGAGTGATTGTAGAGGAGAGCTTGTCCCCTATTTTTACAGCCTGTGTCATGTCTGTGAGGAAGTTGAAGATCCAGCTGCAGATCTGAGTGCTAAGGCCCAGGTTCCGGAGCTTAGGAATCAGTTTATTTGGAATGATGGTATTAAAGGCAGAGCTGTAGTCAATGAAAAGGAGCCTTACATATGCGCCTTTATTCTCCAGGTGTTCTAAGGAGGAATGTAGGGCCAGAGAGATGGCATCTGCCATTGACCTGTTGCTCCGGTAGGCAAATTGCAAAGTGTCGAGGTTGACCGGTAGGCTGTGATTAATGTGTGCCATAACCAATCTCTCGAAGTTAGGAAGGAAATTAAGAAGCAGGACCTCAAAGGTAGTAATCTTGGGATTATTGCCTGTTCCATGTGATAGTGAGTATAGGGATAGAGTGAGGTGGAGGATAAATGTGTGGCTGAGGGATTGGAGCAGGGGGCACGGATTCAGATTTCTGGATCATTGGGATCTCATTTGGGGCAGGCGTGACCTGTACAAAAAGGACAGGTTGCACTTGAATCCCAGGGGGACTAATATCCTGGCAGGGAGGTTTGCTAAGGCTATTGGGGAGAGTTTAAACTAGAATCATTGGGGGGTGGGAACTGAACTGAAGAGACGGAGGAAGGGGCAGTTGGCTCACAAATAAAGAAAGCTTGGAGACAGTGCGAGAGGAAGGATGGGCAGGTGATAGAGAAGGGATGCGCTCAAACAGATGGTTTGAGATGTGTCTATTTTAATGCAAGCAGCATCATGAAGAAAGCAGAAAATGGCTTACAGCATGGATCAGTACTTGGAGCTGTGATGTGGCCATTACAGAGACTTGGATGGTTGAATGGCAGGAATGGTTACTTAGAATGCCAGGCTTTAGATGTTTCAGAAAGGACAGGGAGGGAGGCAAAAGAGGTGGGGGTATGGCACTGCTGGTTAGAGATAGTGTCATGGCTGCAGAAAAGGAGGAAGTCATGGAGGGATTGTCTACTGAGTCTCTGTGGGTGGAAGCTAGAAACAGGAAGGGATCAATAACTTTACTGGGTTTTTTAAATAGACCACCCAATAGGAACAGAGACATCGAGGAGCAGATAGGGAGACAGATCCTGGGAAGGTGTAATAATAACAGGGTTGTCATAGCAGGAGATTTTAATTTCCCAAAGATTGATTGGCAACTCCCTAGAGCAAGGGGTTTAGATGGAGTGGAGTTTGTTAGGTGTGTTCAGGAAGGTTTCCTGACATAATATGTAGATAAGCTTATAAGAGGAGAGGCTGTACTTGATCTGGTATTGAGAAATGAACCTGGTCAGGTGTCACGTCTCTCAGTGGGAGAGCATTTTGGAGAAAGTGATCACAATTCTATCTCCTTTACCATAGTATTAGAGAGGGATAGAAACAGTCAAGCTAGGAAAGTGTTTAATTGGAGTAAGGAGAAATATGAAGCTATCAGGCAGGAACTTGGAAGCATAAATTGCGAACAGATGGTCTCGGAAATGTACAGCTGTAATGTGGCAAATATTCAGAGGATATTTGCGAGACATTCTGCATAGGTACGTTCCAATGAGACAGGGAAAGGATGGTAGGGTACAGGAACCATGGTGTACAAAGGCTGTTGAAAATCTAGTCAAGAATAAAAGAAGAGCTTATGAAAGGTTCAAAAAACTAGGTAATGATAGAGAACTAGAAGATTATAAGGCTAGCAGGAAGGAGCTTAAGAATGAAATTAGGAGAGCCAGAAGGGGCCATGAGAAGGCCTTGGCGAGCAGGATGAAAAAAAACCCCAAGGAATTCTACAAGTATGTGAAGAGCAAGAGGATACAGAAGCAAGAGCAAGAGCAGACAGAAACAGGTGAATTGATTATGGGGAACAAGGACATGGCAGACCAATTGAATAATTACTTTGGTTCTGTCTTCACTAAGGAGGACATAAATAATCTTCCAGAAATAGTAAGGGACAGAGGGTCCAGTGAGATGGAGGAACTGAGCGAAATACATGTTAGTAGGGAAGTGGTGTTAGGTAAATTGAAGGGATTGAAGGCAGATAAATCCCCAGGGCCAGATGGTCTGCATCCCAGAGTGCTTAAGGAAGTAGCCCAAGAAATAGTGGATGCATTAGTGATAATTTTTCAACTCGTTAGATTCTGGACTAGTTCCTGAGGATTGGAGGGTGGCTAATGTAACCCCACTTTTTAAATAAGGAGGGAGAGAGAAACCGGGGAATTATAGACCGGTTAGCCTAACGTCGGTGGTGGGGAAACTGCTGGAGTCAGTTATCAAGGATGTGATAACAGCACATTTGGAAAGCGGTGAAATGATCGGACAAAGTCAGCATGGATTTGTGAAAGGAAAATCATGTCTGACGAATCTCATAGAATTTTTTGAGTATGTGACTAGTAGAGTGGATAGGGGAGAACCAGTGGATGTGGTATATTTGGATTTTCAAAAGGCTTTTGACATGGTCCCACACAGGAGATTAGTGTGCAAACTTAAAGCACACGGTATTGGGGGTAAGGTATTGGTGTGGGTGGAGAATTGGTTAGCAGACAGGAAGCAAAGAGTGGGAATAAACAGGACCTTTTCAGAATGGCAGGCGGTGACTAGTGGGGTACCGCAAGGCTCAGTGCTGGGACCCCAGTTGTTTACAATATATATTAATGACTTGGATGAGGGAATTAAATGCAGCATCTCCAAGTTTGTGGATGACACGAAGTTGGGTGGCAGTGTTAGCAGTGAGGAGGATGCAGGGTGACTTGGATAGGTTGGGTACGTGGGCAAATTCATGGCAGATGCAATTTAATGTGGATAAATGTGAAGTTATCCACTTTGGTGGCAAAAATAGGAAAACAGATTATTATCTGAATGGTGGCCGATTAGGAAAAGGGGAGGTGCAACGAGACCTGGGTGTCATTATACACCAGTCATTGAAAGTGGGCATGCAGGTACAGCAGGCGGTGAAAAAGGCAAATGGTATGCTGGCATTTATAGCGAGAGGATTCGAGTACAGGACCAGGGAGGTACTACTGCAGTTGTACAAGGCCTTGGTGAGACCACACCTGGAGTATTGTGTGCAGTTTTGGTCCCCTAATCTGAGGAAAGACATCTTTGCCATAGAGGGAGTACAAAGAAGGTTCACCAGATTGATTCCTGGGATGGCAGGACTTTCATATGAAGAAAGACTGGATGAACTGGGCTTGTACTCATTGGAATTTAGAAGATTGAGGGGGGATCTGATTGAAATGTATAAGATCCTAAAGGGATTGGACAGGCTAGATGCAGGAAGATTGTTCCCGATGTTGGGGAAGTCCAGAACGAGGGGCCACAGTTTGAGGCTAGAGGGGAAGTCTTTTAGGACTGAGATTAGGAAAAACTTCTTCACACAGAGAGTGGTGAATCTGTGGAATTCTCTGCCATAGGAAACAGTTGAGGCCAGTTCATTGGCTATATTTAAGAGGGAGTTAGATATGGCCCTTGTGGCTACGGGGGTCAGGGGGTATGGAGAGAAGGCTGGGGCGGGGTTCTGAGTTGGATGATCAGCCATGATCATAATAAATGGGGGTGCAGGCTCGAAGGGCCGAATGGCCTACTCCTGCACCTATTTTCTATGTTTCTATGTTTCTATAAGATGTGAGAGAATAGGACCAATCAAGTGTGACAGTGGAAAAGTGTGTTTGGAACCGGCGGAGATAACTGAGGTACTTAATAGTCATAGTCATACTTCATTGATCCCGGGGGAAATTGGTTTTCGTTACAGTTGCATCATAAATAATTAAATAGTAGTAAAACCATACGTAGTTAAATAGTAATATGTAAATTATACCAGGAAATAAGTCCAGGACCAGCCTATTGGCTCAGGGTGTCTGACCCTCCAAGGGAGGAGTTGTAAAGTTTGATGGCCACAGGCAGGAATGACTTCCTATGACGTTCTGTGTTGTATCTCGGTGGAATGAGTCTCTGGCTGAATGTACTCCTGTGCCCAACCAGTACATTATGTAGTGGATGGGAGACATTGTCCAAGATGGCATGCAACTTGGACAGCATCCTCTTTTCAGACACCACTGTCAGACAGTCCAGTTCCATCCCCACAACATCACTGGCCTTACGAATGAGTTTGTTGATTCTGTTGGTCCTAATGAAGTTCAGTATTCACTAAAGAAAAGGATCTTGGCAACTATAGGGATGACTTACAGCAGATTGAAAAGCTTTATCATATAGACAGTAAGAAAGAGGATGTGCTGGAGCTTTTGGAAAGCAAGTTGGGTAAGTCTGTGGGACCAGATGAAATGTACCCCAGGCTACTGTGGGAGGCAAGAGAGGAGATTGCTGAGCCTCTGGTAATGATCTTTGCATCATCAATGGGGATGGGAGAGGTTCCGGAGGATTGGAGGGTTGCAGATGTTGCTCCCTTATTCAAGAGAGTAGAGATAGCCCAGGAAATTATAGACCAGTGAGTCTTACTTCAGTGGTTGGTAAGTTGATGGAAAAGATCCTGAGAGGCAGGATTTATGAACATTTGGAGAGGCATAATATGATTTGAAACAGTCAACATAGCTCTGTCAAAGGCAGGTCGTGCCTTGAGACTGATTGAATTTTTTGAGAACGTGACTCCTTCTTCTTCAGCTGTCCATCGATTTCGATGTTGACTGTGACTAAACATGTTGATGAAGGAAGAGCAGTAGCTGTAGTGTATATGGATTTCAGCAAGGCATTTAATAAGGTACCCCATGCAAGGCTTATTAAGAAAGTAAGGAGGCATGGGATCCAAGGGGACCTTGCTTTGTGGATCCAGAATTGGCTTTCCCACATAAGGCAAAGAGTGGGTGTAGATGGGTCATATTCTGTATGGGGGTCAGTGACCAGTGGTGTGCCTCAGGGATCTATTCTCTTCGTGATTTTTATAAATGACCTGGATGAGGAAGTGGAGGGATGGGTTAGTAAATTTGCTGATGACATAAAGATTGGAGATGTGGATAGTGTGGAGGGCTGTCAGAGGTTACAGCGGGACATCGAAAGGATGCCAAACTGGGCTGAGAAGTGGCAGATGGAGTTCAACCCAGTTAAGTGTGAGGTGGTTCATTTTGGTAGGTCAAATATGATGGCAGAATATAGTATTAATAGTAAGACTCTTGGCAGTGTGGAGGATCAGAGGGATCTTGGGGCCAAGTCCGTAAGACACTCAAAGCTGCTGCGCAGGTTGACTCTGTGGTTAAGAAGGCATACAGTGCATTGGCCTTTATCAACCTTGGGATTGAGTTTAAGAGCCGAGAGGTAATGTTACAGCTATATAGGACCCTGGTCAGACTCCCCTTGGAGTACTTGTGCTCAGATCTGGTCACCCCACTACAGGAAGGATGTGGAAACTATAGAAAAGGTGCAGAGGAGATTTACAAGGATGTCGCCTGGATTGCGGAGCATGCCTTAAAAGAATAGGTTTATGAATTTGGCCTTTTCTTCTTGGAGCGGTGGAGGATGAGAGGTGACCTGATGGAGGTGTATAAGATGATGAGAGGCATTGATCGTGTGGATAGTCAGAGGCTTTTTCCCAGGGCTGAAATGGCTATCATGAGAGGGCACAGTTTTAAGCTGCTTGGAAGTAGGTGCACAGGAGATGTCAGGGGTAAATTGTGTTTTTTTTTTAAAACGCAGAGAGTGCTGAGTGCATGGAATGGGCTGCTGGCAACGGTGGTGGAGGCAAATACGACAGGGTCTTTTAAGAGACTCCTGGATAGGTACATGGAGCTTGGAAAAATAGAGGGCTATGGGTAACCCTAGGTAATTTCTAAAGTGAGTACATGTTGGGCACAGCATTGTGGGCTGAAAGGTCTGTATTGTGCTGTAATTTTTCTATGTTTCTACCCTGCCTTCAAATTTACCTGGTCCATTTCCAACACCACCCTCCACTTTCTCAATATCTCTTTATCTCTGGAGACAGTTTATCCACTGATGTCTATTACAAACCCACTGACTCTCACAGCTTTTTGGATTATATCTCTTCCCATCCTGCTACTTGTAAAAATGCCATCCCCTTTGCCAGACCTGTAGTTCTTTCACCAATCAACTTCCCAGCTCTTCACTTCACCCCTCTCCCTTCCCTGGTTTCATCTATCACTTTGTGTTTCTTCCTCCCCTCCCCCATTCCTTCTAACTCTGACTCCTTTTTTTCCCAGTCCTGCTGATGGGTCTCAGCCTGAAATGTTGACTGTACTATTTTCCATAGATGCCGCCTGGCCTGCTGAGTTCCTCCAGTATTTTGTGTGTGCAGACCACATTAGTTCTATTGGATATACAATAGAAGTATATGTGACATTGAGAATTTTGGAATTGAACACAAGTACTTATTGATTAAAGAAAGAAATGTAAATTTTAAAATGTAAATAAATGTAAATGTAGAAGCATGTACCAAATCAGGCTCTAAATAACTATTCCATGTTTATTGCAACTATATCAACAACCTAGTATTACAAAGTGCTGCATTTTTCTCAAGTATCAAACTAGGCTTCCAGAATTTTTTTTAAACTTACAAAAATTCCTTAAAGCATATTCTAAAATAGAAATCACCAGCTAGTATCATAACGCTGGTAGGAAATCTTCAGCCAGTTCTCTCAACCTAAGATTTCAAAAAAAGTCTAGGGCAAAATTAAGTATGTCTTTCATGGTTTCTGACCTATGTTTAGGTAGGGAAAGATAATGGGAATTTGTTCACTCATTATTCAGCTTCCATTTAACAAGGATGCCTGCTCACTGCTTTACTTTAGAGAGGCTCTGCTCCAGACAGATTCATTTCATAAAACACATTTCCTATAATGGACTATAACTCACTCCTTGGTCACTGTTAAACCAATTACTGGCCTGTATTCAATTTGTAAGCACATTAAGTCAGTGAACATACCCAAGTTCTTCACAGAGCTCGGTCCTGGGACAGAATAATTCATCCACTGCTGCTTGAATTACATCACCCAAGAGAGAATCTCGTGAAGGACTTCAGCAAATAAAAAGAAATCTTAGTCTCTAAATTGGGAATCACATCACAAGCAAAAACACTTGCATTGTGTTGCACTGTGTCAGCATCAGTTAAACCAAGAGAAGAAATTTATCAAACAAAAAATGATTAATTTCAGTAAAATATTCACAGTAATACATTAACTTGTTAATTACAATATTACTTCAAGCTGCTGAATTGTGATCTTGTATGATTTCTTGTTTCGGAATTGCTTCTCACAATAATTGATCACTTTTTATTTCTGATTAACAGGGAACATCTTAAATATCACAAGTTTAAATTACTCATCTATCCAAGTTTAAATTACCATGCACAGGGTAGTGGATGGTGAAATTGAAAATGCTGGACATAACACACAGATGTGAAGCTTTAATTTGGTGTCTCTAACAAATTTTACCAAACTTTCTCTGTTTTTTCAGCCTTTCGGCTTTTGTTTCAAGTTTAAGTTAACCAGAGATGACTCTCTAGTAATTGCATCATATGATACAAAGTTTATGAACTGTGATCATTTTCTTACAAGTTATTTAGTCAAAATGGAGGCACAACAGTTTTGTATCTCAGCAGAAAGCTGAAGTATGTTAACAGTTGCCTGTTCAGTCTAAACTTAATTCAGTTTTCTGCAAATTTCATCTGCTGTTGAAAAGTTTTTCAACTTCAGTTATTTCCTGAACACTTTCATTCTGAACTCAAAAAATGCAAAGAAGCTGAAAATGCCTCTTCATTATGCCCTTATTATTAATTTTTAAAACTTGTGCTATTTTCTTTTACTTGCACAGCTTTTGAATGGAAATAAATGGAAAAAATAAGTATCAACTTGGACATAGTATTTAGAGACATTACCTCCATACTACTCTTATGTCAGTAAGTGACTGTGTAACGAATGATAAAATGAGATGTTTGTTATTAAAGATTAATTCACTATGTATGTCCTTAACTGAAATTCCACTGGACCAGGCAATCCAGCATTTAAAGAACTTTAAATATTGTACTGAAAAAAGAAATCTTTAAGAATCCCTGTGTTCGCAGAGACTGAATGAAGCTCATTCTATTCTGTCCAGTTTTAAAAGAAACAAATTAGGTCAATATTATGACAATTTATAACTGATAAATTCATACCAGTAAGAACAGGGCTTAGATTATCCTAACTCATTTCATAGAACTACTACAATTCGCTGGTTGCAAATTAAAATTAAGCTTTCTTATTGGAAATAAAAGTAAACCTACTAGATTACAATTGTCTTGCGCTGATCTTCTTGCACACGTGCTGGGCATCTTCCATTAGAACAAAATGTTTCCTGTATGGTAGACATAAGGTTCTCCAGATTCCTTGTGAAGTTGTCATGTTCATTCCCAAATAGGTCAATTTCTAAAGAGGCCTCATGGACTTCACTTTTGTACTGGCATTTTTCCATCTTATCCCAAATCCATAACAACTTCACAGTTGTAAATTTATATGAATCCATCAAATATAGAAAACACTCAACAAATTCCTTTCCCAAGTAGGTCGATAACTCTCTACGAAAATTCTCATTTTCACTGAGAATCACATAGAGTAACATCAAAAATCCATCAATGGTGCAAGTATTTTTTAGGCTGATCCTCACATACAATGGAGTGCAGGCCATTGCGTTTTTTCCAGCTTTGATGGTATACACTCCACCCCATGGAAGAACAGGTCTCCAGAAAGGTCTACCTCCATTGGAATTATTTGCAATTGATGCTCGGATCTCTTCAAATAACGTTTTAGTCCTAAAATAAAAGGTAAAAGGTGAGGTGCTCAGAAATTTTACAACCCACTCTTGATAGACTTAGGCAATTTTATACAATGTAAAAATGAAACATCAGAATTTTTTTCCCTAATTTATCAATCATGACACGTTTCTTCAGGTGGTTCCAGTAGTGTTATTTTAATCCAATTACTGGCTGGATTACTAGCTAACAGTAAAACAAAGAGTTTATATAATCAGATAATTGGATTACCAAATTTACATGTACAAGTCAGCTATTAATACTACATATGTAGGGAACAAATCATCTGGCAGAGCATGCTATCTTTTTCAAATACCTACAGTGCTACAACATTCAAATCAATAGGATTGGTAACTTCATGACTAAATTTAATTTTGAAGATGATTATTTATGAATCAAAGAAAGAAATATTGAATCCAGAGAACAGAGTAACAGGCTATTAGCCCAACATATGCCAACAGGATCTGTTGCAATGTAATAGGCGGACAAAATCAAAAAGAGTGAATGCAGGACTGCAGGTGTTATATTTGAATGCACACAGTACACAGAAAAAAGGTGGATGAACTTGTAGCACAGTTACAGACTTGGTTGTATGATGTGGGCACCATTGAATCTTGGCTGAAAAGAAGATTATAGCTGGGAGCTTAACATCCAAGGATACACATTGTATTGAAAAGACAGGCAGGTAGTCTGTCGAGGGGGTGGTGTGGATCTGTTGATAAAAAATGAAATAAAATCATTAGAAGGAGTTGACATAGGGTTGGTGAATCATTGGTGTTGAATCATTATGGATAGAGCTTGGAACTGCAAGGGTAAAAGATCCTGATAGGAGTTGTATACAGACATCCACACAGTAGTAAGGATGTGGTCTACAAATTACAACCGGACAGAGAAAATGCATGCCAAAAGGGCAATGTTTCAATAGTCATGGGGGATTTCATTATGCAGATAGATTGGGAAAGTCAGGTTGGTGCTGGATCCCAAGAGGGAGAATTTCTCGAATGCTTATGGGATGTCTTTTTAGGAGAAGCTTGTGGTTGAGCCCATTAGAGGATCAGCTATTCTGGAATGGGTGTTGTACAATGAACTGGAACTGATTAGAGAACCTTTAGGGGCCGGTGACCATAATATGACAGAATCACCCTGAGATTTGATAAGGAGAAGATAAAGTCAGATGTATCTGTATTATAGTGGAGTAACGGGAATTACAGAGGCATGAGAGAGCAGCTGACGAAAATAGATTGGAAAAGAATACTGTCAGAGCTGATGGCAGAGCTGCGATGGCTGGAATTTCTGGGAGCAATTCAGAAGGCACAGGATAAAAAACATCCCAAAGAGTAAGAAGTATTCTAAAGGCAGGATGACACAATCATGGCTAACAAGAGAAGTTAAACCCAACCTAAAAGCCAAAAACATAGCATATAATAGAATAAGAATTAGTGGAAAGCTAAAGGATTGGGAAGCTTTTAAAAACCAACAGAAGACAACTAAAAAAGTCATTAAGGAAAAGATAGACTACAAAGGTAAGCTACCCAATAATATTAAAGAGGATACCAAAAGTTTCGGCAGATACATAAAGTCTAAAAGAAAGGCAGGAGTAGATATCAGACTGCTGGAAAATGACACTGAAGAGGTAGTAACAGGGGACAAGGAAATGGCAGACAAACTGAATAAGTATTTTGCATCCATCTTCACTGCGGAAGACACAAGCAGTATGCCGGAAGTTTGAGAGGTCAGAGGGCAGAGTTGAGACTCTACTCACTGGAATTCAGAAGAATTAGGAGTGACATCACTGAGCCCCATCAAATATTGCAGGCCCTCAATACAGTGGATGTGGAGAGGATGTTTCCTATGATGAGAGAGTGTAGGACCAGAGGACACATCCTCAGAATTGAGGGGCATCCTTCTAGAATGGAGATGAGGAGGAATTTCTTTAGCTGGAGTGGTAAATCTGTGGAATTCATTGCTACAGGTGGCTGTGGAAGCCAAGTCATTGGGTATACTTAAGGCTGAGGTTGATAGATTTGTGATTGGTCAGGGCATGAAAGGATATGTGGAGAAGGCAGGAGATCGGGGCTGAAAGGGAAAATGGATCAGCCACAATGAAATGGCAGAGCAGACTTGATGGGCCAAATGTTCAGATGTTTGGACAACGATTGTAAAGTTCGGGCACAGCCCCAAGAGCATATCGAAGCAACTGAAACTTATGTTTGGATGATGATTTAGGCACCAGGCCAGACTGAAAAGATCAGGGAGTCGGTGCCCAAGGCGAGATTTAGGCTGGTTCAGTTCACTGCTCCGCCATGTTTACTCAGCTCTGTACCGAACTATGGGCCTGAGACTCGCTTTGTGGACTTTAGCTCAGAACGCTATTTACTTGCAGTTATTGTTTGCAAGATTTGATTTTTTTTTTCTCTGCACAGTGGGGTGCTTGATGGTCTTTTTTTAATAGGTTCTTCTGGGTTTCGTGGCTACCTGTTAGGAGACGACTCTCAAGATTGTATAATGAGATAAACAATAACGAGGTAGATTGTCGGTCAGAGTACAGTTTAGTCGTTTTAGAGTGATAGAAGCTGTCCTTGAGCCTGGTGATATATGCTTTCAGGCTTTTGTATCTTGATGGTGAAGGAGATGTGGGGATGTGTGGAGAAAAAATATCCATGGTGGCAGCCGCCTTTGATCATGCTGGCTACTTTACCAAGGCAGCAGAAAGTGTAGACAGAGTCCTTGGAAGAGAGACCAGTTTCTGAGCTGTGTGCACATCACTCTGCAATTTCTTTCAGTCATGGGCAGAGCAATTGCCAAATCCAAGCAGCAAAGCATCTGGATAGAATGATTTCTAGTTAAAAGCTGATGAGGGTCAAAGTGGACGTACTGAATTTCTTTGGCTTCCTGAGAAAGTGAGCTTTCTTGGCCATGACAGGCTATTCGTGATGCTCACTCCAAGGAACTTAAAGCTCTCAATCTCAGTACCATTGATGTGGAAAGGAGCATGAGCACACCCCGCTTCCTGAAGTCAATGATGAGCTCTTTCCATTTGCTGTCAATGTGGGAAAGGTTGTTGTCATGACACCATGTTACTAAGCTCTCTATCTTCTTCCCCTATTCCAACTCGTTGTAATTTGAGATACCGCCACTGCAGCGGTATCATCTGCAAGCTTGTTGATGGAGTTAGAGGATGTATTTAGTATTAAGTTTGTGGCCTATGCAATCAGTATGATGGTTTCAATGTAATCTGTAGATTAGATGTTGTCCGCTGCTCACAAAATTTCTATGGTTGTGGACTTAGATAATATCCCCAACTGAATTACACAATAACCTACCCCTTCAAAACAGAATGTATATAAAACAGATCTATTTTACATAATTGTTCAAAATAGGCACTAAAGCAATACATTTTAAAAGAAAGACTATTATCCTCAATGCTCAAACCAGCAAAAGCAAACACGCACACACAAAATTTCTACCTTAAATCTACTTATTTTAAGATCCAAGTTATTAGTCCAGAAAGTAAACTTGCCAAGGTCTATTTTTTGTGTGTGTTGCTTGAATTTCCAGTGTCTGCAGATTTCCTTGTGTTTGCCAAGGTCTTTATTCCTTCTCCATCAGTTTTGTGATTTGTTTCCATACATATTAAATTCATATTTCAAGTTATGACTCAATTTTTGTCTCCTATTTTCATTTTTCTTAAATACTTCTTATCTGGAGTGATTGAAGACAATTGGTCAGTACTCTCCGGAGTTGAGGAAAATGAAGAGCAATTCTGTTTACTGACAGGCTAGACATGGAGGTAATTCTCTTTAAGGAAGAACCTAAAATTTGGAAGAAGTACTGCAGTAAGAGGAAGTCCATTGATACGTGATACAAAAAGAAAAATTGACTAAGTGGTCCATGACTATCTGAAGTAACTAATTTCCATAGTATTAAAAGGTTAAAGATCTTTATTCCTTGGGGAATTCTTTTTCTTAGATAGCCATGAATGCTTAGTTATTCACTGTAATAAGGTTGGGATAAAGATCTTTGGATAAGAAAGAACTGGGCAAGAACCATAAACAGAGAGGCAAGCAATATGGCCTAACCCCTCCTGATGCTTTCCTGGTTCTAATGCAGCTGTTTAATTCATTCCTGAATAATTCAAAATTAATCATTATTCTCAATCATCAGTATGTGCTTTTTGCAAACAAACAACATTCAAATGTTGCAAAGCTCTCTCCCCGTCCCATCCCATTCTCCAGAGCAGGTGGTTTCTCCTGGAGAATTATGGCCTCTGATTCACTAAAGGTAATTAAGAAGGTAAATATGGTTTTAAATTCAAGGTCACAAGGTATTGGTGTACAAGAAAAGAGTTGAGGCTTGTGGCAGGCTAACCATGAGTGGCAAGATAAGTTTTGGGGAGTGGAGAGAAACAGGTAGCCTACTCCCATTGTATTTGATATATCAAAAGAATTGAATTGACTTTATTTCTTATATCCTTCACATACATGAGTAAAAATCTTTACGTTATGTCACCATCTAAATGTGCAATCATAGTAATTTATAATAAATAGAACAGTCAATGTAACATAGAGTACACGCAAACCAGCATGAGTTCATCAGTCTGATGGCCTGGTGGAAGAAGCTGTCCCAGAGCCTGTTAGTCCTGGGTTTTATGCTGCGGTACTGCTGCCCAGATGGTAGCAGCTGGAATAAATTGTGGTTGTGGTGACTCGGGTCCCCAATGATCCTACGGGTCCTTTTTACACACCCGTCCTTGTAAATGTCCTGAATCATGGGAAGTTCACAACTACAGATGTGCTGGGCTGCCCACAACCACTCTCTGCAGAGTCCTGCGATTCAGGGAGGTATAGTTCCCATACCAGGCAGTGATGCAGCCAGTCAGGATGTTCTCAATTGTGCCCCTGTAGAAAGTTCTTAAGATTTGGGGGTCCATACCAAACTTCCTCAACTGTCTGAGGTGCTGTTGTGCCTTTTTCACCACACAGCTGGTGTGTACAGACCATGTGAGGTCCTCGTTGATGTGGATGCAGAGGAACTTGAAGCTGTTTACCATCTCAATCCCAGAGCCACTGAAATCAATAGGGGTTAGCCTGTCCCCATTCCTCCTCTAATCCATAACCAGCTCCTTTGTTTTTACAACATTGAGGGAGAGGTTGTTTTCTTGACACCACTGTGTCAGAGAGATGCCTTCCATTCTGAGAATATTTTCAGCACACAAGAGGGAATTCAACATTGTGTTTCTACTGAAAGATAACCACTATAGTCTAAAGCAGTTTCCTTTGTTATATCTGATGTACACTCAGTGGCCACTTTATTAGGTTATCTGTACACCTGCTCGTTAATGCAAATATCTAATCAGCCAATCATGTGGCAGCAACTTAATATATAAAAGCAAGCAGACATAGTCAAAAGGTTCAGTTGTTGTTCAGATTGAACATTAGAATGGGGAAGAAATGTAACCTAAGTGACTTTAACCATGAAATAATTGTATGTGCTAGACAAGGTGGTTTCTCAGAAACTTGATCTCCCGGGGATTTTCCACGCAGAACAGTGTCTACAGAGAATGGTGTGAAAAAGAAACAAAAAAAAACGGTGTGCGGCAGCTCAATGGGTGAAAATGCACTGCTAATGAGAGAGGTCAGAGGAGAATACCCAGACTGGTTTACTGGTTCAAGGCAACAGTAACTCAACCACGCGTTACAACAGTGGTGTGCAGAAAGACCATCAATAACCATCTTGAAGTCCTAACAAAGATCTCGGCCCGAAACTTCGACTGTTTACTCTTTTCCATAGATGCTGCCTAGATGGCTAATTTCCTCCAGCATTTTGGGTGTGAGCCTTGAAGTGGACAGGCTACAACCAGAAGAGCATGAAGCAGAAGGAGGTAAAGTGGCCACGGTGTATAATCATAGCAATTTAGATATCTATTAATGACTTTTTGCTGTTACTGGAGACTTAATCAACTCAACAATCTACTGTAAAAAACATTGCAAACTTACAACATTCCTTCCAACACCTTGACTTGCTCCTTTTATTACGATGTCATCATTAAAAGATCCATTTTATGGATGTACCATAGAACTCTTTTTTTTAAAAAATGCAATTTTCTTAATGTTGTGCTGTATGACATAGCCCAATTCAAAACTGAAACTGTACAAATACTCCCAATTATTCTGCAGACTATCATATCAGTTAGTGAACATATGGAGAACCACAAGTCATGGTTTTGAAGTGCCCTGAGGATAGGAGCGAGTTTACCCCAATAACTGACACACCTCCTGCAATGAAGTGAACTCCAGAAAAGTTCAAACAAATTCGCGTGTGGCCTGTGAACTCATCGTTAACTTTGTGCTCACCTCTCACGCTGATAGTACCCTACTCCAGTCCGGTTCAAGTGCTGCACGTCCCCTGCGGTGTCGACAATCACGCCATAAGGCACGGAGCTCGCATCCATAACCCCATCGGCCACTGGCCCCCGCACTCGCGGCCTGTTGTTGTTATTGTGCAACGTCACTCCCCGTCCCGACGCACACCGCGCCCGCGGGAGCAGGGGCGGGGCCACGTCTGAGGCAAGGAGGCAGGAGCGGCCAGGGTGGGCGGAGCGAGCGCGGAGGCGGGGCCCACCACACGGGGCGGGGCTTGGCTGGGGGAAGTGGGCTGCAGAGCAACGGAACAACCCGCAGGAGAAATTGAGCGGCATCTGTGGAAGTGAAAAGATTGATCGACGCTTTGGGTCGAAAGCCTGCATCAGATTTCCTCTAGCAGTTTAGAGACCGTAGAGGCGGCAATCCGGAACGTCACCACATCGAGCAGCAGCAGTTGTGATTGTAGAAACTCCTTCCCTCCAGCAGTTTAAGGAGGAAATTTTAATGGTGTACAGCATAGCACAGAATGCCAATCCAAACTATTTGCCTGGACATGGTCTACCATTCCCCCATTCCCTGCCTGTAGGTATGATTATTTAAATGTGTCTTAAACTTTAATGACATGAACTGAACTATTGGTACAAGGAATGTAGATAATGGTGACACCATTGTATTTTATGTACACATTGTGACTAAAGTATAGTTTTAAGGGGGAAATATCTTTTGTGAGAGTGGTGTACATTGCTATGATTCTTACATGATTATTCTGGTTTAAAATTATGCACGATGGTACAATTCATAAATTTCATCATTATAAGACACAGGAACAGAATTGGGGCATTTGGCCCATCGAGTGTGCTCTGCCATTCAATCCTAGCTAATCCTTTCTTTCCTCCTCCTCTGCCCCACTCCCCAGCCTTCCCCCTGTAACTTTTGATGCCATGCCCAATCAAGAATCTATCAATCTCTGCCTTAAATACACCCAATGACCTAGTCTCCACAGCTGTCTGTGGTAACAAATTCAACACCATCTGCTTAAAAAAAAATCCATCTGTAGAAATTTGCTAGAGTCTTTACTGAAATAACTAATTTCCCCAAACTCCTAATGAAGTGCAGCCATCTATGTGTCTTCTTCATTATTGCATCAATGGGTTGGACTCAGGAGATCCTTGGATATGTTACCATCGAGAAACTTGAAGTTGCTCACCCTTTCGACTGTTGCTGCCTCAATATTGATTGGTGTGTGTTCTACTGATTTTCCCTTTCTCAAGTTCACTATCGATTCCTTGGTCTTGCTGTCGCTGAGTGATGCCAGTCCACCAGTTGATCTATCTCACTCCTTATCACCACCTGAGTTCTGCCAACAACAATGGTGTTATTAGCATATTTATAGGTGGTGCTTGAGCTGTGCCTCACCACACAGAATGACACTGCCTAAGCCAGAGATCAGTGCCTGGACTTCTATAACATAATGAATTGAAAAAGGGAGTTACATATAATACCTCTAAGTTTGTAGACTGCACCAAGCTGAGACAGAGGGAGAGGATGCAAAGCAGACCCGGTGTGCTTTAGAGATACAAGAGACTGCAGATGCTGTAATTTGTTGCAAAAAGCAGACTGTTGGATACATTCAGCAACATCGGTGGAAACAAATAAACCTGAAATGTTGACCCTCCCTTTGCTTCCAAAGATGCAGCATGACCTGCTGAGTTCTTCTGTCTTTTTCTTGGGCCCTTAGCTCCCGGTGGAGCAGAGGCCATCGATGACCTCCCATCTCCGTTGTCCAAAGTCGATGGCATGGTTGGAGTTCGTCAATGTTCCTGTAATCCATTGTATCCACTGTACAGGGAATTCAGTTTCACCAGGGCCTTTTATCCATTGGCACCCTCAGGAACATAGGGTTGGACTTTGAGAGGTGCAAGTTCTTCCACCTGATGTCTGTCACACACACACAAAAAAACTGAAGGCAGATTATTATCAAAATGGTTACAGGTGGGGAACCAGTTGCTAAAAGCAATTGTTCAGGTGTAGCAAACAGTAAGGAAGGCAACTGGAAGGAGGATTTGAATACAGGAGCAAGAATCTACATTTTTGCAGCAGATACATAACCATTGGTGTGAGACCATCAAGAGTAGTCTATGTAGTTAGGTCTCCTCATTTCAGGAAAGATTTTCCTGTAATAAAAGAAATGCCACAAATGTTTATGAGACTGATTCTTGAAATGGCAGGCTAGACACATGAGAAGAAATTGGACAGGTGAGCCTATATTCATTGGAGCCTAGTAGAATGATAATGGGATCTCACATAAAATTCCAACAGGATTAGACAGACTACCTACAGTGGGAATGCACCTAGAGTCTGGTGTCAGGACGCTGGAGCAGGGATCAAACTGCAGACCCAGTACTGTGCACACAGTGATATTAATTGAGTAACAAATCCCAAAGTGCAAACAAAGTCAGCATCAAAGTTCAGGCAGAAATCAAAACATTCAGAGAAACCCAAAAACCAGAATTGGGAAACAGGCAGAGTCAATATTCAGACAGACAAAGTACAGATACAAATGATGGAAAGACTCAGGAAAATTCACCAGCACAATCTGGCAACAAACAGGTGAAAACACAGGACTGAAATACACTGAGCAATAAACAGAGGCAGATGATAGGTGGAGCACAATGAGACACAGGTGGTAGCAAAACAGGTAATAATGAGAAACAGATGAGAGATGGAGTACCCAGAATGGGGAAAGGAGCACATGGGGCATGAAAACAAACAAGAGCACATGGCGATACAAAACCACAGACTGATGGCGAGGGGGAAAACACACAAAAAGACAAAGTTCAACTGGAGGTACTGATAGTAACAACCCCCCCCCCCACAAACGGATGCCTCCTGGGGTCACGGCAGGTAAAGCTGGGTGCTGGCGATGGAAGTCCCTGATGAGAGAGGGGTCCAGGCGGGGACTCAGTACCTCTCCTCAGGACCGTAACCCTCCCAGTCCACAAGGTACTGGAGGCCACGGCCCTGGCGATGAACGTCCAGCAGTTGACGCACCATGAAGGCCTCTGACCCATCGATGAGCCAAGGGGGTGGTGGTTTGGGGACAGGACAGGGGGGTGGCTCATGAAAGGCTTGATGCAGGACACATGGAAGGTGGGTTGAATATGGCGGAGAGTGGAGGGGAGCTTGAGACGGATGGCAGCAGGGCTGATGACTTCAGCAATGGGAAAGGGGCCAATGAAGTGGGGGACAAGCTTGCAGGGATCCACCTTGAGGGGCAGGTCTCAGGTTAAAAGCCACACACGCTGTCCCTGGTGGTAACATGGAGCCTTGGAGCAATGGCGGTCAGCTTGATGCTTGATCCTAGCAGAGGCATGGAGAAGGGCAGAGCGAATGCACCTCCACGTCTGCTGACAATGGCAGATGAACGCCTTGGCAGATGGAACGCCAACCTCCTCCTGGGCAGGAAACAGTGGAGGTTGGTAGCCAAGGCAGCACTCAAAAGGGGACAGACCGGTGGATGAGGACGGATGAGAGTTTATGGCACACTTGGCCAAGAGCAGCTGCTGACTCCACGCGGAGCCGTTCTGGGAGACCAGACACCACAATACTGTCTCTAGCTGTTGGTTGGCCTGCTCGGTCTGGCCATTGGTCTCTGGGTGGAATCCTGAAGACAGACTCAGAGGCACCCAGAAGATTCCAGAATGCCCTCCAGAAGTTGGATGTGAGTTGAGAGCCCCTGTCTGACGCAACATCTACAGGTAAACATGCAGTACTAATAATTTGGGTGTTTCTTTGCCAGAGGGGAGTTTAGATAAAGGAATGAAGTGTACAGACTTGGAGAAATGATCAACTACTGTGAGGATGGCGGTGTTACCATCTGATGGGGGAAGGCCAGTGACAAAATCCAGGGCAATGTGGGACCAGGGTCTCTCGGAGATAGACAGAGGCTGTAACAGAGCGGGTGACCGGTTAGAATTCTTGCCTTGAGCACAGACCGAGCAGGCTGAGACAAAGTTGTGGATGTCATCTCCCAGGGAGGGCCACCAGAACCGCCGACTGATGAAGACCTTAGTATGCTTGGGTCCATGGTGACAGGATAACTGGGAAGAATGACCCCACTGCAGTGCCTGTGAGTGGACAGAGCTGGGAACATAAACACTACTAGTGGGGCATTGACTAGGGGCTGCCTCGCTCTGTTGAGCAGCTTGCACAATGGATTCAATGTCCCATTGTGCTGCACCCACGAGACAGTGAGCAGGGAGGATGACATCAGGTACCTCAGGGGTCTCAGAGGAGGGAAATCTTTGAGAGAGAGCATCAGGTTTTCCATTCTTGGAAATGGGGTGGAAAAACAGAGTAAAATTGAATCTTGAGGAAAAACAGGGACGAGCGAGCTTGACGGGAATTGAGACACTTGGCAGTACTGATATATTCCAGATTCTTGTGATCTATCCAGACTACGAATGGCACCTTGGCTCCTCCAGCCAATACCTCCGCTCCAGGCTAGCTTCACAACCAGTAGCTCCTGGTTTCCGACATTGTAATTCCGCTCCGTCGGAGTGAGGTGGTGAGAGTAGGCGGCACAGGGGTGTATCTTCTCATCCTTGGCCGAGTGCTGAGAGAGAACAGCTCCTACACCAATGTCAGACACATCCACCTCCACAATGAACTGCTGGTCAGTGTCGGGTTGAATCAGGATGGGGGCAGAGGTGAAACATTCCTTCAGGTCAGAGAATGCTTTTTCAGCAGCAGGGGACCAGGAGAATCTGACAGATGAAGTAAGAGCAGTGAGTGGTGCAGCCAGTGTACTGTAATCACTGAAGTAGCGACAGAAGTTAGTGAAGCCCAAGAAGCGTTGTAACTCCCGGCAACTCGAGGGTTGGGGCCATTCGACTATCGCCTTGACCTTCTGTTCGTCCATCTGAATGGAACCGCCTGAAATTACATACCCCAGGAAGGAGATGGTATTGCGATGAATCTCACATTTCTCAGCCTTCACAAAAAGCTGGTTCTCCAAAAGGCACTGGAGAGCTCTGCAGACATGACCTGTGTGTTCAGCAAGGGACTTACAGAAAATCAAAATGTCGTCAAGATACACAAAAACAGATTGGTTCAGCATGTCCCTGAGAACATCATTTACCAGGGCTTGGAAGATGGCAGTGGCATTGGTGAGACCGAATGACATGACCAGATACTGAGGTGGTGTTGAAGGCCGTCTTCCACTCGTCCCCTTCGTGGATGCAGACAAGATGGTAGGTGTTACGGGGATCAAGACAGGTGAAAACTGAGGCTCCTTGTAGTAGTTCAAATGCCGAAGTCATGAGCAGTAGTGGGTGACTAGAAAAATAATGCCTACCCCTTAATTCATTTTTCCAATCCTCCTGCCACTTCTTCTCTGTACCTTTTTTAATCCTACTTCTCAATTCTGCTCTGCCTAGGGGAACTCTAATTTCTACTTGCCTGCTCTGTAAGGAAGACTTTGCAATGCCATCCACAATTTCATTTCCCTCCACCCCAGCATGCCCAGGTTTCCATGAAAATCTAACTGCACAACCCATCTTCTCTACTCTAAACAACATTAAGAGAATCTCAATAACTATGTCAGGACGAGCAGCAGCAGAATCCAAACAGATGATATTCCTACGTGGTCGAGAGTCTTCTATCCACCATAAGGCCCAGAGGATTGCTAATAATTCTGTTGCAAAGACAGAAACACAATCTGAAACCCGGTGACCAATCTTAACTCCAAGTTGAGACACATACATCCCAAATCCTGCCCTACTGCTCTCTGGGTCCACTGAGCCATCAGTAAAAATCTTCAGATAAGATCCCCATTTATTATTTAAATACTCATTTGTGATCAACACCGATGAAATTGCACTGCTTCCCTTAAGCTGAAAAAGGAGGAATAGGTCTACTTCTGGTTCTGGAAAGAGCCAAAAAGGGACGGGTGGCAGGCAAATTTGGCCAATTATGTCTTCCTCAGTCAGTTTCAATTTCACATCCCAGTTATTAACCAAATCTAAAAATGGGTATCTTTTAATTTTACTTTGGCGCTCCGACTTCCCCTGCAAAAGACACTTTGATGGACAGCTGTGATTGAATCCATTTGGTTTTACCCAATACTGCAGGCCCATAGAGAAGAAGTGGCAGGAGGATTGGAAAAATGAATTAAGGGGCAGGCATTATTTTTCTAGTCACCCACTAGTTAAAAAGGTCTCAGACTGTTACCTTTTAAGTCATAGAGATAGGGTGAAATTTACAAGACTTAGGTTGGGGCATTGTGGGCTAAACTATTATTTAAAGGTAATAGGAAAACTTCCTACTGGATTATGTGACTGTGGTAGTCCAGAGACAGTCCAGCATGTTTTGCTGAGCTGTAATCAATACAAAATTGAAAGAAGCATGTTGTTCAAGAGGCCATCTGGCTTAAATTTTTGTTTGGCCATCAAGAGAATCAACATCTGATTGAAGAGTTTATCATTCAGTTTATGTGAGACTAGGTTGTATTCGAGAATTTGAGTTCCTTGAAGTTGTATAATTAATTATACATCTTGTGGAGGGCTGAAATACGCCTAGATGTGTCTAAATGGGGGGGGGGGGGGTAACCATTCTAACCAGTGATGTTATTCAGTCCCCAGTAATCACTGCAAGGATGCAAGCAGCTGTCCTTCCATTCAAGGAAGGAAAAACCAGCACCAGCAGGGGAGGAAGATGGCCAGATGATGCCTGTAGCCAAAGACTCTTGAATATACTTACTCATGGCTTCTGTTTCAGGTACAGACAAGGAATACAGGCGGCCCCTTGGGGGAAATGTGCCAGGCAAGAGGTCAATGGCGCAATCATATGGACAATGAGGTGGCAGGGAAGTGGCCCGGGACTTGCTGAACACAGCTTTGAGGTCCATGTATTCAGGAGGGATGACACCAAGGTCCAGAAATTCCTCCGGGGGTGGGGGTGGGACCTGGGCTTGGAGACAAAGGGATCTGAGCATGGCAGAGGCACTGGGAGTGACAGAATGGGCTCCAGCCTACAATTTTGCAACTGAGCCAGTCAATGTGGGGGTTGTGTTTAACTAACCAGGGATGGCCCAGGACAATGGGAGCTTGAGGAGAGTCAGTAACATAAAGGGTTAACTGTTCATGATGGTTGTTGGATAAACTGAGACTCACCGAGCCTGTGACATGGGTGATGTTAGCCAGTCTCTGACCATTCAAGGCATTGGCCACCCATCGTGACTGGAGAGCAGATGTGGGTAATCCCCACTGGGCAGCCAAGCTGGAATTGATAAAACACCCCTCCGCACCAGAATAGACCAAGACAGAGACTGCTCGCTGTTGGACGCCCCACTCCAGAGAAGCAGGTATGAGTGTGAGCATGGCAGGAAGGTCCTGGGTGACCAGCTCATCTTTGATGTCATCAGAGAGGCCATTCAGGAAGGTGTCGTACTGTGCCTCTGAGATCCAGCCGCTGGAGGTGGCTAGAATCTGACACAGACCTGCGCCCCTGGTGCATGTGCAGCATTTCACGGGCAGCCTGTCTCCCATGTTTGGAGTGATCAAACTCTTTTCTCATCTCCTTAGAAAATAACTGAAAACTGATGCAGAAAGGGGAGCCTGCCTCCCAGACGGCTGTTCCCCATTCTCTCGCCTGACCGGCCAGTTGGGTGATGACGTAGATTATCTTGGCTCAATCAGCCAGAAATGTTGGTTGCAATTCAAAAATGAGGGTGCACTGGGAAAGAAAAGAGCAGCAGGTACTGGCCTCACCTGAGTACTTCTCCGGAGGAGGCAGATGGGGCCCTTGGACAGGAGGAGCATGCAAGGACATGGAGGGTAGGGCAGAAGGTGCCGTCACAGAATGTTGATAGGCGCTCTGGGACAGCTGGAATGACTGAATCTGGGCCACAAGATTAGCTACATTGGCAGAAAGTGACTCCACTGCCCTGAACACGGAGTCCAGCTGGTTCTGGTGTCTCCCCAGCATCACTTCCTGTTGTCCCTGGGCAGCTCTCAGGCAACCAGAGATCTGCTGGATCCATTTAGGCCAGATTCTACTGTCAGGAACCTGGAGCAGGGATCCAATCACAGACCCAGTACTGTCCACATAGTGATATTAATTGAGTACCAAATCCCAAGATGCAAACAAAGTCAGCATCAAAGTTCAGGCAGAGATCAAAACATCCAGAGAAATCCAAAAACCAGAATCGGGAAACAGGCAGAGTCAATATTCAGACAGAGTACAGATACAAATGCTGGAAAGGCTCAGGAAAATTCACTGGCACAATCTGGCAACGAATAAGTGAAAACACAGGACTGAAATACACTGAGCAATAAACGGAGAGGCAGATGATAGGTGGAGCACAATGGGACAGAAGTGGCAGCAAAACAGGTAATAATGAGAAACAGGTGAGAGGATGAGTACTTAGTAATACAGGGGCCGGAGTAGAGCAGGAGCGGGGACAGGAGCACATGGGGCAGGAAAAAAAAACGAGCACATGGCAATACAAAACCACAGACTGAAGGCTAGGGGGAAAACACACAAAAAGACAAAGTTCAGCTGGAGGTACTGACATCTGGTAGCATCTCTACTTTCTTCGAAGCTTAAGGAGATCAGCCTGCCATTAAAGATTCTGATAAATAATCTTTTATAAGAACAAAAGATTCGTATCATTTCCAAGTGTACAGTGGAAAGTACTCTGACTGGTTGTATCAGAGTCTGGTGTGGAACCTCCAATCCACAAGAATGTAAGAAGCTACAGAAAGTAGTAGACTCAGTCTGTTGCATCGAAACCAACTGGTGATGCCTTTAAGAAGGCAATGACTCAGGAAGGCAACGTCTATCTTAATGGACCCCACCACTCGGGCCATCTGGGCCATGCCCTCTTCTAGATGCTGCTTTCAAGCAGGAGGTCCTGGAGCCTAAAGACCCATATCTCAAGATTTAACAACAGGTTCTCCCCCATCTCCATTCCAACTTGAAAACCCCAAATGCTACTTAGGATTATATTTCTTTTTTCTCTCTCCTGACGTTCACTGAATTCATCATGTTTATTTTTTTATTTTGCCGTGTGAGTTATGTATAATTTATGTTGATTTAAAATTATATTAATTTATGATTGTCATGTGTATAACGCACTATTTTGCTACTGCAAAATGTTAATTTTTGAAGTTCAAAGTTCAAAGTAAATTTATTATCAAAGTACATTATGTCACCATATACAACCCTGAGATTTACTTTCCTGTGGGCATTTAGAGTAAGTACAAGAAACTCAGTAGAATCAATGAAAGACCTCATGGCACATGGTACTTGCACCTGAATATTTAAGTTTCAGTGAATATATTTAAGACAAGGTTGGATAGATTTTTGCATAGTAGTGGAATTATGGGGAAAAGGCAGGTAGGTGGAGATGAGTCCATGGCCAGATCAGCCATGATCTTATTGAATAGTGGAGCAGGCTTGACGGGCCAGATGACCTACTCCTGCTCCTATTTCTTATGTAAGCCTATGACAATCAACTTGTACTTGAGCTAGGGCCACAGCCTCAAGACAGTTGACAGCTGAGAAATTTAAGGAAACCAGGAATAAAAGAAACAAAATAGTGCTGGGAATGAGATAAGTGTTGTATTCTCCAACTCAGCTCCAGCATTACTTTTTTGCAGTTCTCTCCCCCATTCAAATTCATGTCCTTCTGTCCGTACCTCTTCCAGATAGATCAGCTGCAGTTACCAAGTCTTCACCACACCTTTTCATTTCTCATCCAATATCTATTGGTAGCCAGCCTGCCACTGCTATTGTCCATGATGCCCCATTTAAAGAAAACATGCATATATTAAATTCTAATTTCCTAGTTCAGAAACAATGAAACCACTTGCTTCTTCACAGGTACTGCCTGAATGCTGAGTATCTCTGGCATTTTCTATTTTAATTCCAGTATTTGCTTCCCATTCTTCTGAAGAGGTTGGTCGCAACTTGAACAGCAACAGTCTAAGTTGTGAAGGTCTTGACTTAATGACATAAAAAAATCGTGATATGTATTTGAAAATAAGAATGGTGTGTGTCTTGGTGAGGCAGGATATTAATCCTGGGTTAATAAAGGATTATTCAACCAAGTCAGAATGTGCACTTCATGGTCATGTTTCCATCTATCTATTACTCTTGAAATGAAGCTTGTTGCTTTTCACTTTTAGTTGAAAAAGAGAAAAAAAATTAAAGTGACATCAAAGATGTCTGGCCATTTTGCTGTAATGCATTTTATATTGCATACTGTATAGGTGCATATGTAAACATCTTGAGCATTGATATTTAAGTGGGGGTAGGATATCAATGAAGTGGAGACAAAAACAAACTACTGGAGGAATTCAGCAAGATGTGCAGCGTCTCTAGAGGGAAAGGAATTGACTAAGTTTTGGATCAAGACCCTGCAACAATAGGGTATCAGGGCATCAAAGGGTATGGGGAGAAGGCAGGGGAGTGGGGACGACTGGAAGAATTGGATCAGCCCATGATTGAATGGTGGAGCAGACTTGATGGGCAGAATGGCCTACTTCTGCTCCTATATCTTATGGTCTTAACAGTACAGGTATAGGGCCTCAACACAAAATGCTAACAATTTCGTTCCATCTACAAAGCTGTTTTACCTGCTGAGTTCCTCCAAAAAGTTGTTTTCTTTTTGCTTTAAATTCCAGCACCTACAGTCTCCAGTGTCTACCAGTCAAATGGACTGATTCATTCTGGATGGCGTTGAGCTTCTCATGTGCTGTTGCTATGTCACTTATCCAAGCAGGTGGAGAATAATCTGTAACCCCTCTAAATTATCTTGTTAGAAGCGGGAATGGGTTTCTATAGAGAGCAGATGAATCACTACATTAGTCAGTAATTGACATATTTACATATATACATTGCTCAATTAAATTTCTAACCAAGGAAATTTCTTTAGCCAGAGGGTGGTGAATCTGTGGAAGTCATTGCCACAGGTGCCTGTGGAGGCCAAGTCATTTAAAGCAGAGGTTATTAGGTTCTTGTTTCGTAAGGGTGTCAAAGGGAGAAGGCAGGAGAATGGGGGTGAGAGGGAAAGTAAATCAGCCATGATGGAATGTTGGAGTGGACTCAGATGGCCTTATTCTGCTCCTGTGTCTTATGGTAAGCCTCTAGATCTTGACTGAGGGACATTCCCCTAACTAAATATGATTTCACAGGTTAAATAGGTTTTCACAGATAAAATGGCAAAGGCATTCTAAGTTTAAGGGAAACTGTAACAACTCCTTTTATTGCCAACCAAACACAGAACACAATGCGCGGTAAAAAAAAACTTCACGTCATTGCGTCAGACCAGCCTCTTAAAGGGAACCCCAACTCAATGTCTGTGGATGTGAATTATGCCATTATATTACCCTACAACAGGGGTCCCCAACCTTTTGCGGACCGTGGACCGGTTTAATATGGACAATATTCTTGCGGACCTCGCGTGCGTTCAAGTTCAACAGTGGGCGTGATAGGGAATGAGGAAAGGTGCAGCTGACTCATATCGGTTCATATCGCCAAATCATATCGTTTCCTCGTGGCCTGGTGGTTGGGGACCACTGCAATGTCAACGCCTCCAAATGCCAAGTTGTCAGAAAGACAAGGGAAAACATTGCCTGGCACTTCTGGTCTCCATTGTTACTTGCCACTTATCTGCTTGAATGGTATTCGCGCTGCATGCAAACAGTGTTTTCTGTGGAATTATAAAGGAAACTGAACATCATGCCATTATCAGCAGTGATCTCCACTTCCGATCTGTGAGAAGCAAAGCAGTTAAAGTAGTTTGAACAGAGTATACTGTTCTGTGGAAATCCTGCAGTGATATTCTGGGTGTGAAATGTGAAATTATTTCAGTCTTTGAGGCTAATGTGAAAGCATCCTTCAGGATGGTAAACTCATAAAAACACCTGGCGCAGATGGTGTACTTGGTACTTAATGACAAGGCAACAAGGTAACCGAAGCATTGGAGAAACTGACTGAGGCCGGCTGCTTGATGAGGGAACAAGGGCTGGGGTTGAGAGTTGGGTTTAAATAGGCTGCAGGTGATGAGTTGGAAATGAGTGGCAGGTGACTGGGTGGAGATTAGGAGGAGCCTGCATGTGCAGGTCTGACAGGATCCTATCCTATGACCGGCCCCTGATGGCCAGGGCAATCTGGACGGGTTCGGTGGGACTCCTCAATGGGCGATGGCTCCAACTGTAACTGGTGGCTCGCAAGGTTTCTCCTCTTCATTTGCCACTCACCCCACCCACAACAACATGAATCCATCAACTGGTGAACCATGCCATTCTGTACCATCTTCCACCATTCTAGGTTCTGGAGGTGCAGGCTCAGGTGGGTTGTGTGGTTCATGGACAATGGGCTTGAGGCAGGACATGGTGGAAGGTAGGTGTAACCCTGAGGGGCCGTGGCAGCTGGCAATGGTTAAATGATGGATGATATTAACGGGACCATTGAACTGGGGTGACAGCTAGAAGGAGTTGGTGCACAGGTGCATATCTTGGGTGGACAGTCAGACGCGGTCCCCAGGCCAGAGTTGTCTGGCTGGGCACCACTGGCAGTTGGCCTGGTGGCAGTAAGCAAGGTTGGCAGCTAGGATGGCCCTTTGTGCCCTCTTCCAAGCACTCCTGCAGTAGCAAACCAGAGCCCTGGCGAATGGTACCTTCACAGTAGCCTCCTCCACGGGGAATAAATGGGGTTGGTCATGATGAAGCACCTCAAAGGGTGATATACCCATGGAAGAGGAGCTGTGTAGATTGCATGACACTTCCTCCATGTGGAAGTGTTAGAGGCAGCAAAGCATCGCAGAAACTACTCCAGTTGCAGATTGGTCTGCAAATGATAGGCAAAGGACAAACTCACCAAGGAGCGAAGGAGGAAGAAGTCTCACCTGAAGGGGAAGGCAAATTGTGGGGAAAGCCATGAAGGTGATCTACGTATTGGAGGTCTAGGTCCACCATCTCAGCGGTTGATAAAAGTTTGGGGAGAGCAATGAAATGGGCTGCCTTGGAGAACCAGTCCACCATTGTCGTAATCACCATGGTCCCATCAGAAGGCGGCAAAGCCGTGTTGAAATTCATGCTGATGTGGGACTATGGGCAGTGAGGGTCTGGCAGGGGCTGCAGAAACCTAGAAGGCCACTAGTTGGAGGAAGTGGACTGGGTACATTGAGAGCAGGCAGTGACAAACTGATGCGCAGTACACCTGCGATCATGGCGGGCCACCAGAAGCGTTGCCGAAAATCCAGATTCCGTCATGCGTCTGGACGGCTGGAGATGGCTAAAGCATAGGCTCACTGGAGTGCCTCAGAGCGCAAGGCTGCAAGCACGTACAAATAGTTGTTAAGGTACATCAGCCAGAGCAGGCTTGTATTGTACAGCCCGGCGAATCTGGTTCTCAATGATCAAGGCGAGGATCTGGGAGGATGGTATAATGGGCTGAGGGTCTATCTCTATTTCAGCTGGATCGAACTGTTGTGTCAGGGTGTCTGCCTTAGTGTCCTTGGAGCTGGGTTGGGAAGAGATGCTGAAGTTGAATAGCTTGAAGAAGTGGGTCCAGCGAGCCTGACGTGGGTTGAGTTGGTGGATCTTTCGAATGGATATGAGGTTCTGGTGGTCAGTATAGATCAGGAAGGGCTCAGAGTTCCCCATCAGCCAATGTCTACGTTCCACAAAGGCCTATTTAATGGTGAATAGCTCCCTGTCTCCTACTCCATGATAGTGCTGTGGAGAGTTGGACTTGTGTGGGAAGAATGCACAAGGGTATGTCTTCACGTCCGGTCCTCGTTGGGACAGAATGGCTGCGGCTGCCACATCAGATGCTCCCACCTCTATCATGAAAGATCCAGAGGGTATCGTATGGTGGAGAATGGGAGCAGTGGTGAGGCGTTTCTTGAGCTGCTCAAAATAGTGGTCCATGGCAGCAGAACAAATTATCCTTGAGGTCAGTGACTTGGTGAGAGAGGTGAGAGAAGCGGTGATATGGCTGTAGTTTCTGATGAACCTTAATAAAAGTTGGAGAAGCCCAAGAGGAGTTGTAGCTGTTGGAGCGTGGTTGGGGCCATTCAACAACAGCGGGCACTCTGGCCGAGTCCATGGTCATGCCTTGGGGTGCAAGGAAATGGCTGCAGTGTGGAACTGGCATTTTTCTAACTTGCAGAACAGTTTGTTTTCAAGAAGACACTAAAGGAATGATCGGATGTGACAGACGTGGTCTTGGGGTTCATGGAGAAGATGAGGATGTTTTTGAGGTAGACGAATACGTACCTGTGTAGCGTGTCTCAGAGGACCTCGTTGATGAAGGCCTGGAAAATGGCTGGACTGTTGGAAAGTCCAAAAGGCATCTCCAGGTACCCGTAGTGGTCAGTGGGTGTTATGGTGGATGTGGATCAGATTGTATGCACTACGTAAATCCAGTTTTGTGAAGATCTGTGCCCTGTGGAACGTTTCAAATGCGCTGTCTATCAAGGGAAGAGGGTAGTGGTTCTTAATGGTGATTTTGTTGAGTCCATGATAGTCAATGCAGGGACGAAGACCCCATCTTTCTTTTTGACAAAGAAGAACCCTGCAGTGGTTGAGGACTGGGGTTGGTGAGTGAAGCCTTGCTTTAGTGCTTCAGTGATGTAGTCATTCATTGCTTGGGTCTCAGGAGGGGAGAGGGAGAACAGGTGACTTTTCGGAGGGGTTGTGCCCAGGAGGAGGTCCATCACACAGTCATGTGATCTGTGAGGCAGCAAACTGCTGGCTTCCCTCTTACTGAAGACGATGCTAAGCTATGGTACTCCAGTGGGGGTTTGGTGAGGTTGGGACCTTCCTCCTTCTCCACGGATTTACACAGTGGAGTCAGCTGAGGTTGCAGGCGGGTGGGTCCACAATTCAGCAGTGAACCAGATGACCAGGTGAAGTGGGGGTTGTGAGTAGAGAGCCAGGGTTAACCCAAGATGAGAGGAGTGTTGGGTGAGTCAATCAGGAGGAACTGGATGGATGGGTGGTGCTTTCTGATGTTCATGTGCACACTCTTGCCATCCCAGACCCTAAGAGACATCCGTCAAAGGCCATGATGCAGAAGGGGAGAGAGATAGGATTGTTAGGGAGTCTATGTTGCACACACAGGGTCTGGTTCTGTACTGGAATTCACCAGAGCCTCCTGTGTGCATAGGGCCATCAGGTTGTGGAGGACGACAGAGTGAGTGAGTTGGGCTAAGCTGCTGGAACGAGAGGTCAGGGGGAGCTTACCAGATAAAAGCTCCCTTGCTTCTACCCAGTTGCCATTTCTTGGACGCAGTGGCATTTGATGCATGGCTGATTGGCTGCTCTGCAGGAAGTGCACCAGTTGTTTCTTCATCGATACTTGCATTCTTTGGGGGGGCGAGGTTTAAGGGAGCTCCCCATAGCTGCATGAGTTCGGAAGGTGTTGATGATAAAGGGTCCTGCAGCCTGAAATGGTTCCAGGAACGAAACTGGGGTTCTATCTGTTGACCTGGAGGGTCGTTCCATAAGACACGAGACAATGAAGAGGCCCAGAGTGATGAGGCTTTCAAGGTCGGTGATCCTCTAGCTCATTTTTCAAGCCCTCTGGGAGATTGTGGTGGTAATGGGCCAGCAGTGCTTCTGTATTGCAGCTGCACTCTACCACGAGGGTCCTGAATTCCACGGTGTAGCCCAGCACAGAGCGCGAGCCTTGTAACAGCTCCACTCCAATCCACTCCCTCTCTTTCATATCACGGATGGTCAAAAACCTGGTGCAATGCTGGGGTAAAATCCTCATGTGGTTGCAAAAGGGGGTTTTATTGACCTGTTTAGCGGTGGCCCTGGTCAGAGCTAGCCCAGTCAAGAGAAAAATGACGAAGGCAATCTTGACCCGGTCCATAACATACAGGGATGACTGGAGCTTGAAGTGTAAGATGCACTGGGTCAGAAGGTTGCAGCATCAGGTTGGGGGTCAGTCGAAACGTTCAGGTACCAGGACCTGGGGCTCGGATGGAGGAAGCTGACTGGTGCAGGGTCACAGTATCAAGGCAGAGAGTTGGTTGAGAGTGGCAAGTAGATGGTCATTGGTTTCCTGCTGCTTCAGAATCATGTGCTCATGGTGATGGGTCAATCGCAGGTTCATCCATCCGGTCAGAAAATGCAGATGGGGCTTCATGCAAACACAGCAGCAGAGACAATTTAGTGATGAGCAATAACTGCAAAATTATAAACCATGAGAGGCCACAAAACAAGAAAGAACAGATACTTAACATGACAAGGCATCTAGGTAACTGAAAGCTAGGAGCAACTTGTTGGAGCTGGCTGGTTTGACGAGCGAACAGGGGCTGGGAATGAGAGCTAGGTTTAAATAGGCTGCAGATGATGAGTTGGAAATCAGTGGCAGATGGCTCCTGCTGGCATGGTGGAGTTAGGAGGAGCCTTCATGTGCAGGCCTGACAGGAGTGCTTACTGACACCTTTAACCTCTTGATTCAGCAGTCTGAGGTACCAACCTGCTTCAAGCAGGCTTCAATCATGTCAGTGCCCCAGAAGAACATGGTAACCTGCCTCAATGACTATTGTTCAGTAGCACTTACATCCAGTGTGTTGAAGTGCTTTGAGAGGTTGGTCATGAAACATGTCAACTGCCTGAGGAGTGTCTTGGATCTGCTCGTATTTGCTGACTGTTATAACAGGTCGACAGCAGATGCCATTTCATTGGCTCTTCACTCAGCCTTGGCACATCAGGACGCTCTCATTGACTGCAGCTCTGCATTCAATACGATCACCACCTCAAAACTAATCAATAAGCTCCACAACGTAAGCCTTGAAACCTCCTTGTGCAACTGAACCCTTGATTTCCTCACCTACAGTCCCTAGTCAGTTCGGATTGACAATATCACCTCCTCCACAATCACCATCAGCACAGGTTCACCACAAGGCTGTGTGCTTGGCCCCCTGCTCTAATTGCTTTATACTTATAACTATGAGGCTAAGTATAACTCCAATGTCATAATAAAGTTTGCTGATGACACCACTGTTGTTGACCGAATCAAAGGTGGTGATGAATTAGCGTATAAAAGGGAGACTGAAAATCTGGTTGAATGGCACCCCTGCAACAACGTCTCACTCAGTGACCGCCACAGTCAGGCCATACTCTCTTCTTGCTGCTGCCATCAGGAAGGAGGTACAGGAGCCTTAGGTCCCACATCACCAGGGTGGGGAACAGTTATTATCCTTCAGCCATCAGGCTCCAGAACCAGAGTGGATAACTTCACTCACCTCAATACTGAACTATTCCGTAATCCATAGTCTCACTTTAAAGGCCTCTACAACTCATGGTCTCAATTTTATTTATTTATTTGTTCTTTCTTTTGTTTATTTAATATTATTTGTTATTTTTTGTAATTGCACATTTTGTCTTTTTATGCACATTGGTTGTTTGTTCATCATTGTGTGTAGTTTCTCATTGATTCTATAGTGTTTCTTTGTAGTTACTGTGAATCCCTCCACAGGGTAGTATTTGGTGACATACACATTTTGCTTTTTTGGTTTTTTTTGGCGTGTTCCTGCGTACATGCGAGTCTGTGCGTGTGCATCTGCATGTCCTTGCGTGCGTCCATGATGATGTCTTTTCATGGCTTCTCACGGCGCTGAGCGAGAGTGAGAGAGAGACTGTGTGGAACGCCACTGCTCACACAGACATTTCGCAGTATTTTTCCCTTTATTTTACGAGGTCGAGTTGCGATCTCGACACTCAACCTGGCACGGATGGAAAGCGTACTCGGGGGCGGACCCCACTAGTTTCGAACCCAGGAACCTCCACTCCCGGGTCCGGAGCCGATGTCGTTGCGCCACCAGCCGGCTGACATATACATATTTTGATAATAAATTCACTTTGAACTTTGACTTCGGACTTTGGTCTAAATGACTACAGGACCTTCTTTTGTATAAGGCATGTCTCTAGACACAGGAAAACTAACTGCTGATTTACACCAACTTCAACTTTGATATTAAACATGCTAAATTGATATTAAGGATAGTAAATCTTCTCTTATTCTTGTTATGGTTGTACTCATGTTGTAATGAGGTCCTGATAGAATCCAAGTTACACATCAGCATCCAGATTGTTAATAATGTTATTAGATAGATAGATACTTTATCCCAAAGGAAACTACAGTGTCACAGTAGCATTACAAGTGCACAGATATATAAATATTAGAAGAGAAGTAGAAAGAATAAAAAATAAGTTACCTCAAACAGTCTAACTGGAAGGGGGGTTGTCACTCTCCTGGCTATAGGTTGACTCATTATAGAATTAATGGCCGAAGGTAAGAATGTCCTCATATCGCGCTCTGAATTGATAATAATTCAAAGCAATGCTCCTCCAAAATCTCCTCTTTGTATTGGACACAAGGATATTTTTGGTGATTTAATTTTCATTAAACATGTTTGAGGTTTTAATCAGAGGAAGGTCACAGGAGTATGTTAAATATTAACTAATATCAACAGCAATCATGTGTAGCCCATCTTGTAATTTTTATCAGTTCCAATTAACCCATGACCTGTACTGGTGTGTATTGGATCACTATCCAACAATTCCTTCATGTTCAAACGTCTTTTAAAATTTTTTTTTACTGCTCCTCAAGTTCCTCCCTCCCAACTTCCGTTTTTTAAAAACTTTTACAAAGCCTTATAATCTTTGACATAAGGCTGGGCACCAACTACAGTCTTGTATTCTGTGAAGATGTTGGGATATTCTGGACTGGTTGTCCACAGTACACCATCTGAGGCTTTGCTGTATATCCCTAGGTGTGGTGGGAGTGGGGGGTTAGACTGTCGACCCTCCTCATTCAGCCCAACTATGCATACATAGGCTGGATATAATTTACTGTGTCCCATCCTCTTAACTAGTTCCAGACCAATGTGTTTATTTATTATTAAGTAAATATTAAAATTCAAAGTTTACGTATTTTCTGGAGTTCTTGAACATGGTCTATTTGTCAGTCTGCAGGAAATATACAAGTTGAATTTCCTGAAACCAGCAATAGATGGCAGCAGTTACACTGGTCTCCAATATTTTCATATACTGTTTGCTTAAGGTATTTTCCAATGGTTGTCATTTTCATGAACTTGCAAAAGAAATGAGTATTATTACTATCCAGTTGGTCTTAAATTTTAAGGTGCTGTGACACTTTACTTTAAATTTTGCAGGGCATATCCTTAGTGGCAAACTCTTATTCAGTAGCTTATTATGGCACAAATGTGCTAAAGGGAATTTACATTTTTTTAAATCAAAGCTCGTACTTTGTCCTTGCTAGATAATTAAAAAAATAAAAATCACTAATTATTTCTTACCCACTGGCAGTAGCTTCACAGACCAAGTTATGGTGCATCTGATAAATTAATTAGTTCTGCTCATGCGTAAACCCAACCTTTTCAGAATGAAGTTCAGCTTACATCTGGCATTTCAGTATGTAATTTTCTGCCTTCTGCTTAGAAAACAACGTTCTGATGGGCAGTTCATTGAAAAAGATTCTGCCATCCATACACAGGCTGCTCTGAATTTGGTCATGAGAATGTATATTAAATATTGGTTTGTTAAAAAAATCAGATATGTCAATTGTGATAGTTTTGTGTTTGTTGGTTAATTCAAGACGAAATACCTAAATGCTCCCATGCGTAAGTTCATTGCAAAAGTACTGAACTCTTGTTTCCTCACTTCCACACCTACCAAAAGTAGCAATGAAGACAAAGAATGAAGATGCTGGAGATGTGAGCTAGCTGCGGCTGTGATGACAGAGAGCTGCTGTACCTCACATGGGAAGTTATGACACAAAGCACTCATCAGCAAGGTAAGCCCACTTCAACAAGTGTTGCTGGAGAGTCAACAGTAAGACCTTGACAGTAGCCAAAATGTAATCTTTAAGACATCTTTAGTGAGAACTCCTTAAGAACAAGGAGAAGTAGGAAAGGCAGGAATAATTGGGCTTCCCTGCCTTTTCCTTACTTCCTGCAAATGGATTCATTATGGACAGGAAGGAAGAAAAATCCTTTTCTGTATAGCACCTTCCATTGCCCATTTAGAAAACCTCAAAACACGTCACAGCATATGATGTTCTTTATATCATGTGGCATGTAGGCATTGCACCTCGGGGTGTCGGAGTTCTGAGTGCGATTTCGGTGTTCTCTGTAAGAAGTTGGTACATCCTCCCCAAGAATGTGTGAGTTTCCTTTGGGTGCTCCAGTTTCCCCCCATGTTCCAGTTAATAGGACATTGTAAGTTGTGGTAGGGTGAAATAGGTGGGTTCTGGGCGGTGTGGCTCATTGGGCCAGACAAGCCTGTTCCATGCTGAATCTCTAAATATATAAAAATATTCTGCAGATGTTGGAGATCTTGAACAGAACACACAGAATTCTGGAGGAACTCAGCAAGAATCATTCCTGTGTTCCACCTGGTACTGGCATGGGATCTTTTCTTGGATTCACTAGAGGGAGTAGGTTGTGCTTCAGTTCAATATCCCATCCATGTGATGGCCTCTCCCAATGCAGCCCACCTCTGGTTCTGCACCGCACAATCAGCTGGAGTTTATCTCCAAGCGTCTAGAATGGAACTTTGAACCCAACATTTTCTGACTCAGAGAATGCTATCATTTGAGACATAACTGAGCCATTTTGGAAATCTCCCTTTGCAGCAAGATATAATGGAGTCAAGGGATATGGGGAGAAGGCAGGAAGGGGATACTGATTGTGGATGATCAGCCATGATCACAGTGAATGGTGGTGCTGGCTCGAAGGGCCGAATAGCCTACTCCTGCACCTATTGTCTATTGTCTATAATGGAAATGTGGCAGATTTACATAACGGCTTCTCTTTCTCTTTAAACAAGAGACTGTCAAGCCTGGCTCCTATTTATAAAGCATAATTTGTGTACACCATGACTTATTTGTTACCAGACAGCCAAATGAGTGGTATCAATGATACCAGGTTGATGCCATTTTATTTTAAACTTCAGGTTTATTTGATAAAGTGAATTTAATCTCAACCACTCAAGAGCCATTCCTCACTTCTGGTAGAAACATGAGAAAATGTTGAAATTAGGTTTGCACAGAAGGTCTAAGTGGAAAAGCCAAGAAAGGGCTTCAAAGTTCATTTTTAACCTTAAGAATCCTCTGACCAATGCACTTCATCTATGCATTTAAAAGTAGAAGTATAGTTTAAATTAGTAACTGTGCGATTTATTCCCACTATCGGTTTGTGGGTATAGATTTTGATTACCAGACAGTGCATCTTATTTTTGTAATTTCTATTTAAAAGGGGAAGCTTGGTACTTTAAAAACATTTTATTGAGATACAGCACGGAATAGGCCCTTCTGGCTCTTCATACCATGCTGCCAAGCAACCTTGTTTAATCCTAGTCTAGTCATTTACAATAACCAATTATCCTACCAACTGGTATATCTTTGGAGTGTGAGAGTAAACTAGAGCATCTAGAGGAAACCCACATGGTCACTGGGAGTACATACAAACTCTATACAGGCTGTGGATGGGAATTGAACCTGGGCCACTGGTACTGTAAAGTGTTGTGTTAGCCACTATACTACTATATATTGATATAATAAATAATAACAAGTTTCATAGAAACAAAGAAAACCTACAGCACAATACAAGCTGTTTGGCCCACAATGCTGTGCCGAACATGTACTTACTTTAGAAATTACTGAGGGTTACCCTTAGCCCTCTATTTTTCTGAGCTCCATGTACCTATCTAAGATTCTCTTAAAAGACCCTGTTGTACCTGCCTCCACCACTGTCGCTGACAGCCCATTCTACACACTCACCACTCTACATAAAAAAAACTTACCCCTGACATCTCCTTTGTACCTATTTCCAAGCACCTTAAAACTGTGCCCTCTCGTGTTAGCCATTTTTTCCGACTTAACTTCAGCTGAACACTTCGCAGTTTCCCAAGTTTGACAATGTTTCATCAATGTGTGTGAAAGCATGTATCCATTACAGTGGTCAGGAATGAGGAATATCCTTAAATTTAGCATAAAGTTCAATGAACCTGTGAATGATATCACTGTGGTTGTCGAATGCTCTCTAATTTCCCAAGGGTTTTCTGATGTTTGCAGTATCTAGTGCATTGACTTGGATCAGTTTTGGAACAACAATGGAAAACGAATTGCCAGAAAATATTTTATGATTCAGGAATTATTGATGGAGTTGAATTACTAATGCTAATATAATTGCCTATTTCTGCAGGAGTTTCACTGTTGGATGTTTCATGAAAAACCCAAATATAAAATCAAACTAAATTCACTCACTTGCCTGTTACTTATGTATTTTCTGGCTGTGGGCATTATTGGCAATGGCAGCACCTATTTCCCAAATTTTATTGCCCTTGTGTAGGCAATGGTGGGTTACTTACTTGAATCGATGATCGTTTCGTAAAGTCATAGAGTCATACAGCACAGAAATGGGCCCTTTGGGCCTAACGAAGATACCGTGTAAGGTAGTCTCATTTGCTGGCATTTGCCCATATCCCTCTGAACTTTGGCATTGTCCTGCCATTCACTCTATAAGTCCTACTCTGACTGCCCAAAATAAATTACCTCACACTTATCTAAGCTGAAATCCATTTGTCTTTTCTCATGCCATCTCTCTAACTGATCGAGATCACTTTGGAATTCACTGTAAATTGCTTCACTATTAACAAGACCCCTTCAGCAAACTTGCTATCATGCAACGAACATTCACATCCAAATCATTTACATAAATAACCATAAGACCATAAGATTTAGGAGCAAAAGTAGGCCATTCAGCACATCGAGTCTGCTCTGCCATTCAATCATGGGCTGATCCAATTCTTCCAGTCACCCCCCACTCCCCTGCCTTCTCCCCATACCCCTTGATGCCCTGGCTAATCAAGAACCTATCTATCTCTGCCTTAAATGCACCCAATGACTTGGCCTCCACACCGACAAATTCCAACAAATTGCAACAAATTCCACGGATTTACCACCCTCTGACTAAAGTAATTTCTCTGCATCTCTGTTCTAAATGGACATCCTTCAATCCTGAAGTCGTGTCCTCTTGTCCTAGACTCCCCTACCATGGGAAATAACTTTGCCATATCTAATCTGTTCAGGCCTTTTAACGTTCGTAATGTTTCTATGAGATCCCCCCTCATTTTCCAGAACTCCAGGGAATACAGTCCAAAAGCTGCCAGATGTTCCTCATCCCTTTGATTTCTGGAATCATTTTCGTGAATCTTCTGTAAACCCTCACCAATGTCAGTATATCCTTTCTAAATAAGGAGCCCAAAACTGCACACAGTACTCCGAGTGTGGTCTTATGAGTGCCTTATAGAGCCTCAAGATCACATCCTTGCTCTTATGTTCTATACTTCCAGAAATGAATGCTAACATTGCATTCGCCTTCTTCACCACCAACTCAACCTGGAGGTTAACCTTTCGGGTATCCTGCACAAGGACTCCCAAGTCCCTTTGCATCTCTGCATTTTGAATTCTCTCCCCATCTAAATAATAGCCTGTCCATTTATTTCTTCCACCAAAGTGCATGACCATACACTGCATTTCAATTGCCACTTCTTTACCCATTCCCCTAAACTATCTAAGTGTCTCTGCAGACTCTCTGTTTCCTCAACACTACCCGCTCCTCCACCTATCTTTGTATCATCGGCAAATTTAGCCACAAATCCATTAATCCCTTAGTCCAAATCATAGACATACATCGTAAAAAGTAGCGGTCCAAATTTTCACTGCACCAGCTTCACTTCCCTGATACTCTTGAATGTCCGGTATACTGCAAATGTCTTCCACTGTGAAGACAGATGCAAAATACGCATTCAGTTTCTCTGCATCTCTCATTATAATATCTCCTGCATCATTTTGTATTGGTCCTATATCTACCCTCGACTCTCTTTTACCCTTTATATACTTAAAAAGCTCTCAGTATCTTCTTTGATATCAGTTGACAGCTTTCTCTCATAATTCATCTTATCCTTCCTAATGACCTTCTTAGTTTCCTTCTGCAAGTTTTCAGAAGCTTCCCAATCCTCTATCTTCCCACTAGCTCTGGCTTCCTTGTATGCCCTTTATTTTGCTTTTACTTTGACTTCATTTGTCAGCCACGGTAGTCTCCTTCTTCCATTCAAAAATTTCTTCTTAATTGGAATATATCTGTCTTGCACTTCCCTCATCTTTTGCAGAAACTCCAGCTATTGCTGCTCTGCTGTCCTTCCTGCAAGTGTCCCTTTCCAGTCAACCTTGGCCAGTTCCCCTCTCATGCCATTGTAATTTCCTTTATTCCACTGAAATACTGACACATTGGAATTTAGTTTCTCCTTCTCAGATTTCAAAGTGAACTCAACCATTTTGTGATCACTGATCCCTAAGGGTTCCTTAACGTTAAGCTCTCTTATCACCTCCAGATCATTGCACAACACCCATTCCAGCACAGCCGATCCCCTAGAGGGCTCAGCAACAAGCTGTTCTAAAATGCCACCCCTGAGACATTCTACAAATTCTCTCTCTTGAAGTCCAGTACTGGCCTGGTTTTCCCAATCCACTTTTACGTTAAAATTCCCAATGATTATCATGACATTGCCCTTCTGACAAGCTCTTCTATCTCTGCTGTAATTTGTAATCTATATCCCGGCTGTTATGACGAATAACAGAGTTTCCAAAACTGGCCCTGGAGCACAGCACTAGTCACAGGCCTCCAGTCAGAGAATCAACTTTCAACTTCAACCAGTTTTGAATCCATCTAGCCAGCAACCCCTATCTCCAAATCCCATGTGACCTAACTTTCCACATCAGCCTGCGATGTGGGACCTTGTTGAAGGCCTTATGGCAGGCTGATATGAGTTATTACATATAGACAGCATATAATGAATATCAACAGTGTTGTCTTCATAAATACGAAAAAATCTGCAGAATGCTGGAAATCCAAAGCAACACACACAAAATGCTGGAGGAAGTCAGCCGGCCGGGCAGCATCTATGGAAAAGAGTAAACCGTCGACATTTCAGGCTGAGGCCCTTCATCAGGACCTACTTTTAAAATGAAATACTTTTTGAGGATAGGTACTAAAAGGAATCTGCCTCTGAATATTTTTATCTTGCCAGTCCAGTACTGTTCTCCATGCTCCCCTAGACATTGTGCACAGCCTTCAATCCTTGTATGAAAGGGAGAAGACCTCTGACTATGCAGACCTTTCCAGAAGCTAGAAGCATCAATGGCACCAAGAGAAAATATCTGATCTTCCACTGTGCTCCTTGTGTAATTTTTCAACAACATATAGATCTACAGTGGGGGGTAGAGGTCTTTCTTTAGAAAGGATGTAAAGGTCATGAGGAAGATATAAAATATTTATTCATTATGTCAGAGTCTAGAGAATTGATTTATGGGAAAAGATGAGAAAAACTGATGGGCTTTTGATCAGGAAAATGCATTCTTATGTTCAGTCTGATAAAGGTGTTCATGATTCAGGAATTCGAAATGCTAATGCAGGAAGAAGTGTTTCCATCAAAAGAATAAAGGGGTTATTTGGGATATAGAGTAGTTACTGCGAAGGTGGAAGGCATTGAAGATTGAGACGCATCCTGGACATCACGTGGATTGACCGAGTCACCAACAATGAGGTCCTGGCCAGCGCCCAGATACCCAGCCTCTTCACCCTGCTCCAACAACACCGTCTCCGCTGGCTGGGCCACGTACACTGCATGTCAGACGGGAGGACCCCAAAAGACTTGCTGTACGGGGAACTGGCCTCCGGCAAGAGAACACAAGGGCGGCCCCATCTTCGTTTCAAAGACGTTTGCAAGACAGACATGAAGTCACTGAAAATGAACATCGAGAGGTGGGAGAACATCGCAAGTGATCGCTCTCACTGGAGGCTGGAACTATACAGAGGCCTAAAAAAAGGAGAAGAGAAGCTGAGGCTTGCTGCTGAAGAAAAGCGCACTCATCGGAAAAACAGCATCAAGACAACACTGGAGAACAGCGCCTTCAAGTGCAGTCGCTGCAGCCGAGACTGTCACTCCCGTGTGGGCTTCTACAGCCACAATAGACGCTGCTCTAACACAGACTGAAGCAAGACTTTCCAGGCGCAGATCCATGGTCTCGGGAGACTAATGGATGCCACCGAAGAGTAGTTACTAGAGCTACTTTTTTATAAGTGAATTAAAAATAGTGGTAAATATGAATATGTGCCCAATAAAGGTAGATTCAACTGAGGCAACTATGAATAAAAATTAAACAGAAAAATGTGAAATGAGGAGAAGCAAGAGGAAAATTACTAGCAGAAAAATATTGGGTTATTACATATAACGAATTTATCATGGGATAAAAGGAAATAGTTATAGAAAAAATAAAGATGACTGAAGTGGATTAAATCTTTAAATTAGATGGTTTCCACTCTTGATACTTCTTATATAAAATGAGGAAAATGGGAATGCTTCAATTATTATTCTGTAGAGTTATCTAGATTTGGGATTCTGTGAGTAGACCGGAAAATCCATCAATTGAGCTGAATGTGAAGGAGCCTACATGGCAGGAAATCCAGGACATCATCCAGAAAGCTAAAGCATCAGCTGCCCCAGGCCCAAGTGGCATACCTTATAAGGTGTATAAGAAATGCCCAAAACTTCTTCAGAGGCTGTGGAAGGTCATGAGAAAGATCTGGGCCAAAGGACTATTCCATCAAGTTGGAAATTGGCAGAGGGATGCTTTATTCCAAAGGAAGAGGTTTCTTCCACAATTGCCCAATTTAGACAAGTGGCCAAGTGGTTAAGGCATCAGTCTAGTGATCTGAAGGTCACTAGTTCAAGCCTCAGCTGAGGCAGCGTGTTGTATCCTTGAGCAAGGCACTTAACCACACATTGCTCTGCGACGACACCGGTGCCAAGCTGTATTGGCCCTAGTGCCCTTCCCTTGGACAACATTGGTGACGTGGAGAGGGGAGAGTTGCAGCATGGGCAACTGCCGGTCTTCCGTACAACCTTGCCCAAGCCTGTGCCCTGGAAACCTTCCAAGGCGCAAATCCATGGTCTCACGAGAGTAACGGATGCCTATATAAATGGAGGAAAAATAAGTAGACATTAATCATGGGAACTTACATAGCATTACCACACCCTAACGTGTGTATGGAAATATAAATCATATCCATTAACTTTTGAGTTTGACAGCATACTGATTATTGAAATCAGTTATGTCATTTTACTGAAGGCTGAGAGATCAGACATAAGAACCACACAGTCTTTGATGCATTTGCCTGCTGATGACGTTGCCAACAGCTCACATAAAAATTCTTATTGCGGAAGCATCTGAAGCGTTTAGACTATAAATTAATCTGTGCAAAATCTGAAAACAACTAGAATTTATTGAATTGTCTTGATGACACAGTGAGCCAAAATAATATTTTGATATAAAATGCCTTAAAAGTTATTGCACTCTTATTGTCTACCTCTTACCTTAATACTACTCTTTTTGGCCAATACAGCTGCTATACAATGATGGCTGAATTTAAAAATTAACATGAAGCAAAAGCAGTGGGGAAAATGGGTATTAATTGCATTGGAAGTATTCAAATTTAAATTTTAATAGTCATGAGTGGCTAAATTTTTTTTGCACTTGTGCCAGACTGCGCACATATATATTGGAAGTGAACTTGTCTGGTAAAGAGACAAAGCCACAGGATATTTATGTTAGGGAAAGGTTTAGACCTGTTCTGCGTACAGTATGTATGTGGCCAAGAATTTCTGGTTATTCCCAAAGTTCTGCTCGAGAAGCATACCTTCAAAACCTGCATTCAGTTTCAGGAAAAGCTGATGAAAGGAGTGACACTTCTGGTAGCAGCCAATAGCAGATGATGGAGTTAGGAAGATCTAATGTCACTCGTACCATATGTTTCCTTCTGATCTCTCTTGAAAACCACTGCCACTGTTCACAAGGAGTGTTTTACCAAGCTTTCTGATCAAAGTAATTTTAAAATGAATGATGATTAACAAGATGGCAGGCATGGTTGTTCCCTGTGGAGATCGGCTGCAGAGGTTTCCCAGCCAAATCAGCATGGCGGTTGTTGTCAGATCTGGGCCTGGACGAAAGGAGCAAATAACAAGCAGCTCCTAGGATGGGGGAAGAGGCAGAACGAGCCTCTTGTTGGATTTGGAGTAGGCGAGAGGAGGGAAGCTGGAAGCCAGGAGCAGATGGGCAGTGATTTGGCCACCACTGCCGGCCCACCAACTGGAGAGTGTCGTGGTTAAGGGTCGAAACACTCGGTGAAGGTTGAGAACCACCTGATCACATCTGCTCCTGGCTGAAGGCTACGGTTACCTTATAAGGTAACTGGAGAATGCACCCTAACAGGTGTATGTAAGAAGTAATTTCTGGTTTGTACCAGTGGCTTCCAGGAAAGACTGGATGGCAACGAGGAAGGTCGGTGACACTGGAGAGACAGCTGACCTCCAGGAAAGACTGGCACAAGTTCACAAGGCTAGCAACCTTGTGGGCAGCACTCGCAAGAGGGCACCACTCAAGCTACGACCGAACACGAAGAGCAGTACCCCCAGAGTCTCCCGAGAGGAGGGCGGGGAGGATGAGAGACTCAACAGGACGGTCATACCAGCAACGGCCAGGACAGGAAACATGGCTACGAGGAAGCTAAAGCAAACAACACTGACCGGAGAGGAATTCATGGTAAGGTGTCATTGCGGGAAAGTCTGCAACAACATCAGAGGGCTCAAGATACTCCAGAGCAGGTCTAGATATGGATCAGTGGTGACCCAAGTGCAGCGCATGGACTTAGTGTCCGGGTAGACGAAGGAGAATTCCAGCCAGGAAGCACCGGACAACAGACCTAGTGAGGTCCTCTTCGGCTACCCCAATCCATTCGTCAAGGAAAGGCAGGATCAAATGGCCTAGATCATCAGACAACGTCGCCTGAATGCAGTTCGATGATGATCTAGACGGCATCCTGGAAGTTGCCTTAGCAGGTCCAGTACACAGAAAGATCGACTCACTCACAGCCATAGCGTACAATCTAGCTAAGGAACGATTTGGCCCAATGGAGCGGAGAAGCCAGCTGGAGTTACCGCGGCAACCAAATAGGAGGGAAACGGGGATTCGTCACTTGAGAGGTGAATTAAAGATGCTTAACAAGAGGTATAAAACCAGCTCACCGGCCAAAAAAGAAGGTATCAAGGAAGGTAGTGCACCCGTGGCTGACAAGAGAAATTAGGGATAGTATCAATTCCAAAGAAGTAGCATACAAATTAGCCAGAGAAAGTGGCTCACCTGAGGACTGGGAGAAATTCAGAGTTCAGCAGAGGAGGACAAAGGGCTTAATTAGGAAGGGGAAAAAAGATTATGAGAGAAAACTGGCAGAGAACATAAAAACAGACTGTAAAAGCTTTTATAGATATGTAAAAAGGAAAAGACTGATAAAGACAAATGTAGGTCCCCTGCAGACAGAAACAGGTGAATTGATTATGGGGAGCAAGGACATGGCAGACCAATTGAATAATTATTTTGGTTCTGTCTTCACTAAGGAGGACATAAATAATCTTCCAGAAATAGTAAGGGACAGAGGGTCCAGTGAGATGGAGGAACTGAGTGAAATACATGTTAGTAGGGAAGTGGTGTTAGGTAAATTGAAGGGATTGAAGGCAGATAAATCCCCAGGGCCAGATGGTCTGCATCCCAGAGTGCTTAAGGAAGTAGCCCAAGAAATAGTGGATGCATTAGTGATAATTTTTCAAAACTCGTTAGATTCTGGACTAGTTCCTGAGGATTGGAGGGTGGCTAATGTAACCCCACTTTTTAAAAAAGGAGGGAGAGAGAAACCGGGGAATTATAGGCCCGTTAGCCTAACGTCGGTGGTGGGGAAACTGCTGGAGTCAGTTATCAAGGATGTGATAACAGCACATTTGGAAAGCGGTGAAATGATTGGACAAAGTCAGCATGGATTTGTGAAAGGAAAATCATGTCTGACGAATCTCATAGAATTTTTTGAGGATGTAACTAGTAGAGTGGATAGGGGAGAACCAGTGGATGTGGTATATTTGGATTTTCAAAAGGCTTTTGACAAGGTCCCACACAGGAGATTAGTGTGCAAACTTAAAGCACACGGTATTGGGGGTAAGGTATTGGTGTGGGTGGAGAATTGGTTAGCAGACAGGAAGCAAAGAGTGGGAATAAACGGGACCTTTTCAGAATGGCAGGCGGTGACTAGTGGGGTACCGCAAGGCTCAGTGCTGGGACCCCAGTTGTTTACAATATATATTAATGACTTGGATGAGGGAATTAAATGCAGCATCTCCAAGTTTGCGGATGACACGAAGCTGGGTGGCAGTGTTAGCAGTGAGGAAGATGCTAAGAGGATGCAGGGTGACTTGGATAGGTTGGGTGAGTGGGCAAACTCATGGCAGATGCAATTTAATGTGGATAAATGTGAAGTTATCCACTTTGGTGGCAAAAATAGGAAAACAGATTATTATCTGAATGGTGGCCGATTAGGAAAAGGGGAGGTGCAACGAGACCTGGGTGTCATTATACACCAGTCATTGAAAGTGGGCATGCAGGTACAGCAGGCGGTGAAAAAGGCGAACGGTATGCTGGCATTTATAGCGAGAGGATTCGAGTACAGGAGCAGGGAGGTACTACTGCAGTTGTACAAGGCCTTGGTGAGACCACACCTGGAGTATTGTGTGCAGTTTTGGTCCCCTAATCTGAGGAAAGACATCTTTGCCATAGAGGGAGTACAAAGAAGGTTCACCAGATTGATTCCTGGGATGGCAGGTCTTTCATATGAAGAAAGACTGGATGAACTGGGCTTGTACTCGTTGGAATTTAGAAGATTGAGGGGGGATCTGATTGAAACGTATAAGATCCTAAAGGGATTGGACAGGCTAGATGCGGGAGGATTGTTCCGATGTTGGGGAGGTCCAGAACGAGGGGTCACAGTTTGAGGATAGAGGGGAAGCCTTTTAGGACCGAGATTAGGAAAAACTTCTTCACACAGAGAGTGGTGAATCTGTGGAATTCTCTGCCACAGCAAACTGTTGAGGCCAGTTCATTAGCTATGTTTAAAAGGAAGTTAGATATGGCCCTTGTGGCCACAGGGGTCAGGGGGTATGGAGGGAAGGCTGGGTTCTGAGTTGGATGATCAGCCATGATCATAATAAATGGCGGTGCAGGCTCGAAGGGCCGAATGGCCTACTCCTGCACCTATTTTCTATGTTTCTATGTTTCTATGTTTAAGCAGTATGCTGTGGGAAAGGCTGTGCAAACTCTGGAGGGTGGAACATCTGCGACAGCAAAGAAGGAAGAAAGAGAAAAGGCGAGCGCAGTTTCTGAGAGATCCATTCAGCTTCACCTGGACACTTCTCGGCCAACAAAAATCTGGTATACTATCCAGCTCGAAGCCAGAGGTAGAGGAGTTCCTGCGGGAGGCACACAGCGACCCACGGAGGGGTCAGGGACTAGGAACCAATCGGACTGTGCGTAGACGGGAAAATCCATCAATTGAGCTGAATGTAAAGGAGACTACATGGCAGGAAATCCAGGACATCATCCAGAAAGCTAAAGCATCAGCTGCCCCAGGCCCAAGCGGCATACCTTATAAGGTGTATAAGAAATGCCCGAAACTACTTCGGAGGCTGTGGAAGGTCATGAGAAAGATCTGGGCCAAAGGTACTATTTCATCAAGTTGGAAATTGGCAGAGGGATGCTTTATTCCAAAGGAAGAGGTTTCTTCCACAATTGCCCAGTTTAGGACAATTTCTCTCCTGGGTGTGGAATGTAAGATTTTCTTTTCTGTGCTTGCAAGAAGACTGACTTCTTACATGACGCAGAACCACTATATCAACACATCCATCCAGAAAGGCGGTATTCCAGGCTTTTTGGGGTGTCTGGAACACACCTCAATGATTAGCCATTTGATCCATGAGTCCAAGCAGAAAAAAGGTGACCTAACAGTTGTCTGGTTAGACCTGGCGAACGCCTACGGGTCTATTCCACATGACCTCATCCTAGAAGGACTCGACCACTACTACATCCCAGTGACTATTCGAGACATGATCACCAGCTACCTAGGAGGATTCAAACTCAGATTTACATCAGCCCGTTTCACAACTAGTTGGCAGGACCTCCAGAAGGGGATTCCAACAGGGTGCACCATCTCCCCCATCCTATTTACTATGGGAATGAATCTCCTATTATCAGCAGCAGAAGATGTAACCCGCAGCCCGATGCTGGAGTCAGGCATTGTTCAGCCAGCTCTACAAGGGTTCATGGATGACATCACTATAACAACTGTGTCACATGTCCAAGCAAGATGGGTATTGGAAACCCTGGGTAATGTAGCCACTTGGGCGAGGATGTCCTTCAAGGCCAAGAAGTCCAGGTGCATGGTGATCAGAAACGACAAAGTTACTAGCAAGTTTAACCTCCAAGTTCAGGGTCAGGTAATCCCTTCCATCGAAAGATAACCCGATAAAATGCTTGGAGAAGTGATTTAATATGTCACCGACAGATGGGGCCAATGTCACCAATGCTGTGAAGCAGACAGAGGAATGGCTGAAGAAGATCGACAAATCCGGACTTCCAGGTAAATTCAAGACCTGGCTATACCAATACAGCATTCTGCCCAGGCTTCTCTGGCTCTTCATACTTTATGAGTTCCCCATGACTGTCGTAGAGGGCATCGAGAGGAAAACTAACAAGCACCTGCGGAGATGGTTGGGAGTTCCCTCAAGCTTCTCTTCAGTGGGCCTCTACATTCGTTCTGGGCAACTGCGCTTCCCCTGTCATCTGTTGTGGAGGAATTCAAGGTGGCAAAATGCAGAGCTTTATTAAGCTTGAGAGATTCCAATGATATCTTGGTAAAGCAAGCAGGTGTTACAACCAGATCTGGGCGCAAGTGGGCAGCCAATGCAGCTGTGGAGGAGGCAGTGTGTTGTCTGAAGCTGCGAGATATCATCAGCAACCCCTGTGTTGGGCGGCAAGGCCTCGGCTCAGTTCACTTCCAGAAGTGGGGAAACGCAAGCATAAGGAACAGGTGAGACATGGTACAGGCAGAAGTACGGATCCATGAGGAAGAGAAGCGGATTTCAAAGGCAGTGGAACAAGGGTCCCAGGGTGCCTGGACAAAATGGGATCTGCCTAAGCGCAAGATCTCTTGGGCAGAGTTATGGAGACGGGAGCCCTTCCGTATTTCCTTCCTCTTGCGATCCGTGTATGACACCCTTCCTTCACCATTACATCTGTACACATGGGGGATGAGAGAGGACCTGAACTATAAGCTCTGAGGTCAAAAGGGGACACTGGCTCATATACTGTCCAGGTGTAAAACAGCTCTAACTCAAGGACGGTATAGGTGGCGCCATGATAAGGTGCTTCTGGCTCTTGCTGACACACTAGAGCGGGAGAAGTGCAAGAAGAGGACGGCCAGCACAGATTTGAGGAAGGCCATCACCTTCATCAAAGAGGGAGCCAGGTCTTTTCGTGACCAAACAACTAAAGCCCAATCTGCTGCGAACGGCCAGGTCCTGGGAGATGAGGGTCGATGTGGGAAGGAAGTTGCAGTTCCCGGATGTGGTGCACACAACCCTACGCCCGGACATTGTACTGTGGTCAACTGAAGACAAGAAAATAATTCTAGTTGAGCTGACTGTGCCGTGGGAGGAGGGATACGAAGAGGCCCACGAGAGAAAGGCCTTGAATTACCAGCCCTTAGTGCAGGAGTGTAAAGACAAGGGATGGCAGGCATAGTTGTTCCTTGTGGAGATCTGCTGCATTGGTTTCCCAGCCAAATCAACTTTGCGGTTGTTGTCAGATCTGGGCCTGGACGAAAGGAGCAAAAAACAAGCAGCTCATAGGATGGAGGAAGAGGCAGAACGAGCTTCCTGTTGGATTTGGAGTAGACGAGAGGAGGGAAGCTGGAAGCCAGGAGCAGATGGGCAGTGATTTGGCCACCACTGCCGGCCCACCAACTGGATAGTGTCGTGGTTAAGGGTTGAAACACTCGGTGAAGATTGGGAACCACCTGATGACATCTGCTCCTGGCTGAAGGCTACGGTTAACTTATAAGGTAACTGGAGAATGCACCCTAACAGGTGTATGTAACAAGTAAGTCATCACTTAAATTAAATCGAAATCTATCTTGCTTAATCTGATGAAAATTACAAAACTTTATATCCATTTTAGCAAGTAAATTTCCACTATTTGCCCTTTGCTGGATATTAATAGCTGTGTAAACGAGATCATGTTGGCACGTGGCCAAGTGGTTAAGGCAACAGTCTAGTGATCTGAAGGTCACTAGTTCAAGCCTCAGCTGAGGCAGCGTGTTGTGTCCTTGAGCAAGGCACTTAACCACACATTGCTCTGCGACGACACCGGTGCCAAGCTGTATTGGCCCTGGTGCCCTTCCCTTGGACAACATCTGTGGCGTGGAGAGGGGAGACTTGCAGCATGGGCAACTGCAGGTCTTCCTTACAACCTTGCCCAGGCTTGCACCCTGCAAACCTTCGAAGGCACAAATCCATGGTCTCACGAGAGTAACGGATGCCTATATAAATGGAGGAAAAATAAGTAGACATTAATCATGGGAACTTACATAGCATTACCACACCCTAACGTGTGTATGGAAATGTAAATCATATCCATTAACTTTTGAGTTTGACAGTATGCTGATTATTGAAATCAGTTATGTCATTTTACTGAAGGCTGAGAGATCAGACATAAGAACCACACAGTCTTTGATGCATTTGCCTACTGATGATGTTGCCAACAGCTCACATAAAAATTCTTATTGCAGAACCATCTGAAGTGTTTAGAATATAAATTAATCTGTGCGAAATCTGAAAACAACTAGAATTTATTGAATTGTTTTGATGACACAGTGAGCCAAAATAATATTTCGATATAAGGTGCCTTAAGCATTATTGCACTCTTATTGTCTACCTCTTACCTTAATACTACCCTTCTTGGCCAATACAGCTGCTATACAATGATGGCTAAATTTAAAAATTAACATGAAACAAAAGCAGTGGGGAAAATAGGTATTAATTGCATTGGAAATATTCAAATTTAAATTTTAATAGTCATGAGTGGCTAAATTTAGTTTGCACTTGTTCCAGACTGCGCACATATATATTGAAAGTGAACTTGTCTGGTAAAGAGACAAAGCCACAGGATATTTATGTTAGGGAATGGTATAAACCTGTTCTGCATACAGTATGTATGTGGCCAAGAATTTCTGGTTATTCCCAAAGTTCTGCTCGAGAAGCATACCTTCAAAACCTAAGTTCAGTTTCAGGAAAGGCTGATGAAAGAAGTGACACTTCCAATAGCAGCCAATAGCAGATGATGGAGTTAGGAAGATCTAATGTCGCTCGTACCATATTTAAGTATGTTCCCTTCTCATCTCCCTTGAAAACCACTGCCACCGTTCACAAGGAGTGTTTTACCAAGCTTTCTGATCAAAGTAATTTTAAAATGAATGATGATTAACAAGATTCTTCATGGATTCAATTGTGCTCTTAAAATATTCCCCCACAAGAACACATTATGACTGAGCTAAGCTCTGGGGGCTACATAATGAGGTTCCTGCTTTAAATGTTTGATATACTAACAGAGTAGGAGGCTATGTTAAATCATGCAGCCCAGAGAGAAGTTAAACTAGCTTTACAATAATCAGCAGATAATGTGTTTGACCTCATTTTCTCGGGCCTGTCTAAAGAAACCTGTCTCAAGAGGTGAACTTCAGTCACAGAGCTTTGAATTTAAAGTGGATGCTGCCGTATTTGCAGTCAAGGTCCATTACATGGAGGACCCCTGCTGGTAGAGAGCGTGAGCAGAGTGCTTAAACCATTTGCTACAGGGGGTCAAAGAGACATTTGTCAGATTAGCCAATTTGATGTAAATTTCTTTGGAAGTTGGCAGTAGCAATTTTGTTAAAGCAGCTCATTTTAGACAGTTAAAGTGGCTGTCACACATGTGGATGTATGTGCCATTGTAACTTTACAGAATAACCTTATTATTTCATAGCCCCTTTTTAGGCTGTTGAATGTATCCATGCAGGACCCAAAGGTAACTGCAGATACGCTCTCCCATTCCTAAATCTACACTTTATTTATGCTACAGGACACAGCACCTTGTTTATGAACAGAACACTTGCTGCAATGGTGCCTGTCAGTGTTTCATCTCTGTTTCAACAAAGACAGGAGTGAGGAAAAGTGAAAAGGACTGTCCTCCTCTTCGTTGGATCAATGATTCCTCATTAGAACACCATCAAAGTTGCAGAGAAATGTTTAGTGATGCAAATATAATGATGAGCAAGATTCCAGTGAATGGGCCAATCCAAAGATGTTCTACAATATGTCACAAAATGCTCTCTGGAGTTTAAATGTGTAATATGCAATATTGTGACCAGTTTGGAACTTAAGGTACACTCATACCTGTACACTGTTTACTTTCTCTTCCTTTATACTTGCTATTTTTTATCCCCTTTCTCATTATAATATTCCTACAAAAATAAATTAAGGAGATCTTCAGACTCCCTCACCAATAAGACACTGGGAACTTCAAGTTTGTAATTGAGGGACAACAGGGAACTTAGCAGAACATTGTGTGAGAAGCTGTGATGGGGATTGAAAAATTTACACAAAGGGAAATTAATTCTAAAACTGACGTCAGATTTTTGTTTAATCATGAAATTGCTGATACTAATAACTGTAAAGAATTCAGCCTCTTATCCACCTGACTAACTTTCTATGATTGGCTGATTTTTAAACATCACTTTTCCAGCTGCACCAAAGTAGTCACATTGACCCAGTCTGTCACTATGGATAGCAGCAGATTGCATATCAAGATGAGATTGGAAAATAAACTGATGGCAGAATCCAATTAAGCAATATTTTGGATGTTGAGTTACACCAAATGGTCAGTATAATTTATAATCCATCATTCCACGATTCCATCAGCTGAGCTTGGGAACTTGATTAATGTTGATTTGACATACTGCATTTATATCTAAATGTACTGTAATTTCCGAAGCAGAAAATGTGATTTTGTTGGATCATGGCCAGTACAGAAATTCTTCACAGGTTTGGAGGACATTACTCTCACAACTTGAACTGACCTATTTCTTATCAAGGTATTCTGTGAGTCACAAATTTGAAAATAAACTTCTTGACGTGAGTGATGTAAAGTAATCAAAAGGAAAATATGATCTAATTGTAAATTATATTTTTGAAATATTAATAGAAGTTGTTTGCTATGAGGTAATTTGTTAGATATTATTTAATTGCATGCCATTTAAAATGAGTCTACTGCCTTCTTAGATGCCTCATTCTATTAGCTTCCAGGATTCCATAATTACTTTGTACGGCAAGTGATGAACACATAGGCTGAAACCTTATGCATCATACCTGACCATATGTCATTTTCTATGCAAAATAAAGATTATGTTCACAGGTGCACTAACCTTTCAAATAAGCAAATGTGAATTTAGCAACACACATCAAAGTTGCTGGTGAACGCAGCAGGCCAGGCAGCATCTGTAGGAAGAGGTGCAGTCGATGTTTCAGGCCGAGACCCTTCGTCAGGACTAACTGAAGGAAGAGTGAGTAAGGGATTTGAAAGTTGGAGGGGGAGGGGGAGATCCAAAATGATAGGAGAAGACAGGAGGGGGAGGGATAGAGCCAAGAGTTGGACAGGTGATAGGCAAAAGGGGATACGAGAGGATCATGGGACAGGAGGTCTGGGAAGAAAGACAAGGGGGGGGACCAGAGGATGGGCAAGAGGTATATTCAGAGGGACAGAGGGAGAAAAAGGAGAGTGAGAGAAAGAATGTGTGCATAAAAATAAGTAACAGATGGGGTACGAGGGGGAGGTGGGGCCTTAGCGGAAGTTAGAGAAGTCGATGTTCATGCCATCAGGTTGGAGGCTACCCAGACGGAATATAAGGTGTTGTTCCTCCAACCTGAGTGTGGCTTCATCTTTACAGTAGAGGAGGCCGTGGATAGACATGTCAGAATGGGAATGGGATGTGGAATTAAAATGTGTGGCCACTGGGAGATCCTGCTTTCTCTGGCGGACAGAGCGTAGATGTTCAGCAAAGCGGTCTCCCAGTCTGCGTCGGGTCTCGCCAATATATAAAAGGCCACATCGGGAGCACCAGACGCGGTATATCACCCCAGTCGACTCACAGGTGAAGTGTTGCCTCACCTGGAAGGAAGTGGCCACACATTTTAATTCCACATCCCATTCCTATTCTGACATGTCTATCCACGGCCTCCTCTACTGTAAAGATGAAGCCACACTCAGGTTGGAGGAACAACACCTTATATTCCGTCTGGGTATCCTCCAACCTGATGGCATGAACATCGACTTCTCTAACTTCCGCTAAGGCCCCACCTCCCCCTCGTACCCCATCTGTTACTTATTTTTATGCACACATTCTTTCTCTCACTCTCCTTTTTCTCCCTCTGTCCCTCTGAATATACCTCTTGCCCATCCTCTGGTTCCACCCCCCCCTTGTCTTTCTTCCCGGACCTCCTGTCCCATGATCCTCTCGTATCCCCTTTTGCCAATCACCTGTCCAGCTCTTGGCTCTATCCCTCCCCCTCCTGTCTTCTCCTATCATTTTGGATCTCCCCCTCCCCCTCCAACTTTCAAATCCCTTACTCACTCTTCCTTCAGTTAGTCCTGACGAAGGGTCTCGGCCTGAAACGTCGACTGCACCTCTTCCTACAGATGCTGTCTGGCCTGCTGCGTTCACCAGCAACTTTGATGTGTGTTGCTTGAATTTCCAGCATCTGCAGAATTCCTGTTGTTAAATGCGAATTTAGACTAGTTATTGAAGAAAATATTGATATTGACTCCCTACAATAGTTTATCACAGCAGAGTCTATTTTGATTTTTTTTCCATTTTTCCAGTTAAGAAATAGTGCAGCATCAATTATTTTGAAAGGGATGCTACTGTCCAGGGCATAGATTGACTGGCATGCACTTTTCCAAAACTCATCCACCAACGTAAGAGTTTCCATGTTTCCAAATCTACCTGTGAAGTTCTTTATTATTTGGTTTGAAAATATGGACTATATTTATTACCCATCCCTTATTGCCTAAGACTGTCATCAGAATCAGAATCAGGTTTATTATCACTGACATGTGATGTGAAATTTGTCAACTTAGCAGCAGCAGTTCAATGCAATACATAATCTAGCAGAGGGAGAAAAAAAATAAAACGTAATAATAAATAAACAAGTAAATCAATTACGTTTATTGAATAGATTATTAAAAAATGTGCAAAAACAGAAATACTGTATATTAAAAAAAAGTGAGGTAGTGTCCAAAGCTTCATATTCTGTTTAGACAGTTAGAGGTGGTAGGTCCTTCCCTTGAATGACGTTAGTTAACCCGTCAGATTTTAGATTTCTTTAAAGCAACATTTTTTTAAAAATCCATTTTGAAAGATACAGGAAGCCAACACAGAGTAGTTAGGACAGGAATTATATGCTCCCTCATCCTGACATGGACGCCGTCTTTTTACGGGGTTGGCTACAGAGCTTAGCTGTATTCTGTAGCAATACTCTACCTAATGGAAGTAATTTTATTGTTAAGGAATATTGTGAATTCCTCACAATTAGTGGCAGATGCTTGACTGAGGACATTATAAGTTAGGGCAGGGATTAAAAGTCAGTTTATGATTGAGTACAATATTCTTTAAATGCTGCTATTCTCTGTAATAATCTTGGAAAGATGGGCCCTTATTGCAGAGTGTATAGCAACGTTAAAAGAGGCTAGTTTCCCCTTGAGAATATTACTTCTATCCCAGTTTTCCATAATTTTATCTGAGCTACTCTGCATGATCTCTTATGTACAGTACTTCCCTTGTGCTGGTCAGAACCAGGAACAAAATTTGATATGGTGTTTATGAACTGTAAGCTCTAAGTAGGAGTTGTAGGTTCTGAGGAGAATATTTTATGGCATTCAGACATTAACACAGCTGGTATAAGACAGGATACTTACTTACTTACTGCCTGTTACGCCATGGCGTTTAGGGCAGCAGTGAAGGTCCTCCATCTCTGGCAGCATTTTCCTCATCGTGTCAGTGGCTTCCTCTCAGTTTTCACTACTGTCAGTCGTGCAAATCCTGAATGGAGACTCTGAAATACTGTTGCACTCAGATGTAGAAGGATTCTTCATTGCTGTTTCCAGAACAATTTTGCTTTACCAGTCATGGTTGTTAGCCCTGAGCTGAACCCCTGAACCTGGAGGACTGGTGGACCACGCTCATTTCTGCCCTCTACCCTTTGACCTGTTCGGCATGGGTGACCCTCCCAAGAGCCAAAGCACAAGGCCCTGACTCCAGCCAACGTTGATCTACAGGTCACTGAGGAACGCAAGCCTCCAAACCACGACAAGGTTGTGGTCCTCTTGGAGGATAAGACAAGATGTAACAGAGCAAATGTCCTTGTCTATTAAACATGTATGAACTGGTGAGATTGCAAATAATGAGAAACAAATAGCCTGCTAAAACTTTATCATGAAGGTAAGGTAGTTTTGGAAGGGGTGACAGGTCTGTAGCACCCTTTGTAGCAATATCCAAGGCAATCTGGTGCTTAGTTCAGTAAGAGGACAGTGTGGATGGAGATATAGAGACACTTGTGTTCTCCAGACAAGCAACTTACCAGATAGCTGGAGGGTAGGAAAGAGATAAAGAATAATAAAATAATTAATCTCTGCTGGAATGTAAGAAGGAGTATTAAGTCTGTGACACAGGGTCATCAGAGTAAATGTGGCAACTAATAACAGGTCTGCTGAGTACAAGTGAACCTGAGGGCTGTAGCAGTGATCAATTGTTAATCAAAGGGATGTTTTATTTGTAATGGATGGTACAAATCACCCCAAAGCTCTGTGTGTGTGGGGGCTTTCGAGAAAATGCTTAAATGAACAAAACAAAGGAATTTAAGTCTCCACTGTGCTTCAGTTAAGAGAGTGCTGAACTCCAAGTGATTACTGTGCATGCAGAGTTGCTGAACATTGAACATTATAGCACAATACAGGCACTTTGGCCCACAATGTTGTGCTGACCTTTTAGCCAACATCAAGATCAATCTAATGCTTTTTTCAACATATCCCCCCACCCTGCCATTTCTGTTTCATTCGTGTCTCTTAAACACCCCTAATGTATCTGTCTCTACCATCACTCCTGGCAGTACATTCCATGCACCCACAACACTCTGGGTAAAAACCTACCTCCAACATCTCCATTCTACTTTACTCCAATCATGCCCTGTCATATTAACCATTCCCACCCTGAGAAAAAAGTGCTGATTGTCCACTCTGTCAATACCTCTTGTCACTAAATACACCTATTGTGTGATCACAATTCTATCTCCTTTACCATAGCATTGGAGAGGGATAGGAACAGACAAGTTAGGGAAACATTTAATTGGAGGAAGGGGAAATGCAAGGCTGTCAGGCAGGAACTTAGAAGCATAACTTGGAAACATGTTCTCAGGGAAACATATAGAAGAAATGTGGCAAATGTTCAGTGGATATTTGTGTGTGGTTCTGCAGAGGTACATTCCAATGAGACGGAAAGCATGGTAGGGTACAGGAACTGTGGTGTACAAAGGCTATTGTAAATCTAGTCAAGAAGAAAAGAAGAGCTTACAAAAGGTTCAAAAAACTAGGTAATGATAGAGAACTAGAAGATTATAAGGCTAGCAGGAAGGAGCTTAAGAATGAAATTAGGAGAGCCAGAAGGGGCCAAGTGAAGGCCTTGGCGGGCAGGATTAAGGAAAACCCCAAGGTATTCTACAAGTATGTGAGGAGCAAGAGGATAAGACGTGAGGGAATATGACCAATCAAATGTGACAATGGAAAAGTGTGTATGGAACCGGAGGAGATAGCAGAGGTACTTAATGAATACTTTGCTTCAGTATTCACTACGGAAAAGAATATTGGCGATTGTAGGGATGACTTGCAGTGGATTGAAAAGCTTGAGCATTAAGGAAGAGGATGTGTTGGGGCTTTTGGAAAGCATCAAGTTGGATAAGTCACCGGAACTGGGTGGGATCAGAATCAGAATCAGAATCAGGTTTATTATCACCGGCATGTGACGTGAAATTTGTTAACTTAGCAGCAGCAGTTCAATGCAATACATAATCTAGCAGAGAGAGAGAGAAAAAAATAAATAAAAGCATAATAAACAAGTAAATCAATTACATATATTGAATAGATTATTAAAACAATGTGCAAAAACAGAAATACTGTATATTAAAAAAAGTGAGGTAGTGTCTAAAGTTTCAAAGACCATTTAGGAATCAGATGGCAGAGGGGAAGAAGCTATATCCCAGGCTACTGTAGAAAGTGAAGAAGGAGATTGCTGAGACTCTGGCGATAATCTTTGCATCATCAATGAGGACGGGAGAGGTTCTGGAGGATTGGAGGGTTGCAGATGTTGTTCCCTTATTCAAGGAAGGGAGTAGTGATAGCCAAGGAAATTATTGACCAGTGAGTCTTACTTCAGTGGTTGGTAATTTAATGGAAAAGATCCTGAGAGGCAGGATTTATGAACATTTGGAGAGGCATAATATGATTAAGAATAGTCAGCATGGCTTTGTCAAAGGCCCTTATGAGCATGATTGAATTTTTTGAGTAGTGTATATGGATTTCAGCAAGGCATTTGATAAGGTACCCCATGCAAGGCTTATTGAGAAAGTAAGGAGGCATGGGATCCAAGGGGACCTTGCTTTGTGGATCCAGAACTGGCTTGCCCACAGAAGGCAAAGGGTGGTTGTAGATGGGTCATATTTTGCATGGAGGTCGGTGACCAGTGGTGTGCTTCAGGGATCTGTTCTGGGACCCCTACTCTTCATGATTTTTGTAAATGACCTGGATGAGGAAGTGGAGGGATGGGTTAGTAAATTTGCTGATGACACAAAGGTTGGGGATGTTGTGGATAGTGTGGAGGACTGTCAGAGGTTACAGCGGGACATTGATAGGGTGCAAAACTAGGCTGAGAAATGGCAGATCGAGTTCAACCCAGAAAAGTGAGGTGGTTCATTTTGGTAGGTCAAATATGATGGCAGAATATAGCATTAATGGGAAGACTCTTGATAGTGTGAAGGATCAGAGGGATCTTGGGGTCCGAGTCCATTGGACACTCAAAGCTGCTACGCAGGTTGACTCTGTGGTTAAGAAGGCATATGGTGCATTGGCCTTCATCAACCATGGGATTGAGTTTAAGAGCTGAGAGGTAATGTTGCAGCTATATCAGACCCTGGTCGGACCCCACTTGGAGTACTATGTTCAATTCTGGTCGCCTCACTACAGGAAGGACGTGGAAACCATGGAAAGGGTGCAGAGGAGATTTACAAGGATGTTTCCTGGATTGGGGAGCATGCCTTATGAGAATAGGTTGAGTGAACTCGGCCTTTTTTCCTTGGAGCGACGGAGGATGAGAGGTGACCTGATAAAGGTATACAAGATAATGAGAGGCATTGATCGTGTGGATAGTCAGAGGCTTTATCCCAAGGCTGAGGTGGCTAGCATGAGAGGGCATAGTTTTAAAGTGCTTGAAAGTAGGTAGAGAGGAGATATCATGGGTAAGTTTTTTACGCAGAGAGTGGTGCGTGGAATGGGCTGCCGGCGGCCGTGGTGGAGGCCGAAGTGATCGGGTATTTTAAGAGACTTCTGGATAGGTACATGGAGCTTAGGAAAATAGAGGGCTATGGGTAAGGACATGTTCGGCACAGCTTTGTGGGGCAAAGGGCCTGTATTGTGCTGTAGGTTTTCTATGTTTCTATGTTGTTACTTCCCCCTCACTCCAAAGAAAAAAGTCTTCTTCAGACAGGTTCTCCCATCCAGGCAGCGTCCTGGTAAATTCTCCCTGCATCCACTCTAAAGCTTCCATATCCTTCTATAACAATGCAACCAGGACTGAACACAATACTCCAAGTGTTCTTTTAACATGAATTTTAGAGAGACCACCCACGTGGAAGCCCTGGGAGATGGATGTTTAGGCTGTCTGGAGTGAGATGTTAGAAAATATAACAAAATGCAGAAAGCAGGTTCATACCAATAACCGGCAACTGGTTACAGGTCATCTCTAGGTTAAAGCAGATTCCGTTCCTGCGAACAGTCCATAACCCAAAGAGTTCATAAATGAGGAATGTGACCACAAACTGATTTCCCATATGGTAACCACAAGGAAGTCAGCAAATCCATCAAGCATTCGTTCATGTGCGTGGGCTGGACATAAGCATGGTGTTTGTAACTTGGGGTGGATCTGTACTTAGATCATTTATCTACCATCTCAGCTTTCACTTTAGTTGGTTTCTATCTTCTTCATTCATCTCTTCATCATTTATCACCTGCTCCTTTCCTCTGCTCGTTCTGTTGCCTCGGAGTGCTCCTGATGCATGGCTTCAAAATTCTCAGTACCATCACAAATGTTCTTTCTCTACTTTGGGCCAGAGATTCCCTGGAGTTAATGGGAATGCTGCATTTCGCAAGGAACCTTTGAGCACATCCTTGTACCTCCCACAACAGAGCTCTGAATAGAGTGTCCATTTTGGTAGCATGCTGTCAGCCGTCGGACAGCAACTAGGGTGTCACTGCTGGGGATACTGGAATAGGGCAGGGCACTGGTGTTTCTTCACTTACCCCGACAAGGTAAGGGAGTTTTGCTGGGTCAGCATTGGTGTATTTTCCAGTACCTTGAACTGTCTGCTGTAGACATCCAAGCCTACCACTCACCTGCCTGTCAGGCAGTTCCTACCCCACTGGCAGCACAATCAATTGTTTCCATATTGGCCTCATTAGACACTCAAGAAAGGAGTGGATTCATATCATCTTTAATCCTGAGAAGCTACCTCAGAAGGACTGTGCTGGAAACACCAATGTCATTTCTCATTTCTTGCAGTCATGCTGCAGTCTGAGGGGAGGCACAGACCTGAAAATGATCACAGTGTTCAGCAGACTCTCATACCAAGAAAGGAACCAATAGAAAAATAAATCCTGAGGGATGAGCCGTAAAAACAAGCAGAAACAAAGAGGCTGTAGAAAGGCATTGCTTTCAGATCTTTGGAACATCGGGTATGTGTTGGGGCTGAGTTCCTTCAACTTCTACCAGCAGGGTGAATAGGCAGGCAATATTCTGACTGATGGGAGTTGAGGAGACTGCAGAAACCGGTTGACATGAAATGGGGCCCCAAGAACTCCACCACAAAATAAAATCATTGCTGACGTGAAGTTATCGCTCTTGATGGAAAATTTATGTAAACAAATTTTGACTGATCTCAGGGAACTGCAGACTGAATCTGAGATTATTTTAGCTGTTGATTTAACAATGTTATGGCTTTGTGAATTACTTTATGTGTTTTTCATTTTGGCTTGTGCGGAAGAGGGTGGAAACCTAGCATAGTTTATTGCACAATTAATTTTTGACGGAATGTGATTTGTGGAAAACAAACTTCCAAAAACTAAATTTTTCCAAAGCTGAAAAGAATGCAGAAATAAAACTAAAAAACAATGCAGAATGGAAAATGTTAACACATAAACTCAAAGGCACGTAGCTGATAAAATTCATGAAAGAGAAGTGGCATTTCAGATCTGAAGGCTGATACAGTTTAAGTTGATGAGATGTTTTCATAAAGTTATGGTTCCCACCAAATAGGTTAGCTTTGTTTTCGTTTTGCTTCTGTGGGCTTGTAATGATAATAACAGAATCATCACATATTTTTGGTTGTTTTCCCTGTGAAGACATTGGTTTCGATTCAATTTATCACTAATCAGAAACTGGATGGTGCAGTATGATGGCACACTGCCTTTTCGCCTCGGGGTTCGAATCCAGCCAGGACTGGAAGTTCTTTTCCTTTAGTAGCTCGTCTTGCTTGGTTTGACTCAGAGTATGCTTAGCTAAAACACAGGGCAGTGTATCTACAATAAGAATTAATCCACAACTAAACACTAATTAATCAGATTATCTTCAACAATTGTGGCAGAAATAAAAGTCATACTCGTACACTAAAGGTCTTTCTGATGTCAAGTCAAGTCAAGTTTATTGTCATTTAACTATATACATGTATACTGCCAAACGAGACGTTTCTCCAGACCAGGGTGTAAAGCAAAGTCATACGCATAACTCACACATAACGTACAATTATTTCAGAAAGTAAGAAGAATACTTACCAATGAATCACGCAGAGATAAACAAAGTGCATAACTGAAATGTTGTAGGGTCCAGTACAAGTTATTCTGTGACACTTTGATGGCAATGCAGCAGGGAGTTCAGAAGCCTTAAGGCCTGTGGGAAGCAACTGTTTCCCATCCTGACCATTTTTGTTTTTATGCATCAGAGTCTCCTACCTGATGGTAGAAAGTCAAAGAGGATGCTGGATAGAATGGTGGGATCCTTAATAATACTAAGGGCCCTGCATACATGGTACTCCTGATAAATGTCCCCGATGAACAGTAGGGAGACCCCTATGATCCTCTCAGCCATTCTCACAGTCCTTTGTAGGGGCTTCTGGTCCGATGCTCGACTGCTCTCATACCAGATGGAGATGTCAGGACGCTCTCAATGGTGCTCCTGTAAAATGCAGTTAAGACAGGGGGGTGGGGGAGCCTTGTTCGCTCCAATCTGGTCAGGGAGTGGAGGCGCTTCTGTGCCTTCTTCTACAGGGAGGCAATAATAAGGGTCCAGGTGAGGTCAGCCGTGATGTGAACTCCAAGAAACTTGGAGCACTTAATCTTCTCAATGGAAGAGCCATGTATGCACAGAGGGGGACGGTTCATCTGCACCTTCCTAAAGTCCACAATCACTTCCTTGGTCTTCTCCACGTTCAGACTTAGGTTGTTGTTCTCACTCCAGTTCAGCAGCTGCCTCACTTCCTCTCTGTACTCCGAATCATCACCATTGATAAGGCCAACCACTGTTGTGTCATCCATACACTTGACGACTCGGTTTGAGCTGGATCCCGTGACACAGTCATGCGTCAGCAGTGTGAACACAGCGGGCTGAGCACACAGCCCTGGGAGCGCCGGTGCTCAGCGTAATGGGACGAGAGACGTCGCTGCCCACACGGACTGACTGTGGCCTTGTTGAGATGCCCAGGATCCCACTGCAGAGGGAAGTGATGAGCCCTGGTGAGGACAGTTTCCCCGCCAGTTTCTGGGGTGTGATGGTGTTAACCGTTGAACTGAAGTCTATAAACAACAGTCTGGCACATGAGTCTCCATTTTCCAGGTGGGACAGGCCAGAGTTGGGGGGCAGAGTTTATGGCATCATCAGTGGGTCAACTCAAGCGATAGGTGAACTGGAAAGGGCCCAATGTAGCCAGGAGAAAGGCTTCGATGTGCTCCATGACCAGCCACTAACAGCATTTCATAATGGTTGATGTTAATGCCATAGGACAATGGTCATTTAGGCAGGATATTGTTGCCTTCGTTGGCACTGGAAAGAAGGTTGCTGCCTTGAAAACTGGGGGAAAATGGACTGTCCAGAGAGATGTTGAGAATACCTCAGTTAGCTGGGCTGCACCATTTGTCAGAACCCAACCTGGTATATTGGGCCCTGCAGCTTTATGTGGGTTGACTCTGGCCAGGGTCTTCCTCACCTCAGCTTCAGCCAGACTGTGTGTCTGCTCCCCTGTGGGAAAGGGTGCCTTCCTTGCCAGCACCTTGTTCTGTGCATCAAACCGGGCGTAAAAGACATTCAGCCTTTTGGGCGGTGAGGCGTCCTGGTCGGTGATGTGCTGGGTAGACTTGTCGTCTGTAATCCTCTGAATTCCCTGCCATATGTGCCTCATGTCTCTGGTATCACAGAAGTGGTTGTATATTCTCTGAGAATGCTCCTGTTCTGCCTTCCTGATGAAGCAGGAAAACTCAGTTCTTGCTGTCATGTCACCCGATCTAAAGGCAGCATCATGATCCCCTCAGCCATACTGGGTCCCCTGCAGTAAGCCATGGTTTCTGACTTACCTTCGCCCAGATGTGTTTCATGTCAGTAACGTCGTCAGTACACTTCTCTATGCAGCGGGTCACAGAATCCACATATTTCTCGATGTTAACATGGCTGCCATAGGTAGCAGCCTCCCTGAACATTCTCCAGTTCAGTTTTCAAAGCAGTCCTGCAATGCTGAGATTGCCCCCGCCCCGACCAGGTTTTCACCACCGTTAGAGCTTGTTTGGCCCATTTAAGCTGTAGTTTGTGTGCTGAAATAAGTGATCTGAGAGCCCAATGTGGGGTTGGGGAACTGCATTATCTGCATCCGAATGTTAGTATAAACGAGAACTAGAGTATTTTCACCTCTGGTAGCAAAACAAACATGCTGGTGGAATTTAGATTGATGTTAAACTCTGTATCTTTGGTAAACTATCTGTATTCCACTATTTTCTACAAAACTCAGGACATCATCCAGGACTTGCACTCTTCTCATTGCTACCAACAAGGAGGAGGTACAGGAACCTGAAGGCACACACTCAACATTTTAGGAACAGCTTCTTCCCCTCTGCCATCAGATTTCTTACATTTATTAAGCATTTTCATGACATCCCAATGCACATTATAGCCAAAATGTACACTTTGAATGTTGTAATTCAGGAAACGCATGACCATTTCACACAAAACTATCAACAAACTAATATTGATCAAACGTTCTGTCTCTCCAAAGTTGGTTGAGGAGTATCCAATTAGGAATAAGGGCACTGTTCTCCTCTGGAATGAAACCATAGGATCTTTCACATTTGCCCAGTGGAGCATGAAGGAACACGTGTTTGAATACTAATTGGGAAGACGGCGCCCTTGACGGTGCAAGTCTCCTTCAGTGGTGTAGCTGCTTTGGAATTCCAGGGACTCTGGCTTGATCCTGACCCTGAATGCTGTTTGGGATGAGTTTAGTACATTTTCTAGATGACCCCATGGCTTTCCTCCCAGTGCTTTGATTTCCTCCCACGTCCTAAAGTGATCAGCTACTGTAAAGGACCAGTTGGCGTAAAATAGCAGTGAAAAGAATCAAAGGGAATTAATGGGCCATGTGAGAGAAAATACATTGCACGGGTACCAGGAAGTAAGGGAAAAGGAATACGGCTCATCTAGCTGTGGGCATGGGGCCACTGGCTGAATGGTTCTGTATTGTTGCATGTGTAAGGCAATTGCAACTAAAATCTTCTGCCTCAGAGATGAAATCCAACCAATAATGCCAAAAATGGAATTAGCATTGACATTAATCCACAAACAAAACTACAGCATTGGCAAAAAGAAAAGCAGAATGCTGGAAGAACTCAGCAGGTCAGTTAGCATCTGTGGAAGCTAAAGGTGGATGAGACCCTGCATCAGGACTCAGAGAGAGAAGGAAAGATTGACGGTATGTGACAGTACAGGGGGGGCAGGGGGGTGGACATGGGCAGAGGCTGGTGGTGGAATCAGGAGTGGAGGGAATAATGGCAGATGGAACCAAGCAGAGGTAGGGGATGGGAAGGGTGATAAAAGGGAGAAGAAAACGAAATGGACAGGTGAGTGTGTGGAGGGTGAGGGAGTATCATTGGTGGCATGGGTTACCAGAAAAATCCGTGTTCATACCATTGGGTTGTAAGATACTCAAGCATAATTTGAGATGTTGTTCTTTGCATCCTTCATAGAAATGTGCAATGGGTTAAAATTAAGTTGTGGGTGAAAAGGATTTCTGGTGAGGAGAATTTTAGAAAGTTGTAGGGGAATGGTTGGTCAGGGTAACAGAATGGGTGTCAGGAAGGGAATGGAGTATACAAGTATATGAGTATATATCTCCAATTAGGGTCAGAGCAAAGGAAAATGTTAAGTGCATAGATTCTTGGTAACAAAATAGGTGAATTAATTGCACAAATGGAAATTAATGAGTATGATCTAATAACAATTACAGTGGCTTGGCTTAAAGTGAGCAAGGCTAGACATGAAATATTCCAGATACCAGATACTTTAGACCAGTTAGCCTGACATCAGTAACAGGGAAAATAGTGGAGATTCAGAAAATGGTAGCAGAACACATAGAAAATACTAGAAGTAGTCAGAGTCAATGTGAATTTAAGAAAGCGAAATGATGTAGTATGTTAGGACTCTGTGAGTTCCCTCTTATTTGGAATTTGGGTGTAGTTTCAGTCTCTGTGACATGTACCCTGAATGAGACCAGAGTGATTGCTGAATGTTTGTCTGAGGGGTGGGATCTACAAGTCAGCCAGAGCATTTCATACCATATCAGATTGCTGATTCTTCTGACAATTGGCAAGCTGCTGAGAAGCTTTCAGTCACTGGACAAATAGTTCAAGTGTGGCCTCACCAGCATTTTGTCCACCACCCCATGACCCCCAACTTTCATACTCAGTGCCTTGACTTATGAAGGCCTAGTTTAAAGGGAACAGCTCAAGATTTTAAGAGAAGCACCAAGTACCAGAATAAAGTGTGTGAAATAATCCCTTCTAACCTGCAATAAAGCACCATATGACCCCTTCTAACCTGCAATAAAGTGCCACTTCACAACATTTTATGGGTTCACTTCCACTGAGTAGTGTATTTTTGACTTCTGCTGGAGGTGCATAGTATCATTAACTCTACTTCTCCACTTCAAATGGCCTGCAGAGCATCACTGATGCTAGCTTTGGCAGCCATTTTTTTTCTTGGGATTTTGCCCAGTGCCAATGTTACAAGTAGGTACTTTAGCTTCCTTTTGTATCCGGTTGGGCGCGCGTGTGCGCGCGTGCGCACACACACACACACACACACACACACACACACACACACACGCACACACACGCACGCACACACACACACACACACACACACACACACAATGAACTCTAGACAATTGTTTGCCATTCTGCTCTGTTCTGCTGGTAGTGACAGTACTTCAGTACAATAGAGGACATGTTTCCTACCTGTGATGCAATCATCTTTATTCCTTTCACAGACTGCAACACCTTCCCCCACATCTACTCCCTCACTACCATTCAGGGCTTCAAATAGTCCTTCCAGGTTGAGGCCATACTTCACCTACAAATCTTTCAGGGTCATCCACTGAGTCGGATACTCTCGGTGTGGCCTCCTCTGAAATCTGACTAAGATGGGGGACCACTTCGTCAAGCACCTTCGCTCCATCTACCACAACTAGTGGGATTTTCCAGTAGCCACCCTTTTTATCTCTGCTCCCCATCCTCATTCGAACATGTTGGTCCATGTCCTCCCCTACTGCCGTGATGAGACCACTCTCAGATTGGAGGAGCAATACTTCATCTTCCAAACACGAGGAATTCTGCAAATGCTGGAAATTCAAGCAACACACATCAAAGTTGCTGGTGAATGCAGCAGGTCAGGCAGCATCTCTAGGAAGAGGTACAGTCGACATTTCAGGCCGAGACCCTTCGTCAGGACGAAGGGTCTTGGCTTGAAACGTCGACTGTACTTCATCTTCCATCTGGGTAGTCTCCAACCTGACTACATCAATTTCTCTTACTTCGGGTAATTTCTCCTTCCTCCCTCTTCTTTCCTCTCCCATTCCCCATTCGGGCTCCCCTCTTACCCCTTCTCTTCTCCTTATCTGCCTATCACCCACCTCTGGTGACCCTGCCCCTTCCCTTTCTCCCGTGGTCCACTCTCCTCTCCTATCAGATTCCTTCTTCTTCAGCCCCTTTACCTTTTCCACCTATCACCTCCTAGCTTCTCACTTCATCCCCCCCACCCCCCATCCCCACACACCCACCTTCAGTCTCACCTGGCTTCACCTTTCACCTGCCAACTCATACTCTTTCCCTTCCCCTACCTTTTTATTCCAGCTTCTAATCCCTTCCTCTCCAGACCCTTCCAGAGTCTTGGCCAAAAATGTTGATTGTTTATTCCCCTCCGTAGATGTTGCCTAACTTGCCGTTCCTCTGTTGCTCTCCCTCTTACAAAGGCTGTGCTGAAACAAACAACATCAGATGGACTGCACGATTCAATTTCTAAGATTTCAGATGGCAGGTGAACATCAAGGACAAAGACTGACAGGCGTCAGGTCAGAGCTGCATTTAGGACAGTCCATATTTCACCACAAGGAACTAGCGTCAGGCAAAGGAGTCTCCTGCCTGCCTTATCATCCTGCACAGTCCGCCCAGCAAGGTGCTCTGACTTATGACTGGTGGCAGACGGAAGCTTGAATGAAATGAGACAGTGCTGGGACATTGAGCTCCAAGCTCAGCACTGCAACTCAGATACTTCAGGACTGTAATGCAAGGATCCAAAAGATTGTCATCTCACCCTAGCTGATGCCAAAGTGTTGACCTGCTGATCAGAAAATCCAGTAGGTACTGTTACTTCGGGTTGTAATTGTCTGATCTCAGGAAGGTGTGACTCAAAAACTTCCAGAACAGATAATCTGAAAAATTCCATGGATTAATCACTTTTAATCTATGAGTGGTGGTGGGGGGGGGGGGAGTGTTGTGGTGCTAGTACTGTACACAATACCAATTAGGCCATAGTTTGAGGGCTGCATAAATTCAAGGCTCTATATTACAGGGAAGATGTGATTGCAACTGGAGGGGGCGGGGGTTGATGGAGGTTGCAAGCTTACAAAGGCATTGCCAGGTCTGTAAAATCTTAGCAGTGAGAAAAGTTATGATAAGATATGATAATTAAATTGAATAGAATAGAATGTGTTTATTATTGTCACATGTTGCAGCGTACTGTGAAAAAATTGTCTTGCATTCTGTTCGTACAAATCAAAATCATTACAGAGTGCATTGAGGAAAAAAATGGGTAAGACAATAAAAATGCAGAATGAAGTGTAAAAGTTGCAGAGAAAGTGCAGTGCAGATAAGCAAGAAGATGTAAGATCATAACAAGGTAGATTGTAAGGCAATGGAGCAGGTAAGCTATGGTGGTGAGGAGGGGTTCTCCAGTAGTGTGCAAAAGCCTCGGGCACATATATACAGTATGTGTGTGTGTGTATGTATATATCTATATCTAAGACCTTTGGACACTACTGTATTTGTCAATGTGGGGTAGAGATCGAGTTTGTAAATCTGGTGGGAGAAAGGATGTAGGGAATAGTGAGGATGGAGTACCACGGGACAGTCTGGCACAGCTGGCAGAGAAGGAGTGCCAAGGGCGGAAGGTGGCGTGGTTCAGACACACCCAGCCCTGAGACACAAGCAAGGTTATTTGTTTCCAATGCAAGTGGTTTATTGATCATCATAGAATGTCTCTCTGGTGCTTTCTGCTTTCTCCCCTCTCCCTTTCTCTTTTCCCAGCTACAATTCCCCTCTCCCTGCCACCTTCCCCCGCAGTCCACAACAGAGACCTCTATCAGAATTAGGTTTATCGACACTGACATACTGTATGTATGTCATGAAATGTGTGTGTGTGTGTGTGTGGGTGTGTGTGGGTGGCAGAAGTATAGTGTAATACATAAAAATACTACAGTACTTGCAAAATTCTGAGCTCACCATAGCTATGTATATGAGCCCAAGACTTTTGCACAGTACTGTAATTGAGGTGCATTAAATTTTATAAGAAATCGAAACAGGAGTACAGTACACCAGTCATTCCCCTGTACCTGACCCCCCTTCAGTAAAATCATGGGTGCTCATTGCCTCAGCAACACTCTCCTGCTCAGAATCTCTTGCAACACTGATTATCTGAAATTCTATAGGTCTTTGGGTCTGATCTACTTAATCTCTCCTCATTTCCCCACCCTGCCAAATGCCAGGAGTTATTCCAGTGAACTTGTTAACACTCCACCTATCACAAAAATATCCTTCCTAACCTCAAACCTAAGATCCACATTTCCATTGTCCAACGAAGGTGGATGACCTCACAGTTTATCTATATTAGTTTCCATCTTCTCTTTCATTTTATCCTTTTGGATTAGGTTGGATTGTTCTGTTTTGACAGACACGGACCAAATAAGATGAAATGGTTTCAGTCTGTGTTGTGGATTTTCTATGATTCATTTTCTCCCTGTCCATGTCATGATTTTTGAAGTCACCACTCTGCTAACAAATACTTCAAGATACAATACAAGCTGAATTTACAGCTTTCTTGGTAGATACACCTCATTATTGTATCATTTGAAAATGACAGTCTTCTTTTTTCAGCAACTATTGTTATTTAAGCATGTGAAATATCTTCAATTATACAGTGAAGATCATGGAAAATCAGAAACTTGAATGTTCATTGTAATGCAAATTGACAATGATTAAGTTGCACTTTTAATCCAGAGAGGACATTTCAAAGTTATTTCTAATTATAGCATCTTCTCCACAAATATGTAATTTATTGTAGAATATTACAAAGAAACAGATAGAAATAATACAACTATTTATTACCATATAAGTCAGATTATCTGGAAATATCACCCATAAGAATATTATGTTAATCTGAAAAAAGATTTAGTAAAATCAATTATTTCTGAATTATTTTTATTGATGTAATTCACAGGAGCATCGGTAAATAATAAATAATTGATACTGATAATTAATTCTGAAGTTCATTAGCGTGGTGGACGAAGCACTATTTTGTCAGTGTGTTTTTATCAGTGTGATATAATCCTTTCATATATTTGCTTCCAGCTGTTTAACTGACTCAGTTCCAATTGCTCATACTTCTGACACTGTGTGAGGAAGGGGAAATTTAGAAACCATGCTGATATAAGTGACTTTGCAGTAACAATTACTGATATATGTATCTTGCACATACTGTGGCCACTACAGAGGCATACAAACAAAACAGCTGTAGCTTGCAAGAAATGACATATTTAGTATTAATCTTAGAAAAACAGATTTAATAAGTAGAAATATGGAAATTAAGGCATGTTTTCTGATAAATATATAGATTACATTTACTCTTTATGGTCTGCAATATTCCTCAGCAGAGGACAGAGGAGAATTGGGATAAAAGGATGTTAACTTGCAACATTTGAGTTCTATCCCTCCCTGGGACTTCCTAGGGCATCCCAACAGAGGATCTGCATTGTGATGGGCTGTGGCCCAAATATGTTATCAAAACGTGTTGTTAGGAGGCAGTTCTGGTCTTCCACATGCATGTGTTCACAGAAAGAATCCTGGACAGCAAGGGGACAGCTGTTACAATTACAAAACAGCATAGCCATCTGCTATCCAAATACTGGAGGCTTATTAACATTCCTCAATTGCTTTGCAGGGTCCAGGAGTTAAAGACTGACATCCAGCTCAGCACTTTAGACAAACCTGGAAGAAAATCAGAGAATGCAAAACTTCTTTATTTGCAGGTTTTCACATTTTTTAAAAAATATTGGAGCTGATTGAAAGTAAGGTTGTTTTACTAACACTGAACACGAATTTAGTGAGGGGTAGAGAGTTTTATTTCTTCACCAATTTGCATGAGTTGAATATCTGACCACATGTACACCATCACTAGGACCACACTTACTGACTGGCTTGCTTCAGATCTGCTACTAAAATCATAATCCATACTTTTTAATATCAATTGTCTTAACTAATTCTTCCACACTAAATGAACTTGTGCTTAAATAAAACTCAACCACCCAGATCCAAGCTCTTCCATTTCCTTATGTTTGCTCCTGATCTGACTACACTTTGAATTTAATTTTTTTAAACTTTTTTTGCAATTCCCTCTATACCCTCACTGCTCACTATCTCAAAAATCTCATCAAAACACTTTAGAAACCTCCTCTTCTCCAAATTGGCCTAACTATTGATGCTTAGACTTACCTTTCGTAGCCCAGGCTCTAATCTCCGCAGGAACGCACACAAAATGCTGGAGGAACTCAGCAGGTCAGACAGCATCTATGGAGGGGAATGAACAGTCACCATTTCAAGCCAACACCCTTCATCAAGACCGGAAGGAAAGAGAGCAGAAGCTAGAATAAAAAGAAAGCAGGAGGGGAACAAGCACGAGCTGGTAGGTGATAGGTGAATCCAGGTGAGGGAGGGAGGGGGAGGGTGGAGAAAGGGGATGATGTGAGAAGTTGGGAGGTGAAGGATAGGAAAAGTAAAGGGTTGGCAAAGGAATCTGATAGGAGGGGACAACAGGACAAAAGAGAAGAGGCCAAGAACTAGAAGTTACAAAGCGAAGATGGTGGGTAGGTCTGGAGGGCTGGGGAGGGGAAAGGAAATATACCCAAAATATATGGTCTTACTTTCTAAGGGTATTTCACATTTAAAAATGTCTGATAGGGCATTGTGTATCCCACTCCAATAGTCTTTGATAATGGGGCAATCCCAGAAAATATGGTGATAGCTTGCATTTTGATTTCCAAATTTCTCCAGCAAACAGGGAGGTTACTATCATAATGGGATTTCTGAGCGGGTGTAATAAAATATCTTATCACGTCTTTCCATCCAAACTCCCTCCATTTCTGTGAACTGGTACACTTCCATTGATACCTCCATATTATTGTGCATTCTTCCTCAGATATAATTATCCCTCCTTCCTTCTCCCATTTTGTTTTAATGTATGAAGTTGAGTGTGTTTTAAGATTTGACAAACCCTTATACATGCTTGAAATGATTCTACTACCATTATCTGAATTATATGCTCTTCTAAATAGCTCTATCAAGCATGTACCTTGGTTACATTTTTAACCCTCCTGTTAACATACTGTCGCATCTGCAAATACCGATAAAAGTCTTGTTTTTCTAATAAGTGTTTCTCTTTAAGCATTTCAAAACTGAACAGTATTCCTTCTTTCATTATATTGCAAAGAACTGTTATTCCTTTAGCTGTCCAGTCCTTAAATCTAGCATCCAGTTTATTTGGCGTAAAATCCGAGTCATATGCACACCATTTAGGAATTGCAATATCTCCCTCTAGTTTATATTCTTTTATAATAGTTTTCCATATTTTAAGAGTCCATTTCACCCAGGGGTTATCAATAGTATTTATGTAACTTTGTAGGTTGTTATCAGCCAAAATTGCCTGTATGGGGATGGAAAGTATCCTCTCCTCAATGTTTTTCCATTGAGCGCCATATGATAGGTTGCACCAGCATATCACAGCTCTCAACTGTGCTGCAAAATAATAATCTCTGAGAGAAGGTAGGCCCCATCCCCCTTCTCCTTGGCTAATTGCAAAGTTTTGAGACAAACTCTAGGCCTTTTACCTTGCCATATATATCTTGATAACATCTTGTTCCATTCATTGAATTGATTTTGGTTAATCTCTATTGGTAGGGTCTGAAAGAGATATAATAGTCTGGGCAATATATTCATTTTAATGGATTCAATCCTTGAACTGAGACCAAGAAAAGGAATTAGGTTCCACCTTGATATATCTTCCTTAATTTTTTTATATATAGGCGGATAAATGCATTCTGATAATTTTGCCAAATCTTTTGGCATAATAATGCCCAAATATTTGAAAGACTCTGTTTGCCATGCCCAAGGATATCTACTTTCAATTTCTCTTGGTGGGCTATAGTTATATGGAAGTAATTGGGTTTTATCTATGTTGATCTTGTATTCTGATAATTGACCATGTTGTTCAAAGGATTGCATCAATTTAGGTAAAGAGTATGTTGGTTGCCCTAGATAGATCAAAATGTCATCCGCGTATCAGGCCAATCTATGCCCTGTCCCTGTAATAATAATTCCCCTGATATCTTCATTTTGTCTGATGTATTGAGCTAATGGTTCCAGATATAATGCGAAGAGTAGCGGTGACCATGCACAACCCTGTCTCGTAACCCTGTCTAGGGTAAAACTATTTGATAAATATCCATCGATTTTAATCCTAGCAGTAGAATTGTTATATAGTGCCTGTATAGTTTTAATAATTGTGTCATGTAAACCAAATCTATGTAAAACTCTGTAAAGAAAATTCCAATTAACTGAATCAAATGCCTTTTCAGTGTCCACACTTATCACCATTGCTTCAATTTTATTTTTTTTGTATATGGTCCATAATGTGGTGTCCTTCGTATATTGTCTTGTGTTTGGCATTGTTGGATAAAACCTGTCTGATCATTATGTATCAGTGTGGGTAGAAACTCTCCTAATCATTTGGCCATGATGGAGGTAACTAATCTATAATCTACATTAAGAACAGATATTGGTCTAAATAACCCACATTCCAGTTTATCCTTGCCTTCTTTTTCAGTATAGCTGAGATTACCGCATCCTTCCAGCTGGGTGGCATTTGCGCCTTTCTTAGAGCCCAGTTCAGTGTGGGGAGTAAAACAGGAATTAATTCATTTTTAAATTCTTTGTACCACTCTGCCGTATATCCATCTGATCCTGGTGACTTGCTTAATTTAAGCCTACTAATGGCAGCAGTTTTTAGTTCAGCTTCAGTTATGTCAGCAGTCATCATTCTATTTTGTTCTTCGCTTAAAGAGGGTAACTCTAGAGAATTCAGGAAGGTGTCAATTTGGGATATGCTTCCCCCTGGAACTTTGGAATATAGAGTTTTGTAAAGTACTTCAAAAGCTTCTTGAATTTCACTTAGCTTATTTTTTATCAGTTTTGTTCTTGGATCCCTAATTCTATGAATTGTATTTTCTGCTATCTTTTTTTTCCAGTTTCCACGCCAGTATTTTCATAGATTTAGATCCACTTTCATAGTGTCTCTGTTTCAGAAACATCAGATTTTTCCTGATTTCTTGTGTAGCCAAACTATTAATTTCATTCCTAATTTTTAAAATTTCCTCTAATGTATCCTGTGTCAAACTCAATTTGTGTTTTTTTCTAGTTCCTTCAACTTATTTTGTAATTCCTCTAATGTTTTATTCCTTATTTTTTTTCTTAGATGAAAATATCGCTATAATTTTCCCTCTTAAGACAGCCTTCAGAGTATCCCATAGAATGGGAGGTGAAACCTCTCCACTATCATTGAATTCGAAGTAAAGACCAATTTCTCTTTTAATTTGTTCCTTAAAATAGGGATCATTGAGTAGACTTGAATTTAGTTTCCAAATTGTATTCTTTGGATGTGGGTCAAAATCAACAGATAAATATATAGGTGCATGGTCACTAATATCTATTGCCCAATTCCACAGGTGATTATTTTGTCTTTATCTTTTCCAAATGTTATGAAATAGTCTATTCTTGTATATACAGAATGGGGGGCAGAATAATGAGTGTAATCCCTTCTATCGGGGAAAAGGTCCCTCCACATATCAATTAGACCAACATCCTGAAAAAGTGTGTTAACTTTCTTATGTGAGGACTTTGTTTCATAGGTTTTTCTATTGGAAGAGTCTAACTTTGGTTGTAATTGTAAATTTAAGTCTCCCCCCACATATCAAGAGACCTTCTGTTTCCGTTACCATAATATTAGTAATTTTCTGGAAGAAACAAATATCACTTCCTGGGGGTGCGTATATATTCAATAGAGTAACTGAATTTCCATCTATATTCCCCCTTACCAGAATATATCTGCCCTCCTTAACTCCCATTTCAAATACTTTTTCAAAATTTACCTTGCTTGAGATGAGAATAACAACTCCTCTCCTATTTCCCGATTTATATGAGGAGAAAAACAAATTAGTGAAGCCCATTCTCTCTAGTTTTCCATGCTCATTATCACTTGTGAGTTTCCCGTAAATATACAACATGGGCTTGTTCTTTCTTCATCTTTGACAGAATTTTACTGCGTTTGATTGGATTTAACAGCCCATTGACATTAAAAGAAATTAATTTTACTTTGTCCTTAGCCACGTGTATTTATGTGTCAGTATATCATTAAAATTAGCAAAATAGAACTTAATCGATCTACTCCCTGAACAAATAAGAACCAAGAAACGCAAATGAAAAAAAAGGTAGCGAAGGTGTGATTCCAAGGCTGAGGTATCGAGTAGATGACCCTGGGTTGAGCTAGAGGAAACGTCTAGCCGTGGGGGATAGCCTCTCCTACCTGTGAGTTGAGGGCCCCCACTGCAGTACCCATAAAAGTAAGTAAAAAAAATCTATGTCCATTACACAGAAAAGACTTCCCTGTGTATTCCTCCCATGTGTATATTCTCATTTGGGTGGGGAAAAAGGAGTGAATGAATGAATAAAAAATAAAATAATTGAGTAATATAAAATCCACATTATAATATGTAATTCTTGAGATAAGTATAGCACCGCCTATCTTTGCTTCTGTTTAGCTTATCAACACTTTTGAAATTAGTCAGACCTTATGGCTCTTCTGGAGGGGGTGAGGGCTGTCTTTAGAGAACTCACAGTCTCTTCCTGATATTCTTCTCTTGCCCTCCTCCTGTCCCCTGCTTTCTCGATTCTCTCACTATTTTCCAAGCAGAGCGGGATAGCTGCTCAGCCAGGCTTTCCCTTGGTTTGATCACACTGACAGGCAACCCTCTGTCCTTCATGTCTGCAGTCGCCTCTTCCACTGTCTGATACAGCTGCGTCCTGTCTTCATAAAACACTCGCAATTTAGCAGGGTACGGAGTCTGGAAGTTAATCCTTCTTTGCTTTAATACTCGCTTCGCTTCAGAATATTCCTTACATTTCTGCAGGACTGCTGGGGGGTAATCTTGATCAAAATATATTAATTTCCCGTTTAAAAATATATTCTTCTTTCCCCAGGCCTTGTGCAGAATCTCTGCTTTGGTTTTGTACAGAAGGAATCTAATTACTATTGACAGTGGCTTATTTTCCCTGTCTCCAGAAGGCCTCGGGACAGGCGCGCGGTGTTCTCTCTCAGTGTCGGGTGCCATGGTTGGGTGAAGCTCCAGTGTGTCCCGTAGCAAGTTTTCTACAAACTCCACCATAGATAACCCCTCCGCTCCTTCGGGAACATTATATAACCTGATATTCTTTCGTCGTGACCTTCCTTCTTGGTCGAGTAATTTATTTTATTGTTGATTTAACACTTTTATCATCTTACTTAGCATCCGTTCCACATTTTGAACGTGATCTTCCATCTTTTCAATTTGTGTCTCTGTCACCGCTATTTTTTGATTAACATTGGTGAGCTCTGACTTGATATCATTTAGTTGCTGTTTTATGTCTTTTTGGAATTCCCGTGTCTCTTCCAGAATTTTTACTACATTTGCCGCTTCACCTGAACGAGGCCCATCGTCAGCCTTGCCACCACGCGCACGTGTAGGAGAGCCGCTCGCTGCACCCCTCTCATCCACAGGGTCTGCAGTGACACTTCTTTTATCTCCATTCCTTTTCCCCATTCTTGTCCCACTTACCAGTTCAGATATTTTTTAGAGACCTAGTATTTGGCAGATTAACGGGGTGAAATAAGCGTTTTTCCGGAGGGGCCATTCTGAATGATGACGTCACGAGAACTCCAAATCAACCACTTTTCAAATAAAAGCTTGATTACTTTGTAGTATATATATAGGCTAGTGCATGATTAACAAGGATAACAAACAGGATGCTAATGATTAGATTAGATTATGAGGACACTCAGTCCTTGTTTATTGTCATTTAGAAATACATGCATTAAAAATGATACAATGTTTCTCCAGAAAGATATCACAGAAACACAGGACAACCAAGACTAAAACTGACAAAACCACATAATTATAACATATTAGATTAGATTATGAGGACACTTATAGTTACAACAGTGCAAAGCAATACCATAATTTGATAAAGAGCAGACCATGGGCACGGTAAAAAAAAGTCTCAAGTCCCGATAGCCCCATCATCTCACGCAGATGGAAGCGCTGCAAACTTGCCGATGCATTGGAAGCACCCGACCGCAGCTGACTCTGAATCCATCCAAAAACTTCGAGCCTCCGACCAGCCCTCCGAGCACCAAGCACCATCTCTGCTGAGCGCTTCGACCCTGCCCCGGCCGCCGAGCAACAAACAAAGCCGAGGACTCAGGGCCTTCCTCTCCAGAGACTCTGGATCACACAGTAGCAGTGGCAGCAAAACAGGCATTTCAGAAGTTTCACCAGATGTTCCTCCATGCTCTCATGTCTGTCTCCATCAAATCAGGATTGTGCATGGCACCCTACTTGACAGATAACAGATATCATTCACCGGAGTGGCCGCTGCGAGCTGCGTCGTGCTGCCACCTTCTCCTCCCTCCAATGACCTGATGATTTGAATGAACTAAACTAATTAACTGAAACTCAAACTGGGCGAAGGACAACCAAACTAAAAGGCGAGGGTGTGTCAGATGTGACAATTTAACCTTCTAATCATTAATTCTTACACCATGGTTAGAGTGAGCATAGCAACAAGACACAAGGTGGTCCTCCGGCATCTCTTCCAAACAGAAATTTTGCAGCAGATAGGAGTTTCAAGATGTGTCGTCCAAACTCTTCTGAAGCACAAAGAAATGGGCAAGATTGAGGACCAGAAACGCAGTAGTTAGCCACGGAAACTGAGTGCAGCAGGATGAGAGTTACATCAAAATGACGTCCCTAAATTGGAGGAAGTCCAGCACTGATACCTGCTCTGAATGCACAGAAACCACTGGAGCCCAAGTACACCTCTCTACAGTCCAGAGAACTCTTGTCAGAAGTGGTCTTCATGGAGGAGTTGCCATTCCTCCAAAGTGGAAGCAAAGCCAGGAGACTCACAAACATACAAAAACGTAAGGACTGGGGTACTGAATAATGGCAGCAAGTGTTCTGGGCTGCTGAATCAAAATTTGAAAGTCTTGGCTCAGGCAGGAGGCAGTTTATCCATAGAAAAGCTGGAGAGTGTCTGTAGCCAACAGTGAAGCATGGCGGAGGCTCCCTACAGGTTTTGGGGCTGCACTTCTGCAAATGGAGTTGGTGATCTGGGCAGAATTAATGGAATCCTCAGTGCTGAGAAGTACGAGCAGATTCTCATCCATCACACAAACCATCAGGAAGGGGTCTGATCGGTCCCAACTTCGTTTTGCACAATGACCCCAAACACACAGCCAAGGTCATAAAGAAGTATCTTCAGCGAAAAGAAGAACAATGAGTTCCTCAACAGATAGTACAGCCTCCAGAGCCTTGATCTCAACATCATTGAGACTGTCTGGGATTACTCGGAGAGACAAAAACAAGAGAGACAGCCAAAGTCTGCAGCAGAACTGTGCCAAGTTCTCCAAGATGCTTGGTACAACCTTTTAGCTAATTTTTTGATAAACTGCATGACAGTGTACCTCAGAGAACTGATGCAGTTTTAAAGGTGGCCACACCAAATATTGATTTGATTTAGTTTTTTACTGTTTACTGCTCTTTATAGTAATTTTTTTCATATTTGGAAACTTTTCCTTTCATTATTTTTGAAAGTATCTTCACTTTGCAGATTTTTTTACATGTGCCTAAGATATTTGCACAGTACTGTGTATATAAAACTAACAATAAAGATCCCAGTAACAACTGATGCAGTATACCACTAGTTACAGAATTCCGGTCAGAAAAACAGCTCTTGATCATGACCCTCTGCCCCCCATCACCAAGCCAATTCTGGATCCAGTTTGCCAATATCCCTGGGAGCCAATGCACTGTAATCTTCTGGACTAACCCTGCCATGTCAGACTTTGTCAAAAGCTACATGTATACTATGCCTGCTGCTCTGCCTTCATTAATCCTCTTCATTACTTCCTCAGAAAAACTCAATTAGATTTTTGAGGCAAGATTTCTTTACACACTCCAAAGACATATTGCTTGGTAAGTTAACTGACGCTGTAAATTGTGCTGGTGTAGGTGATTGATCGAGTTTCATTCTCATTTTTAAAATCTTTTTATTGATATATAATCTTCTACAGCTATAAAATACAAAAGTTCAACAAATTAGTATATATATAATTAATAAAGCTGAAGGAAAAAAACTTGTATATGCTAATGAAAAAAGAAATTTTATATAAGAAAAAGAAGGAAAAAAGAGAACCCCAACTAACTTTTAAAAAAACCCACTAACCACAAAATAAAACCATTAGGAACCAACTCCTGGAGCAATACATCTTACAATCATCTATATATATAAAAGAGAAAAAAAAACAACAACCACCAAATCATATTTATATAACATAAAATTGGAAGGAAACCATACAAATTAATTCAAAATAAACGATAATATTTGGCAAAAGAGCCCCACCTTCTCTCAAAATCGAATTGAGGATCAAAGGTTCTACTTCTAATTTTTTCTAAACTAAGACAAAACATTACTTGGGAAAACCATTGAATTAGTGTAGGAGCAGAGGTATCTTTCCACTTCAATAAAATAGCTCTTCTTGCCAACAATGTAATGAATGCAATTACATGTTGGTTTGAAAATGAATTGATAGAGTTGATGGGAGTGTAGGAGAATAAGTTAGAGGGCAAATTAGTGAGAGAATTAGATTTTTTTGTGAGCTAGTATCGACTTTGCAAGGCAATTGCAGATGATACCACCACAGTGGGCCGAATCTCAATTAATGATGAGTCAAAAGAGATAGAGAGCCCAGTGATATGGTATCATGCTAACAACCTTTCCCTCAATGTCAGCAAAACAAAATGGCTGGTGAACATGCTCCTGTTTACGTCAACGGTGCTGAAGTTGAGAAGGTTGAGAGCTTCAAGTTCCACTGCCAAGAAATCTCACCAATGCTTCTGCTGCCTCAGGAGGTTCAAATAGTTGGCACATCCCTTAGGACCCTCACAAACCTTTATCAACGTAGCACAGAAAGCATCCCTTCCTGGTGCATCACGGTTTGGTATGGCAACTGCTCCCCCTGTGCCCACAAATAACTGCAGATAATTATGGACACAACTCAACACATCACAGAAACCAATCTCCCCTCCAAGGACTCTTTTACACTTCTGGCTGCCACAGAATCAAAGACCTCACCCTCCCCAGATATTCCCTCTCCTGTCCCCTCCAATCAGGCAGATCATACAAAAGCTTGAATGTACATTCCAGTAGGCTCAGGAACTGTTTGTAACTATTGACGAATGAGTGGTCCCCTAGTACATTAAGTTGGACTCTTGTCCTCACAATTCACCTCACTATGGCCTGACATCTTATTTTCTGCCTGCACTGCACCTGCTCTGTAGCTGGAACACTTTATTCTGTACCCTGTTATTGTTTCACCACAATGCACCCTTGATCTGTATGGATGGCATACAAGACAAGCTTTTCACTGTGCCTCCGTACAGCTGACAACAATAAACCAATTTACTTCATGACCTGACCGGCCTGATACGTTGTATGAAAATATTGATATTTCCACCTTTCCACCACTTTGAAACACTTCCTAAACCTACATTTGTCATTGCCTGCTGATATCTTTGTATTTGTCTCGGCAAATTTTTGTTTCCTCGCCCACCTTTCAATACTTTGGAGCATTTTACTAATTGAAGGTGCTATATGCTGTACACGCAAGTCGCTAAAGACAAGTGATGACACCCTTGATGATAAATTAATAATTTTCTAAATACCCTCCTGATATCTAAAGAACCTGAACCCATCTGAGAAAATACGGATTCAGTACTAAACATATTAATTATTTGGCATGTATTATTTTTTTAAAATTGAAGCTCTTCTAGACAAAATAGGTACATGTACAAACACTTAACCTTTATACTTTATACTTTATTGATGCCAAACAATTGGTACTAGAACGTACAATCATCACAGCGATATTTGATTCTGTGCTTCCCGCTCCCTGGATTACAAATATTAAATATTAAAAATAGTAAAAATTAGTAAATATAAAAATTTTAATTATGAATCTTAAATAGAAAATAGAAAAATGGAAAGTAAGGTAGTGCAAAAAAACCGAGAGGCGGGTCCGGATATTTGGAGGGTACGGCCCAGATCCGGGTCAGGATCCGTTCAGCATCTTATCACGGTTGTAAAGAAGCTGTTCCCAAATCTGGCCGTACGAGTCTTCAAGCTCCTGAGCCTTCTCCCGGAGGGAAGAGGGACGGAAAGTGTGTTGGCTGGGTGGGTCGTGTCCTTGATTATCCTGGCAGCACTGCTCCGACAGCATGCGGTGCAAAGTGAGAAAGTGAAAGATGCAGTTTCATCCTTTGTATTAGCAACCTCACCTTTCAGCCATTTTGTAGTGTAGCCAGTGTTCACTAGTAGTGAGAAAAATGTCACGTCAGGGGAGAGAGTTTCTCTTATTCAGACAAGTATTATTTCCTCTGTGCATTGCTGCAACTGAATATAAATGCAAACCTTATAAATGTGTTTCTAACTTTGCTCCCATAGTGCAAAAAAGGAATTTCCATCACTGTTTGGAGCAAAAGATTTAACAGTGCAACTGCCTGCATTCTGGCTAGGCTAATATTGCTTGACACTAAAATTTTGTCTGTTCATTTCACTTTGTAGTACTGATGCTGCTCACTGCAACAGGCAGAAAAAATTAAATCACCATGAAATCTAATTAAAATAGAACAGAATTGCCCTACAGAAAAAAAGATTACAGAGGTCTGGCGGGAGCAGATACCTTCCTGTCAGATGTTGGCGATCGGATGTTGGAATTTGTGAAGCAAGTCGTTTCTGGAATTTTTCCAAAATCACTGGTAATTGTTTGCAAATGCTTTGTTAATAGACCCAGCTGACTGCTGTTTTGATATTTTGTTCCCTCACTTCTTCTTCACAACATGTTTCGTAAAACATTCTGTGGCAACAATGTGACAAAGCTAAATAAAGAATTTTTGAATTTTTTTTTCTTATATAAAACATTTCTCTATATCAAAATAGTTTTATCATTGAGAAAAACTAATTGGTATAGAAACACAATATTATATCTTTTGCTGAAACAATATTGTTTCACTTTAACTATTTCTTTTTCTTTTAAGCAACACACATAAAAGTTGCTGGTGAACGCAGCAGGCCAGGCAGCATCTCTAGGAAGAGGTACAGTCTCGGCCCGAAACATCGACTGTACCTCTTCCTAGAGATGCTGCCTGGCCTGCTGCGTTCACCAGCAACTTTTATGTGTGTTGCTTGAAATTCCAGCATCTGCAGATTTCTTCATGTTTGCATCTTTTTCTTTTACTTGTGTCTTTATCTGTAAATCTAGTTACAGTAATGCCAGTAAAGTTCTTGACTTTTGATAAAAGCAGCAAAATTGATTTAATTTCACTAGATTTGATGGAGGAAAACTAAAACTTTAATTTGATTTCAATTTGCGACAATTTAATTGCTAAAACCATTTGCAAAGGTATAATTGACACTGTGAAGCAAAAGATAAACAGAATCTTCCAGTGGAGCCAGTAATTTGCAGCTAATTTGCAATGTATACTGAGAAGGAAATTGAAGGCATTTCTGTCTCCGTAGGGTCAAACAAAGTACCAGTGACGATCTAATTTCAGCTGGTAAGAAAATGAGTTTTTTCCAAGATGATATTATCAATCAGAATGAAGATGGAAATTCTGAATTTATTCTCTGGAGGTCATCCAATTGTCTTCCATGGACATTCACAGTTCAAGTGGTAGGTGGTATTCCTTTGGGACCCAAAGGTTGTGCAATAACCTCTCCTGTCGTAGCTAGATAATCTGCAGTAGTTTCTCTTTCTTCCCCTGCAATAATGATTTTTGGGACTCATAATATATCCATAGAACTCCTCTCATTTATATCTGAATGCAGTTCTTCAGAAGGACAGATTCCATGAATATCTTGATAACTTTGATAAACTTCTATAGGCGTGTAGTGGAGAGTGTATTGACTGGCTCTATCACAGTCAGGTATGAAAACACCAATGCCTTTGAAAGGAAAATCCTACAAAAAGTAGTGGATTCGGTCCAGTACATCACAGGGTAAAGCCGTCCCAACCACTGAGCACATCTACATTAAACTCTGCATAGGAAAGCAGCATCCATCATCAGAAATCTCCTCCACCCAGCTCATGTTCTCTTCTCGCTGCTGCCATCAGGTAGAAGGTACAGGAGCCTTAGGACTTGCAGCATCAGATTCAAGAACAGTTACTACCCCTCAGCCATCAGGTTCTTGAATAAAAGGGGATAGCTACCCTCAACTTCACTTGCCCCATCATTGAAATATTCCCATAACCAATGTAACGCTCTGCAAGGTTTCTCTGCTAATGTAATGGCCTCCCTGTAATGTTTCACTGCGAAGGTAATGGTTTCTCTGTAGCAGCAATGTTTGGGTTATGACTAGAGATAACGGGGCTTTTGGAATGTATGTTAGCCAAGGACAGCATGTTGTTCTTATGGGTCTGGAGCAGGGATTTTGCGGTCTTTTGTCAGTGAGAGATGAAGAGAGAAGATGCGAGTGGAGAGAGTTGGTAGACCAGTGTACGGAGAGGACTCAGAGTGAGGGTCTGGTGGTCAGCGACACTCAGAGGAGGTCGATGGGGAACGAATGGACGATTCCGTGAGTTCCAGCGCATACTTTAGACTGTTTCATTGAAATGGGCCCTTTTTCTTTTTAGTTTCTTTACTAACCCTATAGTCAGCTTAAGATTTATAAAGTTCGATAGTTTAATTGCATATGGTGTACTGTTTGATATTTTGCGGTTCAGATTTGTAACCGGGCGACACATCACATACCTTCCACACAATCGAGATTTCTCAGTTTGGCTGGGCCAGAAGCTGTCTTACCCTAGACAAATGTATGCTGGCCGAACCCCAGGGTTACACCAATAATCTCACTTTCAAGGACTCTACCTCATTCTTGTGATTTATTACAATTAATTTATATTTACATTTGCACAGTTTGTTGTCGTCTGCACTCTGGCTGATCATTCATGATCCTATTATGGTTACTATTTTATAGATTTGCTGAGTATGCTCTTTAGAAGGTGAATCTTGGGATTGTATATGGTGACATATATGTACTTTGATAATAAAAGTTACTTTGAACTTTGAAAAGTTGTGCTTTACCATCATTTTTTAATGTTTATTTGTGCAATGTGGGTGTTGTTGGCAATTGCCCGCTTGTGTAGTGCACGTTCATGATGTATTGGTGAACCATTTTCTTGAACTGCTGCAGTCCTTTTGATGAAGGTCTCTCATGGTACTATTGGGGAGAGAGTTCTACAAATCTGGGCAAAGTAATGAGGAGGGAGCCGCAATATATTCCCAAGTAAGGATCTTGCTCAGCTTGGGGGGTAATGTATAGGTGGTGGTGTCCCCTTGTCCTTACTGGTTTTAGTGGGCGGGGGATAGGATGAATAATTAAGGTGTGTTTGCTGATCGTACGGGAATGAACGTTAGGTTAGTGGATGGGGTGCCAATCAAAGTGGATTGTTTAGTCCTGTGACTGAGCTGAACACCTTGTTCTAAACACCTCATGTTCTAAATACCTATATCCAACTTATAAACCCTTGTTTGTTAGAAGAATGAAATGTCTGGATTGGTTCCTGAGATTGGAGGGTGGCTAATGTAACCCCGCTTTTTAAAAAAGGAGGGAGAGAGAAACCGGGGAATTATAGACCGGTAAGCCTGACATCGGTGTTGGGGAAAATGCTAGAGTCAGTTATCAAAGATGTGATAACAGCACATTTGGAAAGCGGTGAAATCATCAGACGAAGTTAGCATGGATTTGTGAAAGGAAAATCATGTCTGACGAATTTCATAGAATTTTTTGAGGATATAACAAGTAGTGTGGATAGGGGAGAACCAGTGGATATAGTATATTTGGATTTTCAAAAGGCTTTTGACAAGGTCCCACACAGGAGATTAGTGTGCAAACTTAAAGCACATGGTATTGTGGGTAAGGTATTGATGTGGATAGAGAATTGGTTGGCAGACGGGAAGCAAAGAGTGGGAATAAACGGGACCTTTTCAGAATGGCAGGCAGTGACGAATGGGGTATCCCAAGGCTCAGTGCTGGGACCCCAGTTGTTTACAACATATATTAATGACTTAGACGAGGGAATTAAATGCAGCATCTCCAAGTTTGCGGATGACACGAAGCTGGGCGGCAGTGTCAGCTGTGAGGAGGATGCTAAGAGGATGCAGGGTGACTTGGATAGGTTAGGTGAGTGGGCAAATTCATGGCAGATGCAATTTAATGTGGATAAATGTGAGGTTATCCACTTTGGTGGCAAAGACAGGAAAACAGATTATTATCTGAATGGTGGCCGATTAGGAAAAGGGGAGGTGCAACGAGACCTGGGTGTCATTGTACACCAGTCATTGAAAGTGGGCGTGCAGGTACAGCAGGCGGTGAAAAAGGCGAATGGTATGCTAGCATTCATAGCAAGAGGATTCGAGTACAGGAGCAGGGAGGTACTACTACAGTTGTACAAGGCCTTGGTGAGACCACACCTGGAGTATTGTGTGCAGTTTTGGTCCCCTAATCTGAAGAAAGACATTCTTGCCATAGAGGGAGTACAAAGAAGGTTCACCAGATTGATTCCTGGGATGACAGGACTTTCATATGATGAAAGACTGGATCGGCTAGGCTTATACTCTCTGGAATTTAGAAGATTGAGGGGGGATCTTATTGAAACGTATAAAATTCTAAAGGGATTGGACAGGATAGATGTAAGAAGATCGTTCCCGATGTTGGGGAAGTCCAGAACGAGGGGTCACAGTTTGAGGATAAAGGGGAAGCCTTTTAGGACCGAGATGAGGAAAAACTTCTTCACACAGAGAGTGGTGAATCTGTGGAATTCTCTGCCACAGGGAACAGTTGAGGCCAGTTCATTGGCTATATTTAAGAGGGAGTTTAGATACGGCCCTTGTGGCTATAGGGATCAGTGGGTGTGGAGGGAAGGCTGGGGCGGGGTTCTGAGTTGGATGATCAGCCATGATCATACTGAATGGCGGTGCAGGCTCGAAGGGCCAGATGGCCTACTCCTGCACCTATTTTCTATGTTTCTATGTTTCTATGTCTTATTCTTCTGACTTGAATGAATGTTGGCCTTGAGGACATAATGTATAATCAAAGGTTTTAAAGATTAGCTTTATTTGCCACCTGTGCCTTGAAACACACAGTGAAATGCATCGTCTGCATCAACGACCAACACAGTCCGATGCTTATGCTGGGGGCAGTCCACAAGCATTACCTTGCTTCCATCGCCAACTTAGCATGCCCACGACTCACTAACCCTGACTGTATGTCTTTGCAATGTGGGAGGAGGCCAGGGGCCCCCGAAGGAACCCTACGCGGTCACGGGCAGAATGTACAAACTCCTTACCGACTGCAGCGGGAATCGAACCCTGATCAGTGATGGCTGGCACTGGAAGGCATTGCGTGAATCGTTATGCTATCAAGCCACACATGGTAGTCCCTCAATCTCACAGTGTCTATGTGTCTAAAAAAAATTTCCACAACATGTTGCAGAGATGTCATTATACATTCTGAATACTTTAAAATGAGACTCTACTGTAGCAGCACAGTAGCAGAGAGATTAGCGCAATCACTTTGCAGTGTCATTGGTCACCTGTTGGGGTTTGCTTCTTGATGCTGTCTTTAAGGAGGCTGAACCTTCTTCCTGTGACTATGTAGGTTTCCACTGGGTGCTTCAATTTCCGCCCACATCCCAAAGACATACGTGTTAGGGTTAGTGAGTTACAGGCATGGCTAAATGATTATCGTCCGGTGCCATTAATATCAGCCATTATGAAATGTTTTGAGCGGCTGGTCATGGAGCACATTAAAGCCTCTCTCCCAGTTACATTGGACCTTTTCCAGTTCACTTATCACTCAAATTGATCCACTGCTGATGCAATAACACCCGCCCTCCACTCTGTCCTGTCCCACTTGAAAAATGGGGTCTTATGCCAGACTGCTGTTTATAGACTTCAGTTCATACCGCAGAAACTGGTGGTGAAACTGTCCTCGCTGGGTGTCAACACCTCCCCCTGCTAGTGATCACTGGACTTCTTAACAGTAAGGCCACAGTCAGTCTGTGTGGGCAGCGGCGTCTCTCGTCACACTACGCTGAGCAGTGGCACTCCCCAAAGCTGTGTGCTCAGCCCGCCGCTGCTCACACTGCTGACTCATGACTGTGTTGCAGGATCCAGCTCAAACCGGGTCAGCAAGTTTGCAGATGACACAACGGTGGCTGGCCTTATCAAGAACGACGACGAGATGGAGTATAGAGAGGAAGTGGAGCGGCTGGTGGATTGGTGTGAGAAGAACAACCTAACATAGAGAAGACAAAGGAAATCATTGTGGTCTTCAGGAAGGTGCAGTCAAACCATCTCTCTGTGTGAATATATGGCTCCTCCATAGAGAGAGTTAAGTGTACCAAGTTCCAGGAGTTTACACCACAGATGACCTCACCTGGTCCCTTAATATCACCTCCTTGAACAAGAAGGCACAGCAACACCTCCACTTCCTAAGAAGATTTAGGCAAACAAGGCTCCCAACTCCCATCTTAACTGTGTTTTACAGGAGCACCATTGAGAGCATCCTGACAAGTTGCATCTCCATCTGGTATGGGAGCAGTCAAGCATCAGACCAGAAGTCCCTACAAAGGACTGTGAGAACAGCTGAGAGGACCATAGGGGTCTCCATACCATCTACTGGGGACATTTATCAGGGGCACTGAGTATGTGGGGCCCTTAGTATTATTAAGGATCCCACCCATCCATCCGGCATACTCTTTGACTTTCTACCATCAGGCAGGAGACTACGATGCATAAAAACAAGAACTGTTAGAATGAAAAACAATTTCTTCCCCCAGGCCATTAGGCTTCTGAACTCCCTGCCGCATCATATTCAAAGTGTCTCCAGTTAATCTGTTCTGTACCTTACAATAGTTAATATTAATGCACTTTAGTTTGTTACTTACGTGTGATTCATCTGTAGATTTTATCCTTACCTTCATAAGTTATCGTGTGTTATGTGCTTTACACCCTGGTTTAAAGAAACACTGTCTTGTTTCTCTATATATTATATGATTACATGTACGTAGTTAAATGTCAATAAACTTCACTTGTCACTTGACACCTGACGTTGCTGCTGGAAACGAGACATTTGACAAATGCCTCCAGCACAATCATCAGACTGTGTTGGTGCTGATGCAAAACGAAACATTTCCATAAGGAAGACGTAGGAGCGTAATTAGACCATTGATCCGCCATTCCACTATGGCTGATTTATTATACTTCTCAATCCCATTCCCTGTCTGTACCCTATAACCTTTGATGCCCTTACTAATTACGAACATATCAACCTCTTCTTTAAATATACCCATTGACTTGGCCTCTACAGCCATCTGTGGCAATCTACACAGATTCAACACCATCTGGCTAAAGAAATTCTTCTTCATCTCTGTTATAAAGTAGTTCCCTTCTATCCTGGGGCTGTACCCTCCTGAACTAGACTCCCCCACTATATTCAATTTATCTCGGTCTTTCTTTTTAAATCTTTTTATTGAATAAGTACACAGAAGGTAAGCCATATAGGCTCTAATACACTGTTAGAATATAATATAGCAGGGAGGTACTACTGCAGTTGTACAAGGCCTTGGTGAGACCACACCTGGAGTATTGTGTGCAGTTTTGGTCCCCTAATCTGAGGAAAGACATCCTTGCCATAGAGGGAGTACAAAGAAGGTTCACCAGATTGATTCCTGGGATGGCAGGACTTTCATATGAAGAAAGACTGGATGAACTGGGCTTGTACTCGTTGGAATTTAGAAGATTGAGGGGGGATCCGATTGAAACGTATAAAATCCTAAAGGGATTGGACAGGCTAGATGCAGGAAGATTGTTCCCGATGTTGGGGAAGTCCAGAACAAGGGGTCACAGTTTGAGGATAAAGGGGAAGCCTTTTAGGACCGAGATTAGGAAAAACTTCTTCACACAGAGAGTGGTGAATCTGTGGAATTCTCTGCCACAGGAAACAGTTGAGGCCAGTTCATTGGCTATATTTAAGAGGGAGTTAGATATGGCCCTTGTGGTTACGGGGATCAAGGGGTATGGAGGGAAGGCTGGTACAGGGTTCTGAGTTGGATGATCAGCCATGATCATAATAAATGGCGGTGCAGGCTCAAAGGGCCGAATAGCCTACTCCTGCAACTATTTTCTATGTTTCTATGTTTCTATTACAGGAAATATTAATACAGTAAAAAATTAATACAAACAGTGCAATTTAAACATAAATAACAAGGTAATATAATAGTATACTAATTTTTATATATATCAATAGAAAAAGAAAAAAAAAACCCAAAAAACCCCCCAAAAAAAACCCCATCGTGCAACTAAACTAAAAAGCAAAGCAAAGCAATGGGCTAACTAGGAAACAAGTAGAGTTAAAGTACTTAAAATCACATCCTCAAACCTGACCTCCATTAAAAACAGTTAAAAAAAAACAAGAAGGGAATATAAATATGGACCGAGAGAAAAAAAATTACATTAAATGAAAATGTTGAATAAAAAATCTCCAGGTCTGATGGAATTTAACTGAAGAATCATAAAGATTACTTCTAATTTTCTCCAAATTTAAGCATAATATCGTCTGGGAAAACTAAAAAAACGTAGTTGGAGCATTAGTCTCTTTCCAATGTTGTAAAATACATCTTTTCGCCATTAAAGTAAGAAATGCAATCATTCTATGGGCTGAAGGAGAAAGATTACTGGAAATTTTAGGTAGTCCAAAGATAGCAGTAATAGGATGAGGAGAGATATCTATATTCAATACCTTTGAGATAATATTAAAAATGTCTCTCCAAAAAGTTTCCAGAGTAGGACAGGACCAAAACATATGAGTTAAAGAGGCTATCTGCCCCTGACATCTATCACAAAAAGGATTAATATGAGAATAGAAACTATCTCGGTCTTTCAATAGGCACTTCACTGTATGTTTTCGATGATTCAATGTCCACAGAGCTTATCTTTTGAACCAAGTCCTCATTAAGTTTATATGCTGCATGTAGCCTCCTCTTGTTCTGTTTCCTTTTCAGCTTCAAATTGTTCAACGGCTTCACTAAGTATCATTCAGTCACATTCATCTTCCTATTGGTCAGTGCTGTTTCCTTTGTCCTTTGCAGCTATATCATTTTTTCATCTCTAAGAGCAACTAAATTTTAATGAATATTTAAGGTGGTAAAAATTATCCATATCAATTTTTATTGATGTACCATAGCAGGCATCCTATCCAGATGCAGCATACCATTCTGTTATTGCTATATTTTACTTTGTACTACCTTGCTGCACTGTTGTAATGAATTGTCACTCTGAACAGTATGCAAGAGAAGGTTTTCACTAATATCTCAGTACATGTGATAATAATAAATCAACTTACTTTGATCAACTTACCTTGAGCTCCAACAGAATCCAAATCACTCGATGTACTGATATGAATTAATCACTATTCACCTTTTAGTAATTGGCAATAGTTCCAAAATCTCCACTAGGCCAGTTAAAGAGCAAGGAACTGGTAATCGTACCCAAGGTTTTCATAATTTATCAACTTCATGCTAACTTTACTGTCAAACTGTATATAGAAATCTTGAGATTAAATCTTGAACAGTGTTAACAAATTCCAGTGCATATCTAACATTGTTAACTATTTTCCGTAGATAATCTGAAACTATCAATCATGTAGCAACAGTGAAAAGGCAGCACTAGAAACAGATCTGCTACCCTTCAGATTGGTCCCAAGTGCTTAGGTCCCTCTTTTGGAGCCATGCATCTGTTCTCTGCCTGCATTTTATTTTGTGTTGGGAGTTTATTATGTTTTATGATAGCTAGCTAGATGGATTGGGGTGTGGTAAAAATGAAGGGTTTAGTTATGTGTACATGCTTTGTTCTGGGCAGTTTAAAGCTGAAGACCACCGGGTATCATATCTTCGTTCACCACTTAATGACATTTGAAATCGTTTAACTCTACTTAACTTTGCTTAGGTCTGCTTAAGTACATTTAATATCGCTAGTTTTAGTTTCATAAGTTTCATCGCTTCAAGATTGTAAGTTTTATTAGTTGCTAATAAAGGATTGAATGCATTTCTTTGACTTTCTTTAGCATTATTATTGGATCGCTCAGAGGGCACGCCATACAAGATAATTCCCTATGTGGTCGCCAGCAGCGGCTGTGCCTTGTTCGAGTTGCCGCTACCTTTCTTTCCAGTATCTCTTCCATGCTATTTGCCTCCACTACATCAGCCAATCTGTTTGTCATCTTGCTGTCCCAACTTGTGAAGGGATGGACTGAAGGTGCTTATACACACTCCCTCTTCCAGGCTTTCGTCCTCAAAATATAGACAACTAGGCTTCTTGCCAGGAACCTTCTATTGAATTAATGCAGTGTGAGATCTCTGGGACATGGAGTGATCAGGAAATGGGTTAAAGGCTTCAAGGCATATGCTAAGATAAATAAACTAGCATTTTATTTTATCAAGTGAACAGATGAAGGAATCAGTCTATCAGTTACTGGTATCTCTTTGTCTGTTACACCCTAATTAAGTCTACATACCAATCCATCAAAAGACACTTCTTTGAGCTCACCAATATGGGACCATAATACAGAATTGCTGTTTAATTCTCAGCAGAAATCTTGTGGTGAAAGTTATTTGGATGTCATATTCAAGACAGGCATTTGCTTTGTAGAATTTTTTAGTTGGATATTCAGTCTTTGAGTAAATTCAGAGCTGAGAGTGGAAGTCCGGTGGAATCAAATCCATGTTAACCATCCATATAATCTGATATTAATCCCATTTTTATTCTCCACAACTTCATATCATTCCTTGCAAATTCTACCACTCGCATTCACATACGGGCAATTCAGAGTGATCAATACATCAATCATCAATCGGAGCAATGGAATTTGGGAGGGAACAGGAGCACTTGGCAGAAAGTCATGTTGTCACAGAGGGAATGTACAAACTCAGAGAGGCACTCAGTCTCCGGTCTTGTGAGGTAGCTGCTCTACCAGCTATGTTACTGTGCTGCCCTGAATTTTGTGTATTTCCGCTCTGTGGATCAGGTAACTGAAGATAGATTCGACTTAAACAATGAAATACATAGAAGTTAGCAGCAGCAACAGTACTTTGGAAAAATATTTTAATCTTTCTTCAGAACAATTTCTCAAAATTATTTGAAGAAATGCTAATTAACACATTTCAAAAATGTTCTTGATTATTATCTCATGCAACAGCATGTGCATGAGACTGAGTGAATGCAAAGAGGAATAATCACTTCATACCAACAACCAGTATTGATTTCTTGACTAGCGTTTATGATGGTTTTCATTTATCTCTCAGTCCTTTAAGGCATGAGCTTAGCTGGAAACAGATTTCAAAATGCTCTTCTGTACAATTCCTTCAGATTTTTCAATGCATTCCCTTATACCACTGAACTGAATATGCCTGGACTCTTTTGATTTTTGTGTTTTATATTCTGTGTTTTTCGCTCGCTTGTTTTTATTACCATTTGCTCGTTTTTTTGGGGGGTGTTGATGTTTTTCTTTGAACAGGTTCCATGGTTTTCTTTGTTTCGTGTCTGTGTGAAGACGACTGCCAGGGTTGTGTACTGCATACATACCTAGATAATAAATGCACTTTGAATCTTTTAACAAACCTTGGATATAAGTTGTTCAAAAATAAGGAAAATAGACTTCTATTCCTTCCTTGATGACATAAAACTGATAAACGGGCAAGAACTGGGTCAAAGAGGTTCTTTAGTCCCTTGACTACAGAACCTAATTAGTAAAACACAGCACAGTACTGGCTCTTTGGCCCACGATGTTTTGCCAACCTTTTAACCTACTTGATGCTTCCCTCCCACATAACACTTCATTTTTCTAACATCCATGTGCATACCTAATAAATGCCCCTCACATATCTATCTCTACCACTACTGCTAGCAGTGCGTTCAATGCACTTACCAAACTCTGTAAAGAACCTACCTCTGACAACATCCTATACTTCCTTCCAATCACATTAAAATTATGTCCTCTCATATTAACATAGAAACATAGAAAATAGGTGCGGGAGTAGGCCATTCGGCCCTTCGAGCCTGCACCGCCATTTATTATGATCATGGCTGATCATCCAACTCAGAACCCTGCACCAGCCTTCCCTCCATACCCCCTGATCCCCGTAGCCATTGGCGCTGTCGACTCTATCTCTGACTTTTATTATCTTGTACACCTCTACCAAGTCTCCTCTCATCCTCCTCTCCAAAGAGAAAACCCTAACCTGCTCAACCTTTCCTCATAAAACACACTCTGTTATCCAGGCAGCGTCCTGGTAAATCTCACCCGCACCTTCTCCACCTTCTCAAATTCTTTACCATCCTTCCTATAATCAGGCAACCAGACTGAACACAGTAATCCGTGTGTGGTCCTAGACACATGGACGAAAGAAAAGTGGAGAGTGATGTGGGAGGGAAGGGTTAGATTGATTGATCTTAAAAGGTTGGCACGATATTGTGGGCCGAAGGGCCTGTACCGTGCTGTAATGTTCTTCGTACTTTCTGATTAGATACAGACCCTTCAGCCCACGATGTTGTATCAACCTGTTCCGCGATCAATCTAACTCTTCCCCCTTACACAGCCCATTACCCTCCATTTTTCTTACATCCACATTACTATCTAGGAGTCTCTTCAATGTCCCTATTATATCGACCTCTACCGGCACATAGCACTCTCTATGTCGAAAGAAACACCACCTCTGATATCTCCCTTAAACTTTTCTCCTCTCACCTTAAACAAATATCCACTGGCATTGACCATTGATTGCCACTATGGCTAAAAGCTGCTAGCTGTCCACTCTATGCTTCTTATAAGGTCTCCTCTCATCCTCCTTAACTCCAAAGAGTAAAGCCTTGCTCCTTCAGTCATTCTTCATTAGACATACAGTATTCTCTAAATCCAGGCAGCAGCCTGGTAAGTCTCCTTTACGCGCTCTGCAAAGCTTCCACAACCTTGCAGTAATCAGGCGACTAGAACTGAACGCAGTCCTCCAAGTATGGTCTAACGAGTTTTGTCTCACCCTTCACTATTGTCTCCTGCTCAAATGTGATGTGTCTCATTAAGCAGAAATCTTCGAATGTCAGCTTTGCATAAAGGTGGGAATTAAAAAAAAATTAAATTGCAACTGAACAAACTTATTGCTGAATGGTGGAAAAGGGCAGAAAGGGAACCAGAAGGAAAAATTGGATTGTGTCCTTGTGGTCATATTCCAATTTATATTTGAAAATGCTTCCAATACAAACTGGGGGATTTTACTTGATTTACAAGTAAACCTTTGGCCTAGGAATTTATATATTCCTGCAGAAATCCTGCACTACAACGGGTTATGCTCCAAACCCTGCAACATTTGAGAGGGTCAGTTGGAACTGGGACAAGGGAAAAGTTGCTTCATTACTGGAGATACTGTTTTGGATATTGGGGAGTAAGTTGAATAGAAAGACACTGAACAAAGCAGGTGAACAAAATCCTTAGGGACACAATGGGGTAGATGTGTTTCCCATTGTTATGGTATCTAGAAAAGGGGATCATAGTCTCAGACTAAAAGATTCGCTATTCGGGATGAAATGAAAAGAAATTTCTTTGCCCAGAGTGCAGTGAATGTTAGGAATTCTCCACCAGAAAGGGTAGTGACTGCTCAGCTGCTGAGTATATTCAAGAGGGAGATTGATTAGGTTCTTGGATAATGAGGAATAAAGGGGCATAAAGTCATTGCAGGAATAAAAGATCAGTCATAACCTTACAGTGCTGGAATAAATGCAAGGGGAAATTAAGAACAGCCTGTAAGTGTAGTGGTTAGCACAGCGCTTTACTGTACCAGCGACCCAGGTTCAATTCCCACCGCTGCCTGTAAGAATTTTGTATGTTCTCCCCATGGCTGTTTGGGTTTCCTCCATGTACTCCAGTTTCCTCCCACAGTCCCAATATGTCCCGTTTATAGGTTAATTGGCCTTAATTAGGTTACTGTCAAATCGGGGCACAGTTCGAAGAGCTGGAAGGGCCTACTTTGCACTGTATCTCATTAAAAAAATAATAAATAAGAAGAGACAACCATTTAAATTTTATGTTCCTAAGTTATTAAACCTTGGTTTAAATATGGAACCAAACCTACAAATGTAGATCTCCCAACTTCAAGCTCATATAAATACTTTTAACAAAATTAGTTTTTTGATAGTAGTTAATTTCTTCTGATCTGGTTGACACAGTGCTGCTGTCCCACTGAGCCAGACACCTGGTTCACTCCTATAGACAGGTGCTGCTTGTATGGTTTTGCATGTGCTCCAACTTTCTTCCACATTTCAATGAGTCTACAGGTCAATGAGTTTATTAGTTATGGTAAATTTGCCCTCATGTGTAGGTAATTGGTAGAACCTGGGAAAGATGGGGCACATGGTCAATTGGCACAAACGTGTGGAAAATAAATTGTGGTTTGTGTCGAATTAATGTAAGTGGGTGCTTGATGGTTAGCATAGACCTGATGGTCCATAGAGCCTGTTGGCATGTTGTATTTCTCCACAACAGTGTTCTGTAATCCTTTTATGAACTAAATTCAGGTCATGTACAGTTATTCTTATCCACTTTTTTATTCTGGCTTCATCCACCTTCCTTTCCAGTTCTGCAGAACGGCCTCAGCCAAAGTGTCGACTGTTTATTTTGTTCCATAGATGCTGCCTGACCTGCTGAATTCCTCCAGCTTTTTATGTGTGTTGCTCTGGATTTCCAGCATCTGTAGAATCTCTGGTGTCTGCGTATGGTCTTGGCTTTCCTGAACATAGCCAGTCACCTGGACATCAGTTGCTTTGCAGGCAGGGGCTTCAAACAGGTACTGTGCTTCGTTACGTCAAAAAGATTCTGGGATCTGGCTCAGATAGGCATAAAGATACTAATGCCAATTAATTGCATAAAACCATCTACATTAGAACAGAACAGAACAAGCATTAAAATACTTATCTAGCTATGCACAGGCCCCTCACACCATAGCATACCTCTCAGTCAATCTGTGGCGCTGTTCTCGACCACCTTGTTGGTGAGACCTCAAAGAACTACATCCAAGCCTCCTGATGCTCTACTTTTATACCCTTTCCACTAATATGAAATGCTGCAGTAAGTGGACCAGCACAAACCACAGGATCAGAACCAATCATCACCTGTCACCACTGTTTATGAGACTCACCCCTGTATTCACCAAACTTTTATGTTCCCACAGCAGAATTGCATTTCATGGTCACATTCCCACAGTAGTAAACAAAGTTTGGTAACATAAGAACAAAAGAAATAGGAGTAGGAGTCGGCCATCTGGCCCATCGAGCCTGCTCTGCCATTCATTGAGCTGATCTGACCATGGACTCATCTTCACCTACCTGCCTTTTCCCCATAACCCTTAATTCCCCTACTATGCAAACATCTGTCCAACCTTGTCTTAAATATATTTCCTGAGGTAGCCTCCACTGCTTCACCGGGCAGAGGGCTCCACAGTTACGATCAAGGTCACAGTGGTGGTGAGACGTTCGACAAGCACAAAGATTAACCCTTTACAACAGGTTCTGGGACCTTGTTTCCAAATGTAATGGACCTGATGCCTGTTGCATTTGAAGGTCTGAATATCAATTTTGATTAGATCTTAAGTTAAAAAAAAAAGAGCCCACCTCTTCCATCCTGGAAAGAGCCTGCTGCAATGCCAAGTCAAATCATTTACTCAATATGTAACCAATACAGATGATTTGATACATTAGTAAGTAAAAGCTTTTTTTTTAAAAAAGGTACACAACTAAACAGTCAATAATCAATAAGGTAAGTTCAGTCTGCTTTCTGCTGTGACATTATATGTTATGCATAGGAAAAGATGGTGTGAGACAGTAATGTGTGTGGGTTCTCATTCTAACCACATGTTGTGTCAAGAATGTAACAAGTCACTAAGAGACATGGGAGCCAAAATATGTGCATCTTATATGCAAATCACACACACACAAACATATATGTGTATATACTTGTACACACACACATATTATATATATTGGCCCAAAACATCGACTGTTCATCCATTTTCATCGATGCTGCCTGACCTGCTGAGTTCCTCTGCACATAAAGCTCATGAGCCTGGTTTTGAAGCAGAAAATTCTGCTTGAAAAACTCTGGTCCGTGACCAGATCGTGACGATAAGATGAGTAATATATTTGAGAGAGCATGGCTGGAAGGCTAGATGTAGGAATGTGATGGAAAAGAGCAGAGCAGGGAAATGTTAAAGACTACAGATTAGACTGCAGTTATTCCTGGACCTATAAACATTACTAGTTGCAGGTCCATCAGTTTTTGACCCTGTATGTATGTGAAAGGTGTGAGTAAACAACCCATACGGATATGTGCTTACTTATCATGAGGCAACAATTTCCATTACAAATATGAATTGAAAATATCATTCTAGTTGATGGGGAAATATACTGCAACAACGAACAAAACAGCTACAAGACATGGGTCCTCTACCATTCTGCCCCTTCTGTATAATACCATCCTCCAACAGTAAACATGCATGCCACGATCCTGGAAAACGTAGACCATTTCCTTTACCTCAGGAGCACAGTTCAGTGAAACCAAACACCAAAGATGAAATTCACTGTTGGTAGACCGGCACAATCTTTAGATCGTAGGAAAAGAGCATATAAAGATAAAGTCTTCAAAGCCGGTCCCTCAGACAGCAGGGAATCCTGCCTTCATAGAACATAGAACTGTACAGCACAAGACAGACCCTTCAGCCCATGATGTTGTGCCAACCCATCTAAACCTTCCATCCCACATAGCCCCCGCACTTTTCTTTCATCTATGTGCCTATCTAAGAGTCTCTTAAATGCCCCTGATTTAACTGCCTTTACTGCCCCCACTGATAGTGCATTCCACACACCCACCACTCTTTGTGTAAAAACATATATTTATATGATCATCATCATGTCCCGTGTTGTGTGACATGGGTGATCAAGGTCAGTGACCATGATTGTTCTTGGAAAATTTTTCTACAGGGGTGGTTTGCCTTCTTCTGGGCAGTGTCTTTACAAGACAGGTGACTCCCAACCATTATCAATATTCTCCAGAGATTGTCAGTGGTCACATAACCAGGACTTGGGATATGCACATACCACAGTCCACCACTGCTCCCACAGCTTCACATGACCCTGACTGGGGGCTAAGCAGGTGCTACACCTTGCCCAAGGGTGACCTGCGGGCTAGCGGAGGGAAGGAGTGCGTTTCATCTCCTTTAGTGCAGCTGTAACTCCGCCCCTCCACCCCCATTCATGTACTCATCAAAATTGTGGACAACCTCCAACAAGCACTCGAGCATTGCACGTGTACGAACAACGCTGTCGCTGCATAACCTGGGAGGTGCACTGGTAAATTAAGCAAACCAATCTTAGTATTCTCTTCCAGTCAATGTCATAACACTGAGATCTCAATTACCCTCTCTCACCTCCAATGGCCTGGCCACATCATTTACAACCCTGACATCTCAATCCTAAATAAACAACACCTTTCAAGTTCTGTCGCAGATAGAATTTACCGGGTGGACAGAGGAAAAGGTTCAAGGATGCTATCAATGCCTCCTTAAAACTGTTTTGCAGTCCCACTAATTTGTGCCCCTCGTTCTAAGCATTCAAAATGGAGGAGGCACCTTCAGGCTGGGAGTCTCTACTCCATGCACCAAGACCTCACAGAGGCAAAACAAAGACAGGGGAGGAAGTATGCCACCTCACAACCCTATCCACTTCCACTCCACCTGTGGCAGAGTCTGCAGGTCCCACACAGATCTCATCATCCACCTAGGAGTTACGGAACTGAAGTGAAAGCCAGTTATCCTTAACCCCGTGGGATTACCTAAGAGCTAGGTAGTGCCCCAAGCTAACGAAGTTCTGGATGTGATGCTACTCTGCATTCCAGGCTGTCACTCAGAGGTGAGCATTTACTCTCCTGGAAAGAGTCCCAGGATGACTTGTCAGTCTGCTACAAGTTCATTGTCCAGGAAATATTCAGTCTCTTTCCCTTCTCAAGCCCTACCTGATCCGATGGGTATTTCTGGCATACTCTGCCCTTGTTTACACAGATTCACACCGACTCCTGATCAAGGACTTTGGATCAAGCCGCTTTTGCATCCTGCTCGGGGGAACTTGAAGTCATGGCATTGTGTGCCTCAACAACATTCAGCCAGTGCATTGTCGAACTTGCATGTCTCTTTTTGACTCTCGGTAAGCACATATCTAACATTCTAGTCATTCATTTTGATTTTTTTTTGAAAACTTAAGGAAAATGGATGACATCACACACACAGAATGAAAGCAAAAGAAAGGCCTTTGGAGGAACAATAAACACATTTTCTTAACTGTTATTTCTAAAGATTATTCTCCAATGAAACTCATTACTTTCGGGGACTCTTCAATAAAACAATGAAACTAATTAAACCACTCGTGAATTTATATGCAGTCTTTGCAAATCTACTTATTTCAACAATATTATTAAATATTTTAATTACAACAGTTCTAGATTAATTAATGAGGGCATTACACTTTTTTTTGCATTTAATAATCAAACTGAGACCATAAGCAAGACTGGCAGCTTTGAAATACAGGTGTGGTGTTTCCTAATGGCCCATCATAGACTCGTTCTCAGTTTTCCAGACCCAAACCTCCCAATATTAACTGCTAATTCTGCTTTCCCTCTTCCATAGATAATCCTCCCTGCTTTCCTCAAACACTCCACATCAATAGGAGTCTCACAGTACTCTCTGGATCATTTGTATAGCTAAAGTTTGTCATTTTCTCCTGGTGCATGAATATGCTGGTTGTATGAAAAGTGCTCAAAATAATATTTCTGTCCATCACACTATCATTCTTTGCATAAACCTTTAAGTGAATTGCCAGACTGTATTTTATCAGTCTCTGAGTTCATGAGGAACTCTTTAAGCTTTGAACTTTGCGACTTTATGCCATACATCATCGAGTAACAAATGTGGAATTCTTCCATAAGAACATTTACTTTTTCATCACTTTTCAGGCTTTCACATATTTCCATTTTTTGGTTCAATGTTAAAAATTTTAATTCCACTTTGTAACTTTGCTGGAGGTAAATGGACATGGTGTAGAAATGTAGTACAGTTTATGAAATACAACTGGACTTGACCTTGCAATGAACAGATATGAGAGACTGGGGACAGGCTGCTGTGCTGCAGGCTGATAGGAGACAGCAAATAAAATCACATTGCAACAGAAGGTGCCAAATTTACAAATATACTTTCAAAGAAAAGTTATGAAATTGCTTAATATTCTTGGAAACTTTTGCCAGTTGTATGAGAATTCTGGATTCATTAATGCTGGATAAAAGAGTGTTTATCTCTATTTTGACTTTTAACTGAAAATTTCTCTAAATTTGGATTTACTGTATCTACCAACTGATATGTGATAATAACAGAGGAAGTAATTTCTCACATTATATTGCCAGTGGGAATGTGGTAGGTACAATACTTCCCTAATTGCTTGACTTTGACCCGCCTACCCCAAATTATAAGAATCTGATCATTTAAATAATGAACAAGGAAGTCACAAGACCCTGAAGCAGAGTGATAATGATGCCTGAAAGTGTTGCACCATTCCAAGAAGTAGCGTGACTGTTTCCACCAGGCAAACATCTCACTGGGCCTCTGGCAGAAATCCCAAGATGCTGCTACAAAGTTACCAGACAGGGAAGGAACTTTCATTTATAATTATGCTAAATGAGGCAGATATAGCACATGCACATGACTGCACTAATCAGAAAAACATATCTGTAGTAGATTGAAATGATATAGTGGCAAATCCTGCAACCTACTAAAACACATGATCCCTGAGACATTATAGAAACAATAATAAAGATGCTGCTCCATTCTATTCACAGAAACTTAACATGATTTTAATGGAAGCATTTTTGTGGAAAAATTCCGGTAGATGTTTAATTCAAGATTCATTCTTTTCAAAATCAGTTGTCAATGGCAGTCGTACTTCTGCTTTGCAGAGGCATAAATCAATATGTCAGTAGCAGTTCCACACCACTATCATCTTTTAAAGTTATAATCACCCAATGATCCCAAATTCTGTTTTATTTTTTCCCCTGTATTTGAACAAAATTCTTTAATGACAAGGTAATATACTACAGCAACTTTTTCAAGACAACGTGGCTTGTAAACAGCAATGTATTGATACACTTTTAATCAAAATCAACTCATGCAGTTACTTCTTGCTACAACATACATCATACAAAATAATCACAGGAGACAAGGACGAAGGAACAAGTTTATTCGCCATATACATTTACATATATTAGGAATTTGCTGTAGTGCGCTGGCAGTATATGCAACGAAAACAACAATTTGCAAAATTTACAAAGAATAAAGAATTATTGCATGAAAGAATTACACTCAGTGGCTACTTTACTAGGCAAAGGAGTGGAACCTTGTATGGTCTTGTGCTGCTGTAGCCCATCCACTTCAAGTTTCAATGCATTAAAGGTGCTCTTCTGCACAACACTTTTGTAATGCGTGGTCATTTCAGTTATTGTTACCTTCCTGTCAGATTGAAACACTCTGACCATTCTCCTCACCTCTCTCATTAATATGGCAGTCTTGCCCACAGAACTGCTGCTTACTGGATGTTTATTGTTTTTCAAAGGTTCAGGGTTTTGTTTATTATCAAGGTATGTATCCATATACAACTTTGAGATTTGTCTTTCCCAGATAGCCATGAACCAAAGAAAGTACATGAAAGTCGTTCATAGAAAAACATCAAGCCCACCCCTGGCACAAAAAAGAAAGGCGTCCTGATAATCAACCACCACCCCCCCCCCAATGCCCCCTCCCTATGCACAAAACAGAACAAGAACATTGACCCTAAATCCCCTCTCCTGCATTAAACAGAACAAGAACATCAACGGGATCCCACACCAAGCACAAGTGGGAAATCCAGTGGCCACCCATTTTAATTTCACTTCCAATTCACATTCTGGTATGTCGATCCATGGTTTCCTCCACTGTCATGATGAGGCCATACTCAGATTGGAGGAACAACACCTTATATTCCATCTGGGTAGCTTCCGACCTGATGGCATGAACATTGCTATTGAACTTCCAGTAATGCCCACCCCTCTCCTTCACTATTCCCCATCCCCTTTTCCCTCTCTCACCTTATCTCCTTACCTGCCCATCACCTACCGCTGGTGTTCCTCCCCCTCCCCACCTTTTCTTTCTTCCAAGGCCTTCTGTCCTCTTCTATTAGGTTCCCCCTTCTCCAGCCCTGTATCTCTTTCACCAATCAAATTACCAGCTCTTTACTTCACCCCTCCCCCCTTCAGGTTTCACCTATCACCTTGTGATTCTCTCTCCCCACCCCCACCACTTTTTAAATCTACTCCTCAGCTTTCTTTCTCCAGTCCTGCCAAAGGGTCTTGGGCCGAAGCATCGAATATACTCTTTTTCATGGTAATTGTTGATCGTTTTGTGAAAGTCTACAAGTTCACTGGCTTGGAGAAGCTACCATCTGCAGCGGAGATTGCCCTGAACCAAGCCTTCAGATCCATGGATTCCTGGTGGACATAGTTTGGATCGTAGTCCACAATTTGCATCACATTTCTGAAGGGCATTCTACAAACTGATTGGGGGCAACAGCAAATCTTTCCTCTGGGTTTCACCCGCAGTCCAACAGCCAGACAGAGTGGACCAACCAAGATTTAGAATGTGTCCCAAGATGCCTGGCCTCAGACAGGCCTGATGAGTAGTGTGACCATTTGATGAGGGCAGAGGTCACTCACCTTACCGTACTCAGCACACGGGATGTCGCCATTCGAGTGCCTGTTTGGTTATCCTCTGCCTCTCTCTCTGGAACAAGAGGCCGAGGTTGGGGCCCCTGTGGCCGAAGATTTCATCCAACGTGACAAGCAAAAATGGATTGGGGCAAGAGAGATTTTGCTGGCCTCGGCCCGGAAGGCGGGGACCAAGGTGAACCAAAGGAAAAGACAGGGACCCGCTTTAACACTCCCAACCATGCCAGTTTCTGGGATTTAGAAGCTCAAACTCTCCAGAATATGGATAGCTGGCATGGCCTCTTTAAGGTTTCAGGATGGTCCTGCTAATTGGAAATCATGTTTCGGGTGCCAAGAATTGAGCATTTAAAGAGCAACTGAACTGAGGTTTGGTGCTCAATCTTAAGCCTACTAGTGATATTGTCCAGCTCCGTTCTCGGTCCAGTTTGATACCGTATTTCGATCCTTGCTTCAGGTACTCCTGCATTTGGGTCCAAACCACTTTCATCACAATAAGTTACTGGTAAGGCAGTCAGGGTTCTAGACCACTAATCTAGAGATACCTTTGCACGCCTCCATTACAGCCTGGTTTTAAAATAAACTCATTAATGATAAATACAAAGCAACCATATTTAAGCAAAATCAATTTGGTTCACACACAAAATGCTGGAGGAACTCAGCAGGCCAGGCAGCATCTATGGAAGTGAGTAAAATGTCAACGTTTTGGGCCGAGATCCTTCAGCCAGACTCTTTAGTTCGCTGAGGTTCTTGAAAAATAAATCTGCCTTCCTTACCTTGTCTGGCCTATTTGTGATCCAGATCCACCAATGAGATTGGTTCTACCTGCTCTCTCACTGAAGATGCAATGAGGGATACACAATAAGGGCATGTACTGTCAGCGACAGCCACATCCCATGAAAGAATTTTTAAAAAACTGATCTTTCTCCATGTAATTTTTCAACCTATCCAGAATTTAAGGTCGTGATCTAAAGGATACGGTATCAGTCAGTGCCGCATACTGTTAGGATAATTGACTCAAGTTAGGATTTTGTGTTTTTGTGGGTATCAACAAAAACTGAAATAAAATCCAGGGGTACTTTGATTTGGAAAATACCAAAGGTTATAAGGGAGCCATAATAAATTACTATCATACAAATATAAATACAAATTAAACCATTCCCTGGTGTTCTCGAGCACACCATTTGGTTATTTTGAGCAAACATTGTGAATTAGGTAACCATGCTGATAGGAATCTATAAAATAATGTTAAGACACGATTTGATGCAAAAGGTCACAAAATATCAAATATAAATTAGTCTGTCTAACATTTACTGACTTAATATTGCACTCAATGCAATTAAGTAGTCAATGGCTCTAAATAACTGTGGATATACTTTTCAAAATGTTGGCCTGGCCCTTGTGCCTGTAGTATTCAATAGCAGATTCACATTGGCAAGGTCTTTCTCTCGGCTTCTGCACTGGAACCCTGGTTATTAGAACTCCACTCTGGTGTGAACAATGGATGTATTGATGTGTTGCCTTTGCCAATCAGATGGAACAACCCTTGTAGGTTAATAAAGGGTTAAATCATTAACTCCCAAAAAACAGCCAATTGAAGATTGGAACTAAAGTCAAAATATCTGATAAAGCAATCCAATAACCTGAGGCCTGTTTGTTTCTTGGTTATAACCCAAGTAGATAAAAGGGCTAGTGAATAATCTCCTTGCATGACTTGGGAGCATCATTTAATTAATATAATTAAGTTTTTAGTCTTCTTCTTAGTCATTCTAGCTCATATCACATATATTGTCCATGTCTTGGGAAAGTCAAAAGGTGGAAGATGAAGCGAGGAGCAGAATCCATGACTGTTACTTATATTAGTGTGATTACTCAAGTGGAGTATGATGTTCTGCAACGAGGTAGCTGTAGAGGCCAGTCTAGGATCCACATAACCGGGATGTTAGGGTGGATTTCCTTCATGGAGACACTTGTGCGTGACTTTGTTTAATGTAGGGAGGCTGACGCATGGGCAGCCACCACACATTCCTGGACAGAGCGCCAGTCGACTTCACTGCTGCAGCCTTCGTCTGCCTTCACTGCCACTGCGATGCGTCATCATCTTCCTCCAGCTCCACCGATGAGGTCTTAACAGCCCCAAAAATACAGGGAGTAAATTCACCCTCCCACAGTTGTTCTATTCCTCCTGTCGTATCATCTGACCTTCAGTGATCTCCGTCAACTGGAGTGCAGTCGTATGTGAGTACTGGAGTACAGCAATGGGCTCCGCACACAAACCTGGGGTCACCCGTGTTCAGGATGACGGGGAGGGATGAGAGGTTGTGCATTCTGATTATTTGAGGTCTGTTGGTGGGGAAGTCCAACACCCATTTGCACAGTGGAGTATTTAGAACAAGGAGTAGGAATTTATTCACCATGGGACAATAGTGTTGAATGCTTGAAGTCCAGAGAAGGCATTCTGATGTAAGTGTCCTTGTTTTCTAGGTGTGTCAGGGCCAGGTACGTGACAGATACTATGGTATTATCAGCCATCCAAAGCACTTCATGATGACTGGCATTAGTGGCATTGGGCAGTAGCTGTTTAATTCAGAAAGCGTAGATTTCTTTGGCACAGGGATGACAATGGCTGATTTGAAGTATGTGGGGACAGTGGCCTGGATGAGTGACATGCTGAAGATGGGGTCTGGGGATGCAGAGGCTGATAACTCGGAGGCTGGAACTTGGAGACCGACTGGGAACTGTACATCAACATAGAGCTGGGACTTATCCTTCAAAAAGCCAGGACTCATCTTTAACACAACACCAACACGAGACTGGACAGAACATAGACATAGAGCCAGGACTTATCCTTAGACAAATCGGGCCTCAACTTCATCTCCACACCAAGGTGGGACAGATCCCTCTGTCAGGTAGCGGCAGAACGGCCAGACTTACCCAACAGAGGCAAAGACAACACAGGACCCCCCTGCAGGGCAATGGCAGAACAGCCTGACTTACCCCACGGAGGCAAGGACAAGACAAGACATGACCCCCCACAGGGCAATGGCAAGACAGCCTGACTTACCCCCCCAGAGGCAAAGACAAGAAGAGACAAACACCAAAGAACGACAGTCAGTTCCATCTCTGTATCAGGGTTGCTCCGAGTCACAGTTCAGCCAGCAACCTCAGCTGGCTACAGAAACAGCTGGATCCCTACCTAGCTCTGAGTGGCTGGCAGCCACTCAGCTGGCCCAGGAAACAACAGAATCCATACCACAAAGACAGCTCCAACTACTGACAGCAAGGCTCCATGAGGAGATGGTTCCCCAACACAGCCTAAAGATGGCACATGGCTGCTCTAGCCTTCCACCGGCAGGTTGCTCCCAGTGGATCTTGACAAGACAAACCAGCAGCCCACACTCAACCCCAAGGCTACCTATATTCCAAGCCCCAAGATGGGAATCAGGTACCTATGATTAACTCAACCAAAACAAGGGATAGCTGAAAGACCCGGAGTCCTGAGTCCATGGACTCGACCGTGAACCGGAATGCAGACTTCACAGACTGGACCATGACAGAGATGTTGTCTGACCCTGCTACCTTACTGGATTTGACTCTCTGCAGAGTCTTGCTCATGTCTGCTGCTGTTACAGATGGGAAGGGTGGTAGCGTTTGTGGCTGGCGTTGTGTTGCATGCTTCAAAATGTGCATTAAAGTTGTTTTGAGTTTCAGGGAGGGAGTACAGTCACTGTTTTTTCCTTGTGTACTCAGTGATGCCCAGCCACATATGCTGGGGATCATTATCAGACAGGTTCTCCTGAATTTTTTTGTGCATAGGTAGCCTTTCCCATTTTGATGTCTAAGATGAAATTTCTCCAGGCAGTTCTATCACCGAACTTGAAGGCAGCTTCCCAGGCTTTCAGTAGGCAGCGTACCTCTGCATTCAGCCAGGGCTTCTGGTTGTGACCATCTTTGAGGTACCAACTTTGTTTACATATTTGCTAATGCAGCTGATGACAGAGGAGGCATATTCTTCAAGGTCTGTTTCTACTCTGCTTGTCGTGGCCTCCTGGAACATCTGCCAGCTGGTCAATTCAAAACAGTCCTGAAGCATAGAGTTTGTCTCATTAGGCCAGACAACGATGGTCCTCTTGACTGGTTTCTACATTGTCAGCTGTGTTTGGTATACTGGGATTAACAGTATGGAGATGTGGTCAGAGAGGCCAAGATGAGGGTATGGAATGGATTTGTGAGTACTGTGTCTATTTGTATAAACATGGTTGAGTCAGTTTTTTCCCCTAGTGGCCATGGTGACGAGTTGATGGAATTTGAGTAAAATGTCCTGCAGGTTAACATGATTGAAGTCTCCTTCAATTATGAATTGAATTGACTTTATTACTTACTTTCTTCATATACATGAGGAGTAAAAATCGTTACTTTAAGTCTCCATCTAGATGTGCAATGTGCAATTTATAGTAATTTATAATAAATATTATGTACAACAGGATAGTCAATATAACATAGAAATACAGTTGTGTCAGCATGAATTAATCAGTCTGATGGCTTGGTGGCAGAAGCTGTCCCGGAGCCTGTTGGTTCTGGGTTTTATACTGCGGTACTGTTTCCTGGATGGTAGCAGTTGGAACAGTTTGTGGTTGAGGTGACTTGGGTCCCCAGTGTTCCTTCAGGCCCTTTTTACACACTTGTCTTTGTAAATGTCCTGAATAGTGGGAAGTTCACATCTGCAGATGTGTTGGGCTGTCCGCACCACTCTCTGCAGAGTCCTGCGATTGAGGGGAGTACAGTTCCCACACCAGGCAGTGATGCAGCCAGTCAGGATGCTCTCAATTGTGGCCCTGTAGAAAGTTCTTGGGGGCCCATACCAAACTTCTTCAATTGTCTGAGGTGAAAAAGGTGCTGTTGTGCCTTTTTCACCACACAGCTGGTGTGTACAGACCACGTGAGATGCTCGGTGATGTTTATGCCGAGGAATTTAAAGCTGTTCACCCTCTCAACCCCAAATCCATTGATGTCAATAGGGCTTAGCCTGTCTCCATTCCTCTTGTAATCCACAACCAGCTTGTTTGTTTTTGTGACATTGAGGGAGAGGTTGTTTTCTCGACACCACTGTGTCAGAGAGATGACTTATTCTCTGTAGGCTGCCTCATTATTATTTGAGATGGAGAAGATGGCGCGACGTCAGCGCACGCGGCCTCTCCGGTGATGAATATCTGTAATCTGTCAAGTAGGGGACCGTGCACAAATCTGATTTGATGGAGACAGACATGAGAGTACAGAGGAACATCTGGAAAACTTCTGAAATGCTCGCTTTGCTGCCGCTGCTACTGTGTGGTAACCGGAATCTCCAGAGCAGAAGGCCCCAAAATCCTCGGCTTTGCTTGTTTCAGCGGCCGGGGCGAGGTCGAAGGCGCTCGGCAGAGGATGGCGTTCGGGAGGCTGTATCGGAGAGGCTGGTTGCAGGCTCGAAGTTTTCGGACGGATGGACTCAGTGTTGGCTGTGGTCGGCTGCTTCCAAGGCATTGGCAAGTTGACGGTACCTGGAGGTTTATGGCAGGGAGTTTCTCCCTTTTGCCACCTGCTATCGGGGACTCTGGAGTCGATTTCGTGGACTTTTGAGACATTTTTTACCATGCCCATGGTTTGTTCTTCATCAAATTATGGTATTGCTTTGCACTGCTGTTATAATTATGTGTTTCTGTCAGTGTTAGTCTTTGGTTTGTCCTGTTTTCTGTGATATCACTCCGGAGAAACATTGTATTATTTCTTAATGCATGTATGCATTCCTAAATGACAATAAAAGAGGACTGAGTGTTCTCATAATCTAATTAGGCCAATCAGTGTGGTGTTGTCAGCAAATTTAATTAGCAGATTGGAGCTGTGGGTGGCGACACAGTCATGGGTATACAGAGAGTAAAGGAGGGGGCTTAATACACAGCCCTGAGGGGGCTCCTGTGTTGAGGGTCAGAGGGGCAGAGGTGAGGAGCCCACTCTTCCCATCTGCTAGTGATCTGACAGGAAGTCCAGGATCCAGCTGCACAAGGCAGGGTGAAGGCCAAGGCCTCTGAGCTTCTTGTCGAGCCTGGAGGGAATTAGGGTGTTGAATGCTGAACTGTAGTCCAAGAACAGCTTTCTCACATAAGCATCTTCCTTCTCCAGATATGAAAGGATGGAGTGTAGAGCTGTGGCTATGGCGTCAACTGCCAATCGGTTGTGGCGGTAGACGAATTGTAGGGGGTCCAGAAGAGATCATCCGGATGCTTGTTCAGTAGAGAGATCATGACATGGTAAAGCTCTCCTTTGGCATTCGTGCTCAGGGGAATGTAGACAGCGGTGATGAACACAACAGTAAACTCCCTGAGCAGGTCATGTGGCCGACATTTAATTGCAACACGTTCAGTTGCCCAGAACAATGACTGCAGGTGGGTTTGTGCATCAACCTTTTGATAATGTACACACCGATTTCCCACTCCTCTGGATTTCCCCGATAAGGAGTTCCTGTCTGCGCAGAACAGAGTCATCCTGTTGCGTTCAAAAACGCCGAGTTGGGCATGTTGTTGTTTAGCCGCGTTTTGGTGAAAACCAGAATGCAGCAGTTTCTCATCTCTTTCTGTGCAGTCACTCCCAGTGTCAGTGAGTCCATTGTATTTTCTAGTCAGCGGATGCTGGCCAGGAAAAGTGATGGTACCACCGGTCTGTTCGGGTTAGCTGTCGGCCTAGCTTGTGCCCCGGCTCTCTTGCCATGTTTCTATTTCCTCTCACATTGCCGGCGGCTGCCGCTTTCTCAACTGAGTCGCTTGGGCCAGGTCGCTGTCGTTGGGTCTAGCATCATAGAATCCTAATTCCATTGAGCACAGCTACTAACTCTGCTGCTGGTGAATTAAGCTTTGTCTGAGAGTTCAGTAGTGCTGTATTTGTTGAGGTTTGGACAATGGAAATCTCTGACTCGAAACTTTGAAACACTATCCAAGAATTTAAAGTGAGCACCATTATCAGGTGCTGGAGTCCCTGCGCGCCACCATCGTTAATTTTTGAGGATGGGGTGGAGATCAACATTTTCACTGTGGGCTTCAGGGTGGTGGTGTTGAAGGCACAGGTCTTCCAGGAGGTTCGGAGGATGGGGGCAGTGGTGAGAGAGTGGAGGGTTGGGGTGGAGAATGGGAAGGGAAGAAGATCTGTAATTTTTTGGGTTTCGGAGGTTGATTGGTGGTCAGGACTTTTCAGTGCCATGTGTGGAGGAGAGCTGAGGGGATAAAACATAAATATGGCCTGTTGGAAGTGCCTCAATGGTGGGTATTCTCACAACAGTTCAGTATTATTTCCCTGCCCTGCTTCAGAATTAGAGTTCAGTTGAAATACCAACATCTGGTGCATGCCTGAAATTGAGAAGTTCTCAGTCAAGTTTCTGGTGTAACCTGAAATTATTTGGAAACAAAGATTACTGCATTTCACTCCGGGGCAAGCGCATTTTCAATCAGGTGGCACTGATATAAACAGCTCTATGAGAGGTACTTCATAAACACAAGAGATCTGCGGATGCTGGAAATCCAGAGTAGTACATACAAACTGAGCAATGACTTCTGGTTTCTTCCCCCTTTATTTCTAGACCCGATGAAGCACCTTGGCCTGAAATGTCGACAGTTAAATCCTCTCCAAAGATGCTGCCTGACATTCTGAGTTCCTCCAACATTTTTTGTGTGTTACTATGAAAAGTACTTTCCAGGCAAAGTATCACAAGTTCCCACTGTTCCATGGAGGGTCTTCAACTGGAAATATTCGCTCTTTTTTTTCTTTCCACAGAAACTAAGGATTGCTGAACATTTCCAGAATTTTCTGTTTTTATTTCGGCCTTCCAGCACTCTTTTTGATGTTCACACTGTTTCATGTTCCTTTAAATGTTTCCCCTTTCACCTGAGAGCTGTGCCCTCTAATTTTAGACTCATCTAGCTGGGAAAAACACCCTCACCATTCACTCCATCTCTGCCTCCCATAATCCTCTAAACCTCTCTAAGGTCATCCATTAGATCCTGCACTCCAATGAGAACAAACACAGACTACCCAGTCTCTCCTTCTAACTCAAGTCCTCCATTTCAGACAAGATCCTGGTGAATCTCTTCTACACTCTCTTTAACGCTATGTCACCCTTCATGTAGTTGAGGCAGCAATTCCCTCTTTCCTGCATCTATCCACATGCAGTTGGTCTCCACCTTAGATCATAGATCAAAGAGTCATACTCTATGGAAACAGCTCCTCCAGGCCACCTTAAACACAAGACATTCTGCAGATGCTGGAGATGTTGAGCAGCTCTCACCAAATGCTGGAGGAACTCAGGAAGTCGGGCAGGAATAAAGGGTTGACATATTGGGCAGAGACCCTTCATCAGAAGGGAAGAGTGCAGAAGCCAGACGACCAAGATGGCAGGTGATAGGTGTGAACCTTCCTCCAAAGGGCAAGATCTGGTGATCACCCATTTCAATTCAAGCCACCCTCCCCCTCACCTGTTCTCACCTATCCTCCCCCCCCCCACCCTATTATTCTAAGCAGGAATTGAATGTGGACTGCAAGAACAATGGAGCTGTAGCTCAATTACTTGTATCACTGCTGTCATTGCTGTGACCCGGTCCTTCCTTAATAACAATGAGTGTCGATAGCCTCACTGTTTATTCTCAGACATCGACTTTTGTCCGCCAGTTTGTTAAGGATTTTATTGTGGCCCTCAGCCAGTGTACAGTCCTGGAGAATTCTAGAGATCTTCAGATATTCTTCAGTTGTCATGGCAACGAAATTCACTGAACACAACTGACCATCACCAGGAAACCTCAGCACTCCATGTTGAATATCAATGATGGGCAACTTGAATCTATTATCATATTGCTGTCTGCAGGAAATGTTAATTGGTAAAATGCTACAGGATTGAAATGCTATTGGTAAAGTCAACAGCCGGAAATTAAAGGACAGCAGTTAAAAAGGAAGGTAAATTTGCAACTGAAGCACTAACTGTCTCAATACCGATAAATCAGACAAGATATTAAAGACAAATACTTCTGTTCAGAAGGGATCTCGGTGCACCAGATGATTTTGTTGTTTTAAGTAAAATCAGAAGATTCTGGAAAAAGGTAGGCCAGGTGCCATCTTTGGGAGGAGAAACAGATTTTATGTTTCAGATCCACCTGTGAGTGGACAGTTAGATGCAGAAAAAGGGGAATTGCTGTCTGAACTACAATGAGATATCATTCAAGAGACTGCGGAAGAGATTCACTGGGAAGTTTCCTGGAATGGAGGGCTTCAGTTACTAGAAGATATTCTTCAGTTGTCATGGCAACGAAATTCACTGAACACAACTGACCATCGCCCCGGAAACCTCTGCACTCTATGTTGAATCTCTACGTTGGACAGCCTGGGATTGATCTCATTGTAGTGCAGGAGCAAAAGGGTGACTTTTTATAAAGGTTTATGAGACTGTGAGAGGCGTTGATAGGGTGGATAGTGAGGGTGTTTTCCCCACGTGGAGGAGTGTCAAAATCAAGGGCATACTATATAATTCTCAGTTGAAAAGAGAGAAATTTCATCAGAATGGCTCTTAACTTATTCTTTTAATTTTTTTCATCTGTCACTGATATCCATTTTCATGATGTTAAGCTGTTAATCACTTGCCTTTGTTAATTAATCTGCTATTTTATTTCAAACACACTTCCATTATTTGAGTATTATTTAAAAAAATTCAATGCTTAAGAAGCATTTGTATTCAAGTAGCTCTCAATGTCCTTGAGATGTACTTTAGAGACAATGAAGAGTCCTGAGGAATGGTCACAGAAGTAGGGCAGGCAAGTTGTGAACAGCAAGATCCCACAAACAATGATATTGATATTGACCAGATGATTATGTGATGCTGTCATGAAAGGTAAACGTTATCCAGACCAGGGATAAACTAGGTCTTTGAAATAATGACTCGACAGCTTCGATACCTGCCTTCGCTGGAAGACCACTCTCTCACAATGCAGCACTCCCTCGGTATTGCAATGGAGTGTCAGCCCCGAATGTTGTACTCTCGTCTCTTGTCTTCAAGGTTAATGATGGCATCACTGACACCATGTCCTGTGAAAAATACAAAGAAGGTGCAGCACTCAGTGTCATTTAGATAGTCTCTAAGATCTTAGAACAAACATCAGCTCATTAGAGATTTTGATTTGCCATTAGGAATGTGGTGTTAACGTGCTCTGTGGTCTGTTTGGCCTTCTCCCCCATAAATAGCCACATGCGCATGCTATAGCTGGGTCTCGGGGGCAGAGGCAATTTACTTACTACAGCCCTTTCAAAGATTGGGTGGTTGTAAAATAAGTGCTAGATTAGCCACTGGCTAACAGCCGGTACTATTGAAAAGCTCTGCTCAGCAGATCAGGCTGCACCTACTGAGGGGAATTTCTGACCCCTGCCCCTTCTCCCTTTTTCCAGTCCCCTCAAACCCCTCTTCTCTCCTTATCTGCTCACCCCCTCCCTCTAGTGCCCCTCCTCCTCTAGGCCGTCTGTGCATGAAAATTAGAAAGTGGTCTCCCAATCTGCGTCGGGTCTCACCGATATACAGGAGACCATAACAGAGTGCTGAACACAGTAAATGACCCTCAACAGACTCGCAAGTGAAGTGTCACCTCACCTGGAAGGACTGTTTAGGGCCCTGAATGGTAGTGAGGGAGGAGGTGTAGGGGCAGGTGTGGCACTTGTTCTGCTTCCAAGGGTAAGTGCCAGGAGGGAGATCAGTGGGGAGGGACAAATGGACAAGGGAGTCACATAGGGAGTGATCCCATCAATGGGGAGGAACAAATGGACAAGGGAGTTGCGTAGGGACTATTCCCCATTCCCTTTTCTCTCTCTCACCTATCTCCTTACCTGCCCATCAACTCCCTCTGTTGTTCCTCCCACCTTTTCTTTCTTCCAGGGCCTTCTGTTCTCTCCTATCAGATTCCCCCTTCTCCATCCCTTTATCTCTTCCACCAATCAACTTCCTGGCTCTTTACATCACCCCTCGCCCCTCCTGCTTTCACCTATCACCTTCTAACCCTAACACCTCATCTTTTTTTCTCCAGTCCTGATGAAGGGTCTCAGCCCGAAACGTCAACTATACTCATTTCTATAGATGCTGCCTGGCCTGCTGAGTTCCTCCAGCATTTTCTGTGGTTTGCCCCAACTTAAAACATTTTGTTTTCTATGTTTTTCTAATTCCGATAAAAGGCTGTTGACCTGAAATGATAGATATGATTCACTTTCCATGGATGCTGCCTGGCCTATTGATTACTTCCAGCATCTTCTGTTTTAATTTCAGTTTTCTAACAGCTGCAGTTTTTTTTTACTTTCTGAATACTGAAAATCTGTTGTACTCACAGCCTGACAGTTTGGTCTGCAAGTTTCCTGAGATCTTTCACTCTCTTGTTCACAAGAGAGTAAGGTGTGTCTCTCATACTTAGTTTGAAAATTAATGTCTTTGCTTATTGATTGTCCAATTATTACCCCTCACGTTTGCAAAGGAGCAGGCTAACTTATTTTCCAATCTTTCTTGCATTCCTTGGGGTAAAAGCAGGAAACACCCAGCTGCCTTTGAAACCAAGTGCTTTCTTTTCACTGGTTTAGAATATCAAGTCCGTTCACACAAGCTGCCAGTAACGAGTAGTTTCACTCAGCAGTTGAAGAGTTTGCTAATATAAGAACCACGCATATTTGTTCAGGGGAAGTCTTTGATTGTAGGCATTAGAATCAATTGGAATAAATTTTCAGCCCTCTATGTCCGGGTGTTGTCTAATCAGCCTGTCCGCCACTGAGCCAAGTTGAGCGCAGGAGTTAGTGCACAGAAGAGCTTCCAGCCTGATCTCTGGTGTGTTTACAGGAATTGCTGAATGAGTCTACAATGATGTCATCAGAAGGCAGCTTCCATGAGCAATGAAAAGTCATCAAAGCGAAGTGTTAACTCTGTCTCCCTCTCAGCACATGGCGCGTGATCCGCTGAGAATTTGCTGCACTCTCTGTTTTCATTTCAGTTTCCAACAATGCTACTCACATTTAGAAAATCTGCACTTCTCGCAAAATGATACATCCAAGCCATATTTTATAATGGTGACAACACATCTGTACATGTCATCTTGTACGTATTCAAATATAAGCTTCTTTTGAAAGTGTGGTGACATGCTGATGACATTTTTTTAAGATTATAATGGTGCGAGGTATCAAGATTAAAGGAATGTTTGTATGCAGAACTATGAGTCATTTGACATCTGCTCTGTATGGGAGCAGGATGTAAATAGTGTTTAGACCATGTTATGTGTTGCCTTCGCTTACAGCCTATACTTATAGTGGCAATTTTAATGTTAAAACAGTCAATTGTATATTAATTTGGGGAATAAACAGGAATAAAAATAATATGTTGGGAAGACTGAGGGGTAACTGGAAGCTTGATTAAAGAGGGAAGCTTTGCAAGGTCTTCTAAAATGTAGGTGGGTGGAGAAGGTTTAGGGATGGGGTTAAGGAATTTACAGTGTAGAACAAAGATTGCTCAAGCATGGGAGTCTCCTGAGAATTCCCATGGCTTTGTTTCTTCATTATCAGTTCTGAACTCCCTGAAATGTGTTTTTTGTTCCAGGCTTGAAAGCTTTTTTTTTGTAATCATCCTACATCTCTTAATAACTCCACACAAAAAAAATGGTGAAATGAATGACCAAATATAGCCCTGCACATACAGTTGCTGTCGGAGTCTGTTTCTGCCCAGTGCCGGGTCTAGATTCAGCATTTATCCCTAAGGAAGTTAATGGAGTGAGGCCAAGGTTTGGGATACCATCATGCTGTTTGCTCAGAGCAGCTTGAACAAGTATGTATCATTAACTGACAAAATGGCCGCCGCAGCATTGGCATTGTTGGATCTGAGAATTCCTACTCTTAGTGCACACACGGATAGTGTCTGTTGCAGGTATAATGATACTGCTTTTCATTTTTTCAGCTCCCATGTAGGAGATGTTGCAACACACTGTTCTGTTGCCATGTTGTTAACAACAATCATTCATCACTCTCAGCAGGAATACACTTCAGTTGTGCTGTCCTTTACCTAACAATACTACTTAAAGAGCCACTCATAACTTTGGAAAGCTGCTGCTCACAACTGAAAAGGCTCACATTTTGTCCTCAAGTCTTCACCTAATCACGATCAGATCTCCCCTCAGCCTACTTCACTCCAGAGAAAACAACCCAAGCTTGTCCACCCTCTCGTTGTAGTACATGCCCTCCAATCCAGGCAGCATCCTGGTAATCATCTTCTGAAGCCCCTCCAAAGCCTCGATGTCCTTCTTATATTAGGGTGACCAGAATACTCCAAAAACAGCCAAACTAGAGTTTTAAAACCTAGCTTCCTGACTTTTGAACTCAGTGCCTGGACTAATAAAGGCCATGTGGCTTCTTCACCACACTATCAACCTGCATAGCCACTTTCAGAGAGCTATGAACTTGGACCCCTAGATCCTTCCCCTTTCCCACTGACGCAGCCTGACTTGCTGAGTAGTCCCAGCATTTTCTGTTTTTACTGCTAAATCAGCACTTGCTACACAACAAATTATGCCGGAGCAGCCTCATTATGAGCTATAAGCCAGGCAGCATCTGTAGGAAGAGGTGCAGTCGACGTTTCAGGCCGAGACCCTTCGTCAGGACTAACTGAAGGAAGAGTGAGTAAGGGATTTGAAAGCTGGAGGGGGAGATCCAAAATCATAGAAGACAGGAGGGGGAGGGATGGAGCCGAGAGCTGGACAGGTGATTGGCAAAAGGGGATACGAGAGGATCATGGGACAGGAGGTCAGGGAAGAAAGACAAGGGGGGGGGGACCCAGAGGATGGGCAAGGGTATATTCAGAGGGACAGAGGGAGAAAAAGGAGAGTGAGAGAAAGAATGTGTGCATAAAAAAAAAGTAACAGATGGAGTACGAGGGGGAGGTGGGGCCTTAGCGGAAGTTAGAGAAGTCGATGTTCATGCCATCAGGTTGGAGGCTACCCAGACGGAATATAAGGTGTTGTTCCTCCAACCTGAGTGTGGCTTCATCTTTACAGTAGAGGAGGCCGTGGATAGACATGTCAGAATGGGAATGGGATGTGGAATTAAAATGTGTGGCCACTGGGAGATCCTGCTTTCTCTGGCGGACAGAGCATAGATGTTCAGCAAAGCGGTCTCCCAGTCTGCGTCGGGTCTCGCCAATATAGAAGGCCACATCGGGAGCACCGGACGCAGTATATCACCCCAGTCGACTCACAGGTGAAGTGTTGCCTCACCTGGAAGGACTGTTTGGGGTCCTGAATGGTGGTAAGGGAGGAAGTGTAAGGGCATGTGTAGCACTTGTTCTGCTTACACGGATAAGTGCCAGGAGGGAGATCAGTGGAGAGGGATGGGGGACGAATGGACAAGGGAGTTGCGTAGGGAGCGATCCCTGCGGAACAGAGAGGGGGGGGAGGGAAAGATGTGCTTAGTTGTGGGATCCCGTTGGAGGTGGCGGAAGTTACGGAGAATAATATGTTGGACCCGGAGGCTGGTGGGGTGGTAGGTGAGGACCAGGGGAACTCTATTCCTAGTGGGGTGGCGGGAGGATGGAGTGAGAGCAGATGTACGTGAAATGGGGGAGATGCGTTTAAAAGCAGAGTTGATAGTGGAGGAAGGGAAGCCCCTTTCTTTAAAAAAGGAAGACATCTCCCTCGTCCTAGAATGAAAAGCCTCATCCTGAGAGCAGATGCGGCGGAGACGGAGGAATTGAGAGAAGGGGATGGCGTTTTTGCAAGAGACAGGGTGAGAAGAGGAATAGTCCAGATAGCTGTGAGAGTCAGTAGGCTTATAGTAGACATCAGTAGATAAGCTGTCTCCAGAGACAGAGACAGAAAGATCTCGAAAGGGGAGGGAGGTGTCGGAAATGGACCAGGTAAACTTGAGGGCAGGGTGAAAGTTGGAGGCAAAGATAATAAAGTCAACGAGTTCTGCATGGGTGCAGGAAGCAGCACCAATGCAGTCGTCGATGTAGCGAAGGAAAAGTTGGGGACAGATACCAGAATAGGCACGGAACATAGATTGTTCCACAAACCCAACAAAAAGGCAGGCATAGCTAGGACCCATACGGGTGCCCATAGCTACACCTTTAGTTTGGAGGAAGTGGGAGGAGCCAAAGGAGAAATTATTAAGACTAAGGACTAATTCAAATCCCTTACTCACTCTTCCTTCAGTTAGTTCTGACGAAGGGTCTCGGCCTGAAACGTCGACTGCACCTCTTCCTACAGATGCTGCCTGGCCTGCTGCGTTCACCAGCAACTTTGATGTGTGTTGCTTGAATTTCCAGCATCTGCAGAATTCCTGTTGTTATGAGCTATAACCCGTTCTGTTTGGTTGCTGGACAGACTACTTGAGTGTGTTTGATGTTGGAAAGATAGCACTGCTTCACAGCGTTATTCACCTTGTGTTTGCCTATGTCAGGGTTCTGTCCACATTTTCCAGTTGATAAGACTTCAGGCAGTGCTGGGTTCTTTGAATTTAGCAATAAGAACAGAAAATTGCTGAAACTACTCAACAAGTCAGGCTGCATCAGTGGGAAGAGAGAGCAGAAAGGACGCTTCATCAGAACTGGAAAGGAGACAAAGTGAGATTGCTGAGGGAAAAGTTATAGGCAGGGAGTCAGGCTGTCTTTTTTTCCTTGAAATATGGAAGAATGAGGGGCGACATTATAGAAATGTTTAAAATTTTAAGAGGTATAGATAAAGTGGATAGTAACAATCTTTTCCCCAGGGTAGGGGAGACCAAAACTAGTGGACACAGATACAGGGTGAGAGGGGAAAGATTTAAAAGGAACCCGAGGGGCATCTTCTTCATGCAGAGGATGGTGATTGTATGGAATATGCTGCCAGAAGAAGTAGTTGAGGAAGATACGATCGTACCTTTTAAGAAGCTCTTGGATAGGTATATAGACAGACAGGGCTTAGAGCAGGGGTTCCCAACCTTTTTTATGCCATGGACCCCTCCCATTAACCAAGGGGTCTCTGAACCCCAGGTTGGGAACCCGTGTCTTAGAGGGATATGGGCTGAACACAGGGAATTAGGATGAGCTGAATATGTGCATAGTATAGACTCATTGGGCTGAAGGGCCTGTATCCATGCTGTATTGATTTATGACCCTTTTACTTTATGACAATAACATGATTTTGAAATTCTTGCTGTTTTGTGATGTAAAAATACCTCCATAACTGGTGAACTTCTAGCGATGCTTTCTCTTCAGTATCCAATACCTGGGCTAGTATTTCGAAATCAATCTGTCTTTATACAGCTGTTATCATAACTCTATTGTGTGAGTAAAGATAAATAGAAAAGGAATGAATGGTGGGAAGTCCTCATGAACCTGGATTTCCAAATAAGTTAATTGGTCATTGTAATTTGTCCTGTGATTAGGTTAGGGTTAAATCAGGGTTGCTGGGCGGCGTGGTCCAAAGGGCCAGAAGGGCCTATTCTGTGCTGTATGTCTAAATAAACTTTTTAAATACTTTTGTCAAGGGATTAAAAAAGGAAGACATACATAAACTATGCAAAATCATTTTTATGGATGGACATGTCTCAAGATCATATGATTCGAAAAAGAAGAGGCACATTTACTCGATTTAAAAATTCTCTTCTTTTGGGGAGAGTGTCACAACTACTGGGATCTCCATATGTCTGATTCCATTTTTTAAAGGATGTTAACTATCCCTTTAAAAGGAGTGCTTGCTACCACAATGAACTCAAAGTTAAAAAATCTGAATCTAATCTTGATCATTTTACCAGAGTGAACAGCCAATTTCTTTCTGACAACATTTTAGTTCTTATCATCCATTCAGTAATAATGCGATTTACTTATTCCAGTTTCCACACTGAGAAAATCTATACATTAGAACATATGGCCATGGAGATGGAAACATAGAAACATAGTAAAACTACAGCACAATACAGGTCCTTTGGCCCACAATGCTGTGCTTACTTTAGAAACTACCTCGTATTACCCGTAGCCCTCTATTTTCCTAAGCTCCATGTACCTGTCCAGGAGTCTCTTAAAAGATCCTTTTGTGTCCACCTCCACCACTGTCACTGGCAGCCCATTCCACGCACTGTTAAAAACGTACCCCTGACATCTCCTCTGTACCTACTTGCAAGCACCTTAAAACTGTGCCCTCTCGTGTTAGCCATTTCAGCCCTGGGAAAAAGCCTCTGACTATCCACACGATCAATGCCTCTCATCACCTTATACACCTCTATCAGGTCACCTCTCATTCTCCGTCGCTGCAAGGAGAAAAGGCCAAGTTCACTCAATCTATTCTCATAAGGCATGCTCCCTTGTCCATGCAACATCCTTTTAAATCTCCTCTGCACACTTTCTATAGTTTCCACATCCTTCCTTCCGTGAGGTGACCAGAAATGAGCACAGTACTCCAAGTGGCAACACTTCAGTTGTACTGACTGCTCAACGCTGCAGCCAAGAACCAATGCATTTTCTTTCTGTCTTTCCTGATTCAACTGCTGTTGCAAAACTCATTCATCATGACATCATAATGTTAGAAAATAGAGGGGCCTGGATAGTCAGATGGAGCAGGTTCTGATGGATTGTTTACTGGACTGCCTTCCACCGCCCGTGCAGGTTAATTGCCAAAGACCTGAAAATCTGTAAGACAATAAGACCACGACACAGTAGCAGATTTAAACCATTCAGCCCATTTAGTCTGTACCACTATTCGATTATGTCTGATCTGCTTTCCTTCTCTACCCCATTCTCTTGTCTTCTCCCCATAATCTTTGATGCCCTTACTAATCACAAACCTATTAACCTTTTTTTTAAAATATACCCAATGACCTGGCCTGCACAGCTAAGACAATTAACTTCACAGATCCTCTACCCTCTAGCTTAACAAATTCATCCTTATCTCTTCTAAAGGCATATCTTCCGACTCTGAGGCTATGCCTTCTGGTCCTAGACCCTCCAACTATTGCAAGCATCCTTCCAGGATTGCAATGTTGAGTTTGTTTGACGTCACTTACATCTGTTTCATCCAGTCCCGATGAAGGGTCTTGGCCGGAAACGTCGACTGTTTACTCTTTTCCACAGAGGCTGCCTGGCCCGCTGGGTTCCTCCAGTGTCTTGCATGAGTTACTGTGAATTACAGTACGTATATATTGTATTTCTGATGTAATTTTATTGCCTGATGCTGAAAAACAATAATGGAATTTCCTAGCATACTGTGTTTATTTAAGCTGTATTGAAAATTTAGCTTCAGGTTGTTAATTTGCTTCTAATCCAAATTTTTCAATTCAGGATTTTCCTGCTGTTTTGAAACAAGCAGTAAAGCAATTGCAATGTTTATCAGTTGACAAAATTTGACGCTGAATTTAATGAAGCTTCATAGTCATGAATGAAACCTATCTTCATTGCAAAGTAAAACTCATATAGATTTTACATTAAACTACCAATGCTGTTGTGTCAACTACCTTTGAAATGTGGTGCAAGAAGATTAAGGTTTGTCTAATGTTGGTATTTCTTTGACATCATTTTCATCAAGCCCTATTGAATTCCAACAGTCTATTTGCTCAGTTTCTCTATATATCCCTGATACCTTTTTTTTACCTTCTCTTTGACACTCAGAATTCCACCCAGTTTAGTATCATCAGCAAAATTGGAAACATGACACTTGTTCCTTTAGCCTAATCATTGGTATAGACTGTAAGTAGCTGGTTTCCAAGCACCGATCCCTGCAGTACTCTGTTAGTCACATCCCATCAAACTAGGAAGGAGCCATTTTTCCTCATCTTTAGTTTCTGTCCAGTATTCAATTCTCAATGCATCTCGGTATTTAGGACCTTATCAAAAGCCTTCTTCAAATCTAAAAGCACCACAGCCTCTGTTTCTCTCTTATATATTCTGCAGATATTACAGAGGAATCTCCCTCCTCTCTACGATAGGAAAGGTACTCACCCAAATTTTATGTGACTGGCTTTCAGCTCTGGTAGAAGATCTCCTGCCAGTGTCTCAGTGTGGCTTCCATGCAGCTAGAGGAACATCTGACATGATTTTTACAGCACATCAATTGCAGGAGAAAGCCCGGGAACAATATCTCCCACGTTATATAGCCCTCATAGACCTTACAAAAGCATTTGACTCTGTAAATCGCTCTGTCCTTTGGCAGGTACTGTCCAAAATCGGGTGCCCAGGGAAATACCTCAAGGTCCTGCAGCTCTTACAGATTGGAACAGTCATCAGCAACACCAGCTCTGAAACAGCACCTTTTAAGCTTGAGACCGGGCTCAGACAGGGATACACCAATGTTCCAAGTCTGTTTGCTGTTTTTATTGCAACCATTCTTCACCTCACAGGCCAAGGCCTCCCACAAGAAGTCCAGGTTCTCTATAGGACAGATTAGGGGAGTGCTCTTTAACCTTAACAGGTTCCAGGCAAAGAGCAAGGAGTCAACTACTTCCATCACGGAGCTCCAATATGCAGATGACAGTGCCACCGTAGCTCACTCTCAGGAGGATCTGCAGTGTACAATGGATGCTTTTGCCCGGCGTATACAAGCTCCTGGGTCTTGATCTAAACATCAAGAAAACCCAAGTCCTGCACCAACCTGCTCCAGATCAAGCTCCTAAACCTCCAATCATCCAAGTTGATGGCATCCCTCTGGAGAACACTGATCATTTCCCATATCTTGGTAGCCTTCCTTCTTCAAGAGCTAACATTGACCTTGAAATAAATCACAGAATATACTGTGCAAGTGGAGCTTTTACCAGGCTGAGAAAGAGGGTTTTTGAAGATTGGGATATCAACATCAACACCAAGCTTCTGGTCTGGAAAGCTATAATCCTCCTTCCTTACCATGTGGAGCAGAGTCATGGACAACATACAGCAGGCACATAAAATCATTAGAAACCACCATCAAAGATGCCTCTGAAAGATTCAGAGAGTTAGCTGGAAGAACAGGTGTACTAACTCCAGCATCCAGGAGGAAGCTAACATTAATAATCGTGACTCAGCAACTCAGCACCAATTGTGATGGACCGGCCACTTCATCTGTATGCCTGACTCCCGTCTCTCGAAACACCTCCTGTTTGGCCAAGTCGAGCATGCAAAGCGCACTCCTGGAAGGCAGAAAAAGCGGTTCAAGGACAACATCAAGACCCACCTGAGGAAGCACCGCATCAACCCGAATGGATGGGAGAAATTAGCCCAGTACAGGGAAAGCTGGAGAAGCGCTGTCTATGAGGGGACCGCACAGCTCAAAGAATACCTCCGCTGTGCCGCTGAGACTAGGCTGTTCAATGTAAGGAGAGACTGGGAAAGGCCCAACTAGACACATCCATCACCATCTCAATGACCTACACCTGGCAACACTGCAATAGGACTTGTATATCACAGATCAGCCTCTTCAGTCATCTCAAGACCCACAAGCGACCAGATCAACCATCAGGAGAAAAATCTTACTCAATTACGAGTGATCGCTGATGATGATTGCAAGTCATATCCTTAAAGAACTCCAGCAGATCAGACAAACATGATCTTTTTTTCATAAATCCATACCAATTCATTCTTTCCAGGGCATTCAGTTGTTATTTCCTTTACTTTAGGTTCCAGCATTCTTCCTACAATATAGTTGCAGGCAGATATTAACACCTCCTTCCTGATAAATATTTCTGGAGGTCCCTATAACTGTATTTGTTTTTAGATGCTGATGGCAATGGGAAAGCTGCAGTTAAATATCTGCTCTCCCTTCACAGTAAATTCTAACACCTGTCTCTCTGGTTTCTCAGGTAGAGTAGACATTGATGGCTCTCTTCAGGAGGGAATTCCAATCCACATGCATAAAACTGACAGTCACTGTGGAAATTCCACTTTAAACTATCCGTTACAGAAATTGCTGTCAGTTTCATGATATGACAACTGCTAGGGAGTATTCTGGAGTTATGTTAATATAGCAGTTATTAATTCAAACAAGAACCAGGCTTCAGTTCTTATTGTAAATATTGCTTCAGTTCTTATTGATAACAGCACATTTGGAAAGCGGTGAAATCATCGGACAAAGTCAGCATGGAATTGTGAAAGGAAAATCATGTCTGACAAATCTCATAGAATTTTTTGAGGATGTAACTAGTAGAGTGGATAGGGGAGAACCAGTGGATGTGGTATATTTGGATTTTCAAAAGGCTCTTGACAAGGTCCCACACAGGAGATTAGTGTGCAAACTTAAAGCACACGGTATTGGGGGTAAGGTATTGAAGTGGATGGAGAATTGGTTGGCAGACAGGAAGCAAAGAGTGGGAATAAACAGGACCTTTTCAGAATGGCAGGCAGTAACTAGTGGGGTACCGCAAGGCTCAGTGCTGGAACCCCAGTTGTTTACAATATATATTAATGACTTGGATGAGGGAATTAAATGCAGCATCTCCAAGTTTGTGGATGACACGAAGCTGGGCGGCAGTGTTAGCTGTGAGGAGGATGCTAAGAGGATGCAGGGTGACTTGGATAGGTTAGGTGAGTGGGCAAATTCATGGCAGATGCAATTTAATGTGGATAAATGTGAAGTTATCCACTTTGGTGGCAAAAATAGGAAAACAGATTATTATCTGAATGGTCGCCGATTAGGAAAAGGGGAGGTGCAACGAGACCTGGGTGTCATTATACACCAGTCATTGAAAGTGGGCATGCAGGTACAGCAAGCGGTGAAAAAGGCGAATGGTATGCTGGCATTTATAGCAAGAGGATTCGAGTACAGGGGCAGGGAGGTACTACTGCAGTTGTACAAGGCCTTGGTGAGACCACACCTGGAGTATTGTGTGCAGTTTTGGCCCCCTAATCTGAGGAAAGACATCCTTGCCATAGAGGGAGTACAAAGAAGGTTCACCAGATTGATTCCTGGGATGGCAGGACTTTCATATGATGAAAGACTGGATGAATTAGGCTTATACTCATTGGAATTTAGAAGATTGAGAGGAGATCTTATTGAAACATATAAAATCCTAAAGGGATTGGACAGGCTAGATGCAGGAAGATTGATCCCAATGTTGGGGAAGTCCAGAACGAGGAGTCACAGTTTGAGGATAAAGGGGAAGCCTTTTAGGACCGAGATTAGGAAAAATTTCTTCACACAGAGAGTGGTGAATCTGTGGAATTCTCTGCCACAGGAAACAGTTGAGGCCAGCTCATTGGCTATATTTAAGAGGGAGTTAGATATGGCCCTTGTGGCTAAAGGGATCAGTGGGTATGGAGGGAAGGCTGGTACAGGGTTCTGAGTTGGATGATCAGCCATGATCATACTGAATGGCGGTGCAGGCTCGAAGGGCCAAATGGCCTACTCCTGCACCTATTTTCTATGTTTCTATATAAGTAAGTTTGGGCAGCCTCAGTTTTTTTGTAATTTGCATGTAGTAAATTTAAGTTAAAAGCGCAGGTTGCTCTACAGACTAAGAGATTGGTTGGCATGCGTCTGTCTCAAAGGACAATGGGTGATGATGAGCCTGGGTAGAAGATATGGCGATCCTGAGAAGCCCAGTCCTCAAGATCCCCCTGTTGGCCTCTCCAGTGTAGTCCAAGGGAAAGCTTATGAAGCAATACGTTTGGCACCAACTTGGCTGCAGAAACTGCCAGAAGGATGTTCAGTGACGTCCAGCTGCCTTAGGGGCTCCACACCAGATTTGCTGTCTGGGTTTACTCCTGTAGCTTTCGTCTCTCCCAAGATTGCCCACAAGTCAATGGGAAGACTAAGGCTACGCCCACACTACACCGGATAATTTTGAAAATGCCGGTTTCGAGTAAAAACGACAGGCGTACACACAAAGCGTTTTTCAAAATATCTCTGTCCACACTAGACGGATATTTGGGCGAATCTCCTCTACTGGGCACGCACAGGACACACAGAAAACAAGCGAAGAGGAAACGGTACACTTAGTGCGCATTTGTCCAGTTACAGAGTAGAAAAACTTCAAAGGAATTGCTCTTGGCTCTCGCGCAGGAGGACTTAAAACTAAAAAAAAAACCAATACTGGAGCGTATGGAGGCAACCGACAGGGAGTTCACGGACAGTATGATCCGGCTGACGACGAACATTGAAAAACTGACTAGCTCTGTTGCATTAATAAAGCACCTTGTTAAATGTATAAAACATGTCTGCATCAGTGTTATCTTGTGTTTCCATACAATGTTACATTAGGCTTGTTACACATCTATTGTCAGAGAAGTACTTGCATAAATAGGTAAACCACCTTCATACAAGCAAGGACTGAAAACAGAGCAAAGTGAGTATACTTATTTATTCAGTAAGCTATGGGTCAAAGTATTTGGTGAGTACATTTCTAACTCTTCTGGCTTCAGTCTTGTTGCCATCTGTTCTGAAATTGTTAGGTTGTGTGGGGGGTTACGTTCAAGAAAACAACGAAATGTCACGCTGCGGCCATCTGTTCTAGCACGTCATGGCAGCGTTTTTAAATAGTCAAAAAAGCTCACTTTACAATTTAACTCTCACACCGTTCACACCGACTGCACGTTATAACAGCCGTACGGCAGTGCTTGCGCAGTACCAAGCAGAAGCAGAAAAAGCATTGTTGTTGTGGTGTTGTCATGACAGCATTTTTAAATCTCTCCGTTACCCCGTACACACTACAACGGATATTAGGCGTTTTCAGATTTATTCACTCTGGAGACTGTTTCTGAATATCTCCGTTTTCGGGAGATGAAAACGCCGCTTTAGTGTGGACGGAGGGTCAAAATGAAGAGAAAAAGCTTCGTTTTCAAAATTATCCAGCGTAGTGTGGACGTAGCCTAAGAGATTGCATACGCAAAAGTCAAACATTAAGACAATGGGATTGTGTTAATTGGCTTGCATCAAACCAGGCAATGTGGCTAAATTATTTGCACCATTGTGACTTGAGTACAAGCTGACAGACCAGATAGACATTGTCACTTCAAAGTTCAAAGTAAACTATTTTATCAGAATACATACATACTACCTCATACAACCCTGAGATTCTTTTATTAAGGGCGCACCCAGCAAATCTATAGAACAGTAATATAAACTATAATATCAGGAATTATTAACTTTAAACAAACTGTGCAAATGCAGATATAAATAAACAACAATAAATAACGAGCATGAAATAACAAGATAAGAGTCCTTAAGTGAGTGTAGCTATCCTTTTTTGTTCAAGAGCCTGATGGTTGAGGGGTAGTAACTGTTCTTGAACTTGGTGGTGTGAATCCTGAGGCACCTATAGCTTCTACCCAATGGCAGCAGTGAGAAAAGAGCCTGGCCTGGGTGGTGAGGATCTTTGATGATGGATGCTGCTTTTCTATGGCGATGTTTCTAGTAGATGTGCTCAATGGTTGAGAGGGTTTTATCCGTGATGTACTGGGCTGAATCAGCTACGTTTTGTAGGATTTTCTGCTCAAAGGCATTGGTGTTCCTGTACCAGGCTGTAATGCAGCCAGTCATCACACTTTTCACCACACATCTATAGAAGTTTGCCAAGGTCTTCGATGACATGCCGAACCTCCGCAGACTCCTAAGGAAGTTTGCATATTTAGCATGGTCAGGTATAAACAATCAGTAGTTTTTGTGTACCTATGATAATTGTATACTCAGAGACGGACTGCCAACATTACCTTTGAGTGTCTGGGATTTCTTCCCCCAGAAACTTTTAGACTATTTGTGTGAATTACTTTGTGACAAGGATGCTTGAACATTCAGAGACATCTGTCATTGTGGATACATAATTCAAATTAGATTATGAGAACACTTAGTCCTCTTTTATTGTCATTTAGAAATGCATACATGCATTAAGGAGCATTATCAACCCAAAGTACTGAAGTAAATGATTTCATTGTAACTAATGAAACGGTATTGAATCGGCTATTACCTTCGGGGTATAAAAAATGTGATGTACCTTTGGGTTTGTGAGTCTCCACCAAGAGTGTTTCCAGAATGATGTCTGCATGTTGTGCTGAACAAAGACCAGCTCCAGTGTCTCTCCGGTGACTTTGATCACGGTCACAACAATGGCAACAAACACCTAATAGTAAATTGTCAGTGCAAGTGTGAGTTATTCTATCAGACAGAAGTCCCATGCAGTCTGTAGGTCCTGATTTTCTACAAGTTCATCCCTCTTTCCTGGTGATTGCTGAATTCTGTTTTGATGCTGATTCACATTTTTTATTCAATGTGTTCATTTTTGCTATAACCTAATCGTCCTTTCTTTTACTGCGCAGTTCTTTCTGACGTTAACAAACAACTATTACTAAATTAGGATTTGCAGGTAAATTTAACTTTATTTCTCTTAACACTTTGATTGCTTGGTTTGACAAATCTAGTCAATTCAATCCAATGATGGCAGTCTATATTTAGTTACTTCGGTCTTTGTGTTGATAATTGGTTCCGATCTTCTCATTTATACATTCAAAGAAACTGATCACCACCATCCCGAAGTGATTTTAAAGAACAGCTTGCTCCTTAGCAGAGCAGCAGTCAAATCTGCCACTTTTCATTTAAAGAAAATCAGGCCTTCCTTTATGAGCTGATTTACTTCTGGATATATATTACTGATATCAAAATTCAAAGCAAGTGATGTCTAGCATAATGAAAAAGATGGCATTTTTAAATGAGCTTTTTTTTACATAAAACTTGCCTCATTATCAGCAAAGCACTCACTCATTATGGCAAGTCCAATGAGGAATCCATTGTGATTTTTATTGCTTTAGATATGTTATTACATTTCCTTGTATTTTTCAACAGTGCAGAAGTTGTTGGATCAAAACTAACTTATTTTGATGTGTGTGTGTGTCTGCCTGTCTGGCTTGCTAAGTTCCTGCAGCATTTTGTGTGTGTTGCTCAGATTTCCAGCGTCTGATATTGAAGTACAAAGTTACTTTGGATGGAACAAAGGGCCTTTTTCCTTTGGAGAGAAGGAGCATGAGAGGTGACTTGATGGAGGTGTACAAGATGTACTGAGGTGTGGATGGTTCCAGGGCAGAAACATCGAATACAAAGAAGCATAACTTTAAGATGCTGAAAGGAAAATATCGGGGGGGGGATGTCAGGGGTAAGTTTTTTTTTAACACAGCTAGTTATGGGTCTGTGGAACACGCTGCCGGGGTGGTGGTAGAGGCAGATACATTGGGGACATTTAAGAAACTCAGAGAAGCAAATGGATGGAAGAAAAATGGAGGGGTAAGTGGGAGGGAAGGGTTAGATTAATTTGGAATAGGTTAAAGGTTAAAGGTTAAAGGAGCAACACAACACTGTGGACCAAAGGGCCTGTACTTGCTGTACCATTCTAGGTTCTATAAAGAAGAGTAACTGTCACATTCCTGATGAACCATCACCTGATTGATCCAGCAACCTGTTGTAACCTTGAAAGAGGCACAAGTTTATTGGGAAATTTAACCATCATGAGAGAGGTTAAAGGACCGCAACGCTGAGGTCATCTATCATGCCAAGGCTGTATCCGACTGGCCACATTTTGCTTTCAGAGCAAGAGAGCGCCAGCCATCAGTACCCATGAATGGAACTGATTACCATTCCACTCATGAGCAGTATACGAGTAATCCTAGGACGGGATCGGGTGAGTTTGTGCTGGGTTTCTAGGAGGCCATTACAATACAGTCATCATTCCTGCGGAGTTCCAGACTGCAGCGGGATGGCTGTTGGAGCTAAAGGACAACCCCTCCACATCTGACCATGACACCTCTCTGCAACTGACTGCAACCTTGTGAAAGACAGGATCTGTTATGAGCATGTCACAGGGATGCTGATTCATGATAACCAGGTGGAAGGGAGCATTTAACTGTAACGAGCACATAAATTGTAAAACCATGGAAGGCTATGGACAAAGTGCATTAGTGAAGTGGGTGCTGAATGATCAGCATGAACATGGTGCACCTGTTTCTGTGCTGTTTGACTCTATCTGTGACTGCCATATTTGGACATATTGCTTCTGTGTAACACTGCGACTGGGGACTGTGTTACAGAAAATGTTGTGTTAATCTCCTGTGCTCCTATGCTTGCAAGACACATTGAATATTAAACCAGTTGCTTCATGAATATATTGGCTCATACTTGCACAGGGGGAAAAAAACAGCATGATGCGATTGCTGTTTTCTCTATAACCGAGATATTGACTGCTTCAGTGATTTCAATAAGGCCAGAGGCACTGATCTGAGTCAGAATTCTGCTTTTCACTTCTGAAATTTAGACTTTTTTTTGACGCAGTGGCATTGAATGTGATGAGTCCCATAGCTATGGCAGCCTTGAGCTGCTGCCGTAGAGAGCCCCTTCAGCAAAATAAAGAGGAAACGAACCCACAATGAGAGTAACAGTCCGTAGCTGCCAGGTCAAATGCAGTGATCTAGACAGCTTCAGCAAATAGTCGTAGGTTTCAGTTTTTCACAGAATGATTATGTCTAGGTTCAAATGTATATGGATGAGGCATTAAAGAGTTTTTGAATAACCTCAAACCTCATTAGTTTAGAACATTTTGGCTCCCATATCTTGATTACATTGATGGATGGGTAATAATATGGGCTCCATTATTGGGGTGCCATGGTACTATAACGGTTAGCACGACACTATTACTGGAGTTCAGAGTCCAATTCCAGCGCCATTCTGTAAGGAGTCTCTCTGTGGAATGTTAGGTTTCTCCTCAGGTGCTTCAGTTTCCTCCCACAGTTCAAAGGTCCACCAGATAGGTTAATTGGTCGTTGTAAATTGTCCCGTGATTAGTTTGGGGTTAATAGAGGTTGTGAGGTTGCTGGGGCAACGCGGCTGTATCGCTCAATAATAATTGCCCTTAACGTATTGATCCTTCATTGTAAATTCAGGAAAGATTTTGGGTAAGTAGATGAGAAATAAATGGCAAAGATCTTTTGGAGCAACACACATAAAATGCTGGAGGAATTCAGCAGGCCAGGCAGCATCTGCGGAAAAGAGTAAACCTTCGATGTTTCAGGCTGAGACCCTTCTATAGTGTCCTGATTAAAAAACAGTGACTATTTACTCTTTTCCATACATGCAGCCTGGCCTGCTGAGTTCCTCTAGCATTTTATGTGTGTTGCTTTGGATTTCCACCATCTGCAGAGTTTCTCCTGTTAAAGATCTTTTGGAATTGTTTTAAGCTACCAGTCATACTGTACATTTATGTTTGTCCAATAATATGGAGCAAGATGTTAGATCATTTGAAATATCAAGTATTAAGCAAAGTTCTTTTTCCAAGGACAAATAAGCATGTATGAAATCACATTCTTGTTTATATAGTTCTGATTGTCCCAGAGCCTTGAAGTGGGACAAGGACCTTAATGAATTACCTCAACATAATGTAAGCAAAGCATAATGTATAAAGCAGCCCAGATATTAATCCTGGTAGATCTTGGATGTTAAAACGTCTACTCATATCATGCTTGGGTTATATTAATTTCTATGTCTCATTGTAATTTCACTGGAAAATATCACTTTGGAAATAATTATTTCAATGAGAAACCAAACTGCTGTGATACCACAAGGAAGCAGCAAGCATTTTTGAACAAGTAGCTGCAGGAGGCAGACACCATGGTTACCAACAGCTTATCTCCAAGAGCAGTGAGCATGTTCCTCACCAGACACGAGAGATATTGCAGAGGGAATCTAGACTTCTAGACCTCTAGACAAAGATGCAGGGAAGGAAAATCAGCAAGGCTGAGTATTATTTGTAGATTATCTCTCTCTCACTCTCTCACTCACTCTCTCTCACTCTCTCACTCACTCTCTCTCACTCTCTCACACTCTCTCTCTCTCACTCTCTCTCTCTCTCATATTCACCTGCTGGAACATTCTGAATTATACTCTCCTCACTCTCATCAACAGCAAAAACAGGTGCACATACCATTAATATTTCCCATTGACTCAACACACAATTAGCTTTCTTTTTTTCCTTCTCACCACTGACCAGTGGGAGCAGAAGGTTTCTTATTTAACACAACAGTAAATGTAACACTTTATTTCCCATTAAGCTGGTTTGCTTTAATATTGCTGTATCCCTCTTTGTAGCCACCAGAAATGATACAGAGAAGGTCAGCATTGCTCCCACGCAAAGATAACATGTACTCTATGGGGAAAGGAGCACAGATCTTGCAACATCTGAACTCTGTTCAAGTAAGTACTCATCTCCTCTTTCCAACACACAAAGTACCATTGAGAGAGGGAAACTGAGTGGGCTGTTCAGCATCTGTCCAGCATCTCTCCACAGTGTCTTGGCTTCTGGTTATCACTGCAGTTCACTGCTTCTGGAGGGTGCAGCAATAGCAGTTTAAACTTCGATTCCTTTTACTTTTACTGCAGTTCAGTTGATATAAAGTTGAAAGGAATTTTATTTCCATAAATACCATCTTAATCATGTTCCCTGCTTCACTCACTCCCTGGCCCTAATGTCACAATATGAAATGATGCAGTTTCCGGACATGGTTATTGGGCTTTTAGAGATCCCTTGATTGATGATAAATGCTGGTAGTTTACAAGAGATTGCACACACAAATCACCTTAAAAACCAGTCAAACGCTAATCACTTCTGCAAAGCGACATTGGCTTTCTATTGTTTACAGTTCGCAGTAGCCATGGTTATTGTGCATGATCTTTCGTTGCTATGGTTACTAAAAGACATTCCAAGATCAATATTTCAATGCAGGCAACAAGTAATTTGTCCCATTTGTACAACCTTAATGATCTGTCTAGTTTTGCTGCTCTCAATCAAACTTAATTGTTGCCATTTTGTTCAACTTATTAATCACTTCACTGCTAAAAACTTGCCACATGATTTATTTTTTTCTCCGTAATTTTAAACCTACCATGACAGTTTGAGAAATTAAAGCCCGTAATATAAAATAAATCTGAAAATAAAAACCTGGTATCAAAAAGTATTCACTAATCTTAAAAAAAACTAATGATTCATTAGGTCCCTGGAGAAAAGAAATCCCATTGCTATTCCCTGGGTGTGACCCTGGTCCCTCGACAAATTGTTTGACTCTTAATAGCCCAGTAAACCATTCCATTGTATCCTTGACAACTAAGAATGCCAACCTTTCCAGTGATGCCAGCAGTTCAAAAGGAAACATCTCATTAAATATGGCCCCTTATAGACAGTAGTTTTTGCAAATGAACGCTGTTCCAATTGACTGAGGTAACTTGGATCAGCAATGAAAATTAATGGATTCAAGTGCCAGTTTATTCAGTTTGTTCAGCCTTGATCGATTTGTCAATTGTCAAACAAGAGAAAATAAAACACTAGATCTCTTGTATGCAAATATTAAAGGTGCACACAGCTCCACAGCTCTTGCCCCACTTGGAAGATCAGATCACAACCACCTGGTTCAGTTCATGCCCTTGTATAAGCCCAAACTACAGCAACAGCTAGTTACCACCAAGATTACTATGAAGAAAAATGGTCTCCAGAGGTCACCAAGGCCTTGAAGGGCTGCTTTGAGGTTACTGTCTGGAATGTGCTTTGTGAACCACATGGGGAGGACAGTAACGGACTTGCTGATTGCATCAATTTCTGTGTGGACACTGTATTACCTTCAAGGACTGTTTGCTGCTTCCCTAACAACAAAACATGGGTCACCAGAGATCTGAAGGCTCTTCTCAACCACAAAAAGAGTGCCTTTAATTTAGGATACAAGGAGGAGTTGAAGCATGTGCAGAGGGAGCTAAAGCAGAAGATCAAGGTGGCGAGAAAGGAATACAGGAGAGAGCTGGAGAACAAGTTGGGCTGAGGTGTGGAGAGACATGAAGAACATTGCTGGCTTCAATCAGCCTCGCTGTAGAGCTTTGGGATGCAGCTGTGAGTGGGCTAATGAGTTAAACCAATTTTTCAATAGGTTTGATAATTGCCCTCCTGTTCACACCCCCCTCAGCACACCAGTCCAGGTGCAGAGGCACCCAAAGCTCCCTTAGCACCATCGGCTCCCCTCCTCCCTCCTCTCCCCTCCAGTTCAACACTTGGATGAACAACAAAGGCTACTGCTGTCTACATCCCCTCTTTGCCCTGCATCTACTATCCACACCTCCACATACCAACTGCTATTGTCCTGATCTTCACCTCCCCCGTCCCTCACCTTCTACCAACTCCCCAGTCATCATGGACTCACCTTCACTACTGAGCAAGTGAGAAGGGCTTTGGGGAAACTCAGGCACTGCAAAGCATTGGGTGTGAAGCCCAAGGTCCTGAAGGAGTGTGCTGAGCAGCTGTGTGGAGTTCTTCAGCACATTTTCAATCTGAGTCTAAGCCTGCAAAGAATCCTGACTGTGTGGAAAACACCACCTGCCGTCCCAGCACCCAAGAAGGGTCAACCAAAAGCCTTGAATGACTACCGTCCTATCTCATGAAGATCCCAGAGAGGCTGGTCCTAGCTCACCTCTGATCCCTGGTCAGATCAGAACTTGATCCCCTGCAGTTTGCCTACCAGGAGCACACTGGGTTTGGTGATGCTGTCATCTACCTGCTGAACAGAGAACACTCCCATTTGGATAAGCAGGGCGACACTGTGAGGGTCATGTTCCCCAGGCTGCTCCACGAGGCGAGGGAAGAGATTGCTGAGCCTCTGGCTAGGATCTTCATGTCCTCGTTGTCCACGGGAATGGTACCAGAGGATTGGAGGGAGGTGAATGTTGTCTCCTTGTTCAAAAAAGGTAGTAGGGATAGTCTGGGTAATTATAGACTAGTGAACCATACGTCTGTGGTGGGAAAGCTGTTGGAAAAGATTCTTAGAGATAGGATCTCTGGGCATTTAGAGAATCATGGTCTGATCAGGGACAGTCAGCATGGTTTTCTGAAGGGCAGATCGTGTCTAACAAGCCTGATAGAGTTCTCTGAGGAGGTGACCAGGCATATAGATGAGGGTAGTGCAGTGGATGTAATCTATATGGATTTTAGTGAGGCATTTGACAAGGTTCCACATGGTAGGCTTATTCAGAAAGTTAGAAGGCATGGGATCCAGGGAAGTTTGGCCAGGTGGATTCAGAATTGGCTTGCCTGCAGAAGGCAGAGGGTCGTGGTGGAGGGAGTACAGTCGGATTGGAGGGTTGTGACTAGTGGTGTCCCACAAGGATCGGTTCTGGGACCTCTACTTTTCGTGATTTTTAATAACGACCTGGATGTGGGGGTAGAAGGGTGGGTTGGTAAGTTTGCAGATGACACAAAGGTTGATGGTGTTGTGGATAGTGTACAGGATTGTCGAAGATTGCAGAGAGACATTGATAAGATGCCGAAGTGGGCTGAGAAGTGGCAGATGGAGTTCAACCAGGAGAAGTGTGAGGTGACACACATCAAAGTTGCTGGCGAACACAGCAGGCCAGGCAGCATCTCTAGGAAAAGGTACAGCTGACGTTTCGGGCTGAGACCCTGCGTCAAGCAACTTCGATGTGTGTTGCTTGAATTTCCAGCATCTGCAGAATTCCTCGTGTGAAGTGTGAGGTGGTACACTTTGGAAGGACAAACTCCAAGGCAGAGTACAAAGTAAATGGCAGGATACTTGGTAGTGTGGAGGAGCAGAGGGATCTGGGGGTACATGTCCACAGATCCCTGAAAGTTGCCTCACAGGTAGTTAGGGTAGTTAAGAAAGCTTATGGGGTGTTAGCTTTCATAAGTCGAGGGACAGAGTTTGGGCTAAAGATGCAGCTCTATAAAACTCTGGTTAGGCCACACTTGGAGTACTGTGTCCAGTTCTGGTCACCTCACTATAGGAAGGATGTGGAAGCATTGGAAAGGGTACAGAGGAGATTTACCAGGATGCTGCCTGGTTTAGAGAGTATGCATTATGATCAGAGATTAAGGGAGCTAGGGCTTTATTCACTGGAGAGAAGGAGGATGAGAGGATACATGATAGAGGTATACAAGATATTAAGAGGAATAGATAGAGTAGATAGCCAGCGCCTCTTCCCCAGGGCACCACTGCTCAATACAAGAGGACATGGCTTTAAGGTAAGGGGTGGGAAATTCAAGGGAGATATTAGGGGAAGGTTTTTTACTCAGAGAGTGGTTGGTGCGTGGAATGCAGTGCCTGAGTCAGTGGTGGAGGCAGATACACTAGTGAAATTTAAGAGACAACTAGACAGGTATATGGAGGAATTTAAGGTGGGGGCTTATATGGGAGGCAGGGTTTGAGGGTCGGCACAACAATGTGGGCCGAAGGGCCTGTACTGTGCTGTACTATTCTATGTTCTATGTCTACCTGGATCCTCACATTGATTGCCAAATTAAGATCCGAAGTGTCATGAATGCCAATGGAATTATAACTGAGAGTTAATGAAGGGAGGAAGCCAAGTGTATGCAACTTTTTTTTGTACTCCACACCCCCGCACTGGGACTATCCTTACCCACTGCCCTGGCCCGCCAACTAGTCACGTGCACAACGTATCTCTAAACTATCCACTATATTACTTGTGGTGTCATCTCTGGGCTAGTGGCTGTAATTATTGAGTGATGTTTCTCCACCTCAGTGCACAGATATGTATGAATTTGTAAATCTGGCTGGAGCAAAGGATGTCGGGAATGTCGAGGGTGGAGCGCCGCAGGAGGGGTGTGGGACAGGTGGCAGAAAAAGAGTGCCAGAGGTGGGGGGTGGTGGAGATGGTGTGGGTGCAGGCATAACCAGCCCTGAGACACCAAGCAAGGTCAGTTGATTCCAAATAATTGGTTTATTGATCATTCCAGAAAGTCTTACTGGTTCTTCCCATTCCCTTCCCTCTCCCTCTCCCTTTCCCTTTTCCCAACCATGATTCCCTTGTCCCAGTCCACAATAGAGACCCATATCAGAATGAGGTTTATCATTACTTACATATGTCATAAAATTTGATTTTTTTTGCAGCAGCAGTACAGTGCAATACATTAAATTACTACAGTACTGTGCAGAAGTCTTAGGCACCCGAGCTATATATATGTGCCTAAGGCTTTTGACCAGTATGGTATATATTCTAAAAAAATCTTCTTTGTCAAGTTGACTTGGACCATGGGCAGCTTAGTTTGCTGGGTGCAGCTTAGTATTACTGCATGCAAACAATGCTTTGGCAATTACTAAATTTTCAGAGCTTGGGAGCTCAAAGCAGGAAAGCATTTTAAGTTCCTCGGTTTGGGTTGACTATGATCAGGTCAGATGCAGGTGATATTTAGTGTAACAACTGAAGTTTTTTTAGTACTTTATCTTCACCTTTCGTCACACTCTTCTATACCTCCTGGTCAGGCTGTAACTCCTGGCTGTGTAAATGGCCAGAAAGTGAGCGTGCGAGGGATGGAGTTATGAATTGGCACGACAAAAGGAGCATTCTAAAGTCAGCCTCTAGCCAGAAAAATGCACTTTCTCTTTGAGCTGATGGCACTTACCATTAGTGAATAATAATCTTCAGGTGGAGCATTAAAAAAACAAATGGGCGTAATCCTCTCTTTTGATTTGGTTATCCGTTTTCATAAAGCCACATCAGGAGCAGAGACACTCTGTCAAAATAAAGGCTTTCTTATGGTTTAATTGATATAGTTGTTGAAGAAAGTACTAGTATCTTCAATTTGCAGAGTCAGACAGCATGGAAACTCAGCTTTTGGCTGGCTGAGTCTCTGCTGACTGTCAGCACACATTTACAATAATCCTACACAAGTTGTACTTTGATCTAGAAAATACATCCCCACCGTAGCTAGGGAGATTGAAAACTCTTGCACTTTGTTGAGGATATTTCAACCATAAAATCATCAAATTAGAATAAAATGCTTTTAAATTGGAATTGTTAAAAATATCAAAATCTGAATTGTTAAAATGCACAAATGAAAAATCAAAAATAAATTTTAAAAACACATTAGAATTATGAACTACTTTAAGAATATAAAGATAAAATTAGAAGAAAGAAAAAAATAGAGACAAAATACATTTGTGCATTGACAGAGGAATTAACGTTTTACTTTTCCAGCTGGGAGGGAGGGTCTGTTGTTTTACCAGTGGCACACAGTATAACAGCAGCATTTATATTCTTTATATCCCATCTCAAACTTAATTTAATATCTCTAATGTTGCTTACAACAATTTATTAGTACAATAATTATATTGTCTGAACCACAGTAAGATCTACTCTCAACTAATTGAATCGTGCAGCAGACCCAGAGGCTGAATGTCTATGTGATCTCAATCTTCCTATGTTCCTACTACTGGAGCACAGCTATTAGCATTTAACCTGCAGAATATCAACTAACAGTGAAAGAAAGACAAGCTAGGAAGATGGAATTGAAATATTAGTTGCAGTGAAAAGTTAAATATTACATTATTTTTAAATAATGCTAAATTTCTAGTGGCTAAGTGGCAAATAAATCTGTGGCAGCAAGCTCATTTTAAAAACTGCAAGGTGCTTTGAGCCAGCTTTGTATATGAGCCTGCAGTCTCTCTCTCCTTCTCTATCTATCTATCTTTCTCTATTTCTATCGATCTCTCTCTTTCTCAGAATCAGGTTTATTATTGCCAGGATGTGTCATAAAATTTGTTAACTTATCAGCAGTAGTACAATATAATACATGATAATATAGAGAAAAGTAAATCAATTACAATAAGTATATATATGTATATTAAATAGTTAAATTTAAAATAGTGCAAAAACAGAAATAATATATTTTTTAAAAGTGAAGTAGTGTTCAAGGGTTCAATGTCCATTTAGGAATTGGATGGGGAAGAAGCTGTTCCTGAATCGCTGAATGTGTGTCTTCAGGCTTCTGTACCTCCTTCCTGATGGTAACAATGAGAAGAGGACATGTCCTGGGTGATGGGGGTCTTTAACGATGGACGTCGACTTTCTGAGGTGCTGCTCCTTGAAGAGATCTTGGATATTACAGAGACTAGTACCCAAGATGGAGCTGACTAATTTTACAACTTTTTGTAGCTTCTTTTGATCTTGTGCACCAACCACCACTGCGCCCCCCCCCCAACACCGTACCAGACAGTGATGCGGCCTATCAAAATGCTCTCCATGGTAGAGCTATAGAAGTTTTCGAGTGTTTTAGTTGACAAACCAAATCTCTTCAACTCCTGATGAAATACATCTGCTGTCTTGCCTTCTTTATAGCTGCATTGATATATTGGAATCAGGTTAGATCCTCAGAGATTTTGACAACCAGGAATTTGAAATTGCTCACTCTCTCCATTTCTGATCCCTCTATGAGGTATGGTTTGTGTTCCTTCGTCTTACCCTTTCTGAAGTGAATACTTTTTATAGGCACTCTATCTTGTTCTTTTTTGCTGAAGGACAATCAGCATTGAACTGACCAAAGGAAGATTACAGACTTGTAGCTCTGCCTCCTCTCCTTGGTCACCGTACCTCCTTGGTCAGACAACTACCTTCCAGATAGTTCCAGACCTTCCCAGCTTTTTTCCTCCAATGGCAACAAGTGACTTTTGCATAGAGTAAATGACATGAGATAGCTTGTTAAAACTGTACTGTCAAAAAAACACATTTAAATTTGTCATTGTAGTCATCAAATTTTGTTCTATGGAGCTATCTTTTTTTCCCTCTGAATAATGAATTAATTTATGAATTTCCAGAGGAAGGAAGTAATGACCAATATGAAAAACTTGAAACAACAATACTGATACCTAAATGTAAAATGATTTTTCATTTTCAATAGCATTAATAACAACACAAATATATTACTAACTTACAAGCTTTAAAAATATATGAATATTTGTGGCTAATTGTTGAGTTCTTGTAGGCAAATATATATTTTTTTCAAAACATTCTTGTAAACTGGTTTGGAACATTTTCTTATATTAAAGTCACCTTAGAATAGACACTTGCTTTTCCAACTCAAACCTCAGTCTCATTTTCTCATTGAGCTGAGAGCATGGTACTTGTTTGAGAAAAGTCTAAAAAACTGTTTTTAAAGAGCTTCCTGATGCACAAGTGAGACTAATAAGAAGAACATTGAAACGTACTGGGAATTCTACAATGAGAAAAAAAGAGAAAAACAATGAAACTTGTTAGAACTGGATGAGTAGTGGTTTCATTCAGGGTTATTTACAGAACATAACTGAGCATAACTCTGTGTCCTATTTTCTTAGTTTTGGCTGAGCGATATTTTGAATATCTCCCATTGTTCTGCCTCTTTCTGCCTTCTTCTGCCTAGTAACTTTCTAATTGGGTTATCAGCCGGCTAATCAATAAGCTTCCAGACCTTGGCCTCAATACTTCCTCACCTATACACCCCAGTCAGTTTGGTTTTCCTCCACAATCTCCATTGGCACAGGTGTATCAGCATGCTGTGTGCTTAGCCCTCTGCTCTACTCGCTTTATACAGTACTTATGGCTGTGGGGCTAAGCACAACTCCAATGCCATATTTAAATTTGCTGACGACACCACTATCGTTGGCCGAATCAAAGATGGTGATGAATCAGCTTATAGGGAGGAAACTGAAAATCTGGCTGAATGGTGTCATAACAACAGCCTCTCACTCAGTGTCAGCCAATTCAAGGAGCTGTTTATTGACTTCAGAAGGAGGAAACCAGTGGTCTATGACCAGTCCTCACTGGGGCATCAGAGGTGGGGAGGGTCAGCAACTTTAAATTCCCTTGTGTTATCATTTCAGGTGATCCGTCTTGGGTCCAGCACGTAAGTGCCATTATGAAGAAAGCAGAGCTGCACCTCTACTTTCTTAAAAGTTTGCAAAGATTCTGCATATCATCTAAAACTTTGACCAACTTCTATTCATGAGCAGTGAAGAGTATATTGACCAGCTGCATCACAGCCTGGTATGGAAACACCAATGCCCTCAAATGGAAAAGCTAAAAATTAGTGGATACAGCCCATTCCATCACAGGTAAAGCCCTCCCCACCATTGTGCTTATCTACAGGGAGCGCTGTTGCAGGAAAGCAGCATCCATCATCAAGGACCCCCACCATCTGGGCCATGCTGTCTTCTCACTGCTGCTATCCTGAAGGAGATATAGGAGCTCCAGGACCCACACCACCAGGTCCAGGAATAGTTATTACCCCTCAGCCAACAGGATCTTGAACCAGAGGATTAACTTCACTCATCCCATCACTGAAATGTTCCCACAACCTATGGACTCACTTTCAAGGGCTCTTCATATCATGTTCTCAATATTTGCTGCTTATTTATTTATTATTAATATTATTATTTTAGTTTTTCTTTCTTTTTGTACTTGTACAGTTTGTTGTCTTTTGTACGGTGGTTGTCTGTCCTGTTGGGGTAGTCTTTCGTTGACTCTATTGTACTTACTATGAACACCCACAGGGAGATGAATGTCAAGGTTGTATGGTGATATACTTCGATAATAAATTTACTTTGAATTTTGAACTTGCTTGCAGTTACATGAGCGAGTATTTCTACAAACAAATGTTTATGAGGAATTTTATCAGACACTTTCTGGATGTCCATGTAAATAATATGTGCTGAAGTTTCTCTATCCACTACTTCAGTTCCTGCAGGAAGTGTAATCCAGTTTGGCAAGCTTTTCACAAATTATTGAAAAAAAACAAATTTAAAAAATAAACTGCAGGTGCTGCACATCTGAAATAAAAGCTGGAAAGTGCCAGAAATACTCGGCAGATCAGATAGTATCTGTGCGGAGAGACAGAGTAGGTGCCATGGTAGAATAGTTATTGAGACAGCTCAGGGCATTCAGAGCTCAGAGTTCAATTCAGGTGTCCTCTGTAAGAAGTTTGTACATCCTTCCCGTGAGTGCATGGGTTTCCTCCGAGTGCTCTGATTTTCTCCCATAATCTAGAGACGTACTGGTTAGTTGGTAAATTGTCCTGTGATTAGAGCAGGTTTAAATAGGCAGGTTGCTGGGCAGTGTGGCTTGTTCAGCTGGAAAGGCCTGTTCAGCACTGTATATCTCAATAAATAAGTAAATAATATTTCTGGTCAATTACCTTTCATCAGAACTGGGAAAAGTTATCATTTGCAAACTTCTTTCCTGTGGTTCCTACATTTAAGACCAAATCATTTACATACAGCACAGAACGCAAAGGACCTAGTATTTTGCAACAAACCTCACTGTATATAACGCTTCAGTCGCTGAAATTCTGGTTGACAATTCACTTTTGCTTTCTGTCACTGAGTCAACTTGCCAATTTCCCATGTATTGCTTGGATTTTTACTTCCTTGATTAAGTTGCTGTGTTGAACTTTGCCAAACACTTTGTTGTCATCTGCATATAGTACTTCAAATTATCTTGTTTTATCAATAATCTTTGTCACATCCCCAAAAAGTTCATTTGTTTGATATGATGCTTCTTTAAAGTCCATGTTGACTGTCCTTGCTTAACCTATATCTTCTCAAGTGCCATCCAGTACATGCCATCCCTCATAATTTTTTCCAACAATTTGTCCACTGTCGATGTCAGACTGACTGGCCTGTCTACGCCTTTTCTTTATAAATAATGATAACAATCAGTAACCTTCCACTCTTCTGACACATGCCTGAAGGGAAAGAGCATTGAAAGATGATAATCACAGTCTGTGCACTTTCCTCTGTTACTTCTTTTAACAACCTAGAATACATTTTATCTAGGTCACTTAATGCAGCTAGTCTGGTTAATGTGTCTTATTTCTCAAAGTTTATGTTTTCCGATATTTAGGATACTCTCCCTCCAGTGTTAGCATCGATATCAAGCCCATTCTCCTTTTGTTTAGAAATATAGCACAGTAACAGGCTCTTCCAGCCCAGTGAGCCCACATGGCCAAAATACACCCATGTGACCAATTAACCTACTAACCCATAGTTCAGACCTCAGAATGTGGGAGGAAACCCACGCAGCCACTGGGAGAACAAACAAACTCCTTATGACAGTGGTGGGAATTGAACCTGGGTCACTGGCTCTGTAATAGCTTTATGCTAACCGTCAAGCTACCATGCTGCTTTTATGACAGATGTAAAGATTTCTTTCAGAATTTTACACATTCTTTACCTCCTCAGTCAGGCAGTCGTGTTTGAGTCTTATCACACTCTCTCTTTACTGTCTAGTTGTTCTTCTCTTCTGCTGTTTATGGAACAATGCAGTATTTCTCTTAATTTCACCTGTATATATTTTTCATGGTTCCTCTTTGCTTCCTGATTTCCTTTTTATTTTCACCCCTGCACCTTTTATATTCCTCCTGGTTTTCTTTGATATTGAACTCCATCTTTATAAACTTTTTTTTGCTTTATCCTGCTTGACATCATTCTCAATATTCATGTGACATCCACCTTTTTATTTTCTAAAGGCAAACTCTCCCGTCGGTGCTGCTCTCTAATGTTTGCTCCCTGGAGGACAAGCTGGGTTGCCTTTATCTGCGGCTGCACTAATGTGAGATGAGGAACTGCTGTGTGCTTGTTGTTGCAGAAACATGGCTCCAGGACACCATCCCATGTACCATCGATCTTCAGGCCATGCCACGCAGGGACTTGTGCTGATATTATTTTGTGACTCTGTGTGCTATCATAAGTATATGCCCAGTGGACTGCGTGTGGGTGTACATATTGTGTTCGACACCTTGCCTCAGAGGAGCGATGTTTCGCTTAGCAGTATACATGACAATTAGACTTGATCTTGAACTGCATGTTTCTTCAGAGCCTTCATTGTCTCTTCCCTCCGTTCCTCCCTTTGCTCCAACACACTTTTGTCTTCAAGTCGCCACCTGCAATCAACTTTTGCTAAATCTTACCTCAGCCTAATAAAATTGGTCTTATCAACTATGGAAATTTTACTCTGCTCAATCTTTCTCTTTTCCATAACTAACGATATCTACTTGACATTGTCATTGTCCCCAAAATTTTCTCCCATTTGCTTCCATATCCAGTTTCATTCCCTTAAGATCACTCTAGGACTGACTCCAGGCTTGCTGTGTACTGATTATGAAAGTTGTCTTCAGTGCACTTTAAGAATTTTACTCCTATACTTTTTACTCCGCCAGCGTCTTAGTTAGTGTTGAAGCATTTGAAAATCTCAGTGATCATCAGTTGCATCCATTCAAATTTTTAAATAATGTTTTCATATTTCTATGACATAGGCACTTTGGATCCTAGAATCTAAAACTTTTCCACCTGCACCATATTTCAAGCATGTACAGAATTACTATTATCCGGTCCAGCTCTTTTAATATCCTCTCTGTCCTCCACAATCTGCTTGCAACACCTCATCCTTCATATCCAATCCAAAAAAAAGTAAGAAGCAAAGGAGTTTGGAGGGTTCAATTCAAGACAGGGTACAAAATTAATGGCAGAATTCTTAGCAGTGTGGGGGCTATCCAATCTCTCCCTTGTAACTAAGACACTCCATTCCTGGCAAGGTCCTGGTTAATCTTTTCTGCACTCTCTTTAATGCTATCCCATCCTTCCAGGAATTCAGACTGCAATTCTCTGTTTTCTGCATCTAATTATCTACATGCTGGTGGCATCCATTTCAGATCATAGACTAGAGTCATACTGTATGGTAACAGGCCCTTCTGACCACTTCATACACAAGACATCCTGCAGATGTTGCAAATCTTGAACAGTACACACAATATGCTGGAGGAACTCAGAAGTCAGGCTGTATGTATGGAGGGGAATAAACAGTTGATATTGCAGGATAAGACCTTTCATCAGGACTAGAAAGGAAGGAGATAGAAGCCAGAACAAGAAGGTGGGGTGAGGGGAAGGAGTAAAAGTTGGCAGGTGATGGGTGAGACCAGGTGAAGTGGAAGGTGGGTAGGTGGGGGGAGGGTTGATGAAGTAAGAAGCTGAAAGGGGATAGGTGGAAAGGGAAAAGGGCTGAAGAAGAAGGAGTCTAATAGGGGAGGACAGTTGTCCATGGGAGAAAGGGAAGGAGCGGGAGAACCAGAGAGAGATGACGTGCAGGTGAGCAGAAGGAGTGAGATGGTAACTAGAATGGGAAATGAAAAGAAAGAGAAGGAAGGAGGAGGGGGAAATTACGGGAACTTAGAAAATCCATCATGTTGGAGGTTCCCCAGATGTTGCTCATCCAATCTGAGTGTGGCCTCATCACGGCAGTAGAGGAGGCCATGGACTGACATGACGGAATGGGAATGGGAAGTCAAATTGAAATGGGCAGCCAGCAGGAGATCCTGCCTTTTACAGCAGAGTGATGGTGCTCGGCAATCTGTATTGGGTCTCACCAATGTAGAAGTGGCTGCATCAGGAGCATCGGATAAAGTAGATCACCCAAACAGACTTGCAGCTAAGGTGTCGCCTCACCTGGAAGGACAGTTTGGGGCCCTGAATGGTAGTGAGGGAGGGGCTGTAGGGACAGGCATAGTACTTGTCATGCACAAAACATCAGTTATTTATCCCATGGACGTTACCTGACTTGCTGAGTTCCTCCAACACTGTGTGTGTGGGGTGGGGGGGGGGAGAGGGAGGGGTTGTGGGGGATGGCTTAGTCAGTTTTCTCAGCACTTCTGTTGGGATTCCAATTGGAGAGCCCTGCATGGTGCACGTCCCAGCTGCCACTGGTGCACTGTGTCTGCACCATGGATGTTCATATCCACCAACATCTATTTCAGTGTCACCTCCCAAAATTGCCAGGACGACAAGTTGACAGAAACAACACTATCAGCAGGTTCCCTTCCATGTCACAGCATCCTGAGCAGGAAATATATCACCAATTCTTAACGCCCGCTGGAAAACTCTACCCGGTGTCACCTAGAGTACCTTCACCAGAAGGACTCCAGAGATTTGGTCCACCACCAGTTTATCAAAGTCGGTTTGGGGAGGGCAGAAAATGGTCTTGCCGGCAATGCCCAGATCCTATCAATAAATGATGAGGTGAAAAAAATAAATTCTCAATGAGAAATGAGATTGACATTGAAATTAAAGCAGGTAAAGTACATGCATTCAGATGAACACTATAAATAATCAAACAAGGGAATTAATATCAGTGCGTTCATTCAGGCTTGATATGTCAGTTGGAATTGTATTTTATCTGATTTGTATATTGTTGTGTATGTTGTATTACAATATTTCTATAATTGCCAAATTTCTTGCAAGTTATTTATTTCTTTGAACTCGAGCCAGAATGCCGCTATCCATGGGGATTAACATAGTTTAATACTTTGATTTTAAACTGTCATTAATTCACTAGGCAGTGAGAAGAATTTAAATTAGATTTCTAATAACTGACATCAGTATGTTAATATCATGTAAATTTGTTGAGTGACTGAGATGTTATATCATCAAGATAATTTACATTCATGAATGGGTAATTACCTCTGCTAATGACCCAACAATTATGACATTTTTATTGTGTATACTGTAGAACAGAACAAAATATGTTATCATCTATCCTTCTTGGGAATACATACGCATTGCATTTCATATATTTTGTGAGCTCAGGCCAAAAAGTGAATCAATTCTGCAATTTAGAGATGTTATACTCATGCGAATAAGATGGTTTACCAGAGCAGACTTGATGGGCTGAATGGCCTGGTTTCCTCCTGTAGTTTATGGCCTGAAATGTGAAAGACATAAAGTGAAGTGAAGGGACAGGGGGCCGGTACTCAGACAATTGCCATTGTTGGTGTAAACGTTTCCCAGAGGCAAAGGCTTAGCCATGTTTGGATTCCCCTTAAAGAGGGTCAAGCACGATGTCAATTAGTTTAAGCTGAATCATGGGACTTCTGAGAAATTAGTTACAATTGGGAACCTAATGGAAAGGATGACCATAATTGGCTTTTCTAATGCACACAAGTTTTTAAAAATTAATTCTTCTGAAATCTGGGCTTCATCAACAAGGACAACATTTATAAGTAACGTCTAATGGTGCTTGAGAAGGGAGTGGGGAGACGGCGTCTCACGTTGCTGCATTCCTTTTGGTGACATTACTCCCATGGTGCTGTGGCTGACGGAATTCTTGGAACTAGACGCAGAGATGAGGAAGGTCTGGTTACAGTAATGTGGGCATCAGAATGTGCAGCGACACTCGCGAGCTGCCCCAACGCATCCCTGCGTGTGCTGATTGTTGACGCAAATGGCGCATTGCACTGCATGTTTTGATGTACATGTGATAAATAAATCAGAATCTGAATACGGTGTGAAATGTGCAGAAAGCGAGGTTCCCAAGCAGCTGAAGTGCTTGACCTTCCTGATACAGAGGTTGTGGTTTTGGGACAATCCACAGGCAAGCAGCTACAGGACGTTTTGGAAGGAATGAAAGTTTGGTGTGATGGATGGGGTACCAAACAAGCGAGTTGCTTTGCCCTGTATAAAGACAGCAGATTCAATTTCCAATTTAATTGTCACAGTAGAGCTTGTCTTCTTCGGACCAAACACTGGGGCTGGTGGGGCGTGGGCGGGGGTAGCACCAACTCCAGCCCGGGTATTGTGCCATTCCACCCTGGTGAAGCACACTGGCTCGGCCGCCTCTCTACCAATGGCTGTAAAACAGGCAACCCCACAGCTTGAGGCCCTGAGTTCATTGAGTGCCACCAAAAGCTGCAGCCAATCACAACAGAGCTTGCCTTCTGCTCAGCGAAGCACTGGAAGGGCAGCACCGACTCCAGCCTGGACACCGCAGTGCACCGCCCGCCCCCAGTGCAGCTCACCAGCTTCGACTCCCCGTCCTTGTGGCTGCAGACAGGCGACATTGTGGCTCAAGGCCTAGTCCTCATCCAACCGGAGCCACGCAGTTCCCCTGCCATCCACCTCTGCTCTCAGCCGATAACTCAGCGAATCGAACTTGCTGCATACCATATCAACAATGTCCAAAAGGATCTTACGATCACAAGAAAAGTGACCAAGACAGCCACTCACTATTAAACTGTAAGTCTCCATTGACTCAGGCAGCAGCATGTTACACAGCTCCTTTGTTTTCTCCACCAGTGAACAACTCGCTGTTGGTGTAGACCTGCAGTACTTTAAGTTCTTAATGTACAGCAGGATCTTGTGATATTTAGAAGTAAGTTTCAATAGAACAGTAGCACCTTTTGTTAGAAGCCGCTGTGGCCGAATGCATTGCCAATTTACTGGAAGCTCTGTATCCAAAATAACTGCATTCATCCAGGCAAACAGGGAATACTCCATCTCACTTCTGACTTGTACCCTGCAGATGGTGGAAAGGTGTTGGGATGAGGTTTGCCTGGTCCAACTGAGTTCCTGAACAATAGTTACACCCAAAGTATTGATAGTGGGGGACTTGGTGCTGGTGATACAATTGATTGTTAGCATGGGTATTTGGGCTCTCTGTTGCTGGAGATGACAATTGTCTGGCCAGGTTGTTGCAGCTATATAGGATCCTGGTCAGACCCCACTTGGAGTACTGTGCTCAGATCTGGTCGCCTCATTACAGGGAGGATGTGGAAACTATAGAAAGGGTGCAGAGGAGATTTACAAGGATGTTGCTGGGATTGGGGAGCATGCCTGATGAGAATAGGTTGAGTGAACTCAGCCTTTTTTCCTTGGAGCCACGGAGTATGAGAGGTGACCTGATAGAGGTATATAAGATGATGAGAGGCATTGATCGTGTCAGAGGCTTTTTCCCAGGGCTGAAATGGCCAGCACGAGAGGGCACAGTTTTAAAGTGCTTGGAAGTAGGTACAGAGGAGATGTCAGAGGTAAGTTTTTTATGCAGAGTGGTGAGTGCGTGGAATGGGCTGCCAGTGTCGGTGGTGGAGGTGGATACGATAGGGTCTTTTAAGAGACTCCTGGATAGGTAAATGGAGCTTAGAAAAATAGAGGGCTATGGGTAACCCTAGATAATTTCTAAGGTAAGGACATGTTCAGCACAGCTTTATGGCCAAAGGACCTGTATTGTGCTGTAGGTTTTCTGTGTTCTATGTTCTACAAAACTTATTTGGCACAACCTTGCCAGTGCCTGCGTATGGTCCAGGTCCTGCCGCACACAGGCATGGACCACCTCATTTATGAAGGTATTGTGAATGGGACCTTCTACCATCAACGAACATCCCCTCTTCTGATTTAATGATGGAAGGTCATGGAACAATGATATTTGAGCCCAGGACCCTGCTCTGATCAGCAATCATTGTTGAGAATGTTAGCATTGAAAATTCTCTGGGCTGGGTAAACGTTACAGACAAACAAAGAGACAGGGAGACAGCAGCTTCTGTTACATGCTACAGGAGGTAATGAGAAAAATGATTGGATCCAATCAGTCTGTCAACACATTGGGCACTGGCCTGGTCTCAGCATTCTGGTCTTCAAAAGCAGCTACTGCACACCAAGCCATGGGGCAATTCACTGCTGGGAGATCCAGTAGAGAGTAGAGATTTATTCCAGATTCTTGGTAGATGAAGGGTGGAGGGCAGCAATTCACACTGAATTCTGGCACAAAAGAGCACAACCTTATCTTTCCATCAGAACAGAGCTTATAGATGCCTAAGTGCTCCGATTTGAGAAGCAGGAGTATAATAATGGATCAGGGCCATTTGGGCAAGCACTGAATGGGTACCAGAGTCCAGGAGGCTAAATTTCCCATGCACATCTTTTTAAAGCTACTGTAGATAGAGCACATACACTGGAGGGAATGCAACAGTATTAAGGAAGGAGGATAGGGGAAGGAAGGAGGAAGACAACGCAATAAAAAGGTGAGGGGTGGAGGGGAAGGAGGATAGCGCGAAGGTGATAGGTGAAACCAGGTGGGTAGGAAAAGTAAAGGGCTGGAGATGAAGGAATTTGATAGGAAGGGAGAGAAACTGAAAGGTCCACTTGCAACATGCTGGAGGAAATCAGCAGGTCGGGCAGCATCCGTGGAAAAGATCGGTCGACATTTCCGGCTGGAACCCTTCATCAGGACTGTAGAGGGAAGGGACAGAGACCCTATAAAGGAGGTAGGGGGAGGGTGGGAAGGAGGTGATAGGTAGGAAAGGTGAAGAAAGAATAGGGGAAAACACAATGGGTAGTAGAAGGAGGCGGAACCATGAGGGAGGTGATAGGCAGCTGGGGGAGGAGGCAGAGTGACATAGGGTTAGGGGAAGGGCGGGGGAGGGAATTACCGGAAGTTGGAGAATTCTATGTTCATACCAAGGGGCTGGAGACTACATTTGCAGACAATATGAATATAGGTGGAAGGGCAGGTAGTTTTGAGGAAGTAGAGAGAGTATAGAAGGACTTAGACAGATTAGGAGATTGGGAAAAGAAATGGCAGATGGAATATGGTGTCGGGAAATGTACAGTCAGGCACTTTGGTAGAAGAAATGAAAGGGTTGACTATTTTCTAAGTTGCAAAGGGACTTGAGAGGCCTTGTGCAGGATTCCATAAATGTTAATTTGCAGGTTGAGTCTGTGGTGAAGGAGGCAAATGCGATGTTAGCATTCATTTCAAGAGGACTAAAATAAAAAAGCAAGGATGTAATGTTGAAATTTTATAAAGCACTGGTGAGGCACTTGGAGTATTTTGAGAATTTTGGGCCCCTTATCTCAGAAAGAAAGCAATGAAACTCGAGAGTGTTCAATGGAGGTTCACAAAAATGATTCCAGGATTGAATGGCTTGTCACATGAAGTGTGTTTGATAACTCTGGGCCTGTATTCAATAGAATTAAGAAGAATAAGAGGTGACCTCATTGAAACCAATTGAATTGTGAAAGGCTTTGATAAAGTCGATGTGGAGAGGATGTTTCCTATGGTGGGAGAGCCTAAGACCAGAGGACACAGCCTCAGAGTAGAGGGGTATCCTTTTAGAATGGAGATGAGGAAGAATTTCTTTAGCTAGAAAGTGGTGAATCTGTGGAATTCTTTGTCATAGGCAGCTGTGGGAGGCCAAGCCTTTATGTATATTTAAGACCGAGGCTGATAGATTCTTGATTGGTCAGGCACGAAGGGATATGGGGGGAAGCCAGGAGATTGGGGCTGAGAGGAAAAGTGGATCAGCCATGATGAAATGGAGGAGCAGACCCAATGGGCCAAATGGCCTAATTCTGTTCCTATACATTATGATCTTATTGTCTTGTGACAGGGGTCCTGAATTACCCCTATGAACTGTGCTTTTGAAAAGAGAGAGAGAGAGTTGTGGAACACAGACACCTTGTTAAAAAGAGAGAGAAAGAAAGAAAGAGTGAGAGAGGTGAAGACTGCTTTGAGACGGCATTATGGTTTTTCGGCAGCATGTTTACACTTTTGCAAGGACACTAGCAGCTCCCAAGTTCTTACAGAGCGAGAAGGGAGGAGCTGCTTGATGGACAGTTGGTATTCAGCACGGTGAGATAAATAGAAGGTCAGCTGTTAGACCTACAGACACATGGTTTTGGACACTGAATGAGCTTTGTTGTGCCCACAGAAAAGGTAGGTTTTGGAGGATTGATTAGTGGCTCTTGCAGTGTGAAAAGGGTGTGACTGATGGGGAGTTATTCGTGTGTCTGATCGTCGCCTGGGTTGATAATTCCACCACAGAAGAATGGCCCCCTTTGTTATGGTCACAGTCGGTGACTTCTGAAGGATTTTGAGGATTTCAGAGGACAACGGGAAAATCGACGGCGTCAGCTCACCTGAAGACTCAACTCTCTCCCTCTCTCTCTCTCCATCACTACTTAACTCAATACCACGAACTAAACTGAACTTTACTCATCTTTGTAAGACTATCTATTTACCCCTGGACTCGAAGAAGCTTGGTTTTCATATATATCCACACTTACTAATATATAATCATTGCTAACCTGTTTCACATACCTGATTTTATATTACTGTATTGCATAGTTACTAATAAATATTATTAGTTAATAGCAATACCGGACTCCAAAGTGTTTTCCATTTCTGCTGGTTCTTTAACCCATCACAGGGTACATGACAGTCTTATGGAGGGTGGACCATAGGAGAAAGGGAATGAGGAGGGGACCCATCAGGAGCTGATAGGCGGGTGAGAAGAGGTAAAGGACTAGAGTGGGAAATAGATGAAGAGGGGACGGGGAGGGAATTTTTTTTTAAATGGAAAGAGAAGTTGATATTCATGCCATCAGGTTGGAAGCTACCCAGATGGAATACAAGGTGTTGCTTCTTCACCCTAAGTGTGGCCTCATCTTGGCACAAGAGGAGGGCACAGACCAACGGGTCAGAATGGGAATGGGAATTAAAATGTTTGACCGCCAGGAAGTTCCACCTTTGGTGGATGGAGCAGAGGTGCTCATTGAAGCAGTCCCCCAATTTATGGTGGGTCTTATCAACGAAGAGGAGGCCGCATTGAGAGCACTGGACACATTAGACAACCCCAGCAGAATCGCACATGAAGTGTTGCCTCACCAGGAAAGACTGTTTGGGTCCTGAACAGAGTTGAGGCAGAAAGGGAGGGAGATTAGTGGGGAAGAATGAATGGTAAACTCAAAATATTCTGTAGATGCTGGGGTCAAAGCAACATGCACAACATGCTGGAGGAACTCAGCAGGTGGGGCAGCATCCATGGAAACGAACAGTCAATGTTTCGGGCCGGAATCCTTTCTCCTGACGAAGGGTCTCGGCCCGAAATGTTGACTGTTCATTTCCACAGATGCTGCCCGACCTGCTGAGTTCCTCCAGCGTGTTGTGCGTGTTGCTGAAGAATGAATGGACAAGGGAATCATGGAGGGAGCAATCCCTGTGGAAAGTGGATAGGGGGAAGGAGGTAAAGGTGTGTTTGGTGGTAGGATCCCATCTAAGGTAACCTATTACTAGTTATGAAAGAATTTGATTTTAGTTGGGTGCGATTTTATTTTGCAATATCTCATCTCTGTAAATGTTCTGCACATGAAATGCAAATAGAACTAAATTTGCATTGCAATTCTTGCCTTTCTTCTATTGTTAATGAACTGTCATTCTGAAGAACGATGTTCCTGTTGCTTGTGTTATCTTTCTCTTTTTGCTAAGTAACTTAATTGCTAGTTGGGATTGCTTTTCTGTTTTGCAGGTGATCATTTAATCAATTCTGCATTTTAATGTGATATTGTGCCATTAGCTTTCACAAACTGAATTCTATTTAGTTTCAAACCCTGAATCTATTATTTCTGAGCATTATATTGTGATGCATCCTAGAAGTCAAAACTTTTTTGCTTTGAGCCCACTGCTCGGAATTGGACACGTGAACTGTCATCTCAGTGTGCTTGAAAGGGATGCAGTGAGCTGTTGCCATCATTCTGGTTTGAATTTGAGCTTAAAATAAGTCTCCTCTCTCAAATAGGCTGAGAAGAGCAGAGGAGTTCCCTTTGGTGTCTTGGCTATCATTTCTCTGTCGCTAAAAAAAGATCAGCTGGTCATTACAGTGGTACTTGTTGTGTTACCACTTTGGAGAAATAACAACCAATTGATCCATTTTTGACATTTTTGAAGTTCTGATTCTGAAGGAATTTATGTGGCAATTACAAAAATACAACTTTGTGGTGCCACATTCTTCCTTCCCCAGTTCAAAGTTCAAAGTACATTGTCAAAGTACGTATATTTTATACAATCTGGAGATTCGTCTCCTTACAGGCAGCCACAAAACAAAGAAACCCAATAGAACCCGTTAAAAAAAAGGAAGGCCATCAAACAGCCAATATGCAGAGAGAGACAAAAACAAACTGTGCAAACAATAAAAGCAAGCAAACATCGTTCAGAGCGGAAGTTCACAAAGCCAGGCATCACTGCAGCCAGTCTAGATATCCACTAGTTGCAGGCCGCAGCCTCAGTCTGGCACAGATTCAAGCAAAGCCCGCAGAGCAGCGAGCCAAAACGGCCCACCTCTCACCTGTAACCCCAACCATTTCAATCTGGCCTGGCGCTTAAATCGTCCAAACCTCAGTCACATGTGACTCTAGACCATTGCATGATAGAAAGGAACATATAAACGCAACATCTTTTACAATATTCTAAAGGTAAAACACCCATGAAGTACTGTTTAAAGTGGAGTAACTTTAAGAAGTGTGATAGACAGTTTAGACATAGACAGAATCTTATAGTAATCAATTCAGTAATATTGATCAATGGGTAAATGGGTAAATATCAGAAGAAACTTCCCTTGTGTTTTATTGAGATTACACCTTATAGCATGGCAAGTCTGTTTTTTTAATATTGCCTTGAAACATATCCTCATCAGTGCTGCATTGAGGTGGATTGAGGTGTCAGCTTCTGAGGTCAAACTTCTAAGGGGACAATCCCGCAATTTTCTGCCTCAAATGAATGTGATACCAACTGAATCACAGCTGACATTAAAACATATATTCAATGGGCACTTTATGAGTGATCTCCTGTACGTAATAAAGTGGACACTGTGTGTATGTATGTGGCCTTCTGCTGCTGTAGCCCATCCAGCCTTCAACACATTTTGTGTTCAGAGATGCTCTTCTGCACACCACTGTTGTAACCCATGATTATTTGAGCTACTCTCACCTTCTTGACAGCATGAAATGGTCTGGCCATTCTCCTCTGACGTCTCTCATTAACAAGGTGTTTTCATCCACAGAAATGCCACTCACTGGAAGCTTGTCTTGTTTTTCACCACATTTGCTGTAAATTCTAGAGCCTGTTGTGCATGAAAGTCCCAGGAGATCCGTAGTTTCTGGGATACTCAAACCAGCCCATCTGGCACCAGCAAACATTCCATAGTCAAAGTCACTGAGATGATATTTCTTCCTCGTTCTGAAGTTTGGTCTGAAAAACAGCTGAACTTCCTGACCATGACTGCATGCTCTTATGCAGTGAGCTGCTGTCACATGATTGGCTGGTTAGATATTTGCAATAATGAGCAGGTATACAGGTGTACCTAATAAAGCGATCACCGAGTGTACGTGTCGAAAGATTGGAACGACTGGGCTTGTATACTCTGGAATTTAGAAGGCTGAGAGGGGATCTTATTGAAACATATAAGATTATTAAGGGATTGGACATGCTGCAGGCAGGAAACATATTCCCGCTAATGGGTGAGTCCAGAACCAGAGGCCACAGTTTAAGAATTAGGGGTAGGCCATTTAGAGCGGAGTTGAGGAAAAACTTTTTCACCCAGAGAGTGGTGGATATGTGGAATGCTCTGCCTCAGAAGGCTGTGGAGGCCAAGTCTCTGGATGCTTTCAAGAAAGAGATGGATAGAGCTCTTAAAGATAGTGGAATCAAAGGTTATGGGGATAAGGCAGGAACTGGATACTTATAGTGGATGATTAGCCATGATCACAGTGAATGGCGGTGCTGGCTCGAAGGGCTGAATGGCCTACTCCTGCACCTATTGTCTATTGTCTATTGTCTGTTGGTGTAACTACATGTTAAAATTATGTGGTTTTTGTCAGTTTTAGTCTTGGTCTGTCTTGTGTTTTTGTGATATCACACTGGAGGAACATTGTATCATTTTTTCATGCATGCATTTCTAAATGACAATAAACGAGGACTGAGTGTCCTGATAATCTAATCTATTAGTTTCTTTCTTGGAATAAATCTGCTTAAAACATCAAATATTAGCAGGTATTATATTCTTTCACAGGAATATTTACTTCCAATACAAATTGTACCTACTCTACAGAACAAACCCATGAAAAAGTTATTGTCAAGATACATTATAGATAGTAAACTTATTTTCACTACTGCTTCTGGCTCTGCTCAATTAAACCATTGCAAAAATGTATCTGGTTGGAATGTTTTGTCAACGTAAGTCCACATGACTCAGGCATTCCACAAATTAAGTAGCGTGAAGTGTTTCACTTGACTGGCAACCAACCAGTCTCTAAGTAGTGGGAGTAACCCTCCATTGACTGTCAGCTCAGTTTGATAAATGTGTTTTTGAATTGTTATTGTGCTTGTGCAGAAGAAATATCCATCGACTACCTTGCCATTGCCTTATGCTCAATGATGTGCAGAGGAAACTATTGAGAGGTAGGGTTGAGACTGACTCTTGTACTATGGACTGTAAGTAGGTTTACAAGGACTCTTTGCAACTGTAAGCTTAGGTGTGCTGACTGGGAAGGCCAAGGGATGACCCGGAAATCGATATAAATTCCAACAGGCTTTGACAAAGCAGACACAGAGATGGATTCTATTCAGCAAGAAGACGAGTGGAGTGGATTCCTCTCTAACAATGGCTGTTGGCCTATCACACCTAGCCCATGCCGAGGCAGTTGGCCATTGAGGGACCTCAGGTTTGGAGATACCCCCAATGCCATTCCAATTGCCCATATCATCCTCCCTATCAGCTGCCCTTTCCTAGAGCACCTCACTGTTTGACCCCACACGATATTCATTCTCAGGGCTACTGTCTTTCCTCCCTCCTAACAAAGCATCCCAGTTAGGGGAGCATTTGAACTAGGAGCAAGAGTGAGCAACCCTGCCCTTCAAGCCTACTCAGCCATTAAGTAAAACCATGGCTAATCTGATTGTAATCTCAAGATATTCCTGCCTCACCTCCACCACCCACCTCAATCTCTTTGGTTGTCAGAAGTGGGGCCACTTGTGGAGTGGGCGAGGGTAGAGGAGGGAGCTACACTCACTAACCACTACTCCTATCTCATCATGAGCTTCAGACCCTAAAATAAAGTAAGTGGACTCCAGGGGCAAAATTTCAGACTCCCAGCATGAGAAAGCGGTATCCATCATCAAAAGTCGTCACCACCCAGGCCATGATCTTTTCTCTCTGCTGCCTTCAGGTAGAAGGTACAGGAGTCTCAGGGTTCACACCACCAGGTTCGGGAACAGTTACAACCCCTCAACCATCAGCCTCTTGACTGGAAGTGGAAAACTGCACTCACTTGCTCCTTCACTGAAATGTTCCTAGAACCAATTATCTCACTTCAAGGACTCTTTATCTTGTTATTTATTGCTGTTTATTTGCATAGTTTGTTGTGTTCTGCATTCTACTTGATCTTTCACTGAATGTTATTATACTGCAGTTACTTTTCTATAGATTTGCAGATTAAGCCCGCAGGAAAATGAAACTCAAGAGTTGTATGTGGTGACATATATGTACTCTGATAATAAAATTTACTTTGAACTCTTTGAACTTGAACCTTGCTAATATTGAATTGTTCGACTTGTGTGCTTTGCTTGTGGTTTTGGTTTTATGGTTCGTTTTATGGGGAAGCAAGTGTGCCTGTTACAGAGTGAGTTGGTTTGAGGGTCAGAAAGAAAACTTCACAAATTCTCTCCACCTCAGCAACTTGGAGATCAGTTTATACTTTTGTTTTCAAATCTTTGGATTGAAGCTTGAACGCAGAGTATCAAAGTTGAGGTATGTGATTTCTTTCTGTTTGAGCCCATGACACTCAATTATTCATTTTTTGCTTTGAAGACAAAGAAAAATTTGCTTTGGCTTGCATTCATGTGCATCTCCAGCAATAATTCACAGCAATACAAGGTCTTGGGTCTGGTTTCCCAAAATGACAGAAAATAACTTTTAGCTATTAATCTAAAGCAATATTGCAAAAACAAAATTTCATTCACTGTTTTCAGAAGAAATGTTACTACAATTTGTTTTCTTTTAAAAGGTAAGTTGTTCCCATGAATATTTAACAGAGATTTATTACAATCGTAGTATTTGTTGTCTTGACCAAAAAAAGGAATGTAAAGAATTAGTTTGAACATTAAAAAGAAAAATTAATATTGCTTTTCTCAGAAAAATGGTTTATATATTCTAATGGACTATACCATTCAAATGAAAGCATGCTGTACCTCTTTGTAGTTTTGACATTGATGTAAGAACATTTTGCTGCACAGCCTGTATATGAGTTATTTTCATTACGGCAATTTCCATATCAAATGCTCTTATATTTAATCAAAAAGGTTCATTGATGTGTAAAATAAGAATGAATTATTATACTGTATATTCTTTTTGACTGCATGCAATAACTGTAGCCTTTAAAGACAAAATTGGAGGTTTAAAATATCTACAGTAAATACATGCATTTATTTAATATACATGAATGGTATTTAAGTTTGAATAGGATTAGCTGAGGGTGGCAATCTTTGAATGTAAGTATAGATTTCAACATCTCAGAGGATCTACCCTGGGCCAGACACATCAATGAAATCATGAAGAAGGCTAGATCCTTGGGCCAAACATTCCTGGGCAATGATGCCAGAAACTCTACTTCATGAGGAGTTGGATGAGATTTGGCATTTCACCAAAGCCTCTTGCAAGTTTCTACACATGCTGACTGATCTCCTCACAGCCCGATATGGAAGCACCAATGCCCTGGATCACAAGGGGCTGCAGAAGGTTTGTGAACTCAGTCAGTCCATCACCATACACAACCCTCCCCACCACTGAGAACATCTTCTAAAGGCTGCGCTTCAAGAAGGCGGCATCCGTTATTAAAGACCCTCAACGTCGATGACATGCTCTCGTTGCATTCCTGCTATCAGTGGGGAGGTATAGGAGCCTGAAGACCCACACTCTGAGTTTTAAGAACAGCTTCTTCCACTCCATCATCAGAATTTAGAACAGTCCCTCAATCAATGAACATTACTTCACCATTCATCTTTTGCAGTATTTATTTATTTTGTAACGTAGTTATTTTTATGTCTTGAACTGTACTGATGCTGCAGAACAAAGTAATTCATGACAGGCAGTGACAATAATCCTGATTCTGATTCTGATGTTCTATGAACATTATGAAGCAATCATTATCTGGAAAGCTGCCAGAGTAGGTGTTGGAAGGAAGAACTGTAACAACATTTAAAAGACATCTGGACAGAATGGACAATGCATAGGAGGATATGGAATCAACACACACAAGTGGGATTAGTATAGAAAGACATGATGATCAGCATAGAGTTCAAAGTTCATTTATTATCAAAGTACATATATGTCACCATGTACAACCCTGAGATTTGTTTTTTTGTGGGCATACTCAATAAATCAAATGACCATAATAGAATCAAAGGAAGACCTCACCAACAGGCAGAAAACCAGAGCAAAAAAGACAACAAACTGCAAACAAGAAAAGAAAGAAAAAAATAATAACAATAATAATTAATACATAAGCAATGAATATCGAGAACATGAGATGAAGAGTCCTTGAAAGTCAGTCCATAGGTTGTGGGAACACTTTAGTGATGGGGCAAGTGAAGTTGAGTGAAGTTATCCCCTTTGGTTCAAGAGCCTGATGGTTGAGGATTATAACTGTTCCTGAACCTGGTGGTGTGAGTCCTGAGGCTCCTGTAGCTTCTTCCCAATGACAGCAGTAGACACAGTGGACCAGACAGCTTGTTTCTATACTGTACAACCGTGACTTTCTATGGCTCTGTACAAAAATCGACTACAGCAACCTACAAATTGGTGGCAAAGCAGTGTGTGTGGATCCTAAACTTTCCTGTTTAATGCATATGATTGGTCTTTAATTTGAAAATTTCAGTCAAGTTCAGTTTGTGGAAGTGCTAGAAATAACTCACATCAAAATTTATTTTGTTACTGGATAGGAGTAGTTTCAGTAGGTGTTGACAGAGATTAAAGAATAAATTACGCATAATAGACAGAGCATATAACAATCCAGTAATTGCAGGAAGACAATACCAAAACCAATTATTAGCTTACATAAAATCCAACCAATTGCTACGAGAGAGAAGTGTCTTATGAGTTGCTAATTTTCACACAGTTTGGATGAATTGCAGCAATCTGCCATTAGCCTTGCTCACATCAACTTCCAATCAAAATGATGAAATTGTTGGATTTCTGCCAGAAATATACATGACTCTTGCTACAGAAATTTAAGGCTGAAATTTCAAGTGTTTGGATTCTATTAACTATTTAATTTATGATCCTGGCATGAAATGCAAATGGAAAGGGAACAATTTAAACTGTGGAACCTTCGCTGCCAAGGTAATAAATTCTCCTACCGCTATTTCAAGTTTAAAATTTCTGTCTTTCAAGAGAGCTTTGCAGAACTCCACCTGTGAGGTTCAAGAGCCATGCTGATGGATTTCCTTGCCTCATGCCACAAGGTGTCAGTTTCAGCTTGGTGTTTTCTATTGATCATCCACCTGTTCTTGCAGCTGCCAATATTTAGTTTAGTGGCTATAAACAGCAACCAGCTCTTAAAGAGAGATCCCAGAAAACAAACACTCTTCAGTTTTAGGATGAGTACTGCAGAAGGAAACTAAGGTCATTAGGAAGGAAAAGATGAATTATGAAAGGAAGCTGGCGACTAATATCAAAGGAGATACTAAAAGCTTTGTTAAGTATATAAAGGGTAAAAGACAGTTGAGGGTAGATATAGGACCAACAGAAAATGATACTGGAGATATTGTAATGAGAGACGCAGAGATGGCAGAGGAACTGAATGCATATTTTGCATTAGTCTTCATGGTATTCAAGTCTGGCAACCCAGACCTGTACCAGAAAAGCAGGGCTATTTCAAGGGCAAAGAGACAATTCCGAAAGAGGTTGGAGGCAACATGAGATGCACGGCAACTCTGGCAGGGTCTGCAAGACATTACTTCCAACAAAGCGAACCCAATAGCATGAATGGCAGCGACACCTCACTACCAGATGAATTCAATGCCTTCTATGCACACCTTGAAAGAGAGAACACACCTAAAGCTGTGAAGATCCCTGCTGCACCTGATGATGCTGTGATCTCTGTCTCAGAGGCCAATGTTAGGCTGTCTCTAAAGAGGGTGAACCCTCACAAGGCAGAAGGTCCCAATGGAGTACCTGGTAAGGCTCTGAAAACCTGTGCCAACCAACTGGCGGGAGTGTTCAGGGACATTTTCAATCTCTTGCTGCTACGGGAGGAAGTTCCCACTTGCTTCAAAAAGGCAACAATTATACCAGTGCCTAAGAAGAATAATGTGGGCTGCCTTAATGACTATGGCCTGGTAGCACTCACATCGACAGTGATGAAATGCTTTGAGAGGTTGGTATGGCTAGACTGAACTCCTGCCTCAGCAAGGACTTGAACCCATTACAATTTTTTATCGCCACAATAGGTCAACGGCAGACACAACCTCAATGGCTCTCCACATGGCTTTGGACCATCTGGACAACACAAACACTTATGTCAGGATGCTGTTCATCGACTATAACTCAGCATTTAATACCATCATTCCCACAATCCTGTTTGAGAAGTTGCAGAACCTGGGCCTCTGTACCTCTCTCTGCAATTGGATCCTTGACTTCCTAACCAGAAGACTACAATCTGTGCGGATTGGTGATAACATATCCTCCTCGCTGACAAACAACATTGGCGCACCTCAGGGGTGTGTGCTTAGCCCACTGCTCTACTCTCTATATACACATAACTGTGTGGCTAGGCATAGCTCAAATACCATCTATAAATTTGCTGACGATACAACCGTTGTTGGTAGAATCTCAGGTGGTGACGAGAGGGCGTACAGGAGTGAGATATGCCAACTAGTGGAATGGTGCCACAGCAACAACCTGGCACTCAATGTTAGTAAAATGAAAAAGCTAATTGTGGTCTTCAGAAAGGGTAAGATGAAGGAACACATACCAATTCTCATAGAGGGATCAGAAGTGGAGAGAGTGAGCAGCTCCAAGTTCCTGGGTGTCAAGATCTCTGAGGATCTAACCTGGTCCCAACATATTGATGTAGTTATAAAGAAGGCAAGACAGCAGAAATAGTTTATTAGGAGTTTGAAGAGATTTGGCATGTCAACAAATACACTCAAAAACTTCTATGGTTGCACCGTGGAGAGCATTCGGACAGTCTGCATCACCGTCTGGTATGGAGGGGCTACCGCACAGGACCGAAAGAAGCTGCAGAAGGTTGTAATTCTCGTCAGCTCCATCTTGAGTCCTAGCCTACAAAGTACCCAGGACATCTTCAAGGAACAACATCTCAGAAAGCCAGCATCCATTATTAAGGGCCTCCAGCACCCAGGGCATGACCTTTTCTCACTGATGCCATCAGGTAGGAGGTACAGAAGCCTGAAGGCACAGACTCAACAATTCAGGAACAGCTTCTTCCCCTCTGCCATCCAATTCCTAAATGGACATTGAATCTTAGGACACTACCTCACTTTTTAAAAAATATACAACATTTCTGTTTTTGCACATTTTAAAATCTATTCAATATACATAATTGATTTACTTGTTTATTTTTTAAAAATTATTTCTTAATTTTTTCTCTGTGCTAGATTATGTATTGCATTGAACTGCTGCTGCTAGATTAACAAATTTCACATCACATGCCGGTGATAATAAACCTGATTCTGATTCTTACATCTGCAGTGTACCGGACATTCAAGAGTGTCAGGGAAGTGAAGCATGTGCAGTGAAAATTACGACTGAGAAGGTGCTCAAAAAAGCAGGAACACAGAAATATACTGGACAACTGTGACAGAGAAAAATGTCAGGAGGTAAAATTTTTAAAAATGCAAATGCTGGAAATATGAAACTAAAATTGAAAATGTTGGAAATGCATCAAAGACTATAAGCAAAATACTATAACAGGATACTTAGAAAAATTAAAGATAACCAAACAAAGTCAACATTGCTTTGTGAAAAGGAAATCATGTTTTATTGGAGTTCATTGAAAAAGTGCTGTGGATCAAATGGAACCAGTGGTTCAGTGATAAAATCTCACATTTAGAAAATACTGCACATAAATGACTTGGATGGGGCCATATTGCAAACTTCCAGGCTGTAATAATGAGTTCCACTGTGGGTTTGTGAAAAGGCACCTTACCTTCTGATTGGACATGATCTGGAGTCAATATCAAATTCAACATTTTCAGTTAGCAAGTCGATTTATAGCAGAACAAGTTAGTTTTGCTGTCAATCATTCATTTGTAAGGCTGACTCTATTTTCCTCTCCCCTTGACGCGTAGAACATTTCCTACAGCTCCATTGTCTGTTTTTGCCAATTTCCTTAAATAACCGAACCAGTAGATGGCTTATCCCTTTGGCTACTTTGCATTTAACATATCAGAGATCTGTCCTTTGTTTTATCATTCCCTGTCAGATCTTCAATCTGTGACATTAACTATTATTTCTCTTTGCACACCTGCTACCAGACCTGCAGAGTGCTTCCAGGGTTTACTGTTTTTATTTCAGATTTATGGCATCTGCAGTACTTTTGTGGCTTTCATTATAAGGAGGAAGTGCAAATCTCATGATTTCTAAACTTAACCTTATTAGAGAGAAAAGGATAGGAAAGCAATCAATAGAATGTTGCTATTATAGTTTTCATAATTTTTTAAAAATTACTATACTACCATCATAATCCCAGTATTTATAACTCTCCATACCTCATTTAACTTATGAAGTTTTCATATTACAGCAGAATTTTTCAAGGTAATGATAATCAGCGGCAGTCTGATAAACTCATTGGAGCCCTACATTTCCAGAAAAATGTTGGTTCATTAAATTCTCTGATGAAATGAGAAATTTCAGGAGGATGCTATCATTAAAATGTTGTGTAACATGGAATGACCTTCCTTTTCAGACCCTATAAAAGTGAATGTGTACAACAAGCTGTATTTACATAGTACCTGTACATGGAAATCGCTTCCTTTCAATGGGAAGAAATAGTTATACCCATCTCTGCTTTTACTTTCAGTCCACGTCCCTGCTTTGACAGTTGATTCCCACTTTACCCCTGGGGGAGAGGAGGTGGTGAGCCAAGAGCTGTATCAAGAACTGAAGTTTGGGAAAGATGCATTCTTCAGAGAAACAAGGGGAAATTTAATGGCCAAAGCCACACCTCAATGGCATTTTATGTAAGCCCAACTAAGAACAAGTTTAGCCAAGTTTAACTTTTAGTAGTTCCTTTTGCACCAGGTAGAGGTATAATACATAAAAGCCTAAAGCATGCAATATTGCCTTCCTTACATCCGCTGGGTACTGAGGCAAAAACAAAGAGCAACAATGATATTAATTCTATTTCATGATTCATAAATACCACAAATGCCATATTTTCCCTCATTCAGATAAGGCTTTCACAAGTCCTCATAATCTATTATCTTTACTTACCTCATTTAGTGGCCCACAATCAAAGTGGTTAAACAAGTTAGAAAAAGTATTGAACATTCATGGACTTCTGAGTGCATTCTTTCTAAGTTTGCTAAATGCTAAGTTTACTATGTTGTAAAATTGGGAAATACATGAACTCGCCATGTGACCTTATGGAGGCAAGTACATTTCTCTCTTTCAGGGCTAATCCTCTCACCCACTTGGTCCCTGCAACAGCACTCTCCCCTGCAGTCTCAGGATACCAGCCTTACTCCAACCAACTTAGCGCCACAAGAGTAGAATGACTTTGGAAGCAGATAGTATCAAACATTTGCACATCCCTATCGGTTCTCCAAAGACTCCTGTGCTGTGTTCCAGGATTATCCAGTAATCAATTTACAGCATCTCATGTTTTAACTTGAAGTTAGGTAATAGGGTTAGATGAAATGGCTTTGGAGGAAGTTCATGTGAAATTTAGATACCAGCAAGGACACTTGCACCAAATGCTCTGCTCAAGTGTTGCGAATGTTATGAAATTCTATGTCTGGGGACTGCAAATGATGCAGTATTAGGGATGTAATTGCATTTATTTCCACATTCAAACAAAATAAAAGTGACTGATTCACTAAAACACGAATAATTTAGGTCTGATGAGGAAGGCAACTGCTGTGCAATTTGCATCTCCATTACAAAGAAATCGCTCAAACTATTTTACAAAGAACTAAGTTGCTTTAGAAATTTAGTCAATAGATTTTGCCTAACCACCTCCCCCCCCGCACAGTAGAACCAGTTTTTATGGAATTCCTTGTGTGCTCATAACAACATTAGCTGGTTTAGATAAATTATTAATATTAGTTTGTGGGAAGTTATTGGAGATAATTTCTCCGATCAGAATCATTCCCCATGGAATTGTGGTCACAGTGCTGGCTGCATTGCGGAGTTCTGGAGAAGGAGCCTCACCAACAGATGTGTATCCAATTTCCAGATGTTCAACTCTTCAGCTCCTTAGTGTCAGTCTAGATGCCTGTTCTGAAGCTACGAGTTCTTCAGTTTGTATCAGCATTTTCAGTCCCCAATTAAGCTCAGATCTCATTCCCCTTCCTGGCCAATACTTGGAATGAATCCAGCTGTACAAATTCTTGAATACTTATTCAATCTCACATCAATCAAAGAAAACAGGCTATTTCTGTCTGCCTGATGTTGCTCAATCTGCCATGGTCTACCTCCATCTCCATGGAAACGCCAATCAATTATTTGATATTCCAAGTCCCTCCTTTCTCATCTCTTACCTGCTACTATTTACAAAACGTGGTAAGATAGTTGTCCACATTGATCCCTAAATAGGCATAAATTATTTTTTAAATTACTCTTATAGTGCTAAGATGAGCAGAAGAGCCCCCTGGGCCCAAATGCATATTCAGGTGCATCAGAGCCTCCTTTCACCATCACGAATCTCCCTCTTCGTGGGCTAGTCGACTCTATGATTCAATATGGCATCAGCCTGAAGCAGGCAACTGGTCTTGGGACATTTTTTTGATGCTTGAAGCACTATTTCTTTTCAAGCAAGGTTACCCTCGCCTAGCACAATAGGCCATGGATTATTCTGCCGATTCATCCACGGAATTCCGAACAGTGGCAGCGGTAACAAGAATGAGCAGTCAACTTTGTGCCGAGAGCTCCTCATCAGGACCAAAATGTCCCGAAATGTTGGGTCTTTATTACCTGACCTCTGGCATTTTGATAGATAGAAAGATACTTTATTGATTCCAATGGATATTACAATGCCATGGTAGCATTACAAGCACACAGATATACAGATATACAAATATTAGAAGAGAAGTAAGAAAGAATAAAAAATAAATTACCTCAATCAATCTAATAGGAGGGTGTCATCACTCTCCCGGTTATAAGTTGACCATTAGGACTTTTCACTCTCCTCCCATCCGGTAGGCACTACAGGAGCCTCCGCTCCCGCACCAGCAGGCACAGGAAGAGCTTCTTCCCTGAGGCTGTGACCCTGCTGAACCTCACATCACAGCGCTAAGCAGTATTGCACCCATATTGTACTGTCTCAGTACTTTTATACTTGTGTGCTGTAGCACTTACTTTTTATTCTCAGTTATTTTGTAAATAACACTACTCTTTGCATTTCTGGTTCGATGCTAACTGAATTTCATTGGCTTTGTATCTGTACTCGGCCCAATGACAATAAAGTTTAATCTAAACTAATGGCCGAGGGTAAGAATGGCCTCATATAGAGCTCTTTGGAGCAGTGCAGTTGTCTTAGTCTATTACTAAAAGTGCCCCTCTGTTCAGCCAATGTAAAGGTTGAGAAACATCTGTGGAAAATCTTGTGTGTGTGTTACTGAAGATTTCCCACAACTGCAGAATCTCCTGTGTCAACACACGTGAGCCTGTGCTATGTGCAAAGTGTTGACTGCTCGTTCTTGTTACAGCTGCCACTTTCTCCTCTCTAACCGTGCATCACCTTCTGTCACTAGAGAGAGGTAAGTGTGTCACTGAGGCTGTTTGGATTGCGTAGTTGCTCTGGTGGAGCAGCTGATGATACGTGTAAACTGAATGATGTGGGTGTGAGAGTTGCAGCAGTGTTAAATATATGAGGGTGTGGTAATGCTAATGAATGTTTGGTATGAGAGCTGATTGATAAAGATTGGTGGTAGATGAATGAACAATTGGCGTGTATTCAAATCGGCCCAAAACATCAACTATACTTTTTTCCATAGATGCTTCCTGGCCTGCTGAGTTCCTCCAGCATTGTGCGTGTGTTGAATTGGTGTGTATTGATTTGAGGCTGATGATAGAATTTTGCATTAACATAGCATTATGTAGGGTATACTATACAAGAAAAAGCCGTTTGCCCCAGGCTAACATTAATGTTGTTCTCAAGCCCAATCCTATGTTTCTTTATTTATGTCTATTGGTGTAACTCCCTGTACCTTTTTCCCTCATATCCTTATCCAATCTCCCTTTAAATGCATCAGCATACTTCCTTCACCATTCACTGCTGTCAAGTTGCTTGCTTTGCCTTGCCTACTTGTCTTTAAATTTCTTGCAATACTCCATCGATTCTGCAAGGTGACAGTCTTGGCATTAACCTCCCGAGATATCAACTCACCAGAAGGTTCAATAAAAACAAAACACTGGAAGCACTCAGCAGGTCGGGCTGCATCTGTGGGAAGAGAAATACAGTAGAGCTAAAGTTCCAGGCCAAAGACCCTTCGCCAGAACTGGGAAGGAGTCAAAAGAAACTGGTTAAGAGGCAGGGATGGTGGGCTAGGGAGGATGTATCTAAAGTACCAATTGCCCAATTCCTGTATTCAATGTCTCAGCCCACAAAGTCCAGCATTTCCAGTGTCATTTTTTCTTCCTTATTCCCCCATATCTCCACTTGCAGTGAGCAATGGACTTTGCACCCTAAGGTCCCACTGCACCTCAGATCTTCCATTCACCCTGCCGTTTACTCTATTTGTCCTACTGAAGTGTGACTTCTCAAAGTTAATTACCTCGCACTTGCCGAGATGAAATTCCAACTGGCACCACCCTGCTCCATTTTCCAGTGGATCTACGTCTCACTATATCTGAGCAACCTTATTTACTGTCAACAATTCCATCTATTCATCAATTCATCTGGTATACAGTTTTGGACTTCTAAAGCAAGTCTTGCCTTAGATTTGGTGTAGCAGAGATCGATTAGACTGATTTCTGGGGTAAAATGGTCATAGTGTGCAGAGAGATTGGGTGGGATGGCCATATCTTCTCCAGAATTTCAAAAATGGCTTACATTCATAGCCAATTTATTAGCTACACCTGTACACTTCATTAATGCAAATATCTAATCAGTTAATCATGTGACAGTAACTCAATGCATAAAAGCATGCAGACATGGTCAAGAGGTTCAGTTGTTGTTCAGACCAAATATCAGAATGGTGAAGAAATGTGATCTAAGTGACCTTGACCATGGAATGGTTGTTGGTGTCAGTATCTCAGAAACTGCTGATCTCCTGTGATTTTCATGCACAATACAGTAGTCTCTAAAGTTTACAGAATTTGCAAAAAACTGAAAGCATTTAGTGAACAGCAGTTCCATGGGTGAGAATGCCTTGTAAATGACAGAGGTCATAGGAGATTGGTCAAACTGGTTCAAGCTGACAGGAAGGCGACACACACATTTCAACAGTGGAGTCCAGAAGAGAACCTTTGAGCACACAGCCCTTGGAACTTTGAAGTGGGTGGGCCACAGCAGCAGGAGACCACAGCATATTATCAGGATGTACTTTACAAGGTGGCCACTGAGTGAAAATTTCCATTACATTCTCTTTATCTTTTCAGAGGAAAATATTTTTTATTGAGATACTGCGTGGAATAGGCCCTTCTGACTCTTCAAGCTGCGTCACCCAGCAGTCCCCGATTTAACCCTAGCCTAATCACGGGACAATTTACAGTGACCAATTAACTTGTCTTTGGTCTGTGGGAGGAAATGGGAGCACCCAGAGGAAACCCATGCTGTCACGGAGAGAACGTACAAGCTCCTTAAAGGCAGAAGTGGGAATTGAACCCAGGTCGCTGGTAATGCAAAGCACTGTGCTAACCACTATGCTACCATGCTGTCCCTTACCCACCTTAAACCTCTCCTCCACTCCAGCCTTCCTCAAGGATCCCCAACTTAGTGCAGAATCAGAAAACTGATGAATCCACAGCACTGCATCGGTGATCTCAGCAGCCCCGGCGAACATGATTCTCCTTCTCTTTCAGAGGTGCAATCTGGCTACATGCAATGATAGCGCATTTTAAATATTGGGCCCCGAATGTGAGAATGCAGCCAATGGGTAGAACGATTTGCACTGGCAGCATGTAACATTCATAATGAACATGATGCACGAGCACACAGGAACTGTGCATCAAGGTCCTTACAAATAACTTAGTATCCTACACCCACTTTCACATCCATCACATATAGAAAGGCTCTCCTGATCTTCTGAAGAAACTACTTAACCTCTTGTGTGCTTTTACTACATCTCATTTGATATCATTTTGGGAGCTCTCACGAGAACACAAGAAAGCAGCCCACTTTTAGGTCCACGTCCACACCCCAGGGATAAACTATTGGTGGGGCAGATCTGTCACTGCATCGTACTGGGTACAATACTGGTGGGCACAGCTACTTTGCTGGGACTTACCTAGTATCAAATAGCACGATAAAGGAGCTAGTGCAGACGTGGACAGAGTTTTGAGTTAATATGCCTCCGGAAGTCTCCCTGCCTGATTTTATTCTACTTGGAGACGACCATGTGTAATTGAATTTGTGCTGTTCTCAGATAAGGCTGATGGCACTGAGAGTGGACAAGGAGAAACCGTGTGCACTTTCCTAACAGAAGACTGGGAAACATTAGGTCTCTGCGAAGAAGGATAACATTGTGAACAGGTTAAAGCAAACATTAGATTCTTTGCTCTTTTTTCAAACGGCCGACCGTATTGCCTTTAAAACAATGCAACAGCACACACGTTGAGGGCAGCACTACTGCCGAAGGTGGTCAGCTTGCAGGAACAGGTATGATGCAATCTTTTGTTTTCCCACTTCTCACCGTTTTGTAGCATTTGATTGTAATCCTGGCCCATGGATACAGCGAGGCTCCCAGCATCAGCTGCAGTGAAGAACACAAAAGCCTCGTCCTACAACCACCACCCAAACAAGCCCCCAATCACAAGAGAAAGTGTGAGCCTTCAATTCCCTGTCTGATGCCTGTTTGACCTGAGAATCAGTAAACCCTAACCATGCTGATATCTGCTGAATGAGTTTGACCACAGGCTTGAACTTGTTTCCATTCCCGGTGCTGGTCTTCAGCACAGTCTCACCTCTAATCGCTCCACAGTGGCACCTCAATGTTTACTGCAGCACATCAGCACCGAAACGAACAGATGCCTCTGGGAAAAGATTCCTTATGAGTCAGAAGTTAATGGAAAATTATATGTTACAACAAAACATCATCGATGTCATTCTGCCTAGGGGGCCACAAATTCCGTGGGAATTGTCGTGAAGACATGCTGTCATAGAGCTGTATATGTCTGTCAAGTTCCCTCTGAGCTACCTTTGCTGCAGGGAAAATAAACACAGGCTTTACAATCCTCCCTATATGTTCCCCAATCCAATCCAGCAACATCCTGGCAATGATATTGGAACTGGAATCGGTTTATTACTGTCACATGTTCCGAGAATGGCTGAAAAACCCTGTCTTTCATTCTGTTTGTACAGATCAAATCATTACACAGTGCTTTGAGGTAGGACAAAGTAACATAAAGCAGAATCAAGTGTAACAGGTACAGGTAAAGTACAGCACAGGTAAACAACAAGGATCAAGAATGCAATCTCATGCTTCCTATAGAGTGGCAACCAGAACTGTACACAATACAGCAGGTGTACCGTAACCATTACTTTGTGAAGTTGCAACATAACATCCTAACTTTCATTTTCCATGCCCTGAACTATAATGTCAAGCATGCATATGCTATTGACCTGTTTTTTTTCACCCCATTGACCTCTGTTGCCATTTTCAGGGAATAATGAACTTGGAACCGTAGGTCTCTTTATTCATTAACATTTCTTGACATGCTACAGTTTTATGTCTCCCCATTTCAAAATTGTCGGTATTAGTTTCCCACCTGCCAATGCTCTGCCCTACTTCTTATCTGATCTGTACCCTGCAGTAGCTTTAAACAACATTCCTCACCATCAACAACACCACTAATCTTCGTGTTAAATAACTTAGAACATAGAACAATACAGCACGATACAGGGCCTTCGGCCCATGATGTTGTTCGGACCTTTTAACCTAGTCTAAGATCAATTTAACCCTTCCCTCCCACATAGCCCTCCATCAATCTACCTATCCAAGAGTATCTTAAATTTCCCTAATGTACCTCTACCGCCAGCCCTGCCAGTGCTTTCCATTCTCCCATCACTTTCTGTGTCAAAAACACTTATTTCTGACTCCCCACTCCCAACATACTTTCCCTGAATCACCTTAAAATGTTGACCCTCTTATCGATATTTCAGCCCTGGGAAAAAGTCTCTGGCTATCCACTTGATCTATGCCTCTTATCATCTTTTACACGTCTATCAAGTCACATCTAATCATCCTAATCTGCAAGTTTACTTAACATGCCTCCAACATTCACATCCGAGTTGCTAATACATATCACAAATAACAAAGATCCCAGTCCTGATTCTTGCAGTACACCACAGATTTCCAATCAGAAAAACATGTCCTTCCATCACTGACCTCTGCCTACTATCACTTTAGATCCATCTCACCCTGGATTCATGTGCTTCAACCTTCTGGGCCAGCTCACCCTGCTGGACTTTGTCAAATGCCTTAATAAAGTCCATACAGGAAGATTCTATTGCTCTGCCTTCAACAATTTCCTTTGTTACCACCACAAAAATCCCAATCAAGTTAGTGGAACAGGATTTCACACCCCGACTAATCAAGAACCTATCAACTGCAAACTTACATATGCCCAATGACCTGGCCTCCACAACCCACCTGTGGCGATGAATTCCACAGATTCACAACCCTCTGGCTAAAGAAATTCCTCCTCATCTCCATTCTAAATAGACATCCCTCTATTCTGAAGCCGTGACTTCTGATCCGAGATTTCCCCCATTATAGGAAACATCCTCTCCACATCTACTCTATCTAGGCCTTTCAACACTTGATAGGTTTCAATGAGATCCCCCTTCATTCTTCCAAACTGTAGTGTGTACAGGGTCAGGGCCATCAGCTGTTCCTCATAAGATAGCCCCTTCATTCCCGGAATCATTCTCATGAACCTCCTTTGAACCTCACCAATGTCAACGCATCCTTTCTTAGATAAGGGGCCCAAAACTGCTCTAAATTCTCCTTGTGAGGTGTCACCAGTTCCTCATAAGGCCTCAGCATTACATCCTTGCTTTTATATTCTAGTCCTCTTGAAATGAATGCTAACATTGCATTTGCATTCCTCACCACAGACTCAACTATACAGGTCATAGCTTCCCCAGAAGAAATCCCAATGATCAGAAATGTTTGCGAAGAAAAAGAATTTCAGCATGTATACTGTATACATTTCTCTGACATTAAATTGAACCTATTGAAATCTGGAACCCTGTCCCCTGCTCCAGTTCCTCAACCAGCCAGTCATCTGCCAAGTCATCCTATTCTAACCCTCACTGGTGAGTGACACGGGCAGCAGTCCGAAGATTACTACCCTGGAAATGCTGCTTTTCAGCTTTCTGCCTTACTCCCTAAATTCCGTCTTTGGGGCCTTCTCCCTTTTCGTACCAATGTCATTGGCGCCAATATGTACCAAGACTTTTGGCTTCTCACCCTCACTCTTTAGAAGGCTGTGAACCCGATCCAAGATGCCCCTGACCCTGGCACCTGGGAAGCAACTTACCGTCATAGCATCTCTTCCACATCCACAGAATTTCCTGTCTACTCCTTTAACTGTGGAATCCCCTATCATTACTACAGTCCTGTTCTACCCCTGTCAGTGCCAGAGACCTGGTCACTGCAGCTCCCACCTGGCAGGTCGTCTCCATCAACAGTATCCAAAGCGGAATACTTATTATTGAGGGAAACAGCCACGGGGGTGCTCTGCACTGGCTGCCCATTTCCTTTCCCTCTCCTGACAGTCACCCGGGTATCTGCCTCCAGCAAGTCAGGGGTGACTACCTCCCTGGAGCTCCTATACATCACCTCCTCGGTTTCCCTCAGTTCTGTAACATAAGGCTCACTAGCTTCAACCGTCCTGAAAAATCTTCCTAGCTATTCTTAATTATAGCTAGTCAGTGGCGTGGTGACATCAGCACCGGACTTCGATGCAAGTGGTCCCCAGTTCGAATCCGGCTGGCTCCTTGCACACTTTCCATCCGTGCTGGGTTGAGCATCGAGCTAGCAACTGGGCCTCGTTAAAAAAAAACAGTCAAATGCTACGGAAATGGCAAAAATGCCACCCAATGCACCACAAGGCATGAAAAGGAACAAGAACCATTCCTAGTTATAGTTATTCAGGGTGTAGAATTAATCTAATGCCGAATGGGCATTGACCTTTATACACAGAGAGTGGTAAGTACATAAAAGCAGAGCCAGAGAAGAAAGAACCACATTAGGGACATTTAAGAGACACTTAAATAGGCAAATAGATGGAAGAATATTGGAGGGCAATGTGAAAGGTTAGGGTTAGATGGATCTTAGAGCTGGTCAAGAGGTCAGCACCACAAAGTGACTAGAAGGGCGTGTACGACACGGTACTGTTCACGTTTTGTGTGGCAATATTAAACGATTTTATCGAGGTATCTCAGGGAGTTATACTGTTGGACGAGATTGTGCAGTGAGTGAGCAGAGACCGCAGGCTTAAGATTAGCTTGAAGTGTACATGAGGGAAGATCGAGGAATAATCAGAGAAAGATAAATATTTGATCATCTACATGTGCACGAAACTTGCAAATCAGCTGTCAGCTTCATGGGTAGCAAAGACTGATGGTCTGTCATCAATACTACTTTCATGCTTAATCACATAGATCAAAGTATCTTTATTTGCTTGCTTTGAGTGATCAGTCACCTACACCCTGCCAGAAATATACTGTATATCTACTGTACCAAACTCCGATTTTGGTAAAGAATTAAAAACATCAAATGTAATTGGACAAATTGCACTTGGAAATTCCTGTACTGAGGGGTTATTTCCCTGGTGTTTATTTTTAGTTTAGCAAAATCGCATTGCACTCCATAGCTGAAATAATGCCACATAATGGCACAACACTGACATAAATGTTACTCTCCTGAAGAGCTCACGATGTGAGTTATATGAAAATTCAAACTCAATGGGTTTCATAGAATATTACTTATCTTTAACTTCGAGATGAAATCTGATGGAACACAGTCATTGATGCTGACAAACAATAATCACAGAAAGAAAACATTTGAAAATTATTCATTCTTTAGTTCAAAAATTTTACAACTTTACAGAAAGAAATAAATATGAAAAAATATGAAAATTGGATTTTCAATTAACCAGTTGGAAATAATCTTACATTAACCCAATACGGTCTTCACTCTGAAACAATAACTCTATTTCTCTTTCTTCAGATGCTGCCTGACCCCCAAGTATTTCCAGAATATTCTGGTTTTATTTCAGATTTCCGTATCTGCCCTTTAATTGATTTTTACTTGCATAATTCCACTGCTGTTTCAAAATATGCTGGGCATAGATTGTTCTATGCTTAAAAACATGGCCACAATCTACGATCCAAATTTTCACCAGAAACCTCATGTAGCTTTATCCGTGAGCCTGTTGGGACTGTCACGAAATCAGCCAGGATTTCTTTCTGAAGCCAGCTCCTGGTGAGGATTCATGATGGGTCAGCACAGAATCTCAAATACATTTGCAACAACAGAAATGAAACACCACTGATGCAGGCTAGAAATGCTTTAACAGATTGCACATGGTTTTCTGGCAGTGAGGGGCATGGCAAGAGGGAATAAAAGAACATAGGCAGTGGCCCATTTTGGAACGTTCCCCGATTCTATTGCCAGAGCCTTAACAAATGCACAGCTAAGTCACTGAAGGCGTTATTACTAAGTTCCTTTCTCCAAGTCTGTGAAATTTGGTGTGATTGGGAATCTAAAGTGTACAAAGTGTTTAAGCCAGAATAGTCCTCAGAGCATGCATTTCCAAGCTCTTTGTCTTTTGTGACTTCAAAACCACTTGGTAAATATCCAAGGTTGCCAGTTCCAGTCTGGGTAATTTCTGACATAAATATATCAGGTATCCTGTGAATTTTGCCTGTGTGTTCCCAATTAGGCCTATAAATTAAGAATTCTGCAGAGGAGAAATGTTTGACCCTGGAAAAATATCTTTTTGATCTTTTTGAACTGCAGCATCTGCACTTTAGGCAACTTCAGGATGTCTAACCTGTTTTACCAGCCTCTTCAACAGGAAGACGGAATCAAGGGTGTAGCCTTAATACCAAGGAAAAGAAAAAATTGGTGAAACATCAATTAAAAATACCTGCTTAACTTTGACAGGCTCTGTCTTCATTTTATTGATATTAATTTTCAAGAACCAATACTAATTAATTGTAGTAATTGCAGAAGAATCACAGACAACAAAGAGAATGATCATAGATCAGTATAACCAACATGCTTTCTTTGAATCATTACTTGTGTGTAATAGTATTCCCAACACCCTATAATGTTTAAAACCTAATATAGGAAACTTTGTAATAGCAGGACAAGAGAGCCCTGAGAAATCAACATTTATCAAGATTAGTCTTAGAAGTTGCATATTAAATTACAAAGATGTGAACATGCAGACTTTCGTTCAGTGCTTATGTTACTCTTTAGCAATTACACAAGGACATTGTAACAATGTAACTTCGCCACATTGTTCTGCAGGCAGAAGTCTTATTGTTATCACAAATGTAACATCTTAAAAGGGTCATACAGCACACGCCAAGCAGATGCACAAGGTGTTCGCACAAATTGACGTTTAAAAATTGTATAACAGTTATAATAAATTAGAGGAAATAAATATTCCAAAGTTGAATCCTCTCAGTAGTAAACATACACAGAGATTAAGTGGGACATCTGATAACAATGTATCGAGCCATCCACTTCCTTCCTAAAATATACTGCATTGGTAATGAGCAATAGGTCCTCTTAACATTTTCCCCATGTTTGTATGGTCCTTCTCAAAGCACATGGTCATGTTTCAAACAGCTGAAGTCTGATATTTGGTAGTGAAACCCTTATATCACAGTGGCAAATTAAAGGTTCCGTGGACCATGCACGTGTTTAAAATAACGTTCTCACATTTTGAAAATGATAAGGCACATGTCAAGAATTTTTAAAATCCTCAAAGTTGTTACATTGTTCACTGAATAATTTTATATCTTCTTTTCAAGTAAGTTCCTGTTCTCTGGATTTTTGGTTTCATTAGTTACCCCATCATGCTCTGCCTCTGGGTGCTGAACGTAACTCGTTATCGCTGGAACATCTGTGTTGCTTTCTTTCTCTTCTTCATGATCCTTTTTCTCTTGATCCACTGCACAATTCCCAAACGTTTCATATATTTTTCTAACATCCTCTGCTATTTCTCTTTTAAGTTCTTTATTTTTGTATCTCTTGACTCCTCTCGAAGAAGATCCACATTTATTGATGATATTGTCTTCTGACGCTCCTTGCATGTGCTTGTCATATTGCCTTGCCTCCTTCTGCTGCAGACTGTTAGCATTGCCGTTTATACTTTCCTGAGATGATGCTTTGAACTGGCCTGTTTCCAGACCTGCAAATGCTAACCGTTTCTCAGGGGAGAGCATGTCCAGGGAATGAGCTCGCTGGTCCAAACCAAGCCGCCTTCGCTCCATGTTCCGGATCGTTGCTGCCCTCTGAAGTTTGTCATGAATCTCCACACTTAACCGTCTCCGAGTTTCCCTGAATTCTGCTGTCACATTAGCTTTCCATTCAGCAGCATGGGCTTTAATCTCACCAACCTGCAGATACATGAATCATTATTTATTCTCGCACAGCATGAATTAATAGAACACAAAACAGTTCAGCACAGGAACAGGCTCTTCGGCCTGCAATATCTGCACCAAACATCATAACAAATCAAACAAAGTCTCTTTTCCATATCCTTCCCTTCCTTGCATTTCCATGTGCCTATCTTAAAGCCTCTCAAAAGCCACCGTTGTATCAGTTTCCCTCACCCCTCATAGTGTGTTCCTGCACGTACAGCTGGCTGTGTAAAAAAAAAACTTACCCCACACATCTCCTTTCAACTTTCCTCCTCCCACCTTAAATTTATGTCCTCTAAATTTTGGCCTTTCTACCCTGGGACAAAGATTCTGATTATCCTACTTATGTCTTGCACAATTTAATAAACTTCTATCAGTCTCCAGAGCAAACAACTTAATAATCAAAGTAACATACGCAAGCTTAAAATTAGTGGCGAACAGAGGAATCTTTGTATAAATATTTTCCAAATTTCCAAATTCAAAACTCTGTGTCTGTTTCAATGGTCCCCTCCTTGGCCAGAATTTTAATTCCCCCAGTTCTTTTATTTAGGAAGGGCAGCAGACAGAAGCCTGGTAACCATAGGCTGGTGAGCATTATGTCAGTGGTAGTAACATTCCACGAGTAGGATTTATGTACATTCGGAAAGGGAGGAGCTGAACGGGAATAAATAACTTGGCTTTATGTGGAGGTTATCTTCTCTCACTAATCTGACTGAGTTTTCTTCAGGAGGTAACTAAGAAGATTGATGACAACTGGATGGTAGGTAACATCTACATGGACTTTTATAAGGTATTGACAAGGTTTTGCCTGATAGGTTGGTCCAGAAGGTTAGAGCAGATGGGATTCAAGTCAAACTGGCAATCTAGATCTAAAATTGGCTTGGTGATAGGAGGCAGTGGATAATAGATGAGGGATAGTTTTCTAATTGGAAGTCTGTGACTAGTCATGTGCCGTAGTGATTGGGACCTTTATTGTTTGTAGTATCTACTGCTGACACGGGTGCAAATGACGGAGAGGTGATTAGTAAGTTTGCAAATTACATCGAAATTTAAATTATCATGAATAGCAAGGAAGGTTGTCTAAGGGTACAGCAGGATATGTTGTAATTCTAGGGGGATCATTGATAGATGAAATTCCATCTTGGGCAGATATCAGGATGGCACAGGAGGAGCTGAGCACTGTAATGAACAGTCATGAGACAGTGCACACTGATGCCTTCCAGATCATCACAGGGACTTCATCCAGGCTAGGTTGAAGAAGTCTCTGACCAACTACCACCAATAAGTCACCTGGAAAACCAGGGGAGCCAACCCACTCGATCACTGTTACTCCACGATCAGGAACTTGTCATCTCACACTCGCACTTTGGCAAGTCCGTTCACCGGGCTGTACTTCTACTCCCGGCATACAGGCAGAAGCTGAGGAGCGCAGCACCGGTGGTGAGGGCCATGAAGGTGTATGGTCAAGGGAGGTGGAGGATAGCTCACAGTCTGCTTTGAATCGGTGCACTACACCACATTCAGGGATTCATCCTCAGATCAGCAAGAAGCGCGTGGATAAATGTGTGCCTTCAAGAGTGTTCTGTGTCTTCCCAAACCAGGAGGTCTGAATGAACCAGGAGAATCACAGGGATAGATCTGTGGCATTCAAGTCCAGTGATCCAGAATCCTACAAAAAGTCCAGGTAGAACCCATGGAAGGCCGTTGTGAGAGAGAGAAGGTAATTCCACAGGAAGTTAGTGATGCAGTTGATGCACAGGGTCTGCCTATGAAGCAAAAGCTAGCAGCATAAATGTTAGAGATGCCTCACTCCTAGATGAGCACAAAGTCTTTTATGCATGTTTGTATAGAGGGAGGGTAACATCACACCTGTGTGAATCCTCACGGGGAACCTGTGATCTCTGTCTTTCGAGGTCAACGTCAGAAAGTACCTCAAGAGGGTGCACCCTCACAAGGTGTCAGGTCCCAACAGTGTCCCTGACAGGGAACTTAAAACCTGTACGAACCCACAGGCTGGAGTGTTCAAGGATGTCTTCAAGCTCTCACTGCTGCAGTCTGAGGTTCCCACCTGCTTCAAAAGGGCACCAGTCATACTGGTGTCCAAGAAGAGCCAGATGAGCTGCTCAACAACTGTTGCTTGGTGGCATTCACATGCATTGTGATGAAGTGCATTTAGAAGTTGGTCATAGCTAGAACAATTCTTGCCTCAGCAGGAATGTGGAGCTACTGCAATTCGCCAATCACACCAGCAAGTCTACAACAGAAGCAGTCTCACTGGTTCTCCACTATGCTTTGGACCACGGTAAAATATACGTCAGACTGCTGTTAATCAATTACAACTCGGCATTCAACACCATCATCCCTTCAGTACTAATTGATAAGTTTTGAAACCTAGGCCTCTGTACCTCCCTCTGCAATTGGATCCTTGATTTGCACAGTCAGCATGAGCTGGTAATAACATCACCTTCTCACAGGTAATCAACACAGGCGCAACCACACTCATGACTGTGTGTCTAGGCACAGCTCAAATGCCATTATAAATTCACCAATTCCACCACTGTTGTTGGCAGAATCTCTGTAGACAATAAAGAGGCATACAGGAGTGAGACAGATCAGCTGGCTGAGTGATGCCTAAACACTATCCTTGCACTCAACTTCAACAAGACCAAGAAATTGATCGTGGAATTCAGGAAGGAGAAACCAGGAGAACAAACTCCAATCTTCATCGAGGAGTCAGCAGTGGAAAAGGTAAGCAGTTACAAGATCTTGGGGTCATTATCTCAAACGATCTAACCTGCGTCCAACATACTGATGCAATCATGAGGACAGCGCCTCAAAGGTTCTATTTTATCAGGCATTTGAAGAAATTTGGTCGTCACCAAAGAATCTTGCAAATTTCTCCAGATGTGGCAGAGAGCATTCTGACTGGTTGTATCACAGCCTGGTGTGGAGGCTCCACTGTACAGGATGGCGAGAGGCTGCAGAGAGTTGTAGACTCAGCGAGCTCCATCACTGATACAACCCTCCCCTCCAGCGAGGACATCTTCAAGGGGCAGTACTTCAGGAAGGACCCTCACCATCCAGGTCATGCCCTCTTCTCATTACTACCATCAGGGAGGAGATGTAAGAGCCCGAAGACCCACACCCAATACTTTAGTCACAGATTTTGCCCCTCCACCAACAGATTTCTGAGCAACCCCTGAACCCATAAACACTACCTCATTTTGCGTCATTTGCACTATTTGTTCATTCGTTTGTTTGTTTATTTTTGTGACTTTAAGTAATTTCTGTGTCTTGCACTGTACTGTTGTCACAAAACAACAAATATTACGACATTTTTCAGTGATAATATATCTGATTCTGATTCTCAACAAGTGCAAGGTGATGCAGTTTGGGAAGTCATATATTGGTGGGACAAATACAGTAAGTAGTCGTGTGCTGAGGAATGATGGTAAACAGAGACTCTGTGGGGTTCAAATCTACTGCTCCCAGAAACTGGCAATGCAGGCAGATACTCTGGCAAAGAAAGCATAAGGCATGCTTGCTTTCATACTGTAGGTCAAGGCTAGAACATCAGTCTTGGCAAACTGCATCTGGTTAGACTGCGCTTGGAGTAGTGTGTGCAGTTCTGTTACCACACTACGGGAAGGATTGATTGCAGGGGAGACTCACTAGGGTGTTGACTGGATCTTTAGTTATGGGGAGAGGTGAAATAGGCTGGGCTTGTCTTCCCTGAAGTGTAGGTGTGAGAAGGGTATTCTGATGGAGATATGTATGACAGACGAGGGTAGGTCGATAATCAGAACTTTTTACCCCATAAAGGTTTCAAATGCAAGGGAGCACCGGTTTAAGGTGAGGTAGAGGATTTTTAAAGGGGATTCGATTCTTTTTTTACACAGAAGGAGGTTGATATCTAGAACCTACTGCCAGAGTAGGTGTTGGAATCAAACACAATCACTTTGTTTAGGTGCCACAGAAGGACAGGGACCTAATGTGGGCAAATTTGATTAGTGCAGATGGGCAGAATGGTGGATGGGGTAGGCTGAAGGCCCATTTCTATGCTGTATGATTCCATAACTCAATGAAAACTAACAAAATCTGAACAGAGAATACCAGAGCAAAGCTTTGTAAAGTTTTATGATTTCAGAAGGAAAGGCGGGCAGAAAGTGTGAAGGAAGTTTGACAGATTAAGCCACCACAACTATAGATGTTAATATGTAATGTTAACTATTAATGTACATGTCACCAAATCAGAATGAGTTCTGAAAGTAGGAAATATTACTAATGAGGAATAAAAAGATAAAAATAAAGATCTCCAGAATTCTTAAGCCGCAATCCTTACAATAACACAGAGTTCAGGCATAAAGCCAGCCTTGGTTAAGATTAGCATGCTGCCTTACAGGCTGTCAATTCAAGTCCAATTTGAAAGGTCTGAGTGTTAATCTACTTGGATGCCCCAAATTGTTTCCACCATCTACAAGGAAAAAGTCTGGAGCATGATGGAATACTTTCCACTTGCCTGGATGAGTGCAATGCCAACAGCACTCAAGAAGTTCGACACCATCCAGGGCAAATCAGCCTGCTTGATTGGCACCCTAGCATTCATATCCTCCATCACCGGTGCATCAGGGTTGCAGTATATGCCATCTACAAATGAAGTGTAGTTACTTGCCCAAACTACTCCAATAGCACCTCCCACAACTCCACCACAGAGAGACACGGGCAGCAGGTGTATAGGAAGACCACCATGTTTCTCTTCACACCATGCTGACTTGAAAATTCCTTTATTGCTGCTGCCACTATATCCCCGAATTCCAAATCCAACATTTCCTGGGAATACCTTTACCAGAAGGACTGAAGTGGCTCACGAAGTTAGATTGGCATCACCTTTTCAGGAACAATTTGGAATGAACACTATTTTCTTTGCCAGAAATGCCTGTATTCCATAAAGAGACTAAACTAAAAACTTCCCTACTGTGCCAGGAGTGTGCTGCTTTGTGTGAAGTTCCAAAGTTTGATTGAGATGGTAAAACGATCATGCCAGTCCTCCCAGAAATGCAAAAGAGACTATTTTGATCATAATATTTGTGCCAGCTTCTTGGAAAAGCTCTCCACTTATCCCACTCCCCTACTCATTTCCAAAGCCTTTTCTTTTGTATTTCTTGCTCAAGCATCCCATAAAAATGGCATTTGAGGTCCTGTCCCTGTTCCATTCCTCCTTGATCAGTGCTGGAATTGTCCAGGCCGGTGATATCTGTGTTTCAGACCTGGACCAGGTTAGCTTGGCTAATGGGAATAAGTACTGGTGTTGGGCACAATTTGCAAAATTCGGTCTGGATTTTCTTTTAATTGAAGAATTATTTTTGATTGTTCTGATACTGAGCCTCTAGATTTAAAAACAAAATTACCTCTTGAATCTATCTACAATAAACAACAGTGTGAGCTAATTAATGTTTTTAATGATCCCTAGGTACTAAATGGAGACATCCTAACTTCATTTCAGTCTGGTGCACCCTTTAGAGTGAAGCCTTTAAATACACCCATCTCAGCAGGTCCCTCAAGTGTTCTGGATCCATGCAATGCTGGTGAATGTGTCATGGGTTGTTATGGAAACGGGCATTCATTAATGTTTGTGACATCTTTAGATTTAGTGTTTTCCACTAAGTTTGCAATTTAGTTTTAAAACCTTACAGTTAACCTTAGCTTTTGCAATGCTCGAGTAGAATTGTGAAGCCTTACTAGTGATGACTGTGTCAGACCCAGATGTTTCCTGAATTGAATTTTGTGATCAATAAAGGAAACAAAGTCTATTTTTAATTCAATTCATGACCTTGGTGCGTCTATGTACAATGCACCTTGCCTGTACAAATGATCATTTAAATCTGAATAAAAGTCATGATTGAGTTGAAAATGTACCCTCAATATATTATTCTTGGCATTTAGCACTTAACTTCCTGTGTCGCTGTTTTGCCTGTGTATTTCTGCCTTTTGGGTGAAGCCTGCAGTGTCTTACAAACTATAGTTTCAATATATTTGATGGGGAGATCATTTTCCAAGGGTTCAGGTTCTTAGCAGTCTTTGGTTCACCCATCAATATCTAAGGGCCATGTTTAGAGACCACAACACACCCTCTCTAATTAAGGCCAATCATAATTAACTCTACCACTTCATTTAACTGCAGGGATATTGTGTTGCGGGTTGCCTAGTAAACGAATGTATTGAATGGGAACACGCTGCAGCTACTGTGAACTTGTCAGCAGCTCTGCAGTGGCGTATCACTTGGTAACTGTAATGGGGCAAAAACTGCATCAGCATATGCCAAAAGTGACTGATGATAGTTTATCAGAGATAACTACAGACCAGTTAACCGATGGAAACCAGAACGGGCAAAGAGCATTTTTGGCGGCAATATTCCTGAGAATCAATATTCCACGTGGAACGCAATGCCGGTGGCAATGGTGGAAGCGGATACAATAGGTCTTTTAAGAGCCTTTTAGATGGGTACAAGGAGCTATGGGGGGCTATGCGCTAGGAAAATTCTAGGCAGTTTCTAGAGTTGGTTACATGGTCGGCACAACATTGTGGGCCGAAGGGCCTGTAATGTGCTGAAAAAAAAGACAAAAACTCTAACACATGGCTGGAAAGGAGACCTGGATTTAAGTATTCAAATAACTTCAACAAGATTCTGTACTCCATAGTGTCAATATTAGGAGTAGAGCTCAAAGAATTGGCTGTTAAAGACTATGTCTAATGTTTGCACCTGCTTCATATTCCAAAATGTAAAGCCCACATAGTGACCTCCAATTGCACAGTCCAATGTACCCCTGGATACTAAAAAATACCTATTTCATTGTTTGCACTATGTGAGAGGGTGTCACTCTCTATTACACCCAAGGTGTCCAAAGTCTCTTTATTACTCCTACAGTGACCACTCAGTAAGAAATGAAATACATTTAAAGTTTTCAGCAGTAAAACTAAAAGACTAATGGCACACCGGTAAGTTTTTATGAATCACCCAGAACATTTTCCAGTTGAAGATTCATGTGGCATTGAACAATTTTGTTTTTGCTTTAAAAACCCACACATTGTCCTGCCCCAGGACATACCACACATTCCTTATCCCTTAGCTGAACTTCCAGTATTCAAATGAAGTTTTTTTTTAAAAGCAGATGCTCAAATAGGAAATGCTGGAGCTACTCAGCTTGTTCACTTAGTGGAAAGAGAAAAGTAGTTAAAATTTCAGGGACTAATGAGGACAGAATGAATGTTTCAGTTTACACCTGGAACATCAACTTTGTTTCACTTTCCACATATTCTGCCTGATCTGCTGAATGATTCCAGAACTTCCTGTTTATGTGTTTGTTTTCAGACCTGTCTGATCTCCCTCTCAGTGTGAACAAACAAATGAAGTGATTTTCAGTACCTATATGCAGAGCAACATTGATCCCTGCACTCCTGTACACTCCTAAGGTCAAGAATGCCCACAGCGTCCACCTCAGGGCACCATAAAGCTAATCTGCAAAATCTCTCAAATTCTCTGAATGATAAGCAAACCAATATCAGCGCCTTTTTCCAGGGCAACATCTCCATCTTCAAGAGCACAATTATAGTGGATCAGGTTCTATAATTCTCACACCCAACATCGGACAACCTGTCCCAATCAAGGGAAGAGATGACAAGCCAGGCAGAGGAAAAGATTGAGCAACATGCACAAAGCTTCCTTGAAGAAAAGCAACATCTCACTGACTCCTGGGAATCACTGGCCATGACCATGTAAGATAAAGTATATTTTCAGTCATGCTCTGTCTACTTTGGCATTGCTCCTGATAGAATTGAACCTGTTATAGATTTGTTGCCAGAGACAAATGGATCTGGGAAACAATCTTAATCTATTCCATCACAAAGCCCCACTCCTATAAATAGTTTAGTGATGTTTACAGGAGCAAATATAACATCTTACCTCCTCCTTTGTTTTCCTGGATATCACACGCAGCCAGTCTCCGATCATGCTGAGGACAGCTGCAAAGTAAGCCAGGCCAACCAAGATCCAGAACCAGACCAAAGGCTTATACCATTCTCGATAAAGGATAGTTATGTTTCCACCTGCACAAAATAGATGACATGAAGCTGAGTACATAGAATTCAACTTTTAGTTGCTTCTTTCTAAATTGAAAAATGATGATTTAATTTCTCTGTAATAGTTATCCTGAATTCCACCACCTGAGGAAATTATTCAGTAACAGTGGAAACACAGGGACCAGGCACCAGCATGGCCAGAAACATCAGTGATGTCCAATTCAAGTTCACCAAAGTTTTCATCAATACTAATAGAAACATTATCAGTTTTAAGAACATTGACCTTGAGTTGGCTTATTAGTTTGAATGAAACTGTCCTACTGTACATCAAGATGGAATCAAAAAGCTAAATTTATATTTTTCAATGAGAAATCAACAATCTGTCTACAAATGTCTTTCTGTCAGTTTGTACTGGAATACAATACAGACTGTTGTTTGTCTAATTTCAACATTTGGTGTTACAGTACAAACAATTGGAGCAGATATAGACAATTCGGCCCATTGAGCCTGCTCTGGCATTCAACCTCAAACATTGTTTTCCTGGTTTATTCCCGAATCCAGTGAACCCTATACTTCCCAGATATCTACCAGATTCAGTTTTCATTGCAATCAGTTCCAGAGCTTCAAAGGCCATCCAGGGTAGGGAAATCCAAAGATCCGCCAGCCTTTGAGTAATGGAATTTCTCTTTATTTCAAATGCTTTACCCCAGTCAGGTAAATGCGATCTCTGGATTGTAACTTCTTACCAGAGGAAGTATGCTCCCAATATCAACTCTTTTGAACCATTGAAGAATTTAGCACATTACCATGAGGTCGTGATTCACTCTTCTAAACTTACCTATTCTCTCTCCTCTGTAGCAACAATCAGAATCAGAATCAGGTTTAATATCACCGGCATATGGTGTGAAATTTGTTAACTTTGCAGCAGCAATACAAGATAATAGTGTAATGCCCTGGTTTATTTACATTTTTACTCCTAATGTAGGGTATTTCATAGCTTTCTGTAAGGCAGTGTGTCCTACTGGTAGAATGTTTTGGTTTCAGCTAAAGATAAGGGGCTATGATGTTCAACTTAGGAATGTTGTGTCAGCCAATCAGGATGGTGGAATTGGGAGAAGGTTCTAGAGAGAGCTTGGCGGCAGAGAGAGATTTGTGACAGACACTGGTGGGGTTTGTGGTCTATGGGGGGGGAGGCAGAGAAGATTGAGAAGGTAGCCCATAGGATTCGATCTGGTGGGAAGAGGCTTTGTGAGATGAAAGAGTCCAAGATGGGAAGTTCTGTTGGTGATTGGTGATGAGAATTCAGTGCTGTGAGTAATGGTCATACCCAGCTTTTGGACAACACGAGCTCCAATGCCTGTGCATATTTAGACTTGTTTAGTTGTAATGGGCTCTTTTATTAATTTTTTCTTTTTGTTCTATTAATAACTGTTTGATAAAGCTGAAATTAGTCAATACACTTACTTTGTAATTGTATGCAGTGTACAATCTGTTATTTCTTGCCGACTGATAACTGTGTGGGGGCAGTAATTACACAGTATTCACTCAAATCACCATTCCATTCATTGAAACATCCTAACTTTCCTGTTTGGTTGAACCTAAATCATACCGACCCTAGACTATATTGTTTATGAAAGGTGACCTTCTCACCACTGAGCCAGGAGGCTATTAGCAGCGTTAAATTAAAATAGTAGTGCAAAAATAGGAATTAAAACATCATTAAGTAGTGTTCAGGGGTTCAATATCCATTCAGAAATTGAAGGCAGAGGGGAAGAAACTATTCCTGAATCACTGAGCATGTGGCTTCAGGCTTCTGCCATTCCTTCCTGACAGTAACAGTGAGAAGAGGGCATGTCTGGGTGGTGGGGGTCCTTAACGATGGATGTCGCCTTTTTGAGGGACTGCTCCTTGAAGATGGCCTGGAGACTAAGGAGGATAGAGCCCATGATGGGCCTGACTAATTTTACAATACTCCGCAACTTACTTCGATCTTGTGCGGTAACCTTCCCCCGCCCCCACCCCACCAGACAGTGATGAAGCCAGGTAGGATGCTCTTTTTAATAGCTGTATCGAGATGTTGGGTCCAGGTTAGATCCTTAGCGATATTGACACCCAGGAACTTGAAATTGCTCACTCTCTCCACTTCTGATCCCTCTTTGACGACTGTTGTATGTTCTCTCATCTTACCGTTTCTGAAGTCCATAATCAGTTCTTTGGTCTTACTGACATTAAGTGCAGGGTTGTTGCTGTGAGACCACTCAATTAGCTGGTGTATTGCGCTCCTGTACATGTTCTCATCACCATCTGAGATTCTGCCAAGAATGTTTGTATAGTCAGCAAATTTATCGATGGTATTTGAGCTGCGCCTAACCACACAGTCATGGGTTTAGAGACAGTAGAGCAGTGGGCTAAGCACACATCCCTGAGGTGTGCCAGTGTTGATTGTCAGCGAGGTGGAGGTGTTAGTTCCAATCCATACAGATTATGGTCTTCTGATTAGGAAATCATAGATCCAGTTACAGAGGGAGGTACAGATGTCCAGGTTCTCGAGTTTTTCCAATCAGAACTGTAGGAATGATGGTGTTAAACGCTGAGCTGTGGTCAATAAACGGCATCCTGACATAGGTATTTGGCCACGTGGAGAGCCAAAGAGATCGTGTCCACTGTAGACCTATTGTGGCAATAAGCAAATTGCAGTGGGTCCAGGTCCTTGCTGAGACAAGAGTTGATTCTAGCCATAACCAACCACTCGTAGATGTGAGTGCCACTAGACAATCATCGTGAAGGCAGCTAACCCTGCTCTTCTTGGGCACACGTGTAATTGTCGCCCTTTTGAAGCAGGTGGGAACTTCCAACTGTAGCAACGAGAGATTGAAAATGTCTTTGAACTCCCCTGCCAATTGGTTGGAACAGGTTTTCAGAGCCTTGCCTGGTATGTCATTGGTGTCTGTCGCCTTGCAAGGGTTCACCCTCTTGAAAGACAGCCTGACATCAGTCTCTGAGACAGAGATCACAGGGTCATTGGGTGCTGCAGGGATCCTCATAGCTGTAGTTTTATCCTCCCTTTCTTAGCAACATAAAATAGGTTGAGCTCATCTGGGAGTGATGCATCACTGCCACTTATGCAGTTGGGTTTCACTTTGTAGGAAGTAATGGCCCGCAGACCCCCTGCCAGAGTTGATGTGCATCCGATTTCGCCTCCAACCTCATTCAGAATTATTCCTTTGCTTTTGAAATAGCTCTCAGCAAGTCATACCTGGTTTTCTCGTATAGACTTGAATGCCACAACACTAGCCCTCAATAGACTACGAAGCTCCTGGTTTATCTGTGGCTTTTGGTTTGAGAATGTACAGTAAGTTTTCGTAGGCATACATTCACCCACGCAGGTTGTAATGAAATCGGTAACAACTGTGGCATACTCATTCAAATTCGAAGCTGAATCCCTAAATACAATCAGGTCTACCGATTCAAAGCAGTCCTATAAGCACTCCTGCGTCTCCCTTGTCCATATCTTTTTGGTCGTCACTACTGGTGTTGCAGTCTTCAGTCTCTGCCGAAACTCAGGGAGTAGAAGTACAGCCAGGTGATCAGACTTTCCAAAGTGTGGGCGTGGGATAGCATGGTAAGCACTTTTGATGGTGGTGTAACAGTGGCCCAGTGTGATGGTTCCTCTGGTGCTACAAGTGGTTTGTTTCAAGCTGTTCTGGTTAAGATCCCCCATAATGATGGGGAAGGCATCAGCATGTGCTGTTTCTTGCCTATTGATCACAACGCTCAATTCGTCCAGAGCTTGCTTGATGTTGCATTCAATACTCCAGGTATAACCTTACCAAGGCCCTATATAACTGCAGTAAGGCAGCCTTACTCTTGCACTCAAATTCTCTCATTACGAAGGCAAAGGCACCACTTGCCTTCCTAATTGCCTGCAGCATATGCATCTGCCTGATTTATCCTGTTGCTATTGTTCTAATCCTCTGTAAAGTTTATTTACATTGATTTATATTGTGCATCAACACTCTTTCAATTATTTACATCTTCACTCAGCATAATGCATTATGCAATGATATTATCGTGACACACAACCCTGCAGTTAGAGAAGTATCAAAAAATACATGAAGCCAACCAATGGAAACCCAATAAACACAAGAGGTACTGTAGATGCTGGAAATCCAGAGCAATACACACAATGTAGTGGAGGAGCTCAGCAGGTCAGGCAGCATCTATGGATGGATGAGAATACACAGTCAATGTTTTGGGCCGAGACCCTTCTTCAGGACAGGAGTGTCATCAGAAACCCCATAAAATTGGTCTACTTATCAAAGCATGCTCTCAAATGGCACTGCTTGGGCTACTTCAGTGAAAACTAAAACTCGGCAATGTATTTTCCTGTCAAAGTGAAATCTCTGCTTCTTTTTTCAATTTATTTTGTTATTTGTTTTTGCCATTTTAGGTCCACAAGCTTCATAATTGTCCTACGTCACAGCACTGGGGAGTGATCTATCAGCACTTTTCCAAGGTTTATAATACGAAGGCAAAGAGTAAAGCACCAAGAGTTAAAACGTTAGATGAATTAAATCAACACGTTTAAGCAAAAACTACCATTTCATTCATTCACTTGTTCCAATCATTTCTAAATTTTCTACAGTTATATTTACTGTATAGTTTCTCCACAGAGTATTAGCAACAATAGAATAGCTAGCTAATAATTTGATATTGAATCACAGATATTACTTTCCTGCAATTTACAGGGTATTTTCAAAGAAGATGTATTTGTTCCAAAAGTCACAACAAAAGCAGGATGAGGGAGCAGCGCAAGTCCAGTGGTAACAATTTATTACGATGGTAATATCTGCTTTCTGTTCTTATTTAATCCTTAAACAACATCTGACAGAACAAATTATCTGATCGATGTAAATAAAAGGAAAATTTTAGATGCTAGAAACACCCTGTAGGTCAAACAGCGTCTGTGGAAAAGATTCCTGTCTGCCACATGTGCTGCCTGACCTTGAACATTTTCCAGCACTTGTTTCAAATATCTGGCCACATATTCCATGGTTGTGGAAGCTGTTGAACTGAAAATGGTGGTTTCATTTACTGCACTACAACACTAAGTGCATGACAAAAAAAAAAGAGACAATGCTGGAATATACATCCACACCTATTGATCATATATAATATTGTATCAGGTTTGGGAAGAGCTAAAGCTACTGAGGGTAGCACTAGTCTTCTCATTTTGTCTGCATAACCATCTGCACCAATCCAGCAAAAATTGACAGATTTTAACTGTCATATTAATATAGATTCACACAATAGTTTTTTCATTATAGCTTGAACTTCACTACAATACATTTGTATCTACCTTGGGTTTAATATATGTGTGTTTTTATTCTGTTTGAGGTGCTATAGTGATAAGAATATAATAAATTACTATGAGACATGGGGAGCTGCAAAACCACAAGTATCTTGTTAATTTCACACTTCATGCACGCACTGTGCAAGAATGCATACATCATACACATACACAAAACACCTTTCCCAATTCTGAACTAAAAGAATGATTCACATTTTGACGTGTTTTTTTTTTGCAGATTTAACCCGTTCCACAGATTTTCTTTCACTTTCTCAAAGAATTGAAATTGTGTCATACTCTTGACCTGGGGAAAGTATCACTGCCAGATTCAGTTTGGCTAAATTCTGTGTCATTTCGGTCCCAGCTTCCATAGGTTCTATTGGATCAATCTCTGGAATACAATCTTTGGGATACATATGTGCATCACTCTTTGATATTTTGTTGTGTATCTCTTGCAGAAATTAAATGAATTAAGTGCACACTTCCAGTTTCATCTCCTCTTTGTCTACATACTTCATAAGACCATAAGACATAGGAGCAGAATTAGGCCATCTGGCCCATCGATTCTGCTCCGCCATTCAATCATGGCTGATCCTTTTTATCTACCTTCTCTTCAACCCCAGTTCCTGGCCTTCTCCCCGTAACCTTTGATGCCATGTCCAGTCAAGAATCTATCAATCTCTGCCTTAAATAAACCAATGACCTGACCTCCACAGCTGCATGTGGCAACAAATTCCACAAATTCATCAGCCTTTGGCTAAAGAAATTTCTCCATATCTCTGTTTTGAAAGGGCGCCCCTCTATCCTGAGGCTGTGCCCTCTTGTCCTAGACTCTCCCACCATGGGAAACATCCTTACCATATCTACTCTCTCTAGGCCTTTTAACATTCGAAAGGTTTCAGTGAGAGCCCCCTCATCCTTCTGAATTCCAGCGATTACAGACCCAGAGCCATCAAACGTTCCTTGTATGATAACCCTTTCATTCCTGGAATCATCCTTGTGGACCTCCTCTGGATCCTCTCCAATGTCAGCACAGTCTATTACTGCAACATCCCATTTCCAAACATCTGATCTGCCTGGTGCTGTCAACACACAGGTTATGTCACCTATGTCTGCCTCTGTGGCTTGAGTCATGATTTTTTTTGGGTCCTTACTGCTTCTCTTCCACCCCTCATTATTTGATGAGCTAAACTCAGTTGTACTCCGAGCCTTCACGTTAATTGGGCCATTGGTGAGTCGGGTCAACTGCCTACTAGGAACAACTCTTAAAGACCAAAAACTAATTGAGAAAAGAGCCAGGATTCACTTTGTTTATTTGGGACATGAAGCAGCTTAATTGGGACAGAGGACAGTTGCTGAACAGTTTTTAACCAATCGGTCATGTGCACTTCTGTGGCCGTTAGACACTACACCCTGCTTAGAGCAAGCAGTTTGAAGTAGCGTTGGTTGCATTACTTTGTGTTCAAAAAGCAGTAATTTTGGTGGGAGATAAGCAGCGAGACAATTTGGAACTGTTTTGCTCGCTGTGGTTTGCAAGCCTTCAGGCTCAGAGATGCCAGAAACCACTGGGAGTGGAAATGAAACAATTGCACTACTTCAACAAGTTAAGAAATTCAAAGAATTTGAAGGCATTGACAATCATCTTGAATGTTACAATAAAAGTGAAGATTTGGAGGATGTAATCATCAAAAACTTTGAATGAAGCCTGCCCATTATCTTCACTAGGTGTCTGCACGGATTTTGTTCAGTTACAGTCGTTCAAAGGAACACAGTTGTGTACACTGGATTGTGTACACAGTTGTGTCCTCCATTGGTAAGTATGAGGAACTAATACCATTTCATAGCACTGCTGTAGTATTGGTAGTGTTTTAATTTTTTCTGTATTTCATTTAAATACATAATTTGTTACTTAGTTAAACAGATATTTGACTTTTTTATACTTTTTAAATTATTTCCATGAAATTTCGGGAATTGGGGCAGCCGCATAATTGGGCCAAAATATACCGGTGCCAATGTGTTCTAACTAACGGGAATCCACAGTAACTGTAATTCAGCAGGATTATAATTTGTTGAGCAACATGGCATTACCCAAGATTAACAAAATGTTACATAATCTATATCTGTTGTAATACTTGAACCCTCAGATTTATTCTTATCTATTCATTTGAAAACAGTTCCTTTTGACAGCTGATCTTCTGTAAATCATCTTTTACCATTTTCAATGTGATAGCCATACATACACAGTACCATTATGAAACTTCTACTTTCAATCATGTGATCACATTGAAAAAAAAGAATGCTCCATCTTTGCAGCCATTATCAAAACTGCTGACTTAGACCAGGATTTGTGAACAAAGCCAGAATTTACAGCTTGTGACTAAAGTAAAGGTCAAGCCTTTCGCAACTGATGAAACATTTTTCACTCCAGAAAAATTTCTGTTACCTTCTTCTCAGTCTGAGCCTGATTTTTCTCTATTTTTTTAAGCACAAACATTGTTGATTTTTTTGTTGTTGCCTCAAATTCATTTTTTGCCTTTCTTCTTCACGCATGCAATGTCATCAGAACTGACGGAAGTTGTTTTATTGCCTTACACTACAACAAGGAATGGCTTAAGTTCTGCAATGTTTTCAAGTTTTCTTGCCTTCACATTGTTCCCACTTTTTTCTTTGACTGGTTGCAATCCATTTGCATAACCTTTTCATCCAAGATAACTTTTTTTCTGTAAGAATGCATATTTAAATCTTTTGAGTTCATCAATGTGTTTACGTAGTTACATTCTAATGTTTTCATCATCGGTACTTGTGGTTATTAGTTCATCAACTTAATTCCATTGACAATAATTTATATTTTCTTATCCATGATAATTTGAATGGTGTTTTGAATTCACATCATAAGGTAAATGTATGTAAAATTCAGATTTTATGTATTTTATTTGTCAAATAATGCTCACACTCCTTATCCATAATCAACAGATAAATGAAACTACCTTGGTGAAAACTTTGCATATAGATCCTGTGATGTATCTATACTTCTGAATTAAAAAAGAGCATGTGTTGGAAACACTCGGAGCTCAGGCAGTATCTGTAGAACCAGAAATAGTGTTCACATTTCAGGTCAAAGGCTTTTCATGAGGAATCTTTCCAGTTCTGACAAAGGGTCCTCAACCTGAAATGTTAACTCTTTGCCTCTTTTCACAGATACTGCCTGACCCTCTGTGCACTTCCTGTGTTTTCTGTTTATATTTGAGATTCACAGCATGTTCAAGTTTTTGTTTTTCAAATGACCATTTCAACCGTTCATCAGCAGCTGCCTGGTTCACTGTCACCTACAATCATTACATAACTGGACAACCTTGTCCACTTCAGATTCTTCTACAATTGCCATTGCCCAGCTGCTCTGGCAAATCCATATTAGAACTCAGTCCCACACCGCCAGATTCAAGAAAGCTACTTCCCTTCTGCCATTTACTTCTTGAACTAGCTGGCAAAACCTTAATCACTACAGCTTAACAACATTACGACCATATTGCACTAAACTTGGACTTCACAAATTATGCAAAAAATGATGGTGTTGGTAATGGTGGTAATGTTATATGGATCAAGGGCTTATCAATATAATTAGTATAGTTAAGCACAAGATGGTTGGCATAGATTTCTCTGCTGTATGGCTCAATGAATCTATGATTCTAATCCAACATTCTCATCTGACCAGACTTAACTGAAGGCTGAGTAGGTCCATTTCTCCTGTTGACACTGCAATAAAGCCACATTAATCTAGATTCAGTTTACAGTAATATAAACTCAATAATTTATTTGCCTTGAGGCCAGCTGTCAATGAAGCCGGGTTTTGTGTTCAGTGTTCAGTTTTGCTGTTGTAATCATGGATCAGAAGTGATTGTCTTACCGTGTGATCTTTATGCTCACAAAGAAATAATTTAGGCTCACCAAGGATCTCACAAAATCACATTGACCTCAATGATCCTGCACATACTTAAATCAATTCCATTTGGATATACTGCCTGATTGCATTGCCTCATGAGAGATTTAATGTTCAGGGCACGTCAACGAGTTGGTGCAAAAATTTTGATACTACTTTGGCAAATAGGAGCGGTGTCCTCCCTGCACAGGCCAACAGTTAATTCTAACCTTGGCACATAATAAAATTTTTAAAACATTAGATGTAATAGAATAAATAGCTCTTTGACCCTTGAATCAGCTATAGCAATAAAAGTGATCATGAACTCCATTCAAAGTTCTCAGCTGATCCCTATATTTCTTTATTCATCCATAGCATAAAGACTTTTCTCAGCCTCGAATACAGTCAAGAATTAATAGTTAATTTTACCTTGAGATAGGAACAGAATCAGGCCATTCTGCCCACCAAGTCTGCTCTGCCATTCTATCATGGCTGATTTACTTTCCCTCTCAGTCCTATTTTCCTGACTTCTCCTCTCAACCTTTGCTGAAGAACCTGTCACCCTCCCCTTTAAATATACCAATGACGTGGCCTCCACAACCATCTGTAGCAATAAATTCCAGATTTACCACACTCTAGCTAAAGAAATTACATTAAAACATAAATTGGATCATGCACCAGAGGTTGCCCAATTGTGCTTTAAGTGAATTCTGGGACATCTGGGATGCATTGGGTTTTTGTCTAACATTAAGGGGCATTTTCAATTAAAAGCATGAAATCATTATATTTATTTCGATATAAATTTTAAAAAATTTCTGAATTGAGGTTGAGCTGGAACAGAAATTCAGTTAAGATTTATGTTAGAGCTGTTTCCCTTGCTAGACCCAATTAAGCAGAGGTACTGCACTGCCCTTCCTGCCAAGGATCAGCTCAGAACATCATTATCTTTCAATCACTGGCTTGCCTGGTTTTGCACTGGAACAGCTTAGATCCTTGTCTCAAATGGACATTCATCCCTAGTTCAGCAGCTCGTAGCACCATCAAACTGGAATTTGATCACCCGTTCTGGTCATACTCAGTAGTTTGGTCCCATCATAAATCTCTAAATGTGAAGTTAATCTCTAAACCGAACAACAATAGTGATACTTTGTTAAAACCACACGTTTGTATTTGTGATAGAGCAAATGCAGTAAACTGCTTACCTGCTACATAGTCACCAAATCCTACTGTTGTCAAGGTGATAACAACAAAATAGATGGAGTCCAGTGTTGTCCATCCTTCGATGTGTTTAAAAATAATTGCTGGGATAGTCACAAAAACAAGGCAACCCGCTAAAATGAAAAGGATTGTGGAGATGACTCGTATTTTAGTTTGACTCACTTGCTTTTTCTGAAAACAAAAGAAGTAATAATTAAGTTTTACTTTTAAAGCTGATGGCATAAATTGAATTAATGCAAACTGCTAGATACTGAAATAACATGGAAATAAATATAATGAATAGAAATATAGAAACATAGAAAATAGGTGCAGGAGTAGGCCATTCGGCCCTTCGAGCCTGCACCTCCATTCAGTATGATCATGGCTGATCATTCAACTCAGAACCCTGTACCAGCCTTCCCTCCATACCCCCTGATCCCTTTAGCCACAAGGGCCATATCTAACTCCCTCACTATTAGGGTCACAAAATACCTTGTGAAAAAATAGAACATTTCAAGAAATGTACAAATAGATTTTGGGCACGAGAAATTCTGCAGATGCTGGAAATCCAAAGCAACACACGCAAAATGCTGGAGGAACTCAGCAAGTCAGACAGCATCTATGGAAATGAATAAACAGTCGAAGATTCGTCTTCAGGATTGAAAAGGGAGAAGATGCTAGAATAAAAGATGCCAGAAGAAAATAAAATAAACTTTATTTTGGCATCTTCCCCCTTCCTTTCCAGTCCTGAAGAAGGACCTTGGCCCAAAATGTTGACTGTTTTTTTCATTTCCATAGATGCTGCCTGACCAGCTGAGTTCCTCCAGCATTTTGTGTGTGTTGCAATAGATTGTAGCCATTATTTGAGCTCAGTTATCATTAAAAATAGATGGGATTAAATGAAATAGTGCTAAATATTGCAGAATTTTAAGTGTTAGACAAAAACTATCTGAATACTGGTTAGCTACAAGCTTTGAAATTGTTTCAGAAGTTAACTTGCCATTCTTTTCAACTGAAATATTGTCCCCAGTGGGGAATGACGTTCTTCCATTGAGTGTGCCCATTTGGAAGTATTCAAACATATTGTGCAATGATGCCCAAAGTGCAGTAGTACCCACTGTCATATTAATGAGATGAAATCAGATAAGATGAGGTGTATCCCAGTTGCCATGGAAAGCAAGGGAGGGGATTGCTAGGGGCCCTGATGGTGATTTTAATTATTTTCTGGCCAGAGGTGAGGCACTGGAAGACAACAAATGCGGTACCTTTACTCACGAAGGACAGCTGGGATAAACCAGGTAAATATAGGCAGCAAGTAGTACAAATTGAGAACAAATAAAGGACAAAAGGAGGAATATGCAATTCAGCTATGAGATTTCATTTTGGGAGGTGGTGTGGTTGGAGTTAAGTGTACCTAATGGGGTAGAGTGGGAGTCCTTTCTAGGAACTCCATTAAGCCATCAAAAGAAAATTGTAGAAATGAGGAAATCTGCAGATGATGGAAATTCAAGCAGCACACACAAAAAATGCTGGTGAACACAGCAGGCCAGGCAGCATCTGTAGGAAGAGGTACAGTTGACGTTTCGGGCCGGGACTCTTCGTCAGGACTAACTGAAAGAAGAGATAGTAAGAGATTTAAAAGTGGGAGGGGGACAGAGAGATCCGAAATGCTAGGAGAAGACAGGAGGGGAAGGATGGAGCCAAGAGCTGGACAGTTGATTGGCAAAAGAGATACCAGGCTGGAGAAGGGAGAGGATCATGGGACAGGAAGCCTGGGGAGAAAGAGAAGTGGGGATGGGAGCCCGGAGGGTGGAGAGCAGGCAAGGAGTTATAGTGAGAGGGACAGAGGGAGAAAAAAAGGGAGAGAGAAAAAAAGGGGGAAAAAATAAAAAATATATATTAAAAATATATTAAATAAATAAGGGATGGGGTGTGAAGGGGAGGAGGGTCATAACGGAAGTTAGAGAAGTCAATATTCATGCCATCAGGTTGGAGGCTACCCAGACGGAATATAAGGTGTTGTTCCTCCAACCTGAATGTGGCTTCATCTTGACAGTAGAGGAGGCCGTGGATAGACATGTCAGAATGGGAATGGAATGTGGAATTAAAATGTGTGGCCACTGGGAGATCTTGCTTTCTCTAGCGGACAGAGCGAAGGTGTTCAGCGAAACGATCTCCCAGTCTGCATCAGGTCTCGTCAATATATAGAAGGCCACATCGGGAGCACCGGACGCAGTATATCACCCCAGCCGATGCACAAGTGAAGTGTTGCCTCACCTGGAAGGACTGTTTGGGGCCCTGAATGGTGGTAAGGGAGGAAGTGTAAGGCATGTGTAGCACTTGTTCCGCTTACAAGGATAAGTGCCAGGAGGGAGATCAGTGGGGAGGAATGGGGGGGGATGAATGGACAAGGGAGTCGCGTAGGGAGCGATCCCTGCGGAAAGCGGGGGGGGGGAGGGAAAGATGTGTTTGGCGGTGGGATCCCGTTGGAGGTGGCAGAAGTTACGGAGAATTATATGTTGGACCTGGAGGTTGGTGGGGTGGTAGGTAAGGACAAGGGGAACCCTTTCCCTAGTGGGGTGGCGGGAGGATGGGGTGAGAGTAGATGTGGATGAAATGGGAGAGATGCGTTTGAGAGCAGAGTTGATGGTGGAGGAAGGGAAGCCTCTTTCTTTAAAAAAGGAAGACATTGTCTTCGTCCTGGAATGAAAAGCCTCATCCTGAGAGCAGATGCGGTGGAGACGGAGGAATTGCGAGAAGGGGATGGCAATTTTGCAAGAGACAGGGTGGGAAGAGGAATAGTTCAGATATCTGTGAGAGTCTGTCGGCTTATAGTAGACATCAGTAGATAAGCTGTCTCCAGAGATAGAGACAGAAAGATCAAGAAAGGGGAGGGAGGTGTCAGAAATGGACCAGGTAAACTTGAGGGCAGGGTGAAAGTTGGAGGCAAAGTTAATGAAGTCGACGAGCTCAGCACGCGTGCAGGAAGCAGCGCTAATGCAGTTGTTGATGTAGTGAAGGAAAAGAGGGGGACAGATACCAGTACAGGCTTAGAACATGGATTGTTCCACAAAACCAACGAAAAGGCAGGCATAGCTGGGACCCATATGGGTGCCCATGGCTACACTTTTAGTTTGGAGGAAGTGGGAGGAGCCAAAGGAGAAATTGTTAAGAGTAAGGACTAATTCCGCTAGACTGAGGGGAATGGTGGTAGAGGGGAGCTGGTTGGGTCTGGAATCCAAAAAGAAGTGGAGAGCTTTGAGACCTCCCTGGTGGGGGATGGAGGTATATAGGGACTGAACATCCATGGTGAAAATAAAGTGGTGGGGGCCACGGAACTTAAAATCATTGAAAAGAAAATAGTCTTTTTTCCATTTAACTATAGGCCACCACTGCCGATAAAACAGAGGAGGTTGCTCTTGCATTAGTGAGGAGGGCTACAGACTTATTTTTGATGGGGCTTTTTAGATACTATAATCCTTATGCCCTATAAATATCTGGTTGATTTTACACTAATATGCAATGTATAAAGTATATATGACTTCAGTTCTATTGACAGCAATTTGGCAAAACGGAGATCACAAATGATTACTCTAGAAAATAGTGTTGTTGGACATGTTTCTTATGGCTGGTTGCCAGCACCATTATCCTTCATCTCATAAGTACAAAATTTAGCATTATTTTAAAAATAGTTTCTTGAGTATTATTTTCTGAACAATTAAGTCAGTACCTGCTAAATAACCAATAGATAGAAGTGCCCACTTTGAACAAAGAGAGTTTCCCCTAGATTTTCCTGATCTCCTGGCCAAGCTCTAAGACAGATCAGCACGTTAACAACTTCTGTGAATTTTTTAATGCAATTCCACTGGGAATTGCACTTTTCTCCAAGAAGAAAATGTCTATGCAAATTGAAAGAACCTATCTGAGGTCCAGGCAGCAGTGTAATACACATTCAAAATTCAATTTTAGTCTGAGTTTTGGATTCATTTTGGGATGAGCCAGAACGCATTTTGGGTTTTAAAATACCATCAACACTTTTGATGTAGTTAAGTTACGATTTTATTGTGCTTAATACTAAATTTGGTAGAATTGGGTAGAAGAGTCATCTGACGTCCAAACTGATCTGATGTTTCTCCCTTAAGGATAGGATGGTAGTGTAGCATGTTGCACATTGACATATCAAAGCATTTGCCAAGGAATAACAGGGTCCATCCCTATCTTTAGCCCTACTATCAGTGTAAGGGGTGGGGAAAAAAAGCAAAATATTATCTTGCAGTCTCGAGGGAAAATTAAAAGGCAAAGCACCCCTTGTACTAAACTCAAGAGCAGTACCAGTTAATAAATTGCATTTCAGTTGGATGTTGCATAAGGAAATGGTATGGTCTGAGGCCAGACATCCCCTAAATTCTCAGCGTGTGGGCTTCAGTGGGTAAGGGCAGATCAGTGAGGTAGGTCAATGTTGGGTGGGGTGAATGGGAGCAACTGGCCTGAAATTGTGACGTCACAGATTCAAGATTTTTAATTGGCATTCTTCAGTACGTGAGTGTAAAGGAGAACGAAATGATTGTCACCCTGAATCCAATGCAGCATAAAAACCACAACAGGCATAAAGAGCACAGTAAAAAAACACACACACAAACACACACACACACACACACACTAAATATAAATATAGAAGCAATAAATATAAATATAAAACCATGTGATGTCGGCTGAAGACAGGTGAATGATGCAAAATTGTTGAGTATTTTCTGATAAATTTCTACCGTATAAGGTTATTTCTGAAGAGATATTGCGTTTCATTGGCTTTGTATCTGTACTCGGCACAATGACAATAAAGTTGAATCTAATCTAATCTAATCTAAAATTGAGACAAACCACAAGTGTCATGTGGACACTTCCTGCGCACTAGAGAACCTCATCTCAACCTGCAACAGCTTGAATTCTGGAATGGCGAAATTCCAGCCATCAGAGCTGGAATTGCGTCTAAAGTCGCTGTGGCATATCTGCAAGGTGGGGGATTTTGTAGTTAGTACAGTGGCACTGAAGTTGAAGACTACATGGACAGAAAATGAATGACCTCCAGGCAGACCAGGATGAGTAAGAAGATAGTCAAGGATTTTCCTGAGGCCATCACATTCACTGACCATTTTAGGTACTGATGGTTCCTCGAGAGATTGCAACCAGGGCCGTGAGAAGGAAGAACAGGAGAGCAATGCTGATCAAAGATCCAATAGTTAGGAGGACAGACAGGTGAATCTGTAGTTGACAACGTGAACCCTACAATGGCATGTTGCCTTCATGGTGCCATAGGCAGGGATGTCACTAAGACAGCTGCAAAGTCTCCTGAAAGGAGGAGGGTGAAGAGTCAGTTTTGGTCCACATATACAAATGGAATGGATACAAATGGATTTCAAGATCATTATATAGATTGACTAGACAACAATCCATTTTAGCAGTGTGCCAGGTCTTGAAGGGTGTGAGGGAAGAGAAGTGAGGGCAGTTACTGTTGCAAGGGAGAAGGTGCTCAAAAAGCTGACGAAACTCGGACCAGGTGAACTGCACGCGAGGGTTCTGAAAGAGGTGGTGGTAAAGATTGTAGAGGCTTCCGTAATGATCTTTCAAGAATCATTGGACTCTGGCATGGTTCTGGAGCACTGGAAAATTGCAAGTATCACTCCACTCTTTAAGAAAGGCGGGAGGCAGCAGAAAGAAAATTATAGAGCAGTTAGTCTGACATCAGTGGTTGGGAAGATGTTGGAGTCGATAGTTAAGAATGAGGTTATGGAATACTTGGTGACGCAGGTCAAGATAGGACAAAGTCAACATGGCCTCTTCAAGGAAAAATCTTGCCTGACAAGCTTGTTCAAATTCTTTGAGGATATTACAAGTAGGATAGATAAAGGGAGATGCAGTGAATGTTGTATATTTTGGATTTTCAGAAGGCCTTTGACAAGGTGCCACACATGAAGCTGCTTAACAAGTTAAGAGCCCATGGCATTACAGGAAAGTTACTAGCATGGTTGGAGCATTGGCTGATTGGTAGGAGGCAGCAAGTGGGAATAAAAGGATCCTTATCTAGTTGGCTACCAGTGACTAGTGGTGTTCTGCAGGGGTTAGTGTTGGGACCACTTCTTTTTATGCTGTATATAAATGAGTTGGACGATGGAATAGATGGCTTTGTTGCCAAGTTTGCAGATGATATGAAGATTGGTGGAGGGGCAGGTAGTGTTGACGAAACAGGGAAGCTGCAGAAGGACTTAAACAGATTAGGAGAATGGGCAAGAAAGTAGCAAATGAAATACAATGTTGGAGAAAGCATGGTTATGCACTTTGGTAGAAGAAATAAATGTGCAGACTATTTTCTAAATGTGGAGAAAATCCAAAAGTCTGAGATGCAAAGGGACTTGGGAGACCTTGTACAGAACACCCTGAAGGTTAACTTGCAGGTTGAGTCAGGGGTGAGGAAGGCAAATGCAATTTTGGCATATGTTTCAAGAGGTCCAGAATACAAGATCAGGGATGTGATGCTGAGGCTTTATAAGGCACTGGTGAGGCCTTACCTTGAGTATTGTAAACAGTTTTGGGCTCCTTATCGAAGAAAAGATGTGTTGGCATTGGAAGGAGTTCAGAGGAGGTTTGCAAGGGATGATTCCGCGAAGGAAAGGGTTATCATATGATGAATATTTGATGGCTCTGGGCCTGTACTCGCTGGAATTTAGAAGGATGAGGGGGGATCTCATTGAACCCTTACGAATGTTGAAAGGCCTAGACAGAGTAGGTGTGGAAAGGATGTTTCCCATGGTGGGATGTCTAGGACAAGAGGGCACAACATCAGGACTTAAAATAGAGCTGCAGAGAAATTTCTTGAGCCAGAGGGTGGTGAATTTGTTCCACAGGCAGCTGTGGAGGCCAGGTCATTGGGAGTATTTAAGGCAGAGGTTGATGGGCCCCTGATTAGCCACATCATCAAAGGATATGGGGAGAAGACAGGGGAGTGCAGTTGAGGAGGGGAAAAAAGGGATCAGCTGTGACTGAATAGCAGAGCAGACTCAACAGGCCATATGGCCTAATTCTGCTCCTATGTCTCATGGTCTTATGGTGCAGGAAAATAATATTTTGGTACAAGATGTGCCATAATTTTTGAATATTGTGGCAAGCCCAAGGGGCTGATTAGCCTAATTATCATGCTCTTAAATCCTTTATGAATTAACGTATCATATAGGCATAAATCTGAATAAATTCACCCAACTCATTCTGCATGACTTGCTCAGAGTCTATGTGTAGTGTGAGGGCGGCGTCGACCTTTTGTTGACCTCACTCCAATGACACTATGTTAAGGCCAGTCAGCTCTTCCCAAACATCACCTCTTGATATTTTTCTTTTTGTTATGGTGGAAGTTGGATTACTGTGGAAGGTTAAAAATACTCATCCTTCAGAAAACAATTGAACCGTTTTCCCAGACCCTGTTCGGACAGTTTGTCCTCAAAGCAACACACACACAATGCTGGAGGAACTCAGCTAGTCAGGCAGCATCTATAGAGGGGCTGAGAATCTTCATCAGACTGGAAAGGAAAGGGAAGGAAGCCGTGGAGAGGGGAAGGAATACAACCCGCTATACACCACAATTTGTCCCCAGAGCTGAATGACCACTAACTTTCCACTCTCTCTGAATTCTCTTCAGATGTGATGTATCCCACATAATTTCCCAAATATCCTTCACATATATTGTTCTATCAAAATCTATCTTCACATACAGTGTGTAAGAGTTAATTTTGCTCTGAGGTGCTCTGGTGTCATGTTGTTCTGCGTTCTATCTGTTAGTCAGGCCAGGAGAGGTCTTCACTGGGACAAAGTAACTTAACGCTCAATAAATATTGGATTGTGAGCTTAGAATTTTTTGGATGGCAATTGTTCCAAAATAATTGCTGAGGAACTGGTAACATATATTAATGAAATACAATACATAGGAAACCAGAATATCAAAGTGAAAATCCATTTTGCCTGTAAAAGCACACAAGGAACATTGAACAAGACTTTAACACATATTTTAAGCCCTTTTAGTTGACGGTCTTTGTACAGCAACAAATTTGTTATCGTTATCCATAAAATTGCATTAATATCAACATTAATAGGCAAACATTCATTTCAGTCATGGTGGATAATATAATACATTAAAATAATAAATATTTGTCAACTTACTCTGAATACTTTCTCCACTCTTGCAATACTTTTACCGAAGATTGTGCCTAATTGATCCCCAATCCCTGCTAATAGAAAGCCGAAAAGTGGAATGCCAAATAATGCATATAAAATGCAGAATATTTTCCCTCCATGAGTACTGGGTGCAATATTCCCATAGCCTATTGAAATAAATAAGAACATTTTTGGGGGTTGAACGACATAAACAGCTGCTGTTTAGTAAATTAGTTGTTAAGAAATAATCCATTAGATCATTAAACTGTTCTAAAGATATAGAAGTACAGCACAGAGATTCAAATCCAGCAACTATTAATGTGCATAATTAAACTGTTGCTTTCTTTAATGTCTAGATATCTTAATCTTTACGTAAGGAAGCAAGAAAGTAATAGTAGGGCAAACAACAGGAATTCTGCAGATGCTGGAAATTCAAGCAACATACATCAAAGTTGCTGGTGAACGCAGCAGGCCAAGCAGCATCTATAGGAAGAGGTGCAGTCGACGTTTCAGGCCGAGACCCTCGGCCTGAAACGTCGACTGCACCTCTTCCTATAGATGCTGCTTGGCCTGCTGCGTTCACCAGCAACTTTGATGTAAGTAATAGTAGGGGACGTTTTCAGCAGTTGTACAGGTGTTCAATCCAAGATAGGCAGGTGCCCTTAACTTGCATAAGAAGAGTATGTCCCTGGGGGTTCGTCCATTGAGGCTTTATGGTTGGAACTTAGAAAGAGGAAGGGAGTGATAACTTTGATGGGATTTTACTAAAGACCCTTCCACTCACTCCCAACTCCCCAATAAGGAATTAGAGGAGTAAATATACAGGGAGATTGCAGATGGCAGAGGAATAATAGGCTTGTAATTGTAGGTGGTTTTAGCCTTCCTAATATTTGCTGGGACTGACAGAGTGCTAAGGGGTGGAATTTGTTAAGTCTGTGCAGGAGAGTTTTCTCATGCAATATGTAGATGCCCTGAGCAGAGAGGGAGCAACATTTAACCCTGTACTGGAAAATGAGACAGAGCAAGTCACTGAGGTGTCAGAAGTCCAGCACTATGGAGCACCATGGCCACAATGCTGTTAGTTTTACAATAGTGACAGAAAAGGATAGAACTGGTCCACAGATTGAAGTCCTAAATTGGGCCAAGGCTAACTTTGATGGCATTAGACAGAAACTTGCAAAGGTTGATTTGAAAAGGCTGTTTGCAGGTAAAAGGATTTCTGGCAAGTGGGAACTTTTAAAAGTGGGGTAGGAGAATTCAGGGATGGCATATTTTTATTAGTGTGAAGGGTAAAACTGGCAGGATTAGGGAATTTGTTTCATATTGATATAGAAGGTCTGGTCAGGAACAGGAAGGAGGTATACATCACGTATAGGCAGTTGGGAACAAGTGAACCCTCTTGAGGAGTTTAAGGGATGTAAAAGGACACTTAAAAAAGAACTCAGGGGGCAAAAAAAATGACACGAAATAAGGAGTAGGTGAATCCTAAGAGATCCTATAAATATATTCGAGATTGAAGATCGTTTATTGTCACTTATCATCACACAAGTGTAAAGAAGAGCAGAATGATTGTTGCTCTGGAGCTAATGCAGCATTAAAAACACACAATGAGCACAAAGAATACAATAAAAGCACTATAGATATAAATACATAAGATTAGCTTAACTAGATAGACTGATTGAACGTACATAAAGTGACCCTACGTTCAGGAGTATCTGCACAGTACATAAGGTGACTCTGATAGGAAATGATAAAGTAGGGGTGGTGGGTGAGGGGATATGGTGGGTGGGGGATGTGCTGGGGTGGTTTAATGGGTGGAGGTGTTGATCAGCCTGATGGCTTGGGGAAAGTAACTGTTTTAAGTCTAGTAGTCCTGGCATGAATGCAATGTAGCCTCTTCCCTGATGGGAGTGGGACAAAGTCCATGAGCAGGGTGGTTGGGATCCTTCATAATACTCCTAGCCTTTTTTCAGCACTTTTCTGTAAATATGTCTTTGATGGTAAGTAGGCGATGTGTTTGTGCAGTTTTAATTACCCACTGTGGAGCCAAAGGGTAACAAGGGAGAGAGTAGGTCCACTTAAGGATTAATGTGGTCAGCAATGAGTGGGGCTGCAGGAAACGAACAATGCCTTATCTGTACTTATCAAATCTCTTGTCTGTACTTATCATAGAAAAGGTCATGAAAGCTAGGGAATTCAGGGAGCAAAATAGTGAAGTCATAAATAGAGTCTGCATCGCAAAAGATGTGCGAGACTATTTTGCCTCCCAAAATTCCCTAGCTTCCATGGTCTCCTCTTAAAACACATAAAGGTGGATAAATCATGAGGCTCTGAGCAAACGTTTCCAAGGACATTGCGGGAAATCAGCAAAAGAATTGCTGGGGCTCTGCCAGAGATATCCGTATTATGGTTAGCCATGGGTAAGGGTGGTTAATGTTGTGCCGTTATTTAAGAAGGGCTGCAAGGACGAGCCATGGAACGATAGACAGTTGAGTCTCATGTTAGTGGTGGAGAGTTACTGGATGGAATTCTGAGAGATGGGGGCTACCAGCATTTGGAAAGATTGGAACAGAGTAGAGATTATCAACATTGTTTTGTGCATGAGAAACGGGGTCTAAAGAATTTGATTGTGTTTCTTGAAGAGGCAACCAATAGGATTGACAAGGACAGGGATATGGACACAGTCTACTTGGAGTATAGCAAGGCTTTCATTTTACCTCAGAGCTGGGGGATGACCTTGTAGAGGTTTACAAAATCATGAGGGACATAAATATGTAAGGTGGGGAGTTATTGTCTCTTTCCCAGACTAGGCAAGGTGAAAGCTAAAATATTTAAAGGGAATGTGACAGAAAAATTTTTCATAGTCAGGAGTGTGTGCACATGGAATAAGTTACCAGAGGAAGTGGTAGAGGTAGGTACAAATACAGCATTTAAAAGACATTGAGAGAGATTGTTTGATAGGAATGGTTTAAAGGGAAATGGACCAACACAGCCAAATGGCACTAGCTCAGGTAGGCATCTTGATTGGCATGGACAAATTGTGCTGAATGGCCTACATTCTGTACTGTATAACTTTATGTTTATTGTTTTATCTGGAATGCTCAAATCAGCAATCTATTAGAGAACCATATCAATTGAAAAATAAGCACTTTCTTTCCAATAACATGTTGAAACCTGAATGACTCACATATCTGTCAAATATGTTCATCCAATTAATCGAGCAAAGTTCAAAAACAATTCAAAAGTAGTATTAAATGAAACATAGTATTTATAAATACAACTTCATTCTGCAAGTTTTACTTTACATAATAAGGGGGAAATAAGCACAAGATCTGAGCTGTTTCAACATTAATTTTTTTCATCTTGTTACCAAACATTTGGAAGGAATACATACTATAGTTTCAGATCCAACCTACATGCCCAGGCTAGCTCTCTTTAGCTCATTAGCAAGACTTATTCTCAATAGCAAATTAGAAATTTGATATAATTGCAAATGATATTTTGTATAACTATAAAAGTTATAACCCTCTGGAGTTTAAAACGACTAAGGAATTTTTTAATGTTAGTATATACTGATAGAGCCAGCCCTTAGTTAACTTAATATATACAATAGACCTTCTCATAACAAGACTCTGACTAAGTAAAACAAGATTATGTATGAAGCTGTACAAATGGTTTAATTTTGATTTTATTTTATGGCTTTATTTTGTTTATTTCATGTAAAAAATAATTTACACATTAATAATGATATCACTAATGTTCCATCTGAGTTCATGTAAATCTTTGATTATTTTGCTGAAATAATATCTTTGGTATTTCCGTATGAAATTGGAAAAGTTGCAATATGTGACTATTTCTCTTGCACATTATAACTATCTCATCTTTTAAGTAACAATATTAAAAATGACTAGCACAAAAGATTCTGCAGATACATGAAATATTGAGCAACACACACACAAAATGAGCCAACTGGTGGCGTAGTGGCATCAGCGCCGGACTTTGGAGCGAAGGCTCCTGAGTTTGAATCCAGCTGGCTCCCTTGCCCGCTTTCCATCTGTGCTGGGTTGAGCATCAAGCTAGCGACTTGGCCTCGTAAAAATAAGAAAGCCTGCTAAAGAAGCACCATCATGACAGCATCTCAATGACTCCACTTGGAGTTAAGGGCTTTCTTCTTCTTCTTCACACACACAAAATGTCAGAGGAACTCAGCAAGTCAGGCATTTGCTGACTTTGCTGAGTTCCTCTGACATTTTCTGAATGTTGCTTAAAATTAGTTTTGTCTTTCATAATAAAGCAGTCATGTGGATGCTGCTAAACTTTCATGCGAGGAAATATATCTGAACATTCAAAAGGATTAATAATTTAATTCACACTAACCAAGAGTGCTATTTCACTGACAACCTCTTTGAAAATGTTAGCCCCTTGTATTGGCAGAAGCAAGAACAAGATTTTCCTGTTTCTCTATTGATAAGATGTTACATTAAAATTTCAATTTGAATTCAATCCATCCCATTGTTTGAGACAAGCCACGGCTTAGATGTTTGCAAATGTGTTCACTACTGATTGAAAGAATTCTTCCAAAAAGAATGTTTAAACTCTGTTGTGTGGGCTTCCCTTTCTTTTGCATCATCTGCTGTCAGGCATCAGTTTGAGAGGATACCTAGCACGCAGCAACAATGTTGTCAACAAAAAACTAGCTAAGTACCCAAACAATTAGAAGACCTCTCACGAATAGTAAATCATAGGGCCAAAAGACCAACCTGAACAAGTATTTTAAGCACTTCACAAAGAGAAAAATAAAAACATTAACTTCCATGTGAAATCAAGGCAGAAACTGCTACCATACCTCAAAGTTTTTAAAAATGGGAAGCATAATTAATACTATTTTAAATTTCTTTACAGTTTGAGATTGTTATCTGAGGAAATTCCAATCCATGGATGTAAAATTAGTTATTTTAGAGCCAGAAAGGTAATTATTCCTTAGCACATTACTAACAACATTGGGAATCAACTCCCAGAGGAATTGATTGTGGACTTCAGGAAGGGGAAGTTGAGGAAACACACACCAGTCCTGACCAAGGAATCAGAAGTGGAGAGGGTGAGCAGTTTCAAGTTCCTGGGTGTCAATATCTCTGAGGATCTAACCTGGTCCCAACATATTGATGCAATTACAAAGAAGGCATAACAACAACTATATTTCATTTGGAGTTTGAGGAGATTTGGTATGTCACCAAAGACACTTCCAAATTTCTACAGATGTACTGTGGAGAGCATTCTAACTAGCTGCATCACCGCTTGGTATGGGAAGGCCACTGCACAGGGTCAAAATATGCCGCTGAAAGTTGTAAACTCAGCCACCCCAGCATCCAGAACACCTTCAAAAGGCGATGCATCAAAAAGGCAGCGTCCATCATTAGTAACTCCCATCACCCAGGACATGCCCTCTTCTCATTTTACCATCAAGGAGGAGGTACAGGAGCCGGAAGACATACACTCAGGAACAGTTTCTTCCCCTCTGCCATGAGATTTCTGAATGGACAATGAACCCATGAACATTACCTCAGTATTTTTCCTCTCTTTTTAAAATTTAATTTGAATTAATTATTTAATTTTAATTTATATATAAACTTCTTATTGTAATTTATAGTTTCTATTACTATGTATTGCAATGTACTGCTGCCACAAAACAACAAATTTCATGGTATAAATCACTGATATTAAACCTGATTCTGATCATGATTTTGAGATCCTGCGTCAAGTGGAATATGATGCAATGATTTCAATTGAGATTGCCAGGTAAAATGTTTTATTCAACAAGTTCAACAATTCTGTTCCATGTTTCTAATTATTTAAAAGTTTTTAGGTGTTTTACGTAGCATAATTTTTACATCTTTAAGATTTATTTCACAATTTCATCAATTATTTTTAAATGTTTATTACTTTTAATAGTTCTCAGATGCTTCTGACATCCGGATACATTTAAAATAAGATACTAAATATTCATCAAATGCACAGGTCTCATTTAGCAAAGGGCTATATTTGTCTCCTATCAGGTTGTAAGGTGTATCAAACAAGCACGATGGGAAAGGCTACAAGGTGACTTGCTCAGCTAGTTGGGAATAGAGTAACAACTACCAAATAATTGTATAACCATTTTGCATGAAGAACAGGTAAAACAAATGCAGATGGTGCGATTCATTGGGGCTCATCAGCAACAAAGATAAGAAGGCCTACAGAGAGGAGGTGGAAGAGCTCTAGGTCTGGTGCCAGGCAAATAACCTCTTCCTTAATGTCAACAAGACAACAGAGATGGTTCTCGGCTTCAGGAGAACTTGCAACACTCACACATCCCTCTCTACATTGGTGGCACAGCAGTGGAAACTGCAAGCAATTTCATGCTCTTGTGAGTGCACATCACACACAGCCTCTCACAGTCCCAGAACACATCCTACACAGTCAAGAAAACTCAACAATGCCTCTACTTTCTGAGTAAGTTTAAGAGAGCTGGACTTTGCACATCACACTCTCATTGTTCTACATGTGTACAGTGGAGAGCATCCCAGCAAGCTGCATCCTGTTTGGTATGGAAAATGCAGTGTGGCAGACTGGAAGCTCTACAACAGGTAGTCAATATTGCCCAACGCATCACCGGCACCAAGCCTACACACGATCAAGGACATATATACAGAAAGGTGTTGGGAAAGGGCCAGTAACATCATGAAGGATCTCACCCACCCTGCTCATGGACTTCTTGACCTACTCCCATCAGGGAGGAGGCTACGTAGCATCCACACCAGGACCATCCAACACAAAACCAGTTACTTTTCCCATGCAGTAAGGCTGATCAACACTCCACCACTACTTTATTATTTCTTGTCAGTCACCTTATGTACAGCCCAACGTCAATTTATAGACCCACAATTAACCTTTGTAATAAAGTTATCTTATGTCTTTATATTTATTGTGTTCTTTATCTTTTGTGGGGTTTTTGTGCTGCATCAGATCCAGAGTAATAATTATTTCATCCTCTTTTACACTTGCATTCAGAAAATGATATTAAACAATCTTGAATCTTAAATCTTGTAGGGCTGGTTATTCTAAATGTTTCCACACCCACGTATCCCATCTGACTAAACAACATTAAATTCAAGGATGATAATTAGTTCGAGATGGATAAATGGGAAAGAAAAATTGGTAACAGGGAAAATCTGTCGATCTAATTGTGTATGGAAACATTTTACAGTGCAGCGATGTGGCCTTCAGCATAAATTGTGGCTCATAAAAAGCAACAATTTGGAATTGGAATCTTTACTCAAAACGTGAATTAGAAGATTACTTTTGATTAGTTTAAGTCACAATTATTCCAGATATGTATTGATTAGATACTATTCAAAATAGGAAACATAGTGAATATACTTTGTTATTGCTTAAACTCCATTAGTTGGAACAATTCTACTTTTAACACTTAACTGTGATATTGATAGAATTTGCGAGCAAGAAGATAATAGATAAAGGAGTAAGCTATTACAATGTATCTAAAGAGCTTTACATCCACAGAAAACGTTTGCGTGCATACAATTATATTGGTAACATTTTTTTAAAGAAAATTACCTATAGTAGTTATCACGGTCCCAGCAAAGAAAAATGCACTGCCAAGTTCCCAATGACTTGTATTGTCAGTTGAGTCACCTACAGGGTTTACTCCTGCACCAAGAGCTTCAATTGCATGCTGAAAAGAAACAAATGTATGTGCATTGTACTTCCAGAAAATAATCAACAGTGTAGCAATATAAATTTACACTCATGCCAGAAGAAATCTAAGAGTTGTCTAACATGTATTATTTAAGCCGAATACACCTGTGAGTTCCAACTATGAAGTAGGACTTTGAGTTTCTCCTTTCTGGTCAGACTGAAAAAAGAATAGTACTTTCAAAGTGAAGCCTCTGTAATGTGACATGAAGGAAATTATTATAAACATTTTCAGCTCCTGATTTGGATTGTTATGAATAGTTTTGCTTCCATCCTTCTAAATTGGTATATTCGAATTGTGGTCACTCATACTTAAGACTATGATCTTTCATGATTTAAGAGGCCTATTCAAAATTAAGTTTGATTACAACTGGTTTATTGAAACAGACTACGTGTGGGTTTACTGGTTTATCAAAACAGACTGTGTGTGTGTGTATATATATATATATTATATATATATATATATACACATACATATATATACTCTACACTACCAGTGGATTCCAGTTCATTGGGCAATCAGTTAATCGGGGCAGCTGCTTATTGGGGACAATCCTTAAAAAACAAAAACTAATTGTGAAAATTGTGGGGATTTCCTTTGTTTATTTGGGAAAGTATGCTGCTTAATTGGGGCAGGAGACTATTGCTGAACAGCTTCTAACTAGCATCAGTTGTGAGCATTTGTTTGGCCATTAGATGCTGCACCGTGCTTCGAGCGGATAGTTTTTAAACAGCCTCAATTGCATTTGTTAGTGTTCAAATGGCAGTGATTTTTGTCTCTGATATTTGGTGAGAAATAAGCAGCAAAAACACTTTGGAACTGTTTTGCTCACTGCAGTTTCAAGCATTCAGGCTTGGAGATGCCAGAAGCAACCGGTGGTGAAAATGAAATGATTTTACTATTTCAACAAGTTAAAAACTACAAAGTATTTGGAGGTATCAACAATCATCTTGAATGTTACAATGAAAATGAAGATATGGCGGATGATATTGTTGATAGCATTTTATGAAGGCAGTCTATTATCTGCACTGTGTGTCTGCGCTGACTTTGTTCATTGCGTAATTGGATGAATTCCTCCGTTGATAACTATTAGAAACTAATGCACAATCTTATGGTACTGTAGTACTATTGGTAGGGTTCTAATTTGTTCTGTGTTTCATTTAAATATATAATTTGTTACTCAGTTTGTCTTTCGTATGACTTTTTAATTATTTCTGTGAAACTTTGGTTAACTGGGACAGCTGCTTAATTGGGCTAAAATGTACTGGACCCGACGTGTCCCAATTAACCAGAATCCACTATAGCTATAGATATATATATACACACACACACATTGCATCTCTATCTCTCTCTCTATTATTTTTGAGGCTAAGATCATGCAGATGCATGGCCATCTCTCTGCTAATCCTGTAAAAATATTTAAGTTTATGGGTTGTCTATAGTACTTGTGTTTAATGTGCCTCACTAAACACAGTCAATTTCCTTAGTGTGTTCATGACTGCTAAATAAAAGGTAAAGCTTTTATATATTAAATATATCAAGATTATATTTTGGTATTTCTCCAATAGTGGATGTTAACTGGAACAAAGTTATGGAAAAAATCCCTCAAAAAAATCACAGATTTCTTTATTAATGATCAGTCACCAAAATTGTAATTTTGCTAAATATGTCTACTTGGTTACTAATTCATTAAGCATTACTATTTCTAAATTTGCATATATACCTACTTCATAACTTTAATCCACCACCATCAAGTTAGAGATTCTAAGGCACTACATAAGAACAAAAGGAACTTCTGCAATGCTTGTCCTCAGCAAACTTGTCTCTCAAAAAGTAGAATTAAGTAAAATGCTGGAATCTCGGATGTTTCAGTTTAGAAAGATTGTTTGAGCCACCATGAAAAGTTATTTTCCTTTTAGTAAAGATACTCTCACATTGTGTTGGGTCCAGAGTTTTGGGGTTTGGGCTGTGAAGGAACATTGATACATTTATAAGCAGGATGACATGTTTTTGATGGGAACCTGCTGTAGGTGGTATTCCCATGACCCTGAATTCTTTCTATGTACACCCTTTAGCAGACAATCCCCACTATCAATGCCACTCCCAGGTGATGGAATTTAGCACTAACCTCAAAACATTTGCACAGACTTCTGCCACCTAAAGAAAAGGGTGTTCAAAGATCATGACTTTATATATGGAACATAATTTATAGTCTACCAGATGATAGCAATCCCTGCCTTCTCATATACATTGGAGACTCAGAATAACCAACATGCAGTTTTTGAAAAATCCTTCAAATCCACTCCCAGGTTAACCAAACCAGCTTTCAGCATCCTCTCCCACGCTAATATCCCTTGCACTGAAGATCTAATTACATCCAGTGGAAACGCTGTTGGACATGTGCTTGCAATTTGCATGTTCAGCAGCAGATTCCTTGAACAAATAATATTTCTGAGCTCTATCATGGGAAGAGATTATCATGCTGTCACAAGAATGATTCAAGGATGTTCTCAAAGACTGCTTAAAAGAAAATGAAGTATTCCTACCAACTCCTGGGATTCTTTGACCCATGGCCATTCAGGTTGAGTAGGGGCATTTGAGATGGCACTGATAACTCTGGGTCCAGTCATCAGGGGTATTCTGAAGTGGAAGGGAGACACCATCACCCAAACTACCCACCCAATAAAAAGCACATTCTGTCCCATTTGTGATAAAAGTCTACAGGCTGCATTGGCCTTGTTAACTATTTCAAAACACACAGAACAGGCATGAAAGCAAACCATCATAATCAGGGTTCACCTATTCAGTCATAATGTCATGGAGTTGTAGAGAGTGAAAACAGTTGCTTTGGTTTACCAGTCAATGCTGATTATCAAACAACCATCTGCACTATTGTTCACACATTCCCATCAAAATAAGACACCCTTTGTCCTTCTTACTGGTGGTGATTGTGTGTTTAAGAGATGGGGGGATTGGTTGACACTATAGATACAAGAATAATGTATCCCATATCTGCTATATCTAGATCCAGGAGGCCATACCTCAAAACATCTCAGGAGTCAACATCAGCTCAGGCGGGGTTTGTAGGTTATTCAGTCCTACAAAGTGAAACCTACCATCATGAATGGCTATGATGCTTCAGTCCCAGATGAGCTCAATGCCTTTTATGCATGCATTGAAAGGGAGAATAAAACTACGTGGCAAAACCTTGCAGCATCTTGTGACCCTGTGATTTCTGTCTTGGAGTTCGATATCAGAACATCTTTCAAGAGGGTGAACCCTTGAAAGGTGTCAAGTCCTGATGGTGTACCTGGTGGGGCATTGAAAACCTGTACTAACCAACTGGGGGAGTGTTGAAGGGAATCTCTAACCTCTCACTGCTGCAGCTGGAAGTTTCTACCTGCTTCAAAAGGGTGACAGTCATACCAATGCCCAAGAAGAGCAGGGTGAGCTGCCTCAATGTCTATTGCCTAGCTGCACTTGTATTTGTTGTGATGAAGTGCTTTGAGAGGTTAGTCATAGTCTAGGCAAGGACCTAGATCCACTGCAATTTACTTACCACCACAACAGGTCTGCAACAGATTCAATCTCACTTGGCTTCGGATCACCTGGTTAATAGTAATACCCACCTTCAGGCTGCTATTTATTGATTACAGCTCAGCATTCAACACAATTATACTCTCAGTACTAATCAACAAGCTCCAACACCTGGGCCTCACTCTGCAAATGAATCCTTGACCTCTTCACTGGGAGATCACAATCAGGTGCGGATTGGAACTAACACCTCCTCCTCAGTGACAATCAGAAGTCGCACACCCCAAGGATGTGTGCTTAGCCCACTGCTCTACTCTCCCTACACTCACCACTGTGTGGCTAGGCACAGCTCAAATGCCATCTATAAATTTGCTGAAGACACAACAATTTCAGATGGTGATGAGGAGGCATACAGAAACGAGATAGATCAGCTGATTGAGCAGTGTGGTAACAACAACCTTGCATTCAACCTCAGTAAGACCAAGGAATTAATAGTGGACCTCAGAAGGTGGGGAAACACACACCAAACCTAATTGAGGGATCAGCGATGGAAAGGGTGAGCAATTTCAAGTTCCTGGGTGCCAACATCTCTAAAGACCTATCCTGGGTCCAACGTATTAATGCAATTACAAAGAAGGCACAGCGTCAGCAATATTTCATTAGGATTTACAGGATACTTAGGATATCACTAAGACACTCACAAATTTTTCATCCAGGACACCTTCTAAGGACAATACCTCAAAAAGGCGGCTTCCGGCATTAAGGACCCCCAGCATCCAGGACATGCCCTCTTCTCATTTCTAACATCAAGGAAGACACACACTCAACATTTCAGGAACAAATTCACCGTCCACCGTCAGATTTCTGAATGGACAATGAACTCATAAACACTACCTCATTATTATTTTGTTCTCTTTGTAGCACTGCTTACAAAATTTAAATCTTTAATATAATTCCTATTGTAATTTATAGTTTCTTAAAAAATATAATGTACTGTAAAGTACCGCTGCCGCAAAAGGACATACGTCAGTAATATTAAACCTGATTCCGATTCTGAAACATGGATTCAACTGTTCAATAACTGAAAGGAGCCTCTTCACCCAGAGAATAATGATCTTTGTAATTCACTATCCAAGAGGGCAGTGGAGATCAGTGGCTGAATGTATTCTGGACAGAGTTTGACGATTGTTTCGATACTCGGGGAATCAATGAATTTGCGGGGTTAGGGCAGGAAAGTGGCGTTGGGATAACAGACGAGCCATGACGTTATTGATTGTAGGAGAAGGCGAGAGGGACCTAATGGCCTACTCCTGTTTCTGTTCATTTAACCCAAAGTCTAGATTCGTAAATCATCTGCGCGCGTTGTTTGGGAGTGCCCCGGAGACCACCAGTCCATAGAAAAGCAAGAGCAAGTTATTACTTGTTCTTATTTCTACACCTTTCTGCATTTATGCATGAGCGCCATAAATACTTAAATAAAAGCCATTGTAACAGCATTTACATGACAAACCTTGGTGTTTGAACTTCTGTTAATGCTTATTTGGGAATCAAGGTGATTGATCGTGCAGGTAAAAAAAAGGCAAATCGAATTTATTTCTCAATGACTACCGGGATAAATCGCGATACTTCATCAAAACCCGCCGCGCGCTCTCCTGAATCGATATTCGTTTTGCTATGGAACGCTGAAGTGAGCAAACTCGTTCACGGGATACACGAAGTTGAACCTCAGCACACGGCTGTCCTTACCTCAATCAGCTCATCAACCTCCCCGGAGTTCACACATGGGTGATTTCGAAGAAATTTGGATTTCTCCTCCGCGATCTTATCCTTCTGCTTGCTTTCGAAAGGTTTTTCTAGAGCTCTAAAGATCGTGCCCCCGATCACCAGGTAAACCACAACCACCACGAAAATGGCCAGCACTGTCTTCCACTTCATGACTGTAGGCGATGTCTGGGGGCAACTGTCCATGCTAGCTATCACCGTGGTTCGGGAGGAGATCGACAACCTGGACACGGGGTAGTGCCCGTTGGTCTTTGAGTCACAGGCTTGCACAGTGGATGGAACAGCCGCTGAAACAAAAATTGTGAAGCATAACTCCGACCCCAGGATAAACTGAAAACAATAACAAAAGTTATCTGCCGCTTTATCTAGCAATCTGATACCAATTCAGGGTACATCATAAGCAGCAATCTGACACCAATTTAAGATACATACTAACTTCATATTTTCCTTCCGAGTCTGACCTTGTGACCAGGATGTTCTCTGGAGGAGTGCGGATTGGTGAAACGCCCACTGTTTCATTCGCAAGTAACTCGGCCTTTTAAAGTTTGTTCAGTGCAGTCGTGTCATGCATAAGCGTTCCCATTGTTGTAGTAGTATTTTTCTCAGTTTTAAACAGATCGCAAGCCAATGCCCCTTCCTGGCGATGGTGACATCATGGTGTTCCATTCCCATAATTGACGACCTGTGGTTGTGTCAGGTTACATTTCTAGACCCCGGAGAGGGGCAATCTGCCTTAAGTTGTAAAGTAAATGGAACCGTCAAACTATATTAAAGGTGACAGTGCCGCCATGGTCCAGCATTCAAACGCTTAACTTCCTCCCCTCACCCCACACCAGCGTATCTGCTTAAGTTATAAAGTTACTTAAAACAAGTCAACCACAACGAACTACATCAAATGTTTATTTACTGTTACTCTCTTATCGAGAGTTAACGCCTTGCTAATACACAGTGACAAATCATAACTTTAGTATTCATTCTGCTCACCATTGATACATTTTTATGAGAGTGACTGGAACCAGAAGCATTAACTGCATTAGCAGAAACTGATAATGTGTAGGGTTACCGGAAACGATCGATTTCCCTGCAATTTATTTTGCATGTAACGAATTATAACGTGGTTGTTATTGTGGCAAAGTGATATACTCGGTGGCCAAGCATTATCTAAAAAAAGGGATAACCAACTCATTAACAAGATTTTAATCCAAAAATCGGTCGGGATATTTGCATTAAATTTCTAATGATGTCTGCAAATTTACAAAAATACTTCAAGGATTTGGTGTCTACGAGCTTTTGACAATTGGTTGGTATGACGGCAGTAACAGAACAGGCTATAGGTTAATATTATCTGATTTGCATTCAGGCGGTATACAGCTCTTAGCGAGTATATTGTTGAACCAATGCTTTGAAAATGTTGTGAGTGTATATTCTGGATGCGGTAAGGAAGGAACAGTTTTCAAACTACGCGTCAATTGCTGTTCAACCAGACTGCAAGATGGGATAGCGAATGGGGAAATGTCTGAGAGAGGTTTAATAGAGATAAATATTTCAACGCTCCATTTTAATTCTCTAAGAATTATAGTCTTAGTAGCAATCTACATAGTAGTTTCTTTTTCTCAATGCTTTTTGATTCTTCTTTTCCGCACCACACTGCGGGTCTTTTCGCTGTGGCGACCCGATACATCCAACAAAAAAAAACACCAGGTCGGAGCTACGCGAGGGAATCAAAAGAATTGATTGATTAAACAGAGAAAAAGTGCGAGTAAAATAATGTTCTCAGTAAGCATTCCGGTAGGATTAAAGATTTACATATTCAGAATTACACCTTCTATGGAGATTCGAGACGTACTGTTGGACGGCACGATATAACTGCTCAGTTAACAGTGCAGCATATCCCTCACAAAATAATTACTGCAAGGATCCAGATGTAGATCCTCATCTGGACGTGAATATCGATGAAATGAAGAAATCGCTTGGCTATTTGGGGACAATAATTTCATTTTCACGCAATTTCCCATCGATTTACTTACACATAAATACAGTTAATGATATAAGAACAAGATCAACTCTATGGACAAACATAACTGAATTCACGAAACTAAAATGCTGATGACACACTCACCACATATATATATATTTATATTGCGTTACAGATACAAACCTGGTGGCTCACAATTAGTGTGCTTTCGTGACGGTTCTATTGGAAATTTCATCTTAGATCGCCAAAACCTTGCCTTTTCTTGCATCCGAAAATTGCAGCCAGTTATTCTGAATGCGCCTATTTAACAGGAAGGACCATCCTTTGGAGTCAACATTTTACGTATGCGTGCTTTATTCCAACCAAGCCGATAACATAAATAAAATGAATATAAAGCAAAACTCATAAACCACGTTCAGGCTGAGGCTCGTAACAGCAGGAACGGTTCCTGCGTGAAGGGTCTCACGCTGCAGAGAAAATTGCAAGCGTCTGCCTGTTACATGTATTTTTCTCTCTTTTTGAATAGAAGTATATCATCTTTGCAGAAAATAGCAGATCTTGTTTCCGAAGTGGCTGGGTTGCGGAACACACTCTTCATGGCTGGAGATGGAGGCTATGTGTGGTGGTATCGTGTTGTTAGGTGGAGTTGTGAGTCGAAGTCGCGCTCGGTTTCTCGGCACATGGCAATGTCCTGCGGCAGGCAACAGCCACCTCGTCAAACGCTCTCTACACAAAGCGGGTAGGGGCGGCAGCAGGAGGCAGCTTGGGAAGGATTCTAAGGCGGCCACGATTGTTTACACCACGGTTTCTGTACCGTGTAAACTGTGTATTCTACCATTCGTTCCTACGCGGAAAACGTATGCATAAGCATAAATTTGGAATCAGAGTCCATGCGTTTGTCCCACAAGAACCCGTTGTAACACTCCACCATCTGCCAAGTGCAGACGCCTATATTATGCATACTCCTCACGATGTTACAGACTATGTGTAACAACATCTGTGTCGGTTCATTTATATATTTGAATAATTTCAACTTTAAAAGCCCGTATTCTTATCTGAACACAGCACGACATAATGAATGTTTTAAAGCGCAGGTTATGCTCATAAACTATATTATCTCGGTTCGGGCGTGGCTCTCGTGGAAAAAAAAAGTGTAAGGCAGACGAGTGGTATGAAATCATTGTTGATGTCATTTGTAGATTCAACTGGTGACTGCATTTTACATTACTTAATCGCACTGCGCCGCAATCGGTATTCCTGAGCTTTCAAACCTGCCCGGAATGTTAATAAGGTTATGCCAGGTGGCGGACTTATCCTGCAGCCACCGCTCACGCCGAGCGAGCCTTTAGCGTTACACTGAGAACAAAGGAGAGGGGACAGAAAACAGGGAATCAAATAAAAACTGGGAGGGGCTGAGGACTGGTTTGTTTATTTTCTACGGAAGATGTCTTCCAAAAGTTACTAAATCGTGGGCGTATCAAACGCAATGATACACCAACTGTTTACGCTGTGGAGTAAAGTAAAATCAGCCCCGACGTGAAGACAAGTCAACGCAATGGTAGGATTTATACGGTTACGTGTAGATATCTGCGTCGTTTTCCACAGGCTCGCTCATCCCTTATTTCTCATACCCTGCCACCGTTATTAGATCTGCTGCATTCCTATTCCAAACATTTATCGGTCTTCCATTCAGAATTAGTAAACCAATCACTGTTGTGCGCTAAATCTAAACATGATATCGTACAAGAGAATGCACAATTTTTCAAACTGTCTATAGTAGGCATTATTTTATGTTCAACTACTCATATGATAACTTGAAAACCTATTTGTTTTTTCTGTTGTCATTTGGATCTTCATCCTTGCAACACCTCCCACGCCTACATCTGCTCCATAATGACCAACGGGTAGCTTTCCGACATCACCATTTTCACAGAAACGGAGGAAATAACACTGCTTCGTGATGGTATTTTTCAAATTGAGGACTGATAGTTTTCTGGGTTTTAAAGAGATGTGCTGATGGGGCAAAAAAATGGTGCTAAGGAAGACCATAAGGCAAAGGAGCAGAAGTCGGCCATTCGGCCCATCGAGTCTGCTCCGCCATTTTATCATGAGCTGATCCATTCTCCCATTTAGTCCCACTTCCCCGCCTTCTCAGCATAACCTTTGATGCCCTAGAGAAGCAGACATGAACTTTCTGAAGGACAGTACAGACTCCAGAGGCTAAATTGTTCTCCCACTCCAAGTTCAGAAGTTCTTGAATTCTATCACCCTCCTCAGATAGATTGCTGCATATTTTAAGATGTTACCTTAGTGTGGACAAAGATTTGGGAGTGGGAGGTCGGAAATATTCCTGCTATGGTGGTCCATTTGGAAACCAATAATATAAGCAGGACAAAAAAGGAGACGCTGATGACACGCTCTCCTAACCCCTTGGCTCCTTTAAACTCCAGAAATCTAACAATTTCCACTTTGAATGAATGACAACAGAAAAAGTAGGAAATTCAGCCTTTCAAGACTGCTGCTTCATTCGTTATAACTGTTGTAGGCTATTGGCAATTGTTAATTGCCCCTTGCTGTGTAGATGAATGGTAGAATCTGAAAGACATTGGTGGGAATGTTAGAGGAATTAAAGTGGGATTAGTGCACAATTGATGTAGTTGGGTACTTGATAGTCAACCCAGATTTGATGGGCCCTTTTTTGCACTGCTTGACTATAAATCTCCGGCAATTTGACTGATCATTGATATCAATACCGTAATTCCTACCTTTTCAACATTGCACTGAGAAATCTATCTCTCTCCTTAAAAACATTCAGGTCTCTAGAGCCTCTTGTGGTAACAAATTCACAGGTTCACCACTGTCTAAGTGAAGAAATTTCCCAGTCTGGAATCTGGGAGTGTTCCAGGCATCCCAGTTGAGAGAAAATCCTTCCTCGGTCCAGACTGTCCAGCCCTACCAGAAAACTTGTAAATTTAATTTTGTTGGCCTCCCATTCTTCTGAACTCCTAAAGCAAAACATTTTGAAGGTGAACTGGATAAAAGGAAGTGACGAGCCTGTAATGGACCAGGCAGTATTTACTTCTTACTACTTGCTCCATCAGTGCAGAGCAGATGCCAGACCAGGCTGAGATGCAATCCATCAGAATATTTTCTACAGCACATCTGTAGTAGTTTGAGAGAAGCTTTGCAAACAAGCCAAATGACACCTAAGAGAGAACATATGCTAATGCTTTTTCTTGATTACCACATCAGTCCTAAGGGACCAGTTGATATTCCAATGATATGGATGCCTAAATTTAGAGACAGGGCAAATGTACTGTGTGATCAATTGTTTCTGATTTAGAGCAAGATATATTGTGGTGATCCCTAAGGGTACCTAGTAGGACCACTGGTTAACTCTACATTTATAAATGCCACGTACTGGGTGAACAGGGCACCATTTTAAGACTTACAAATGACACAAAACTTGTAAACATTGTAAACATGGAGGATAGTAAGAGATTGCAAAAGAACATAGACTGAGAAGTACAAAAGCATATATTTTACTCAGAGGAATAATTTCATTTAAAGGATGGAATTCCAATGGAGGTGCATGAAGATAATTGCATTTACTGTAAAAACAGATAGTTGAAAATGGAAGTATAGCTTAAGAAAACAATGTAAACAACATCAGGATCCTACCATATAAACAGAAGCATAAAGTACAAAAGAAAGATATGTTGAACCTCTACAAAATATTAATTTGACAGTGAGTAATTTGTTAATCTGATTACCATCTGGCAAGGGATGTGAAAGTTTAAGAGAAGGTACAGGTATACAAAAGAACCAAAGGCAAATTCTATGAATCTTTGTAATTTCTAGCTCATTTCAATGTAGTTTGTTATAGCTCCTGTGTAAGTGTCAGCTGCAGACTTGAATATACAGCTTTCTTTCTTCTTCTAGGGCAGTACTGTATGTATAAGTGTGTCTGTGTGGATGTTTTTAGTTTAGCACTATTCTCTGTAAAGTCTAGAGACTGTTGTGCATGAAAATCCCAGGAGATCAGGAGTTTCTGAGATACCCAACCACCCCATCTAGCACCAACAATCATTCCACAGTCAAAATCACTTAGACCACATTTCTTCCCCATTTTGATATTTGTTCTGAGCTTCTTGAACCTCTTGATCACGTCTACATGCTTTTATGCATTGAGTTCCTGCCACATTGGTTGATTAGATACTTGCATTAACAAGCAGGTGTACCTAACAGAGTGGCCACTGAATGTAAATGGCGGAACACTGAAGTTCCAGTACCAATTCATGAGGAATTCATTTTGCCTACCGTGCCCAGCAAATATCCAATCCCTCTAATTTCTGTACCAATTCATTGAACGTATATTGCATGAATACACTGATAGCTTACTTATAATTAACTTTTAACAAAAAGTAGAAAACACTCCTTTTAGTTTGACATGGTCACAATAACTATAAGAAGGGGACTATACATTATTATATAATTAAAATGGTGTAGTCTCTAGACACTGAAAGCATATCAGGGATAGCACAACAATGTAACAGTTTGTGACACTTTGAAAATAATTGGAGCTATGTAATGCAATGTGACAACAACCCTCAAGGGAAAAAATACAATAACATTCCTAGAAGCAAACAATTTTAAAAAGGACACATACAAGTCCTGGAGGAACTCAACTGGTCAGGCAGTATCCATAGAAAGCATTAAACAATTGCTGTTTTGGGCCAAGACTTTTCATCAGGACTCAAAAGGAAGGGGAAAGAAGCCAGAATAAGTCGGTGGGGAAGTGGAAGGTGTACAAGTTGGCAGGTAATCATGGGGAGTAGTAGAAGATCTCACCGAACTCCCTTGGAGAGGAGATTTAAACTTCTTCAGAATAGACATACCTTGAAGAGATTTTGCAGTTCCTCCAGCACTTTATTCTGTGAGACCTCCTTTCACTGCTTCCTCTCTGTCATTGTCTGCCAGCTTGTTCTCCTCCCCCCGCCCCCAGCCCACACACATCATCTCATTTTGGCTCCTTCCTCCTTCCCCTCCAGTCCTGATGAAGGATCTCACCCAAAATAGTGACTGTTTGTTTCTCCCCATGGATGCTGCCTAACCTGCTGAGTTCCAACAGAACTTTATGTGTGTTTCTGAAGACTTCTTACATCTTCAGAATCTCTTGTGTTGAAGTTAAAAAGAAATCCAAAAAGGTCATAGAATACATGATGCAGGCTTGAACTAGGAAGAATTAACTTCTTTTCTCCTTCACAATGGTCCATCCTTCTACTTACATCGCTTATCACATTTTTTAACAGTCATTTAATTCTCAACTTTTCCTTTTCCCATCCATTTATTTATAATTCATTCTCAGCCACAATTTATTAACATATTTTGACATCTGCTTTACTTTTCTTCCCATTTTATACCCTCTTCCTTGGATTGATCTTACCTCCAACCAACTTTCTCCCATCTCTTTCTTTCTTTCCATATCCCCCTCAATGTCCTTCCTTCAGACTGTTATGTCTATTATGTCCATTCTCTCCCCTTCATTCATTTCCTTGCTGTTTTAGCATCACAAGTCTGTCTCTCTTTCCTTGCACTCATTTAATTTTTTTATCCTTTCTTTTACACCACAGGTGCCCACTGACCCTATTGATCCCCCCTCCAATTCCATCCGCCTTCACATCTCTCGCTTACTCCAAATATGTCACCCTCTTCCTCACTCTCCTTCTTTCATTCACTCTTTGTCCCTCATTATTCTTCATTTACCCACTGTACATTCTCACCAGAGTCCTTTCTTACCCATTCTTTCCAAACAACCTTTCTCCCTTCATTTCTTCCACTCCTCCTGTCTTTTCCACTCCCTTGTTTCTTCTCTTCCTCATTCTCACCATTCCCAAACCACCTTCTCCTGGACCCTCTGCTTTCCGCACAACTACACCCCTCTTCTCTCCACTCCACACTCCTACACCCTTTCCTCACCCACTCCTAAATCCTCTCCCCTTCTACACCCTCTCCTCACCCCATTCCTCAACCCCTCTCCTCTCCAATTCCACACCTAATTTCCCCACTAATAAAATACCTCCATTCTCCACTCCAACATACATTCCTCTTCCCCTTGCCCTTTCCCCCCCTCACCCCATTCACCCTCTTTCCTTCTCTTTACCTTGCATGCATCTTTCCCTCTCAGATTCTCCTTATCTCTTCACTTTCTTCTGCACCGCTCCTTTGCCCTCCTCCATCTTCTCTCCTTTCCCCTTCCTCCATCCCTCTCCTCTTTCTCTCTCTCAATCCTCTCCTTCGCTCTTCCTTCCACTTCTCCTATTTCGCCTCGCCTCTCTCCCTTTCTCTTCCCTTCCCTTCTCCATTCCTTCATTCCATTCCTTCTCCCACTCAATTCCCTCGCACTGTTCCAGAGACATCCGGATCCCGGGGCAGCCTCTGTCACTAAGGCAACAGTGACGTAGACATGATGCGACCCGTGGTTGGCTGACCCAGCTCCGAGGATGCGGCGTAGCTACAGACATGGCGGCTGTGGTGTTCTTGTCTGATTCTGAGCCCAGATAACGGCGGCTTTGACTGCCGTAACTCGCGTCTTTGCGCCGTCCGAGAATATGGGAAGGCTCGGCATCAACATGGCAAACAAGAAAGGTACATTCTGTGGCCTGAACTTCAGCATCCGTTGCTGAGTCAGATGGTAACCGAAGCTGCGCGGGTGCTGATCGGGAGCGCGCGTGAACTGGTGGCACCAAAAGCGGCTTCACCTTAGCAGTGGGCAAGGGGAACCATTGGGACAAAACAATGTTACAGCCCCAGTATCCATTTGTACGTTAAGTAGCTGTCGATAATACCCCTGACATCGAGGTTGAAGCTGAGAGGGCTGTAACAGCAGTGGATAGAATTTCAAAAGCAAAAAAAAATGCTGATACTGCAACTGTGAGATTAACATTCCCTAATTCTGAGAATATCAACAAACTAGAAATCACCTGTGGAGAGAGAGGTAAGAAAGCGGTAGTGTTTCAAGTAATGGCCTTTTATCAGAACTGGAAGAGTAAATTGAGGAAATGGCGATAGGTGACGATAAGGGAATGCAGGTAGAAAATTGGACACTAAGATTATCCTTCTGACAAAATTACTTTACTGTATAAAAGGGGAGATTGAATGCCAGCTAACTGTAGCTCTTTCTGTTTATTTATTTATTGAGATACAGCAGGAAATAGACCCTTCCTGCTCTCAGCAATTCCCTAATTTAATCCTAGTCTAATCAGTAGGTTTCAATAGGTACATTTAATCTCAGAGAAACGTATGCAATATACATTCTGAAAATTCTTTTTCTTCACAAACATCCATGAAAACAGAGGACTGCCCCAAGAATGAATGAATGACAGTTAAATGTTAGAACCCCAAAGCCCCCCAACTCTCCCATCCCATGCATAAGCAGCAGCAAAGCAACGTCCCCACTCCCTCACCAGTGAAAAAAAGCATTGACACCCTCCACTGAGCACTCAAGCATGCAGCAAAGCATCAATAAAGACACAGACTTGCAGTACCCCAAAAACTACTCGCTCACCACAGGCATATCGACATTCCACAGGCTCTCTCTCTCTCTCCCTAATAGGGGAAAAAGAGGTGTCCCTGTTTCACAGTGAGAGGGGAGACATAACAAAGCAACTTGCTGATTTATTATGTTAAAAGTCTGTTGCATTGCTTTTTCTGAGCTCGCTGCTTACGATCTTCCTTCTCCCATGATGCATGAGGCGGCGGCACTGGCCTTGAATCCCCACCTGCCTCGAGAGCCATGAAAATCTGGTACCCTGAAGGCGCACTAGTCTTCTAGGCCGCATCCTTGGCATATCGAAAAGCAGCCGGTCGTGAGGCCCCAAGAGCGGGTCCCATTTCCGCAAAGAACAGAAGACTGCATGTAACTCCAGGTCAGGGTCTTTAGAAGAACCTTGAAAGGGAAAAAAAGAGATATCAAAGATAGAAATAGAGTTGTTTCCAAAGATGCAAGCAGAGGAGTCGGCGTTAGGACTATTTGCAAATGATCACCCAACCTACTAACTGATACGTCTTTGGACCCATCTGAGGAAAAAATGGGTGCACCCAGAGGAAACCCACACAGTCACAGGGAGAACATATAAACTTACAGACAGCAGCAGGAGTTGAACCTTTGTCATCTGTACTGTAAAGCATGGTGCTAACCACTAAGCTACCGTGTTTTTGGAGCCATATAAATAGAGGAAAATGAATAAAGGCATTTAGAACTAAAATGCAGGAACATTAAATGCCATACACAGCACTTGTTGGAATTCTGAAATAAAGAAGACTTTTCAGATCATACAGCATCTATGGAGAGAGAAAAAACAGTTAATGTAACAGGTGGATGACCTTCTAATAGAGCTGCCAGTTCCAACACAGAAAAAAGCTAGTTGACTGATATTGTTGAATTCACTGTTGGGTCCAAAGAACTACATTATACCCAGTGGGAAGATGAGGTGCTGTTGAGCTGACATTGGGTTTTGTTAGAATTGTGCAGGAGGTCAATTATATTTTTATATCACAATTTCTTATGATATTGAAGGGGAGGGAACATCGACTCAGACCATGAGAGGCCTACGTCGGGCATTTTCATGCCTTCTAAGGCACAGATTGGAAGTCTGTGTGAGGCGCTACTCCTCACACAGACACTAGAGCAGTTTGTGATTAAGTGCCTTGCTCAAGGACACAAACACACTGCCACAGCTGAGGCTCGAACTAGCGACCTTGAGATCACTAAACGAATGCCTTAACCACTTGGCTACGTGCCCACAATATTGAAGAAGGTCATTCATATCACTCCTATATTCACATTTCCCCATAATTGATTGTTTCCCACATTCCCATTCTCCTACCCATCGACACAAGGTAATTTACAATCACCAACATTTCTTTAGAATGTGGGTGAGGAAACCACAGCACATGGAGGAAATCCCTGAGGTCACTGGAAAAATATGCAAAATCTGCAACAAAAGCATCAGGATCAATCATGGATTACTGAGCTGGACAATTAATAACAGCCAGTTTGAAGTTCATAAACACGAATTCTACAGATGCTGGAAATTCAAGCAACACACATCAAAGTTGCTGGTGAACGCAGCAGGCCAGGCAGCATCTCTAGGAAGAGGTACACTCGATGTTTCGGGCCCGAAACGTCCACTGTACCTCTTCCTAGAGATGCTGCCTGGCCTGCTGCGTTCACCAGCAACTTTGATGTGTGTAGTTTGAAGTTCAAGGTCTTTTGAGTGGACTGAAAAGAAGTGTTCTTTGAAACCATCATCCAGTCCCATTTTGGTTTCATCAAATAGAAGAGACCACATCATGAGGTCCAAATGCAAACAAAACTTGGAAGTGCAAGTAAATTGCTGTTACCTGGAAGGAATATTTGAGTCCTTAGATGGTGAGAAGGGGCAAGGCAAAAGGGCAGGTGCTGCATCTTCTGCAATAGCCATCAGGAAAGAAACAGTTCAGAATCAATCAGATTTATTAACATCGGCACGTGACATGAAATTTGTTAACTTAGCAGCAGCAGTTCAATGCAATACATAATCTAGCAGAGAGAGAGAAAAAATAAATTAATTAAGACGTAATAATAAATAAACAAGTAACTCAATTACGTATATTGAATAGATTATTAAAAATGTGCAAAAAACAGAAATAATGTATATTTTAAAAAAGTGAGGTAGTGTCCAAAGCTTCATTGTCCATTTAGGAATCAGATGGCAGAGGGGAAGAAGCTGTTCCTGAATTGCTGAATGTGTACCTTCAGGCTTCTGTATCTCCTTTCTTGATGGTAACAGTGAGAAAAGGGCATGCCCTGGGTGCTGGAGGTCTTTAATAATGGATGCTTTCTTTCTGAGACACCGCTCCCTAAAGATGTCCTGGGTACTTTGTAGGCTAGTGCCCAAGATGGAACTGACTAGATTTACAACCTTCTGCAGCTTCTTTTGGTCCTGTGCAGTAGCCCCTCCATACCAGACAGTGATGCAGCCTGTCAGAATGCTCTCCATGGTACAGCTATAGAAGTTTTTGAGTGTATTTTATTGACATGCCAAATCTCTTCAAACTCCTAATACAGTATAGCTGCTATCTTGCCTTCTTTATGACTATATCAATATGTTTGGACCAGGTTAGATCCTCAGAGATCTTGACACCCAGGAACTTGAAGCTGCTCACTCTCTCCACTTCTGATCCCTCTATGAGGATTGGTATATGTTCCTTCGTCTTACGCTTCCTGAAATTCACAATCAGTTCTTTTGTCTTACTGACATTGAGTGCCAGGTTGTTGCTGCGGCACCACTCCACTAGTTGGCATATCTCACTCCTGTACGCCCTCTCATCACCACCTGAGATTCTACCAACAATGGTTGTATTGTCAGCAAATTTGTAGATGGTAATTGACCTATGCCGAGCCACACAGTCATGTGTATACAGACTGCTGAAGTGGATTGTGGAACATGTGCCTGGTGGTTTTTGAAGGTTGCAGAAGTTATGGAGGAAAATTCATTGAATGGAATGATGGTGGGGTTGAAGATGAGAACCAAGGATCCAATCTTTATTCTGGTTTGGCAGATTATGGGCAAGTAACAACAGACAAAGAACTGCAGTGAAAGTTTGCAGAGACGTAGTGACTGAACTTTGATGAGAAAAATAATAGATTTCAAGGAAACATAGTTGAGCTGGTGGTATGGGTGAATAACTAGTAGATAAAAATTAGTACTGAGAAATGCACTGTTAACTTTTGATTGTGGAAATGAGAAGCAGTTTAAACTAGGTTGCACAATTCTAAAAGGTGTGTGAGTAAAATTGTTCAGGAGGTATGTTTGCAAAGCTCATTTGAAGGTGGTTAAAAGAAAAAAGGAATCCTGAGCTTTATAAATAGAGGCATAGAATACAAGAGCTCGGTTGTCAAGGTGAATCCATCAGGATGATGGTGATATTTAAGATCAAAAAGAGTATTGATGGAGGAGATGGAACAAAAATGTACACATGGAGAGTCCAGAGGACTTGGAAAACTATCTTAGACAATCACTTAAGATTGAAGATGATTTTTTTCAACTTAGTGTGGAGGTGACTTACACGGCTAATGAAAGAACTACAAATTTTTCCACAGATAATTCAAGAGGTGCCCGTCAGAAGGGGGGTAGTCGGGTAGCTTGTTCACTGGGTCATTTATGCTGGACTGCTTTATTCAGGTTGTGAGTGCCATCCTGAGGGCCCCTTCTTCACTTTGAGCAGTCATGGGCCAGGGAATCTTAGGAGTTAGTAAAGGTGTTGCACTCTAATGAGAAGGATTGAATAAAGAAATTGGGGCAATGACACAGGTTTGCTTGACGACAACAGATGCTGAGAGTAATTAGGATTATGATTTGCATGCTATTATAAACAAACTTGAGATGGAGGTGAATTTCTGGGACAACCAAACTGAAGCATATTCCACCGTTCACTACAGTTGACGCAAATGAAGCTTTAACTGAGGCCAAAAAAATGCCATGTGTGGTATGTATAGTTTATGTAGATTTGTAAGCGGAACAAGTGCTACACATGCCCTTACGCTTCCTCTCTCACCACCATTCAGGACCCCAGACAGTCCTTCCAGGTGAGGCAACACTTCGCCTGTGAGTTGGCTGGTGTGATATACTGCATCTGGTGCTCCCGATGTGGCCTTCTACATATTGGCGAGACCTGACGCAGACTGGGAGACTGTTTCGCTGAACACCTACGCTCTGTCCGCCAGAGAAAGCAGGATCTCCCAGTGGCCACACATTTTAATTCCACGTTCCATTCCCATTCTGATATGTCTATCCACGGCCTCCTCTACTGTCAAGATGAAGCCACACTCAGGTTGGAGGAACAACACCTTATATTCCATCTGGGTAGCCTCCAACTTGAAGGCACGAACATTGACTTCTCTAACTTCCGTTAATGCCCCTCCTCCCGTTCTTACCCCATCCCTTATTTATTTATTATTTTTTCCTTTTCTTTCTCTCTGTCCCTCTCACAATAACTCCTTGCTTGCTGTCCATCTTCCTCTGGCGCTCCTTCCCCTTTCTTTCTCCCTAGGCCTCCCATCCTATGATCCCCTCCCTTCTCCAGCTTTGTATCCTTTTTGCCAATCAATTTTCCAGCTCTTAGCTCTATCCCTCTTCCTCCTGTCTTCTCCTATCATTTCAGATCTCCCCCTCCCACTTACAAATCTCTTACTATCTCTTCTTTCAGTTAGTCCTGACGAATGGTCTCGACCCAAAATGTCTACTGTGCTTCTTCCTATGGATACTGTCTGGCCTGCTGCGTTCCACCAGCATTTTGTGTGTGTGTTGCTTGAATTTCCAGCATCTGCAGATTTCTTCGTATATGTAGATTGTGCCCAGATTACAGCAGGAATCTGTTTCTGTGAACTGTTTGTAACCAAATAGTTTGCACATCAGGGATGCATCTGCAAACTGCATTCCCAGACAGAAGAAGATACCTGCATATGTACAGCAGTCAGTAGATCCATCCTGCTGGTTTCCCAAAAAGCTTGTTTATATGTATGGAGTGTACATAATTTGGGCATTCATATGATGGGAAGAACCTGCATGTATATGCTTTTCTCTGCTCTTGAAGATCATTTCCAACATTCATACTGCAATTTGGGTGTAGCTCTTTGGCCACTGAGAGGAGAAGGCTGAGGAAGACTGATTGTGGCGATCCCTGTGTCAAACTGCAGGAAAGCAGTATAATCAGATCTGCCCATTTCTTGCAGTTGGTCACATTCTTATTATATCCTCCCCTTGCCAGATGTGGCAATGGGATTGTGATGGAAGCTCCTCATCTGCAAGTTCAAGGACTTCTACAGGGATACCATCTTCTGTTGAGGACTTATTGTTTGTTACCTCAGGCCTTTTAAACTTCTTATTTGTCTAGAGGCAAGGTTGGATGGGTGGATCACTAGGATAATGTCATTGTACTCTGATCACATTTGAGAGGGTTTTCATTGTCTCTTCCATCAAATCAAATCAATCATATTTAATTACCATTCAAACCATGCATAGATACAGCTGAACGAGCATCACCTATTATAGAGTAATTTGTTTGTTTGTGATGTGCCGTGTTGTATGGCATAGGCGATCATGGTCTTTCTGTGACTGTGACTTGGAAAATTTTTGTACAGAAGTGGTTTGCCATTGCCTTCTTCTGGGCGGTGTCTTTACAAGACGGGTGATCCCAGCCATTATCAATACTGTTCAGAGATTGTCTGCCTGGCATCAGTGGTCACATAATCAAGACTTGTGATATGCACCAGCTGCTCGTACAATCATCCACTGCCTGCTCCCATGGCTTCACATGATCCTGATCTGAAGGCTAAGCAGGTGCTACACCTTGCCCAAGGGTGACTTGCAGACTAGCAGAGGAAAGGAGCACTTTACACCTCCTTCGCTAGAGACGTATGTCCACCTCACCACTCATATAGAGTAACACAACATGGAAGCAATGAATGCCTACAATGTTGCTCACCAAGTGTCCTCATAAATCTTAACTGCATTCTTTCTAATTTAATGATGATTTTCCAATGACAGCGTGACTAAAACTACACAGTAGTTCAAATGCAATGTCACCTTGGTCTTGAATATCTCCAAAACAACATCCTGACTCCAGATGCAATGGAGATGGAGGGGCTGAGAAAAGAGAATAGTATTTTTAAACGTGACAGGGTGGGAAGAGATATAGTCAAGGTAGCTATGAGAGTCAGTAGGTCTATGAAAGATATCAGTTGATAACCTGTCTCCAGAGATGAAGATAGCAAGATTGAGAAAAGGAGATCTTTGCAACATCTGTTCATAGGATGAGGTTTCCAGTTTAGGACATCTGAGATGTCCTCTTTCTTCAACACCATTAAAGCTGCCCTCACTCGTATCTCCTCCATTTCTTGCACATCTGCCATCATCCCATCCTTCTACTTTCGTAACAGGTATCATGTTCCTCTTGTCCTTTCATACCTCCCTATGAGTCTCCATATCCAGCATATCATTCTCTGAGAGGAGACTTTATAGATTTCAATATGTGGTGATATAAGGCATAGGTAGAGTAGACAGCCAGTGCCTTTTCCGAGGGTGGAATGGCTAAAACGAAAGGACATATTTTTAAGGTGATTGGAGTATGGGGGATATCAAAGGTAGGTTTCTCACAGTGTTGTTAGTGCATGGAATGCACTGCCAGGGATGGTGGTAGAGAAATAAATTAGGGTCATTGGAAAGAAACTCTTAGATAGGTACATGGATAGATGAAAGAGAAACCAACGGATATGTGGGAGAGGAGGGATAGATCGTATTTGAAGTCGATGAAATGGTCGGCACAACACTGTGAGCCAAAGGGCCTGTACTGTGCTGCACTGTTCTATCTTCTATGCAACTTTCAGCATCTATAATGGGATTCTACTGTTAGACACATCTTACCCTTTCCCCCCAACTCTCCACTTTCAATGGGGATCACTGTCCATTTGACTCTTGTCTACTTATCCCTTTCCACTGATCTCCCTCGTGATATTTATCCCTGCAAATGGGACAAGTGCTACACTTGCCCCTACGCCTCCCAAACAGTCCTTCCAGGTGAGGCAACACTTCACCTCCGAGTCTTATGGGGGTCATCTACTGCATCTGTGCTCTCCGTGCAGCCTCCTTGACATTGGTGAGGCACTGATAAAGGTCTTGGTCTGAAAAGTCAACTGTTTATGTACTTGCTGCCTTGCTGAATTCTTCCAGTACTTTGTGTGTGTTAAAGTGCAATAATTTTTCTACTTGAAAAAGATTTTGGATTTATCTCAGTGTATCACACACATCACTTTCTCCTTACAGTTTACTATGTAAGTTCTTCCAGGAGAGTGGTTGACCAGCAGCTAACTCAAGCTCATATGGCTTCCCACTACAACAGAATTCTCTCTGCTAAAGGTAATCACAGAATGTTACTAATGAAAATCTAGTCAACAGAATATTCTTCACCAAGTTATACTCTATGTTTGAGCCAGGGTTTTGTGACATCCAAATTACTGGCTTTCAGTGTTGTTATTCAGTAGATGCTTATGCATAACCTAATGCAGGAATTCCGGACACTGATAGTAACTGGGTGCCTGTGCAGGCTGTATTGATAATGTCCCTACATTTTAGTTAATAAGGACATCAGCAAGGCAGTCTGAAATTGAACTGAATGCATTCTACATATGAAGATAACATGCCCATATATTTTATACTCTGTTTGAAAAGGCTTATTGGGTCTTCCTGGGGTTGCTGCAGATTTTAATGAACGAGAACAGCTGCTAGAGATCAAAACAGTAGATCTAAAATATTTATCAACTTTTTCTAAATCTTTGCAATGGCTTGTTAATTGAAGAATGTATTTTAGCATCTTTCAAATAGCTTGTAAATTAAAAAATAATTTTTAAATCCGAATGTTAAAAACAGGCTCATTAATATTGGTCTTCTTCTAAAATTATTTTGTCATATTAGATGTATTTTAAAAGTTAATCATTTTAAAGATTTAATATATCATCTTTAAACATTATAAAGTATTGAAGGATAGCTAAATACTGCAGACCTGTCTCAGTGGTTTGGGCTGAATCTAGGTCTTGTAATAACTTTCTACCAGGTTTTTCTGAATTTAATGAGTTGCTCCAAGTTTGATTGGCCCATGTGGTCATTTTTAACAGCCAGGTGAAGTAACATGAAAGACAAGAAGAGAAATACCTCCGAGCAATTTGTTTTAAGTCTGTCTCAAATGCTGTCAGCTCATCGAGTCAAAATTCGAGTCCATATGACAGCAGTCTTCGATTCCCTTTGAAGGCAGAAGTATTGAGTTATATAGCATCAGCAAAGTTGCATGATAACTTTGTTTCTTTTGCAGACAGATGTCACCTCTACTATAAATCCAACATTTCTTTCAGTACCTTGGGATGCATTGCATCAGGACCAGGGTACTTGTTTACTTTTAGGCCCACTAGTTTGCTCAGCGCTCCTCCTATAGAGATTTCAATTTAATTACTTTGAATCTGGAACTGGAATAATTTGGAGGTAGATGATCTGAAATTGGTGATCTTGGTGTTGAATTCAGAATATATCGAAGTGCTTAATTGAAAGATGAAGTATAATATATTCTTAGTGATCTGACATCTATGGGGAGTTGGTGGGGAGGGGGAATGAGAAGTCGGGTAGTATGGTATTTTAAGCTTCTTAGAAATTTTTGCTGGTTGTATGAGAATTCCAGATGCATAAATACTGAATAAACAAAAATTTACTGTTCTAATTCTCAAGTTTTCCTTTGAGTGTCCAAGTCGTGGAGAGCCTATTTAAGTTATAATTATCTGGAAGAGAAGCAGCCGACATGTTGCTGATACATGAAATGAGAACTAAAAAAAAAATGGTGGAAGCACTTGGTGCATCAAGAGGTAGCTGTAGTCGTAGGAGTGGGCTTTATATAGTGATGTGGTGAAATTTAACTGCTTTTGGAAGGAGATTGCAGAAAAAGGTACAGAAGGAATAAGTGCATGTACTGATAAGGTTAGTTAAAGAAGGGTGGAAGGAGGCATGTGTGAAGCATAAAGCACTGGTGTAGATCACTTGAGCTGAATGGCCTAAAATTAATCTGCGTCAGTCTCCTTATTCTGCATTTTCTTCAAGAAAAACTTACAAAAATAATAATACTGATATTTTTGTTCTTTCAGCTTCTGTGGATTGTTCTGTTCCAAAAAGCATGCTATTAAGTGTAAAATGTAAGTAATTCATTTATTGCAGAATAAGTTTTAAATAAAAATAATGTGATATAGAATAAATTAATATTTATACCACAGACTGTTCAATTGTGGTTTTCACTGCCTGAGGCAAAAGGGCATTTGGCTCAGAAGTTCTCTGAAAGAGTAGTCATTCAATACTATATCCTCCACATTTTCTTTTCAATTTTTTTTCATTTAGAAATGTGATGGCATTAGTTATATTTCTGTCTTTGGTGATCCATTCCATTAATTAATGGTTGCACTTAAAAAAAATGAATCCTAATCCTATTTTGGTGTTTATCTTGAATTTATACCTCTAATTACTGATCTGTTAATTGATAGTTATTTTTCTGCATTTATATTATCATTTTAAACATTTCCTTCTCAACCTTCTCTGATGTAATAAACAGTCACAGTTTATCTGGTTTATCTTAATAGCCACATCATCTCATCCTTGCAATTCTAATAATTTTTATAGCACCCACTGCATTAATGCTGTCTTCACAAAACCCTATTTATTCACTGGCAGGATAAGCAAAACAATGCCATTGTGCTCCCCAAGGCCAACATCCCCATCATTGAGGGTGTGATTACGTTTGCCCAATTTGGGTGGATGGGCCACACCATTCAGATGCTGGACACCAATCGACTACAATAAGCTTTTGGTGAGAGATTACCATGAATATTCAGGAATGCCCTTAAAGCATTTGAAAAGTCATAATATCGTTACTATTTTGTGACTGATCAAAGTAATGGAGGAGGATCGAGGATGCCACCAACAGCTTGGGAAGCTTGAATCTCATTGACAGTGTCCAAGAAGAGAAGCAGCTGTGAATTAAACATTAATACATTTCCAAAACATTGCAGATGCTGGAAAATAGAAATAAAAATGCTGGAGAAACAGAGCACGTCATACAGCAGCTGTGGTAGTGTAAGTGGGCTTTGGGTGGTGGTAGTGGGGTTGGGTAGAATTTATCTGTTTTATCTTACCTTCTATTGGAATATGTCAGAAAGCTATTTAAGGAATTAAGGTTATCCTTACTGATGAAGTTCGTCGAAGAAGAGCATAAGACATCGAAGCAGAATTAGGCCATTTGGCCTATCGAGTCTGCTCTGTCATTTCATCATGGGTGATCCAATTTTCCTCTCTGCCCCATTCTCCTGCCCTCTCAATGTATCCCTTCATGCCCTGACCAATCAAGAATCTGTCAACCTCCGCCTTAAATATACATAGACACTAGGCCTGCACAGCTGCTTGTGGCAACAAATTTCACAGATCCACCACTCTCTGGTTAAAGAAATTCCTCCTTGTTTCCTTTCTAAAAGAATGCCCCTCTATTCTGAGGGTCTGCCCTCTGGTCATAGACTCTCCCGCCATAGGAAACATCCTCCTAGAATCCAGCACCAACCTGACTTCCCCAAGCTACTTGAATATTGGGATCCCCTATGACTATTCTACAATTGCCCTTTTGGTATGCATTTTCTTTTTTTTTGTAATTTATTGTTTACTGAAGTTCATCATCAAGCAAACATTTCCATGAGATGTATTTCAGATATTGTACATATATATCATTTAGTCATATATGCCACAAATCTCCACATAATATTTATCTGAGGTATACACTTATAGAAAAGAGAGGAAAGAAAGAACAAGCAAAAGGAGAAAACTATGTACAAGTAGGGAGTGATTTTTTTTTAACAACATATTCATTGATTTGTGAGAATAAAATCAGGCCTATGAGGTGTTATGTAGTTAAACCATTTTTCCCAGTTTGAATCAAATTGTTCCAACTTATGATTAACAGATGCTGTTATCTTCTCCATTTTGTAAATGTCCATTGTAATTTCCATCCATGCACTTAAAATTGTGCTGTCCTGTGATAACCATTTCCTGGAAAGAGTCCTTTTACCAGCCACCAGCAGTATATTCATTAAATATTTATCTCTTTTCAACCATTCTTGAGGTATATACCCAAAATATATGGTCTTACTTTCTAAGGGTATTTTACGTTTAAAGATGTCTTGTAGGGCATTGTGTATCCCACTCCAGTAGCCTTTGATAACGGGGCATTCCCAGAAAATGTGCTAATGGTTTGCATTTTGATTTCCACAATTTCTCCAGCAAACAGGGAGGTTACTATCAAAATGGGATTTCTGAGACGGTGTAATAAAATATCTTAGCAATTTTTTTCCACCTGAACTCCCTCAATTTCTGTGAACTGGTACACTTACATTGATACCTCCATATTATTGTCCATTCTTCCTCAGGTATAATTATCCCTCCTTCCTTCTCCCATTTTGTTTTAATATATGAAGTTGTATGTGTTTTAAGATTTGACAAATCCTTATACATGCTTGAAATGATTCTATTACCGTTATCTGAATTATATGCTTTTCTTAATAGCTCTATCAAACATGTACTTGCCTTGGTTACATTTTTAACCGTCCTATTAATGTACTGTCGCATCTGTAAATACCGATAAAAGTCTTGTTTTTCTAATAAGTGTTTCTTTTTGAGCATTTCAAAACTGAACAGTGTTCCTTCTTTCATTATATTGCAAAGAAATGTTATTCCTTTAGCTGTCCAGTCCTTAAATCTAGCATCCAGTTGATTTGGCGTAAAATCTAAGTCATATGCACACCATTTAAGAATTGCAATATCTTCCTCTAGTTGAAATTCTTTTATAATATTTTTCCATATTTAAAGAGTCCATTTCACCCATGGGTTATCAATAGTATTTATGTACCTTTGTAGGTTGTTATCAGCCAAAATTGCCTGTAGGGGGATGGAAAGTATCCCCTCCTCAATGTTTTTCCATTGAGCGTCATATGATAGGTTGCACCAGCATATCACAGCTCTCAACTGTGCTGCAAAATAATAATCTCTAAGAGAAGGTAGGCTCCAACTCCTCTTTTCCTTGGCTAATTGCAAAGTTTTGAGACAAACTCTAGGCCTTTTACCTTGCCATATATATCTTGATACCATTTTGTTCCAGTCATTGAATTGATTTTGATTAATCTCTATTGGTAGGGTCTGGAAAAAGATATAATAGTCTGGGCAGTATATTCATTTTAATAGATTCAGTCCTTAAATGAGACTGAAAAAAGGAACTAGCTTCCATCTTGTTATATCTTCCTTAATTTTTTTATATATAGGCTGGTAATTGCCTTCTGATAATTTTGCCAAATCTTTTAGCATAATGACGCCCAAATATTTGACAGACTCTGTTTGCCATGCCCAGGGATATCTACTTTCAATTTCTTTTGGTGGGCTATAATTATATGAAAGTAATTGGGTTTTTATCTATGTTGACCTTGTATCCTGATAATTGACCATATTGTTCAAAGGATTGCATCAATTTAGGCAAAGAGTATACACGAGGAAATCTGCAGATGCTGGAAATTCAAGCAACACACATAAAAAATGCTGGTAAGGCCAGCTGGTGGCGCAACGACATCGGCGCCGGACCCGGGAGCAGAGGTTCCCAGATTGGAAACTAGTCAGGTCCGCTCCTGAGTATGCTTTCCATCCGTGCCGGGTTGAGTGTTGAGATCGCAATCAACCTCGTAAAATAAAGGGAAAATACTGCGAAAATGTCTTTGTGAGGAGTGGCGCATCACACAGTCTCTCCCTCTCGCGCTCCGCGCCTTGTTAAAGCCATGAAAATGACATCGTCACGGACGCACACATGGACAAGCAGACGCACACGCACAGATGCGCATGCACGTATCAATTAAATGGTTTTGTTTCAGATACTTTGTAAGTCTTTGCGCCAACATGCTGAAAAAGATCTTGCCTTCAATGTTCAGAAGGTTTATTTGGCGAAACTGTTTGATGGTGGACGAATTCTTTTCTTTTGGGATCAGAACTCCCCCCGCTCTTCCCCAGGCTTTGGGGATCACTTGCTTTTCCCACGCAACCCTCGTGTTTCTCCAGAGAAATTTCAGAACATCTAGGGCGTTCTTGTAGACACAATACGGAACACCGTTAGGGCCTGGTGCTGATGCCGATCTTGCCTTCTTCATTGCCTCTTTCACCTCACTCAGCTTGCGAGGGCTGATGTTAAATTGATGTTGTGAGGGTGAGATTGGTGGAATGTCAGCTGGGACAAGTATCGGTTCATCTTTTAGCTCATCAGTGTGGATGGTTCTGAGATGTCTTTCAACCTCCTCTTTTGATACTTTCAAGGATCCGCTTTTCTCTTTTGTGAAAATGCCTTTCATACATTTTGTAGAAGTCTGTTCTTGCTTTTTCCTTCTTTATGCATGTTTCCTTAAATTCTCTGCTCTACGCAGCTTCGAGAGCCTCTGTTTTAGGTCCTCTTGAAGGAGGTTGATGCCCTCTCTTGATTCTGCTGGTGCTTTTTTCCACAGGCCTCTTCTTTCTTTAACAAGTTGTTGGATTTCCTGGAGATGACGGGATTTGAGGGGGAGGAGGCATATCTTTCCTGCTGACTTGTTCCTTCACTCCAAATTTCTCCTTTCTGCAGCTGTGAATCAGGTCGCCCATCTTTTCCAACTACTTTTCTGCTGATCTCTTGATGCCACTTAAGATCAGGTTCACATCTGCATTGATGGTTTCCCACTCCTTGCTGTTAGACTTTGGCCATTTCACCAACGGCTATGTCCTTGCATGTTCTCCACTTTATGATGTGCCTGGCTGTGTCTTGGACTACTGCTTGTGCCTGAAACAACTTCCACATCTCGTAGGGTGCTGATACTCTGCGGACTGTGGGTTTCTTCCTGCCACTGAGTTTCATCCGACTGATTTGACCTTCTTCTTAACAGAATGTGGTCAATGCAGGGCCCTGGGTTGGAGATTTTCAATCATTTCTTCCGTCCTTAATGAATTTTAAGACCACGAGTTGATGTTACTTTGGTCCAGCCACACCTGTAGGTCTGAAGAACATGTCCAGCTGCTGGTTTCTCAAGAGTATTGCCACTTTCTTGATTCATTGTCCTGCCCATGCCAAGGTTCGTTACCGGGAGGTCAGTCAGTCTTCTTGCACCCCCGCTGTCACAGACTCTGGGGGTATACTTCTCTTTAAACTTTCCATAGCCAAGTGAGGGTGGCTCTTATGCCCTGATAAGGTGACGGAGCCTGCTGTTATGGATAGCTAGCCATAACAGCCCCTTTGGGGGTCTATTTCCTCCTGTCAGCTGTCTCTCCAGCTGTCACACGATCTTTTCCTTGTCGTTAGCTGCACTTTCACAGCAATCACTGGTTTTCTCCCAGAAGATCAGTAGAGCTAATAGGACTTGATGTTTCAATCCCTGTGGTAAGTTGGCACTCTCGATGTTGGCAGTGGGCTTGGAGTGGTGACAAGAAGGGTAGGTATCTCATCGGGGTCATCAGGTGGGCACCCTCCTTCTTTGACGTTTGAATGATTGTTGGTGCCAGACATGGTGTTTTGAGTATTTCAGAAACTTCTGATATCCTGGGATTTTGCATAATCATCTGTAGAGTTTATGGAGAATGGTGCGAAAAATGAAAAACTCCAGTGAGTTTCAGTTCTGTGGGCAACAATGCCTTGTTAATGAGAGAGAATGGCCAGTTGGATTAAGTTGACAGGAGGGCGGTAGTAACTCAACTACCCAAATGCTACAATAGTGCTGTGCAAAAGACGATCTGTGAACATACAATGCGCCGAATCTTGAAGAAGTTGGGCTACAGTAGTGGAAGACCACACTGTGTTCTACTCCTCTACCTAATAAAGTGGCCACTGTATGAATATGTTATCATATACTATCATGAGATTCATTTATATGAGAAAAATGAATACAATAGGATTGTACACAATATAATCAGTACATGAAGACCAAGAAGGACACAAGTTCATCTGGGAAATTACAAAAATCTTGGCAGACACAGGAGGAACCAATGCTCAGAACAACCGATAACCAGAGACACAGGACAGCGGAGATCACTCAGCTATCCAGTTGTCTGGGACTCACGGCAGCCAACCAGTCAGAACAACGAGTCGGACCAATATAAATGCAAGCGCTTGGCAGAAAAGCACTCAATTGTGCATTGATGATGTCAATTCAACTGGTGACAAAGTGCTTGTGACCTAACCTTGAAGCTTGGCAAACAACCCTACAAACAAGCAGCCAAGCTGAGCTACCACTTTTCTCTTTCATTTCAAACAATAGAATTTATTTAAAACTTTACCAAAACATACAAAGACTGACAAACAACCACTGTGCAAAAGACAAACTGTGCAAATAAAAAATAATACTGAGAGCCTAAATTGTAGAGTCCTTAAAAGTGAGTCTGTTGGTCATAGAATCAGTTCATTGTAGTGGTGATTGAAGTTTGCATGCTGGTTTAGGAACCTGATGGTTTTGGAGTAATAACTGTTCCTGAACCTGGTGGCGTGGGACTTAAGGCTTCTTTACCTCCTGTCGATAGTAGTGAGAAAGAGGCTATGGCCTGGATGATGGGTATCTTTGATATGGATGTTGCTTTCTTGTGGCAGCACTTTATGTGAGTGTATTCGGCAGTGGAACGGGCTTTGCCTATCATGGACTGGGCTTCGTCCATCACTTTGTATAGTCTTTTCCATTTCTGGGCATTGGTGTTTCACTAGTTTCACCCATTTCCTTTCTCTGCATGATATTTATCCAATTCTGTGTCAAAATGGAACCCACCTCCACCATATCTGTAAGATTGAATTCCAGATTGCCACTGTAGCAACTATGCCCCACTTGACATTCATTGAGGGTAAACTGGTGTTGACCCCTCCAACTCTGTAATCGCGTTGGTGTGGATACTGTGTGTTTGCACCCCGGTACAAGCCCACGACATAAAATATCAGACAGTACATAACAGGCCAGTAAATGATTACACTTTATAATTATTTCTCGGTGATGGGTTAGTAGAAACAAAACAAAATAAAGGTACCAACTTAGTAAATTTATCAGTTCTGTGCACAAATAATTTGTTGGAGCTCACGAAATCCGGTATCCTTTCCTCCCATCGATCTCCTCCGAACTCTGTCGACCCTCGGCTGGGGTCACTCCTGGTGATCTACCAGAGCACTCGACTCACGGTCGACCTCTTCTCTTCTCCTCGACCGAAAGCCCATGCTTTTCCTTCGGTTCCCGCACATACAAATAGAATAACATGACTTCCATTGGCTAGCAAATGAATTATAACCCAAACATACTGCTACAGAGAATCCCCTACTCAGCATTTAACATTACAGAGAAGCTATTTTGTCAGCCTTAACAATTAACATTACAATTAGTATTACTGAGAACCCTACATTCTCCCCCCACCAAATTTAGTCATGCCCTCATGACGTTCAAATAATTTGCCAACCCTTCCTGCAAAACTCAGAGCCCAATCCAAGTACAGAAACCAGTGACATAGCTCCCCAAAACAGTGGAGACCACACCCTGTTCCCCAGGTGTTACATAGGCCGACCTCTCGGGGGGGGGGTGGTTCTACTTCTCTGAGACCTGTGTACCCCCTCTTCTAACTCTTCCACCTCAGACACTACAGGGAAACCCTTTCAAGTGAAGTGGTGAACCCTCTCGCGAGCGGTCACTCAAACCCCTCTGCACCCTGGAACTCAAACAACAGGAATTCTGCAGATGCTGGAAATTCAAGCAACACACATCAAAGTTGCTGGTGAACGCAGCAGGCCAGGCAGTATCTGTAGGAAGAGGTGCAGTTGACATTTCAGGCCGAGACCCTTCGTCAGGACTAACTGAAGGAAGAGTGAGTAAGGGATTTGAAAGTTGGAGGGGGAGGGGGAGATCCAAAATGATAGGAGAAGACAGGAGGGGGAGGGATAGAGCCAAGAGCTGGACAGGTGATAGGCAAAAGGGGATACGAGAGGATCATGGGACAGGAGGTCCGGGAAGAAAGACAAGGGGCGGGGGAACCCAGAGGATGGGCAAGAGGTATATTCAGAGGGACAGAGGGAGAAAAAGGAGAGTGAGAGAAAGAATGTGTGCATAAAAATAAGTAACAGATGGGGTACCTGACACCCTGGAACTGTCTGTTTCTCGTTCGGACCCCACATTTCCTCTCCTTCAGTGCCCTGCGGTACCACCGACTGCCCATCACTAGCCCCCCTTACCCCATCTAACCCAGTGGGGGAAGGGCCAGGAGTCTCTTCCTCCATTACGGGGGCATCAGCGAACGGCATCGGGTACCAATCGTCCAAATCGTCATCCTTCGAATCAATATTCCCCACAGGGGCTGGGCCCAGGCCCGTCTCTTCCAGGGTGGGCTTTTCCATCACCCCGCGGGTACGCAGAGTCCTTGTACTAGGTGCAGCCGCCGTGTCAGGCTCCCGCTCTACCTGTACGTCTTGCCCCAGGGGCAACAGGTGATTCCGATGGAGAATCTTGACAGGCCCCTTTCCATTCTCGGGCTGCACCCGGAAAACTGGTAAATTTGGCATCTGACTCTCCACCACATCGGGTGTGGCCGCCCAGCGATCAGTCAACTTGTGCTTTCCAGGTAATCCCAAATTCCTCATGTGGACTCGGTCTCCCGGTAGGAGTTGAGAGAACTTTACTTTTTGGTCATACCTCCTCTTATTTCCCCAATTCTGCCAGGCAGCCGCCTCCCCAATCAACTCATAAGCCCTTTTCAGCTCTTTCTGCATATCAGACACATACTTCAAGTAAGGCTTTGGCGATATCTCACCCGCGTCAGTCCCGAAACAGAGGTCAATGGGCAACCTTGCTTCACGCCCAAACATCAGATAATAGGGCGAGTATCCAGTAGCTTCGTTGCGTGTACAGTTGTAACAATGAACTAGATGCCCAATATGTCAACTCCATCTGTTCTTTTTGCTGATCTCCAGAGTCCCGAGTATGTCTAGCAACGTCCGATTAAACCTTTCCGGCTGGGGATCGCCCTGCGGATGATAGAGCGTGAACCTCGATTTCTCAACCCCCAGCATGCCCAGTAACTCATAGATGAGCTTACTCTCAAAGTCCCATCCCTGGTCACTATGTATCCGCCTTGGAAGGCCATAATGCACAAAATACTTCTCCCATAGCACTTTTGCCACCGTAATCACCCTGTGATCCTTGGTAGGGAAAACTTGAGCATACCCGGTGTAGTGGTCAGTGATGACTAAGACATTCACCTTGCTGCTGGCATCAGGTTCTATGGCCAGGAAATCCATACACACCAGGTCCAAAGGCCCCGCACTCTGCAAGTGTGACAGAGGAGCAGCTTGCCCAGGCGGCATCTTCCAGCGAATGCAATGAATGCAGGACTTGCAGTGCTCTTTGACCTCTGACCTCATTCGGGGCCAGTAAAACCAGTCCCTGAGCAACCCATAGGTTTTTTCCACCCCCAAATGTCCAGAGTCATCATGGAGTGACTTCAACACAACCTTCCGATACTTCTCAGGCAGGACCAGCTGCCAACACCGCGGTCGGTCCGGGGGTGATGTTACCTGGTATAAAATTTGGTTCTTCAACCTCAACTGAAACCGTTGTCTCAGTAACAGAGACACTGAAACATGTTTTGTCTTCTCCACCCGTGTCACATCCCCCTCTTCAATTGCGTGCCAGACAGGGCCAATGCCTGAGTCATCTCGCTGAGTGGCGGCCACTTCCCCAAAGCTTAACTCTGGCAGCTGCGTGGTCTTCACAGCAATCAGGTCACAGTAAATTAGGGGTAGAGCGTCACTGGACGCCCCCAATGAGTCCACAACGCGATCTGGCCTCTCCTTTTTCTCGGCCTGCACGGTGATAGCAAACTGACACATGGCCTTCACCCTGGATACAGAGGAACACTCTCCCACTCCTCGTCCCTCTCCAGTTCCTCGTGCCTCTGTCGGGACAGAGCATCCGCATCGACATTCCGGCTCCTTGGCCGGTACTTCAGGCTGAAATCATATATAGACAACGCTGCCAGCCACCGATGGCCTGTGGCATCCAGTTTCACCGAGGTCAGGATGTAGGTGAGCAGGTTGTTGTCCGTCCTCACCTCACACTTGGCCCCGTAGAGATAGTCACTCAGCTTATCCACCACCGCCCATTTCAATGCCAGGAACTCCAACTTGTGGGTGGGATAGTTTCTCTCAGAGGGCAACAAACTCTGGCTGACAAATGCTGCGTGCCTCAGCCTGGAGCCCTGATCCTGATCCAGGATGGCCCTTAATCCCTCACGGCTGGCATTGGTGTGTAGCCCGTAGGGCAATCGGGGTCCGCAAAAGCCAGCACTGGAGCCTGAGTCAGCATCTTTTTCAACGACTGAAAAGCCTCCTCACATTTGTCATCCCATCTCTGTCCGAAGGGCTCTGACGGGTTCAAATATTCTCCAACCTCCCATCCTCTCCTCCCTTTCCGTCCCAGAGGAGGGTAGCCATGCAGAAGCTGGGTCAAGGAGAGACTCACCTTGGCGTAGCCCTTCACGAATCTCTGGTAGTATCCACAGAACCCCAAGAACAAGAGCAGAGCACTCACAGTCTGGGGCCTTGGCCAACTGGTCACCGCTTCGATCTTAGCCGGGTCAGTAGCTACTCCAATCCGAGAGATGACGTATCCAACATAGCTAACAGACATCTGGCAGAACTGACATTTGTCCAAGGAAAACTTTAATCCTTCATCCTTCAGTCGGTTCAGCACTTCCATTAGCCTTGCTTTGTGTTCTTCCAAGGTGGATCCAAATACTATCAGGTCATCAAAATATACCAGCACTTCAAGCAAGTTCATATCCCCCACCGCCTTCTCCATGACCCTCTGAAAGGTGGCAGCGGCTCCCGATATGGCCTGGGGCATCCTTTCGAACTGGAAAAATCCCTGAGGGCATATGAATAGTCTTCTCTTTATTGGCCTCACTCATGGGGATCTGGTAATATCCACTCCTCAAGGCCAGTACGCTGAACCACTTCGCCCCACTCAGACAGGCCAGCGTGTCTTTGACCCTGGGACCGTATACTGGTCAGGGACGGTGCGCCCGTTCAGGGTCCTGTAATCCATACACATATGAATCTTCCCATTTTTCTTCTGGGCCACTACTATTGGGGACGCATAAGGTCTTCAGGACCCCACGATGATCCCGGCTTCCTTCAACTTACACAAATGCTGCCGCACGTCTTCCACGTCGGCAGGGGCCAGTCGCCGCGACCTCTCTCGAAACAGGATGTCCTTAATCACTCGGATGGTGTGGCGAGTGCTCCTGGAACAACCCACATCAAACTGGTCAAGGGAGAAAACATCTTTCAGCATCAACATCTTCTCCACCAGCCTCTGCTTCCAACGCTCCGGCACAGGTGAGGCCCCAGAGTTAAAAGCCTGTGTGGTCAACTTACCCCTGTTTTCCATAGCTCTCCCCCAGCGAGCCTCACGGGGGCACTATGCATCACTGTCTCCGGGAACAACTGCGCCAAGGGCATCCCTCGCTTAAAGGTGACCTCCCTTTTCATAGCGTTCCTGATGATCACCACCATCCTGCGTGCCACTGAGGGCTTCTGCAACTTGGGTCTCACCAGCACCCCAACTGGAAATCTCAATTCCCCCTCGAGATCTTCCTAAAGTCCACTAAAAGGGCTTCACCCTCAGGCTCCCCGGGAAATCTGGGGGTCCCCATCACTCTTGCTACTTCCCCGGGTCGTACCACCCTGGGCTTCGACTGGGCACACCACACAGTTCCTCTTTTAAATTTCGAGTCTATCCCAGTGCGGCCACTCACTTCCTTAAAAGCAGCTTGAAACACTGGGTGCACCAACAGGGTCTCCAAAAAGTCCTCACCTTCCTGCTCCTTGCAGGCCCCCAGGAGCCTCTGTACAATAGGGGTGTTGGTCCCTGCCAGAATGGACACACCTCCAGTCTCAACAGGGTCCGGGCAAACCAGCACCAAGGCCTCATGAGCTGCAGGCACTCCCACCTCAGCCTCCAAGAACTGCAGCTTCACTGACAGATCACCGTCGTACGGTAATCACCAAAGCTGATACCACAAATTTCCAGTGCACTGAAGGGTGTCAAGGGAAAATGCTGCAAATACTGATCGTAGAATGAACAGTACAGTAACATGACCTGCGACCCAGTGTCGAGAATGGCTTTTGCATCTATTTCCTCTATCCGAATCGACACACTGGATCGGGGTCCCACCAATCCTTCTGGGATAGGGTCTTTTCCTCCCGGGGGTCCTGTGGCACATTGTTGGGAACGTGTTTTCCTGGAGACTCCAGGCCATTACCTCACTGGGTCTCCTCTAAGTTTCCCGACCCCTCTCCCTGCTGGGATATCTGTGGACTTGCTCTCCGAGGGGGCCCCCTGCCTTTCACGTTCCCACCTGAAGTGCCCCTCTTCCCCACAGTTACAACACACGCCTCGTCTCGCGGGACCCCGGCCTCTGCCTGGCCTCAGTGCCATCTGTCCCTTCAGGGAGGGACTCTCTGCTAGTCCCTTCACGCAGAGGAACCCCATCTGCCGTGACCCCCTTTACTATCTCCTGAGTGGAGCTGGCCCCGGTCACTCCACCATAAAGGGCTACTATTGAGGACTGCACCATACTCACGGAGCCCTCTTCTGACTCCAATGCATCCTCCTCCTCCCTCACCTCTCTAAGCAACTGAACAAAGGATGGGGGGGGGGGGAAACCATGTTCTACGGGACTGCCGGAGACCCATAGCAATCATGTCATTCCTCTGTGTGCCCCTGGCTACCTGGTCTATACTTATCTGATCCACCTCAGTCCCCAAAATGACCCCCCCGGCACCTCAAACAATTTAGCTGTCGTTCTATCCAGAAAAGATACTCGGAAAGCTTTTCCCCTTTCTCCTGACGCAGGTTCCGAAGCCCCCCTAAAAGCTCCACCGTGCTCCCCGCCAGACCAAAAGCCTCCTCTAATGCTTTTAGATACTCAGTCAGAGAAGCATAAGGCTGATTAACTTTCATGCCTCTTAGTACATCAGCCGCCACCCCCCTCAAACATTCAACCAATCACTGTCTCTTTTCTTCCTCAGAACACTGCCACTTACCTAGCAGCTGAGACACGTGCTGTATCCATGACTCATAACCGTCTTCACCCTCAGGGGTGGGAGTCCTCCCTGAGAGAACTCTCAACTTCTGACGAGGACCCGCTGCCTTGTTCACCAGGGAGTTAATGGCTGAGGCCAACTCAGAGCCCTCACCCTTTCGTTGGGGATGGGGAGTAATTATCTGTGGGGGATGGGGACTAATTAAATCTTCCAAATCTGACCACTCCCTTCCTTCATCCCTCAGAAACAATAGGACCCGATCTCTAAAATCTCTGCCCCCAGCATCAGGCAACTCCTCTGGTGTCCCATCAGACCCTCCCTCCATGACAATGTGCATGCCCCACTGCCCCACCTCACTGGGGTCACCGATAGATGCTGGCAGTCCTGCTGCTTGACATCAGCACTAGTCTGAACTAACACAAAGCCTGAATCCGACATTTGACCAAACTTTCTGGCTACGATTTCAACCTTACCTACAGCTTTAACCGTACTCAACCATTGAATTAACACTTCCTCTGAGGTACGCATATCCACCCCACTTAATGCACAGGCATGATTAACCGGTACTACTTCGATCTCACACCAGGATTCAATCTTATCGGGGTCCACCTCCACTAATTTAAACCAGGCAAATTACACAGTATCCATCACAATTCAAATCCTGAACGAGCCCCCACAATGTAGCGACTACGTCCCACTTAACTCCCGTTTGTCTAGGGTAAACTGGCGTTGACCCCACCAACTCTGTAATCGCGTTGGTGTGGATACTGTGTGATTGCACCCCGGTACAAGCCCACAATATCAGACAGTACACAATAGGCCAGTAAATAATTACACATTATAATTATTTCTCGGTGATGGGTTAGTAGAAACAAATAAAATAAAGGCGCAAATCAGTAAATTTGTCAATTCTCTGCATAGATAATTCGTTGGAGCTCACAAAATTTGGTATCCTTTCCTCCCATCGATCTCCTCTGAACTCTGTCGACCCTCGGCTGGGATCATTCCCGGTGATCTACCAGAGCGCTTGACTCACGTCTGACCTCTTCTCTTCTCAACCAAAAACCTGCGCTTCTCCGGCTCCCGCACATGCAGATAGAATAACATGACTTCCATTGGCTAGCAAATGAATACAAGTCCTGTTATCACTAATTATAACCCAAACATGCTGCTACAGAGAACCCCTTACTCAGCAGTTAACATTACAGAGAAGCCATTTTGTCAGCCTTAACAATTAACATTACAATTAGTATTACTGAGAATCCTACACCACCACTAGATTTTTAAATTACTTCTCCTCATACAATACTTAACTCTCTCCTTCCCTTTTATTTTATATCCATCACATCTGGTCCTCAACCTTCTGCCATTATTGACACCTCATCGTTTTTTATGCCTGTGAAATCTACCCTCAATATTTTAAAAGAAAAAAAGTCCCAGCATCTCTGTTATTCTAACTGTGCTCCCTCATCTATAAACCATTCTCAATAATCCTTTCTGGACCCCTCTCATATCTTCATATCCTTCCTATGACGTGGCAACCAGAGATTAATGTAAAGCTTAAGTTACAGACCAACTCTTTGAAATGGTTCAGAGTAATTTCCCTGCTTTTATATTATTTTTCTATTGGTAAAGCCCAGAACTGTGATCCTTTGTTAACCATTTATTTAACCTGCTCTGTCATCTCAGTGATTGGTGTATAGATATCTCTGAATCCATTTGTTTCTCTGTTTTAAAATAATAACCTTTATTCTATACACCTCTTTTCATTTTTCTACTAAAATGCACCACCTTAGATCTCTCAGTAAACTTCTTCTGCTAACCATCCATGCGTTACACCTGACTGTTTAAAGTGTATCCTGCTGCCATTTTCGTTGCCTTCTTCATCAATTATAATTTCAAAACAAATGAACTGCAGAAGTGAATTATGATTTTTATGTTAGAATACTTATTGTTTTCTTTGCTTTAATTAGTTACTTGCCTTCACTGTTTGGATAAATCAGAATCCGTGTGAACTGCAAACTGTCTCACCAACAGTTGCATATTTGCATAATAGGTGAAATTTGACTTGAAAATAATTGCAAGTATAGTTTACTTCGTATTAAGTCGGTATTCAGTTCCAGAGCAATGTCATGTGATCTACTTGAGAGATAAATATATTTTTTGTGATGTTGTAAGGTCTACAGGGTAAACACCATGTTGTTTGAATTATCATGGGATCTGTGGGTCCACCTGAGCAACCACATGGATCCTTCGGCTCTTGACATCTCATTCAAATAACTCTGCCTTCAATGATTCATTACTCCATAGGAGCTTTAGACTAGATTTCTGTGCTCAAGTTTTTTGAAGTAGTTGTTCAACCAACAATCTTCTGTGATAAGAATGTTGAATTAAAATACCTGCATAATAAATAACTTGAGGAAACAGCTGTGAAGAAAGTCAGTCTAGGGTTTGTTATCTTTTTGAAAATGTGACCATGAAAATCCTTATTGAGGTCTTCAGAATTTGAATGGCTTTGATGAGTGGGCTTGGAAAAACATTCCAATTATCGGTGAATCCTGAAAAAAGAAACATGAATATGAAATGACTATTAATAGACCAGGTGGAGAATCGAGGAGCGTTTATGTACATGGAAAATGGAAATCTGCTGCTTAGAGCTACTGATCAGAACATGCTGTTCTTCCAGACATCCCACCTCTCCCAGTAGTTCCGGGAGTCTCCCGCATATTAATAGTGGCTCCCTGATGCCCGCAAATTATATACAATATCACAGAAATCATTTTTTTTTGCGAGCGAGCGAGAGAAAGCAAGAGAGAGCGTGAGAGAGAAAGCAAGTGAGAGCGCGAGAAAGAGAGAGCACAAGAGCGCGCCATGGCAGAGTGTTCCAAAAAAAGAAAATATAAAACGTACATCACCCCAGACTACACTAAAGTGTACCCCTGCCTAATAGGGGTCAAAAATAATGACAGTGTTGCTTGCTGGACTGTTTGCAACAGTGACTTTTCTGTTGCCCATGGTGGGTTAAAATGTAAAAGACATGTCGAGGTGAGTTTAACAAGTGTCATTCGTTCATTAGCATAGCTAACATTATTTAAGCTAGCTGGCCAGCTGCTAAGGAGCTGCTCTATTGCAGACACTCACCTCTCCCGGAAGTAACGGGAGTTTCCCACAAATTGATGGTGCTACCTCCCTGAAATGAGTTTTTGCAGGGTGGGATGTCCGTTCTTCAATAGCTTTGTCATAGTGAACTGACTCACATGAAGCTGTTAAACATGATAAGAGCCTATGATATAGGAAATATACTATCATGGATAGAAGATTGTCTGATTGGCAGAAGGCAAAGAGTGGGGATAAAGGAGGCCTTTTCTGTTTGGCTGCAAGAGACTTGTGTTCCACAGGAGGTCAGTGTTGGGTCTGCTGCTGTTCACATTATGTATTAATAATCTGCATGATGGAGTTGATGTCCTAGTAACCAATTTTGTGGATGACTTAAAGATAGGTGGAGGAGCATGGAAGTATTGAGCAAGCAGCGAGTTTGCAGAGGGACTTGGACAGCTTAGGAGAAAGGTCAAGTAAGTGTCAGATGGAATATAGTCTATGGAAGTGTATGGTCATTCACTTTTAGAAGGAATAAACAGAAAGAAAATAGAGTATTGTTTAAAATGGGGGTGAATTCAGAAATAAGAGGTACACTGGAACTTGGGAGTCCTAGTGCAGGATTCCCTAAAGGCTAACTTGAAGGGTGAGTTGGTAGTAAGGAAAGCAAATGAAATGTTGGCATTCATTTCAAAATGACTAGAATGTAGAAGCAAGAGTGTAATGCTAAGGCTTTACAAGGCATTGGTCAGACCACATTTGAGGGATTGTGAGCAATTTGGGCCCTGCATCTGAGAAATGATATTCTGGCATTGGAGAGATCCAGAGGAGATGTACAAGAATAATCCCAGGAATGAAAGGTGTTTGATGGCTCTGGGCCTGTACTTGCTGAAGTTTAGAAGAATGAGGAGTTTGTCATTGAAACCTAAGGAATATTGAAAGCCCTTAATAGAGTAGATGTGGAGAGGATGTTTCCAGTAGTGGGAGAGTGTAGGACCAGAAGGCACAGCTTCAAAGCAGAAGGACATTGCTTTAGACCACCTGGACAACACAAACACCTATGTCGGGATGCTGTTCATCAACTGTAGCTCAACATTTAATACCATCATTCCCACAATTCTGATCGAGAAGTTGCAGAACCTGGACCTCTGCAATTGGATCCTCGACTTCCTAACCGGAAGACCACAATCTGTGCGATTGGTGATAACATCTCCTCCTCACTAACGATCAACACTGGTGTACCTCAGGGGTGTGTGCTTAGCCTACTGCTTTACTCTCTATGTACCCATGACTGTGTGGCTAGGCTCAAATACCATCTATAAGTTTGCTGATAATACAACCATTGTTGGTAGAATCTTAGATGTGAAGCGAGGGCGTACAGGAGTGAGATATGCCTGTTAGTAGAGTAGTGTCGCAACAACAACCTAGTACTCAACGTCAGTAAGATGAAAGAGCTAACTGTGGACTTCAGGAAGGGTAAGACAAAGGAACACATACCAATCCTCATAGAAGGATCAGAAGTGGAGAGAGTGAGCAGTTTCAAGTTCCTGGGTGTCAAGATCTCTGAGAATCTAACCTGGTCCCAACATATCAATGCAGTTATAAAGAAGGCAAGACAGCGGCTACACTTCATTAGGAGTTTGAAGCGATTTGGCATGTCAACAAATACCCTCAAAAATTTCTATAGTTGTACCGTGGAGAGCATTCTGACAGGCTGCATCACTGTCTGGTATGGAGGGGCTGCTGCACAAGACCGAAAGAAGCTGCAGAGGGTTGTAAATTTAGTTGGCTCCATTTTGGGTACTAGCCTTCAAAGTACCCAGGACATCTTCAAGGAACGGTGCTCAGGAAGGCAGCATCCATTATTAAGGACTTCCAGCACCCAGGGCATGCCCTTTTCTTACTGTTACCATCAGGTAGGAGGTTCAGAAGCCTGAAGGCACACACTCAACAGTTCAGGAGCAGCTTTTTCCCCTCTGCCATCCGATTCCTAAATGGACCTTGAACCTTTGGACACTACCTCACTTTTTTTAATACTGTATAATTTCTCTTTTTTGCATGATAGGGGAGAACTCTAGGACCAGGGGGAAGAACCTCAGAATAGAAGGATGTCCCCTTTAGTCAGAGCCAAGTCATTGAGTTAATTTACTGGCTCTCTTCCAGGGAAGGTGGGATCTGTACAGAAAGGACAGATTGCACCTGAAATGGAGGGGGACTAATCCTAGCAGGAAAAATTGTTAATGCAACATGGTGGGGTTAAACTGGAGTTGCAGGGGGATGGGAACCAGAGTGCCAAAACAGTTAGTGGAGAGGTTGAGGAGGCAGATATTGGTAAAACCTCAGACAGTTAGAAATCAAAAGGTTGAGCATGGTGCGAAAAGTGTCTTGAGCTGCATATATTTCAATGCAAAAACTATCGTAGGAAAGGTGGGTGATAGTGCTGAAGAGGGGTAGCTGGTTTATAAATAGAGCCAATGTGTAGTGAGGAGAGGCTGTTGATAGGGAAACATCGCAGTCAACAGGATGAGTTGCAATGTAAAAAGCGGACAAAATCAAAAATGATGAATACAGGACTGAAGGTGTTATATTTGAATGTCCACAGTATACGAAATGAGGTAGATGAACTTGTAGCACAGTTGCAAATTGGCAGGTATGATGTTGCAGGCATCACTGAATCATGGCTGAAAGAAGATTATAGCTGGGAGCTTAATGTCCAAGGATACACATTGTATCAAAAGGACAGGCAAGAAGGCAGAGGGGGCAACATTTCTCTTACTAAAAAAAGAAATCAAATCATTAGAAAGAGGTGACATAAGGTCAGAAGGTGGATAGAGCTAAGGAACTGCAAGGGTAAAAAGATCCTGATGGGAGTTGTATACAGACCCCCAAGCAGTAGTAAGGATGTGGTCTACAAATTACAGCTGGTGATAAAAAATGTATGCCCAAAGGGCAATATTGCAATCATCATGGGGGATTCCAATTTGCAGGTAGGTTGGGAAAATCAGATTGGTGCTGGATTCCAGGAGGGGGAATTTCTGGAGTGATGACGAGATGACTTTTTAGAGCAGCTTGTGGTTGAGCCCACTAGGGGATCAGCTATTCTGGGCTGGGTGTTGCTGCAATGAACTAGAATTGAATTGAGAGCTTAAGGTGAAAGAACCCTTACGGACAGAGATCATAAAATGATTGAATTCACCCTGAATTTTGAGAAGGAGAAGCTAAAGTCAGATACAGGTTTCCCCCGCCATCCGAAAGTAGAGGGTTCCTATGAAACGGTTCGTAAACCAAAATGTCGTAAAGCGAAAAAGCAATTACCATTTATTTATATGGGAAAATTTTGTGAGCGTTCGCAGACCCAAAAATAATCTACCAAATCATGCCAAAAAACAC